>NC_068293.1:24075051-26475051 GCF_025860055.1 Xyrauchen texanus | reverse complement strand
GAACTTCAGAACACCAGGTAATAGACCAGTTTTTGTCTAGGTTCACTACGGAAGGCAAGACTGAGATGACACACAACACAGACTAGGAAACTCTTGAAACAATGTTATATTTATAAAATGTATGAATGTGTGTTAAAAGAAATTACAATACAGGAATAAAATTAAAATAAAAAACACAAATTAATGTTTTTTCCCTTTTTGGATCCTTTGATTTCCTTGCAAATGAACCTCGAAATGTTATTTTAAGCTCTTTTATTATTTTACTTATTTATATTTCAATTATATCATTTTAAAGGTTTAAATAATTTTTCTATATTGATTTTATAGATATTTAGATATATTAACTAGTAGTTTAATAGCTTAGAGCTTTTGCTAATCTTTTGGATTTGTTCTGCACTATATATTTATTTCTGATATGGAACTATTAACCCATAAACAGAAATTACAGAGTCACAAAAAACAGGTTGAAATCAGTAAGAGAACAATGCAACTCCTCAAACATTACAACAGCTTAACAACATTTCACTAAGTCCCTAGACACTTAGTGTGTAAATGAATGGTCTTTGAGGCATATGTGGTGCGATAAGGTGTGGCAAGCAGAAATGATTAAAGGTTTTTTTTTCTCTTTTCTAATACAATTGGTCTTCAAACCCTGAAAAGTAAAAATAGCCAACTACGCCACCTAGGTTGTTTACTAAAACCCAGGACCCAAGTTCACCCAATTCAATTTCTCACTGAGGGCTGGACACTATTGACACTCAAACAGTAGTAGATTGAAGTACAAAATATTTTATTACTATAAAATCAGAATAATCTAAATATTAAAACAAGTTATCAAAAAAGACAGTCTTTAGCACAGTCTGGTATAATGGCCTTATGGTCGACGAATAAATGTCCTGGTTTGGTCCCACTGCACGTAGGTCTCCACAGATCCAGACAGTAGTTGACTGGAAGGAAAATAGAAACAACTACCAGTATCTCCAGTCCAATGCAAGTAAAAGCTACAATAAGCCAGCTACCACTCTCACTTGTGCACACAAATACCCACACCAACCAATACACACTACAACCTAAATAAATCACACCACTACAAGGGAAAACCAAGAGCTATGGCTGGTATACTGGCAATTAGTTCTTAACCTCTATTAATTATGAATTAGATGAATTAGATGCAAAAATAATCACAACAATATTCCTCCGACGATCTTCAAACATCAGTTATTAAGATTGTACTCACAATATGACCGGGTAGCAATTCCCACTACCCAGTCTAGTCAATTTCCCGCGTTGTAAAAACTCTGCGTCGCCGTGCGCCGTTTCACCAACCGCGGACTCACTCGTCTCTGAACAGCACTCGCTGAATCGCTCGTCTCCAAACAGCTGTACAACCGTGATCACTCCGATCGCCGTCTGCTGCACTCGACTCCAACTGCACGCTGACTCACTAGTCTCCCACAGCTGTGCCGTGATTGCTCTGTCACCGTTTTCACAACACTTTAACTCACTCGTTCCGCTCAGCCGTACAAGGTTCGGTTATCACTGCTCGGTGTTCCTTCTCAAACGCCAGCACCTGCGCGCACAAAACACTCGACAGGACGTCGACTTCCACGTAAGTGACACAGTCACAAACGACACACCCCTCAGTCTCTCAAGCATGGTTTTAAAGGGCAACAGTCTCCACCCTTTCCCTAACCAGCCTATGACACTAGGTCATTGATTAGTCTGTCAACAGATGTGTTATGAAAGACGAGCATAGCAATATAAACACTTAATCAAGAAACCAACATATAACATTAAAAGGTATATAAAAAATGCATTCATCTTAATACTTGATTCCCATCACACATACAAAATAGATATAATAGTCACTGGTAGTAAGTAGTGCAAAAAAGATCAGTAGTGCAATCAGTATGCTGTAAAATCATTATGAACGAATTCTCCTAAAAGTGGGCACACTTGAACAAAAAAGGTGTCCACTTTTAGGAGAATTCGTTCATAATGATTTTACAGCATACTATTTTCATTATAGTTTTACAGCATGATATTTTTGCTCACAGCAAAACAAATATTGCTTTCTAAATCAGTTCGTTTTCCCACAGTTTATCGAATGTTCATATTCTTTATTAACCGCTTTGGCCATTTTGGGTTAGGCCTATATGCGTTTCATACATGTCTAAGGTTTTTACTATGCATTGAAATGATTGTTAAATCATTGATTCCTATCACATCCCCCCACACTAAAACATCAGCAGTCCCTGCGATTACTTCAAACCCTTCATCTATACTGCAAAGGACATTGCCCTAAATTAGGACATACACAACGTCTAACTTGGTTCTCTTCATTCACCTGATTAGGCTCTAAGGCAACCCACATGCTATAAGGCATGGGATCCAACTGTCGTCTAGTCTCTTCAGGCACTATAGGTTGCGGATGTCTTAATTCAGGGGCAGAACACAGCTTAAGGGCATTTCGATGCAAACTTCTCTCTTTTCCCCCTTGTTCTGGTCTCACCCCATACACCAGTCCAGTATTTCCCAAAGTCCCTAGTACAACATAAGGCGTAGGGTCCCACCAACTGCACAACTTCCCATGTCCTTGCCTATTTCGGTCTCGAACCCAAACACGCTGACCCGCCAACAATGGGGTGGCTTTGGCCCTACGATCATAGATCTGTTTAGATAGTGTTGCAGTATTATCCATGGCTCTTTTTGCCAAGGCATAAGCCCAACTCAATTTTTTATGGTGCTCTTGTACCCACCCAGTCAAATCCTTTCTAGTTTGTCCTACTCCTACTCCAAGGCTCATATCTACAGGTGTCCGCAAGGAATGGCCAAACATTAAATATGAAAGTGTAAACCCCGTAGCCCCATGTATGGTGTTATTATATGCCCGCATCAACTCTGGGAGAAATTCTGACCACCTATCCTGCTTATCTCTCTCTAAAGTACGCAGCATTCCCAATAATGTCTTATTCACCCTCTCTACTCTACCATTCCCGGCCGGGTGGTAAGGGGTTGTTCGGCTCTTAGCTGTACCGTACAAGTGGCAAAACTCTTTCACCAATGCGGATTCAAAGTTTGGGCCCATATCAGAGTGGAATCTCACCGGACAACCAAACGTCTGGACGACCTGTTCCCACAAAGCCCTGACTGTTGCCTTAGCAGTTTGATCGTTCGTGGGGATAGCCCATGCATAACGAGTAAACAAATCAACAATGACTAAAATATTTTGACACCGAATCAGCTGGACGGCCTAATGTCAAAAAGTCTAGTGACACCACTTCTAAGGGAAATGATACCAGGATTGGGTTAAGGGGGCCTTCTCATTCTTACCTTTCTGTAGGCCACAAGCGACACAACCCAGATGGAACCCCTTGACAGTCTCCTCCATCTTCGGCCAGAAAAAATGATGTCTGACCCTCGAAAGGGTCCGTGAAACTCCTGCATGTGCAGACGCATCATGGTATCTTCGCCATACTTCCTCCCGTCTAAAGGACGGACAGATAATCTGGAGGTGCAACTCATGGGTACTGGGGTCAATCATTCTCTTATACAAAACACCATCTTGAATCACAAGCTTAGCACTCTGTCGAAGTAGTTGTTTCACCGTCAGAGACATATTGGCTCGCTCCATGGTCGTGGGTACACTACTTGACTCCACATACTTCCATACCTGTTGAAGTTCCTCGTCTTCACCTTGGCTTTCACGCCACTCCTCAACATCTGGGAAGTCATTTACTGGCTGACAGGCATCTGCCGTTGCCTCAGTTCACCGTACCTCAACAGGAGCCATTCGATCTACTGGGAACCTGGACAGACTATCAGCATTAGCAATCTCACGCCCAGCTCAATATTTCACTATGAAGTCGAAATTCGCCAGTTGGGCTGCCCAGCGCTGTTCCACTGCTCCAAGTCTTGCTGTCTGTAGATGGGCCACCGTATTATTATCTGTAACAACAGTACATTTAGCTCCAGTCAGATAATCCTTAAATTTCTCTGTCATAGCTCATTTTAAAGCTAGCAACTCCAACTTAAAAGAGCTATAATTGGCATCATTCCGTTCCGCAGGATGGAGGCTGCGGCTTGAGTAGGTGATCACCCGTTCTTGCCCATCTTGGACCTGCGATAGGACTGCTCCCAGTCCCTGGTGGCTGGCGTCAGTATAAAGAACAAACGGCAGGGAGAAATCAGTGAATGCTAGAATAGGAGCCTGAGTGAGACAGATCTTTAGTCTTTCAAATGCAGCTTGACACTCCGCAGTCCACTCGATCCTACGATTATTTGACTTCTTGTTGACTGGAACTCTGACTAAAAGAGCATTTAACGGCTGTGCCAGCCGAGCAAAATTGGCGATAAACCGTCTATAATATCCAGCTAGGCCCAAGAAGGCCCTCACCTCTCGAACTGTGGTGGGAACAGGCCAGTCTTGTACCGCCACTGTTTTACCAGGATCTGGGCTGATGCCGGTCTTGTCCACTACATGCCCCAGGAATTTCACTTGTTGTTGAAGGAACTGACACTTATCCAGCCTCAGCTTCAGTCCATACTGTGCCAGCCGCTGGAATACTCGCTCCATATGATGAAGATGGGTGTCAAAATCTATGGAATATACAATGACATCATCCAAATAGACCAACAGAAAATCTACAATATAGTCACTCAAACAGTGCTGCATTAATCTCTGGAATGTGGCTGGTCCATTGCACAGGCCAAAAGGCATACGTTGGAATTCAAATAATCCCAGAGGAGTTGTAAACGCAGTCTTTGGACGATTGTCCACATGCACCCCCACTTGCCAATAGTCACTCGCCAAATCAAGGGTACTAAACCATTCAGCTCGAGTTAAGGTGGTCAATGTTTCTTCTATCCGGGGAAGGGGGAATGCATCCTTATGGGTAATGGCATTCAGCTTTCTGTAGTAACACAGAAGCGCCAACATCCATCCTTCTTCTTGACCATGACTATTGGGGCTGCCCATGGACTCTTACTCTCCGAAATTACTCCTCTTTCCAACATAGCTGCCAACAGTAATTTCATCTCCTTATACATCATTGGGGGCAGGGGGCGGAACTTTTCTCAGACAGGAGGTGCAGCGCCAGTATAAATCCTATGCTGTACAGTCTCATTAAACCCCAAATCATCCTCATTCTTAGAAAACACTCCACTCTACTTCCTCATAAGTGCATCAAAGACTTGACGTTGTTGGTCAGTTAAATCAGATCCAAGCATCAATGAACTCACCCCATCAGCAGTTACCTCCTCTTCAGGGCTTCCAGCTTCCACCACACGAATATCGACGACCCCATCTGTGTTCAGAGTCAAATCCAGGTCTCTTTGGCCATAGATATCCACGCCAGACGTTTCATACAGCCGACCAAGCCTCTGGTACTGGCCTACAGACACTTTATAAGGCTGCAAATTACACAATCTGATAGGAATCCTACCATCCTTAACGATAGCCACAGTCCGGGCAGCGGCCAACCCGTTCGGCTCTAGCAGGGGTTCCACCAATCCACAGTAACTGCTGTTCTGTCGGCCCATTCGAACATGGCCCCACACGATGACCTCGCTCTGAGGTGGAATCCATCTCCTGCGATGACTAGCTGGCCACACATAGCCTAGGAACCCATCATCTTGAGTCCAAGCAGCAATGCGCTGACATGTTGCCATGGCCCGTTTCCACACCTGCTGTTCTGTAGGGTTCTGAAATTACAAAGACTGAGGGGAGTTCTGGAAAAGAGCATTCCAACATGAGGAGATAACATTCATTCCAATAATTAAAGGATTAGTGGAAAATTCATCCTTCACAATCACAACACCCCTTCCCTGGAGTTGGATGCCTGCCACTTCAAAGTCCAATAAGGCATACCCCACATAAGGGATTTCTAGGCCATTTGCAGCTCTCAGTGTCAACAGAGGGGTCTCACCAAATCTACAGCTAGGAAAAGTCTTTTCTAGCATACTGTGTTGCATTAAAGTTACCTGCGAGCCTGTGTCTAACAGGCCTTTACAAGGAACATTCTGAATCACAACATCCACCACAGGACAATCAGCAATAAAGGAGTGGTTATCAATAAAAGAGTGGGTCCCTTGATTATCAGTTGGAGCACGTAACCCTGTCGTCTGGACCTCTACAACAGGGCATTCTCGTTTAAAGCTTGTCTGGGCTCTCTGTTCTCTCTACAATGCCGGGCCACATGACCTGATTGCTGACAGCGTCGACAAATTGGTCTACCATCAGGGTCCCATTGGTTCATTGACTGATACTCTCTCCTCCTAAACACAGGAAAAGCTGGCTGTTGCGAGGATGCATGACTTACAGGGGCTGCATAATTAGCAGCCCTCAACTCTCTTACCACTTTCTGAGTCAACTCTTGAATCTGGCCCTTGACTTCCTCCAAAATCTCACGCTTGAACTCAGCCTTCCAGTCAGGCCTATATGGGCGTGGATTCGGTGTATCAAGCTGACTTATTGCAGCACATGCAGTCTCATACCTCCCATGGCCAAACTCCACCTCCAGCAATAACGCCTCTTGATGCAGCTCAGCAAAGGTCCCTTCTGAGTGATGGCGGGCATACATCTTCAAGGCTCTCTGCATCGACCCATCCTCCATCCCCATCAATAGCTGTTACTTCAGCTGATCTTCCACCAGGGTCCCCTCTGGGCTGCGCCGCTGTAACCTATGAAAGAGTTCTCGCAACCGTAAAACAAAAGCTTTAAAAGACTCATCTGACTTCTGCCTGCAGCTAAAAAATTGTGAACGGAGGACAGGCAAAGGGGTTTCTCCAACATACAGAGCATCTAATTGGTCAAAAATCTTGATCAACCTATCACGTTCTTCATCTGCCAAGACACTTATCTCTCGTTTTGCATCCCCACTCAAAGCACCGAATAAAATCTTTACTTTTTTTTGCTTCATTAATTTCTTGAGCCTCTAAAAGTCCTTGCATTTGCTCCTTCCAATCCCCATAACTCAAATCACCACCTATCCCACTATATTTGGGAACCCAAGGAGCCCCAGGGAAAACTGGCATCAACATTTTTACGACATCCTAGTTCAATCTACCACGTGAGTGTCAAAAAGTCCTCAGTCCCTCACACAGGTTCAACAGATAAATCCTGCCGTACTACGCCAGATGTGGCGCGATAAGGTGTGGCAAGCAGAAATGATTAAAGGGTTTTTTTTCTCTTTTTCCTAATACAATTGGTCTTCAAACCCTGAAAAGTAAAAATAGCCAACTACGCCACCTAGGTTGTTTACTAAAACCCAGGACCCAAGTTCACTCAATTCAATTTCTCACTGAGGGCTGGACACTATTGACACTCAAACAGTAGTAGATTGAAGTACAAACTATTTTATTACTATAAAATCAGAATAATCTAAATATTAAAACAAGTTATCAAAAAAGACAGTCTTTAGCACAGTCTGGTATAATGGCCTTATGGTCGACGAATAAATGTCCTGGTTTGGTCCCACTGCACGTAGGTCTCCACAGATCCAGACAGTAGTTGACTGGAAGGAAAATAGAAACAACTACCAGTATCTCCAGTCCAATGCAAGTAAAAGCTACAATAAGCCAGCTACCACTCTCACTTGTGCACACAAATACCCACACCAACCAATACACACTACAACCCAAATAAATCACACCACTACAAGGGAAAACCAAGAGCTATGGCTGGTATGCTGGCAATTAGTTCTTAACCTCTATTAATTATGAATTAGATGAATTAGATGCAAAAATAATCACAACAATATTCCTCCGACGATCTTCAAACATCAGTTATTAAGATTGTACTCACAATATGACCGGGTAGCAATTCCCACTACCCAGTCTAGTCAATTTCCCGCGTTGTAAAAACTCTGCGTCGCCGTGCGCTGTTTCACCAACCGCGGACTCACTCGTCTCTGAACAACACTCGCTGAATCGCTCGTCTCCAAACAGCTGTACAACCGTGATCACTCCGCTCGCCGTCTGCTGCACTCGACTCCAACTGCACGCTGACTCACTCGTCTCCCACAGCTGTGCCGTGATTGCTCTGTCACCGTTTTCACAACACTTTAACACACTCGTTCCGCTCAGCCGTACAAGTTTCGGTTATCACTGCTCCGTGTTCCTTCTCAAACGCCAGCACCTGCGCGCACAAAACACTCGACAGGACGTCGACTTCCACGTAAGTGACACAGTCACAAACGACACACCCCTCAGTCTCTCAAGCATGGTTTTAAAGGGCAACAGTCTCCACCCTTTCCCTAACCAGCCTATGACACTAGGTCACTGATTAGTCTGTCAACAGATGTGTTATGAAAGACGAGCATAGCAATACAAACACTTAATCAAGAAACCAACATATAACATTAAAAGGTATATAAAAGACGAGCATAGCAATACAAACACTTAATCAAGAAACCAACATATAACATTAAAAGGTATATAAAAAATGCATTCATCTTAATACTTGATTCCCATCACACATACAAAATAGATATAATAGTCACTGGTAGTAAGTAGTGCAAAAAAGATCAGTAGTGCAATCAGTATGCTGTAAAATCATTATGAACGAATTCTCCTAAAAGTGGGCACACTTGAACAAAAAAGGTGTCCACTTTTAGGAGAATTCGTTCATAATGATTTTACAGCATACTATTTTCATTATAGTTTTACAGCATGATATTTTTGCTCACAGTAAAACAAATATTGCTTTCTAAATCAGTTCGTTTTCCCACAGTTTATCGAATGTTCATATTCTTTATTAACCGCTTTGGCCATTTTGGGTTAGGCCTATATGTGTTTCATACATGTCTAAGGTTTCTACTATGCATTGAAATACACATTGGTGATGTTTTTATAAGCTATTGTATTGATTTGTTTTTATTTTACAAAGAGAATAATTTAATATAAATAATCAAATTTGTATCTGTAATTAGCTACAATAGCAAGTTCTGTGGTTGTCGATGAACTAATACATTTTCACATTCATTAGAATTAAAATTCAGTGTCCTGGTGTTTATTATTAATATAACAGATTCATTTATTCATGGGTTTTGATTCCAGTGGTGGCTGCATAGGATTGTTTCCAATTTCCAATAAATCCAGAGCGTTGTAAAGTCAACATGTTTTGAAAAAGGATAGATGTAATAATTTCCAAAATTCACAACATGTTTTTATCTAACTAAATATTCCGCCTCAATCCATGTTTGTTGGCGTTTAGACTTTCAAAACCATTTTCACTGTGGTGAAAAAACTTGCTGTACACAAAGCGAGGCACGCACCTTCCGGGCCAGCCTAGCAGCTAATATATAATATAGGCCTATGTATGTGTATAGTCTAGCACTATTATATATTACAAAATAAGATTGTATTATGTAGGACTATCTGCGTTCGCTTGGCACTCCATTTGATCCATATTATTCTATTTTATTCAATACAGTTTTAGGGTGATGACGCCATAAAATATGATGACAGACATTAGAAGCTTCATTCTAAAATCTCAATAGAAGTTTCGAATGTAAATATGACATGACATTTGGTACAGTCTAGTATGAACGGTCAGAATGACCGCTATGGCCATTCTGGTAGTTCTAGAATTCCGGTACATCTAGTGTTAAATGCAAGTACAAGTACAATTCTATTGCTTGATTAGTGTCCTTTGGAAGATCAAAGCGTGTCTCAGCCATGACAGTATTACAAATGTCATAGACAGTAATGTTTTTGTATTGAAGGCCAAGTTTAAAATATATCTCTATAAATTCATGCGCATCCATGCTCTCAGTATCTTTGAGTAAATGAATGATGGCAATGACACAATCGGAAAAGAGCTATACACACACTGGAAACTGTAACACGTGCGCACGCGAAAGCCTCTTAGATTTTTTTTTTGCACAGGTCACTTCGGGGGCTCCGTAAATACATGAACATGTGATCATGTGCAATTTAGCATTTAAGTGGAATATCACTTTAAACTGTGCACACTTTAACACTTAATGCACATAAATAATGCATAAAACACTTTTTATGCATTATTTATGTGCATAAAAAATATATAGAAGAAAAATACATAAATGTATCATTCAGTTCCAATGAAATGAACACAAAATTATTTTGAAACACCAAATCCGGGGGATTTTATATGCATTCACCATCCACATTAGATTTTACAGGTTCACAATCAGCAACCATCAGTATCAAAATCAACAATCACCACTCTAAAAGTGACCCAATATAATTGATTACTTTTTTACAACATAATATATCATATTATTTGAGTATATTAAAGGATGACTTTAATATTTGCCTTAGATGTGTCATCCGCGATCAGCAAAACGTTTCTCCCTCTCTACTTCCATGTCTCGTCTTTATGACATCACACACAGTTTTTTTCTCAACCTAAACTCATTACACTTTCAATGTTGGATTATTTTTTATTATTTTTAATTGTTTTATTACACAATGGCTTTTATTAGACATTGTATTGCATCTGTTTAGTATTTCTGTTGAAAATATAGTATTGAAAATTATATTATTTTTCTAGTCAGTCGAATTATGACCTGTGTTACATTACCATGATACATTATTAAGGTATCGTGACTCTTTCAAATTGATTGACAAGTAAGTCAGTATTTTTCTGCTTAGCTCAGACAGGGATGCAGACATAGTGGAGTTTGAGCTATCTTCTCTTTTCTTAGCGCATAGTAAAACCGTTCCCTCTGGAGGCTGACTAACAAGAGCGTGAGAGTGGACGATACAAATTCATTCCATTCTTAGATGGAGAACGTGGCTATGACAGAGTTCTGTCAATTTTGTTCTGCCAGTCACTGAGGGCAAAACTATGCTTCTCTTCCACTCTTCTTCTGTTTCATTTGTTCTCTCCATTGCTACTCACAACCTAGATCTCTCTTTTCCTCCTCCTTCCTTGTCCAAAAACCCTCTGCCAGCCATCCAGGGAGCCCCTCTCTATAGCTCCCTCAATCTCTGCTATCTCCCATCTCTATAGACTTCAAAACAACTCTCAGGTCCCCTTTTGTCTCTCCATTCTGCAAGGCCAATCGGGAGGTTTTTTACAGCTTCCAGCTTTCATAAGCCATGCGTGAAACATCAGCGCTGCACAGAGTAGGGTGGGAGATGGGGTGGTGGGTTGGGGAGGGGTTAGGGATCATCGGAAGACAGGCAGTGCAAAAAGACATGAGGTGTGGAGGCGGAATGCAGTTTGGAAGTGTTCTGCTGATAAACAGTGAGTAAAGTTGCAGTGGCTGTGCGTAGTTTGCTGCATTTGTTTCTCACTGAATGACTCTCATTACTGTGTGTGTGTGTGTGTGTGTGTGTGTGTGTGTGTGTGTGTGTGTGTGTGTGTGTGTGTGTGTGTGTATGTGTGAGCGTGTATTTATCACTTTGTGGGGACCAAATGTCCCCATAAGGATAGTAAATCCCGAAATTTTTGACCTTGTGGGGACATTTTGTCGGTCCCCATGAGGAAAACAGCTTATAATCATACTAAATTATGTTTTTTGAAAATGTAAAAATGCAGAAGGTTTTCTGTGAGAGTTAGGTTTAGGGGTAGGGTTAGGTTTAGGGGATAGAATATAAAGTTTGTACAGTATAAAAACCATTATGTCTATGGAAAGTCCCCATAAAACATGGAAACACAACATGTGTGTGTGTGTGTGTGTGTGTGTGTGTGTGTGTGTGTGTGTGTGTGTGTGTGTGTGTGTGTGTGTGTGTGTAGCGTGTATTTATCACTTTGTGGGGACCAAATGTCCCCATAAGGATAGTAAAACCCGAAATTTTTGACCTTGTGGGGACATTTTGTCGGTTCCCATGAGGAAAACAGCTTATAAATCATTCTAAATTATGTTTTTGAAAATGTAAAAATGCAGAAAGTTTTCTGTGAGGGTTAGGTTTAGGGGTAGGGTTAGGTTTAGGGGATAGAATATAAAGTTTGTACAGTATAAAAACCATTATGTCTATGGAAAGTCCCCATAAAACATGGAAACACAACTGTGTGTGTGTGTGTGTGTGTGTGTGTGTGTGTGTGTGTGTGTGTGTGTGTGTGTGTGTGTGTGTGTGTGTGTGTGTGTGTTGCGAGTGGGTGGATTCTCCAGAGCAGGCAGGGTCCTCCAAGGTTCACTACACTGAAAAGACAGAAGAAGCAACTTAGATACACAAGTTGATATGAAGCCCAGAATAATTAGACTACACAGAGTCTTTAATAGCATCTGACTTAAATTTGGCAAATTGCTCTGGAGCCTGAGCAGCTGCACCAATCTCTTACTGTCTCAATTAATTTGCCCTACCTCATTTTCTTTTCTGTGGAGAGGATGACGGATCCATCCTTACAAACCTAACATTCTGCAAACTGATGTTTTATAATTACCCATGTTGCACGCATTCAGCTCTCAGCTATATTAACTAACCAAACTACACCAATACTAAGTGAAACACAGTGAATTTATCTGACACACCGAGTCTGTTATTACACCTATAGACCTGTCCCACCAAAATGTGATGTTTCTCGTGCTGAGCCTGTGCTCCGCTGGTTCACAGTTGGGGAAATGTGGAGCCCGGCTGCACTTTTCCACTGACTTCAGGACAGAATGGTGATGAAACGGGTTACGCGACTACTGTACTTCACTTGCCCATAAACAAACATGGCTTGTCACAACAGTGTTTGTGTACAGCTTTTACTTCTGTTTTTGAGGACATATTTAAACATAAAGAGAAATGCAATCCAACATTATCACATTTCTCAACAAGATTGCCAGAGACTACAGGCAATGACATTATTTTGTATGAACTATGTCTTAACTTTCTAAGTTCTGTAAAGCTGGGGTCACACTAGCCAAGTCAAGCCATTTTAATTTCTAAAGCACTTTTCATAATAAACATATTTTTTAAGCAGCTTTACAGAAAATCATGCATTAACAGCAACTTAAACTATAATATCTATAAAGTCATCAATGTGTAGTTTGATTAAATATGACTGTGAGTTGTGTATAAAAATAAACAATTAATAATTGTATTTAGAACCCCAGTGAGCAAGCCGAAGGTGACTATGCAAGGAACACAAAACTCCATAAGATGTTGGTTAATGGAGAAAAATAACCTTGTCAGAAACAAGGCTCACTGTAAGGTTCAGTTTCCCTCAAGCTAAACAGCATGAATATAATACCAATATAAGTTATTTATGTGCAGTTCAAGTCATGGTTTAAAATTGGTAAACTAAGTTAATGTTAAGGGCCAGTGTTTAAACAAAGATTTTGTAAGAACTATAAGATTAGTAAATAATGTCTTTGAAGTACATCCTGGATTAACTGCAGAAGTTTCTAGATGCATTGCCCTATGTTAGTTGGCTGATGACTGAGACTATTGTTGGGAATTAATTGGCAGTCTGTGCATTCCATTTTAAGAGTGTAGTCCACCATTAGACCAAGGTGATGTAGGCAGAGATCAGTGAGGTGCTCCACAGTTCAACCGGCAGGTCATTTCGGTGAGGTCTACACTAAATCCATGGTTCAGGCATTGGCATAGGATGTATTACATGTCTAATGGTTGGATATGAATCCCGGGGTTGAAACATGGAAATAAATATAATAATATTAACGTAGATGCCATTCAATTGTTTATTGCAGAGTTATAGAGCACGATAAATGTTTCTGGTTACAACAGACCTAACTAAAGCAGCCTAATTGTGAATTGATGGATAATTTAAGTGTGTGCCTGGCCAGATAGATGAGATTTTAGTCTAGACTTAAACTGAGTGAGTGTATCTGCATAACAAACAGTGTTAGGGAGACTATTCCATAGTTTTGCGATCATAATGAACATGATGGAATATAGTGTGGTAGAAGGTCATTTAAGCACTGCTAGACCATTCAAGGCTTTGACTATAGTTAAAATTAATGTGAAATTTAAACGGTAGCTAATATAACGATGATAAAATAGGGCTAATATGATTATATTTCTTGGTTCTAGTCAGCACTCTGGCTGCTGCATTTTGAACCAATTGTTGGACATCCTCCCAGTAATGCATTACAATAATCTAGTCTTGAGGTCATGAAAACATGAATTTGTTTTTTAGCATCAGCAAAAGAGAGCATGTGTCTTAATTAGCAATATTTCTGAGGTGAATGCTGTTCTACAAACATAAGAAATTGTATTTTCAAAAAACATCTAGGTATACAATATAACACTTAAGTTATTTACTGTAGAAGACAATGTAACAGTACATCCATTGAGAGTGAAATTATATTTTAGCAGCTTATTTTTAGAAGTTTTTGGTCTAATAATTAGTACCTCTGTTTTGTTGGCATTGAATTGGAGATTTCTGGCCATCCAATCTTTGATTTCATTGATACACTCTGCTGATTTGAAGAAATTTGAAATTTCATTGGGTTTCGAAGAAATATAAAGTTGGGTATTGTCGTTATTACAGTGGAAACTTATTCCATGATTCCTGAGAATAGGGAGAAAAGCAGAGGCCCTAAAACTGATCCCTGTGGCACTTCATACTTTTGTTTAATTTGACAATTCCTCCTATACACAGATAAAGTGGTAGAGGTCTGCTAAAAAGGACCTAAACCATTCTAATTCAAGTCCACAACTGCCAACATAATGCTAAACCTATTCAAGTTAATTTCGTGATTTATGGTGTGGAATGCAGTGCTAAGATCTAAAAGGACTAGAAGAGAAATGTTGCCGTGATCAGATGATAAGAGCAAGTAATTTGTAACTCTGATTAGTGCAGTCTCTGTACTGTGATGGGGCCTAAATCCTGACTGAAATAGTTAATATATTCTATTTCTCTATTAGAAATGCCTCTAATTTTGTATTCTTCCAATTTCACCACATTTTCCAAGCTGCTCTCTTGAGAGCATGAGTGTTATCATTGTACCATGGCGCTGGGCTTTTTTCTTTAATTTTCTTTAAGCGAAGGGGGTGACACTATCAAGAGTGCTAAAGAAGACTGAATTTATATTTTCTGTTATTACTTGAAGTTCTTCTAGACATTTTGGCTTACTGAGTATATGAGATAAATCTGGAGGATTATTAGTGAAGCTATCTTTTGTGGTCAAAAGAATAGTTCTATCTGAACGAAAGCATGGTGTAGATTGATTAAAATTAGCTGATAGCAGCATACAAGAGACAAGGTAATGATCTGAGATTTCATCACTCTGCGGCAGATTTTCTATAGTCAACATCAACATCCATATGACAGAATTAAATCTAGCATATGATTATGGAGAAGAGTTGGTCCTGTCTGACTGAAAGTCTGTTGAGAATATTGATTAATGCTAATCCCAATGTGTCATTTTCATTATCTATGTGAATGTTGAAGTCACCAACAAATAAAGCTCTATCCACAGTAACTATGAGATCTGGTAGAAATTAGCAAATTCACCAAGGAAATCAGAATATGGCCCGTGTAATCTTTATACTGTAGCAAGGGCAAAATATTATTATTAGTTCAAAAGACTTAAACTTATATCCTGTCCACTGAGTAACACCAAAAACATAACTGTAAATTGAAGCAACACCTCCTCCTCAACCCTTCAGACAAGGCTCATGTTTATAACAATAAACTGGGGGAGTAGATTCATTTAAATTAATATATTCATCTGGTTTAAGCCAGGTTTCAGTCAAACTGAGCACATCCAAACTATGATCTGTAATCATTTAATTTACAATTATCACTTTGATTGAAAGAGTTTAGTATGCTTAGTAGCCCTACCTTTATATGATGTTTATTTTCAATGTTTTTGTTATTTTCAGGTTTTACCTTAATCAAATGTTTTTTTTATTATTATTTTGTAACACACCTCTCCACAGAGGGAAGGACGACACAGGAAACAGGGCTTCCACTTCAGCGGTAAGTGCTTTTAATTAATAAACGTTTTAGCCCTTACAGCTTCACAATCACAGCAGCTTTTTCAGCTTCACAGACAATAATAGTTTCCAGAACAGGCTTTCTTTGTTGCTGACTCTCTCTCCCCACTGGAGGTTCTGTGGCTGCTTTTATGCTGCTCCCACATGCTCACTGAAATTACAGACAGTTGTTAGATACAATTTAGCTCAGGTGCAAGCGCCCTTACCGCTTTCTCTCCCGGACGAGCGCTTGACCTCGCCCCCGCTGCTACATACCCCCACCGCCCAACTCAGGCCGGGGCGCCATTCGGTCTGCCTGCCACTCCCCCCCCATTTCTGGAGAGGAAATCAGCGAAAGCCATCTACACCCCCGGTCTGTGGACCACCTTGAACTTAAAGGGCTGGAGGGCCAGATTCCAACGGGTGATCACCCGGCCATGACCCAAGTGGAACCCCAGATACTGTACTTCCACACGCCCAATCTCCAAACACACTTCTTGGGGTTTGCCGTGAGCCCTGCCCGTTGCAGCGACCTTGGGACAGACCTCAGATGTTGCATGTGCCGCTGCCAATCATTATTATAAATAATGATATCGTCTAGATAGGCAGCGGCGTAGGCGGTGTGTGGACTGAGGATCCGATCCATGAGGCGCTGAAACGTGGCTGGGGCCCCAAACAAACCGAAAGGAAGTGGCACGAATTGGTGTAATCCAAATGGCGTCGAGAAGGCTGTTTTCTCACGGGAAATTGGTGTCAAGGGGATCTGCCAATAACACTTCGTTAAATCCAAGGTCGAGTAAAACCGAGCAGTGCCCAACCGATCGAGCAATTCATCAACACGGGGCATTGGGTACGTGTCAAATTTAGACACCGCATTGACTTTTCTATAATCCACACAGAACCGGACAGACCCATTACTCTTGGTAACAAGAACAACCGGGCTGGACCAATCACTGTGGGATTCCTCTATTACGCCCATATTAAGCATCGCAGCCTGAGACTGCCTTCAGTTTTCCTAAATATTGCAATAGGTGAAACATAAGCACTAGTGCTTTCTTGAATCACTCCTTTCTTAAGGAGTTTGGTGATATGTTCTCTGACTTCCCTATACTAAGTAGGTAAGATATGCCTATAAGGCTGGGCCACCAGTACGTCATCCACAACGTGAATCTCATGTTGCACGTTGTCGGTAAAACCGAGGTCTTCATCCTCGAGAGCAAATACATCAGAGTACTTCATCGATAAATCACTCAGCTTTGACAGCTGTTCAAGAGTACCTCCAATGTGTAGCTTGTTGAGAAACTAGCTACTCGGACAACGCTTCACTTCTCTAGACGGCTGGCACTCAGCATCTGCTGAAATGCCTCCCTCCAATCAGACTGCAACTCTCCACCAAGGGTAGTATCAAACTTGGCATGAACCATTTGTCTACATCTAATGATGTTCATGCCAATGAGGGCTAGTACTGCAGAAGAGTTTTGTGAGCCTCTGACTACTAACCACACTCTGGTAGGGTAAATCCCATGGTTTCAACCTCCAACTCAAGATAACCTAGGGAAGGCCATGCTGATTAGAACGGAGAGCCATGGTGACTCTCGCTGCATTCGAATGGGAGAGCTCTTGCTGCATTCAGATGAAGAGTTGCATTAAACGAGAGCCCTCCTCTTTTGCCATTTGAATGGTCTGAATCCTCATGCGTGGAACTGCACTGTGTTCAGTGGGAGAGCATGTGATTCATGTGAGAATGGCTTATGCTGTATTTTACTGAGCTTGATACTACGAGCGGCTGAAACCGCAAGTGTGCGCCTGCATGGCATATTTTGGCATAAAAATAGGTTGTGTTGAGAAACAGAGGCATAGGAGCAGAGAAATATTCTTTGAGGATGGGTGGTGTGCTGACTGCATGTAGGGAGATGTGTTTTCGAATTTTCCCATGATTAGATGTTGCAAGACATGCTTAAATGAATGGTCATGATAAGGGTGGTGTCTGTGGACACCTAGGCTTGACTATTTTCTAGATTAAGTGACTGGAACATATGTGAAGCAATATCAGAATACAGGCTTGTATGTGCATTGGGATATGAAAGGGTTGAATCCTCGGCGCAGGACTGCAGTGCATTCAATGGGAGAGCATGCAATTCATGGGAGTGTTTTAGCTGTATAATTACTGAGCTCGCTAGGAGCTGTGAGGCAGCTGTGTCCGCAGGTGTGGGCCCTCACAGCATGCAACAGTAGAACACTTGATTTTTGAGGAAGTGAATATATGCAGATTTTTAAAGGAGCTCCCTATGCAAAACGAAATCTTGAGAACGAAAAGAATATTTAATCGAGCACAGGACCATGCTGTGTTTAACAGGAGGAGCCCATTTCCATGTGAAAATATTATGCTGCATATAAACAAGAACATTAAGCGCGGCATTGGTGCGGAGGTGCGGGCTAATAATGAAATGTTTAAGGAAGACCTGAAATGGCCCAATTATGTTGATCACTGGGTGGGTAATGGTTAGTTTGGTATGAATGGCACGATGTATGTTACGGTTCCATGGATGCTTAGATGCATGGCTTGAAAGACGTGCCGTGAACAGCGCATTGCACTGTTTTGCACTGTTTGCAATGTAGTTGGATGTTTAGTCGCACTGCCAGAAAGACTCCGCAGTTGCGGCACCTGGACGGCACGTTTGTGCTGCTTAGGGATGTATTGAGCCAATAGTAAACATGATAACATTGTAAACTTAGCCTCTGTGGATGCCTGAACATCACTGTTTGCTAGTTTAAATATCCAGAACATATGTGAAGCAATGTCAGGAAACATGCTTTCATGTGTGTACATACAACATCATTTAAGGTTGGTTTGTCATGAAATTAGAAGGCAACTGAAATTACATATCCAGATAAATACCGTAGTCTGATGTTTATTTAATTTAAACATATGGTGTAGTGCTTTGTAGATTGTTTTCCAACATAAGGTGAGTAATTTCATAACTCTATAGTCATGGCATGGGGTGACTCGTCTCGTTTGACGAGGACGTATGAAATCATTTGGAGTTTGTGCCTGGGAGTTGGATTTAAAAGATACTATGTGGGGCCATTGCAATAGTGTGATGAATAAAATGTATTTTTTATATTGATTACCTGTAATAAATTCTACAGAAAAACTGAAATATTGTGAGTATGAAGCAAAGTGTCACACTTGAAGAATGGGAAGACAAGAGGTGCGGATCCAAATGCGGTTTTTATTTAACATATAATAAATGAAAGGGTAAACACAAAGCAAAGTCCACGATGGGAAAAACAGGCAACTGAAAACACAATGAAACTGATCAAACACGAGGGAATAAACACTGGAGCAAATAAGAAGTCCACGAGGGGAAAAGTAAACCAACACAAACTAACACAGAGCGGAACACGAGACAACAGGGCATCCACGACGGGCTGGGAAAACCTGGAGAAAGCACGAGAGGTTACAAATAGGCATAAACATGAAACGGTAACGATCGACAACGGAGAGAGGAAATGATGGGGTTTAAGTAGACAGACACAGTGATAACAAAACAAGCGACAGGTGCGGACAATAACGCTGTGACAGTGGTGATGAGGAGTGAGGAAGAAGGGAAGTGTCGTTTTTAACAGAGACAGTGAAACACAGGCGGACAACAAGGAAGAAATGACAGGGAGCGTGTTAGGTGAAACAGAAAACACGGGACGGATAACAAGGAAGGGCGACATGGAACGTGACTGGCGAGGGTGAAACAGAAAACACGGGACGGACCACATGGAAACGTGACAAGAGAAACAGAGAACACAGTGAGGACAACGGGGAATCGTGACAGAATCCCCCCTCAAAAGGACTGGATTCCAGACGGGCTTAAGACACAGACAAGAAACAATAGCAGGGATAAACAGATGTTCAAGGCGAGAGGGGCTAGACAAGGGGGAAAAAAGATGGACCAAAGGGGGCACAAGGGACACAGACCAAGGGGGCACCAGGGACATGGAGTCAGACTACGGGGGCACAAGGGGAAATTAGGCAGTCCAAGGAGGCAAAAGGGGCAAATAGGCAGTCCACGGGGGCACAAAGGGCAGACGGGCAGACCAGGGAGGCCGAGAGGGCAGGTGAGCAGTCTCTGGGGGGGTGTGCAGGGAACCAGGTCGGGTGGCCTGGGGAACGTCCCCCGGGTAGGGACAGGTTTAGAGGGCCTGGGAGCTGGCCACTGGGCAAGGGCCGGTTCAGGGGACCCGGGAGGTGGCCACAGGACCGGGACAGTTCGAGGAGGCCTGGGAGGCGGCCACAAGACAGGGACAGGTCTAGGGGGCCTGGAAGGTGGCCATCGGACAGGGACAGGTCCAGGAGGCCTGGGAGGCGGCCTCAGGACAGGGACAGGTCTAGGAGGTCTGGGAGATGGCTGCAGAACAGGGGCCGGTTCAGGGGACCCGGGAGGTGGCCACAGGACCGGGACAGTTCGAAGAGGCCTGGGAGGAAGAGTGGCCACTAGGGGAGCTGGCGGAGCCAAGGAGGACTTCTGAGATGGTGCAGTCGAAGACTTGGGTGGTGGCGCCGAAGGAGGCTCAGGCAAGGCCCCAGGAGACCCTGCTCGGATATCGGACTGCTCCAAAAACGTAGAGTGTTGAGCTTTGTCCGAAGACAAGAAAAAGAGATAAACGCCAAATAAAACAAAAGACATGTCTGACGAGAGTTTGAAGAGAAGTTGAAGAAAACTTGAAGAGGTTCAGAAGAGAAAGTAAGAGAGAAGTGTAAGAGAGACAAGAGAGCAAGAGGACAAGAGAGTTAAGAGAAGAGAAGAAGAGAGTGATTCCACACCAGATCCTGACTTTTAAGGTAGGAAGGCCACGCCTCCTTTGGGAGGAATGACCCAATGAGGAGCCTCAGTTTTGGCGCAAGAAGGTTCCCTTTGTCTTGTCAAGGCTCGCCATTTGCCTAATTTACAACAGGGTCTGGATGTGGTTTGAATCACTCAAAAGATGGTAAAACATAGCAGAATACATTTTAATGTAACCATATATATATATATATATTCAGCTAGGGCGAGTCGTAAGGTTTAATTTGATACCAAGAAACTTGTATTTGGTACACTTAAAGGTGAATATATAATACCCAAGCATACGGGAATAAAACATATTTCCTTAAAAATAAGCCATTTCTGGGTTTTAAATTAAAGGAACGTGTGTGTCTAAGAAAATCTCACATTCCTTTCTCATCTAAGGAGGGGGGTGTGGGGAGAGTAACAGTGTGTGGGGGTTTTAGGACCCTTGCAAGAATGTGTGCATTGCATTCAGCATTAATGAGTTCATGATTTTCCGTTCATACTCTACAGTTATATGGTCGAACTTGTTAAAGGTTTGTAATCCAATGATTCGAGCAAAAGTAGAGAAGACTTGTCTGTAAGAATAAAAAAAAATAATTAATTTGACCTGCGTGAAGCATTTATCCAGGGTAAGAGGAAAGACGTGTTGTAGTCTAAAGATGAGTAGAAGTTTGTAGGGTTGCTTGCTTCATGGTTATAGGCTTTGCGGTGAAGCAAACTCTGATGATGTGAGGAGAAAAGGCATGTTTGCAGAATGATTATGAATAAGTTGTGATGCAGCGTGTGGTAGAGCACGCCCTAAACAAGCTGCGCGGCAAGGTAATGAGGCTGACAGGTATCACCTGTATGGTAGAAACAGACTAAAATGCTGAGGGTGTTGAAATTATGGTTGAATTAAATAGTTAATCTTTGTTTCTCGCTTTCGAATAAAGCTGTAATTGAGCTCAAATGGTATGAAGCCAGAGCAGCGCCCATTCGCGGAGGCAGCTTGCGCTATGAACCACTCCGGGAAGAAAGTTTAGATAAGGGAACATATGAGCAGTCATAGGGAGCAGCTTCATACAATATTCTGCTTCGGCACAAAGAGATTAGGAAGAAAGATGGAGTAAAAGTATTTCAAGTGGTAGCAGTCAATGCTATAAAATGAATGAGCTGCTGGTGCATATTCTGTTGAAAAACTAGATGATTTAGATGCAAGATCTGTTCTGATGAAGGCAAATACTTTGCAGCGAAGTTGCATCCGATGATCCGAGTCACTTGCATAGGTCAGTTCATGAGCAATGGGTAGGGCCGAATTCCGGAAGACTCAATGCCACGTAGAGGTAAGCACCTGTTTATATACGCTTACTCTGAAATGTGATTAAATGAACTTGCTACTCCTGGACCTAGTTAATGAAAACAATTTTTTTCAGCTCGTCGCAATGCATTCTGGGAGTGAGAACAATACATACAATAATCACTTAGTTTTGGATTAGAGCTATCATTAATGTTGGAATAAGATGTTACAAGTCATTTGCATTACATCATCACATTCCTTTTGATTATGTAACAAGTAACGTGTTAATTGAATTTACACTGAATTGCTTTATCAAAGTACATTTACATTTATTAATTTATTAACAGAAAAATTTTACAGAAAACCCCAATATCCTATGCATGTGTGTGACAGTGTCTACCTTGAAAACAGATTGCTCCCAATATAATAAACAAAACTATCACAGCAAAAAAATAGATATACAGTTGTGGAGGTGAGAGAGTCTGGAAAGAGAGTAAGCTGTAAGGGTTCTCACCTGAGATTAATTGCTGGTAATTGCTTGTTTCTGGATTCACAGTGAGAGACAGGGGAAATAAAAGGGCCAGTCCTCAGAGTGTGAGAGGGAGAGAGCCCAGCTGACAAGCTGTTTGTGTTGGCCGATGCCATTTTGAAGATTTAAGTTATATGAAGCTATATTGTTGTACATTGAAGCAAACATATTATTTTGTCTTAAAAGTGACATTCCTGAGTTGGAATCCCTGTCTCCCACTTCTTAATTCCTTTTAACTTGTTATACTGGTGCCAAAACCTGGGAAAACGAGGAAGAGGATACGCTGCCATGGAGTTGTTGTGACTGGAGAGTGTTTTCAGGTCCCTGGCCAGCATCCACCAGGCCCAACAACAAGCCCTACTTGACCTACGCATGGAGCAGCAGCAGCATTTTGAGGATCACCTCCAGGCCCAGGAGGATGGCCAGCGGGTGCTGCGGAGGCTAGTACCCAAGGAGGGAGTGGCTGGCACCCTTTACCCGGCAGCAGTGAGCCCTCACGTGTTGCTCACAAAGATGGGCCCTCAAGATGATCCGGAGGCCTACCTTGAGCTCTTTGAGCACACAGCCATAGCCCTGAGATCTCCACAGACTACCCCAATCGAGTAGGGATGTACCAGATACTGGTGAGTGTCAAGGAGGTACATACCAATCCTGGCTGGATTCAGGTTGTAATCAAACCTTTATTCATCAATGCTTGGTTCAAAATGGGGCCTTAGATGGAAATAATCAGGTGAGATGCATACACGGGATAGTCAGGATTATTCCGTAATGACTGTCATAATAATGTCCGGGGACAAAAACAAAATGTCGAGGTGGTGGTTAGTCCTCGCCTCACCCATCCACTAATTTTGGGAACTAATTGGCCGGCTTTCTGATAAATATTGAAGGGGTTGTTTGTGGTTGAGTCCTGTAAGAAAGTTAGTCGTGTGAGATGGGCGAAGTGCTGGCTGTGGAGGCGTGGCCTGGGCCATCTGTATCTGCTCCTTGTCAGGCTGAGACCTGGGAAGGGGAGGTGTCATCCTCCCCTGCCCTTAGAGATTTCCGATTTCCATTTAAGCAGTCGCGAGACGAAACCCTGAAGCACGCATTTGACCAAGTGATAGTGATTGATGGTCAATGTCTTCAGCCAGGCATCGACCTCGCATATCCATATTTTTCAATTATAAAAATCAGTTGTATAGAGTGACACAGGTCGCTCAGACAAAAGAAAATACAACCCTGTTGTTGGTACCAAAGAGCCATCAGGAAATGTTATTCCAGGCAACTCATTATAATCTGATGGCAGGGCACTAGGGACAGGGTAAAACACTAAGACATCTCATGGCCCATTTCTAATGTCCGGGCATTCACGGAGATGATCGTGAATGTCAGCAGGTGAATCCGCCGGCCACTCCAAAAGTGTCAATGTGCCCCCTCCCATTGATTGCGGTCCCCTTTGAACGAATTGGAATGGACCTCATCAGTCCATTAGAATGGACAGCTAGCGGGCATCACTTTGCATTAGTACTGGTGGATTATGCAACGCGATATCCAGAAGCAGTGCCTCTGCACAACATCTCCGCACGTAGTGTTGAGTAGTGTCAGTATTATCTTCTGAGTGCCGATTCTGAAAGGAATCCACACTGATCAGGGCACTGCTTTTATGTCACGTACCCTACGCAAGCTGAACGAATTATTGGGTATTAAATCGATTTGGACAAGCGTGTACCATCTTCAAATGGATGGCTTGGCCAAACGATTTAATAAGACCTTAAAGAATATGATTCGGAAGGTGGTGCACAAAGATGATCGCAACTGGAATAAGTGGCTTGAACCCCTGTTATTTGCAGTGCAAGAGATTATTAGCCTCCACAGGGTTTTTCTCGTTTTAATTGTTATATGGGCATATGCCCTGACTGTGTTAGACATCATGAAGAAAAATTGGGAGGAGGGACCTTTACGGAGCAAAAAAGAAAATCAATACGTTCTTGACCTGAGAGAAAAAATTCCACACACTGGGGCGACTGTCACAGGAGAATTTGCTACAGGCGCAAGAATGTCAGTCCTGGCTGTATAACAGGGTAACTCAGCTATGGGAGTTTGCATAGGTAGATAAAGTACTTGTAATTACTCGAAATGACTCGCTAAGTGGCAAGGGCCCTTTGAGGTCACACGGCGAGCTTGGGAAGTTGGCTATGAGGTAGTGCATATTGATAGGAGCGGGGTATGTAAGATTTACCACCTTAACCTACTAAAACCATGGAGAGAGGCAGTCCCCATATCATTGGTAACAGTAGTTCCGGAGAGGGAGGAGCTCGGATAGGAGGTGAATCTAAATGCCAATCAGTTCACCCCGGGCCTTGTGGAGACACCTCTCGCGTTCACAGAGTACAGAGGTTGCCAGGTTGCAAAAGGATTGTTCTCACCTTACCCCGGCTGTAATAATCTCATAGAACACCACATCGAGACAATTGCTGGGGTAGTGGTACGTAGTCATCCCTACCGCCTACCTGAACACAAGAAACAGGTAGTACGGGAAGAATTAAAGGCCATGCTCGATATGAGGGTAATAAAAGATTCCCACAGTGATTAGGCCAGCCCGGTGGTGCTGGTGCCAAAGAGCATTGGCTCGGTCTGATTCTGTGTGAATTATAGGAAATTCAGCGCAGAGTCAAAAGTTGATGCATATCAAATGCCTCGTACTAATGAGCTGCTCAATCGGTTGGGCAATGCATGGTCGAGCAGTCATCTGGAAAGAGAGTAAGCCATAAGGGTTCTCGTCTGAGATTAATTGCTTGTTTCTGTGTTCACACTGAGAGACGAGAGAAATAAAAGGCCCAGTCCTCATAGTGTGAGAGGGAGAGAGCCCAGCTGACAAGCTGTTTGCGTGTGCTGGCCGATGCCGTTTTGATGATTTAAGTTATATGAAGCTATATCGCTGTGCATTGAAGCGAACAAATTATTTTGTCAATAAAATTGACATTCCTGAGTTGGAATCACCATCTCCCGCTTCCTCATTCCTTTGAACTTGTTACAACAGTATATCATTTTGATTTAAAAAAAAAAAAACCCTACAGACCAAGCCTCATAACGTAATGTTTTGTTCTCCAATTTCCCCATCCTGTACTTTAGACAGACCTTGTCAGATCTACTATGAGACAAAGCTTAAAACTTTGAGATCAGTACAGATACAAAATTCCAACCTTGTGATCACAGAAGGTATATGATACCATCACGACAAAAATGTAGCAATGATGGCCATAATGTATCTGGCCAAATAATATGCTCCAGCTATTTGAGATCAATATGTTGTTAATATGAAAACACAGTCAAGCAATTCGAAACGCACGGATAAAAAGCCCATCTCCATTATTGTTGTGTCAAAGAAAGTAATGTACTCTGTAAAATATAGTTGCATTAGTTGCCTCTACTACTGTAGATCACTCTGACCAGGCTTGACATATTCACAGCACTACAACTAGGGAAAGATTGTTGCAATTGTGGATTTACATAGCAGTTTTATACAGGCTATGACAAGTAGTTCATAGCATTGAAAATAAGTCAACCAATGCAATTAGTGTCCAAATGGCATAGGCCCCACTATTGGAGAATTCAGACTGAAGACTATTGAGACTATACGTCAGATTTGCCATAGCACTATTATGTCAGACTAAGACTGTTTACAGTATTCCCAGGATGTGGTGTGTCCGTATAGCTGTTGGATATATCTGCTTCAATGTTCTAAGTGAGTGGCTTAAATAAGCACTCACTAGCAAACATCAGCCGATGCTACATGCAAACTTTCAGAGAAATGGCCAAGCTTCTCAAGACTGGTCTTTAAGCACCAGACAGGGGTCAAATTAAACCAGTGAAGAACCCTTGACTCTCTTCTCATTAGGACGTCTTTCCAAATCCTCAGCATGCATTGATAGGATGCTGACATTTACTAACATAGGTTTGAGGAAAAAAGGAACCTGACTGTGGCTAGGCTTTTGATGATACTGCTGAGGATATTATCTGATCACTTTGAAATGTTTTTCTAACCCCCTTTACAAGTCAATAAATGCATATTTTTACAAGGAGGCCTCAAAGCAAATCAGAACATTTAACCACAGAAACATTATTTTCACCATGCCCTGAAACACTCTGCACGAGTAGATGGATATCCACGGACAGATAATAATCTGACAATTTGAGAACACGGAACAAAGATGAAAGGCTTGCTTATTGTCAAAGCTAATGCTTAAAATCTTGCCATTGCTTTGATTTCATACATTAATTAGTGTCTAGAAATCGACAGGGTGATTGGGCTGAACCAGTGACTGGTCTTGTTACAATGTGCTCCACAACAGACCTTATTTATATATATATATATATATATATATATATATATATATATATATATATATATATATATATATATATATATATATACTTAACCTGTGCACATACATGCCCCTGCTCTCATTCTTTGCTGCCAACACAAAAGGCAGGTTGTGAGAGATGTGATATTTAGAACTAACAGTGCAAGGCTGAGTCTGGATCGTTAAACTCCACAGCAATTAAACATTTATTGTTCAGTTTGTGGGCAGTTTACTTATTTATTTATTTATTTTTTATCAGGAAATCAGTGTGGAATGTTTTTTTTTTTTACACAAAACAGATATGAATGACATTATAATAATCACTACCCCCAAACCCAAACTAACTATTTAAAAAAAAAAAAAAAGTGTACTAATACTTCCTGAAAACTTCCCTGGTGCAAGGCCAAAATAAAAGCAAAGCCCAAAATTGAGTTAGAGATTATTTCACATTCACCTGTTATTAGGATTTGAGCTATTGCTCATCTCTCTGCAATAATTTAAGCATCCAATGTATGGAGGTTTCGCGATCTGATGATGATGCTTATTCTTATTCTTATTCTTATTCTCATCCCATCCCTTAAGTATGCCTGAAGCAGGAAGTCATCGGATCTATCAACCCAACGTTAATTACTGCTGCCCCACCACCCAACTCCCAATAGAACAGCAGCAACATAATTACCACAGGCACCACGAGTCCTCTAGTCCATCAAATTAAAGGAATACCTGAGACATCATTGGTCTTCATGCCATCCAATCATTCCTTTCCAAAAGCTTCCCTTTGGCCAGAGTAAGGAGGTTGGAGGTTTGGCATTGCTTCAAGTGACGTTACCAATGCTTGTGCCAAATGCTCATGTAATTCAATTTCCCATTTTGCTCAAATAGCAAGGACAGCCTCCTCCTAGCCCCATTTAATACTCTAATGTATCTTTTGCACTTACGATTCGGAATATGCATCCCTGGCTCATTATTTTTTATAGCCACACATTCCCTTTGTTCTCTAAGTGACTGTAATCACATTGAGGTCTCTTTTATCAGCAGTGATTGCATTTGATATCTGCATGATGGATAGGGAACATTACCATACATCCACACCCTCCCTTTTAACATGGGCATGAGACATGAAGGTATGAATGCAATCAGAGACACATTTCATGGATCCACAGCATTTAGTGATAAGCAGTCTCCATTGTGAAAATGACAGTGGCTCAAAGAGGTTCATGGAGCCAGTACCTCCATGAAGTTCATCTGTGAAAGGAGTTACAGTAGAACTCTTGCTTTTCGTTCTAATCCCTCTTTTACTGAGCAGCATTTTACAGTCACTGTTTCCATCTTCCCCGTTCACAGAGGTTGTCAACTTTATTGGGTTTCATAATTTTAATCGGATAGATAACAGGGAACAGCAATTCTGTGGCACACTTGAAAAGGATTATGGGTTGAGGAGTGTGTGGTAGGGAGCTCTGACGGCTCCTTGGATTCGGAATTTGCTAATCCCTTTAAATCATCTCTGTTAATCCATCTTCCACTTTCCTAGCCACTGCTTCTTCCTTCAATACACACATATAACCCTGCCTTCCTTTGTACCCCCCAGTGGTTGTCTAAGTGAAGCATTATTTAGTTCACTTAATTATCTCTTTTTAGCATCCTCCATTAGCACTACACTAGGGCAGTGTTTCCCAACCACTGTGCGGTGGCACACTAGTGTGCAGTGAAAGATTGTCAGGTGTGTCATGGAAAATTATCAAATTCCACAAAATATTTAAATAATATTTTTTCGGAATATAAATCGCAGATTTTTTCATCATCTGAAAGGACCTATGACAGTCTGAAGTGATTTATTTACCTAATTTATATGTAACTGATGTTGGCTGGTCAAACACACGCACCAAAACAGATGAAAAAATAGAGATGGCATAGCGACGGTCGCTCATGTGAGTAAGCACAGATTTATCTCTGATTTATGTCTTTTGTCTGCAATCTCCAGGTGAGAGGAAAATCAGGGCTAAAATCGGGTAGTGTAAACTCGGCATTATGTGATTTGTTTAGTTTTTTCTCTCAACAATGTGATTTTGTCCTAGTGCAAAATATAGTCAGGTGTGACTTTATTTCCAGAAAATATGGTAAATAAATACATAAATTAACAAGTCATTTGCTGTAGGGTTGCAAGAATTAATTGGTTTTTCATTACTCAATTCTCCAAATTAGCAAAGTGTATCAATGAAATAAAAGATTGGATGGCCAGAAAGTTCCTTCTACTCAATTCCAACAAAACAGAGGTACTAATTATTGGACCAAAATCCTCATATAATAAGCCGCTAAAATATAATTTGACTCTCGATGGATGTACTGTTACATCATCTTCAACAGCGAAGAACTTTTATATTTGATACCAATCTGTCTTTTGAAAATCAAATTACCAATGTTTGTAGAACAGCATTTTCTGCCTAAGAAATATTGATAAATTACGACACATGCCCTCTGTTGCTGATGCCGAAAAATGAATCCATGCATTCATGACCTCAAGACTAGATTATTGTAATGCATTACTGGGAGGATGTCCTGTAAGATCATTAAATAAACTTCATTTGGTTCAAAATGCAGCAGCAAGAGTACTGACTAGAACCAAAAAATATGATCAGATTAACCCCATTTTATCATCGTTACATTGGCTACCTGTTAAATTTCATATTAATAAAAAAATTGTGTTAACTACATACAAAGCTTTGAATGTTCTATCTTTGCAGTACTTAAGTGGATTCTACTGCATTATATTCCATCACATTCATTACGATCGCAAAATTCTGGTCTTTTAATTGTTCCTAGAATATCAAAATCCATAAAAGGAGGTAGATCCTTTTCATATTTGGCTCCTAAATTATGGAATAGTCTCCCTAACACTGTTGCAGACACACTCACTCAGTTTAAGTCTAGACAAAAGACTCATCTATTTAACCAGGCATACACCTAATTTATCCTTCAACTAACAATTAGGCTGCTTTGGTTTGATCTGCCGGAACCAGAAACAGTGATCATCATCTGTAACTCTGCAATAAATTGAATGGCATATATGCTAATAAAATGTTATTTGTGTCCCTGTTTCAACCTCGGGACTACTATCCTGAGGTCACCAGAACAGGCTGGATCCAGCTTTATTCCTGCTTTGTGTTGGACTCTACTGCTATATGTCGCTGTGTGATGATGACTAATAGCAGCCGGTGCCAGCCAAACATCACTTCAGTCTATTATGATGGACTTTAGATGATCAACTGATGCCAACAATAACCATAAGACATGGGATACTTCATATGCCATTGCCTGAACCTTGAACTTAGGATAGACCTCACCGAAATTACCGGCCAGGTTTAACTGCGATGCACCTAACTGATCTTTGCCTGCATCACCTCGGTTTAATGATGGACTACATTCTTGAAATGGAATACATAGACTATCAATTAATTTCCAACAAAACCCTTCATCAGCCAACTAACAAGGACAATTGTATATATGTGAACTTCTGCAGTTAATTCAGGATGGATTTCAAAGACATTAGTCATTAATCTTACAGTTCATACAAAATCTTTGTTTAAACACTGACCCTAAACACTTACTTAGTTTAATAATTTTAAACCATGACTTGCACTAATACATAACTAATATTGGCATTATATTCATGATGTTAGCCAGAGGGGAACTGGCCCCCACAGTGAGTCTGGTTTCTCCCAAGTTTATTTTTCTCCATTAATCTACATCTTATGGAGTTTTGTGTTCTTTGCCACAGTAGCCTTAGGCTTGCTCACTGGGTTTCTAAATACAATTATTATTTAATTACGTATTTTAAACACAATTCACGATCATATTTCATCAAAATACACAATGATGACTCAAAGACATTATCTATCTGTTAATGCCTAATCTTCTGTAAAGCTGCTTTGAAACGATGTGTGTTGTGAAAGGCGCTATACAAATAAAAATGACTTGACTTAACGAGGAAACATGCTACTAAGACAGAAAGAAAGCATGAACAAGTTCTTGAAGAGGAAAACTATCAATGATGATTATGTGGGATAGTGGTGTGCCGTGGGACTTTTTAAGAAAAAAGGTTGGGAAGCATTAGGAAATTCACACCGCCAAACCTCAACAACAAGTGTTGACAACATAGACATAACATCAGATTTGAACTCATCAATATATGCAATATATGGTGGGACCCTCATGGACATTAAACAGGGGAAAACATAATGAATTATTTAGATTATGTGCTATTTTACTGTCAGCTTTTCCTCTACTGCAATCTCACTGTGCAGTAAATATTCTTTCAGTTGATATTATGACATATTTTTCTACCCTTTTTCAGGTTTTCTAACTTAAGGTTAGACATACAGTATTTTTCTTCAAGCAAACACAGGCCTTCAATAGCACACTGCTGGTGCATGACAGCTTCAGTGTCTTCTGTGTATGGTATGATGATGTATCCCTGTTAAGACTGAACTTGGAGTCTATGATGGCTGTCTAAATATGTTTTCAGACACCTGATAGAAAGGCTGCTGCTCATCACATAATGAATCCTATTGCCAATTAAATGTTTCTTTAGGACTACCTGGTCACAGAACATTTACTGTATTATCGGTTTTTATGAAGGTCATAGACAAGAAGTCTGATGACACTCAATCCAACAAACCAGAGACTTGCATTTCTGCATGACTTTGTATATGGCAGAATTAACCTTATGCAGCAGGACAACTTGATGAATACTCAAGAAAACATCTGTTTACCAAGCTGTAAACCAAAACGTTGCAATGGCCACACCATTTTCCTACTAATGGAATCCCTTGGCCCAGCAGGCATACTCATCCCAATCATTACAATGGTGGACTGATAAACTGTGTACATGGATGCAGATAATTAGGCATCAGATGGCTTCTTTTGATGTTAGAGGAGAATCACCAATACACCAAAATCAAGATCAAAATGAATGCAAAACCCAAAGCTGTAAATTGCTGAGGTCTGGATAAATTTTCAGTTTTTAGGAGAACAATTCCTTTAACAGCCTATAGTCATTAGGTTGCAATGCATAAATCTATATATAATCAAAACTAAGTTTCCTACAAAAATTCACTCCTCCAGGCGGGGTTTCAAAAAAAGCATCATAACCTAAGTAGATTGGCAGGAATGATTGCTACAATCTACTTAGGCTCGCGATGCTTTTGGGAAACCAAGCCAATGTCGGTTGTGATTAACTTCTGTCAAATAGGTCTAATTATAAAACATGTCCATGGGTATACAGTGACAGTTTTAATTTAAGACCGGGTCAGATGGGGCATTAAAGTGGCTCAACATGCTCTCATGGGCTGGCTTCAATTAGGATGAAGCCATACTGGGGATGTCCAAAAAAGAGGACACTATGGTGGTGTTAGGGGTTTAGATAGTCTACGTTTAGTTTTTAATGAATGGCCATAGAATAAAATATAATAACATGAAATAACAACATATGAGGTCGGATGCCATAAAAAAATAAAACTAATAAAAATAACATCACTACACTTCACACTTTTCAATCCTCCTGTTGTGCCCAGGTGCACTTCCCTGAAGATCAAATCTTTATGAAAACCTCTCTCAGTTTTGTGCTTATCACATGATGTTTATTATGGCTATTATGTGAATTGAGACTGAGGGCTTGTTTCTCCCAAAATAATCACACTGGAAGTCAGCATTTTTTTTTCGAAAGTCGATACCCTAGTTTTGGACTCACTGACAAGCGTCATCTCTTATCAGACATTATTGCATTGCCTCTAGAATTTTTTTACTTTCACTGTGGCACAACCAGAAGCACATTGCATCAGCAGCATGGGAAACCCAGGTTTGGATCCTGTGTTGAAACCAGGCAGGATGTAATTGTGATTGTATAATCAATGACAAGCATGATTTTGGACATATCACCCAGAAAATGGAGCTCACACATGCCCATATCCCCAACAACACTACCAGTGGTGGCAGTGTTTCGCATTTCAGTAAGCACAGACTGATTTTAGCTAAAAAAAAGTCAACCTACTCTTTCCGATTTCACTGTGTGATCAATTAGTTTCTCCTCTCAAATGCCCTGTGTTCTAGTTCATTGTATTTTCTGACTTTTATTATCAGAGTTTCTCTCCCATGCACACACATACAGTGTGCATGCACAGAGAGAGTGGTCTGCCGAGCGGAAAATCATGTCAGCCAGAAAATCATGTAAGGACATGTTAAGATGGTTAAAATTAAAACTGATACACAGTATCAAATACACAGAATGTATAATATTCCTAACTGTAGAGAGCACATTAAAGACAAAGCCAATGAAGACAAAGCCAAATCCTGGACATTTTAGACATATTTTGAATTCCCGGCCAGACGCCTTTTTTTGTTCCAAAAAAGAGGAAATAATTGAGAAAAAGCGGACACATGGTCACTCTACTTCAAAGCTAGTGGTAAAGCATCACAATATTAATCTAAATCATGATGGTGTATTTCCGCCCTATTTAGCCGCATAAATCTAGCATACGTTTTAACTTACAACCTATGTAAAACCAAGTTGCAGAAAAATAGTCTCCACTGTTGTGATGAGGTTTCTAATATTGCTGCTGGGGGAGTGACCATAAATTCGGAATCTTTCTCTCAAATGACTGTTGTAATCCACTCCTCTCTATTTTTTCCTTTTTTTTTTAAGTTGTGGAGACATAATAGTTGATTATTCTTTTTTCTGTCGGAGCAAATAGGAACACAAAAAAAGAAATTTGCTATGGCCTCCCATTCAGTGCTGTAGAAGTTTACCCCGTTATCGTTTACCTCTGCATTCCAAAAACAAAAATGGGGAAAAGGTGTATTATTTGACCTCATTAAATTTAGTTTTTTTTATTGGCAAATTAGATTTTGAGATTAGATCTTTTCTTTGGGAGCAAATTGTTGGAGAGGAAATGCAGAGATTAAGCCTATAAATAATTCACATTATTTTGTCAAATATAGAAATCCATTCAAATTGGAGAAATTCAGAGGTTTTCTGAAAAGAGAAAAATGTTGCCGCGGGGCAGGGGTGCTTTGGGTGTTGGGGTGGAATAATAGGGTTCAAACCAGTGTTACTATGAACAAAACTTTAATACAGTGAAAAAGACACTCTATTAGCATAACATATATTAGGGCTGTTGATTTAACGTGTTAATTCAGTGCGATTAATTTGATAAAAAATAACGCGTTAAAAAAATTAACGCCATTAATCGCAATGCCCCCCAGAACGTAATATGGAAGATTCCAGAGAAATGCAAGCTTGTAGTACCACCTGTTTACTCCAGAAGGCAGTAAGTGAAACGTCTAGGTTACGTATGTAACCTCCGTTTCCCGATGGAGGGAACGAGACGTTGTGTCGGAGAAGCGACACTAGGGGTCTCTCTTGAGCGCCGAAATATGCCTCTGACTTATGAAAAAAGGCCAATTAGAAGTTGACAGACAGTATTTGCATACCCCGCCCCCGGACATACGGGTATTTAGACAGGCAAATACGGGAGTTAATTCAGGATTTTTCTGAGGAGCCGGAAATGGTCCGGCCACAACTGTGGCTCGGCTCAGCGACGTGGCGGGGAGGACACAACGTTTCGTTCCCTCCATCGGGGAACGGAGGTTACATACGTAACCTAGACGTTCACCTTCTCTCACTCTCTCGACGTTGTGTCGGAGAAGCGACACTAGGGGGGTCCCACTTAAATCATGTCATGCGCTGAGCCATGTACGTGAACTGCTGATACAGAAGCGGGCAGGTATTCTTACGTGCAAACGCGACCAGCTGTATCAGGCTGCACGTACCGCTTCCCCAATGCCCCATTAAAGTCATCAGAATCCTTCAGGTTATCCAGGTGAAGGGAACAAGGTGATGTACAGGGTAGATTAAGTACCCATAGTGGATTGGGTCGATGAGTTCCTCCGCTGAACTGCGGACCCATGAGGGCTAGAGAGGAATCAACGAGGGATCCGAGAGATGGGATCTCCTTGGAAAGATGGCACACTATTTTACCTTGGCTGAGGGAAAGGGCGCTAGGTGAAAACGATTCACCCGGCCAGTTCGTCAGCATGTTACCTAGTTCTACAGGCTCAGACCTGAGAAAACACGAGACGATACCGACTCAACCCGGAGATTGTAAAATCTCGCGGAGGTATTGGGTGTTGCCCACCCTGCTGCTCTACAGATGTCTGCTAGGGAGGTTGAGCCTAGCGGCTCGAAGGGGGGTCACTGGAGGCCCGTGAGGAGGCCCGTGAGGAGGCCCGTGAGGACCACTGAGAGATCCTAGGAGGGGAACAGGCATGGCCGGGAGGGATTTAGCCTCCGGGCGCCTCTTAGGAACCTAATAATTAAGTTGTGCTTACCCAGAGACTTGCCGTCTACAGTATCGTGGTGAGCCGCGATGGCGGCGACATACACCTTGGGGGTGGAAGGTGACAGCCTCCCCTCCAGCCTTTCCTGTAGGAACAAAAGCACTGACCTAACTGCGCACCTCTGTGGGTCTTCAGCTCGGGAAGAACACCAATATGCGAACAGGCGCCACTTTAAGGCATAAGGATGCCTGGTAGAAGGGGCTCTGTCTTGGTTGATTGTGTCTACGACGGTCGATGGTAGACCGGCTAGCTCTTCAGTGTCCCGTCCAAGGGCTAGTCGTGGAGGTTCCAGAGGTCTGGAACGCAAGTCAAAATCTGTTCCTGCGTGAGCATTTTGAACGGGAGTTTGAGCAGAGCCCGGTTGAAAACTCGCAGGTCAAAGATCGGTCGTAAGCCGCCGCCTTTCTTGGGTACAATGAAGTAAGGGCTGTAGAGACCCTTCTTTATTTCGGTTGGAGGGACAGGCTCTATCGCATCTTTGAGTGAAAGAGTGGCGATTTCCGTGCACAGGGAATTGGCATGTTCGCCGTTTACTGTGGAAAAACAGACTCCCGCGAAGGGGGGCGGGCCTGGCAAACTGAATTGCGTAACCGAGTCGAATGGTCCGGTGCAGCCAGCGTGACGGGTTGGGCAGTGAAAGCCACGCCTCTAAACTCTGTGCTAGGGGCACCAAGGGGACAAGTATTTTGGATGTAAGGGCTGTGAGGGGCGCACATGCCCGCGCAACCAATTAAGCCCGGGGAAGCATAGCGGACCTCCGTGCTCCATTTGCATGTCACATATTCTGCTTCCCACAGATCTCGACCTGGATGAAAGCATGGGAATTTTTTGTGCATATGTTCTGTAAATTTGCACTTTCGTTTGGGCATTGTTTCCAATCAGCTGTCATTTGCTGCTAATATCAATCAACTGTTTGATGCTGAACACAATAGCGTTTTGTGCGTTCGGTGTTCGGAATTTGGACAATAGTTGCTGTAAGACTCTTAATCGACCAATTGGTGTGTGAGAAGGCGGAACTTACAAAGAGGGGTTAAAGCAATGCAAATATGCGTGCACACTCAATGAAGTATTAGATCATAATGCAACTAATGCCGAATCCCGGACACTTTAGCAAATTTTGAAATCCTGGCCAGACACTTTGTTAAGGTCCGAAAAAGAGGACGTATGGTCACCCTAAGAATAGATAACAAGAGGGCAAATCACATATTAGATGGCAATCTCACAGATCCTGTAAACAGTAGGGAGAGGAGCAAGGTGTCCTCCTCGTGCACACATTTATTCATTATAATCCTGTCATCTAATCGTCACTCGAGCCATAAATCACTGCAAACACGGTGTATGGAAATCAGGGAGGCCACTTTTTTATAAATTCTATAATATTAGGGCCACATATCTTGCCCCCACAGAGACTCACACAAACATACATTCTCAGTACCTTTCTCAAAAGCATGCATATAGACCCATAAATTACAGTCATTTCTTTCTCACGCACCTCTCTTCAGATATGACCCGATGTTCCCACTACATCTCTATGGATTTCAAGCAATTTAAGCAACATGGAACCAGATTGGGACTCTTAATAGAAAACAAAGGCCCAGATGTACCAAAATGGATAGAAAATCAGTAGGGGGCTTTATCTAAATGAATAAACTCTCTGCTGGTGGGAGAGTGTGTAAAGTGTGCAATCCTTCCACACTGGAACTATGATGATCTTCCCCCTTTATTCTCTCTCTCTCTCTCTTTACAGGGTATCTGTTTATCCAGGCAGGGTAGCTTTGAACCCTGGAGCCTTTTTAGTTCTGAGGCTTGTGGTGGCATCTGCTAATGTCAATGCTAATGAAATGAACCAGGGGGGCACATGAGGAGCACGGTTATATTTTGGGCAGGATCTCTGCATTTATTTATGAATGCATTTATGCATGAGAGAAAACAAAGCCCCAAATAAAGTCATGAAAGCACCACAAGAAGTGCTAAGTCTGAGACTGGTGCGGAAACCACTTCAATTGGTGGCACTACATTAGCGAAGAAGCTATGAGATAAGCGTTCCTTCAGAGAGTATTGGAAAGCCTTTCTTCCTGAAAATGGCTGCAAGGAACAAAATTATGAAATGAAGAATTACAGAAATAAGCCTGGCTATTGCTTTCATCCAGGAGCAGCTCAGAATAGGGCCCAACGTGACGCACACTTGCTGGGCCCCAGGCACTAAGGTGCAGTCCACTAAACGATTTTGTGGCATGGTGAGGACAAAGGTACAAAGGAGTCACACAATGTCTGAATGCACGCCAGATGATCTCCCGCTGAACAAAGAAAAAATGTGCAGGTCTTACCATCCCCACTTGAGAATCAATATTTTTGTCATGTATTTGAAGTACTTTTCTTTGGTTTTGAAATAAGCAAATGCCAGCTGAAAGCAACACTAACCTCTCCACCCCAGTAGGAAGAATCCTTTTTATTAAGCCTCTTTCCTCACAATCACACCTAGTTTCAGTTCTCAAGTGCATCCCTCATGACCTTGCCATTGCATTCTAGATCAGAGCATTTGCTCTGTTGCTCTGCATAAGTAGCTGGTGCTAACTGGTTCCATTTAGCAATTAGCACCAGTTTGCACAATGAAAGTAACTACAGATCTCCCTAAAATATAAACACATCAAAAGCGATTCAATTAGCTTGCCCACAAAACACAAATGGGAGATCAGAGCATTAGGAAAATTAGAACGCGATGAAGGAGCAAAACAACACGCCGGAACATGTTAATTAGAAACTTTCAGGCATTACATATACGAAGGGAGATGGAATTGACCTGAGATTAGAGGATAATATCAGGCAATTAGATGGTATCTCTAATGCAAACAGCAATAACTCTAATGGTACAAGCCATTCTAGTGACTTAGTGATGTTTGATTGATTGATTGATTGGACTCATTTCATGTGTATGTGATAATCATTGAAATGCAAGGGAATTTGGTTTTGATGTCTGCAAATAAAACGGCCAACTTGTTTAACCTGACATTGTCCTATATTCCTATAATGTTGCTCAAACTTTTCCCTCAATATTACTGCCCAATTTACATTACATTCACATTTATGCATTTTGGCAGACCAGTCCAAAGTGACTTGGTGTCCTTACAAAAGTATGTTATTTTAGGTTAACGTGAAATGCATTTGGAATGTTTGCAGCAGCCTGTCTTGCAGCAATGTAATGAATTGGCCTTACTTAATCTTGTTTAAAAACAACATATCAACACTGTAAATGATAATTTAGAAATATCCATTCATTACCATCTACTACAATGCAATTTATTAACAGTAATGAGCAGTAACTGGGTTGAGCAATGTAGACATTCCCAACACAGCTGCAGCAGGAAGCGATCTACAATGGCATGCTCGTCATAGCACAAGGGCAAGGGGCAATCAGTGAAGAGTGTGTTTGTAGGATGAGTGTGTGTGTGTTGTGAAAGTCAGGAAAAGATTCGTAGAATCCTCTGTTGAAGCTTAGTGAGATGCAGAACAACGCCCAGCAAAGAAGAGCGAACTTAACTCCCAACACGTGGGCAGAGATGAGGTATCTTCTGTGGAAGACCAGCTGACACGCAGCAATACTGGAAGGCAACCACACACCCAACACGCGGGTAACCAACAGGTACATGAGACAGGAAAATGTGGCAGAGAGAGTAAGGTTAGTACTCAACATCAAACAACAACTAGCAAAGATACTGAGAACACGACGGGCTTAAAAAGGGAGTGAATTGAGGGGAACACATGTTGCTCCGTATGCTAATCAGTGGCATGACCAGCGTTCCCCCCGGGAACAATCAATGTTCCCATGGAAATGGCGATCATGCAAGCCGTTCCCATGGAAATGTCGATCATGCAAGCCGACTGCGCCTGCGAGACATGAGGGAGAGAAAATGACAAAACATAAAAAAACACATGTGATTGACACACGTGATTGCAAAGTGGTCTGAATCGGTTTGCAATTAAATCTGAATGTCTCAGAAAGCTCACACATGCGCTGCTGAATCAATTGATGTGCGCTCTCACTTGCAAAAACGTTCACAGATTATTTTAAAATCCAGAAAATAAGGATAACGCTGGTTCAAGTGGATCTACAATGGAAACTAAACCTGCAAATGCGTCCTATCATTTGCCAATGATGAAGAAGGTCTTTATTTATTTGATTTTTTTATTTTCTCCCCTTTTCTCCCCAATTTGGAATGCCCAATTCCCAATGGATTGTAAATCCTCATGGTGATGTAGTGACTCGCCTCAATCCGGGTGGCCAAGGATGAATCTCAGTTGCCTCTGCGTCTGAGACTGTCAATCCATGCATCTTATCACGTGGCTTGTTGAGCGCGTTTCCGCCCGTGGAGGCTTCATGCAGTTCCCTGTGGCATTCATGGCACAACTCACCACGTGCCCCACTGTGAGTGAGAACCACACATTTTAGTGACCACAAGGAGGTTAACCCATGTGACTCTACCCTCCCTAGCAACCAGGCCAATTTGGTTGCTTAGGAGACCTGGCTGGAGTCACTAAACATGCCCTGGATTCAAACTCGTGACTCCAGGGGTGGTAGTCAGCATCAATACTCACTGAGAGACCCTAGCCACCTGAAGAAGGTCTTTATTAAGTTCAACACGTGTGCAACTTGTGAACGGCACTGCAGGTAAACACATTATAACACCAGAGAGTATCACAACATTTTACACATCAAAAAAGTACCATGGCATTGGCATGTTTTTTGGACATGTGCCTATATCTGGGGCGCCATATTAAGTGGTATATGAATAAGTTAATCATATAGTAATGTACCATGGTATACTTTGAATTACCTTGAAGCACCATTTAAATACAGAATAGTACATAAATATGGTAATTGTATATCAAAGGAACACAATATTACCATCTGATACAATCAGATATCATATTGTTATTGGCCAGATGTGCTCACACACACACACACACACACACACACACACACACACACACACACACTAGTGTGCCATGAAAGATTGTCAGGAGATAATTGAAAATGATCAAATTCCACTAAATAAATAAATGCATGAATAAAAAAAATATTTCAGGGATCCAAACTCCTCACCTTTCTGAGAAATGCGCTGTTTTGAAACCATAATCGGTCACTTTTGTGTTTGTAAAGAGCAATGATTAATGCGCAAAAGTAAATGATATATATATATATACACATTAAGGGTCTTTCACATGACTCACGTCAGCACTGTAGAATACATTGAAGTCTATGCAGTGACGCCACTGTACACCAAAGTGTTTTTAACACACACATATTTGCTTCACTAATAATGTCTTTGAGAATACTAAGCAACAAGAAGAAATATTTAAAAACTGATTTAAGAGAAAATTTGTGAAGAGACATTGAATATCTCATAATTTATTTTAATATGACCTTATTGTTTCCGAATATCAGAGCATCCAGTTATTGAATAAATTTAAATTCAACAAGCAAATGCTTAGACCTAAACATAAATGATTCCTTTTATTACTTTCTGTTATCAAAGCAATTGCAAGCTTTTTTCTCTCTTCCAAATACATGTTTTCAATGTTTATCGTGCAAACCTCCCAAACTCGTAAAATCGCCCCTCTGTGACACTTTCTGAAACTTTTGTCATGTGAAGGGCAATGTGACACATGACGCAGGTGTTGAACGGAGCGTTGACTCCTCGACTCAACTCATGTGAAATGTGCTTTACAATGACGAAATAACATTATTGAAACTCAAAATTATTATAAGTTGTCTATTATTGTGGTCTTTTCTGATAAAAGCCATGCTCAGCAGTTTAAATAGGTAACTGTAGGAAAATGGTACTGTAGATCTACTTTGTGTTTATAATTCTTATACAGAAGTCAGTAGATTTGTAGCCATGCAAGTTTTAATAAAGTTTTACAAAATCATTATAGTAACACCTGTATAAAATCTAATGATCATGGCATTTATTTTGGATGATTTACAATTACTTATAACCATGTACTTATTGCTATCCTGTGCTTTGGTTGTATTCTGATGGCATTTTTAATACATTAGACATGACACATACCTCCATAGCAGTAAAGAATATCTTTAATTGGTGTGCAGCAAAACTAACTTGTTGACTGCAGATAGGTGACACTGAGTTATATGAATAAATACAAGATAAGCATATTTCTAATGAGTAAACATAATAATTAAATTAAGAATGGAATGCAAAGCTATAACAAATCATGTACAAATTTAAAATGCATGGGATTGAATAAGAGATAATAAATAATGTACAAGTAAGTGAATTTGGAATTAGGGTTCTTGTTGTTTCATGGGGTTCTTACTCGTCATCCTCCACAACATGGCTCACAGGCAGTGAACAACAGAAAGCACTCCTGTTTAGGGGCATAAAAGGACATGGATTCCAACTCGGATGTAAAGTGAGCATCTGCATAGGTTTGTTTAAAGAACAAGCTCCTGGAGCCATGTTGCAGCTGAATCACTGACATCTTGCCCAACTTTGGTGCCTTCTTGGTCTCAACACTGGAGTGGCCATCCTTCCAATTCAGCACATTAGCATTCTTCATTTCGACCATTTCCACCTTCCTGGAATTTTAGATTGACACAACACTCACAAAATCCTCCAAAGTCATACAACACTCCTCCAGGATGATTTTGCATCTTCTGCTCAACACCATGGTGAAAACTTTCAGCACACATGAAAGTGTGTCCCTTCTGAAAGTATTTTAGAGTGATATCCTCCATAGAGGTGGCATCACCATTAACAAGGCAGACCAGAGAGTATGGCAGGCACCAATTCTTGTTTTGGGCAGAACAGTTGTGCACCCAGAAGATGCTGTGGCCAATTCTTTCTCTAGTGCATTCACATAGGCCACAGAGGTGATCTCTGCTGCTCTTCACCCTGCCGTGCCCTCATTCCAGACCACAGATGATGTTTTTTTTATTTTTCTTGCCTACAGAGGTCTCATGTAATGCCACAATACGCTTTGTGAAGATTGATGTTTTCAGACTAGGCACACGAAACATGATTCATTTTTGAAGGTCCACACTCCTCATTGATGTGTCCTCTGGACAGTCACTCTCCGCATCAGCCTGGTATGTCATCCTGCTCTGCACGGCAGACTCCTTATGCCAATGCCACCTCTGGCAAGCAGTCCATGACATGGCCATCCCCATCATGGTCATTTTTCATGTGCTGATCCTGCAGTAGGCACTCCTCACATTCCTCCTCTCCAAGCTTTGCAAAGCTGATGTTCTTATGCTTCACATCTTTGCAGTAGCTTTCATAGGAGCAGCTTTTGCATTTTTCCAAATAATCAGCATACATGAGCTTGATGTTAATGTGGCTAGGAAGGTAGCAATGATGTGGAGGATTCTCCCTTCAATAGTGGCTAACTAATGGGTGGAAGGATTCAATATGTTCTTATACAGGCTGCATTTACAGTTTTTGGGATCACCTCATTTCCTATCTTCTTCCCCATCACAGAGAGGACCAGGCTGTCATTCGCCGGTTGGTACCCCAAAGTGGCCAAAAAGAACATTTTACAGACCTACTGTGGGACCTGATCGTCATTCTTTAGCCTGTAAACAAGGGACCTGCCACGGTAACTTGTTTTTCCATCCACACACAAAAGTTCCAGATCTCCTTCTAGAGATGTGGCTGGAGCGAGGGTGGGCTCTGGTGCTGGTAGTAGAGCTGTGGCTGGAGCGAGGGTGGACTCTGGTTCTGGTAGTAGAGCTGTGGCTGGAGTGAGGGTGGGCTCTGGTGCTGGCTGTGGTGCTGTGACTGGAGCAAGGGTGGGCTCTGGTGCCGGCAGTGGTCCTGTGGCTGGAGTGAGGGGAAACTCCATAAGAGCAGCAAGGGTGGTGTTAGGTGTGCTGCAGAACAGCTCATTGGAAACTAATGCCAGGAAACTAATATCCAGACAAAATCAAAACTGTCCATGTTTTTAATTTGAGTGCTGGATTTGGGCAATGTCCATAACAATCTTTTTTTTTCTCGCAGTGCTTCTGGACCACAAGAAATATCACCACAAGGAACTGAAAGGAATAGAGCAAATAATGATGATGATGATGATGATGATGATGATGATGATGATGATAATAATAATAATAAAGCATGGAAGGAAATGGGAATAAGAAATAATATTTTACATATATACAATACACATAGGAAATAATATTGTAAGGTCCATCAAACATTTGTATTTACCAATAGGGTATTTGATTAATCGATGTCTATTTTAACAAATTGGGCACAGGCCTACAAGGTAGTGCCACAGCTGGTTAATCAAGGGTTAAGTTTAACTACCATGCTCCAATGCACAGCTCCCTGACTGGTGGACTGGATTGGCCAATCTCAAAGGCTATAATGAAGAGTAATGTGACTATATTAATTGTTTTTCTGAATCTGACCGTAACTGACATCCAGACAAAAAGTTATACTTGTGGTTGGATACCATTTTGAAACCAATTGATTTATTGCAGTTTTCACAACATAAAAGGATACAAGACATAATTTAGCCTAAGTGCTTTTACATCGAATTGAATGAAAGAAGCCTAGCCTAAAATATCGACTTGTGGATTGATGTGAACGCCAGCAAGTAGCAATAATGCTCAGAAATCAGAATGCTTGTGGATTGTTGTGGATTAAACATCTGTGATTACCATGACTTTTATCTGGTTACTAGAAAAGGTAGGATAGATTTAATTGCGAACTGTTACTACTGATTTTATGTGTGATCATGCTACATGCTACGCTGTCATGGCATCCGAGTCCACATTCGTGGAACTAGACAATGTTGACAGCTGTCACTGTCTGAATAATCAGCATTATGGAAAAAATAAAACTTTGAGAATATTTACGATAAATTGCTGGCAAGTTATCTAGTCTTTGCTTGTTTACAGTGCTTTGTTATATGGAGCAGTTTGGTATATTCATTGGATAGCCGAGTAACCTATTTATGCTATAGGCTGCTAGCTAGCTAAATGAAGTAGATTACGATCTATCTATCTATCTATCTAATTCTTTGTCTAATGCATATTTAGTGTTACAAAATTTCTTACCTTGAACTTGATGTCGGAATTTCAAAGCCATCTCAATCATCATTTTCCCTCGAGAGGCCATCCTTAAACGCCGTAGTAAAAACACTCAACAATATTTGATTACTACACATTTATTCAGGTATAGTGTGTGTCAGATTGCCTCAATGACAGATGTATGACAATACACAGGCTACACTGTAATTTAAACACGGCAAACTTTAATGTAAAAACAAAGGCAGAGTACAGTCACTGCATGCCGGCACAGTAACTTCATTTTGACACAGGCTAAACAAAGGCAGAGTACCCTAACTCAATTTGAGTGTTCCAAAGCACAGTCAAAGAGCGGTAATTGGAGTTATGGAGTTCTGCCTTGGTTTCTCCTAGGCTTTTGGAAGTTACTGTTAAGACAACCCATTGTTTTCTCGAAAAAACAACAAATTGGCTCAAGATACTAATCCACATGATAAAGGATGTCTTGAATGTCTCAAAAATATACATAACTAATTTACTGTCTTTTGCCTTTGCACGGCAGTATAGATCTGCTTTGTTCTTTTAATGTTTAAACACAATAAAGTCTCGAGATTTCGGTCATGAATGACTCAAAATGATTCACTGACTCACTCATAGCACATGAAACATTTGTCGCCACCTAGTGACATTTCCAGAAGGGGTCACTGAACTAATCATTTAATAAAATTTAACAAATTCTGGACAATTGTAAACTTGAATAAAAATATAGCTGTAATTAATGCGTTTAGCTTATTCTTTAAAATAAATATCCCCAGAAAAAAAGTCCAGGGACCAGTGATTGTCTTCCCTTTTTCACACATCATGAGTTTGCATCCCTGTAATTTGTTGTAAATTGCAAGAACAAATCTGCAAATTTGTTGTTTTTTCATTACCCACTTAGCGCTCTTGCCACCTGTGACCTCACACAGCGTCTACCTATGTGACTTGGTTTTTTTTTTTTGTTTTGTTTTTTTGCATAGCCAAATTTCAAACATTACAAGTTTTTAATTAATTACGCTGCTGAAAACATGGACAAGACTGACAGACTGAAAACATGGACAAGTTCTTGAAAAGGAAAAATACTGACTATGGTTAGCCTGTGTGGGATAGTGATGTGCCATATAATGTTTTAGTCGTAAAATGTGTGCAGATGCAGAATAGTATCTGTGTCTAGCACAGGATAAAATTAATAGTATGAGTTTTTATACAGGAATGTGCAAAGGAAATTATGTTCAAAGGGTCATGGGTTTGTAGAAGTAATAGTATAAATATGAAAAATAAAACTTATACATTTTGATTTTTCATTTTGACCACATGGGTCTGTACAGGTAGCATGTATAAAATTATATATATATATATATATATATATATATATATATATATATATATATATATATATATACATTTACATGTTTTTTTTGTTTTTTTACATGCACATACATTTCATATCGCACCATACTGTATACTTGTATAGTGTACTGCATTATACTGTACCATGGCATAGATAAACATCATGTGATTAGTATTTTAGATGCTTTGTCTATGACAGTATTATCGGTGCATCTGGTTGAGGAAAAAAAGCACGCTTCTTTAGGCATGTAGCTTGTAGTGTAACTTGCTACTTTCTCTGAAGTGTAGCTTTTAGCTTAGCCTAACACATTTTTTGTTGTTGAGTAGCTTAGCTAGCAAAACATTTTTCAGTAGCTTGTCCAACACTGCCTGAGAGATGGCAGTAATACGTGGAAACTGTTGGAAAGGAAACAAGCTCAGATAAGCTTGGATGAGCAAAAGCATCTCTTTATCTGCTTCGTTTGTGCTGCTCCAGACACACTTGGCTGGACTGCAGTGGTTATTGATGTGGGTAGCAGTGTTTGGTCAATACCTGCAGAAGTGCTCTGGCTGAGATCTCCACCGACTCGTGTAATGTGTAATGTGGCGGGTGGGTTGCAGGTCAAAGTGGTGATTAAACAAAAAGAGATTTCAATTTGGTCATGACTATTTCATTTGAACTGACCTTTAACTTTAAATGTAAATTTCCACACATCTCAACTCTTTAAATGACAGTGAAAACTTGCATAACTAGCATTATCTGACCTGTGAAAATGTGAACAACTCATTTCTTGTTCTTAGGTTTTCCATAGCTTGAAAACTTTGGTACAACTCTACAAGAATCGCAGTGCTCTAGGGTAAAAATAAAGGTGCAATGAAAAATTAAACTTGATTCAGATTTGATCTGACAATGGTTTTGTCTCTGATCAGTGGGTGAATTTGAGTGTGGTGGTGAAGAGTTACCTGTGGGCTGACAGTCAAGAAGATATTGATGGACTGCTCCTTTGATCTGGGCAGTTTTTTAAGGCGCTCCAATGGTTATTGAGGTCGATACCTGGCAGCTAACATTCTGGGTGTTGTTGCCATGGCTCCCTTGTTGAAAGACCAATCCCTAAGCTACCGACCCCTGGTAACCTCAGTACAGATCCCAAAGGTGCCCACATTAGAATGAGAAAATGTTAAAGAAAAAGAAAATCACAAATTAAATCTCTTTAATATCACATTAAGGAGAGCAATTTAAGACTTTTTCTTCTCTGATTTTTCACTTGAGAAACAGTCCCCGGTTATTTTATGTTGAAAGAGATCTCAGTGTCATAAACTGCACTCAGATTTGACAAGTCTACAATCAAAATTCAGAAAATATTAATGCAAACACATATCATTGAATACTTTCAAGACTAAAGTTTCTGAGTTATGCTATCCAAAATTATTTGAAAGGTCTGTAATGTTACTGTATGTCAATAATTGTATGGAATTATAGGAGAAACGTCTCAGACAAAGTTGATACTTGATAGAAACATAACTGAGACCTCTATTAATTCACTTAAGATATGAAAGATGACAAGACACTTCATATTATATTTGCCTTAAAGAAAATAATGGCTTGGCTGTACAACAGACATTTATTTGATTTATTTTTTTGGTACTTTTTTAATGTCATTCCTAATTTATTATTACACAGGTGTTTTCATTTTAATATCAGGCAGTACAGGAAATGATCCCTCTTACAAGACAGGTCACATTAGCATCAAATTAACCTTAAAGTGACAATCTGAGGTTAGAGGACAAATGGTCAAACTCACAGTCTTGTCTTTTACTGACTTTCTCTGTCTGTCCTTCCCCTCCTTCCATGCCTGTTTAATTCACTGTAAGTGCATGGCCTTCTTGGCCCCCTGTGTGTAATCCATAGCCGTTTTTTCCATGTTGTTTCCTCTCTGTTTCTGCTGTTTATTTTTTTTTCTTGGCACAAGAAGCACAAACACACCACTATTGCTGACCCTGCTGACAATGAACTTTCTGACTGTCTCTCTGTCTCTCACATTGTCTTTCAGTTTCTCTCTTCTCCTCTCAAATTCACCCTTTTGAGATCTTGTCCAGGCTATAGCCTGTGACCTTCCCTCTTACCCCTGGGGAGCCATGAAAATGACTCTTTCCCAAATCCCTCCTGCTGAGTGTATCTATAATGCTCTGATGAACTCCACCTATGAATGATTTGCAGCCCTCTCTCCATCAGTAAATATAGGCCTTATCGATCCATGCAAACCCCGTCTTTGCTGCTATTTGTTCAAATTTTTCCCCCATCCACATTAGAAACACATCTGAGTTTCCATTTTCCGATGAAGGGTGATAAGAATCGCTAAAACCATGTCAATGGTCTTTGTTCCAGCAAAAACAATATTACAACTACACAGGTGCCCCATATATTACTTGACAGGCCTTAGGGGTAATGCACTGAATCAATTTAATTCCACACAAAGATGGATGTGGGATATTCCTACTTATTATCTCTGGCTTCTAACCCTATAGAATTCTGTGAAGTATTGAACAGTGCTATTGCAAAAATCTTCTGATTTAAACCAAGGAAACATTATCTAGTTGACAAAGATGAGGTTTTGTAGAAATTGCAAGAATGTCTTAAATGAGTAAGAATGGGTTGAAAATTACTAATCAATCAGTAATGTTTTCCATCATATGCTATCATTTTACAAAAAAAATGCTTATAAATAACATGTATTATTCAAATTGTAGCATCTGGACCAGTCAGACCCATTTATTCATTATTTAATGAATAAGCCAACAGATGTATCAAGACTGTAGCAAGCAGAGGCCCACGCAAGCTCCATTTATGTCTGAGCCCCCACTAATCGTTATCAGCAAAAGAATGCAGAAAGCGTGATTAACTCCTTTTCCCCATAGGAAATGGACACAAAGCCCAGAACAACAGACATTTCTTCATTAAATTATAGAAAAACTGTCTATAATTTCAAATGTATATACCCAGGACATTGTGTATAGTATCATTATTGTCTTGTAAAATGTTTTTGTACTGTATACTGTTTTATGCATGACTTATGACAGGACTACCAGCTAATGTAAAATTATTTAGTGTCATGTTTCCTATCAGATTCTGACAGCATGAATTGTATGCTTGATATATTTATCAGAGCATAAAGGGGCTTAAACTTACCCCAATCATGAAAATTAGTCAGCTTCCAAACAAAGGAACATTTCCCGCTTGGAAATTGCACCTTTTTCATTGGTCAAGCCAGACTCGAGAGGAGGGACCTCCAGCAGAAGTTAAAAGATACATCCTGCCTCTTACTCACTCTCTTTCCCCTGGCTCTTTTCACTAACTTTCTCTTCCCTCTGCTGCTGGTCGTGCTGACCACGAGGCCTGCAGGCCTCAACACCTCAAGCCATGTGCAACCACCTCGACCATAGAGTCAATGAACATCCCAGTTCAACCTAATTTCTTCATTCAACACGGAAGAAATTGATTGCAACTTCAACACCATCAACTCAAGGAACCATCAAGTCTTTCTCCTGCGATTGCATCTGGGCACTCTCTCAACAGCCAAGGCAATTGCAAGTATTGTACCAGTAGCTAACTGAACCTATGTTTAGGATAAGAGGTAAACCCCTTTGTAACAAAAGGTGCTTTTAAATTAAGAGCTCAATGGTTCTCTCAAATGGTAAAAATTACACTTTTCATAACTGCATTTCCCCTATTCTGTTCCGGTTTCATCTTATTTTCACTTTTCCCTTTCCCATGTATGAGTGATTTTGTGTATATGTTTTTGTTTAGATTAGTTATGTGTTCGTATTTTAGTTAAATAAACTTTTGTGTACATTCTTGCAAGTTGATTCTGCTATGCTTGTATATCAATGTAAATGTAACGATTCAATCTCAGCTCCATGCTAAGAAAGAGTTATTTTTGTGTGGCCACGAAAAATATCCTTTCTGAGAATTGATCCCTCCAAAAACCCTGCTAGGAAGCCTTCACGCGCCCCCGGACATATCAGACATCACCCCTGCTGTTACACACAAAAAATACTAGAGCCAAAAATACAGCCTAGCATCCAGATCAAACCACATGTCTCACTTAATAATGAGAGACAAGTGTGCTAAAGCTACATGCTATGTTTTCCCTAGGCATGTGGGACTTCCTACTGCAATGCTTCAGCATCCCCCCATCAAACAATGACACAGTGCGGCATCACCAAGCGACAAACCCACAAAACCCAATTTAATCATTTGTGCAGGGCTTGTTTCCCAGCATGAGCCCTACATCCAATTATGAATTCATTTATTTGCAATTTATTTTATGACAAACATGCACAGCACTCCAAACGTAATGGTACAAAAGTCTGTCATGTGGTGAGCATCTTGCTGAGTGACTGAAAAGAAGCAAAGTGTGATGAGATTGCTCCAACCTGTAATGGGAGTTCGGGGATGCTGGGTGAGTTCATGCTGCAGGCTAATCCTGGAAAAATCACTCAAAAAAAAGTCAAAGAAAAGACAAGAAACAGAAATGGCTTTACTGAAATGAGATCTCAAGGCGTAAAATAGACTGAATAATCATCACTAATAAGGGTCTGGTTAATGCTTCATATAATCTCACCAAATTAATATGTTAGACACAATTGGCACGTAATTAATTCCTGTGAGTACACCCAACAAGATTTATTTTTAAATGTCAATCATGCTGTAAAACCCAGCCCACCAGAAGGATTACAGTTTTTACAATCTATTCTTCTGACCACTAATTGTTGGTGCTGATCATTGTATACCATGTTTGTATAAACAGCTATTACCTGGGCAGTAAAAATCACTGTCGCATAATTCTAATTATATGGTTATGTGAAAATGCATGCTTATATTGACCATATGCACAGATCAGCCACAACATTAAAACAACCTGCCTAATACTGTGTAGGTCCTCCTCGTGCCGGCAAAACAGAGCCAACCCGCATCTCAGAATAGCATTCTGAGATTCTGTTCTTCTAACCACTATTGTTGGTGCTGATCATTGTATACCATGTTTGTATAAACAGCTATTACCTGGGCAGTAAAAATCACAGCTCACAAGGGGTGATCATCAAAAGGAAGGTCATTCTAATAAATGAACAGTCTGCCCATTTTCTTTTATGACTTAATAAAGAATGTCTCAATAGGACCATCAGTATTTGGTCTATCTCACAATATAGTCTCTCACCCTCTTTTTTTTGGAAGTGCCAGGCCTCGTGGTCGTGCAGCGGCCCAGTGTCCATGCGTCTGGCTTGGAGTCAAGAGTCAAGGTTGGGGACAGGAGAGGAGAGAGGCAAGGCGGAGGATGACTGGCCAGCTCAGAGGGGGGGACGGCTTTGATCAGGGAAGATTTAAGTTGGAGTGACAGTCCACCAGTTTACAGCTTTGTCCTGGCCCCACCTCACACGCCATCCGACTGCAAGCACAGGGCGTCAAAGCAGGGTGTGTGTGTGAGTCAGTGCCCCCAGAAGACATGCTCCCACAAGCTAACACTTACACACGTACTTAAACATTTGTTGATTAACAGGCACAAACACATTCACGGGCAAACACATGCAAACAGAAACATGTTTTAATTTAGTTTTGAGTCACTTCTTGTTTAAGACCCACCCACTTCCGGTTACATCAGAATACAGATACAGATCATTATGCCAGAGCATCAGATACAGATACAGATAATGGCTTCACACACACCGCTACTTTCAAGAAACAAAACGTAAATAAAGCAGCATAAAGGTAATCCATGCAACTCGGGAGGTTTAATCCATGTCTTCTGAAGCTCTACATTGTACTTGTACATTGTACATGTGCTCTGTGCATGTGTCAGTTGCTAAGTGCAATTGGGTTCTCTCATGAACACGCCAAGGAGACTGCATATGTCAAGATATATGTTGAAAAGGAATTACATTTTGGTCTGTTTCTCACCAAACCGATCGTATCGCTTCAGAAGACATGGATTAAACCACTCGAGTTGTAAGAATTACCTTTATGCTGCTTTATTTACGTTGCTGCTTTATTTACACCTTTGTCCTATTTGGAGCTTGAAGGTTTTGGACCCCACTGACAAACAGTCATCGTGTATCCTTCAAAATATCTTTGTTTGTATTCCACAGAAGAAATAAAGTAATACAAATTTGAAATGGCAATAAGGGTGTGTAAATCATGATAGAATTATCTTTTTTGGATAAACAATTCCTTGAAATGTTCTTGGGATATTAGCCATCCATTATAATTCTACTTAAATACCAGAAGTAACAGACATCATTGTCTTGCAGTGCATCATTTACACTGGCTTATGCATCTTTTCTTTTTTAAATTCTCAATGTAAAATTAGCGAGAGAAAACGTTTAAACTCACATACCTTCCATGGCAGAAGGATATATTGTCTCTTCTCCAATATTAATAAAATAACAAGCACAGGGGGCTTGGGGTTTAATATCAGTAGCTGGATGACTGTTATATTGCTTTAAAGAATGTATGTGTGTATTTGTGGCAAATGTCAGCACTCATATCTTGAGGCTCAGTGTGGTCCTCTCTTTGGTAACAGCAATATTCTGTATGGTAGGTGAAGGGGGTACAGTTACAACTGCTTTAAACAACTGCGTTCTACCCATTTCACACATGATGATTATGGCAATACTGGAGTTATCCCTTGGTTGAAAATATTTTGGGGTTTGGAAGGGTTCTTATTAAAGGTTTAACCAATATCTTTTCTTAATTATATCATAATTTACTCACCCTCATGTTGTTCCAAATTGGTATTACTTTCTTCCATTGAACACAACAGGAGCAGTCACCATAACATTTGATTGCCTATTTTTCCATACATTAAAAGTGAATAGTGATTGTGGCTAACATTCTGCCTAACATCTGATTTTACAAATGATGTTTAAATGATGAAATCATTTTGAGTGAACTACCCCTACATGAAGTCTAAACAACATACATTTAAATATATACACATTTCAAAAAGGATTTTAAACCTTTAAATGAAGCTAGCAAACAAAAAAATGTTGTTCATTCTGAGGTGGTAATAAAAGCAACAGTAGGATGCTTGAGCACTTTTTATTAGGATCATTTCTGGAACAATCACAAAACAAAAATACTGTCATTATTTATCACGTTATGACAGATTCATATAGCACAATGTTTTCACAGAATACTGGTGTTTTGTTTAAAAAGTCTTTAAAGGTGCAGTCAGTAATATTTTCCTCATAAAAAATTTTTTTTTGTGCTAATGACACAATTTGCGTCACACATACTGTGCGTGGAGCATTCTGAAATGCGAACACCTGAAGTATCCGTTGGCCTTAAGTTCAAGACAACATAAGTGCATCTTTAAGATGCTATTTAGCTCATTCTACTAGGGATGCCAAAAAACTAAATGGTTAATGCTGGATGAACCTCAACAGGCACAGAAACAACATTTTCTTAAGAAAATACTTTTAAGTTAAACCTCAGGAATGTAATTGTTTAATTTGCATACTGGATTCTCCATTATATTGCCTATGGATAGTGTGGCCAGTTAGGATGTAAGTTGGGATGTGGTTACACAACTGTACCAACACAAATATTCTTATTACTGCTTTACATGCCTCTGATCACTACTTTGTTCAATACAACATGACTCTCCCATCTATATTAAAACAGACTCTGCCTTTGGTTTCCTTTCACCATAACCTCCGTTCACTTTCACCCACATGCCTTTTCACCCACTGCTGTCTCTACCTTGCTTCCCTCACAAAAGTTATTTTCTGCCCTGGATATAAACACTGCCACAGACACACTAGGCTCTACTTTAACAAACTGTCTAGACAGCATCTGTCCTCTCTCTTCTAGGCTGGCACGTATTACACTGCCCAGCCCCTAGCTCTCTGACATTCTTCGAGAACATCGGACAGACCTCAGGGCGGCTGAGAGGAGATGGATCTAAAGATCCAGTAGATCTGAGTAAGTATATGTCTCTGCTTAAATCTTTTTCAGATAATGTTAAATTTGCAAAAACTTCCTATTAGCAGGACAAGATCAACAGCACCACAGACACTCGCAGCTTATTTAACACACTCCTCTGTCCTCCCCCTCAAAAAAAAAAACAGACGTCTTCACCAAATTTTTACTAATAAGAATACAGCCATCTGCAATACTTTCTCAGAACCACACCCACCTGTCCCCTTGACCCCAATCTTTCCCACCTTCATAAAGCCATCTCTCTGAGGTCCATCCTACCTGTACTCACACACATAATTAAATCATCTCTACTTAAAGGCATGTTTCCCACTACATTTAAGCAGGCTCAAATAACCCCGCTGCTTAAAAAACCTGCACTTAACCAAACACAAGTAGAACACTACAGACCAGTCTCTCTCATTCCATTCATGGTGAAAACACTTGAAAGAGCAGTTTTCAATCAGATCTCTGCCTATCTATCCCAGAACATGCTGCTGGATGACAATCTGTCAGGCTTCCAAAGTGGACATTCCACTGAGACTGCCCTGCTGTCTGTCACTGAGCATTGAGTGCTGGATCCAGATCATCCATCATGATCCTACTGGAACTTTCTGCAGCCTTTAACACAATCAACCATCAGAACCTACTGTCTACCCTCTCTACTCTGGGCATCACAGGAACTGTGTTTGACTGGTTTAAGTCCTATCACTCAGGTAGGTCCTTCAAGGTTGCCAGGAGAGGTGAGGTGTCCAAGTCACATCAGTTACTAATTGGGGTACCTCAGGGCTCAGTGCTTGGGCCACTTCTCTATATACACAACATCACTGGGACCCATCATTCAAGCACATGAGTTCTCTTACCACTGCTACGCCGATGACATACAGCTCTGCTTGTTTTTCCACCCCAACGACACCACAGTGACTGCTCAAATCTTGGCCTGTGCGGCAGAGATCTCGGCCTGGACGAAAGAACACCACCTGCAACTTCACCCAACAAAGACTGAGCTCCTTGTCTTTCCAGCCAACTCTGCTGTTGAACACAACATCACTGTTAAGCTTGGTTCAACTACAATAATGCCTTCCAAAACGGTCAGACATCTTGGGGTAACCATCAATAACCAACTCCATTTTACAGACCACATTTTAAAGACAGACCGATCATGTAGATTTACACTCTTCAATATAAGGAACATAAGACTCTTCCTCTCTGAACATGCCACACATCTTCTTGTTCAGTCACATTTCATAACTAGAGTGGACTACTGTAACTCTCTAATTGCAGGCCTCCCTGTATGCGCAGTTAGGCCCCTGAAAATGATCCAGAATGCAGCAGCATGTCTGGTCTTTAATGAACCAAAGAGAGCACATGTTACACCACATCTTCACTGGCTGCCGGTTGACATCATATCATATAGACTCTGATGTTGGCATACAGAACAGTCACTGGGTCTGCTCTAGCACACCTAAAATAATTTCTGCAGCACTACGTTCCCACCAGAAGCCTGCTGTGAGCTAATGAGCATAACATAAAAGGCACCAAAACACTTTCCTGGACTTTCGGTTTTATTGTACATCGTTGTTGGAATGACCTTCCCAACTATATCCATTAAGCAGACTCACGCTCTGTCTTCAAAAAATTGCTAAAAGCACATCTTTTCCATAAGCTCTTAACCATGCACTCATAATATATATATATATATATATATATATATATATATTCTTGTTGCACTCTAATCTGTCTTGGATACTACTATTCTGATACTAGTGAAACTTTGTAATGCAGCACTTTTCATACCACTGTCTCCTTAAGATGAATCGCTTATGATGTATTACTCCTCTTTTGTAAATCACTTTGGATAAAAGCGTATGTCAAATTAATAGATGTAAATTGTAGCAGAGATGCTACCAGCGCTGCTCCTAGAGCCTTCTTTAAATATTTACTCTCAACATGGTAGAAATAAGGCACTGAGCCGATGCAATGGGGAAGGTGGCAACCTCCACATGGTATATTCCAAGCATGTTCTGTATATAGATGGCAATTCATTGTAAGTGTGTTGCTGTGTGTGTTTTATCTTGAGATTCCCACATGGAAACATCAAGTTTGTGAGACATTTCAGGATAAAACGTGTGAGATAGAAACAGCGAGAAGGAGAAGAGGTGAGAGATAGAGAGATAGAGAACACACCAATTGTTCATAGACACTTTGAGTGACAAAGATGAAGTACACTAAAATGGGGGATAAAAGAGGGAGAGATATAAGTGAGAATACATGCAAAAAAATTATAAAAAAGTGTGATGAAAAAACACGAACAGAAACATAGTATATGCTTTGAAACAGAAAAGAGTCTAACAGTCTGAAAATTTTATTAAAGGCTTGATATGAAAGAAAAGAGAAAGAGAGAGTTTGGTGGGAAATGTAAGGGAGTTCTGAATGTGTCAGATGGATGGAAGTGATGCTTGGCTGTGTGGCCCACTCTCCTCTCCCCCATAATGCCATGAGCATGACGAGCACTCTCTGGTCAGCCTCACAGAGCATAGGCTATTAATGAGATTACAGCCCAGTGTGCTATATCAATAGAGCTGTTCTGAAAGCTCCTGAGCCTACATGCTAAACCAGAAAGAAGCAGTATACTCCACCTCTGTGTCAATATAGCAGAAACATAAAACCTATTCACACTGCACATGCCTCCTCAGATTTTTGAGTACATTTGATTTTGAACAAAACTTCCTAAACAAATAATAATACAATTTAAGTATATTTTATAACAATTATTGAGGTTAAAAAAGTGTTTGTCCTAAACTCAATAGCAGAAATGACTCATTCACATTTCTAAATTTTAGTAAGTCTAATCAAGTTGCGCGGTCCAGATCATACAACTCAAACTGAAAATTCATCATCTACGTATTCCCTCGTCACACGAAGCTAAACTAAATCACAAGTTCAGTTGCAATTTTGCATTATATTTATATATACAGGGTTTGAGAGGGTTACATTTGAAATGTATTCCACTACAGATTACAGAATGCATGCTGTAAAATGCAATAAGTAACGTATTCTAAATACTTTGGATTACTTCTTCAGCACAGGTAGAGTTTTTCAGTTGTTTTGACTATAAAAACTCTGCCAGTACAGTAAGACTACACATGTTAAAAATACATTCTCTGAAAAACCTAAATATCTTATGCAGTGTTGTTTCAAAAACATAATCAATCTAATTGATCTTGTTTTAAGGATTTATAGATATTTTTACAGGAAAACAATACAAAAATTATTATGAAGAATGGTATTTTTGTCCTTATATCAAAGGTCTTACAAGGAAAAAAAGAAATTATGATTCAATGTGAATTATTTTTATATAAAAAATGATCGTGCCTTGTAACGTGCATGTAAAATGGCTAAAAATAGCATTTTAGCTTAGCGTAAAGCTGACAAATTACACAAGGTTTATTTCTATTTATACTGCTTCAAACATACTTCTCTGTCTGCTCGTATGAATGTAACACATCATAAGAAATAGTTTCATCGCTTTTCAAATTCACTTTGGATCGCATCATTTATATGTATAAATGTTTTCCAACTGATATATATCAGTGTGGTGCAGTGCATAATCCGGGTACCCCTTCAATCCTTAACAGTTGTCTATGAGTCTGTTCATTTGAAGAAAATTATGTAATTCAGACTCGTCTGTAGCTGGACATGTGCAACTGTTCATCGTAGCCTCAGGTAAAGATGGAAGCACGGCATGCAGGAAGGGAAACTTTCATGTCTTGCATTCAAAGCATAGCCCCAACAGGGTCCTGTCCTGTGGAGCACCTATTCCAGTACAGAGTAGTTTCAGTACCCGTAGTGGGTCTGGTCGGGGAATTCCTCCACTGAATTCGTGGACCAGAGGGCTAGGTAGGAGTCATCCAGGAAGCCGAGTTAGTGGGGTCTCCTGGGATAAGAGCGCACGTGATCGCCTCAGTGGAGGGGAAAAACACTGGGTGCAAATGGTACACCCGGTCAGTTGTTCCGCGTTACTGAGTTCTACCGGCTCGGACCTGAGAAAACATGGGACGAGACTGAATCAACCCTGAGATTGTAAAATCTTGTAAAGGTATTGGGTGTTGCCTAGCCTCTGTTCTGCATATGTCTGCTAGGGAGGTGCCATTGGCCAGTGCCCACGAGGATGCCACACTTCTCGTCAATTGTGCTCAAACCCGCAAGGGGGAGGGCACGGCCTTGGTGTGATAGGCCAATGCTATGGCATCAACAAACCAGTGGGAAAGCCTCTGTTTGGAGACAGCGTTGCCTTTATGCTGTCCACCAAAGCAGACAAAGATCTGCTTAGAACATCAAAAGCTCTGCGTGCAGTCCACATAAGTACGCAAAGTGTGTACTGAACACAGCAACGAAAAGGCTTGCAGATGCGGCTCCAAAGGAGGAGATGGCAGGCGAGATGTGACATATGACGAGAGCGCACACCGCCTTGACAATTTATGAACGCTTCCATCGCGGTGCTGTCTGAGCGGATCAAGACATGCCCTGAATTAGCGGAAGAAACCTCCACAGGGCAAGGAATACAGCTAGCAACTCTAGACAGTTTATGTGCCAACGCAGCGGGGGCCCTTTTCAGGAGCCAGCTGCCAATTGCAACCCTGTTTGGAGGCGTCTGTGGTGACCAGAATGCATTGGGACACCTGCTGGAGGGGGACTCCTTTCTGCAGAAAACAGAGGTCTGTCCAGGGGTTAAAAGTCTGGCGGTAGGCGGGGGTGATGAAAAAACGGTGTGTGCCACGGCGCCATGCCCATCTCGGTACTTGAGTCTGGATCCAGTGCTGAAGCGGTCTCATATGCATCAACCCCAGTGGCGCGACATGCTGCGGAGGATGCCATATGCCCCAGGAGCCTCTGAGCCTCGTCGAAAGGATCGGTGTCGAGGCAAGATAGAGATGTGGAAGTACGCATCCTTTAGGCCTACTGCTGCTATCTTGATGACGGACGCATGTTAGAATGTGTCGGATGGTCCTGACCAACCAGCATGATGGATTGGGAAGTGAAAGCCATGTGTCCAAGCTCCATGCGAGGGGCACTAATGGGACGATTGTTTTCGACGTACCTAGTGAGGCATCGAATCAGGGCGGAGCAGGAAGAATGGCATCGGGAGTCAGAAGCTAGAGGTTATCTTGCTCCACCCGGCAGGGGGCGGGTTAGTGACTGAGGACGAGGTCCCGGCATTTTTGGGCCAGGTGACCCAGAGAAAGAGGAAATTACTCTTTTATTGAGAATGTGAGTACCACAGCCCGAAGGGGGTGCAGCAAAGTAAAACAACTGACCTGAGGATTCTCCTCCTGGCCCTCCACCAGGGGACGAGTGGTCTGTCTACCAGCACCAGAGCAAACATCTCGTTCCCTGGGCCGTCCGTCTCAGGAATGCTTGGGAGCCTTCCGGGTCCTCGAGGACATTCGAGAGATGGGGGGAGTGTGCTTCCTGCAGGGAACTCGATGCTGGGGCTGAGACCTGGGCCCAGGTTGGGGCGGAGCTTCGTGTTTTCTGGAAGCCACAGGAGGACATCCTCAGCAAGCAGACAGAGCATGGCCCGCACTGGTGGCGCAGCAGGGCATGATGTGAGAAATGGCCTCCATCTGTTTCTTCAACGTTGAGAACTTCTGGGTGAAGGTTCAGCCAAAGATGTCGTTCCTGGACCACGAGGGTGGCAATCGACTGCCTGAGTGTCCGCGCTGTGACCTTCATGGCCCTGAGGGCAAGGTCAGTTGCTGAGCACAGTTCCTGGAAAACGTCGGGTCAGGACTACCTAAGTGCAGATCTTTGAGTGCCTTGGCCTGGCTAGAGTGGCGTTCCTCTTTAAGAAGGAAAGCCACAACCGCAACGTTACCATTGTAATGTTCTCGCAGTGAGAACACGAACCATCCACAAATGCTGCCTCGGTGTGATCGCTGCCCAGACACACGAGGCAGTGTCTGTGACCGTCAGAGCGGAGAGAAATCGACCGCATCCATGAACTACACAGGGGCAGAAGGACATCTTTATAATGACACGTCCTGAAAAGGACATTCAACCCCGCTGTGAAATAAAGAGAAATAATCTAATTTAGGGAAATATTCTTGTGGCATGGGGGGCGTGGTCATGTGTCGGTCTGCGGGAGAGAGAGAGAGCGGTAAGGCTTGTCACCTGGTTTGGAATTACCTCTAACACCTGTGTCTTGTTATAGTGATACGGAGAGAGACATTTAAGGGACGCCAAATGTTGAGAGGGGGAGAGAGAATTGCCAGAAAGCACGACAGACGGGAGAGTGCGTCTCGATCATGCTCTATAAATTTATATGCACTTATATATCTGTGTGGGAAAGCACGATCAATAAAAGGTCTAAACTTGAACCTGCCTCGTTGTCTCCTGACTCCTCCAGCGCTCCAATCAGACCAGTTCACAGTGATGCCGAGAACCCGGGTTTGGAGGAGAGCGCCGCTATGGAGCCTTCACCGCTGGCCAAAGTCATCAACGCCCTCACCAGCATCCAGCAGACACAACACCATGCCCTCTTGGAGGTTCGCCGGGAGCAAGAACAACGCTTCCAAGCCTTGCTCCAGGCACAAGCCGAGGACCGGCAAGCGCTGCGGAGCCTGATCGCCGGAGAGGGGGCTGGTGCTGCATCCTCCTCGGTTCCCACCCCACCGCTTGCCCTCGCAAAAATGGGGCCAAGCGATGATCCGGAGGCCTTCCTCGACCTGTTCGAGAAAACGGCGGAGGTATGGAGGTGGCCTCCCGAGCAGTGGGCGGCCCGCCTATTGCCCCTACTTTCCAGGGAGGTGCAGCTGGCGGCACAACAACTTCCTGCCGCCAGCCTCCTGGACTATAGCCACTTGAAGAAAGCCATCCAGCAACGGGTCGGTCACACCACGGAGCAGAGTCGACAGTTATTCCACTCATTAAGCTTCGGGAAGGACGGCCGCCTGTTCGCGTTTGTGCAACAGCTCCGTGACGCCTGCCGGAAATGGCTGCTGGTGGGGGAAACCCGCGACCTCGTGGAAGTGGTCGACATGGTGGTGCTGGAGCAGTTCGTCTCTCAGCTTCCCTGAGGCATGTCGGAGTGGATCCAGTGCCACCGCCCCGCGTCGTTGGATGGAGCCGTCCAGCTGGCAGAGGACTACATGGCAGCGTTCCCAGGAGACGGTGAGGCAGTATCCTCTCTGTCTCTCTCCACCCCCTGTGCCTGCTGTTCCCTCCCCTTCTCCCTGTTCCCCTCACTCCCGCCCAGTTCCGGCTCCTCGTAGGTGGGGAGGCCCGCCCAGACCCCGACCCTGGTCCAGAGGACCCTTCCCCTTTTCTGCCCCTTCAAACCCCCCTGTCTCTCTCCGTTATTCTACCCAGGTTGGCGAGCCCGCCCCACGAGTGCAGAAGGAAGACCTGGGCCGGTCTGCTGGAGCTGCGGGGAAGCCGGACATAGCCAGGAGCGGTGTCCAGTGATGGAGGTGGGGACACTGGTTCGGATCCCCGATGCTCCACAGGCCACCCCCGATCGGGCAGGAATGTATCGCATACCGGTAAGGGTGAAGGGGGATACACATCAAGCTTTGGTGGATACAGGTTGTTCTCAAACCTCGATCCACCAACGCTTGGTGCAAGGCGGGGCACTGGATAAAGATAAATTGGTGAGGGTGAGGTGTGTGCATGGGGACATTCACAAATATCCAGTGGTTACCGTTGAGATACGATTCAGGGGGAAAAGGCATAGAGTCGAGGCCGCGGTTAATTCCTGCCTCACCCATCCACTAATCTTGGGAACCAATTGGTCCGGCTTTAAAAATTTACTGAGGGTAATGTGTGTGGATGGGTCCTACAGAGTGGTGGCGCGGGGTGTGGCGTGTGATACTATGGCTGGGGAGGCGGTGCCGGGGCCGTCAACGTCGGCTCCGCATCAAGATGACGCAGACGAGGGTGTTTCCGCCCTCAGGGGCTTCCCTGAAGGGGATTTCCCTCTGGAGCAGTCGCATGACGAGTCCCTTAGGCACGCCTTCGACCAAGTGAAAGTAATTGATGGTCAACAGCTCCAGCCCGGTGTTGCGCTCACATACCCGTACTTTTCTATTATCAAAGAGCGGTTGTATCGAGTGACGCAGGACACTCAAACCAAAGAGGTTACAACACAGCTGTTAGTACTGAAGAGCCGTCGGGAAACACTCTTCCAGGCGGCTCACTATAATCCAATGGCCGGCCACTTAGGTCACGAAAAGTCTTTGAAACGTATAATGGCCCGTTTCTTTTGGCCGGGCATTCACGGGGACGTTCGCAAGTGGTGTTCGGCGTGCCGGGAATGTCAGTTGGTGAACCCACCGGCCACCCCAAAAGCGCCATTGTGCCCGCTGCCGTTGATCGAGATCCCCTTCGACAGAATTGGAATGGATCTCGTTGGGCCATTAGAAAAGACTGCATGCGGGCATCGCTTTGTGTTAGTTCTGGTGGACTATGCAACGCGATATCCGGAAGCAGTGCCTCTACGCAACATCTCAGCACGCAGTGTTGCAGAGGCACTCTTCAAAATTATCTCCCGAGTGGGGATTCCAAAGGAAATCCTCACAGATCAAGGCACAACGTTCATGTCACGTACACTTCGTGAACTATATGAATTATTAGGCATTAAGTCAATTCGTACCAGCGTCTACCACCCGCAGACTGATGGACTGGTGGAACGATTTAATAAGACCTTGAAAAACATGATTCGTAAGTTCGTACACAAACATGCTAAAAACTGGGATAAGTGGCTCGAACCCCTGCTGTTTGCAGTACGAGAGGTCCCACAAGCCTCCACCGGATTTTCTCCGTTTGAACTACTGTATGGGCGCCGGCCACGGGGCGTGCTTGATGTCATACGGGAAGCTTGGGAGGAAGGACCTTCGGATAGCAAAAACCAAATTCAATACGTTCTTGACCTTCGAGCAAAACTCCACACTTTGGTACGGGTAACACAGGAGAATTTGCTCCAAGCACAAGAACGCCAATGCCAACTGTACGACAGGGGCACTAGGCTAAGGGAATTTTCACAGGGAGATAAAGTACTTGTGTTACTGCCCACCTCGAGCTCCAAATTACTCCCCAAGTGGCAAGGACCCTTTGAGGTCACGCGACGAGTTGGAGATCTCGATTATGAGGTTAAGCGAACGGATAGGAGAGGGTCACGTCAAACGTACCACCTCAACCTCCTCAAACCATGGAGGGAGGCGGTACCTGTAGCCTTGGCGATGATGGTTCCGGAGAAGGTGGAGCTCGGACCGGAGTTATCGCTCAAAGCAAATTCATTTACCCCGGTCCCTTGAGGAGACCACCTCTCGCTGTCGCAGCTGACAGATGTTGCGAGGCTGCAAGCGGAGTTCGCAGACGTATTTTCACTCCTGCCCGGTCGCACTAACCTCATAGAACACCATATCGAGACCACCCCGGGCGTGGTGGTTCGTAGCCGGCCCTATCGCCTCCCGGAGCACAAGAAAAAGGTTGTTAGGGAGGAATTAGAGGCAATGCTAGAAATGGGGGTAATACAAGAGTCGCACAGTGATTGGGCCAGCCCGGTAGTCCTGGTACCGAAGAGCGATGGCTCGGTCCGCTTCTGTGTTGACTATCGGAAAGTTAACGCGGTGTCCAAATTTGACGCATATCCAATGCCGCGTATTGACGAGTTACTCGATCGGTTGGGCGCGGCTCAATTTTACTCGACGCTGGACTTAACGAAGGGGTATTGGCAGATCCCTTTAACTCCAATGTCCCGAGAACACCGTTCGGATTACACCAATTTGTAACACTTCCGTTCGGCTTGTTTGGAGCCCCGGCCACGTTTCAGCGCCTTATGGATAAGATCTTCAGACCGCACATGGCATATGCCGCCGCATATCTAGATGACATTATAATTTACAGTAATGACTGGCGGCGGCATATGCAACATCTGAGGGCTGTCCTGAGAGCGCTGAGGCGGGCGGGACTCACGGCAAACCCGAAGAAGTGTGCAATTGGACGGGTGGAAGTTAGGTATCTGGGGTTCCACTTGGGTCACGGGCAGGTGCGTCCACAGGTTGACAAAACCGCAGTGATCGCAGCCTGCCCGGCACCCAAGACCAAAAAGGGGGTAAGGCAGTTTTTGGGGCTGGCTGGCTACTACCGAAGGTTTGTGCCTAGTTATTCTGATGTCACCAGCCCGCTGACTGACCTTACTAAAAAGGGGGCTCCCGATCCGGTCCAGTGGACAGAGTCGTGCCAACAGGCCTTCTTTAAGGTAAAATCTGCACTGTGTGGGGGGCAGCTTTTACATGCACCTGATTTCTCTCTCCCTTTTATTTTGCAGACTGATGCATCTGACAGGGGGCTGGGCGCAGTGCTCTCGCAGGTGGTCAGAGGGGAGGAACGGCCAGTACTGTTTATTAGTCGCAAGCTCTCCTTCAGGGAGACGAAATATAGCACCATCGAAAAGGAGTGTCTCGCGATTAAGTGGGCAGTTCTGATGCTCCGCTACTACCTGCTGGGGCGGGCCTTCACCCTCTGTTCCAATCACGCCCCCCTGCAGTGGCTCCACCGCATGAAGGATACTAACGCGCGGATCACCCGTTGGTATCTGGCCCTCCAGCCCTTTAAGTTCAAGGTGGTCCACAGGCCGGGGGCGCAGATGGTTGTGGCTGACTTTCTCTCCAGAAATGGGGGGGGAGTGGGCAGGCCGGATGTTGCCCCGGCCTGAGTCAGCGGTGGGGGCATGTGGCATGGGGGGCGTGGTCATGTGTCGGTCTGCGGGAGAGAGAGAGAGCGGTAAGGCTTGTCACCTGGTTTGGAATTACCTCTAACACCTGTGTCTTGTTATAGTGATACGGAGAGAGACATTTAAGGGACGCCAAATGTCGAGAGGGGGAGAGAGAATTGCCAGAAAGCACGACAGACGGGAGAGTGCATCTCGATCGTGCTCTATAAATTTATATGCACTTATATATCTGTGTGGGAAAGCACGATCAATAAAAGGTCTAAACTTGAACCTGCCTCGATGTCTCCTACTTTCCTCCAGCGCTCCAATCAGACCAGTTCACAATTCTCTTTTAGAAATGCTGTCGAAGTGACAAGGGGCAAAGCTGCACTGTTGTGCAGAGAAGGAGAAAGCCGCTGATATGCACCATAGATCCAACAGCATACGCTCTTGTAGAGATGAGTTAAACAGTCAGTGAATACAGCTCGCTGATCACACAACCGCTCGGCTCCGAAGGAAAAATCTGAATGGACAGATGAATATTTCCCTCCCTTTATACCTGTATGTTCATGGGAGGAACATGCAAATTCTGTCTGTCAATTTCTCATTGGACTTTTCTCAAGTTCAGTTCACAACGTCGAAGTGAGCGATAGACGGGGAACTATTTGTTTTTGAAGTTACAGTGCATAAAGTATATATATATATATATATATATATATATATATATATATATATAAATTTATATAGATTGACAGCCTTAATAGATTGATATATATATATATATATATATATATATATATATATATATATTAGGGCTGTCAATCTATTAAAAATTTTTATCGAATTAATTACATGGTGTCCGATTAATTAATCACGATTAATCACATTTAATCGCATATACAAATATTTGCTGAGAAAGCCCTCATATAACAATAATGAAATATATAATGATGAAATAATGATACATAGTTATCTTTAAATATTAAATATATATATATATATATATATATATATATATATATATATATATATATATATATATAAAATAAATTCAGATAATTAAAATGTATTACATTCTTGTGGCAGAAGAGTTAATCATTAATAAGACAATACAAAAAGCGGCTTTAGAATACAATGTATTGTTTACTACCATATTATTGAACATAAGCCAACCACCGTTTACACCTGCAACAGACATGCATGTGTAGCGTCTCGTGTGCGTTGCGTCATAAATATAACATTTTTAGGTCACTGTGTTAAATATAGTTTAATACTTAGAACACATCTTGAGATCCCTTATCAAAATCAAATCAAATCAAATCACTTTATTGTCACACTACCATGTACACAAGTGCAACAGTAGGGGAAATTCTTGTGTGCAGTTCCGAGCAACATAGCAGTCATGACAGTGACGAGACACAATGTACTTTGTTGTCATTGTATATAATTATTGTGTACACAACACAATAATTATATACAATGTACAGTAAACAATACACACAATATACAATACACAATATACAATACAATAAGTAGGAGTATATGAAATATATATATATATATACTGTATATACATACACATATATATATATACATATATATACATATACATACATACATATACATACATATATATATATATATATATATATATATATATATATATATATATATATATATATATATATATATATATATATATATATATATATATATATACATATATATATACACATATATATATATATATATATATATATATATATATATATATATATATATATATATATATACACATATATATATACAGTACATATATATATATATATATATATATATACATATATATATATATATATATATATATATATATATATATATATATATATATATACATGAAGTAGTATATTGAGGAGAATATGTTGACAGTCCAGTGTGAAATTATAGATGAATAAAGTGCAGTGCTAATTATTGATCGTGATAGATCAAGTGTTCAACAGTCTGACTGCTTGGGGAAAGAAGCTGTCATGTAGTCGGCTGGTGCGGGTACTGATGCTGCGATACCGCCTGCCTGATGGTAGCAGTGAGAACAGCCCATGACTCGGGTGACTGGAGTCTCTGATGATCCTCCGAGCTTTTTTCACACACCACCTAGTGTATATGTCCTGGAGGGAGGGAAGCTCACCTCCGATGATGTTTCTGGCAGTTTGCACCACCCTTTGCAGGGCTTTGCCGTTGTGGGCGGTGCTATTGCCGTACCAGGCAGTGATGCAGCCAGTCAGGATGCTCTCTACAGTGCTGGTGTAGAACCGTGTGAGGATGTGTTGGTTCATTCCAAAATTTGGATTTGGATTTTGGATTTGGATTTGGATTTGTTAATTCCTTAATTTGGATTTGCGCTCCATCAAGTGTTTTGACAGCAAGAACATAACGCATGTTTGTGTTGTTCTGCTGCTCAAGGGTGTTTTTCTTCACTGTATAAACTGCGCATTGTCACACAGCTGAATTTTCACTTACTGCCCTCTCGAGTAAACAGGTGGTACTACAAGCTTGTATTTCTCAGAAATCTTCCATATCATTGCGATTAATTGCATAAATTTTTTTAACGCGTTATTTTTTGTCAAATTTATCGCACTGAATTAACACGTTGAATGGACAGCCCTAATATATATACATACATGTATATATATATATATATAAAATAATGTTTTTTGAACTTGGGTTGCCTCAAATGCTAAAGTAAAGATTTACCACTGGACTATCAGTGCTCATGCATACAAAATGTAACTACTGACATTGAAAACAGTCTGTGTGCATGTCTAATTTCTAAATAGGCAGTGCATGACACCCTGGCTGTAAAGCATCCACTTGGAGAAATTCCAGACTGCATTAGTGCTATTCTGTTCTGGTTAATTTAAGTAAAGAAAACAAAGCTGCTACTGAATAACAAAGCAGGAATATTTAGCTCACAAATCACATAAGGGAAGAAAGATATGTAGGTGAAGGTATGTAATGGTCTCGGCAGGAATTTCTGGAAGAGATGTAGATGAGTAAGGCGCTCTGATTGTAATTGAGACTGAATTTATGAGATTCTCCTTATCTCAAGTTTCCTGGGCACTCCCGCACACAGTCAGAGGGACTGGATGAAAGAGAGGAGATAAATGTATTCCCTTTATCATCCAAAGTATTATTCCTTGTGCTAAATTAATCATTGTGTTCTCAAGGGTTTCAAATTAGAAAAACTTATTTTCAATGAGGACCTTCTCAGTACCATAGCTTTGTACCCCCCAAAAAAGATGGTAATGGTGCGTGCTGGGGGGTGGGGTACTTTTCATTGTCTTCTACATCCTTTGATCTAAAGCCTCATAAAAGGTGTTCTCTTATGCAAGAGCAAAGGGTGCTAGAAGTCAGGGTCACTTAGTACACAAGCATAGATGGAAAGAGAGAGAGAGAATAAAGAAAAATGTATCTGGATGAGACAGGATAGGGCAACACAGACACTGAGAACTAGAAAGAGAGAGATGGAAATCAAGAGAGGTACAGCATGAAAGCGAGAGAGAGGAGGGAAATCTCTCTGCACGTCTATAAGAGGGGCAGTCTAATGCGAGTGGACCTTTTCATCTCTGTGGCAGTACTCCAGTCCAACCTAATTGGGACAATTCCCACTAGTGATATAATTTAATTCCTACCTCAGCATGACTCTTATGATCTCATGCTGCAACCTCTTACTTCTCCTCTGATTCCCCTTCCCACACTCTGCCACATAGGCGACAACTGTACTGCCAAAAAGGGCTTGATCTATAACCAAACAAAAGTCCAGCATCAAGCATGAGATCAGCAATGACTAATTAATGTGACTGTAAAACACTGCATAGTGCATTACATATAACTTTCAGTATCGCTTTATCATAGCAAGCTTGTGTTTGCAAACTCAGCTAGCAGAATTCATCATCACTAAAAATAATTCTGTCTTTGGCTTCCCTTTTCTTCTCACCAATATTTATGTTCTGCTCGCTGCTCTCCTGTGTTGTGAGCTTGCAGCCATGAGCTCCCACTGTGCAAGAACACTTAAAAGGATGTCAGAGAGTCTAGTGTGATCACAGGTCACAGATGAGAGGGTGGAGGGCTGTGATGTAAGCACTGGAGTCTGGGGGGATATGTCAGATGAGGGGTGTTGGTTGAAGAGTGCCCCAGGGTCGGCGGGTAGGGGTTGCTCAGGGAGTTGGACCGGGTGAGCAGACAGGAGTGGCGCCAGGCTCTCCCCTGTGTGTGTGGAGCAGCAGGGTGCAATAATGGTACAACTGTAGCTGTAGCTGCTAGGATTTGTGAGAATCCCAGTAACACAAGGGAAAGCAGAGGAGAAGAGTCAGCCCCCATGTGTTTATGCAAACAAATCAGTTGCCATGACTATCCAAGCAGCAGCAGATTCACATGATATCACCTTGGCACCAAGAGGGGAAAACAATAATTGTAAGCAAGACTAATTAAGGTTGAAACAGAGCAGGATTATCTACATGACACCTAAATATTGAAGACACTGGTGATGTCGCGATTGAACACCCTGTTTAAAAGAATTGTTCATCCAAAAATATAAATGATGTCATAATTTACTTATTTTAAACCTATATGACTTAACTTTTAAGAATGCTGCTCTTTTCCATACAACAAAAACATTCCATAATTGCATGGCAGACCTTATGAAAATTACGAGTGGTGAGTTTATTCTAAAATAATATTTTGTGGTTTCTTACACATATTGCGACAGTTCTGAAGTTAAATATCTCGTGTGTGGCACTAAAAGCGAGTTAAATGTTCTCCCAAACAGATGAGGTTTTTAAGGTTAATGCTCTAATGAGTCAACCAAAAAATCAACCCTTTAAATCCAAAAATGTATAGCTCCCTACCCTAAACCTAATCGATAGTGTCATAAAAAAGCAAATATAACATGAAAATGCAATCAATGATGCAACCACGTCATTATGTGATACTTCTATTTCCAACTCAGGTGTCGACTCGCATGCTCTTCAGGACTCGTACCCCAGCACTTTGCATCGCAAGTGCATGCTCTATCACCTCGCACTTTGACAACACTCAAACAAGCTTATAAATGTAGTTGTTCATGTAATTCAAATGCTGAAATGTATCACCTTACAAGTCACGTGGAAGATATTAGATGTCTTAAGATAGCACTATGTGAGGAACATGTTGAAAAGTCAGTGTTTATGAACTGATGGTCTTTTACTCATGATTTGTGTGAAAGTGTATAAAAGTAATTGTTGTTGTAGCGCCTCTAGTGTTAATTTTGACAGGAAACTACAGCAATACGTGCAACAATCCATGTAAGAAATGTAGGTATATATGTAATTCTACAAATTAGAATGTAATTCTAATTAGGCCAGTTTTACTGCAAAGCAGACAAAGAAGCATATGACAGGAGAGTTCTGATACCACATGAGTGTTTGGTGTAAAACGTAAGTTGTAATTCCCTGAAAAACTTGCCCGCAACGGAAGCTCTAAAATCTTAATTGTGTCTACATTGTATTCGCTTGTGAAACATAAGACAACCAGTGGTGTTTTGTGCCACTGACATGGCACGATATGTTCTGACTAGTCCAGTTTGAATATGTGCATGTACAAATGAGATTTGAGAGATATGAAAAGGAGACAATTTTCAAAAAATAAGAATTTAAAAGAGCAGTGTGAAAATTATGCCTAACGTCTCTTTTTGTTTTACACAGAAGAAAGAAAATCAAATGAATCTGGAATGACATGAGGATCAGTAAATGATTACCTTTTTTTTTTCTTTAAGTGTCTGTGTGTACATCTTAATGCAGTTTCTTTAAAATGTAACTCTTCAGACTCAAAGGTAAACCTGTGAGGTAGGAACTGCATAGCAGCCGGTGAGTATTGCATCCTAGTCCATGACCTAGTTTGTAATGGCACTTTTCCACTGCACGTTACGGTTCGACTCGCCTCAACTCTACTCGCTTTACTTTTTCGAGCTTGCATTTCCATTGCAGTTTAGTGCCACCTCAGCGTGGGTGGGATTACAGGCTGGTCGTAATAGTTGCACCACCTCTACTGCCGTGACATCATCTTAAACACGACACAAACTGACCAAAACAATAACACGACCACTAGCTGTTAGCTACTAGCTCATTGTGCTGCATAAAGCAATTGTTGTATGGTGATTTTACACAAGTGTAACAGTTAAATTGGCCTGGTTGTTTTAGAAGCTAGCTTCCACTAAATAAAGTGAAGCTTTCAAGCAGAGTATAGAGTTAATGTAACAAAACATACCATACTCCATCGTGGATCAACGCCAGTCCAGGGCACTCTTCGGATAGCATCCACAATTCCTCGATAGTTCTGTAGTCACTTTTAAGTTTTATTTGTACTTTCCCTACACTGTTGGTAGGTCCGGTGGTAGCCGTGAGACACTTCCTGAGAGACTTTATCGTTTCACTCATTGTTAACGAGTGGACCGTCTGCACCTCGTTTATTGACCATGGCGTGGTTTTGCGCACAACCATTTATTTTTCCACAATTGGAAAGTCGCATGAACAAATGAACTGTTATCGCTGTTGCTAACTTTAAAACTAGCGGGTTGATGTCACATCTACTGTGACGATTCTCCCTGACCAATCAGTGATCAACAGGATTTTTTACTTCACATTTTATTATCGGCTTGGCGTGCTTGGATCCTCGACCCAGGTGATACTAAAAAAAGTGTCAGGTACCAGGTACTATCCACAGTGGAAAACCCCAAAAAAGCGAGCACAGTTGAGTCGAGTTGAACCGTGCAGTGGAAAAGCCCAATACGGTGTTGATTTTGCCCAGTGAGGACTAGGTTCTGTGGGAACCAGCTATTTCAGACTTGGCGGGACAGAGGGTTAGCCACAGGAGGGAGTTATGATCCAGTCAACAGGGCTTATACTGCCCAGCTGTGCCACTGAGCCTGGCAACTGAGACTCGCACCTGCCCTTAACCCACTGCGCAATAACACATAAGCACACAACTGCTTCTGCTTTCCAGCATCTTCAGTCCCTAACCAGAGCTCTTTGGCCAATGAACATGAGGCAGGGCTCAGTTGTGTCTCCCAGCATCTGACCCTCTTTGCTGCATGAGTCTGCAACACAGGAAATCACATACACTTTGACATTTATTTGCAAACACCTTGTATACCTTCTAGTGTACATTTTCGTTGGAGACAGAGAAGCTAGTGAGTCTTGCAGAACAGCCTGCAGCCCTCCATCCATCCATCCATCCATCCACCCCTTTACCCCCACTCCAGCTAATTCTCTCTGGCAGGGAGACCTGTAAGAATCAATAGGGAAAATGTCCTGAAACAGGCAATCTAGCAACCATCTGCCCTGGTTCTCCATGAGACAAAGACCAATGTCCCCCTGGGAAAGTGACGGAAGAGACAGAAAGCACAACGCACAAACTCAATTACTCACTGCAACTAAAACACTCTTTCACATTGCACAGTCAGGCTTACACTTTTCGACTGCCTGTCACGTTTACATGTACATAAACATTTCATTTTGTGTGTTTTTGGTGTCATTTCAGTATATAATGTGAATTTCAATCAAAATAACAATGTCAGTGTAATTCTGAATGCAAAGTTGTCTTTCAGCTAACTGTCTGCTGAAACAACATGTCATAATTATGTTTATACAGTTAGACAACAATTAACCTCTTTTGATTGCAAAAATGCTATGAGAAATTGCAACAAAAAAGGCGATTTAATCAATAATTGAATACAACATGTCCTTTCCTTTTTGTTCTGCTTTTTACATTACATCAAACATGTATTTTAACTATTTTTAACTGTATTTTTCCCCACATGTATTATATTAATTTTATTGCCATGTGGAACTAATTAATTTTAAAGAGAACCTTACCAAACTAATAATGGAGGCTTCCTAGTAAAATGAATGGCAAAGAAAACAAATCTTCTAAGTCAGCACTGTATAATTATTACCTTGAAAACATGCACATAAAACATACCGTTTTTAGAGGTTTTCTAAAAGAAAATTTGTTTAAGTGTCTTTATCTGGTAGTTTAAAAAGTGTTTTTAGTGGGACACAGAGCATTTGTCTATGTCGTATAGGCCTACATGCAGAACATGAAAAAACTGTTTGATAATAGATTTGAAAATAATTTTTCACCTGTGAAGCTCATCTCACATACTTGTATTGTGACAACAAATATTTTTCTTTTTCTTGGCTGATTGCTTAAAAGGTTTTACAATGAACCTCATAATTTCATAATCAAGGATTTACCTGTTTAAAATAAATTAGACTGACAAACATTACATTACACAAAACAAGAAAACAGGAGGAACAAACTCCTTAGCCCTGTGATGTTTATTTAAACTAGTGTATCCATAGTTAACTAATCCTATATCTTAGAATGCCACCAACACAGGTTCTACTAATAATATTAAAACATTAACCTAGATTATTTAATTTTGGCTATGATATGGATTTCAGAAATTGCTGTTTTTCCAAAAACTTTTTTTTTTTTTTTTTTACACTGTTTCTGGCTGGTGTGAAAAACATGCCAATGGGTCAATTATCCATTATTCAACAACCAGATCAGAACGGTAAATCAATGCCACAAATTGCAGAAACAGTTGCAAACTTCTGTTTGTTGCGTTCTCTCCGGCTGTAAGAGAGCCGCCAGCGCGTTGCCGCTGCTATATAGCTCTCTAAAAATAGCTCCCCTTTCAATGCCGTCTACGGCCAGATTGACAACAGTCACGAGCCAATCGCGCTATAATATTCAAATTTGGACCCTCCTTTTTGGCAATTTTAGCGCCGCCTTCCTTGGACCCCAGCGAGATCATCAACCCTATTTACCATACATGGTCACGCACGGAATTGATTGACAACAAGCGACTCCCCCCTCAGCTCACTTGGCTTCCTCTCGCTCGTGAGACAGCGTGAGCCCAGCAACTTGCTTTGGTGATACGCGACATTCAAGAGAAAACCTACCTGGAAATTACAGCTGGAAAGAGCCAGAGCAATGCGGAAATAGGTGGACTGTCCGTGTCACCGAGTTTGCATCCCTCTCCCAGGCTGAGGATCTGAGAACTCGCAGGGATTGCAATTAAGTGACAACAATTATTTTAATTTTTTCCTTCCTTTTTTATTATTGCGCTCTTGTATTCCTAAAATTACGTATTGTAAAATACACTTCACTGAGGATTTGTAGTATTGTTTTGCTTTCTCTGATTTTGGCCGAGGGCTAAAAGAAGAAGAAGAAGAAGAAGAAGAAAACACTTGGGGAGCAAAGCAACTTGCTATCTTTTTTCTTCTTCTTGAGCATCAACAATGGACGTGTTGGCGAATTACAGTATTTTTCAGGAACTTCAGCTGGTGCATGACACGGGCTACTTCTCGGCGATTCCGTCGCTGGAGGAGAACTGTCAGCAGGTGAGCGTTTGTGCGTGCTACTGAGTTGCTCTGTAGATGTCGTAAATAATGCGTGTTTGTGCGCATATGGATCTTATGGAGACATTCACAACTTCACTGACAGATTCCGCTAACTGGCTCTTACAACCCTCGCAGTGATGCAAGTTTTTTCTGCTTTTATAAAAGTCATACAAAATGAGCGTGGCTAAAACTATTTATTATTATTATTTAGCAGTAGAGCGAAGTGTATTTGTGTTCTATAATGTAAGGAATAGTTTATAATATGCCTTAAAAAAATTAGTGCACTTAAGGTAAGGTAAGATAGATGCCGTTGGCAGGATCAGATGCGTTTATTTACATTGCACGAGATGATTCATGTGCCTTACTCTTCTTGTAATTGATTGAATGGCGATTTGTTAAGGCGCACATAATTTGGTCGGAGAAAATATGCGCTTGAATAACAAAAAGCGACTTGTCATTAAATAATGCATTCGCATCTGTCAGATTGCTTCATGTTTTTTAGCCAGACGAAATCAGGAGCAGTTCCCGATCGTCATGTATTATTTATTACCTCAACCGCGAGGGTGCGAGTGAGGACGGAGAGGAGGATGCGTTCCAAAAAAATAAATAATAATAATCTAAAATTTTTTGAGCAAAGCTGACGTGCTTCTGTATGGCAATTTGCTGTTTCAAGTTATTAAAAATAATCACTGATAAAAAAAAAAAAATATGTATACATATATATGTTTTACATGTTTATGATATGTAGCCCAGTATCTGCGGTAATTAAGTCCTAAGCGAGATTTACTTGTTAATTAAACAGACGCGCGTTAACACGTCCCTGTGCCATGTTTTTTTTGGGGGGGGGAAGACCAAAGTAAACCAGGAGATTGCAATCATAGTGTTGTTGGGCAGTGACTGGTTTCTAGATGCAGATTACAGTAATATGGCTTTGGACATGCTGTAAATTAATGCCTAGACTTATGATTCAGAAGCTATTATAAGAAGGACTTGTGAAAATCAAAGTGTCGATGCACGCCTCAGCACGCATGCACTGGCTGTCTTCAGCTCATTGCAATTCCATCTGCTCAACTGCATGGAAATGCAGGTTATTTATCGCTGGTGTGTGAACTTGAAACAGACCAGTACTTCAAACGACACGTCTAAACCAACACAGAGATTATCTGGTCAAAATGCAAATGCAGTCAAATTGGCACGAGTTAAAAGGAAAATGCATGTCTGGTGATCTCATCTCAATGCTCAGAACATTAATATGTTCTGCTGGAATACAGACAGGTCTGGTTTATCTGCTAATTATGGTTTTAATCAATTTATAGCATCATGTTCATATCAAACAATTGGTGTGCTGATGTTCATTCCCCACAGTGTGTTGAACTGGCAGTCCAGCACTGATTGGATCATAGTTTTGCCTGCTGTATTACATTTATTTGGTCATGTGTATAAGAGAAAGTGAGAGAGCTGAATTTAGTTATTTTTCATTATTATTTTACTATTGATTGCTTACTGCTCTATTATGTGAGACTCTGAGAGAGAGAGAGAGAGAGAGAGACAGACAGACAGACAGACAGAGAGAGAGAGAGGTAAGATTGGTTTACTGGCCTTGGAATGATTGGAAAAGAAAACAAGCTCATTTTGTTAGTGTGTGCAACCTGCAGATGTGTTCTAACGCCACTGGCAAAGACAACAGAGAGAGTCTAAGCTAGCGTCAGAGGAGGAGGGGGACAACCACATTGAATGGGAAACATAAAAGTCAGATTTAATGGTAAGTGAGTACAGATTTAAAAAGGCTTTCTCAGTAGACCGGTGAATATAATTAAAATGAGTGAAAAAAAAATACAATTTCTGTCAATTTTTTTTGTGACATCACAGTTAAAGTTGGATGTTTAACATGCTGGGATGATGTGAAAGAGTAGCCCTCCTCGATCTGCCAGTGGAAGGTAAACAGCATCCTTTGAGCAGGAGACAAGATGGATAGCTGTGTTCGGCCTCTTGCGACTGGAGTATGAATCAGCCCTTAATGGATGCAATATTGGTCAATTGAGTTTTAGAGCTCAGGCTAAGACCAGGGATGGGACAAAGGGGCCATGAAGAGGAGGGTGAACAAGGTGATGTGCTTGGGGATGATGAGAGGTTGTCTGCCAAACAGTGATGAAGTCTTATCAGGGCCCAACTTGCACTGCATCCACTCCCTACAAGGGACGCCAGCAACTGGCACCGTCTCTCCCAACTTGAACAAAGACGCTATCTCTCACTGTCAAGAAGAGCCAGAGAAGAGAACATAGTTGAACATTGAGGAAAACAGCTCATCAACATTTCTTGGGGCAGAGAAGAGAGGGGTTATTTTGCCAGTGACCCGAAAGTGAGGTTAATTCAAAGAGCGGCTGTTTGTGCAACAAGAGAGCCCCTGTTGCCCCTCCCCCATGAGCAGTGCCAACCAGTACAACTCTCAGAGCTCCTCATTGGAGGCTGGAAGAGCAGGTGGAGTGGCCTGGGGAATGAGACAGAGGCAGTAAACAACACCATTAGAGGCAGTCAAGGCAGTCTGGCCAATTAGCAAGGATCAGCTAAGAAAAGGGTTGGGGAGCTGAGTCTGTATGTCTCATCTATCCATCTGTCCTTTATCAGCCAGTATGCCACGTGGGCCTTTGTTGGGGTGTAGTCCTCTGACAGGCAGGCCTTTTTTTGGACCATAGTGAAAATGGGATACTCTCTGTGTCTTTGTCAACCAAATCAGGCAGGACTGTCCTTACAGTGCTCTTCTCTTTGTCGTTGAAAGCTTTTTGAAAGTTTGCAATCAGTATTCGAAGCTGCACTTTTTTTTATTTATTTTTTTTTTATAGTTTTTTAGCCATGGCAAGTAAATAATCAGGCTCAGATTTTTTATCCATTCCTGAACCATTTGTAGGACTACTAAGTTATTTATTTATTTTTCCTTTTTTGAGTTGTTCTATCAATAGGTTTTGTTGCATTTCATTAAGGGTTGAGAAACAAAATGTGAGATGTAGTGAACTTATACTCTCAAGGCTCACTGACAGCTGGAGGGCAGACGACTGACCCACAGAAACACATCACAGTCAGTAGAACTGGAACACGTCTGAGCAGGGTCACGTAAGCCCCAGAGAGATCTGAGGCAAGATAGTGAATCACACTGCTTGCATATCCTGTGCTGTGAGTTTTCACAAAGGCATGGGTAGTTGGGTTGATGAGAGGTGGCTGGGGTTGAGGCAGAATATGTACATGATTCCATTAAAAATATATTTCCATTGAGTCTGCCTAGTTTTACAAAGGCCCATGGAGGCTCAACACCTGATGACTGGAGTCCACCAACCTCACTAGCCAAACCTTTAACTTTCATTCTAATGTCCCCCATGCAACTTACGGACCAGGCAGTTGGCCTGCTTTTGCTGTCTTTATTCTTTATTGTGTTTCTACACTGTCTACACTGAACTCGCTCCACCTGAAAGCAATCAAGCTTTCTCTTTGCCGCAAACACTGAAACGTGCATTATGTAATACTCTGAGGAGCACAGCTGCTTTCTCACAGTATATCTTCTGACAGCTCAGAGAATACCTAAGCCCTTCTCTGGTCACTTTCCGCAAGTGAGGAAGCTCCAGGAAACCAAGGTGATGGGCAAATTTAATTACCAAGTTCCAACACAGAGTTGATAGCACCAAAATGGCTTTATAGACCAAGATACTATACTAAGGTACATAGTTTATACAGGAAAACATATGTGTGGGTTTGGGCAAAGATGGTTCCTTATATTGCCTCAAAGCCTGTGTTTTAGATTCAACAAATTAACATTTTCCAGTGGTGGTGTCCTCACTTGCTGACTTTACATTGAGGTAAACTCCTTGACATTTGATCTCAAATCTGGTTTACTGGTCCCTCTGCAGAGTGATAACAGGTATCTCAGCACATGTTGATTTTCAGGCATGGCTTAAAATATAAGGACCCCCACTTAAAGATAAATAAGATGTCACAAATGTAATCTTATCTGGATATGCAGTACATCTGTGGAGGCTTGACTACACTGACAACTCATGTCTCCTTTAGATTTGACCCCTGCTGAACCAGGCTCCATCAGTCACTTCTTACTTTTTCTAATCCTATTAGAGAGTTACAGCTAATTTGAAGTTTTTACAACTTATTTGACCCCTTTTAAGATGATTGGTTTCAATTGGATCATCAATTGTCCCATATAATAGCAGGGATCAGCTTACAGGCAACACTTATGAGTCAGCTCTTAATGTATGTTGTATCAGTGTGACATCATAAACCAACCTATTGTTTTGTGTATTTCCTGTTACACTGGAAAATATTTATATGTAATATATGTAAACATGCATACTCATTTTCAGATACAATATACATTTCCAGAACCAAACGTATTTAAGATATTGGGTCTGTACAAAAACCTAATGGGCTCCATTACTGTCTCCTCCATAGACAGCTGCCTTTTATGGCTGCATCCTAACTGAAATGAAGCCTCATAAGAGTTTATTTAGAACACACTTTGTAGGCAGCAACTCCACATGCTATTCAAATAATACTCCTCACGTTCAGCACAGGGGAGACTCAACTCATTTTAATACAGGTGATTTGAGAGGAATGACACCATACTTTGATGAGCATAAATATACGTTATGCACATTTTGGGTAAAATAGTCAGTTTTTAATTATTTTAAACTATTTTTCTCAATACTTCGGAATTGAATGGATTCTAAGTCAATTTACAATCAAAATGTATCTATATTTGTCCACCATTTAGAATAAATTTTTCCACCCAGCTCACCACAGTGCATACTAGGATTGCTACCTTAGAATTAGGCCAAAACAGGGTATCTTAGCAAGCAGCTTCATTAAAATACCTACCTTTTGGAACAGTTTTCGCATCGGGAGCACGCCTATGATGCTTTGAAGTGCTGACACCTCACTAATAGGTTTTGTAACAGAGCCATTAAGTCTACTTTTTAGAGAAATCTAGCATACATACATACAATATATACATATACAAATATCCTGTAAATATATTTATATTGTGTATATATACAGTTACAGTTGAAGTCAGAAGTTTACATACACCTTAGCCAAATACATTTAAACTCAGTTTTTCACAATTCCTGACATTTAATCGTAGAAAACTTTCCCTCTCTTAGGTCAGTTAGGATCACTACTTTATTTTAAGAATGTGAAATCTCAGAATAACAGTAGAGAGAATTATTTATTTAAGCTTTATCACATTACCAGTGGGTCAGAAGTTTACATACTTTGTAAGTATTGTTAGCATTACCTTTAAATTGTTTAACTTGGGTCAAACATTTTGGGTAGCCTTCCACAAGCTTCTCACAATAAGTTACTGGAATTTTGTCCCATTCCTCCATGCAGAACTGGTGTAACTGAGTCAGGTTTGTAGGCCTCCTTTCTCACACATGCTTTTTCAGTTCTGCTCACAAATTTTCTATTGGATTGAGGTCAGGGCTTTGTGATGGCCACTCCAATACCTTGACTTTTTTGTCCTTATGCCATTGTGCTACAATTTTGGAGGTATACATGTGGTCAATGTCCATTTGAGACCGAGCTTTAACATCTTGTAATGTTGCTTCAATATATCCACATAATTTTCTTTCCTCATGATGCCATTTATTTTGTGAAGTGCATCAGTCCCTCCTGCAGCAAAGCACCCCCACAACATGATGATGCCACACCCATGCTTCATGGTTGGGATGGTGTTCTTTGGCTTGCAAGCCTCACCCTTTTCCTCCAAACATAACAATGGTCATTATGGCCAAACAGTTCAAGGTTTGTTTTATTAGACCAGAGGACATTTCTTCAAAAAGTAAGATCTTTGTAAAATCCACTTGCAAACTGTAGTCTAGCTTTTTTTATGATGGATTTGGAGCAGTGGCTTCTTCCTTGCTGAGCAGCCTTTCAGGCAATATTGATATAGGACTCATTTTTACTGTAGAAATAGATACTTGTCTACCTGTTTCCTCCAGCATCTTCACAAGGTCCTTTGCTGTTGTTCTGGGATTGATTAGCACTTTTTGCACCAAAGTATGTTCATCTCTAGGTGACAGAATGCGTCTCCTTCCTGAGCGGTATGATGGCTGCGTTATCCCATGGTGTTTATACGGGTGTACTATTATTTGTACAGATAAACATGGTACCTTCAGGCATTTGTAAATTGCTCCCAAGCATGAACCAGACTTGTGAAGGTCCACCATTTTTTTCTGAGGTCTTGGCTGATTTTCTTATTTTATCTTCCCATGATGTCAAGCAAAGAGGCACTGAGTTTGAAGGTAGGCCTTGAAATACATCCACAGTTACACCTCCTATCAGAAGCAAATTGGCTAATTGTCTGAAGACCTGACATAATTTTCCAGAATTATCTAAGCTGCTTAAAGGCACAGGTAACTTAGTGTATGTAAACTTCTGACCCACAAATGGCATGTCATGCCCAAAGTAGATGTCCTAAACAACTTGCCAACACTATAGTTTGCTAATATTAAATATGTGAAGTGGTTAAAATGAATTTTAATGACTTCAACCTGTGTATGTAAACTTCTGACTTCTATATAACTGTAAAACAAGACAAAAAGTATTGTTTTTCCAGTGTAGTGACTGGACAGGTCAACATTAAGCACTGTCTGGATTTAGTGGACACATTACAAAAGAATTGTCTTTTAATATCTCCCCACCTATCTATTCCCTTCTTTTGATTTAGATTGTATGTGGTGTGTGCAGTGGTTCAGAGCTAGTAACTGCAGCATAAGCAAGGCTAGGTTTCTTTATTGGAGCCCCAGACACGGCAAATCAGTCAGCCACCAGACAGCTGACAATAATTAGGCTGTAGTGAGGTGCAGCAGGGTCTTTCATGTGTAGGGCTGAACCAGGTCTCTCTTTGAAGTGGGGACCTTTCAGTCACACTCTGCTGTTACGTTTGAGTAAGGCTCAGACTATAGCGCTTGTGCAGGCTGCTTCTGATGCAACCTAGCAATTTTAAATTGACGTATAGCATTCCATCTCTTCATTTGAAACAGCTGTCACAAGCTTACATGACTAGCTGTGAAAAATATAGAGGAGAAAAAAAAGCAATTTTCATCTCAATTAATATTCTGAGATTTTACTTATTGTAAGTACAGTCTTATAATAAGCACAGTCTTAGCTCACCCTCATATACACTTTTTTCTGTGTTTACCAAATATCTTGCACCTTGAAATTTGGCAATTGCACTATAATTTATTCTGTGCGTAAGATGCAGATCAAAGAGGTCATCAAACTGGGTGTTGGTAGGTTTTTGAACAGTTAAACATAAGTTTGGTGAAATTAGAAACTCTGAGGATAATTAGCATCTGTAGAGAAAACAGCCTACAACAAATTGCTGAAAAAAATCTCTAAATAGAAACATCTCTTTAGATGTTTTTTTTTTAATTAATGGTAGTATGTGATTTTTTTTTGTGTTGAAATGTTTCACTTTCGAAGAAACCATCAGAATTTTTGCAAACAATCTGTGGTATAAAACACAGAAGTGTTTAGGCTAGAAGACAGCCAGATACATAAAAGAAGTGAGGGTAACAAGGTTTCAAAACTGAAAAATATGCATGTAAAGGAAACAGACCAAATTCTTATAAGATGGAGTAGTTGAATATTAAGCCAGTGTGACTGCAATTCAAGAAATCACTGTAGTTTCCGTCAAGTTCCTGACATTAATGACATCACGAATGAAAATGTAAATGATAAATAAGTAATGATGGGATGAGAAACACTGATTTGCTGAGGCTTTTGCAAAATATTCACCAAACATTTTGAACTGCCTGTTCATTTCAAGTAAGGCAAAAGGGGCCAGTCCTAATTCTGAATTCAGAGTTCATATCATCTGCACTGGAAATTATCTTGTTCTTGATTGGAAGTTCCAACAGCCAATCAAGCACTAATGGGCCATGCTTATCTTCACTAAGATTGTTTATTGTTAGCTTGAAATTGTCACCTACAATACATAGCTGTGGGCACAAGGAAACACTTGGTCACATATGCAGCCTAAATAACTGCAGATGATTCACTGTGTGCATTTGATTCACAGAATGTCACTGATACACCATATATTCTGGAAATCTTAGAAATGTTATTACAGGAATATTTCCTTTTGTTTTTTAGGTAAAAGGTTATGTGTCTTTTGACACTAAGGTCAAACATGCAAAACTGAATAGACCTACAGTACCCTCATCCACCCTTTCATTTTGCATACAGGGAGCGACATGCTAATTGTCCCCACGCCTGCCAGTGATTGCTGATGGAGGTGGTCTTATTATTTTGGGATCAAGAGCTTTTCTGGGGCCATGATTGAGGAGCTGGTGGATGGTGGGAATGGTGAGGGTCACCTGTCTGCCTGCTTCTTAAGAGTCTATCAGCCCTGGGAGATGAGATGCTGCACAGGGATGGACAGAGAGAGTTAAAGTCAAGAGAAAAATTAGTGTTTTGAATGCATCTTTATGCATGAGCCCTGTCCTCCCCTCTCGGTCTCGATAGAGAGGCAGTTTAGCCACTCAAGGATTTGATTAACAGGCCAAGAGGAACAAGCCTTTTTTCCTCTAAGTGCAAGTGCACACATGTGCATACAAATTTAGACTAACAGCCTGATGATATCTTTCACACCACCCAGAAAATACAGAAGATTGGAAATCAATACTTCCTCGTTGCAAATGTTACATCGACATTGTCAGAATACTCAGTATTCCTCAAAAATATTGTACATAAAACAGGAGGGCATATGAATAATAAATACAGGTATTTTGTGCATTCCTAACCAGCTATAAGTAGCCCTGCATACTGCCAAAGCAGATATAAAGACATGACAGAGGAAAGGCAGAAGAGGGATTCATGTGAAAAAGTGAGAGATGTCCCTCATGTTTATTCAAGTGCTCATGAGGTGGGGAGGGGTGCTGATGGTTCCACACTCTCTCTAGTCTCTGTTTGGCCTTCTGGAAATTCCATTTTCGGACACAGTCCAGATGGGAATGTGAATAAAGCATATCCAAGGCTGCTGTCAGATTGTCTTAATCTTTATATTTTGCCTACGACTGAGAAATTCATGTCACGTCACCTTGTTTGAAATCAAAGCACTTAAAATACTCGACCTTCTCTTCCATGTAGGCTACACATCAGAGTTACGCTTTACAAAAAGGTTCTGTTTGTTAACGTTAATAAATGTATTAGGCATCATCAGCTAACAATAAAGAATATTTTTTTACAGCAGTTGTTAATCTGGGTTAATGTTAATTCATGAAAATACTATGAAGTTCAGACTGTAATGCATTAAGTAATGTTAACATGTAAAACAAAATTTGTTTGTAAATGTTGAAATTGAAATTGTAGAATAATAAATGCTGTAAAAGTATTGTTTATTTTCATGTTAACTAACGTAGTTAACTAATGTTAACAAATATAACCTTATTGTAAAGTGCTACCAAAAAAATCTATCTATAAGTGCTATTTTCCATCACTATCAAATTGTCAAGACATGCAGAGATTGTTGCAAAAAATCGTATATATGCTGTCTAATTCCTCTAGAGAAAGTCTTTTGTCTAGTGGAGAATGTGATTTCAGATTGCTCTTTAGGCAGCGCAAGTCTGGATCACCCAACGCATGTTGTCAAGCTGAAAAACAGGAGTGGTGAGCTCATTGTTTGTTTTGGTGGTAGGGACAGACAATGAATAAGAACTGGTCACAAGACCCATTTAAATACAATGACCTACAACAGGGACTTTTCCACCAGGTATAACTAGTCTTTAGAGCATGTTTTGTGACCTAAAGAAAACTTTAAAACAACTTGAAGCAAAATGAGGGATTTAATGCACGTTGACTAGTTTAGAATGGGACGTTCGTGTTTACTTAACCTACGACTGTTTACTAAAATATAGATTTTTGTTGAAGTGTCACAGAGTGATGGAAGTTGCATATGCAGTGATGGATTTGTAGATAAAGGAATTAATTATTTCACCTTTTGATTTGGACTGAACTGTATCCTTTTGTATGGTTTTAAAGTGTAGAACTGTGTGTGTGTGTGTGAATATCATCTGTGGTCTCTCTCTCTCTCTCTCTCTCGGTAACATGACCTGGCGTCGCTCAAGTCTCCTGTTGAACCAGACCAGATTCACTATGCTTGCTCATTTCCAGTAGCTTATACTTTACCTCCTCTCTCTCTTTCATTATCTCTCATACTCAAAAGGCTTTTTCACAATTTTAACTTTGGCCCTCTTTGCCGCAAACTTTTTGAAGTTTGATTTGAAGCATCAATTAAAATCAAAAAAATTTGTGCAAATTAAGATACATTGTGAGGCATATCCAGTGTTTCCCCTAGGACTTTTGCAACAGCAGTGCTGTTGTGCATGCGTCGACCAGCCCGCAACACCGGACCCATATTTATGCACGTAAGTGAAGGACGTTTTAACAAGTACACAAACATTCACACTCTCAACTTGTAGAAATAAAGAACAAAAAATCTGTTGAAACTGATAAAATCAATTGCATCCAGTTTGAACTTGAAAGCATCATATTTTTAAACCCTACAAACTTAAACCATGGCAATCATAGTTCTGCCAAAAATACAAAAGTGACTACAACTATTGTTAATAAAATAGAAAATAAATATGTATATATAAACATACTGGTGTGAACTTAGTCTGGGAAAGATAGAAACATTCTGAAAGCTTTTAACACAGATCTGTATGAATTTCAGTAATTGCAATAAATATGATATTTTGGCATAAAACTATGTTTACCATGGTAAAAAGTTAAGTCAAGCTGACCATTATTCGTCATACTGATGTCTTTCTATGTAGGACTGAACTGTGAAAAATTATTACTACATGACACAACAGTACAGAGGGATTGTTTTTAAGCAACTGGCTTATCCCACTTTCATAGTCAATACTTGCAGATTTCTGCTTATATTTAACCTTCATTAAATTAGTAACTATTTTCCTGACTTACTTGAGGAACTGCTTTTTGTCTTATTCTGAATTTTCCCTGACTTTTTCTCGAGCTGCGAGAAAAAGTCAAGGAAACTTTTTTTTTTTTTTTAAATCTCGAGGTGCTGTTACATGAGGAGACATTGTCTAATACTGTTATGAAAAAAAGACTTGTTAATTTGAACTTTCCCACATAACGCATTGTGTGTGCTCATCGCTCTTCCTGATACTTGCAAAAACTGACACAAATAAATTAATCAAGGAATTTGTCATCTTTCTGTTTGTTGAGTGTACATGGAAACCACAGTGTCATGTGGTTGAGTGACAGCGAATCCGAGAGAGACATATAGGGGAAACACTGTGTAAAACAGTTAAAGGATGGGCAAGGAGGAGGCGAGAACCAGCTTGTCAACATAAATAATAATTTAATGAAAACTCAAACCAAAACCACATAAACAAACACACATGACGGACATGTCCGCTAACGATCTCTCTCTCCCGCATGGCCCTCTGCAGTCAGCCGTTAAACCTCACGGAGGCATAATTAGCCTAATACGGGATCGGGTGTGTAGGATCACGACCCGGCCCCGCCCTCCGCCCTGCCACATTCCTCCCTCGTTCTCTCGTACACCCCCCCCCCTTTCCCTGAGGGAGGGCGCGCCTTCCGCGCTGACTGCCGGCAGGTCATCCCCATCTACCTGGACGAGGGAGGGGACAAGGGGAGGGAAACAGAAATGATTAAAATGGGAGGGTACTCTTGTAACAGTGTAGTACCCCCACAAAAAGCTGTAAAATTTAAAAGAGGATAAAGGCCAACGCAGAGCGACAGTGAGAGAGAGAGAGAGGAGAGAGAGATGAAAAAAAAAAAAAGTTCTCCGATACGCCGCAGCTTGTTCCTCGGTCACTCCTCCACCCTTTATCGGATGACAGCCGCGCCTCTCCGGGCGGATCTGAGGCAGTCCTCCAGCCCCTGGCGGACGGAACACACCGCCGCGTTCTCAGGGACCAGAAGGGGTCTCCCCCGCCCCTGGCAGCGGTTCTCTCGCTCCAGGCGGTCGGCAGTGAGCCCCTCCCCACTTGCGGTCGGCGGTCTTAAACCCCGCCGCGTTTCAGCGGCCGGTAGGCGACTCCTCCGCCTCTGGCAGCGGCCCTGACCGCTCCAGGCGGTCGGCTAGGAGCCCCTCCTCCCCTCGCGGTTGGCGGCCATCGTCCTTGTTCAGGTGGCTGGGCTCCTCGTCCCCGGCAGATGGCCGCGGCTGCTCCGTTGGGGTGGACGGTAGTGGCGAGAACTCTACTACGGCGTATCCCTCCTCCTTCCCGGGTTTCGGCACCAATGTAAAACAGTTAAAGGATGGGCAAGGAGGAGGCGAGAACCGGCTTGTCAACATAAATAATAATTTAATGAAAACTCAAACCAAAACCACATAAACAAACACACATGACGGACATGTCCGCTAACGATCTCTCTCTCCCGCACGGCCCTCTGCAGTCAGCCTTTAAACCTCACAGAGGCATAATTAGCCTAATACGGGACCGGGTGTGTAGGATCACGACCCGGCCCCGCCCTCCACCCTGCCACACACTGCATATCATTAAATTGAGAAAACAATCATTAGATTATACACATTATATATTCTATGCAAATTAAAGGGATAGTTTACTCAAGGATTAGTAATAATTTACTCACACTTGTGTTGTTCTAAACCTGTATTACTTTCTGTCTTCCATGGAACACAGCTGGAAGAATGATAGGGACTGACAATGACAATCCATCCCTAACATTCTGCTAGGAATATACAAAACTCTGTAAATGACAGAATTGTAATTTTTGGTTTAAATATCCTTTTAATCTTAACCTTTTAAATAAAAAAATCACCCTTAATTGATCACCAGTAATTGCATGGGGAGAAAATAAAAAGGGCAGATGCCCCTCTGGCACCCATACACAGGACTAGTGTGTGTACAACCTGGTGGTGTGGAAGAGTGTACAAGCCTGGCTCTTTGCTCCAGTGAGCAGAGATGCTTCATGCAAACACACTAGAGAGTTGATGTTGTGCACTGTTCAGAAGGCAGTACCGCCCCTTCAAGTGCACACTGCAGGCTAGTGAAACACTGTCAGAAAACGTTTGTGGTTTTGCTCCTCAAAAGCGAGTTTCTAAGTGTGCCGTTAAAGGGAATCCTCGCGGCTTTCGGCACTTACCACTCCCTCCCCGTCTGTTACCAACTCAGTGGAGAAAACCAAGCCCATGTTTAACGGGGGTTCTCCACTTCTCCTCCCTGCAGACTCGCCTTTGCTTCCTCTCTGCCCCAAACGTCACTCCTGCCACATGGACAACTGCCAACATCCAACATTTATCAACCAAACAGCCTTACTGTAATAGTTACTCTGGTCACAGCCCCTGGTAATGGCTGCTAAGCTGGTGCAGGCCCCACATTACTTTGTTTTAAGCTTTATTTTAAGCCTTTTATTTTCGGCAGACCAGACCTTCTGTAAATTGTGACAGGTGCCATACTGTATGCCTGATATAGCTTTGGCTAAGAATGCAGGCACTGCTGTCTCTCCTCGAGGCGACTATGATCTGCTCTGCTGTGAGACCCACCTGTTTACCATTGCTGGCATGCTCCACTTTTCCACCAAACACATATGAAGTCCAGTTCATATCACTGAATTTCACTGAATATTCCTTAAATTCAATATATCATTGATTTATTTAAAATAAAAATCAGGAAAGTTTCAAAAAATTTAAGCTTAGAAAGTAAGATGCTCTTGTATTTGAAAATAATCTCTATATATAAAAAAAAGTGATATTGAGATCTTACATTTATGTTCCAGCAGAATCTAGATCTGCCCTACAAACATAATAACCTCCTCAATACATCCAACCTAAACTCTAAAATGCGCTTTTGTCCTGAAGGTTGTGTGCCGAGAGTGCTGCTGAATGCTATTGGGAAGGAGACAGAACAAGCGTGCTGCTATTAGTCGTTCCAGTTAGTTATGGCTCTGTTAAATGGGTCATCTGGTGAGGATTGGTGACCTTGGAGTACTTGTCCTGCTCACTGAGGCATTCAGCTTTCTCTCTTTCTTTTGCACAGAGACACAGACACCCACTTTCTACTGTTTGTGCCCAACTCTCAAGTCTTTATCATCTTGCCATAATTTAAACAAAAATGGTCATAGACATAACACTGCTATTCATTTTCTTGGTGTTTCTGCCATGTTACAGAGTTCTTTTGTACCATTTTCTCAAAGCACCTGCCTGGTATTACTACACTCTCACCATCCAGAGCGAATGCTGTGCAATCAGAGTGCAAAGATTACAGCATTTGCAAGGTGTTTGCAGTCAAGATAGCAAAGACTTTGGGAACGCAAGTCTGCCTTCTCTAAAGGGGAGGGTGAGCCAGTGTTCAGCTATATGGGCCGGCTGCTATTTTAATCTGTGATGTTGCCGGGAATACCTGGGGGAATAGCCAGGCTCCGTTGGAATGGGGGCTTGTCTGTGTTCAAGTGCCAGTTTGTGTATGTGTGTGTGTGTGTGTGTGTGTGTGTGCGCGATAAAATGTAAATGCATAGGTAAGTGCACAGATCAGAAATGTTATTTAAAGATTTGTGGTTGTATATGTTTGTCTACAGCGTCCCTACACTTAAAGACATGCCTACCGGGTACCTCTCTTACCCTTTTGGATTCAGTGGAGCAAGTGATGTATTTGTGTGCTTATAAGCATGGGTCGCTGCGCTGTGCAAACCCAGCAGAGACAAGCCAACTCCCTGCACCCCCTCAACAAGGCTTCTCTGCACTCGTGTGTGCATCACACTGACACTGCCTCTCTTTCATCTCCTTCCCCCTCAGGCTGTCCTCAGACAGGCCAACAGCTCAATTCTACAATTTGCCTGTGACTCATCTCGTGCTCTACAATATTCAGGATGAGATTACATACGTTGTCAAATGCAAAGTGCTAAATGCACCCGATTGCACAGTAGATTCCAGTAAAATTATGAGATAAAACCTCTTCCTAGCAACTATGCTGTCATTGCGTTTGTGACCTTGTGATAATCGGGGGAAATGAGAGTGAGGGCTGAGGAATTTTGGCAAGGTGTGTTGCCAAAGCTCCCGCACCGGGCCCCTTGTGGTGCAAACAGGTGTGACAGCGGCAGGGGCACATGCCGTTCAGCCATCCCACCCCATCTGTGAGCATGGTGGCTTCAAAAAGCCAAACTCATCGGTGAGCACAGAAGCCCCAGAGAGGGAAAACTCGCATCAGAGTTCGACACAGTCAAGCGCAACACTGGATGCCCACTTTCAGTATGGACACTTGGCAAAGATCTCTTTCTGCGCAGCTTCCATTGTAGTTGGGAATTAATAGACTGCAAAGGCATTCATCAAGTCCCAGTTAGGTTTCCTTTTATGTCACTGTAGCAGCCTTGTCAGATGCTGGTAATTGGGTTCAAAGTGCCATCACAGTAAAAGGCTGTGTGGGAGTGAGTCAGATGGGGTGGGCCCTCGCCGTCTCAGGTGACCTCACTCTTGGCCCAGCTGCTCCAGAGTACATGGAGGAGGGAGGAGGTGGTGGATGAGGTCATTCTTTCACTGGGAGTGTGTGGGCAGGATTTGCGTAGGTGTCTTTGTGTGCGTGCGTGTCTGCATGCATGAACTATAGACGCTTGAAGAGATAATGGGCGGAGATTTTTGAGTCTAGGTTTTTTAGGGTGATGCTGAGATAACAAGTAATGAGAATCTTTGCAGAGATTATTTGATATATATTGGTACCAAGACCTCTATTGTTTAAGAACACTTACAACACTGGTCACACTCACAGGGAAAGGAATTTCACCCAGACATAGTCTCGTCATCGCTAAGAATCGCCTGCTAGTTGTCTGTGGTTTGATGCAAAAAAAGGTTTTATGTATTAGTTCATGTTCAAATGCTCCCTCCCACTTCGTCCACCTCTCTCCATTTATGGCTGACTGGTAGAGTGGCAGGGCTTTGTTGTTTGAGAGATGAGCTGGGCTGATAGCCATGTGGAGAAAACAGGACAGACCGGAAGAATTGAGACGTCACAACACAGCAGCGGCTCCTGATTACATATTCTAAGCATGCACAGTAGTAGTATCAGATCATTGGAGGTATCGGTGAAACAGACATATGATTTGAGGTGTCTATGATACACTTATGCTTTTAGCCAGTGTTTTCAAAGCTATTTGAGGGTATTGTTTGATTGTAGAGTGTCCTGTTCTAATCAGTTATGATTAATCCTTGTAGTTCCAGACATCTAGATTAGCAAAGGCTGCGAGATGGATTTTGCTATTTTTTTACTGCAGTAGTCAAAGCCCTAAATCTCTACTCGTGATAGACAACATCTTCATCACTCCGGCTTATATTCTTGTGAAGCATCCAGCAAATAGCAATACTGTGATTTCTGTAAATTGGCCCAGACTTTCAAAGACAGAATTTATGTACACATATCAGCGGAAGGGAATGAAGACTAGAAAAGAGCAAAGAAGTTTGTTGTCCTTTTAAATACCAGTTGTGCATGTCTGTGTAATTACCACAGTGCAGGATAATTATAAAGAGGACAGATGCACGGATGAAAAAGGCATTTACGTGCACTTAAGTGAGCAATGGCAATTAACTGGGAAGCCTATCCCGTCACTGAGAAATTTGGCTGGAAATCCTCGCAGTCAGTTATCACACAAACCAGAAACGGCCTGCCTTCTCCTATCTTTTGGAGTTGAGCTTTACGAACAGGCTCGAGCAAGTGGTTTAATTTTTTAAGCGGCTTTGCTAATCTGCATTCTTCATTTTGTTTTGAGCCTTTCGTGCGTGAAAAATCCCTGCAGCACAAAGACTGGTGGGGCAGCTGCCAGATTGGGAGGGGGTCTTGAATTATTTTTATCATAACTGCCTTTGTCCAGCACTGCAGCCTGATCCAGCAGCTAAGTTGGAGATTGGACATGTTACCATATTCATGTCCCTTAGGGTAGCGTGCCTGCACTAGTCCACACTTACTCTGGCCAGAAAATTTGTCTGGGATGATTTTTTTATGTGTGATCATCAGCAGGATTGCAGCCAGAGCACAGAGACCTAGCGATGTTACATAACTTCTCACTGCTTAAAGTCAAGGCACCATCATAGCATCTGCAGCAAAGCATGGACCCCTGCATCCCAACTACGCAATTTCCTATTCTATTTCCTTTCAGCCGGCTGGCTGAGCCATCGTGCATTCTACTCGCATGGGACAGGAAGCTCAGATATGTGTAGTGTGTTTCCTCTCTGTTATGGCTCCTTGTCAATGCTGTCTCATTCTCCCTGATGCTCGCATCCTGTGGTTTAGTACAAATAATCACCCTGGGTTATATATAGCATAAGCAAACACTGTGATCCAAGCAGGGGTCACACTGGTTTTAAGGTTTCAAGCTTGGAATTAGAGATGTTAAAAGTGCACTGTACTTTGGAACCAAGTCCATACATTTAAAACATATGTAACAATACCAGTCTTTCTACAGCACTGGTAGTACTGGGTACTGATTCAAATCTGACTGCATGTGTGGTAACTTTGAAATGCTGTTATGTGTGCTAGTGCTGTTACAAATGGAGGCAGCGAAGCAGACGAGGAGATGCGGATCCAATCGCAGTTCAACTTTATTAAATAAACAAACAGGCAAAACACAAAACGGGAACAAAGGAAAAACCCTCAATGGGGAAATAAAACATAAAACTAGAAAACACGGGCAGGGAACACATACCAGGCTAACAACAACATTCAACGAACGACAAGGAGTGAACAAAAAGCAGGGCTTAAATACACCGTGAGTGATGACAGAATGAGACACAGGTGAAAACAATGAACAAAATGGCAGTGATGATGGCAGGTGGATTCTGGGAAGTGTAGTTCTAAACAATGACAAGTGAGACAGTGGAGCTAAACAAGGGACAAAAGTGAAAACTATGGAATGCAAAGGTGACAAAATGGCAGACAGAGGGCAACAGTGAAACAAGACAAGGAATTCCTAACAAGTGCTCTGTGAAGAGCAATTAATTTACTTAAAATAACAAAATATCAAATAACAATAAAAAGAGAAATCCACTCATTCCTATTGTCTGTAATACTAATATATTATAATATATGTTAATGTTCTGTATATTGGCATTGATATTAATGTATTATATCTAATAGTCGTGCAGTGAAGAAGACTATGCCAGTAATTTAAATTAGTAGTTTTATTTTACATTTGATTACTCTTTTCAGTGACTGAATACTGCTGTTAGATACCTAAAAGACCTTAAGTAAATGGATCCTATTGTTTTTATTTAATTTGTTAATATTTCCATTAAACAAGTGTGTTCCAATATACTGTAAAAAATTTGTTTTTTGCTATGCTATTGAAAAAAGTATCAAGGATAGTGAAATTTCATTTGTACACTCAAAAATATATTTAAATAAATTTTTAAGATGAACGCATTTTAATATTATAAGAAAATGTATTGTAATTGAATTGTGCATTTTATTACTAAATTAAATTATGATGTTTCTTATTTTGTAAATAATAATTCAATTTAATGAAATTTTGGTATAAATTGAAATGTATAAATACAAAAAAAAAAGAGAGTATTGAAATCGAGTACTGAAATGTTGGTATTGTGACAACCCTACTTTAAATACATTGAGGTCACTGCAATTAAGTGAAATACCAAAAGAACCTGTACTGTACTGTTTACTGGTATTGCATCTTATCTAGCATAGAAGAACAGTCCATTTATCAGAGTCCCTATGACTCTAAGGCCATTGAATAAGATTGGCCTCTTCACTTCTCCCCAGCTGTTCCTCGTCTAGGGGTTTTAATACTGCTCAGCAGAGAAGAGAAAGCAGGGAAGCCTGACAGTGACAGCGAGGTGTAGTGAGCACCCCTGCTGAGTCCTTGGCTGGGGTTCCATACTGCAGAGTAAGGCAGACAATTTAATGAGGGCTAACACAGTGAACCTGAGGTCCTTGGTATATGAAGCCAATGCAGTGACATAACTGAGAAAATGTGAACACTACCATTTCACACCAGTGCTGGAGTCATCACATCAGGGTAGTTTTAGTTTCTCTCCATGTAGCTTCCCGCTCATAATGCATAGTGCACAAGTGCTGAAGGAGGCCCAGCAATACGGGTAAATAAGCAGCTCTCAAGTACTCCAACATTGAGCATTATTCTAGTCTGCTTTATAGTTATGACAAATACATAGATCAAGATTAAGACAAGACAGTCCTTTAATATTCACCACTGAAAATTAAACTTCCCTTGAGAACTCTTGCTTTTTATATGAGGTTGGTGGGACCATGTTTGCAAGGATTTGGGTGATATGTCAAGTTATTTAACAAGAAGAATCTTTGACAGAACATTGCAGTGTTTTAACTGGGCACAGACAACCAAGTGGAGAGACTTCTTTACCATTCCACAATCCACCATTCCATCTTGTTGAAATAAAGACCCCTCTTTATGTCTCCTAGGGGTATGGACCTTTACCGGTGCCTGATAATGGGACTGCAGCTGAAATTGACTCCCTCTGAGAACTTGGCCTATAGTCATGTCTCTCGCCTGTTACAGAATTGTAACAGGAACCCATATACTAATACCCAGAGGTCCATGCATCTTATGAACCAAAACCCCCTCCAGCTCAGCACCCCACTTCCAGAGGCTGCACTAGGGAGAGGCTAGCGTGTGCTTTAGCCTCCCCAAGAAAGTCCATAGCACCCCCATGGCACCCCAGCTAATGTTTGTAACAGCCAGTAGATAATCCTCTGTGTAAAGATTGTATGAAGAAACATTTTTGCTGACAATATGCCCCGTGTCCCGTATTTCTGTCGCCCGTTTAGCAGAATGGTCTCATGAATGAATCATTCAGACAGCTCACACACTGTATCATTTGGAGTGTTTCTCACTCCGTAAAACAGAAATGTAATAAATAGAATAGAAAACAATCAAGTGGAATATTTACTGACATGATACTACTGGCAATCCACTACAACTCTCTCTCAGTAATGGTGGAGCATTGTAACAACTAGAGCCCTTCTACCATGGGAGCCTGCAAAGTTAGCACAAAAAGCATAACGCAGCGGTCCGATATACATTCTTACGGCAGTCCTCTGGCGAGGAGACAAGATACAAGAATATATAAACTGCTTTTGTGAGGAAACCGTGCATAACTTAATTAATTTGCCACCTGTCCACTAATCTTCAACTTGTTTTACACTATGAACAAGTTTACTATGATAAAAATTGTCTGTTTTTTAAGAGAAGTCACAGACAATTTTGCGACATGTAGGTGTCAGTTTACGGCTCTCCCCATTCAAATGGTGAGGGAGAACTTTTGAAAGTGCACCCTTCGTTTGACAGCGATGAATAATGTCTTTATTAACTTCAATGCCTGCATGTGCAGCTTTTGAACAACTCAAGGTAAAGCCATTTTTCAAACCAAACAGGTATCAAAAAGTATCATTGTATGTTTTTTTTACATGTACTTTGGAATAATATGTAAATACCATGGTGTACATCAATGCACCACAGTATTACCATCTGATACATAACAAGACCATGGTCCTGTCACAGCAGGCTATTACATTTTTTTGGATGTAGGATTAGTTGGTGCTGGATGTGCTGTGTGAATAAGTCTTTATTATCGATGCTTTGTAGCCAGGGCTGGACTAGTAATCTGGCATATGGAGCATTTTCCCTGTGGGTCGACGCACTTAGGGGCCGATCAGGGGCGGACTATCCATTAGGAGAACCGAGCGGGCCGGTGGGTCGGCCACGAAACCTGCCGAATGTGCCTCGATAAGCTAAAATGAGCCGCCGCGTTATGTAGAACGGACCACAAAACGATGCCGCGATATGCAGAAAAGGACAGCGAAACCGATTTCTCTTCGAGAACCAAGCTCAGCTCCCCGTCAATGATTTAGCACATCTTCAGCACCAACAATCAAAATTTGCCGGTGCCGCCCCTGCAGCCAGCTCCCTTTTGTTTCCTCCTGTTCTTCCTCTTGTTCTCTTTTGTCTCCTTGTGTTGTATCCCCCCACCCATGTAGCATTATCTGTGCATTGAGTAATGAAGATTAGCCTGCCGTCCAGCACATTACACCCCCCCCCCCCATCACTAGTATCCCTTTCTTAGGCTCTCAAATCTTATAACAAGCTGTTAACCCCCTTTAAAAATGTCCCCTTTCAATCGGCTTGTGATGGGGAATAATCCCACCCAAGCGATTTAATGAAAATCACTGTATCCTGATTAGATTACCCCAGTGCCGCCAGCCAGTGGCCATTAGCCGACCCTGTACACAGATAAACAGCAGCCCTGCTCTGCAAATCCTGTTAAATGAAGACGAGCAGTTTTCTGTGGCTCAGTTTGCCTCTTACCAGCCTGCAGTCTAACTGCCTTTGTCAGTGGGATTATCCCCCATTTGGCACATCTATGGTCTCATTCACATCTTGCGTTTCCCACTCTTTCCATTATTGCGCTTGCCTCATTGTTCTATCATATCACAGAGCATGTTTTTCTTTACCATATTTGGAAGGAATATTTAAGATGTGATTTGTAAAGAGCTTTAAAGGGATAGTACACCCAAAAATACAAAATAAAAATCTGTCATCATTTGCTAACCAGTGTCAGAAATTTACTTTTCCATTAAGTGTCAGTAATTGTCCCCTGATTTTGATTTTCAGTCACATATGTAAGATTATGTGCAGGACATCACAAAGCTATACTTTGTGTCATGTCTTCCTTTAATTTTTGTAATACTTAAATTGAATAAATTTAATTACCATTCATTTTTCATCTGAATAATTAGTCAGAATACTGTATATAATTTTTTTACCCATTAAATTAAATCAACATTAACTCAGTATTTTATTCTATATTATGTATATCTAGGCCTAGAATAGACTATAAAGAACTGCATCATATGTTACAAATATAAAGCAGAGGAACTATTTATGGGGGAAATTTTTGCCCTCACATTTTGGGTTTAGGAAGATTTTTTTCCAAAACCCTTTTAATTTCTGGCCCTATTGCTCACCCTCGTGTTTTTCCAAACTCACACGAATTTCACAAAAGGAGATGTTCAAAAGAATGAATGCCTCAGACACCATTCACTTTCATTGTATAGAAATAGAAACAATAAAAGTGAATGGTGGTTAACATTCTGGCTAACATCTCCTATTGTGTCCCTCTGTAGAAAGAAAGTCAAATGAGTTTGGAACAACATGAGGGTGAGTAAATGATGACAGAATTCTAATTTTAGGGTAAAATATCCCCATCATTCAAATTGCTAAATCAGTCACTTTCACAGACTTTCCCCTAGTATATCTGACCAGGCAATCATCGGTATCATAACGTGAATACTACTCATATTTAACACAATATAAAAAAAAAAACTATAAAAAAATGTGTCTCATGTACCCAATCTTGTTTAAGCAAATTGGAACTCGCCATCTCACAGACTTCACCTCATCCAGTCAAATCACAACTGCACTAGTTCTCTTTTCTCCTCTCAAAACAAGTTAATCTGTGCTCCCTCTGAAAATTAATCAGGTGTTCTAGATTGAGTTGTGTTAAGTGTTAATAGTGACTGTGGTCATGTAGAATCAGGATCAATGCTGCATTATTTCTTTCACAAACATTTGCTTATGAATTTATTGAGAGACACCATAGTGCCTTTTCTGTTCCTTCACAGCTTCTTTGTCCTTTAGTGAAAAAAGTCACACAATACTTTAAAAAGTATTCAAAATACTTAAAAAAAAGAGTTAAAGCAGTGTTTGTGTTCACAGAAATAACTCTCATCTGCCCCATACAAGCACACCCAAAGGCTGATTGGCATACAAGCCGCCTCCTCCATCTTTAAATGGAGGTATTCATTAGCTGCAGCTGCACTATGACAGACTTAAAGTCTCCTTGTGCGGCTTGATGCAGATGGAGAAGTCTGGAGACACTGTCTTTCACTGTCAATCCTAAATTATTGAAGGTGTCCCTCACATCTCTTTAAGTCACCATTTACTCTCTCATTAGCTTTGATGAAACATGGCACTGATACCGTGCCATGCCTGTATGAGAAGGGTCTGGCCTATAAAGCTTACAGAACAACTAAAAACAAAAAACAACAACAACAAAAAAAAAAACTCTCAGATATATAACAGTTCAATTAAGAGGATAGTTCACCCAAAAATTACAAACTGATTTGAAACCCATTTCCTCTGTGGAACAATACAGTTGAGCCTCTGTCACCAATAACTATTATTGTTTAGAAAAAAGAATATGCAATAAATGTGACTGAAGCAAACATTCTGCCTAAAATTTCCTATTGTGTTCCACAGTAGAAATAAAGTCAAAGAGTTTGTGTTCCACAGATCAAAGAAAGTCAACATGAGGGCGAGTGAATGACAAACTTCCATTTTTTGGTGAAATGTCCTTTTAATGGTTGCCCTGCTGTCCGTATTCTGCTAACCCCTAACTGAAATGCAGTATCATATTTAATTATTTACTAATGACGAACAGTGGGTTTGCAGTGGACAACACTTAGCTGTTAAATTAATGCATACTCCACAACTTCTATATATTTGTATTATTACATATTTCATACTTTAAATCTATGCTGGCTTGGTGATCTTTGGTGCCAGGTTTGTCAATGTTCTTAGTTAGATTTAATTGCTTGTTATTAACTTGGTTTTACATCCATATTTTAAGTAATCCTGCCTGTAAGGGTAGTGTGCAGATCAAGTTTGGTTATTATCTTGCATGATTAGCAATGCTCTTTGTTCCACATTACATGCTAACTCAACCGATATATTGCAGAAAAACGGGACACGTGTCCACAGATAAATGGCTTATTAATATTTTAAGTGTCTTGATGGAGTGGATGGCCATGGTGGATATTTCCTTTTTCATTAGGAGGCATACTTAAGCTGACCTCACAAATATTCTTGTCATAATAAACCTCTCAGTTATGTAATGAACACAAAAGGGGCCCTAATGTTCACCAACATTACATCTGTGCCATATAAAGCACATAAAATTTCACAACTATGGCTACTGAATGCTTTCCAACCCCTGTACCACTGAGTGACGAATCTCCCAAATATTTTCATTAGCTTTTATTTTCTCACCAAATATGGTTAGATGAATTCCATTGGCTATCTTAGATGACTAAAACGTTTCTATTTAATGCAAAGAAATGCAACAAAATATTTGACAAGTTACTTGGACATTTTCAAACTTAAAGGGATTGTTCAGCCAAAAATGAATATTCTCTCATCATTTCCTCACCCTCATGCCATCCCAAATGTGTGTGACTTTCTTCTGCTGAACACAAATGAAGATTTCTTTTAAAAATCTTCATTTATCTCAGCTCTGTTTGTCCATTCAATGCAAATAAATGGTTGCCAGAATTTCTAAGCACCAAAAAGGACAAAGTCGGCATAAAAGTAATCCATAATACTCTAGTCATTTAATCCACATCTTTTGAAGCGATATGATAGGTGTGGGTGAGAAACGGATAAATGTTTAAGTCCTTTTTTACTATAAATTCTCCCCTGTAGGTGGCAATATGCACGAAGAATGTGAGTCACCAAAAAGAGAAAAAGAAAATGAAAGTGTAGATTTATTGTAAAAATATATCTTAATTATTGATCTGTTTCTCAACCACACCTATCCGAAGATGTTGATTTAATCATTGGAATCGAATGGATTACTTTTATACTGCCTTAATGTGTTTTTGGAGCTTCAATGTCTGGCCACCATCACCTGCATTGTATTGGCTTACAGAGCTGAGATATTCTTCTAAACAATGTATTTTGTGTCCTGCAGAAGGAAGAAACACATCCACATGGCATGGCATGTTAGTGAGTAAATGATGAGAGAATTACAATTTTCAGGTGAACTGTTTCTTTAAATACTTCCGCAGACTCTGTTCTCAGTGCTCTAGTGCTCACTTGTCTTTCTGATACAGGGAACGCACAATAACATCCCAAGCCCGTTGTCTTTTCAAAATTCGAAACCCTACAATGTGGCTGCCATGGAAACAGCTACCAAGCCTGTTGTGCTCATCTCTGGCCGGGTTCCTGTCTGTCTGTTTCCTCTCAGTTCCCTGTAGAGCTGGTCTATGTTTACCAGCCAAAGAGAGACACAGGAATAGGAATTGCACTGTAGAGGCCCTCTCTCACAAGGCGCAGCTGGAAAAAGCAAGAAGCAAGACAATGAATAAAAATGGAGGGCAGGGAAAGGATAAGGATTTCAAAACAAATTTGCAAATCGCATTACACGGTTAACATGTAATTAGCTTTGTGTGAGAGTGTAAATATTGACACACAGTAATGAGTACATGGAGTTTACACTAATCTGAAACCCAAAGCTAAGCTTAGTCTATCTAGAGAGTGCACTGTACCAGAGTTGGAGAATAACTAACTTTTTATTATACTTTTTTTAGCTTGTAACGCAACTTTTGTATTGCACACGCAGCTTTATTACTGAGCGAGCTGATTCAATAGTCAAGCACACCCTCCTGAATGGTCCTCTCTCATTCTAGTGATTATGTCCATCCGTATCGTCCCTCTCTCATACTTGGCATAATTTTTATAGCAGAATATCTATTTAAATGCTGTTCCTTATTATGTTTTTGTAATTGTTTGGTCATATTTACTGCAAATGTATCTGTTAAAATTTGATCTTGTCACACATTATTTTTGAAACCTCACTGATTTTTTGCCTGAAAAACAGGGCACTTATTAAATTATACAAATATATAAATATTAAATACAAATATTTGTATATTTAAGAATTCATATTTGGATGGTTCATTGCATTATATTTGCATGGTGCTTTTCATGGTCATCTAGAAGAAGAGGGCATTTCAAGCTCTCAGATGCTGTCTTGTGTCAAGCATCTTATTCCTCAATTGAGTCACATAAAATTGATTCTTAACAGATGTTAACAAAGCTAGGATGAGAAAAAAAAATTACTCAATGGGAGTTACGAACAGAAGCCACATCAGGAGATCAACTCCAGGAATTACCCTCATCAATATATAATACTCCAAGATTAGAAACATGATAGATATCAGGCAGACAGATGACTTGCTCCTGATGAAAAGAGCATTAAGTAGCAAGATACCACATGTTTTGATCTGGGCCAGAGAAATATAATGAGATTTAAAATGAAAATCTCGGCCTCATTACTCTTGGGTGGCCTATTCTTTTGTTTTCAGATCCACAGTTCCAGAAGACACTATTAGCAAAAGCATATTTGACTTTCTAAAATATGACTTTGTCTTGACTGCCCCTGTTAGATTTCTTGTGTCTTAAAGAATGGTTTTCTGTGGGCATTGATTTTGGGCCAGTGATTCAATTACTCTATATTTGAGCAAGGTCAAGTTTAGTACACAGATATCTAAGATATTATGGTTTAAACTGCTGTCAATGTCTTCATATTAGTCATGGCAGTCATTACGTAACTGTGCACTCAGACTTCCTTAGTCACAGGTTTGGCAGGCAGACAGGCCACTAAACATAAAAAAAAACTCGAGCATCTCTCAAAGCAGAGGACCTGTGGCTTAGTTCCAGGTACTAATGCTCTAATATCACAGAAAGATATGAGCTTTGCTCAACAAATATGCAGAACTTAAATGTAAAATAGTTTCACTGTGAAGCTTAATCTATATATAGATATAAGAACGTAAGTTAACTTTTTTTCTTCTAAAGGATCTAAAACACTGCAGGTGGACAAAGCCTGCGTTAACACTACATGCAGTGTTTACATGCAAAATTAGTTTGTTGAGGAAAATACATAATGTTACATCCAAACCATATCCAAAGTCATGTCCATTAGCTTTAACACTCATCAATGCTGTTCAACTAGTCAAGCTAGTAAAGGTCAAGTATTTTAGGAATTTGCACGAACAGGAGATATCACCACATGAATGTCTTAACAGAACAGAAACATCATTGCATTTTGTCTGCATTTTGTCCTCATTTTTGACTAACTAAAAGAAGCATGTTTGCCCAGTATGTATAAATTAGCCTGAAGTATTTATTTTTTCCGATTATGATGAACAATTTGAGATGCCACAATAAAGTAGTAGTACTTCACACTGCTGTTCATTATATAAAACTTGACTTTTTTGCAATCAAGTTATGTTGTTTCCAAAGGATTGACCCTTTGGAATGCAGGTGTGATTTTGAACTTGATAACAGGCCGGTGACTGCATTTGAAGTGTAAGCCTGCTGAATCAGAGCATGTGACTCCCTTACAAGTCATGTGAATTACATTTACAGATGTACAAGAAGGATTTAAATATCGTCTGGTTCCCAGGCAACTACAACAATAATGAAACCTATATGTAAATGCAGGACACAAAACCAAGTCTTTTATTCTCTCCAGAGAAATGTGGGGCAGAGGTTTCTTACGCTAAAAAGCTGCTCAGTAAATCTGGCCCTTAGAACGTTTAGGCAGTCGGGCTGCCAGAGCCTCAGGCTTATTTGCAATGGCCCAGTGTCCAGTTTTTCCAGTTCTCCAATAGGACACCATCCTTGGTGAGTAATTGGCCTTTTTTAGTTTTCAGTCATTGTACTGCAGCCCTGGAGAGGCACATTTTAATGCAACGCATGGCAAACTCTGCATTGTTTTCCTTTGGGACTTTGGTGTCTGTTTTGGCAGAGGCCGGATATTACAGAGATCGTTAAATTGATAATTTTGAAAGTGTTGCCAAGGCTCTACTAGTGACTGATATTCACCTTGTATCCATATAACCAATCTCTTCGTCTTCCATGGCAATGCAGCAAAAGCAGCAGCAAAGAATTCGATGACTGGTGGTCATTAGCGTGTCACCGAAGAATGTCAAATGGTGTTTGAGGCTTCGAGTATCATATGTTTTACTAAAATTACAAACATTTTTAGATCAATCTCCACTGCTCAAACACAAAGATAAGTTGAAAGCATCTGATCATAAATGTGTAAGTACACCCTGTAACTACATGCTCACTAGCAAGACATTTTATTCTCAGCCTACAAAGTAAAGCGCTTACCTCATGACCTTTGACTTCAGTATACCAGATTGCCAGTAGCATCTTTTACATCTTAGTTGGTGTAGCTACTGTATACTGACAAGGTTTCATTTTACTTAGCAAAACAAATGCTGCATCTTGGAAGATGGAGCCTCTGAATTAACAAACGACCTGCAATGAGCTGCCAACCACTCTGTTCATCCAATGCACCAGTGGCCAAGGGCCAAGAGAAACGGGATTAAATTATACACCCATATTAAAAGAGCATATCTGTCTTGTCCCTGCTAACAGCTGTCAGCATTTATCTCCCACATGTGTTTGTGCCATTCATTCATTTTGTAATCTGTGTTTATCAGAATGACTGGCCTGAATTGGGACAGAGGGGACCAAGGAGTGGCGCCCAGGCACTAATTGCCTTGCCATCCTAAAGAGTGTGTTTGTGTTTTTTCCAGAGAAGCACATTGTTTTGGCAAAAAGGGGGAGGTTGAATTGTAGGAGGGGGTCAGAGGGATGACACAGGTGTGAAAATAGGGAAAGAAAAGGGCTATTACACAGCAGGAGAGTCTGAAAAAAGTCACTCCATCACAGACTGCTGATTTGGAGGGGGCTAGGGGGCAAGTCTGCTTTATGTAGTGGTACAAATGCAAGAAGTGGATGAAGGGCTTAGGGAGGCCAGTGGACGCAGTGGGATTCTTTTATTTGTCTTGGGTTATTCCAATGTTTCCTCACCTTGTTTGCACTTTGTGGTGAGCAGCACACAAATGCTCTCGCAGCGATTGTTTGTTGTCTAAATGTTGCAGTTAAGTGAGACTGATGGGTTGTGGGAAGGACTGGGTAGCATTTTTAGATGTGTGTCTCTATAGACTCTATACAAGTTGCTGACATCTCTTTTGTGAGACGGAGATTGTGATGAAAGTGGTCGTTTATTGACTAGGCTCGCTTTGATGGGGAGCACTGCAAGCAAGATCAAAGGGATGTGTTGTAGCCGATCAGTATTGTAACACAATGATGTTTCCTTTTCAAATAAGAGCTTTTCTATTGGCTATTAACTGTTTTATTGGGACTCTTCTTCATGCTTTGTTGGGGCATTTGTTAGGGAGTAAGCTTGTAAGCGATTGTAGTTCATTGGTTTTATGGCCACTAATCAATTGGCCAACTATATACCAAGCAAGCTCTTGCAAAAACAGACACACACGCACTGGTCCACAGAAAATAACAATCTGTGCACTGCTCCTTGCTGTAACTGTATTGTCTAAATGTCAGTAATCCAAGCACGGGTTGCAGGGGGATGGGACGATGACAGTAGATGAAGTGAAGAGACTCGGTGTGTGTGTGTGTGTGTGTGACAGCTGTTTTCTTCCACATTCAATTCCCCCTTTCAGGACCCCTGTCACAGTCTCCCCACCATCACTCACCCCCACAATCCAGCACCAGGACAGCAGTAACAGCTCCCCTCATTGAGCTGAGCTAGAGAGGTGCAGGGACCAAACAGAGAGATGGTTAAAAGGCATGCAAAATCCGTGAAATCCTATCCAAGACAGTGTGGGCCTCAGATGACTCTGATGTCCACCCTGCTGTGATGATGGCTAACATGTCATTGGAACAGATAGGATATGCCTCTGACTGCAAAATTGTAGGCAGCTTGGTCTCGATGTCTACACATCTCTGTGTATGGACAGACAGATCCTGGAGGGAGGCCCTTATGGGAAATAGAATTTTGCAACACTTCCTGAGGTTGATGGCGAGTGCATGTCACTTGGCTCAAGAAATCTCCAAGGGTTCCTTGGTAATTGTTGTGTCATTACTGAGGTAATATATATATATATATATATATATATATATATATATATATATATATATATAAACGTTCTGGTGTGCAGACTGGGCAAAAAGCCCTTCAACAAATGAAAAAGAATGCCAATCTTGCAGTTGGATGGTTATGGTCTGGGGGACATATTAGAGTTAATGCAGTACCCTGGGATATTGTTACAAACATTGCAGGGGAGGTAATAATAGCACATTATAGACAGATTTCATTGCCAGGTCATTGACGATGCTTGTGCTCTATTCAGTGTAAAAATGCTAGAGCTTGGGGCAGGTTTACGGAAAGGGACTGTATTTTTGTACTCACATGCACTCATAAAATGTTTTGTTTAATGTGTTTGAAGAAAGATTCATTAATGCAGCACCTTCGGTTCATCAAAGAATACTCTTCTTGTCAAAAAACATTTTCACTATAAAGGGTCCTAGAGCTGGGCATGATTCTTTTAGAGAGTAAAAACAATCTTGATGTTACACATTGTAGGTTTATCAGATCAAAATATGGGTTCTGGTTAGCCCCCAATATTTTGACAACATGCCCTGAACTGACTTATGTGAAAAATACCTTGGTCCTAAGTTAAGCATTTCGGTAAAAAAAAAATCTGCCTTCATTATGTAGTTGACCCTTGCCTAAATCTATTCCAGTGTGATTTGATTACATTCGCTTGTCGTCAAGAGCTACAGCAAAATATGATATGTGAAAATTTGCTTTGGGTAGAATTCATTAAAATTATTCTAATTTAAGAAGATTTTTAACTAGGTGTTTGAAACCAACATACAAAATCTCTGCTAGAGAAAACACATATTTGTGAAATTTGACATTTGACTCTCTCTAACTTATCATTACTGAGATATAGCCCATGGGACAACTAGCCCTGGTCTCCTCTATACATACTACACTTATAACTCAACACTCTTGCTCTTAGTCACAACATCTTACATACAAATAAACAGATGCACACACACGTAAGCATCCCATGAGCAAATTAACTGAATAAAGAGCCTCTCTTTGCTGGGTCGTTTGAGTGGCTAATTAGTCATCAGTGCATGCTGTTTAGGGAGAGAGTGAGAGAAGTGCAGGTGAGAGATTGGTTTGCATCAAGAGGTAGAACTTCAAACAACATCTGATGAAAGCCAAAATGCTTGAATAAAAATCTATTTGTATGAGAGAAAAACAATCATAATTTCAACTCCAAAAGTAGAGCGACCGAGTGAGGGAGAAATGCTGCTTTGTTAGCTGCGGGTGGAGATATAAACACATTAGTTTAGATAATGTGCCGACTTTATTATCCAAGCAAGGAGCAGAGACAGGGAGAGGAACTGACTCGGAGATTGCCGATAATTTCCCCTTTGTGTCTAGCTTGGACTGCAGCCACATTTACTAATAACAGTTTTGCGATTCTCCCCCTCGCCTCTCTCTGCCCGCTCTTTGTCTGACATTGCCTCGCAGCACTGCCTGTGAACCCCCTGGCACTGCATTTATAATAGATGGAAGAGCAGTGATCAGGATATGAAGGGGCTCTCGACACCAGCTAGTCCAAAGATCAGTGAATGCCGGAGCAGAATGAAGTTGATCCACCTTGTCTCCATTTTCGTTTCTGTGATACAACAATGCACCTATAACATGTGGTTGCTCAGAGAAGTGTGAAAATACTGCTCTGAGATTTGTCTTAAAAGCACATATGTCAACTTTATTTGATCCTTCTGTTTTTCTCTCACCTTCTGTTTTTCTCTCACCATCTCTCTGTAGCATGTTGCTTTAAAGGGATAAATCATCAAAAAATGAAAACTCATTTACTCACTCTCATGTTAGTCCCAAACTGTATTACTTTTTTCTTCTGTAGAACACAAAATGAGCTGTCAGGCAAAGTGTTAGCTTTAAACAGAATGCACTATTATTGTATGAAAAACAAATATGGAATGAAAGTGAATGATGACAAATATTATGTTTAACATATGTTTTGTTCCATGGAAGAACGAGGGTCATACAGGTTTAAAACAACATAAGGAGGAGTAAATTATTGCAGAATTCAATTTTTGGGGGGTGAGATAACCCTTGCATGAAATTAGTTGAGTATGTCCTTAGAGCATCTATTAAAGTAATAAGGCGTACCAGAATTGAATAATTCTAGTATAGCAGCTAGGATCTGTCTAACACATGGATAAAAGCCTCAGTCTGTATGGATAATTAATGTGCTTTGCAGGTACTGAGCAGAATCATAAATGGACAAACAGCTCACAGGGAGAGGTTGCAGGGATAAATTATAGCTGGTGCAGTGAACATTTTGTTATTTTATAATAAGTTGAAGGCTCTCCTGTGTTGCATAACATGAGAAAAATTGTAGCAACAGTATTAGCAGTATCATTCTTTCAGTGTCACCAGCAAGGTCAGGGAAAGTGCAGAGCAACCATTTGGCTTCTGGTTAATTAAATGGTCAATATTTGACTGAAGCAGTAGCTGGAACTGTGTTGCATGATAAATGCAACTGAAAGGCCTTTCTGGTGTTTCCTTTGAAAAGGTAACCTTGAAGATTGCCTTCAAATTTATGTTCCAAATTGGTATGCCTTTCTTTCTTCTGTGGAACGCAAAAGGAAGTGTTAAGTGACAGTAAGTAAGGCTCAGTCACCATTAACTTTCAATCTTTTTAATCTTTTTTCCATACAATGAGAGTGAATGGTGACTGAGACTGTCATTCTGCCCAAATCTCCTTTTGTTATCCACTGAAAATTTGTTGAAAAATGAGGAGTAAATGTTGACAGAATTTTCCTTTTTTAAGGTTTAACTATCCCTAGTAGTGCATTTATGGCAACTTTAATGTTCAGCTGACAAGGAAAGCACTTGAAGGTTTAGTCTACTGCCATTTGACTGCAGAATAGCTTCTACTCCAACATACCAAAAGAAAATCTCTTATATCCAAACTGGCCAATGTGACTGGGGAACAGTATTGTTAAACCACTTTCACCACGTCTTGACATCAAAACCACAGAAGGAACTTATAATTTATTTTCTTTTAATCTTTTTATACCCTTTTCTCCCCAATTTGGAATGCCCAATTCCACTACATAGTAGGTCCTCGTGGTGGTGCGGTTACTCACTGATTACACCAATCCGGGTGGTGGAGGACAAGTCTCAGTTGCCTCCGGTTCTGAGACAGTCAATCTGCGCATCTTATCACATGGTTGCTGTGCATGACAGCACCAAGACTCCCAGCATGTGGGGCTCATGCTACTCTACGCAATCCATGCACAACTTACCACGCGCCCCATTGAGAGTGAAAACCACTAATCGCGACCACAGTGAGGTTACCCCATGTGATTCTACCCTCCTTAGCAACCGGGCCAATTTGGTTGTTTAGGAGACCTGGTTGGAGTCACTCAGTACACCCTGAATTCAATCTCACCAGTGGTGAGTAGTCAGCATCAATACTCGCTGAGCTACCCAGGCCCCCCCAGAACTGATCTGAAACTGAAGGGTTTCTTGCATAAATAAATAAATATGGTTTTCTTGAGTTGATTTTTGAGTGTTATCAGTGCATTGTTGTGCATGTAAACGCACTCACTGAAAGTGAGGGAAATAGCTTCAAAGTTTTTTGGTTGTCCTGCCAAATGCTGTCAAATCTTAGCATAGTTCAGGCACACCTGTCTGTTATAGGATAGAGCATAGTCTAAGGCCACGTCCACACTAATCTGTTTTCGTTTGAACCCTCCGTCTCTCAGTTTCCTAACATCATAATTTTCATTGTTGGTTATGGAGTGTTCTCTAGAGTCTCAGTTTTCAGTTGAACAAAAGCGATTCCTTTGTGCATGAGTGGTGTAAACATAGCAAAAATCAATGCATTTCAAATGAAAATGTATTAATATGTATGTGGCCTTAGAGACCCAACTTCAATCATAACTCTTTTTTTTTAACTCAATCTAAACATCAGTTAACATCAATGGACTTCTGAGTATCCTAAGGTTTACAGTCTCATGTTTATGAATTTCCCTTTCTCTTTGCAGACATGTTTGGAGCTGGAAAGGTACCTGCAGACTGAGCCCAAAAGGCTTTCAGAACTCTTTGACGAGGAGCTCGACTGCCTCCTCACACCAGCCTTAATGAAGGGAGACAGTGACGAGGACCTGATGGACCCTTTGCTGCCCAGCTTATCTGATGAGTCCAGTCCACCACCTCAGCTTGTGTCCCTTCCAAAGAATCTCCATGCCCCAGCCAGTATCAAGAGTACAGAGGCAGGGGTGAAAGAGACCAGTGGAGGGGTGAATCCTGCCCAGCTAAATGCTGTCACATCCCTCACACCACCTTCTTCACCTGAGTTGGGACGTCACCTTGTCAAGCCCACACAGACTCTTACTGCCACAGCCGATGGCACACTAACACTCAAACTGGTGGCCAAGAAAGTGGGTCTTGGGGCAGCGAAGCTAGTGGCGACACATTCGCTACCTTCACCATCAAACCACGGAGCACTGAGTGATGGAGAGGGAGGACCGGGAACAGTTGGGAGAGGGGACATTCCTGAGAACAAAAAGAGGGTCCATCGGTGCCAGTTTAATGGCTGTAGGAAGGTTTACACAAAAAGTTCACATCTAAAGGCACACCAGAGGACACATACAGGTGACTTGAACTGCACCAGAGATACTGAATCATATGTATTTTTTCATGTCTCGTAGTATTTAGTATTTTTTCCAGAGAAACCAAACTAAATGGAATACCAAACCTTACTCTGTTGCTTACTTTGAAGCAATGTTGCATGTAATGAGATGAAGTTCAGAAATCTTATTTGCCAAGGTTCTGATACTATGGAAAGGTCACAAGAGATCTTGTGAAGCTAACGCAATTTTTGCAGCACAGCCCTAAAGCAAGAATTATTTTTTCTCTCTTCCTACACCTTAATCTCAAACTAAAATGAGCCCAGACACACCTTTCAAAACCTGCCAGTGCAGCCAGTAATTGCAAGATGATTGATAGACAGACTGGGCTAAATCTAGTTTCCCAGCTAATTCAGGCTTTCATGCTCTAGTGCTGCAATTGCTGCCCTCTTTCTGAACCTGATAGTGTGTTGCACTCTGCATCAGCTCCAAAATCCACTGTGAACGGTGGCCTCAATGCAGCGTATCTGGCTGGCCCCTGTGGCCAGCTGTTGACTCGGCAGGTTCCAGTGAGCGCTAGTGATTCTAGCGTATAGTTGGCACTCTTGCTGTGAATGAGGATGGGGGAAAATAAGATACAGCAAGAAAAAAAGGGGAAATAAAACAAAACCCTGAAGAGACATTTTGGATTGCTGGCTCGTCACATAATGTGTTTATTAAGAGACAGATTAATTCATTTAATTTCTTAATCCTCTTTTTTTTTATTATTATTTGCATAGATTATAAAAAGAGGGATTTTAAATTATAACAGAATTTAAGAGAACACTACATGATACATGACTTTTGTTTAGGAGCACTTGTGCCCCTTTGGGCACAGTTGAAGTTCAGCTTTTTAATGTCTCTAATGTAATATGTCGCAATACAAAAAAAAGTACTTTATTCAGTACAAAACTGAATTAAGAATTAATATAGACTTATAGATATATTTTATATTGGTAACACTTCAAAAAACCTTAATTAACAAACATTGTAAAATGCAGATCATAATAATAGATCACTATTTATTACATTAAAACATTTTTGTGTTACATTAAAAAAGTATTTTATACATAAAATATATGTGTATTAAAAATATATTATCAAAATGTCATAACTATGACATTCACAACTTTTTTACTTTTTTTATATGATGATCTTGTGACAGGAACAGGACGAGATGGATTTATATGCAGGAAAAAGGTTTAATAATACAATTAAATAAAACACAGGGCAAATCCAGATAGTGAGGTCAAAACAGAGTCCAAAGTCAGAGCCAAGAGATCCAATAAACAAACAGACGGAGCAGGGCAGGCGAGGAATAAACACAAGACTGAACGCTAGAGATAACTAGAAGAGTTTCTAAAGGAGTTAGCAAAGCAGGATAACTACATGCAATAACCAACTAAATAAAAGTGAACTGGCAGGGTATAAATAGAGTCAAAAACAGCACAGGTGAAAATAATATTCAGGAGATTCGAGTGTGGGAACTGGAAGAAGTGGGGTGGATTGTGGAACTGGATTCCATGACAGATCTCTTATCCTGACATTTTTGTTCATGTTTTATTGTTACAAGTTATGACAATGTTTTAACAATATATCTTCTCTAAGGTGCACATCAACTATATATACGTTTTAGATGTCTGTATAATCAGAATCAGAATTCTCCTTATTGGCCAAGTAAGTAGCACTTACTATGAATTTGATTTGGTGTTTTGCTCCAAAGACAATTAAACGTGCCACATCAAGTACTCACATATACACAATATACAAAATATACAGGTACATAGAATATACAGTTATTACATACAATATACATAACTCACAAAATAATATAACAAATATAAAAATACATTGGAATACAATGCAAATACAATAGCCATGTGTGTGTAAGTGACAATTGCAACTGTAGTGTGAAGAAAGAATAAATAAATGGAGGCTAGCAACAATAGTATATGAACAGTTAACAAAAAGAGGTCAACAATGCTATAAATGCAAAGTGCTAATGGACGTGAGTTCTTATCCCTTGTTGCAACAAATTCTGTTCTTGTGATTCTGTTCATTGGTGAAGTTCAGTTGTTAATGAGGGCCACTGCTCGGGAGAAGAAACTGTCTTCCTAGATGGCAGGATCTGGAAGATGTGATAAGCAGGGTGTGATGGATTTTTTATGATTCTGTCAACCTGATTCCACGATCTTCTGAAGTCTGTGATAATCTCTACTGTCTTCTATGTTGTTATGGCTGCACCAGGACACCAGGTGATCCACCTCCTTTCTGTATGCAGATTCGTTGCCATTGCTTCTAAGGCCAATCAGCATTGTGTCATCTGCAAATTTGAGGAGCTTTACTGAGGGTTTGTCAAGGTATAATCATTTGTGTAGAGAGAGTAGAGTATTGGAGACAGCACACAGCCCTGTGGAGCTCCAGTTCTGATAGTCAGTGGGCCTGTCATGAACTTTCCAAGCCATACCTGAACCTTGGTGTGGAAGTCACTTATCCACCTACAAGGGTGGCATCAGTAACAGTCAGTCGAGAGAGCTTGGCCTGTAGAGGCTCTGGAATAATGGTGTTAATTGCAGAGCTGTCTACAAAAAGGATCCTGATGTAGATTCCTGGGCTGTCAAGGTGTTGGAGCATGAAGTGTAGACCCAAGTTCACTGCTTCACCAACAGACCTGTTGGCTTTGTATGCAATTTGCAGTGAGTCCAGCAAAGGGTCAGTAATGGCTTTGAGGTGAACCATCACAAGTGTTTTGAATGTTTTCATGACTACTGATGTCAAGGCAACTGGTCTGTAGTCATTCAGGCTTGTTATCCTTTGTTTTTTGGGGAATGGAACAATGGTCGTGGTTTTAAAGCAGGCAGAAACTGTGCAAAGGTCCATTGACTGGTTAAAAATCTCTGTAAACATAAATGAAAGTTGAGAAGCACAGTGTTTCATGCTTTTTCTGTTCTCTGCTTCTGGAATAGCTTGAAAAAGTCCTGTACTTTGATTGTGAGTGGGAGATGGGAGGCAGTAAGATTTGAATGAGATGATGGATGATTGCTGGTCTAATGGGGGTTGCATGGGTGTGGTGTGATGTGAGATATCTATTATATAAATTCATGATATTCATATGTACAGAAGTACTGTCGTTTTGACTGTGAAATCATCATTCCAAAAGAAAGTCTTGTGTTTCATGTGCATTCTTTTTGTGAGCGCATGAGTCCGGTTGTGAGTTACAGCCATACGCGCTTCAGTCGGACTTGTTCATGTCTGGGGCATGGTCTCTGGATCCTGACTCCCTGTCTGGTTCAGTTTTAGTCTGTGTCGAGATTCGGACTCACATGCTCTATGTTCTTTTTTTGTTTGTTCCAAGTTTGTTGATGTTTTCTCCCTCATGTGTTTCAGGTGCTGCTGGCATACAGAATCAGCGTTTCCATGGGAATTCTGATTATGCCAACTTTCATCTGGCAAGCGGCACCTATCCCTTGTTTGTTCCTGCCTATTTTAATCCCCTCGTGTGTCATGTAATTTGCTGGATTGTTGAATGTAGTTTAATGTAGTCTGTAGTATGTTTTGTGTTATCATTATAGAAAGATGTTTGATGTGAAGTAACACTCTCTGCCTAGTTGGCCCTGTCTTATGTATCTGTTTGTCAGCTGATCTTCAATGGAGAATACCTCATCTCTGCCAGCGTGTTGGGAGAAAGATTGCCTTTGTCTGCTGGGTGTTGTTCTCTGCACCTCACTAAGCTTCAACTGGGTATTCCTATGAATTTGTTCCTGACTTCCACTATGCACACACTTGTCTATGAACACACTCTTCACGGGTTGCCACTGAAGCCGGTGCCGGGATCCTCGGCCATCGCCAGCACAGTGATAATTAATACTTATTCTGAATAAATCCTTTGAACTGTTCCTCTGTTCTTGTGTCTCTTTGCCTCTCTCTTGCTCCCTGACAAGTACTTGTTCAGGTCAATTGCAAGTCGTTGGTCAGCTATGGAGTAAGGGGTTTTCCTCTTTTTGTAGTCCGTACATTCCTGGAGATTTTTCCATGCTGAAGATGGGCTATTGGCTGAAAGCTGTTTCTTTATCCTCGCAAGAGTATTTTATTCTTTCTTCATCCTCTGCTTGGCAGCTATGATACCCTTCTCTAATTTGTACTTAACCACTTTGTATAGGTTTTATCCCCACTCCTGTAGGCTTAGTCTTTTGCCTCTGATGCTGTTTAAGTTCTTTTTTAAACCAAGGCTTGTCATTGTTAAATGTAATCCAAGTCTTGGTGGGAATGCAGCTGTCTTTGCAAAGACTGATATTTGACGTCACTCTTTCTGTGTACTCGTCTAGTCTATTCATTGCGTCCTTAAAAATATTCCAATCTGTGGAGTCAAAACAGCTCTGTAGTTATTCTATGGCTCCGCTGGCCCATCTCTTAACTTTAATGATTACTGGTTTGGCAGATTCAAATTTTATGTATGTTGGGATGAGATTAACAATGTTATGATCAGAAAGTCCCAGTGCAGCACTTTTGTTGCGTAACAGTGATCTAGCGTTCTCCCTTCTCTCTTGTTGCATGTGATATGCTGCCTGTAATTAGTGAGTTCTAGATTCAGTTTTGCGCTGTTGAAATCGCCCATAATTATGAGTTGGGAGTCCAGGTGTTGTCTCTCTATCTCTGTTATTTGATCAGCCAGCTGCTGCTGTGCCTCTTGCATACAGGCTTGTGGTGGAATGTAGACACTGACCAAAATAAACAAGGTAAATTCCCGGGCGAGTAAATGGTCTGCAGTTTATAAAAAATGTGACAGTCCTATTAAAATCATATTCTCCTAAACTGGAAACTCTATGGCACCAGCCTTCGTTACAGATTCCTCCACCTCGTGATTTCCCCGATGACTCAGCTTGCCGATCCGCTCAGTGGAGTTGAAATCCCGGAAACTGGAGCACATTGTCCGGTATTGTCTTGCACAGCCAAGTTTCAGTTAAACAACACAGAAGAAATTGAGAAGTCTTTATTTGTTTTAATGACAACTTTAAGTTTGTCTATTTTATTGCACAAGGAGCAAGCATTGAGAGAAGTATTCCTGGCAGCGGTGTATGAAAACCCCACTGCCAAAGGCACACCAAGCCCCCGATCTTCTGCCTCTTCTCCTGTGTCTCACAGCAAGTGATAGAACTGTTGCGCTATTAGATAGGATCTCTAATAAATCTAATGGTACAGAAACATTTGGAGTCGTTTCAGGTGATATTGTGTCCCTGATGCTGAGAAGTGTCTCTCTGGAGTATGATATTGAGTTTTGTCCAGCAATCACAGAATTAACAAACAAAAACATAAAAAACAGGTAAGAGCGTCACACCGAGGCTGCCATCCGAGGCACCATCTTAACAGTCCCATCAGCCTTAAATTTTTTATGTAACTTTAAGACATTATCTGTTAATATTATTAATGTTATGTAATGTTCACAGAGTAGGCCTATCGGTTGCACTTTCTTATACAGTACGTGTACTTTCAGTATACTAACTGTGTTCTTAACCAAGAAAGTACTGTGTAACATTAGGTCAATGCATCTACTTAATATGGATTAAGGTTAGATTTGGGGTAATATTTAGGGTTAGTACCTAGTAATTACTGTAGTTGTTGTAATTATGTAATACATACATATAAAACAACAGTACTGTAAAATAAAGTGCTACTTGCACTTATTGGCTGAAAGGGAGACATTAAGTGTGTGTTAATCAGCTGACAAATTATCAAATCCTACTATGATGAAGGCATGGCTTTCATATTTATTAAAGGGATAGTACACCCAAAAATGAAATTTCTCTTATAATTTGCTCACCCTCATGCATGCAAGATGTGTATGACTTTCTTTTTTCACCAGAACACAAAAGAGATATTAGAAAAAATATGGCATCTGACCATGGTTTTTCCTTGAGCGGTGGGAACAAGTGACGTGACAAGCATGGGAGCAGGCCATGCCAGCTGTGGCCTCTTCTTTCTCTATGTTCCTCCTCATAGAGTGTTAGATGAGGCTGGGGCCATCTAGCTAGCACATGCATTGTGGAAGGTGTTCTTTTCCAGTCCTATTCTTTTAGAGGTAAAAGCCCCAGCAGAGACCACATCCTGCCCAGTCTGGGAAGGTGAATATGTGGCAATTGCAATGGCACAGCGGTCCCAGGGGGGGTCACTAGAGTGACTTGTTCATCATCCTCCAGTACCTGTGCAAGTAGGCTCACTGGGGAAAATGCTTACTTGTGCAGCCCCCGGGGCAGCTGTGTGTCAGTGCATCTGTCCCGAGAGGAGCCTCCGATTTGAGGGTGTACCAGAGTGGGCAATGGTAGTTCTCTTGGGAACAGGTGTACCTGTGCTTTGTCATAATGGTCCCAAATCAGCTGAGCAAAGCCAGTCGCGACAGCGTGTCCGCTGCTGTGTTGAGGCTGCCCGGGATATGAGTGGCATGCAGCGACCTCAGACTCCAAAGGAAGAGATGGCGGGCGAGTTGTGACATGTAATGAGAGTGCACGCCGCCTTGGAAATTTATGTACGCTACCGTCGCAGTGTTGTCTGAGTGGATCAAGACGTGCTTGCCTCAGATCAGCGGGAGAAACCTCCGCAGGGCAAGAAATACAGCCAGCAACTCTAGGCAGTTGATGTGCCAACGTAACTGCGGGCCTGTTGCACACAGCATCCCAACCCTATTTGCGTCTGGACACCTGATGTAGGGGGACTCCTGTCCGCAGAAAACAGAGGTCTGTCCAAGGGTTGAATATGTGATGGGCAGAGGGGGGTGAAGATCACACTATACAGTATGTGCCATGGCGCCATGCCCATCTCACGACTCGAGTCTGAAGCCAGGGCTGAAGCGGTCTAATATGCATAAAGCCTAGCGGCGCGACCGCAACTGAGGATGCCATATGCCCCAGGAGCCTCTGGAACTCTTTTAGTGGGACCGCTGTGCCTATTTTGAATTATGAAAGACAATTCAGCACTGACTGCATGCGCTTGTTTGTAAGGCACACTATCATTGAGACTGAGTCTAACTCCATGCAGAGAAAAGAGATGCTCTTAACCAGGGAGAGCTTGCTCTTCTCTCAGTTGACCTGAAGCCCTAAATGGCTGAGGGGCCTTCGGTACCTCTTGCCAGATGGTAGAAGGGTGAAAAGTTTGTATGAGGGGTGCGTGGGGTCATCCACAATGCTGGTTGCTTTGTGGATGCAGTGTTTTTAATAAATGTCTTGATGGAGGGAAGAGAGACCCCGATGATCTTCTCAGCTGTCCTCTCTATCCTCTGCAGGGCTTTGCGGTCCAAAACGGTGTAAGTCAGGGACAGGTTGTTGGCTCTAAACCAGTCCGTTAGCTGCTGCACCTCCTCTCTGTATGCTGACTCGTCGTTCTTGCTGATGAGACCCACCACGGTCATGTCACTTGATGATGTGATTCGAGCTGTGCATTGCTGAACAGTCGTGAGTCAGCAGAGTGAACAGCAGAGGACTGAGCACACAGCCCTGGGGGGGCCCCAGTGCTCAGTGTGGTGGTGGTGAAGATGCTGTTCCCGATCCGGACTGACTGAGGTCTCCCAATCAGGAAGTCCAGGATCCAGTTGCAGAGGGAGGTGTCCAGGCCCAGCAGGTTCAGCTTTCCAATCAGGTGCTGGGGAATGATTGTATTGAATGCTGAGCTGAAGTCTATGAACAGCATTCGAACGTATGAGTCCTTTTTATATAGGTGGGTGAGGGCCAGATGGAGGGTGGTGACGATGGCATCGTCTGTTGAACGGTTTGGAAGATACGCAAACTTCAGTGGGTCTAGTGAGGGGGACAGCTGTGTCTTAATGTGCCTCATGACGAGTCTCTCGAAGCACTTCATGATGATGGGTGTGAGTGCGACGGAACGGTAGTCGTTGAGGCAGAACACTGAAGACTTAATTGGCATGGGAACAGCCCCTTAAGGAAGGAAAGCCACGACTGCAACAATGCCATGGTCAACACTGCGAAAAATTATTTTCAAGACAATATTTTTGTCTTGTTTTCCAGTAAAAATATCTAAACATTCTTAAAACGGGATTTATTTACATGACGAGCAAACTGGCATGATATTTTAAGTCTAGTTTTTAGAGAAATCTAATCAAATTTAGTGAGATTTATGCTTAAAACAAGAAAAAACTGTCAATGGAGTAAGAAAAACAAACTTAATTTAAAAAGACAATAAGTTTATTTTGCTTACCCCATTGCCAGATTTTGTTTCTTGTTTTTAGTCTAAAGTTCACAAACTTTTGTCAGATTTATCTTAAAACAAGACTTAATATCTTATCCCATTTTGCTTGACATGTAAATAAATCACATTTTAAGAATATTTACATAATTTTACGGGTAAACAAGACAAAAATACTCGCAATGAGTACATGAACCATCCACAAATCCTGCCTCGGTGTCATCGCAACACAAGGCAATGCCTATGGCCTATATATATATATATATATATATATATATATATATATATATATATATACCATTGTGCAGGATGTCACACAAGGATTCATTTGGTAGGAAACGTGATACTAAATAATTTTACATTAGTTGGTAGTCCTGTCATAAGTCATGCATAAAACATTATACAGTACAAAAACACTTTACAAGACAGTATTGATCCTATACACAATGTTCTGGGGATATACATGTGAATTTATAGACAGTTTGTCTATAATTTAATGAAGAAAATTCTGTTGTTCTGGGCTTTGAGTCAATTTCTTATGGGAGAAAGAATTGCTCTGGCATGCAGCTAACCTCCCCTGGAATGTCACTGATGTGCACTAGTTGCTGGACCTTGTAAAGATATTGTAAAGGTGTGATAATGATCAGTGGGGGAACAGATATAACGGAGTTAGATTGGTGAGACATATGTTGGCTTATTCATTAAATTATGGATAAATGTGTGTCTGATTGGTCCAGATGCTACAGAGTTGAGTTTGTGAATTAAAAATATATTTGTAAATATTTTTTTTATTTGTAAATCTAATTTTATTTATGTGTGAATTCATTGAATTTTTGTGAAACCCCTTAAATATATTTGTGGATCTCATTCAATTTGTCTCTGAATTAGAATTAGAAAAACTTCAACTTTCATTTGTTTCTTCAAAAGTAAATCTTAGAAATTTTGGTGAAGCTGGTTTATCTTGCTGGTCAAGCTAGTTTAAGGGATAGTCATAATTTACTTTCTCTCATCTTTTTCCACCCCTGTATGACATTCTATAGACTTTGAAACACAAGTAGAGACGTAATGTCAGTCTCAGTCTCCAGTAACTCGTATGGAACAAAGATGCTGTGAAAGTAACTGGTGACTAAAGCTAACATCTTTTGTGTTCAGCAGAAGTAAGTCGTACAGTTTGGAACAACATGAGAGAAGGTGAACTATCCCTTTAAAAAGCCTGATGGAGGCAACAGCATATGCTGAGGATGAACACCTACAACACGGCATGTGCTGGTGAGCAGCTATGCTCATCTTTCAGCAGGGATGTTCCATGAACTTTACTTTCACACACCATTCCTTTACAGTGCATTCAGTATCAATTTAGTAAACAACTATTTCCAATTGAGCAGCTTTCCTTTTAATGCAGCTTTACTCTGGTTAGGAAGACTGGTGTACACATTGTTTGCCGGAGAAACTGGCAGCTCTTGTGCTGTGAATATGGCTTTGTTTTCCATTAAGCGTCATTAAGACCCCAATTATCATTACCTCCTCCAGATCTGAATCCGTGCCATTGACACCCTCCCTGTTCCCACCCAGGCCCCAGGCTGCAGCCCATTCTATTCCCCAGAAACAGTCTCACTGCGCCGGGACTCTCTCTGTGGGTACTGAGTTCCCACTTCCTCCCACACTCAAGGTCTTATTTAAATATAAGGCATAAAAGTGCAGCATGTGGAACAATTGCCATCTCCTTCCCCATCTGTTTAACTAAATTTAAATTTCAGAGCCCATCCGGAAGGTAGAGGACATTTAGTGGAAATGGTTTCATTCTGGATACTTGACTTTGGGTGAGGAATCAGTTATGTTATGTTGACTGTGCACATTTAGCCAGCCCCTCTACCAATTTAAAAAAGCTAGAAAAAGACCCTTGGACTAAACAGGCAGTGTATTTGTATGAAGGTACCTCATAAAGAAACCAGTTTCAGAAATGTAACCAAGGCAAAATTATGTCACAGATAATGTTCAAAAACAAATTGTGACCTTTAAAAATAACTAAGCAAATATTAAATGACTACAATACTTTTTTTCTTTAAACCAAAGAAAGAAATTGAATTATACATAAAGAAAAAAAAAGGCATTTATGAATTTACTAACCACTTTTAACCACTCCATCAAATATTTTTCTTTAACCAACCACCGTACTGTACACACAAAACCGGCAGTGGGGAAAACATCTATGCTGCCTTAAAAACTGACCAAATTGAGGCACCTTTGACCACATATGCCAAGTTTGAAACCTCAGTTTTCACCCTCCTAACATAATTTTGTTAGTTAAAGTAATATATGTGGGTCACGGAGAGCGTTTTCGAAAAGTTTAAATTTTCAATGGAAAATGCCATTCCTGTGTGGATGTAAAAGTAGGAAAATCAATGAGTTTTCAAACTAAAACAGATTAGTGTGAATGTGGCCTTAGTTCACTGGAATTACGCAAACATTCAATTTGGGTGTGCCTTAATGCCTTCCCATCTCTGTAAATTGCCTAAGAAGGCAGCATTTTTCAGGTATTGGACCCATCCATTGAGATCCCAGGAGATTTGGATGGCAGGGATTGGTCGCATTTTAGAGAAAGAGAAATAACTGATTAGTTGGCTGAGTAACAGGGATGCATGATTGAGAGAAACAGTAAAGAATGATGTGTATTATGGATATGCTGACTGTACCTATGATTGCACAGTGGCTGCCTCGTTCCAGAGGTGCACCATCTGCGTACAGGTGTGTGTGTGTGAAGAACAGGTGGAGCAGGGATTAAATTATGTGCGTTTGTGCGTGCAGGTGAGAAGCCTTACAAATGTTCCTGGGAGGGCTGTGAATGGCGTTTTGCACGAAGCGACGAACTGACGAGGCACTACCGCAAACACACCGGTGCCAAACCTTTCAAGTGCAACCACTGTGACAGGTAAGAGACAAACTGCCAAAGCAGCAAAGCAAGCCTACTCTATATTTATGCACAGATTTTACTGTTTAATTATTTTTCATATTCCCTAACACTTCTACACACTTTTTAACACTAGTAGCCCATTTACAAATTCCTCCAGTTATGAGACCAGAAGACTAAACCCTCTCCCTCAAAAACATTGCCCCCTACCACTCTTACTTTCTCTCTCTCTCTCTCTCTCTCTCTCTCTCTCTCTCTCTCTCTCGCTCTCTCTCTTTCTTGTTTTCCTTTTCTCTAATTCTCTCTGATGGCATGCACATAGCAGCACTGGATTGGGCTCAATTGACGTTAACACGGGCCTAATTCCCTTCTGAATAACTTGTTCACAGTCTGGTCCTGTGATACCCATTACCGAATTACTACGAATATCTTATTCTCACATTCTGTTCCACTTTCCTCCATCCTCCCATTGGTGATGTGTGTGCCCATATTCTGGCTTGAGTGCAGGGAGAATTAGGAGTTGAAATCATGGGTGTGCATTCCAAGGTAAGAGAGTTACATAACAGTAATATAAAAGACCTAAAGTAGAGACACAGGATGAAATGGATGCACAAAGAGATCTGAGAAAGACACAGCATTAATTACTTTGACTGCATACAGAAACATCTGCTAGTAAGTTATTTTTGTAGGAAGTTATGCAGAGTTACAGTAATTCCAATTTGTAGACTATCCATCATAAATAGTTTGCGAGATTATGATGAGTATGTCCCAAATCATTGTATGTTGATTATGTAGATATGTTGATAAGTATTTCAAATGTCCCTGGATGGTGTCCTATTTGTGTACTCTTTGTCTGTGCTTGCTTTTTGGGATAATATCGCACACACATTTCATCTATTCCAGCCTAACATGCTGATAAGTAATCCATTCATAGGTTAAATCCCCTCAAAATTGTAAATACTGTGGCACTAACAAATTGCTCTTTTGGGGTGTCCCGGCCAGCCCAATACACCAACATTGACTCAATCAATGGTGTTTGGGGTTTGTGATAGGACTTCCAGTTTCTCCAACCAATGGCAGATGGGGTAGTTTTCAGGAAACCTGTTTGAAAACCCAATATAAATGTCCTCATTTTTAAATGTTTTATTTAGTGAAGCTAGTGGCACAGAAATTCACCTTTATTAATAATAATGAACCTTAAAGTAATGGACACTAGATGCTAATGCTTGTATGCCAGTGCAAACAGTAATCGAAAAAGGGGTCTGTAGACATTGCATAATGTCACTATTTTGGTTTACTGTCTTGCTACTGTAGATATTCAAAAAGTATGGATTTTCCAATCACTAGTTAAGTACATACTTTTAATGCATAGAAGTGTGCAAATTGATATACAGCCTTCTCACCTCCCCAAGATATTTAAATCTAAAAGCCCATGCTATAGGGAACACAAAAACGTGTGTGTGATGCACTCACGGCCAGGCCCCCAATCGGGCAAATTCATGGAGAGGGATAAAGACGAGCCGGATGCAGCAGTTCAGGAGAGAGAGAGCCACACACAGCTGCCGTGTATGTTTATGATTGTATCATTTCTTCAAGGTTTCATTAAATGGGGGGCCTGGGTAGCTCCCTTGGAGTCACAAGTTCAAATCCAGGGCGTGCTAAATGTCTCCAACCAGGTCTCCTAAGCAACCAATTATCCCGGTTGCTAGGGTGGGTAGAGTCACATTGGAGTAACCTCCTAATGGTTGCTATAATGTGTGGTGCTCGCTCTCGGTGGGGCACGTAGTGAGTTGTGCGTGGATGCCGCAGAGAATAGCATGTGCAACTGAGATTTGTCCTCCGCCACCCGGATTCAGGCGAATCACTACGCCACTATGAGGACTTGCAGCGCATTGGGAATTGGGCATTCCAAATTGGGGAAAAAAGGGGAGAAAAATAAATGTAAATTCTTTAATTTGATTGTTCGTCCGGTTCCCGCCTCCTCCTTTCCTATATTAACCTCCCCTGTTACAGTTTGATGTGAATTGCAAGGCAGTGCGGCAAACATGTTTGTGTGCGTGTTTGTGATAAAGAGGAGCAGAGACAAATTTGCATTAGCATGGAGAGGAAGAGTGATAGCCTGTCAGGTGACAGTATTAGGAAGCTGTCACTCGGGCCTGGCATGCAGGCAGCAATTACACAGTGGAGGCCGCGTGCCCACTGAGCCAGCTCCAGGTGGAAGCACAATTAGACACGGCTCCCTGTCTTGCCATCGGCATCAAACCAACCTTGCCACAGCCTTTTGAAAGTTGTCCTTTGAAGAATTCTCTGCTACTCCATCAACATGAATCTCCGCCGATCCCAGTGGACGAGTCGCTGCTGGGACAGCCTCTGTTCTGCAGACTGCTGCTAACACCTGAATGGCGTCGTTTTCCCTTGAGTGCAGCTGAGCAAGTGAACACTTTGGGGGACGGCATGGGGAAATCTGTGTCCCTACACTCATTACTCAGTGTTTGGCAGCTATTGCATGACAAAAGGTGGAGGAACAGGCTTGGATACAGAAAGCTACATTGACAGTTCACCCTCCAGATGCCAGGTTTAAAGAGGGCATCTTCCAAATTTGAATTCTAGCCTAAACAATTTAGCTCTGTTGCAGAATCCCACACGTAGACCCCAGAAAGCCTTTATGAATTCAACCCTCCTGGTACTCACTTTTATTATGGACTTAATTCTAAACCTTGGGTGAGAACATACATTTTCAGTTCTGCAGTTGCATTTTGGGTAAATGTCAATGTAAAGTGCAATAGCATTACACAGTAGAAGTAGTATTACAAGAGTGAATGGAAATGTTGTAGGGATGCGAAAGTGTCCTTGTGCAGTGTTCTAATTATTCTTCACAGGGGTAACGGCCAAGATTAATGTATTGGCAAGTTGGAAGGAGACAATATTGTATTTTATAGTCTTTTGGCAGGAAGGATGTCCAATAGCACTTCTTCCATTTGCTTCAGTTACTTCAAAGTCCTTAATGTTGAAAGTGTGTCCAGAATTGTCCATTACCTTGAAATGGCCAAGTAACACGTGTTTCTGGATCAACATCTTTGTTAGTCCTGGAACATCATTCATATGAACCAATAAGATTTCCAATTAGAAAAGGATAGGTTTATGGTTAATTGGATCTGTATGTCATGTTTATTCCTTTGTTTCATGTTTTTCATGTCTTTTATTGTCAAGTTTAGTTCCTGTTAATTTCATGTGATTTCCTGTTCCCTCATGTGATCTTGTCATTTACATTTACATTTATGCATTTGGCAGACGCTTTTATCCAAAGCGACTTACAGAGCCCTTACTACAGGGACAATCCCCCTGGAACAACCTGGAGTTAAGTGCCTTGCTCAAGGACACAATGGTGGTGGCTGTGGGGCTCGAACCAACAACCTTTTGATTACCAGATTACCAGTTATGTGCTTTAGACAACTACACCACCACCACTTGTCATGTGTTTCCCCTGTTCATGTGTCTTGTTTTCATTGGTTCATTGTTTGATTACCTTGTTGTTAGTCTTGTCTTTCCATTGGTTAAAGTTAATTTAGTCTTGTTATCTTGTTTATAGTTTAGTCTTGACATTGGTCATCTTTGCCATGTGTTCTACAATTTCCTTGTATTTAAGCCCTCAAGTTTGCCATTGTCTGGGGTCAGGTATTGTGAATGTAACTTTGTTTTTTTGTTCTAGCCAAGACAAGCCAAGTCAAGTTTAAGTCTAATCAAGTCATGTCATGTTACGTTTATGTCAAGTCCAGTTTTAGTCAAATTCATGTTTTTGTTTAGTTCACGTTTGTAGTCAGGGGTTTTGGGATTCCATGTATGAAAAATAAACTACACTTGGGTTCATCTTCACGTCATTGTCTCTGCCTGTTTCCAGCATTGTTACACTGTAATTCCCCTCTGATTTCAGAAATGAAAATTCTGTCAATATTTACTCACACTAATGTCATAACAAACCCACATGGCTTTCTTCTGCGGAACACTAAAGGATATATATATATATATATATAAATATGTATAAAAAGGAAAAATAAAAAAGCAGCCATCACTGATTTCCATAGAATAGCAGTTGATAATGACTCACTTTAAAGCTTATAGCACCCCAACGGGCATAAAAGTTGTCAATGAGACTTCTGCATTACATTCCAAGTCTTTTGAAGGGATATGATCGATCTGGATGATGAATTGACCGAAATTTATAGTAATTCAGTTGTTATTACCTGTCAAATAAAACCATTGATCAACTCATGTAAGCAGAGCCCAAATCAAATATGGCAACACATCGAGTACATCAAACCTCATTGTTTCTTATTTGTCTCATGACCAAACTTGACTGAAGAACCAATGAGGTTTGATTATAATGACATTCTTGAAAATATCCATTTGTATTCCACTGAAAAAAGGTCAAATGGGTTTGGAATGACATGAGGGAGAGTAAATGATCACAAGTTTTAATTTCTGGGTGAACTATTCCATTAATAGCATTATGTTGATGTGTAAGTAATGATCTCTGTCTCCAACCTCCATACCGTTTCTAGCTTCTCAGCAGGGTCTAAAATGCCCTTAATGCCGACAGAGCGAGTTATTGTTCTCACATTTATGCCATCCCGGATGTGAATGATTTTCTTTTTTAAGCAGAACACAAATAAAAAAAAAATTTAATAATTTCACAACTCTGTAGGTCTATACAATGCAAGTGAATGGGTGCCAAAATTTTGAAGTTTAAAAAATCACAGGTAGTCAGTGTTAAAGCAATCCATGAGACTCCAGTGTTTATATCATAGTGGCATAGTAGGTGGTATATCACCACCTACTTGCAGGGAAAATAATTTCTAGACTTAAATATTGATCTATTTCTCACCCACACCTATCATATCCCTTCTGATGTCATGGATTTAACCAATGGAGTTCATTTTATGCTGCCTTTATGTGCTTTTTGAGTGTTAAAATTCTGGCACCCATTCACTTGTATGGATTTAGAAGTTATACACATCTGGAATGGTACGAAGGTGTAGGGAGCCACAATGTTTTGCATTGATTTAGTTGTTGGATATTTTAAGCCGAGAAATAGTTGTGTTCTCATTCTAATGCATGATGCACAATTTTCTGAAGTGTTGTGATGATGGGAATATTTTGCCTTAAATATTGCCCTACAAAGGTTTATACTTTTCTATCAGGCATTAGAAAAGGCCAAACCAATTCTGCCCTACACCAGCCTTCCTTTAATTTGTTGCTGTTTTATTATATTACATTTCTTTATATATATATATATATATATATATATATATATATATATATATATATATATATATATATATACACCCTCCTCCCACCCCAATTTCCATCTTGGCTGCTTCTCATCCTAAAGCTAGTTAACACGAGTTAACACGCTGGCTCTTGACTAATTAATAATGGATACAGCCAGAGGCAAATTTAAATTATAATTCTCCACGCCTTCACGCCTTCACTCTCAGTTTTTGCAGAGTTTTTATTAATTCCAGTTAAGATTCACATTCAAATCTATGAATGTATTATAGTAATCCTCGTAGGCCTATTAATGTTAGGCAGACATGGCATCACAACTATTTTCTATATGCTGTTATGTATTGCACCTACCAGCAGCAGTTGTGCGTGAGCTTAATTGATTATGACACAAAAAAGCCCTCAGCCCAGTACGAGAAACCAACCACTATGGCTCAAGTGCTACATGCAGCTGTACAGTTTAAACAATACCATTTCACCACCAGCTTTGAAATTATTTCCTAATGCAAACATGCTCACCATGATTTGTGCTTGCACTCCCCAAAATTATTTCTCTCACTAGCAAAGGCTAGGCACAGACTTTCTTTCTAACTGCATTGGCAAGAAATGGGTTTGAAACGATCTGTCACCAGTTTTAGAGCAAGAAGCTGGCTTTGCTTAATTTTTTTTTCCTAAACGCCAAATGTTGTTTTCTCTGTTCCATCTGCAAAGCCTGTGCCGGCTGCCACACATCTTCCCAAGAAATTCTTCAGTGCTCTTTAGTACACTGATAACTGTTTTCTACCCTGCTGGGGGGTGGGGGGGGGGGGGGGGATCAGTTTAGGCTGGTTTACTAGTTTTCCAGCCTGGTCAGGCTGGTATTTGGACAAGGTTTTGGAGACCAGCTTTCTAACCCATGAACACCTGCTTGGCTACATGGGGAGACCAGCTAAGTGTCTCACTACCATCTTAGAATGGTCTAAGCTGTTTGTTTTCCATCAGGGTATACTTTGTACATACATTAATTGAATCTAACAGTTCTTTTTATTCTCTCTTTTTCTCTCTGTACAGATGTTTCTCCAGGTCTGACCACTTGGCTCTGCACATGAAGCGCCATATCTAAGATCGAGGGGAAGGGAGAGAGAAAGAGAAAGAGTGAGAGGAGGAATACACTAAAAGAGCGAGATCAAAGAGAAGAACAGGTGTACCAGATGAAAAAATTCACAACAGACATTGGGTGCACACAAGGGGTCTGGCCGCAAACTTCACCACAAGGAATATGCGAGGCAGTGTAGGCAAATGTTGTTGGATTCTACCCACTCCAGCCTTTTCATCAGCGATTAGCCATGCCTTTCCAAGCCCTAGCTTGGAGGTCAGACACTGCCAAACACCACATTTTTTTCCCTTCATTATCTTTTGTACAGTAACTCACCACAAGCATGGGACAAAAAACCTGTGAACGCCACACCATGTACAAAATCCAAACGCACATCTCATTCATCACGTAAGATGAACAGTTCTACTATAGAATAACGCTCATTGTACATTCTGGAACTTCCTTCTTTTCCTTTTCAAACCAAGGACACATCACATTAACAAACCTGCAGCCATGTCATATACAGCAAGCAACCAAACCCAGAAAACAACATTGCCAATACTTTTTGAGGAGTGACCAATGGAACTAGCAGTCAAATGTAATGCCCGGTTCCCAAAAGCAGGCTCTGCGTAAAACTATTTAAAAAATAACGCAGCATCGGCAATGCTCAGGATGTGTGCTGATTTCTTGTACTCTTCTCTGCTCTTTACGTCTGTCACCTCACAGGCTACTGAAACGATGTGCAGCGACACTTTCTTGCCTTTATTATTTTTTAAAGACGTGTTAAAAAAATTGTTTGTTCTCCTGAAATGTCTTAAACTTCTGAAAAGTAAAAAAAAAAAAAATGGCTTTGCATACACAAGCCTAAATGTGCACATATGGGTAATAGGGGGGAATTGTAAGCCCTTCTCAGTATGCACAAGGTTCGACTCAGTGGCTGCTATCTGGCAGTGAAAGCAAAAAGTTTGAAAAAGACAGAAACACAAACCCCAAAAAGATTGGGATTGTTGGCTTGGTATGAAAGGACAGATGTCTTCGGTTTTTCATTTTGCTTTGCTCTGATTTGATCTGGGAAAAGCAAACCGAGCGCAACATGGCATCAGCACAGATCTTGTGTGATGCTCTTGACATTGGAAAAGCTCTTTGGCTTTGTGTTGATACTGGCACCTGTTTGAAAATATAGTCCTCTGTTGAGCCAGGGCTATGGGGGATGAATGGCAGGACGTTTGACTCTCAAGATTGTGGAGCACCAGCTGGGATCAGGATCCAAAAGAACTTGGTGGCATCAGCCCAGACAAACTTTGCCTGTTCCATATCCATTGTCTGTGCTGATTTTTTCAATGTTCTATTTCTTTTTTTCATACAGTCAAAAAAGTAAAAAAAAAAAAAATCAAAAACAAAAAAAACATAAAAACAAAAAACAACTTGGAGGGAAAAAAAAACAGAAAACAAAAAAAATACTTAAACATAATCAAATCTCTTTCACACACAAACAATACTCCGAATGATGTTCATGCTCTTGGCTTTTCCTGATAAAAAAAACAAAAAACTCTGAAAAAGAAAAATGCAGAACAATAATTACCAAGATATTAAACAGCGTTAAACACTGCATGGCAGCCTATTTCAGACAGATACACTCGTCACTTGCACACATACATGCACAGCTTGCCTCTCAGCATTATTTGTTTTTCACCCAAATCTTCACAGCAGTGTTTTAGCAATTGTTGTTTTGTAGGATTGCATTCCATACAGATTGTTGATACATTCTGGTAAATTATGATAAACCGGGCCTAGGTCTAGCTCTGTGTTAACAATCAGCTTCTAAATCATGGGGACAAAATATATATCATTGTCCCCAAGGTTGTGAAGCCTGCCGTGGCATCGCAATCAGGGCGTTTCCCCACCAACCCTCCTCTTCTGCATTGATATAATGGCTGCTGAGGGTGGAGGGGAGATTGAAAGCCATTATGGAGTCCTCGCAGACTTTACTAAACGATCCCAGAGTATCCCTCAGGGGACCATAGCTACTCAATCAATACAAAAACTCTCAGTGCAGAACTGCCTAGGAGTGAAGGATTGGTGCCTTTCTCTTGGTTTGAAGCCTACTAAAGGCAGCTTTTCGGTCGCATTTACAAACACATACAAGTGCACGTGCGGTCACTACATTTTACTCTGAAACATTCAATTGATTTATAACCTGGGTTTGTTTTTCCAAGCTAATTGTCATTTTGTGTAGTGAAATGCAAAGTCATGCCAAACTTTTGATGAAATGGGGGATGTATTGGTTCATGTCCACTAATCAGTTGTGGTTCGTAGCACTTTCTGCGAGGAGCGGCACTTGTATGTGATGATTGTATGTATGAATTTCTGTAAAGCCAGTGAGCAGGACATATTGCTACAGTGTCATAATAGAATTATCAATAACTTGCCACATTTATGGATTTCTGGGACAGTGTACAGCATTCTCAATGTGTCAAACCAATTAGAAAGACTGATATATAGAAAAACAGCTTTGAAATTTTGCAAAAGGGTTAAAGATCCATTTTACACACTGTGTGATGAAAAGCAACATTTATTTCTTACTGATCTGGTCTCCTGTGACTCTTCAGTGTTTTTTTCTTCAGATTGTGCTTCTTCCTTCAGTCACCATATGGGATACAACAGCAGGAAAGCAGATACCAAAAAATAGCATCATATCATTTTTCTGACACTGATGAACAATGAAGTTCACAGTCTTCAAACCAACATTTAAAATATACATATAAATATAGTGTATTTAATTACAGCTCAAAGCCATGTTGAATTCAAAATTAGAAATGAAGATATCTTTTTTTGCCAAGATGTTCCACACATGACCAAATGAATATGGAATAATAGGCCAATCAGATTCATTAGCAGGCAGCATGCCGTGCATATCCCTTCACATATCAAGTGCCATTTGAAACCCCCATTCTCTCACTCTCAGAACAACAGCACAGTCAATCGCACAGGCATCCAATGCATACTTTGACTTTGATATTTACGCATTTGCAAATAAACTGCTGGGTGTTGAAAGAGAGAAAGAGCGATTATACTTTCAATTCTATTCTAAACTCACAGTATAGTATATCCCCAATTCTGTCCTACACCAGCCTTCTTTTAATTTGTTCTTGAGCATCTGTTTGACCATTGGATTGTCTCTAGTATGTGTGCTTGTAAAATATGGTCATGTTGGTTTGAATTTTAAATCAAAGAACCCTAGCCGTGAAGTTGCAAACAGCAAATTATTCTAATCGGTTCTAGTTTATTGCATAGAGTCAGTGGAGGATGTCTTAAGAAGTACTTTCGAGGTCATGCATGCCTTTAGAAACAACATTCTGAACATTGCCGAAACACTGGTTAAAATGTTGATTGTCTTAAAGTGATAGCTCACATAATTCTACATTTTAACACAATTCTGAATTCCGAGTGTTTTACATGACAGTTAAGAATGTTTGGAAGCAATTTTGTGAACTAGTTATTTGGGCACTCTTCCAGTGAATCTCCCTTCCCAAGCTGTTTGCTTTATTGCTTCAAAGAGGCTTATGGCAGCTTTTTCAATTTTATACAAAAAGATGCTTGAAACATCACAAGGGGATATTATGAAAAGGGTCAGAGGTGACTAAGACAACTTTTCTGTTTTTAATGTCCTTTTTTGGAATACCATTTCACTCCATAACTAATACTGGTCATAGTTACCGCTAGTATAGTCTGTTTAATGACACAGCTGTTGATTGTCTACATAACATTTTGTAGCATTTCAAGATGCACTTATCAGAAGAACATGTGAACAACTCTATATTCAGCCTATTCTAACATAAGAATGGTTTATTGAACATTTTTACTCAGAAATTCACTCTGCTTGTTTCATGAATAAGGTCCATTGCTTTCAATCACACTCAATGTATCAAAATAAAGTCTGCTATTCTGTGTACCTTGCCAAAAACTCACTGAAATACGGATTACACTCACTAAGTCAACGAGAAGTGAGAACTGTAAAGGTGGGTTTGTTTGGCCTCATATTTCTTGAGATATGCTGCATCTTTAAGTGCATCTGTATCTGTGTTTGTCCATATTTGATGTGTCAGTAAGTAGGGGACTCACCAGGACTTAACCTTCGGCTTTTTACATTCCTCGCTCCCCACCCCATCTATCCCACCCTGCACGTACAGAACCACAATAAACTATTCCTAGATCAGTTCTTCAAAACAGTCTTGCTTCTCTGCTTTACTTCAGTTCCATTCTGTAGTTGTAGAGGGTGTGTGTGTTACCAGCTGTAAGGGAGTTCTCTCTTATCTATGAATGTCCCTGACATCACTAACCAGGGAGCAACCGGCCAACAACAGACCTCAGTGACTCTATGCTTTGCATGTGCTCTCGCTCTTACTCAAACATGGCTCTTAAAGACAACTGCCACCAGTTGGTAGAGCAGGTACAATTCTGGGGGGGAGAACAGTTATGTGCTATCTTGATTTATATATATGGAAGTTGGACAACATTTTGCCTTATACAGGCTGAAGCATGTCGTTTCTTGCTAGAGCAGGGACCCTCATATCCACAGTCATCTCTTTCCCTTGCCACATCACTAACACTCCACCACCTCACTTCCTGTAATATTCACACTCTTCTTCTCCATTTTTCTATTCAGTTCTTTCCTTGTGTGTTTTTCTTTTTTGGTTCTTTTGCTGTACAAAGTGCTTAACATATTATTATTTGTATGATATAATGTTAGTATGTAATGTTCTTTATTAAGGAAGAAGATGAAATTTATTTTTGTTACTGGTCTGTTTCATAATTCTTTTTTAAATTGGTATTGTAAGATATCTATGCAAGAACTGTTCAGTGGAGCATTTTTATTTAAGAATGTAACTAAGTGTAATAAATGGTAGAATCTGAACACCAGAGTGAGGGAGATTTCGTTACCTTCGGTGGGGTCCTTCAGAGTTGACTCATTACCAAATTATTGGAAAAAAAATCCACAAAAACCAACACCATGTTGCAATGGCTCTGTGTACAATGGCTCAAAATGACTTTTTGTGTGGGTGTGGGTGTGTGTGCGCGTGCATGTGTGTGCGCGTGTTTGTGTGTGTCAAAGGGTTCATTGGAATTGGAAAGCCAAGCACCACCATTCACAACAGAAATACTGTGAAGTTCCATCACAATGTACTTATCGATGAATATCGGTGTATATTAAAGCAATAAGCTAAGAGAGACAGTGATTTTACCACAGCTCAGAGGTGTTCGAAGGTGCAAAGCATACAACACCCACAAAAAAAAAGAAATTACAAGTAAGATTTTTTATTTTTTTTTTGCCACAGTTTTTCTAGTTAAATTTTAATTATATAAAAGTAAGTAAAATCAACATAATTGCATGACAATATTGATTGAAACGAGAGAGTAAATTTAACTTAAAACATTTCAGTAACTTTTTTTCATGGTATTTAAATAAGCTAATATGTATATTAACATTTCACCAAAACATTCCTTATAATTAACTTTTATTATTAACAAGTAAAACATTGTACCACATGACATATGGAAGCTTTCCACAGGAAAGCTCCATACATGCTATGTAATCTATTAGACATCACTGGCAATGACATCACAACATAGAGCTGCAGACTTAACACTTGTTTAACAAAACATGATTATGGTAACAATTAACAGATCATTTTTTGATTATGAATGGGTAATTTTGAGAATGAAATTCAGACTTCACAAAATAAGAAGTTACCAAATGTAACAACAGAATCAACAATACAAATGGAGTAAATAAACATTTAAACATAACCATGCAAGCTCATTCATTATTCAAGCCGGTGCATGCTGGGAAAAACAGCTTTGAAATGTTAAGTAATATGCTGTACTTATTTTATTTAGCAGTGAAATTTACTCAAACGAATAAATATGACAAGGTTTGCTAGTTTAAGTTGATACATGATGCATTGTAAAAATAACAGTAAATCATAATATTTAGTTACGAACTAAAGCATTAATTATTACATGTTCGAATTGAAAACAAATGTAGAATTTTTTCAAGTTCACAATCAAGCTCATTTAATTTAGGAAGTCCTTAATCTCTTCTGATATATTTACTTCAATACCAACAATTAATTTTTTCAGTGCAGCAACAATAGGATAAATGAGACCAATAAATAAATACATGTATTAATAATAATTAATTAATTAATATTAATTAATCTAATAAGTAATATAGTCCATTATTCTTAGGGGTTTCCACTTATTTTGACCAATGAATTTTCATGATTTTTCCAGTCATTTTTTATTACCGTGTAAGGATAAAAAATCTAATAATTTCATATAGATTGCACTAAAAAAGCAATATCTAAATATTAAATATTTTAGATCTTAAAAATTATTTACAATTATATTCACTTTAACATTTCCAACATTTTTAAATATTTAATTCATTTTCACGTTTTTTCCAGGCCTGGAAATCACAATTTAAAAATTCCCTGATATTTCAAGCTTTTCCATGACAGTGGGAACCCTGTTCATTTCACATTCATAAAACAATTACAGTGTGCATATAACAGCTATACAGTGGCTTTGAATATGGCTCATCCAGTCAGAGATACCGTTTTTTTTAAATGACATATAGCATGCAGAGCTGATGGGTTTATTGCTTCTAGGATCAAGGAAATAACAAGAATCTGTAATTCACCTAAATGCTCTTCACTCCCGCAAGTCACTACATGTTGTCCACCGAATGAATGCAAAAAATAATTTATGTATGCATACATTCAAGATGGCGCCGTAGATGCCTGCTGTGGTGTGGAGCTCTCTAGCATTTTTGTTACTTTTGTTTGTTTGTCATGTTTTTTGTCACTCTTTCCTGATCAGTTTCACTAGGGATGAACTGCTAAATATTTGGCAGAGCATACCTGATAATTTGTTTACCAGTGTTTGATTATTCAGATATTTTGTTAGACATATTAGTTGGAGGTGCAGCGGTGCTCTACAAGCGATCCAAAAGATGCACATGAGGGAAGCAAGCCGGCACGCTTGTGAAGCTTTGTCAACATGGCTTCAGGACTCCGCTGACGAGTATTCATCTGCTGAATGTCCGCTCCCTCGCCAAAAAAACAGTCAAACTGCTTCTGCTCACTCAAACAAATAAGAACTTTTCTATCTCCACTGCTCTGTGTTTCATGTCAACATGGCTGAATGAAGCCTCCCGGACAGCACGTTTCACCTGCCGGGCTTCCAGCTGTTCAGAGCGGATCGCATTATGGTATCATCGGGGAAAACGAGAGGCGGTGGAACATGCTTTTACATCAATGAAAGTTGTTGTACAGATGTAACAGTGTTGAAGAAGATGTGCTGTCCTAATTTTGAAGTGCCCTTCATCAACTGTAAGCCTTTTTACACACCACAGGAGTTTTCCTCGTTCATTCTGGTGAGTGTTTATATCCTGCCACAAGTATGAGTAAATGCAGCATTGCAACAGCTGGCTGATCACATTACGGACACAGAGCCACAACACCTGGACTCACTTATTATTATTCTGGGAGATTTTAATAAAGCTAACCTCACCCGTGAACTACAAAATACAAACAACACATCATATGCCCCACCAGAGACAGATATATACTGAACCATTGCAACACCACTGTAATGGATGCATATCGCTTTGTACCACGTGCAGCTTTAGGACTCTCTGTCTAGTTCATCATCTCCCAACCTACAAGCAGACACTAAAAACAGCTAAGCCTGTAGTAAGGACTGTAAAGAGGTGGACTAATGAAGCAGAGCTGGAACTACAAGCGTGCTTTGACTGCACTGATTGGAGTGTTTTTGAAGCTGCAGTCACAGATCTAGTCGAGCTCACTGATACTGTGACATCATATACCAGATTCTGTGAGGATATGTGCATCCGAACTAGGACATTTTTATCATTCAATAACGATAAACCATGGATTACAGGAAAACTCAGACAGCTTCTTCATGCCAAAGAGGATGCTTACAGAAGTGGGGATAAAATATTGTATAACCTAGCCAGAAACACACTGACTAAGAGGCTAAAATAAGCTACTCTGAAAAGCTGACAAAACAGTTTTCAGCCAATGATCCTGCATCTGTGTGGAAAGGCCTAAAAAGCATCACCAAGTACAAGACACTTCCCCTCGCCCAGATGGTGTTTCACCTGCCTGACTGAAAGTCTGCGCTAACCAACTGGTCCCCATCTTCACATAGATATTCAATAGATCACTGGAGCAGTGTGAAGTTCCCTGCTGCTTCAAATGCTCCACCATCATTCTGCCCCCCCCCCCTCAAATAAAATCTAATTACAGGACTATAAAGCAGTTCAATGGAAAGGAGGAGGCGAGAACCGGCCTGGCGATATAAACGATATTTTAATGATTAACTTCAACAAAAGACAAACACACACACATGACGGACATGTCCGTAAACAATCTCTTTCTCTCGCACCACCGTCCGCAATCGGCCTTTAACCCTCTCGGAGGCTTAATTAGCCTGATAAGGGACTGGGTGTGTATAATCACAACCCGGCCCCACCCTCCGCCGTGTCACATTCCTCCCTCGTTCTCTCAGGCAGGGGAGCCTTCGGCATGACGTACATCCCCCTCCCTCTTTCCCTGGGGGTGGGCGTGCCCTAAGCCCCGTCTGCCGGCAGGTCATCCCCGTCTAGGGGGGGTACTCCCTGTAACAGTGTAAAACCCCCCCAAAAAACACTGTAAAATTTAAATGGGAGGGAAAAGGCCAACTCGGATAGGCAGTGAAAGAGAGAGGAGAGAGAGATGAAAAAAAACACTTACTCGCCAGTTCTCCGATATGCCTTAGCTTGTTCCTCGGCCACTCCTCCACCCACTAACGGACGACAGCCGCGCCTCTCCGGGCGGATCGGAGGCAGTCCTACAGCCCCTGGTGGACGGAACGCCCCGCTGCATTCTCGGGGGACAGAAGGGGTCTCCCCCACCCCTAGCAGCAGTTCTCCCGCTCTAGGCGGTCGGCAGCGAGCCCCTCCCTGCTCGCGGTCGGCGATCTTAGACCCCGCCACGTTTCAGCGGCCAGTAGGGAACTTCTCCGCCCCTGGAAGCAGCCCTGACTGCTCCAGGTGGTCGGTTATTAGCCCTTTCTCCCCTCGCGGTCGGCGGCTGCTCCGTTGGGGTGGATGGTAGTGGCGAGAACTCTACTATGGCATATCCCTCCTCCTTCCCGGATTTCGGCACCAGTGTAAAGCAGTTCAATGGAAAGGAGGAGGTGAGAACCGGCCTGGTGATATAAACAATATTTTATTGAATAACTTAAACAAAAGACAAACACACACTTGACAGATTTGTCAGTAAATGATCTCTCTCTCTCGCACCACCATCCGCAATCAGCCTTTATCCCTCTAGGAGGCTTAATTAGCCTGATAAGGGACTGGGTGTGTATAATCACGATCCGCCCCCGCCCTCCGCCCTGTCACAAGGACTTAATGACTACAGAACTGTCTCTCTCACGTCTGTGGTCATGAAGTAATTTTTATTGCTGGACCCCTGCTGGACCCCCCTTCAGTGTGCTTACTGAGTAAACAGGTCTAAGGATGTTGCTGTCAATATGGGACTGCATTATATCCTGCAATACCTCAACAGACCTGGGACTTATGCAAGGATCCTAGTTGTGAACTTCAGTTCAGCCCTCAATAGCATCATCCCTGATCTTCTCTCAACCAAACTGACCCAGCTCTCCGTGCCCACCCCTATCTGTCGATGGATCACCAGATTTCTGAAATATAGGCAGCAGCTAGTGAGACTGGGTAAACTCACATCAGGGACCCTCACTGTTAGCACTGGTGCTCCTCAAGGATGTGTTCTCTCTCCACTGCTCTTCTCAGAGACGGGATTATCCAAGTTTTATTACAAATTAATGACCCTCATCAGTGTCTGTGACCCACTCCCAGAATTCTCTCTATGGGCCATTTTGTGCAACACATCCTTTAATTAGTCGTCACAAGCCTGCCAATGACTAAGCCTCCATTTAGAAGCTCATATCCATGACTCAAGGATTAAAAGGGCTAATCGAATAACTAATGGTTAATTAGAGAGTAATTATCTGAAAGAAAAGGTACATCTACAGCACATTCTCACAGGCTTGTAAATGTCTTCCAGTGAGATTTCCTCCATCAGCCTCATTCTATAATAGCTGATGCTGGTAATTGAAATTCACATTGTCATCGCCTCCAACCAACAACGAATGTGAGATTCATGCGTCATCCCCCTCCTAATACAAGCCTTATTTTTCCGACTCACTGACAGACACTCGCCAGTTTTTTTATTTTTTTATCTCAACAGCAGTAACCTGATACACAGCACATCTGGTGTCAACTGTGTAGAGCACCCAATTGATTGCATTGTTAATTTGTAGAAATGGATGTGCCTGACTGTTAAATAACTTCACCTAAGCTAATCAGGGAAAAGAATGTATTCTGTAGGCTGTAAATTTCCAGCTCAGTCTCTTTGGAATTGTGTCAGTGGCTTAATGTGCATATCCAGCCCCCTCATTCACCAGCCCACTCACCCCCTCTGTTCTTGGCACAGGGGTCGAATCGCTTGGGTGGAGGAGAAGACATTCATCCATACCAAGTTTATTAATGAATGTGTCCCTGTGCCCTTGTGTGCCAAGACAATTGAGCTAAAATTAGTGTGTTGATTAAATGAAAATGATGCCACTGATGTGATTATTGCTTTAATAGGGCTAAACCCCTGTAACTGATGCTAACTAACAAAAGGTCACTTAATTAAGGAAGTGATTGCACGCAACATGCTATCTTAAACCTCTTGATTGTGTAGTAGTAAACATGCTCAGATATTCCCTAAAGACTGCATTCTTGGATTTGGGAAAATGTTACAACAACACGCAAATGCACAAACAACTCTTTGTTAACAAAAACCTACTGTGGCAGTACTATGATACAGTGATTGCATCAGATGGCAATCCCATAGTACTTTAATATACCACAGTACTGAATGATTAACTTAATAATTTACAGTGGTATTTACATGGTTCTCAAATGTAATTCAAAGAATACCATGGTTTTATCATGGCACGTGTCCAAAAAGCTTTCTGCTATTTGTATATATCTACTTAAAAAGCTGATATGAAATGAAGGCTAAAAAAATAAGAATGTGAAATTGAGGTCTTGTTTCACATTTATAAACACTAGAAGTAAAATATGATTCCTTTTATTAATGGTCTTTAATTTTGAGTTTTGACTCAACTAGCCTATGTTTTCACAAGTCATTTACTGCCATGGAGCAACAAAAATGTATTGAAAACAGTGAAAATGTCAAAGGATTCATAAAAATGTTCTTTAAAGCCCTTTTTTAAAAATTAATTGTATAAGCTATAGGCTATAATTTAATGTCTGCATTGACGTCTAAATTGGGATGATCACATTCTGCTAAACCTCTCACCTTAGGATGGCAATAACTGCTCTTTTGTTTAAACATTTCTTCATTAACTCACATATAAAATATCTTATGTTATGGCACAATAAGCAGTTTCCCATAAAAGCAAGCAATTTATTCCTAACCATGGAGGAAGGGAATAATATTAACTGCCCTACAGGAAATGAAATTTGGAGTGGGATGTGGCATTAAATTGAAGAGCTTCATGAGAGTCCCAGCACAGGAAATACTTGCCTTCCTGACAGGCTGGAAGCAGATAATGATGACAAACGTGGTAGTTTAACCAACATGTGCTTTGAACAATACCACCCCAGCCAGTTCATTCAATGTAAGTTTGTTTATGGGCACACATATTGGTAGTGTTATCAAAATAGGGTTTATGGATTGCATTTGATGATAATTTGTTGAAACATGGACAGCTTGATTAAAATTTCAATATTCTGAATGAAGTAAACATTTGACAATGACACAGTATGCAATATTATCTGTGGCACAGACAAAAAGAGAGAGACAAATCCCAGTGAAATGGACTTCCTCCTTTCAAGAATAGAAGGGGGGGAAAACTATGAGCAGCAGTGCAAACACAACACGATAAACACTTCACCTGATTATGAAGCACACGTAGACACACACTCACACACTTTTCTAGTACCATATCTGTTGTGATTGTCTGTCTGTCCTTTGCTACTCTTTTGCTGTAAATAGTTTTCATAAGCCCTGTGCCAAATGCAACCAACAATCCAAGAGAAAAAAATATTTATTGTTTGGAAATCTGAAATCTGAAGTTAGACTGTCTAAGATAAACATCACTATTACAATTGCTATAAGCCCGGGTCACACTCCAAATTTCACTCAATTCATGCATCCAAACGAAGGACACCAGAAACACAAGCTCATGCAAATAAACTTTACACTTTTCATGAAAAAATAAAGTGAAGTATGATAAAACTCTGACCTACAAATCTGCATGACGAGAAGACATGTGGGTGTGACCAATAGAAGGTCAAAACATCAGACGCCAACCTCTTGGAATACATATGTCAAAACTGCATGTTTACATTTTTGCAGGAAGGTAAGTAGATGATATATTTTCATATTTGTAATATAATATTTGTGATATATTAGTTAAGGTCATAAGTCCTTGCATGTGACATCAAAGCCTGGTCTGTGTTTCTCCCCCCAAAAAATCTGCATGCTCAAAGCCACACTAGGCTGCCCTTTTAGTATTTAACTACAGCCATACCGTTTGCCATACCATATTTCTTCTGTTAAAACTCCTGTGTTATTTGAGCTGTACAATTGTTGAAATTGTCATTTTTACAGTCATTTTAGGGTTTTATGGTTTGTTGACATTACAACGTCATGGTACAGGTAACCTTCCACCTTGCATAAAATCCATTCCAAACATTGAAGCCATTTTAAATGTAATATGTTTGAAATATCACATGACAACCATGACAAGACAAAATAGAAGTCAGACAATTTTATGAAATCAAGAGTGTAAAACTTGTGTACATTTACGTGCATCCAACAGCCAAAGTAAAAATTTACTACAAACAAAAAATACCTCTAAATGATCCGTTGGGAAGTTCGTAAAAATAACATCTGGCTCTCTCATCATCTTTGAGTCTGATAGTCCCCCTCAGGGAATAGCAGTGGTGTCTTCACATTGCAGGCACCTTGGTTTGCCATCATGAAATATTGCTGTTTACTTCTACTTAAGATCCAGCAAGGTCAGGGGTCAGCAAGAGGGGTCACATACTCAGAACGTATTAGTCAGATCTTACAGTTTATCTGAAAAAAAAAAAAAAAAAACACTTTTCAGGATAAGAGAAGCAATTAAATAAATAAAATTCCTGCAAAAAAATGCTTTCATTCCATTTCCTCACAGAAAATCTTACTAGCAATCTGAGTCCAGTCCACTGGCCCATACTCAGGATCTCGCTGCTAAGATTTTTGCTCATTTTAAATGAGCTGTTTGGCGTTACTGAGTTCTACCGGCTCGTACCTGACAAAACACGGGACGAGACCGACTCAACCCTGAGATTGTAAAATCTGGCAAAGGTATTGGTTGTTGCCCAGCCCGCTGCTCTGCAGATGTCTGCTAAGGAGGTGCCATAGGCCAGCCAGTGGCTTAGGTGCTGAGAAAAGACTCAAAGCACTTATCTTGCTCCGCACACCCGACAGCGGGTTAGAGACTGAGGAAGAGGTGAGCGAACTGCGTCCGGGGAACCGAGACTGTAAAGTTTTGTGGCCGGGGTGCCGTGAGAATGGCGCGCACCGGCTGGATGACCCAGGGAGTGAGGAAATCACTCTTTATTGAGAATGTTGGTGCCGCAGCCCGAAGGCGAAATCGCCTTCATCGCCAGCCAGGTTGTCCTCAATTTACGACGCGGGGGGGGCGGCTGAAGAGACTTTCTCTCATGAGAAAAGAAAGCCGCGACTGCAATGTTGCCATGGCAATGTTCTCGCACTGAGAACATTAACCATTCATAAAACGCTGCCTGCGTGTGATCGCAGCCCAGGCACGCGCGGCAACATTGTTGACCGTCAGAAGTGGAGAGAAATCAACCGCCCCCAGGAACTACACAGAGGCGTAAAGACATCTTTAAAAAGACGTGTCCTGAAAAGGACGTTCAACGCCTGCTGTGTATAGCTCTTTTATGAGTGGGAACTCATAAAACTATTTTAGAGGAAATAAACTCTTTTTAGGAGGAGAAACACTCTTTTAGGCAATGAAAGCGCTGTCGAAGCACCCAGGGGCGTGGACTGCAAAGCGTGCAGAGAGAGAACGTCAGCTGGAAATGCGGCGTAGATCCAACAGCAGTGCTTATCGCCAGTAGAGGTGAGTGGAACAGTGGTGAACTCAGCTTGCTGTTGCACAACCGTTCGGCTCCGAAGACAAATTCTGACTGCCATACATGCAAATTCTGTCTGCCAACTTGACATTGGTCTCAGGTTTGGCATTGTAGGAAGACCCCTTGTGTCACTTCATTCGAAACAACGTCGAGTGAGTGACAGAAGGCAAACTAACATCCAATGCCAAATTATGTCCAATTCACAAATTAATAGTTTGTTGGGCATGGTTCTTTTTAATGAATCGGCTGGACAGATTGGGAATCAGTTTGAAAACAATGCAAAATTAAATGTTCTTTAATTTTTGTATTGTTTTATAGTTAAATAAACATCCTTTAAACAATATATGTTTATCTTAGAAAAGAAAACAGCATAAAATATTAAATATTATCTGATTTCACAGAATAGCTATGGCAAATGTTATTTTCCACTGGCAAATAGAAACTGGCAAATGGTATTATTTTAAGTATAAATCTAACACAATTTTGCCAGGGTTAGCCTGTGCTTAAACCAAAAATAAAAAATAATTATACATAAATAATTATATTATTTAATCATTTTAATCAATTTAACACAATTTAACAGAGATTTGTTGTATTTTTAGTTAAAGAGAATAAATAAAAATATGTTGAAAATAATTGTATTGTTTAGCTTGTTATTAGGCCCAACTACTTTTCAGGGTATGGCCACTAATTTGTAGATTTAACCAAATTTCTGCATTACATATGCACAACCCTGGAAATAAATAAATATAAAAACAGATATCAGCAAAATTATGCTTCACTCCAATTATTGTTGTCCAGCCTATGTAATGAGACAAAAAAAAAATCCACCACAAATGGACCTCATCGTGTCTCTGCACTCTGCACAATTTTAGATTTGTATCAGAGTACTTCAGTAAATCTGCTGAGATCCACAATTATGTCCTATTTCTTACTCTGCTGAATAGTCACATTAACAAGCATCAAATTGCCGATACCGGTGCTTCAATTGCTATCTACTGACTGCTCTGACTCATTAATGTCATACAGACTATATATCAGACAGTTGCTGGAGTGTACAGCTTTAATTATTCAGGGTAAACACATGCACATCTGAAAAGGACTGAGGATGCTTATCTCTGAGAGCAGCCTGTTGTTCTTCCACTTTCCCTTTTCAGTGCATATGAATTCGGTCCATGTCGGGAGGAAACTTCATCACCCTGTGTCTGTGAACAATCTGTGGATGCCATATCTGTATAATGTTTAATGTGTATGTTCATTTATATCATGTCTTTTATTTTGAAATTCTAGTTCCTGTTTCATGTTATGTGTTCCCTTGTCATGTGATGTCCTGTTTTCCCTGTGCATGTCATAGTCTATGTCATAGTCTAGTCAAGTTTATGTCATAGTCTAGTCAAGTTCATGTTTATGTTTGTTATTGTTTAGATTCAAGTTTTGGAGATCACATATGTAAATAAATTGCACTTGGGTTCCTCATTTCTTTGTCAGTAGCAACGTTACAATCTGCAGCTTGTTCTGCGTCGCAGCTAATCTACATTGATATTAATTTTATCTTGAAGTCTTCTTGTCTGTTAGTGGATTACATAAATTGTTTTCCTTCGCATTCAGTTCACTTTCATTTGCATATTTTACAAACGGCAATGAGTGATTCCTGCTCTTGTACCAAGTTTATCTGACTCGGGTAATGACAATTTGGATAATACATCTTAAATGAGGGATATTTTAATTTCAGGGTCGGGCTCAGTCTAGCTTCATGAAACATGACCTTTAATTGTGGTGTGGGCATATGTAAACATTTAATTTGTGGTGTTTACTAAGGCAAGCAAATTACTATTGCTCAATACTTTCAGATTTGAACAAACCCTAACCCTTAGTATTAAACTTCTGCACGTAATTTGTATCTCACCATTTGTGCTGTGGACATGAATGACACATTAAATTATGCACCTTGATAAGGATAGATGTGCTATAACTTTACTAAGCAATTGGACTCACAATTTACAGATGACGGACAATAAAATGGGACAAAAAATCCCACAGATTCACAATGCAGGAGAGGCCCAAACCATGCCTTGAAATCAGAATATTACAGATACATGGGAGTGAGCACTTTTGACTTTTGCAAGTAACACCTTAGCAACTGCATAGCAATGACCTGATAACCACCACAAATCCTCAAATATGGTAACAGCAGGTTTTACCAAGGCAAGCACCAAGAATATTTTCTTCCTAAAATGTAAAACTAAAATTTATAAAATCTCTTTTACAGAATTTGAGGGTGATATGGGCACCTCCTTTAACTTTAGTTCAAAAAGAGTTGCTTGAATTAGGCTTCAAATAGTTGACCAGCCTTTGAACAAGAACTTAAAAGGAGCCTTTTTTCCCTCACTTCTTTTTTTCATTTTTTCTTTTTTGAAAAAGAATCATAGGATTCTAAAAGAATCACACATAATACCCAAGACATGGTTCCTCTGGAGAGAAAGACTGCACTGCCTATACAGCCACCTCGACCATGAGGTGGAAACAATGTTCCTTTGTCACCAACCTAACCTCAGAGCTGATCCTCATGGCAGAAAAAGTTTAAAAAGAAAAAAAGCCACATTGCCAGTCGTCTTGTCTTTCATCCTGTTTTTCCTCTCACTTATCAAGCCAGAGAGGGGAGAGGAAAGGGAAAACACACACACACACACAGTGGTGACATTCACACGTGTTTCCTTTTTCTCAAGGTCTGTGCATATTGTTGTGGCCACAGGTGTGGAGCAGAGTGCAAAAACTGCTATTTATTTCTTTACTAGCTAGGTCAAATACACTTCACAATACTGGCCTTGGTGATAATTCTGCATCTGAGTCTCAGGACATAATCTGTGGCTGTGCTGTCACACATATTGTTAGTTGAACTTTGAGGCATGACGTAACTGAGGCATTTAAAAAAGATTTGAATGAATGGAAAAAAAACTGCTGAAATACTTTTTTACTAAAAAAGAACAATAGGAAAAGAAAACTTAGAAGACTGCATATATTTTACATTTTTGGAAATCATGACATAAGTTGATCCACACCTTGCCTTAACAGAGATATCTAAATATTAGTGCCAGACTGACATGTATACAGTGTGCGTGTGCAGTACATACTGTTTATGTAATATACTGTATACTGTATATTGTATATACTGTATATGCAGATAAATGAGATGTATATATACACAGTCACTGAAATTAAATGAACACTTCTGATTGGCTGACAGACCTGTTTCAAATTTGTTAACCACAATACAGTTCTATATCACTGCTTCTTTCCTACCAATAAATAACACCTTAAAAGCTCCTGACATTGCACAGACTTATGGTTTTACCTCTTAGCAGGAAGAGGTCTCTATATCACTAAGACCAGAATGTTATGATGAGAGAAAAGTAAACTTTCTTTGAAGAAGTACTGTATAATGAATGCTCCGGTCCAAATGGATGTAATTTTAAATTACTTTAAGGGGTCAAACCACAAGGAATCAAACTTTCCTTTATTTACTGAGTTAATATGAAAACTTCCTGCCTAGTGCAAAAAGATAATTTATTGGAATTGAGCTGCAATAACATTTGACCACTTGAACATGACATTTCTGTATTCAGAAACTTGGCCTGCCAATTCAAGGTAAAGTTGTAAGGCTTGATAGGTACTAATCCAAAACACCAGTAGAACCAATGATAATGTAATGTTTAATGTGTGTGTTCATGTATTTCATGTATTTTATTTTGAAAGGTTTAGTTCCTGTTCACTAGTCATGTGATAGCTCTTTCCCTCCATGTTCATGTGTCTTGTTTTCATTGGTCTGTTAGTATCTTGTTATCAGTTCTGTCTTTTCATTGGTTAACTGTATAGCATATTTCAAATTCAAGTCAACTCAACTTAAGTTTGAGCCTAGCCAAGTTCATGTTTATGTTTCAAGTTTATAGATTTAGTCATGTTTATAGATAGGGTTTTTGGTTTTCACGTTTATTAATAAATTGCACTTGGGTTCTTCATTTCATCGTCTTCATCATTGCCAGCAACAACGTTACAGAACACGACCTACAATGAACCCAGCAATCGAGCTCCTCCACACGTCAGGGGAATCGTCCCCTGGAGGGGCTCTGGCCTGCCAGGTGGAATTTAATGAGGTTGCATTCAAAGACTGTTTCCAATTTGGACTAAATGAGCCTATCTCCACTTTGATGCCAGGCGGTAAGAGTACCCTCACCCTTGCTCAATATATAGACCTCGCCCTGCAGATCATTGGTTTCACATTCACTGCAGGGGAGGCGGCTGCCGAATCGGAGTTCCACGACATGGCCGCCGAGCCAGCGTCCCACATCATGGTCGCCATGCCAGAGTCAGCTGCAGGCCATGTCACAGCCATGCCAGAGTCAGCTGCAGGCCATGTCACAGCCATGCCAGGGTCAGCTGCAGGCCATATCACAGCCACACCAGAGTCAGCTGTAGGCCATGTCACAGCTATGCCAGAGTCAGGTCCAGGCCATGTCACGTCACAGCCACGCCAGATATAAACACCTAGAAGCAAATCAGAACACCCAAGCAGCCATATAGCAACATGCTAAAAAAAAAACTCTGAACACCCAAGCAACCCCACATCAATGTAAGTTTTAGACAAACCCCACCACAATACTCAGTGAGATACTAACCGCCTCCCGCAGAGTTACTGTATCCATATATATATATATATATATATATATATACATACATATTGAATATAAGCCTCAGGGCTTTCACAAAAGTGTATCTTAAGTGTACGTGTCTTTTTCAATACGTTATTCCTCAAGTGTTCTTCATGCAAGTGGCACATCCTGCCGTCAGACGAGCATGAGAGCTGCATTCGTTGCCTGAGCCCTGTCCTGAAAGATTGCCCTCATTGCAAGGGCATGAGTCTCAGGACATTATACTATAGGATCGCCCTTGTTTCTGGGGACGATCCAACCTCCCACGTCCTCCTGACTGCCTCCTCTGTGTTAGATCCCAAGGGTTCACACAGGGAGGCCGTGAGGTAGAGATGGATGTTTTTCAGGAGGACCTCGTAGCAGCGCAAGCCCCACTAGCCCCCTAAAGCGTCCGATATAGCATCCTCGCCTGTGCAATATGCACGAGATGAGCTCAGGCCCTCTGTTGGAGTTTACAGCCTCATTAATTTGGCGGCTCTGACGATGGGGATGACGATGTATCCCTCACATCATCAGGTGTGTGTGTGGTCCACAGAGTAAAAATTATGTGCTGGTAGATCCCAATAAGTGTTTATTAAGGTGCAAAAGCATTTACAGTGGAAATATTTACATAAGTATAAACAATAACTTTAAAGAAAATTGCAACAATGTGCAAAAAATGGCTAAACCAACAAACGGCCCATGTCCACAACACTGTTTCATCAACCTCTTCTCAAAACAGAAAAAAGAAAAGACAACCTGAGCTCTATAAGTACCCTTTTTATAGGGTCTAGCTCCTCCCTTAGAATGAACCAATGTGGGGAAAAAAGAAACAATTACATGTTTAAACATACAAAATGGTGCCTAGAATATCAAGCAGCAACATGCAATATGCAACTAGTCCACTCAACAATTGATAACAGAAGGGAAATAAACAGCAAAACAAATACAAAACCTGCTTTTATAAAAGTTCCCCCTCTGACAAAAATTAATGGTATAGCCCAATTGGATGGGTGTGGCCAATGCTTTAAAACTGGATCAAACCAGGAGAACTGTTTGGCTATACAGCATGTGAACCAGAAAATGAGCAGCAGGCAGGATGATTGTGGATATGTTACATGAAATAAAGGTAACTGACATTTGATAAAGTGTTGTGGCCTTATTTGAATATGTACCTTGATTGTACTGTAAAGAAAACAAAACCCAGAACACAAAACCAACTGGCACAATGACTGTTACTTAACCGCAAACAATCACAAAACACATCTGATTAAAAAAGATTGTAAATGCTGGCATCAAACAGTGAATGCGAGATGTTGATTGTAACGTCATCAGGTTAGCCTGTGACATGGAAAATTTTGCCTTTCCTTCCATCATCAAAGGCAAGGAGCATGCAAACGCCACTAACAAGGAGTTTCTTCATGTCCTTGTAAGGGTGGTTGAGGAGCTTGGTCTTGAGGGATCCCCTCCAGAAGAACCACAAAAATCTCGCCTGGATAAATGGTTTCTGCAAACCAGCCGTCGTCAACAGACCGTGGCTCAGAGACATGCACCATTCTTTCCTGAGGTCCGCATGGAGCTCACAAAGACCTGCCATGTGCCCTACTCGTTGCATACTCAGGTCGGAGGGGCGGCCATCCTCACGATAGTGGATGATGCCGAGGGGAAAGGCTATGCAAAGCTTCCTCCTGTAGAACAAGCGGTTGCAGTCCACCTCTGTCTGACGTCCGCACTGGCTGGAAAGGCTTACATAGCAGCGGAACAAGCTGGTTCAGCACTCCTCGGAATTTCGGTGCTCCAGGTTTTTCAGGCCATGTTCCTCAAGCATATGGATGAGCAAGGCCCCAATCCAGAGCTTTTCAAGGAACTCTGAACTGCTTCTGACCCACAAAAGTGACTTCCAAAGCCATCAAGAAAACAATGAACAGCCTGGTGGTCCTGGACAGGCATATCTGGCTGACGCTTACAGTCATAAAAAGCAGCCCTCCTTGACACCCCAGTGTCATTATCACAAATATGACTCTTGTCCTAATCACCAAAATTTTAGACAATTTTAGGCTTGTCAGCCTATAAGCAAAACAATGAGGGGAAAAAAAAGAAAACCGTTCATAGAGGAAATATTTCAGACTGCCAATGGATAGAGCAGATGTGAGTTCTATGATGCAATTATTTCATTATCTAATTGTCAGGGCACATATAAGACCGACTTATTCCATCTTCCAAAACAAAACAATGCCATGGGCAGGGAAGGGGTCATGATATGTGTAATACATTTTTATATATTTTTTTTTTAATTCAATGCACATTTTCTGCCCGCTTTCTGCCCAATTAACGGCCCAAAAGCCGCAACAAATGTCTAGATTTATGTCTAGTGTTCCAAGAAGTAAAAATCTATATATGTTATGGTTGTTGTTGGTTTTTTGTCAGTAAACTAATCTCATTTTAATTCCTTTTTGTCTAGCATTTGTTTTCTAAGACAATGATCAAATTAAGTGGAGGATTAGAGCTTATCTCTGTTTCTGTAGCCTGCAGAAGTGAATGGGCTCTAATTGTCTCTCTAAATTGCCAGGCTAATTCACCTGTAGCTGAGAATGGTTAGATGTCAGTCTCACACCACCATGACAGACCTGCTATGGAAAAGATGGCCCTAATGAAGATACTGGGTAGAAATATGCATCATGCTGACAGGAAGGAAATACACATCCTGGAAGGATTATCAGTCCCTATAGGGATAAGAGGGCTCCGGGGTTTCAGTGTTTCTCTCTTTCTCTCTCTCTCCTCGGCCTATGTTCTTATGGGCTTTGGGTGCATCTCAGCCCCATTATCGCACACTCAAAGCCTGAACAATTCACAGATTACTGCTTGAGGGTGGCTGTCTTTCATATCACAGACATGCTGGTCTGAATGTTGTCTACCCACCTGAGTATTGATATGAGTGGATTTGTGCATTGTATCAAAGTGAGACTAGATCAATATGAAAGGACATACCAGTACAAGGCATTTTGTAAATAGCAGTTAAGGTTTAAGTTTCCACAATAAGGCTGTCTTTCATATCTTCTGACAAACCTCAGAGAGTTAGTCATGGAAATTGTCATCATCTAATTTTTTTGTACAGTGCATACATATAATGTGGCCACAGTGGGAAAATACATGTTATTTCCTGTTCAGAAGTTAAAGGTGCTGTAGGCATTTTTTGTTTTACCATGCACAAAATGTCCCTGAAACCTGATATCAATGAAAGAGGTTACTTAAGAAATCCCATCCTAGGCTCTGTAAAGATACAAAAAAAAACAGCAATTAACAATAAGTAATCACAGCAAATCTTAATAGAATTTCATACTTTCAATATTAAATGTTGTAATAATATGTCATCTTCTTAAATTATATATATATATATATATATATATATATATATATATATATATAAAAAAAATTGAATTGTAAAATCCTTCAAAACATCATTCAAAAAGCATCCAAAGACACAGCTCTTCCTTGAGCACTTGACAATCCCTTTAATGCACTGTTTTCTTCTTATTAATAAAAAGATAAAGTCTCTCATCCTCCTTGCTAGGGGTACTTCTCTAAACAATTTTGAAATTTGTATTACAGCACTTGTGTTACTACCTCCTCCCTAGGATGATTTGCTTCTAGGTTGTTATAGGTTATTGCTTGTTCTCCTCATTTGTAGGTCAAATTGGATAAAAGTTTCTGCTAAATTAATAAATGTAAACGTAAAATGATGTTCAATTTTCAAAGGGTTTACTAATATTATAATTATTTTACGCATCACATCAGAAAGATACTGTTATATTCAGATACTATAATATAGAGTATTGATTATGTCCAGAAAATTATATGAAAATTATTGTTATTCTGTATTATCCACATTGAAGTACTGCTTAATTACAATTATTTATAATTATGATTGAAGTTTATTCAGATCAACTACAACAGGATAACATTAAACTTTTTGATCAGGTATTACAAATGGCTACCTGTTGAGGTCTATGGCACGACACCAGAAATAATCGACAACAACATTTGAACTCTTATTGTTTATGTTGCTCTTACTTATAAAACCATAAATTGAAACTAGAACTATGGAGTGCCCCTCTCTGACACCCTGGGTTACTCTGTGTCCTCTACTTCTCCCTTGAACTGATTGTTTATGCATGGGACACAACATGGTGCTAATACTCCATGATCCACCACAGCAAACAGTGGGCTATCAAAATATATAAGGAGCCACCTCTGTGTGCACTCTGCCAAAAAAATTGGATTGAGTAAAATTTCTCAAAGGGCTCCCACACTACAGACCAGCCTCCAGAACCCATCCCTAGCAATGGCTGCTCTCTTCCAGACAGCGGGAAGAACAAAAGCCCAGGTGTAGATCAAAGAGACACTTTAAGACCCTGCAAGCCTAAGTGGGAACCTCACGGGATGGACAGACTGAGCCACGCCTGCGTTGGGATTGATCGAGGATCACGAAGGATGCCATAATGTGACTCCAGCTCGACCTCTGGACTAACCTTTAGACGTGTGTGCAGATGAACTACTATTATTCTCTTAGGCTAGTGCAGGTGATTAACATGTCTAATTCCTCAGTGACAGTGTGGCTGAGGAGTGGGAGACGGGGGTGTTTGCTGGCAGAGGAGTGTGAAATCTGCTAATTAACGTGACCTGCCTTTGATCCAAAGAGACTACACAAATGACATCTGAATCAAGAGGAGTGCTAGGCAAATGGGTTCTGCACCCCACCCAGGCGTGCTGGGGATTGGCGTGTGGCTTCAACCCTCCATCATAGAACAGATCCTGCCAAAAACCAAGATGTCACAGGGATCAGCTCCAGTGAGCTATGCAAAATTATTCTGTTCCCTTCTAAGGTCTGAAAACAAACCGGTGCAATATTGCATCTCCTTATGCAAGAGTTTCCTTTTCTCTATCTGCCAGCCTTCCATCTTTTCATCTACCTCAGTCTCCCCCATTCTCCATGAACATGTGTAGACCAGTCACCAAGATTTGCTGCTAGTTTGCACCAGGTCTGGAGCAGGCAGTCCCCTCCCCTTCCCCACAGATGGCCCTAGAGGCCTGACAACGTGTTGTTGTGCTGTGCACTCAAGCACAGTTGATTGAGGGAGGAGGACATGTCTCTTCCTTTCTTGCTTTCTCCGTCCACCACATGGGGCTCACCAAAAAATTCCACCTGCTACTCAAGCATCAGTAGTCACACGCTCCGGACAGATTGCGGAGTGAGAAGTAGCAGGAGGGAAGGGAGGGTGGAATAGAGGGATTTTGTCAGATGCAATTATATTCTATTTTTTTTTTCTCTTTTCAAGAGACTGCTCACTGTAAGCCATGCCAGATGATGATTCTAGGCTTTTTTCATGGCTCCATTTGTGCCTGGCATTGCATATCTAGTAACACAGAGCCAATTCCCTAAGCAATGTCACTGGAACACAAATGGGGTGTCTCCCAGACATGCCACAATAATAACTGTGTACCTGCCCTCTTCCATTCACTATTTTGGTCTATTAAAAATTGTATACAGCTCAATACTTTTCACTGCAATATTTTGTACTGCAAAGCTAATACATTTATGCTAACTGGATATGATAGTGAGGTTATATGGCAACAGTGTATCATCTTACATTGAAACGTTTAACATTGCTTACTTCACTTATTTTAAATAATTGTATGTTGAATATAATATATACTATAATATATAATATTATGAATATAATCTGATCTGACCATTCAGACTGAGAAACATAAAAACATAAAAAAAAAAAAAATCTATTTTATACAAATTCCAAAGCAAATGTGATCTGGATCGGGCTTGTAAAAATCTGATTTCAGCATGAGCTATTTTATCACGATATACATATTTTTGCTGAAATTCAGATACAAAATGGTTTATATATTACATAACTATGAAGGCATATTTTTGAATAATCAAGGAAATAAAAAGGTACTTAATCTAATTTGACAATTATATTTTTGGACAATTCATGGACACAAACCAAAACTTACTATTATTCATAATAATGAATGAATGATACATTTTGCATCAGTGTAAAAACAGCTAATGGCTGTATTATGCAGCACTTGAGTAAAAAAAAATAAGATTCATAACCACAAAACAGGCATTATAAATTCATTTTTGTTTTTGTAAAATAGCCAATACACACACAACTGTGACTGCACATCAATTTAATTCTATTTTAATGGGCCAAGATGCAATATTGCTGGTCAAACGTAACCCATCATACATAACAGCCCTAGGATTTTTTTAAATGTTTGATTTTTGCTGCCAGTCTGAACAAGGCCTATGATTCCGGTTATCAGGTTCATTTGTAACATTGACCTATCCGGAAAAATTCTATTCTATGTTCTATGTCTATCTGCTTTTAAGAATCTGTAGGGGCTGTCAGATCTTTGGCAGGCTGTCGGGAGCAGATTAAGGACATTATCTTGGCATCAATCCGGTCTACAAGCATAGCTTCTGGAAAAGGTTTCACATGGCAACCCTATAGCCACAGAGCACACCGCAGGTGATGATGTTGGTGCCCAGGTTGGGGCTGTGTCTAATAGCTTGTGCCTATTCATAGATGAGACCAGTCTATTCTTAGGGGATGTGCTGCAACATTTAGGAATATTAATTAATGCACAGACTAAAAGTAATAAATTATTAATTAATAGCACAGAAACTCTTGGACCACAGGTTATTTTATAATTGAAGAATCATCTTTACTGTGTACTTTGCTTCCTTTAACTCTCATCACAAAACTAGAGGATCAATATTCAAAATGCTTGATTAGAGGAATTAGATTAGAGTTTTGTGGATTTTAATCTGTTTCTTTGCTTTGAGGTCATCAATATGATAGTGTACTCATAAACATTGACAAAATTAACTTTTGGCATATATATGTATTTAAAATGTAGTCTTTCTCTTCCAGGGAATCAGACCAAAAATATTGGTTACTTGTGCTGCACTATACAGATTTCTGTCCAATCATACGGTATGCTCTCAATGAGGATGTCCTTTACCCTGCAATGGACCAGCAAGTAACAAATCACGCCCTGTGTTCCAAACGGGATAAATCCACCTCTGAAGGGCACTTCAAAGGGAGAACAATCATGGCTGCCATGTTGAAGGGTCATTCCAAACTCAAGAGCTCATAAATAGCAGCTTCGAAGGGCCCTTCAAAACAGGCGTTTCCATAGGGTTCAACTGATGTACACTTTGCTGCCAAGTGGACTGGAACCAGACCATACATCATAAATCTGCAGTTTTGTAAATTAAACCAGCTGCACCTCTCAACACACTCTGGTTCTATGAACAAAAAGTTTACAAAAGGGTTTATATAGGCTTTCATTATAATAATAAAAAATTTAAACACTGAAACCCCTGACTTTCTGTTTGAAACTGGCTTTTGCTATTTTCCTGTAAATTTGCTTGTTCTATTAATCTAATAAAGAAGTTGAAATAAAAGAAATATACCCAGTGGCATTTTATTTAGTTAATAATTGAACACATACTGAACATTTGTAAACTGGTTTTGTTTTTTGTTTCATATTTTTCTTCATATAGTTGTTATGTATACCTTGTCTTGTTTCACTGTTGCCCTTTTGTTTGCCATTTTTGTCACTTTTGCACTCCTTAGTTTTCACTTTTGTCCCTTGTTTAACTCCATAGTCTCCTTGTTAGCGTTCGTGTTCCCTGTCATTGTTTTCACCTGCCCTTGTTAATTTGCCTTTGGTTTCTGTTAATCACCTTGTCATCTAGTTTGTGTTCTGTTTGTTCATTGGCCCCTTTGTCCCATGTTTTTGTATTTATATCCTGGTTTTTGGTTCAGTCCTTATCTGTCGTTGAATGTTTGTGAATGCTGTTACCCTGGTCTGTGTTCCCTGCCCGAGTTCTCCATTTATGTTTATTTCCCCACTGAGGGTTTTCCTTTGTGTTTTTGTGAACACTAAAGTAAGCTGCATTTGGATCCTCAACCTTCATCTGCCTTCATTGCCTTACATTCGTGACAATAGTCTTAAAGGATTTATTTTTGGTTTGCATTTTAAAAATAGTTAATAGTAAGGCAAAATCATCTATTAATTTTTGATTAGGTGCAAGTTATGGTCATTGCCTTTGTGCGACTGCAGCGGCCCTTTGGCTTGGATAGATGTTGTGTGAAATGTGTCCTGAATGACTGATATTTTTGAGCCCTACACTCTTCAAACCTCTGAAACTCTTACTTTGGAGGACAAACCATCTGAAAGGATTAGGACATAGGGATGAGCCCTTCGGAATGGAATGCACCCATTGTTCATGGCTATTACAAAACGAAAGCCTATCGGCTTTTTAAAGGAAAGGGGCATGCCCTTAGATAAGTCCCACTGCAACTTCCTGTTTCAATAGGAAAGATGCCAAAACAGGGCCCAAAACTGTGCCTGTCAGGCCATTTCTTGTGGTCTTTACAGATTAAGTAAATAACTGCAAATGGTGTAACTAAAAGGAATTGCAAAAATAACTTCTTTTTCACTTCAACTGCCCTCCATCCCAGTCTGTCAAACAGGAATTTGCACCCCAAACTCACAGCATTGGTTAAGCCAAAAGCTAATATTTCAGACCATCTTAAACTATCAAATATCAAATCACAGAGCCAGTGTTTATGCTCTTTAGAAAGCCAACCCATAACTGTCTTATTAATTGTATGTGCACAACTGGGAAAGGGAAGAAAGTGTTTTAACATTAAATAATACACTTTATCTTTAAGTAGTGTACTTGAAGGGATTGTAGTAGGTTTGCCCAGTCAAAGAGAAAAAGAGATGATAATGGAAATGTCTTCCATTGGGAAGGAAGATTACTGAAGAATTGCTTCTCATATAAGACAGCACCTTTCTCTGCATCAAACAAGCATGCTGAACCACATAGTCCACAGCGAATGAAAGGTTTTAAGAATATCAGAGTCCCAATACAGGAAACAGTGTACTGTCTGATTAACATGTTTTATTCTAGCTCTTTTTAATTAGGAATGAGCAATTATGGCTCATGAATGCATAGCACACATGGCTCGGAATATGAATATCACATAAAAACCCCAAAGCCCAATGCAGCAATAACACTGGACACACTGTGCTGTAATGTTCCATATGCTAGTTAACAATACAGACAGTAAAATGTAAAGGACCCTCTAAAATAAATCCTGGTGATTAACTGCCTTAGCAAGCAGATTTCAAATTGTTCATTTAGTGATAGTGAATACAGAAGCCAATAATATAAGGCATCTGTTTGGTGTGAGTGTCTTCTCCTAATGAAATGTTGAATATTACACCTGCTGTCTCCTTCATACCAGAAGGGATGTTTCAAAAATATTAGACACCACAGGATTATTATAAAACTAACATTGTATGACAGATGAAATGCAGTCACTTTCCTCTTCGTAGGTCATTTTTGCTCTGCATTGTTTCACTGTTTACTGCAATGTATTAATTTATGGTGTGCCTAGGCAGAGAAAGGTCTGAATATTTCCAATTATTGGGAAAGTGTCAGGCAGAGTAGCAATAATTAAAACCCAGTTGGCATTGAAGATAGTCAGTGCTCGCATAGGTCAACCATCAACATGCTGCAGACCTTTGTCTGCTCAGTAGTCACCACATTTAATTTTTATCTTGATATGGAGCCCTGTGATAATTACCAGGTAGACCAGTTGGAAATGTAGCAGTTGTTACAAAGAAAACATGCCTAAAGGTTGTTGTGTGATTTTACATTTCTACACTTAAAAAGTACCCTGCAATAAAATTTGTAAAGTCTGCTGCCGACCTTCTGTTGATTGCACAGGTGTCTCTTATCACCTTGTAGTTGAATTGCTCTGTAGACTCTATGATAAATAAAGTCAAACCATATTTCTACTCTAGTGATAGCCTTGAATCACACCTGAAACTATATGTGGTGGCGGGAGCATGGCCAAGCATTCATCCGGAGGGAGAGAAAGCGGTATGTGTGCACACACTTGAGGGCTATAATGTCTAACACTGGTTTATGATTGCAGTATGCACTGGGGAGAGTGATAAAAAGGACCATGCCAGAGATGAGGGAGAGAGAGCTACCATCTGAAAGAGACTGTGTTGTGTTTAAGCTAAAGAGTGTTATTTCGAAAATCCCCTTTGAATTTGTTTATTAAAGTTATACCTCCGCGTTGAAGTTTCCTGTGTCCTCCCTTCCTTGAACGTTTACACCATAGTGACAGAAAGCTTTCCAGATACTTTGCTTTCATACTCTGAGATACCCAATGCCCAAATACTGAGCACACAGTCTGCCATTTTCCATAATTTGACAGACCGCACAAAATAACCTTTGAAACACAAGCTCATATATACAATGATGTCACTGAATGCCAAGCGCACTATACAACTTGCAGGAGGCCAAGATGGCGTTGTAGAGTGTGGTTGTGTAATCCCGTAGTTCTAGCAGTGTTAGTAGGAATGTGATTAAATCGTTACTGTAAATGTCAGTCAATTTTGACATTTTGCTTTAGCCAATGTGAATACACAATCATTTGACATCTGTTTTGTGTAAATGGACAGAAAGAGACATGTTTTTTTTAAGTTAAGTCCCGGTTGTCGCCAAAGTTGAGCATGTCCCATAAGATCGGCAGTAACAGGTCTGCTGACCCTTCCATGTCTTCTATTGAGAGCCATGATGACATATTTTGGCAGGCACGTTGTTTCAAGTAAATTTCCTCCCTCCAAGAAGACTAAAATGGAGCATCTCACCAGAGCATCATAATGAGATTCTTCGTGCAATCATGCCAAGACCTCATCTGGAAGGCTGCAAAGGATGAAATCTATATGAAGAAAATTAATCTTCGTGTTTCGGAGGCCTTTATTCCTGCATACATTGCTGTGAGATCAAAATTATGGCTTATTGCAAAGAAGTCATGAGGAGAGGGTATCGAGGCATCTTTCACAGGTCTGATTCCATTAATCAACAGACAGAAAATTGATGCAGAATTAATGCTAAAACTTTGGAAATTGGTAAAACTGTACTAAACATAACAAAGGGAACTTTAACGTCTTAACATTATGCTGGACTGTTTTAATAACCTTGCTGTAGATTCATGTTCTCATAATGTCACGTTCGAGATATTGTGACATTAAAGGTGAATCACCTACTGTCTATACTAGGTAGGTCAGTCAAACTTTCCGAGCCAAAATCGGTTTCTTGTTTTGTTTTCTGTATCTCGTCTTCTGGGTTTGAGTCCCAACTCAACTGTGTGGAGTTTGCATGTTCTCCCTGTGTTTGTGTGGGTTTCCTCCGGGTGCTCCAGTTTCCCCCACAAGTCCAAAAAACATGCAGGTTAAGAGAATTAGAGACTCTAACTTGCCTCGTAGGTGTGAGTGACAGTCCCCCAGCCACTGGGGGTTGTATCAGGAAGGGCATCCGGTCTAAAACCTGTGCCAAGTCCAGGCGCGTCATTACCCATGGGCATCCGGGGCTTCAGCCCCGGATGTTTTTTTTATAGCCCCGGATCTCAAAAAATTGAATTTATTGATAATTATTATTATTTTTTAATAATTTTGTATTTATTTAAAAAAATGTACCGGTCTTTTAATCTATCCTTCGAATCATGTATTAAAGACGATTAAAATGTGTTCAAGCAAATCAAAGTTACTATGGTTACAGAATGCTTGTATTTAGAGTGCGCACCAGAGGAGAGAGCCTGAAAGAGTCATCGGTTAACTTACAGCTTTAGGGCTTGACTGTCATTGTTGTTTGTGGCTTCTGGTGGTAGCTATTATGGACATTAGACACTTTTAAAAAGTAAAATAAGGAGTCATGAACGATACTGATGGAGGCAAGAAGAGTTATCTACTGGCTCGTTCCTCATCATTAAGCTCAGGTCGGTGAAGGCTCTTAAGCAAACCCTGGTCTAACTTACTAGCCCTGTAAGTTACTCACTGTGGTATTAATGCAGAACATGTACTGTATATATAAAGTACGTGGGACCTTACTATTTCGCCTATAGCTAATCCATTTTGTGAGCCATAATCCGTTTCTCGTGAGGAATGTAGATGAAGTAGCCTATACATCTGATTTGGCGATTGAAACACGATGTGTAAATTAACGTTATTCAGGGATGTAGTGGAGGCTAAGCGCACATAAACGCCGTTCACGCACCTCCCAAAATTCGGAAATAGCGTTTACCCACCTCCAAAGTGGGTTTATCCACCTCTAAATTGCGTTTATCCACCTCTAAATAGATAGTTCCTAAGCCATTTTAAATTAAGCTTATGTCGTTTTAGTTTCATATTGTTCATTAATAGTTTCATAGGTTGTTTAAACCTAAGACGAAGTCTTTCATAATGCGCTCCATGCTGCGTGCATCGATATTGACTACTACCAGCTATATACAGCGTGCTGTCTTGTTGACCAATCAGCAGGAAGCAGCAGACTGCATCAAGATTCATCCGTCACTCACTAGCCCAAACGTCTAATGTAAAAATGGATATCCAGCAATTTTTTTAAGCGCCGTCAAGACGACAGTCCTCCACCTCCTGAGGCCAGCAAACGGCCTCGGCTACAATCCCAAAGTGAGTGAGCTCGGAAAACAGTACTAAACTTCATGTTTTTGAGGTTAATTTGGTTAGATTAATAGATAATTAGATTCATGTCACTGACTCAACAAGTCACCTCTACCTTTTCCCATTATCCAATGTTACAAGTAAAATTCAGGATACATTATCAGATAAATAACTAGATGTAATTATATGCATTCTCTGGCATTTAAACCACTGAAAGTTTGTGACAACAAGCTCCCTTTTGTAACTTTAGTCAGATAGCTAGTTAATGTTATCGCTATAGCCGTTCGTGGGTACGGTAAACGTTTCTATGTTAACAGCGAGTTGGACCAATCAGAGGCATCGCTGTTAAGCTTAGGACTGTGGGTAGTAGTGTAGTTTTTCTCCATAAGATTGCGCGGATAAAAACCTATTTTTTACAGTCTATGATAAAAACATGTTTTTCTTGTAACAATGTTGATTTCATACAGAACTATAGCTTCTACAGAAGCAGAAACTTTCGTTTCACAAACACATAGCTTGTGGTCAGTCTACCTCAGATGCAGGGCCTGAATTTCATTCAGAGGGGCGAATCCCCTCTTAGGTTATTCTTATCGGGGGAATTTTTAATTTGAGGGGGGAGTTTAGACTTTTTTTTTTTTTAAATTACATTTATCTCATCTAAATGCTCATCTATAATCACTCATTGCATTTTTACAATGGGGTAATTTTGTTCTTAAGAATTTACACTACACAAGGAAGCTTGATTTCAATCTTTGAATTAAATTGGAAAAAAAAATAGCACAAATAAATACAATAGAATAAAGATACCAATAATTAATAAAGAGAAAAGTTTTTGCTTAGGTCTAACATTCAGAAATACTACAGAGACTGAATAAAGTAAACAAATGTAAAATAACACTGGGTAGTATTTTAGTCCTGACTAAATTAAATACATAGGCTATTAATCCTGATTCCTTAAAATGAAAGCTATGTTTTGTTGTTTTGACAACCAAATTAATGACAGACACATATGGCTGCTGTCACTGTAAGAGCTAGTGCACGGATCCGGTTTTCATTATACTGTCACGTGCGATTTATGCTTATTTAAGACATAACCGACTGTGTTTAGAGGATACTCACCAAGACCGAAATTGACATAATTTTCACATGTTTTTGACTGTTAAAGCTAAGCTGTCTTTTCTCCATTTTAACTTCATTTTACAGACATAGGTGAGACAGACAATTATGCAGAGAGCACAGAGAGAGGAGATACAGAGAGGAGAGAGAGATAGAGAAAGGAGATGAGGAAAGAGGAAAAGAGGAAAGACAAACAGAGAATGAAGAAACAGAGACAGGACAATTCGAGAGAGAAGGAACAGAGAGAGGAGATACCGAGAGAAGATGCCACCCACACATTTGGACTGAAAAGCAACACAGTCAGTTTATTCATTTTTGAGTCTCTTTAACAAGAACTTAGATTAATGTATGAATTGAATAGTGATTGTGTGACCTATGATGAGGGAACAACCAGTGATACCCTTGGTAGTACCATCAAATGATAGCCTATAGCGATGTCATCAGGATACACATACATCGGTAGGCTCCATCTCTCCATTGACTGATTTCATTCATGCTTCAGACGCGTTACGCTGGGGGGCGTTCGCGTCCGTTCCCTTCGGGGAACTAGGGTTACATACGTAACCCGGGACGTTTTGTCGCCGTTTTTTTAATGAAACATACTCTGAAAATGGAGAATTAACAACAACAACTCATTCATTGTTTCATTCCTATCATTGAACTTCAAGTCAGATGACTATGCTGCGTTCATACCGGACGTGAATAGCGCGTCAGGCGCGAGTGCTTTCTATGTTAAGTCAATGCAAAGACGCATTACGCGCGTAAAAAATTCCTGCGGCGCGAATGAGGTGTAGAGCGCGGCTTTGCATTGACTTAACATTGAAATCAATCTATTTCTGATTTCTGGTTTCACAAAATCTATTCGCGTCCGGTGTGAACGCACAGTCACCGTTAGGTCCACCAAACCTAGCTCCTGGAGCAAATGGTGAAACTCCTGAAACCCTCCTGAAGGTCTGGTGGATCCGAGTACAGCGACGATGTACCCTACGCAGTGGTTTCTGCTCTCCAGAGCAAATACGAGCAGTGACTCTCTCGATTAATGCTAATGCTAATGCTAATGCTAATGCTAATGCTAATGCTAATGCTAATGCTAATGCTAATGCTAATGCTCGATAAACATCTAAAAAGATGTCCGCCTCCGCTATAAACACAAAAACAGACAGGGTATATATATACACACAGGATTAACAAGGTGACGGGAAACAGCTGTGTGCAATGAAATGATGAGTGGCAGAACAGAATGCTGGGAAATGTAGTTAAATGTGAATGACACCGTGAGAACGAGGACCTCTAGTGATAACCCAGGGAAACACAACCAGACACTGTGACAAATATAGGACAATAAAACAGAAGAAGAATACAGTTGATAGAGTTGCTGTGGATAGATAAAAGTAGAGGGCTTGAACTTGTCGTTTACTGTTGCTTTACAGACGAGCCAGGGAGGAGAGATGAGGGAAAGACAGGAGAGAGCTCTAAAGAGACAGATTTAGGAAGCCCAGACACAGGTCCAAAGCAAGTTAAAGATGTCCAGTTTCCTTCCAACCATTTTGGACTTCAGAAGAGGTCCTTTCAGAAGAGCTGGTACAACACTTTTAAATGGCTTGAATATTCAGTGAGCCAAAATTCCGCCTTCTGTTTCTGCTGCAGATTGTTCAGCACGCAGGAAGGTAGGCTCAACAAAGACGGTCTGGCCTCTAATGGCTACACCAACTGGAAGAGGGCTTTAGATTCGTTTAGGGACCATGAGAAGACTGTGTTACACAAGGCCTCCATGGTGGCATGGATGAGCTACAAAGCAAGCAAGATTTATGGTGACGTTGCTGAGCAGTTACAAGCTGCTAGTGTCGCTGAGGTTAGCGAAAGAAGGGAGTATCTCCGCCGCATTGTTTCAGTTACCGCCTTTCTAGGCAAACAGGGCATTCCCTTTCGTGGCCAAGGTGAAACGGATGACAGCCCTAACAAAGGGAACTTCCTTGAATGTATGCAGCTGCTGCAAAAGTTTGACACTTTCCTGCAGGGATACAAAGCTCCTGCCAATACTACATACCTGTCACCTTCTTCTCAAAATGAATTAATTGGATGTTGCTCCATGGAGGTGACAGCACAAATAATTAAAGAAGAAAAGGAATCCAAGATGTATGCGGTAATGGCAGACGAAGCTAAGGATGGGCACACAGAACAACTTGCTGTTTGTGTGCGATACGTTTCACTGGAAGGTGACATCAAGGAGAGATTGACAGCAATCACAAATGCTGTCGAGCAAGTTCTTGTCTCAAACAACATTGCTGAACTGAAAGTGGTGGCCCAAACATATGACGGTGCAGCAGTGATGAGTGGATCTGTTCAAGGAGTGCAAGCTCGTTTCCAGGAAAAGCATCCAGAGGCTGTCTATGTGCATTGCTATGCACATGACCTAAACCTGGTCCTTTGCCATACTTGCAAGGCCATTCCTGAAGCCAGTGATTTTTTTGATCTGCTTGAGAACCTCTACTCTTTTTACAGTGTGTCTATAGTCAACCATGATCAGTTTGCTGCCATTCAGAAAGAGCTCCATATTGAACAGGGAGAGCTTGCACAAATATCAAACACCCGATGGTCATGTCAGTTGCGCTCTGTTAATGCACTCCTGAAGAATTTTCCTGCCGTCATGAAATCCCTTCAGATGATCAAAACACCAACAGCACTGGGTCTGCTTTTAAAAATATCTAAACTCCCTGTGGTCTACCTGTTGGTTGTGTTCAAAAAGTTGCTTGGCATCACTGAAGGGTTTCACAAGGTTCTTCAGAAAGAAACCATTGACTTGGCACAGGCAGTGCACTACAAAAATGCTGTCCATGACACCCTGGTCAGCCAGCGAACTACACAAGTGGCTGAAGACATCTATGCCATGACAAAGACAACATGTGAGGAGAACAACATCCAGGAGCCCTCTTTCGGTCCAAGAAGGAAACAGAAGAGGATGGAAGACTTTGTTGTGGAAGTCTCCTGTGGATCCAGCTCAGACCTGCTCAGTATTTCAGAACATCTCAAGCAGAGGCTTTTCTATCCTTGCATCGATCGAATGACATATGAGCTAGGAAATCGTTTTTCCAGTGTTGGGAAAGAGGTCATGATTGGCATTCAAGCATGTCACCCAGCCTCTGATACCTTCCTGTGCATGCAGTCTCTAGAGAAACTGGCCTCACATTACAACATTCAACTAGTTCCAGAAGAGGTCTTGATGGCAAAAAGCTTTTTGAGCAGGAAAGGACCAGAAGCCATCCCAGACATTCTGAGTGTGTTCAAGATCCTTGATCCCATGATGTTCCCATCATTGAAGGTGAGCTTACAGGTGGCCATTACCATTCCAGTCAGTAGCTGCAGCTGTGAGAGTTCGTTTAGTGCTCTTCGCCGACTACATACTTGGTTGAGGCGCACCATGGACCAGCAGAGAATCAATGATCTGGCAGTGTTGTCCATTGAGAGAGAGTTGATTGGAGGCCTTGATAATGACAAAGTGATTGACACATTCGCCCAACTGAAATCAAGAAGCCACACCCTTATGCTTCCTCCCCAGAAAAAATAGAAGTGCCCCCCAACAACACACACATTCCGAGGAATGGACGCTCCCCGAAACCGACGCTGGACACATTGCACCTTTCCCCGAAACCCCTGTTCCCTACTCCCAGAGGAATGGACGCTGGATACAGTGCCCCTCTTCCCTATTATTTATGTTTATAGCTATGTTATTTAAATGTATATAGTTCTCTTTACAAACCTATACAGAGTGCCTGTGTTTACTGTCTGTTGAATGCCCTCTTTACTGGACCTGCACTGTCTATAGTTCCTTTTCCAGACTTATACAAGCAGACTGTTGGAGTGATTTATTTGTGTGTGTGTGTGTGTGTGTGTGTGTATAGATAGATAGATAAATAGATATAGATAAATATAGAAAGATAAATATCTATATACACATTATATATATAGTTTTATATTCATTTTTTTAAATATTATTTAATATTCATGTATTATTTATTTGTGTTTCTGTGAATAGCTGTTACAGTTCTACAAATAAAGCATTCTATCTTTTTACCTATCATTTAAAATGCTAAAAAAATGCACCTGAATGCAGGAAATGAAGTGTTTAATGGCCAACATTTCATGGGGGAGGTCCCCCAGACCCCCCATTTATATTATTATTGCTTATTATTATGTGCCTATGAGTAGAAGAAGTAGTTACCAAAAGCGGGCGGGCGGGCGGGCGGGGGTGGGTGGTGGGGACTGGGCTAAGCCCCCAATGTATCAAGATCCTAGCAATGCCCCTGGCCAAGTCAAATATGCAGATCATGCAAAATATGCATTAGGGTGACCCCTAATGGAAGCAGCTGAAAGAAGAAGTTTAGCCTCTCTTAATGTTGGGAATTTAAGAGATCCTACCAAAACAAAAAGCTCTATTGTTTTTGTACTGCAACCGGAGTAATGCAGGCTTCTTCTGCTTTTTCTTTTCTTTTCTTTTTTTAATTTGTGTGAATTACCAAATTTTGGAAAACTGAGAGTGGAAATTCACTTTTATAAGCCTCTAATTGGTTGTTCTAACCGCTTCACTAGTACCTTAATTTTGAAACATAAATTGACATTTTAGAGTGTCTTATCGGATGTGGGTGGATGGATCATAGTTAGGGCTGCACAATTAATCTTATTTTAACAGCGGTCACAATTTCTGTTTTTAATTAAGCATATCCATCTCCGATATCAGTTAGCTAACAAGCAGAAATTATAAGTCAGATAAAGTTGCCAGTTTTTGGTTATTTTCATAGGCTGTGTCTACAGATGACAAACCAAATCACAAGGTCTTTTATAGTCCATATTCACTACAGCTGACCCTCACATTGGCACTGAGGTTTGACTGGCATGATCTGAATGGCTTTCGATAAGACTGATTTAAGCTAACAAATATTATCTGTGTATTTCTCCAATGAAAATATAACTGGCATTTGTCTGCTTCAGTCACTTCTTACAGTAAGTGCAGTGTACAGTTTAAGTGTAGGTCTTTTTTACAACTTAGTCCACTTTAGACAAAACATCTAGAGTTTATTATCCACTGTACTAACTTTGAATTAATATCCAGTGAGACTTACACTTCACACCTCCTCTAAGATGTAAACTCAGTCTTGTGCAGGGTTTTGGTCAGCACAACATGATTCTCAGGTCCAAAGAGTGCACCTAGTTGTGTAACACCCCAGTGCTGCTCCACAGAGGCCATGCATTATGCAGCGATTGCATTTCTATGCTTCATCCTGTGCGGCAGTAAAAATAGAAATGCAGACCTCGGTGCTCATGCTTCGTTGTTTACGACTGTGCCGTCCTCCCTCGCTCCTGAGCACACAAAGTAATTATTCAAACACCTACACATACATACCAGACATATTAGATCAGAAGGAGTTAGACCCCACAAGGAGACAGTGTCCTGAATGTCAAAGTTCCCAAGTCACCAAGCATTTTATAACTTTCTTATTAATACAACTTACACCTTTGTGTTCCCCCTCAGTGCATGAGGTGTAGAGGAAGGAAATAAATGCAGACAACTGTAAAAGGTTGTCTACATCCACTGGGTAATACATTTTGTTGTACTTTTTTTTTTAAATAACCTGTTTGACTGGTAACAGAATGGATTTACATAATACATATTCAAGTTCATGTCTCTTTGGGAGTTGCGAATGGCTACTTCGATTTAGCACTACCAACTTTGTGTGCATTTTAAACAACAGAGAAGGCCAATGAGATTTCCTCCAGGATTACTAAAAGTGCTCTGTTTACTGTTGTCAGCATTGCAGTTCTAGTGCCTATTACAAGAAACAGCACAATATAAAAAGCAAGTGCAGCTTCAGTGACAGCTACACTGAGGCAGCGTTTGAGCCCACGCATCAATAAAAACTGTGGCTCTTACTTTCTACAGATATCAAGTCTACAGATATCAAGACAGCAGAAACACAAACAAGAGAAAGAGACAAGATTGAGAACTGGGGTACATACCCACTGGATGAAAGTAACAGTCCATCGCTTATTGATGGAAACAAACTTTTCCTATAAAAAATTAATTGAGGAAAAATGAACATATCATATGAAAATAAAAAACTGCAATTTTGATTAGAATATAATTATTTGCATTACTCATATATACTATATACAATTATATATTTTTATATTTATATACTGTAGTATACACTATATCACTGACATACTGTTAAATAGGAGGGTCCCTAGTAGTGTGCTCATCTGAGAAATCAGAAGCTCAACTTGCCACCAGTTCCTTACTTCCTCGTACAACATTTGCTGAATTTTAATTTGGTGATGTGCAGGGTTTGCAGTATTGAAAAGGCCTTAATGTATCCTTCTCTATTCTTTGCTCTGATGGAGCACTCTCACTGCACCATCAATGGAACAGTTCCCCCAAACTCATGCACTGTAAGTGCTGTTTATCCTAATGGGTCCTCTTAGGCTGGGAGGACGATATAACGGTGCCAGACTCAGACAAGAGACTGAGAAAGAGTGAGCGTTCACTCGTGGGATGATGCGCAGCAGGAGCTCAAAAAGAGAAGAAGGTGGAGGAGGGAGGAGGGGGAGAGGAGGAGGGGAAGCAAGAGAGTGTGTCAGTGGCCAGCTCTGAATCTAGTTCTTTCTCAAGGTCAAACTCAGAGCCGGGTACCAACACATAGGAAGAGTTATACAAATGGAATGGCGAGAGAGAATACAAACAGCAGTCATATAATGTGCATACTTACACAACCACATTTACTCACGAATCACAGTTGTGAGAATAGCTTTACAAAAGATACTTTCTTTTGGATTTATATTTTCAATAAATTGCCTATTGCCTCTGTGTCTTATGGGCGAAGGAGCTTGCACAATGTGGGTAATTTTAACGTGCTGGCGCTGTATGGAGCTAAGTTCATGACTAAAGTCTTTGAAGCATAAAATCAATGGGAATTCCTCTAATAAAGAAAATGCATTGTATTATCAGTGCTTGCATTTAAATGTGTTGCATTTACAGTGCCTACATTTTGTGAGGCTGAAATTTAATGTATTTTTAAGCATTTCACAACTAATTTCATTACTAAAAATTTGAAAAATAAACATTAAACTTACAAAGTTCATTTCCAAAATATTCAGTTCATTTGAAAATACCATCAAGATTTTTCAAAAGGTAAAATTCAGCCCGATCTATTTAGAAAAAAATTCGCTTCCTCAAATTCAGTGGTTCAAATTTGGTTTGGAAATTCAACATTCCACACCTGGGAATGGCTGGAAAGTCTTCATAGACCCTAGAAGCTTGCACCCCGATGGTCGACCCACAGATGATAAATGAAACATTGCAAATGCACATTTGATGAACAAAGCAGTGATTTGGTAAATACAGTAGATCGTAGCCTCCAGCACAAAATAATTACAATAAGTATTTAATAATGTAGTTAATTCATTTGATTATTTAAGAAAATATCTTTGAAAATTTCTCAGAGACCTAAATTACAAGTATTTATAAAGTTATACACAAATCTATGAATGAGCAACACATACGATCAGATTTCAGCACTTCACAATGGACATCATCTCTTAAAAAGGTGTAGATGTAGGTGTAGGTGTAAAAGTGCAGGTTTGGGAAATGCACATGAAAAAGGAAAGAACCTTCGCTAACTTCACATGTAAAGAATGCTCTTAAGAGCTAAGACCCATAGTTATCGGAAAAGCATGCAGCCTTTGTTTCTCATGATCAATGCACTTGGCTGATAGCGCTCTCCGTTTCAGTTTTAAGTGCTTAGAAGCAATGGTAGCTTAGAAAGAAATGGAATCCAAAGAAAATAGTTCAAATCAAGGTACATAAATTAAGAGAAATTTCAAGAGATAGATTGCCCTGGCTCCCTCATTTCACATGCGTTTTGTGGGTCGTGGTTTCAGGGGCAGTCATTGCCATATTTACATTGAACAAGAACTCCATTGCACCAAGTCTTATACTTGTATTTACTAAATCCAATGTAACTAAACACAAATTTTGTTATCCAAAGTCGTTTTGGATCTGTTTTACTTTACCTCAAGGAGAAGTGCCCTGTCAACACTCTTTAATTAAGATGCAGCTGACCACAGATTTTAAGCTGGGCTCACTTTTTGTTTTGCACTTCATATAGTAGTTAAATAAAATCAGCAGATAGTCAGTTAAATAATAGAAGTCCATTGAATCATAATCGGTTGTTACATGAGATAAACAAATGATAAAATAAAAATGGTACTTGTGTTTAATTGTTGATTTGTTTGTCTTTGATTTGCCTACAAGAAAACCTGATGCAACTTTATTTATTGTTTTTAATTTCATTAGAATTAAGTGAAATATTTTTGGGTATGGTTTATGATTTGCATTGACAACATGTCATCTATTGAAATCAGTTCATTTTAAAATTAGGTTTAATTTTGCAGTTTATTTTAACCTGACAAATCTACTTGTGCACTCATATGCTCCCATGCCCTGGCTTTCAAATAATATCTCTTTATGAGATTTTCAAAGGGTCGTGTAGTTCAGGAATTTTAGTGACATGTATCTTTTCTTCCATGTTTATATTATAAATTGTTGTATGATTGGCTATGAATAATAAGACTTTCAATGACTGCTCAGAAAAATGTTAAATATATTTACCTCTCACGGCACCTGCTTGCGCGCAGCCTCCATGCCGCTAGCAAAACCGCCCGCGATTTGCCATTTTCCACGTGCCTCTAATTGAAAATGAATTAGATACTCGTAAAAGTGAACGTTCTAAATGCTTGCTAGTGTGTAACGGCCTTTAGAACATTCACTTTGAAGCATCAAGTGTAAACAGCTTCAAGCAGTCACGGCACATTGCGCACCCGGTGTAGACAGCAAAAATGATTATGCCAGACAATTGAACAGAAGTCAGAAAAAAATTACAGGCTCAGATAAAAGAGGATGTAGTCAGCCTATTACTGCTCATATGTGGCTGTTGTTTGTGTATTGGATGTTAAGTAGCCTACTGCGATAGAGACAAAACGTGATCAATTATCTGCAGAGTGAAACAGAAATATTCAGTGAAAAGTGCAAAACAACCAATTTCAATTCACCAAAACCATTTCAATTTTCTTATTTGAAATAAAAACTATTGTCTAACTACATCTTCTAACAGGAATATGATGTTTATCATGTGAACAATTTTACATGCAACAAAATGTAGTTTATTTTTATTTGCAAACTGTTAGTATATTCTTGCAGATTTGATTGTGTGGACCAGTGCTGCTCGTTATAGTAACATCGTTATATTTGTGCATAACTTTAAAAACATTTGTAATTTACCACCCTGGACATGTTTAAATATATATTCATCCTAATTAACTATATAATTACATTTTGTTTTGCAATAGTTTTGTGCAGAATGATTGTGTATTTCTTTTACACAATCAATGCTTCGTTCATCAGGTGTTCATTTATGTGCATTAGTAATGTTTACATTTCACAAATTGCTCTGTGGGTCAAGATGAAAGCTTCCAGGATCAATTAATACAGTGGAGGTAGTCCTGCCAATGACATTAATGGAATATAACTCAACTTGTTTTTGAGGAGTGCCAAACAAGGAGGCATGTGGAACATTTAAGGACATTCACCAATCAAGAGGTCTGCTCTTTATTCCTAGAGGTTATAATGGTGACAATGGTGGTGCTGCAAAATGCGTGGTGCGGGCGAGAGTGCCCGGGTGTCAAATGTCTTTTTTTGTCAAAATTTGTTCTGCTCTCTCTGATTTGATTTTATCTATTCATCCATATATATATATATATATATATATATATACATATATATATATATATATATATATATATATATATATATATATATATGCATAATTATTATTATTATTAACCTTGGCTGGGTTTCCCAAAGCACTAAGTAGTTAGAAGCACTTAAGTAGTAATTAATCTCTAAGGTGCGTTTTCCAAAAGCATCATTATTTAAGTAGTTCGTAAAAACGTTTGTAAATTAACACACTTGAACCACTTTTAAGTCCATCTTTTTGGCATCTTTCACAATTCATCAAAGACAATGGGACATTTAATAAAATGTATTAATATATTTTGATCATTGGAAAGCCACTGAAAACTATTTCAGAGGATAAAAAAGTGTTGAAAAAATCACTATGAAATCAATAGTCAGTCTCCGCAGTCTGCGTATGATAGGTCTGAATTTACAAGACATGTAATACAGCACAACATTATATTAGCTTTCATTGATAAGCATAATTGTAATGGCAATAGAAAGACAACATGTTCTTATTAAACAGATTATTTAAGAAGACATGTGAGTAATGTGACCACACAGTTTAAAAATTTAATAAATATGCCTAAATAAATCATTAAAATATGGTTAACAGAGGAGATTAGAGCAAGAGTGTGCAATGAGAGATTCCCCAACTTCATCCAACTCTTCTTTTTTCCTCCAATGGCTGGTTCAAACCTGCTCACCTACAGTCTTTTTACAAGGCAGTAACAAACTGCATGATGCATAATAATGCCTAATTTCTTTAATTAAATTCTGTAATAGTTAGGTAATACATTTTTGCATCTCTGTCAAACAACTGCATGTTTGTCAGTATTTCCAACACTTTGAACTGGACAGCTCCTGTAACAAAGCACTTAAGTTCTACTTTATAACAAGTAATATGGGTAATAAAATAACGAGCGACATCAGTAAAGATGATCATTAAAACTTAAGTTGCAACGTTATTGGAAAACCCAGCCCTTGTCTATTAAGATGCTCTTAGCTCTGTAGGATTACTCCAGAGCACTTGTAAATCTACGAGCATTTTCAAGTACTACTTAAGTTATGATGGCTTTGGGAAACAGGAGGCACAACTAAGATGAATTGTAAGTTGTATCCTACAATCTAGATTACGATGCTTTTATGAAACGATATATGTGTTCTTCTAATAGTTTATTTATATTAATAGTTGACAAATAATGTATAGTTAATATAATAACATTATAATGAATATAATATATAATGAATGTTAATAATACGATTTATTAAAATGGTTGCATTTATTCTTGTAGTTTATTACAAAGCAGGAAATAGGAAAATGCATATTCCTTGGCATGTTGGAGTTTCAGAAATGGCTAGAATTTATCTGAACATGAATATTAATAGTAATACAAGTATGTAATTATTATTTCAAAATGTGGTATGGATATGATATTGATTATTTTGCACTCTCTTTATCATCTTTGATTATCATCTGCACTTGCATGATGCCTTAGTAAAGTAAGACAAATTATATCAGACAATAGACATCCTCTGTTTGATAAATTTGAGATATTACCCTCAGGTAGAAGATTCAGGATGCCAGCAATTTTTAAAAACAGGGGGAAAAATTCCTTCTTGCCACACACAGTAAAATTATTAAATGATAGGTAGTGTGGGTGTTCACTGAGCGGGTCTCAGTGAAGATTAGAATTTGTTTTTATTTATTTTATATATAAATCTGCATATTTGTTACATGTATATTGTTGGTCTTATATGTACGCATGTTGAAACACAAGCAACAAAAACTTCCCTAAGGGGATAATAATAAAGCAATCAATCAATCAATATTTTAGTTTCTGTAATTGTAAATCACTAAACAATTAAGTCAAGAATGTTTGAAGGTGAATTTAATTTGGTCAATGCTAAGGGTTAGTCTCAGTCTCAGACAGCAGGAAATGGCCACAGACCATTCACAGCAAGCATGATGTAAAATGCTGCATAAATTGCAAGAGCTGTCAGAAAATCCATTCTCATTGGCTGGCAGCTCTTATGAGGTACAAAGGTTTTCATCCCTTTACCAGATAACAAAAGGTTGTTTAGAAGTTATCAGGCTACAACAATGAGCACCTCTGTGGAAGAACTATAGTCGAAAACTACTTGACTTTTGATTAGATTTGCCAAAGCTTGCAAAAAAAGAAGCAGTTAAGAGTACTGTTATAAACAGATTGTTAAAGCAATTATTTGAATGAGCTACCACTTTGTTGTACGACATGCCACATTAAAAATTCTGGGTACCTCCAAAAGAAATTGCATAAGGCCTCTCAATGGACCAGTCCTGAATCATTGCTCATGATTGCTGAGTCATTGCTGATGATTGCTGATGATTGCGTGTAGGTAGACATAGGCATAACAAAGTAGGGTGACCACAGTTTATTAAATTAAGATACAAATATTCCATTAATATGGTTTGCTGGAACAAATATATATATATATATATATATATATATATATATATATATATATATATATATATATATATATATATATATATTGTAATATTGTACCTGTTACGGATCCACCTGACCTTCCCGCAACAAACACTCAACCGTCCCGCTCCCCCAATACTAATCACCCTCACCTGCCTTCAATCACCATGTCAATTAGCTCCTCTATATAACACTCCCTTCATTCTTCATCTGGTATCATTGCAGTATGCTGACTCACTTACCGTCTATTTAGCTGACGCATCAGATGCCATTCCAGTGCGCTCCCTCAACGATTCCTCTCCAGCGATATTCAGAAGTTTATTCCAAGTCTCCTCTCCTGCAACTCCTTCCCTTAGTGTGATTTTCCAGCCCAAGTAATACTTCAACCTGCAAATACAATAACCACCATCAGGTACTGTTGTCTGTTCCTGAATCGATTTGCTCATTTTTCACTGACCTGCTAATTGCTGTCTGTGTTTGTGTTTATTCCAATTAATACCTTCATTTGGGTTCACCATCTTCATGTCTGGGTTACTGTCACAGTACCATGGTAAAAACTGAGCCTTGTTTATTTGCGTGTCCTGAACTACGTCCATATCTGTGTATTAATGTCTGGCACTGAAGTAAATGGTTCCAAAATAAATGAGAACTGCTACACAGTCGAGGACTTTTAAAATCAGAAATGTAATCGACCGACATAAAGATTAAAATGAACTTCTCTAGGATAACAGTATATTCATTTCTAGCAGGGACATATTTGCCTATCTTCATTTGTATAAGTCAAAACTCTGTTTTCAGCTTCTCTAATGTTAGATAAAAAAAAATTAAAACCTGTTCCTGGGATAGGCAATGAGTATCTTCGCGACTTTACGTAGGATAAGTGGGAATAAATGTATATTTTACAAAAATAAAAAAATATGCATATGCTTAAATGTTTGAAATTAGTTTTGTAGACAAAAATATAATTGTTCCACCATATAAATGTATTTCATTATAAAACTAAAATTGTATTTTAAAGTTTAAATTAATGACTTGAAACAAATAATAGAAGCAGCCATTAAGTGCCCAACATAGATGAGAACTCCTTCAATACTGTTTAAAAATCATCCTAGGGTGATACCTCAAGAAGTTGGTTGAGAAAATGCCACGACTACATTTCTGCTAAATCTAGACAAATTGTGGCCACTTTGAAGATGCTAAAATAACAGTTTTGATTTATTTTGTATTTTAGTCTCAACATAATTTCCATTTCTATTCCATAGTTGTGATGACTTTACTATTATTCTAAAATGGGAAGAAAAAAATTATAATAAAGAATAAGTGTTTCAAAACTTGTGTGTCTAGACAGGCCCCATTTCCAGCAGCCATCACTCCAACACCTTTTCCTTGAGTAATCAAGTTAAATTGTTAATTTGGTACAAGAAAATCCCTTGCCATTATATCAAACACTGCTGAAAGCTATTTGGTTCATTAAATTAAGCTTAACATTGTCTTCACGTTTGTTTGAGTTGTCACAGTGTGCAATCGATGTCTTAAGGTCAAAATTGGCAAAAAAGAAACTGCTTACTCCAGAAACTCATCAGTCAATCATTGTTTTGAGGACAAAGGTGTACACTACAGACAAATGACAACTGACTCTAACAAGGACAGAAAGAGATGTGAAAGGCCAGATGTACTTCTCTTGTTTAGTTGTATATCAAAGTCTCTAGTTTGAGAAGTAGATGCCTCAGCTGACAGCCTCATTGAATTCTACCCGCTCAACCCCAGTTTCATGTACAACAGTAAAGAGAAGACTCCGGGGTGAGGGTATTATGGGAATAATTCATATATAGAAATATATGTATGTGAGCGCATGCAATGTGAATCATAATAAGGGTCTCTAATGTTGCCAAAAGTTTGTTTCTTTTGCTGGAAACTGAATGCACACAGAATTATCATTTTTCTATTTCATAAAATGCATCACATTTCTTTCCCTAAATGTTTTTGAATCAATTAATTTAAACCCTGGAGTAGTTCTTTTTGTCAATTATTGCAAATTGTCCCTTAATTTACCAGTGCATTTGTCTTCTGGATTTTGGAAAATAAATATGTAAAATGTAATCACATTTTATGACAAAATGTTAAGCCTAATATTTGGATAAATGAACTGAATGCAATATTTGGATAAATGAACTGAATGCTAAAAGTGTCATTTAATTTGTTTAGGCTAATAAATTCAGTATAAATTTAAGGCAGGGCTAAATAGAAAATAAATATAGCACTAAAAATGTTTACATTTGTGAATGGAAATTGTTGTTAAATTTGCAAATTAATTTCACTTTTTTTGTGCTTCAGTTCTTGAACACAGCTTTCCTTGGCACACCCAAAGCCTTGTTTCTGACTATGGCTTTCTAATGACCCAAATATATCAATACAAGTTATTAAACATCCTTAGTCTCAGATAAAATGTGAGAAAGATAAATTTAAGTTGCACTTACAAGCGGTTCAAAGCCCTCTTTAATTTATGGAGTTTTTACTTTGCTACTTTGATGCTTTTTGGGAAATGCGACAAAAAGAATAGTACTAATTTAGTTCTAAAACTAACATTTTACGTAGTGCCTCGGGAAACTCAGCCATGGACAAATAAGTGAAATGAGACAAAAAAAAGTTTCCAATTTGGGACTGGTCACCCTACTGCTTTATACGTAATGTCTACCTAGCAATCGGATCGTGTAAAAATAAAATATGTATCTATTTTCTACCCATGAACAATTTTGAAAAACAAACTATCAAAACATATAGGGCTGTTCTCTTTACCTGTATCTGTGGTCTTCAGCAGTCAACACCCGATTACATTGCACCACCTACTGATGAGAAGAAATAGCACCAGGTTGAGATTGTGCATCGGTACTATTCTGCTTTTCCTGCATTTCCCAGATGTGGAAGGTTGAATTTCAAAACGAATTTTAACCACTGAATTTGATTAAGCAAATTTTGTTAAGTGAAATGGAATGAACTGAATATTTTGGAAACTAACTATGGAAGGTAAATATTAATAATTTTTAATACTTAAATTAGTTGTGAAATGTTTCCAAATGAAATATTCGATGCTTAAAAAAAATACAGCCATGTTAAATTTCAGCCTCTCAAATTGCAAGCACTGATAATACAATGCATTTATTTTTTCGAATAGAGCAATTCACCACGCTTCAGAGACTTTAGTCATGAATTTAGCTCCATAGCGCTGTGATAACCGAGCAAATAAATGTTTTTAGTGATTTCAGCATATATCATAAGTTTTTTTTTCCACTATCATCACTCTATAGGTCTACTCTCAGCCCACGCATCGTCGTAAAGATAATTTCACATTTTGTCACTTTTTCCCCTGAAGACATCCAAGCACAAATTCATGGGTGTTCATTAACGAGATGGTCAATTCCCCAAACAATGTGCTTTATGTCAGAATAAAAAGCTGATTTTATGGCTTGTAGCAGTAAAGTGCTATTAAACAGATAAAGCACACCAAACGGGCATCTGGAGGATTATAAAAAGGGCTGCCACACGAATAAACTCGCACACCCCCGAACCCTATGCACTGAGAGAGCGGGGTTATTGAGTGCACTTTACCAAACTGTGTAAATGCTGCCCCCTTGAGGTTGACTTCAATATCAATATGGCCCATGCAACACTATACAATTGTCTATGTAGAGCAAGTTTCCCCAAATAGTTTTGACCAAGGGCAAAATTCTGTCAACAATACAAAGCCAATGGACACCGTTTGTGCTGCTGCTATTATTATTATTATTATATTTATTGTTTTTATTACTATTGTTTTTGTTTTTTTTAAATGTTCACAATATTAGTAGCCAGTTTTATTTATACAAAAAATTCTTAATTTTAAGTTTTTAATGAACAACCTGGTTCTCCATATCCATAATCCATGTGGATTACAGTACCTTTTGTTATATTATCCAGGCATTAATCCAGAAATTATAAAAAAGTAGTTGGTTTAGGGAGACCATTTGGAATATAGAGCCCTACTCGTAGTACAATAAATGTGCAAATAGATTATCTACTCTCAGAATGCATCAACACCATTGAAATAACATAATGAAACCATTATGCCAAATTAGGTAAACAAATGCTTTAACAGTGTTCAAAATATTAATCTCAGCTGAAGGTGCATGAAGGAGACCACCTTATTCCTATGCCCATGATGCTTAGCGGGAAATGTGGGGAGTACTTCTGCAAAGATGTAAAAACACTTGTAGTTGCATGGTAGTTCATTTATTTATTCGTTGCAGTGTTGATCATTCATACTTCTAGATGTGTGAGCACAGCCTGACGGAGCTTAAGAAGGACAATATACGGATAGCCATCTTTTGGTTTGGGAGGACGATTTAAAGATGTGGCCTCTGGATGTATGTAGAGCTACGAGCTGCACATTATCCCTGAGCACTGTGAGGACATTGTAACGTGTTCTAGCCGATAGACTTGAGCAAAACATAATACAATACTCACTAAGTTTGTTTATAGCTGGTTTTTGTTTTTTCAAAGATTCAAAATAAAATGTCTCCCATCTCAACATGACTGATCGCACATTACATGTTGGTAATATGTCTGTTTCTAAAACCATTTGTAGCATTTGCTGTAACACAGTGCCATACTGGATTATTGAAGAACAACAGATATTGTAATGAATGCACGTCACAGTACTGAGATGTATCTCGGGTGATCCGATCATCACGTGGTTAAGCGAGAGACATCATTGTTGGTCGCACAAATGCATCTCCCATGTGCACTTGTGATCGGATTTCTATGGGAATGTTTCATGAAGAAATATAGCATCACTACATCATAAATTAATAAACCAAAAAATAAATGTCTCAAAAGCATGCAAAAATGGTGCACCAGTTACAGCTGAAATTTGTATCTACTGTAAGCGCACACGAAGACACTGAATATGATCCGTAATCCTCCATATAGACAGAGGAAACCCTGTAGAGCTTTGAGTCTTTTCTCAAGAAAGGTTCACTGCTGCCCTCGTGTGTTCGTTGTGCTTACAAAAGCAGCTTGTAACTTCTCAAAATCGGAACCTTGTGCAAATCACAATTTGAGGGACATGTAATTGCATCTTAGGTAATCGCAATATAATTTTGGAGATGGAAATGTTTCATATTAACATACAAATGGAAAGAGATTCACAAATAGAAAGTTGGTTCACAAATAAATTGAATGAGATCCTCTAATGTAAGGAGTGTCACAAATGGTGAATTCACAAATAAAACAAGATTTGCAAATAAAATTATTTACAAATATATTTTTAACTCAACAACTCTGTCCAGCATTCATTTGTAAATCGTGCAGTTATTTGTGGATCGCTTCCTGTGCATTTGCAGATGCTAACACACATTTGCCAATTTTTAAACAAATCTACAAAGAGGTGGATTCCAACCATTTTCTACTCAAGCCAATCAGATAACGGCCACATTACTCCGACCAATCATAGCAAGTTCTATGTTCAACCAATCATGCTTTGTTTTACAATCAAGGTGGGATCCGTGTTACAGCGCTCTCATGAGCATGGAATCAAGCACATAAGCTCCAAGGCCACAAACTTTTAAAGAAACCGATGCCATCAGAGGAATACTGTGACTTAAGTTCGTATAATTTTCTCTCTGCTATAAAAGTGTGTAGTGTCTTGTTAAATGTTGTCAGCTTAAAATTGCCCATTTGTAGAGGGTCCTGATCATTAGCTTTATAGCTAACCTGGCAGACTGTATGATTCTGCTATTTTTATTTGAACCAAGTTTCTTGACTGAAATGTGTCGTCAACCTTAACTCTTAATGTCACACTGCAGATCCAATCAGACATACTACTAGACACAACAAAAGATCAGTAGTTCACATAGAGACTTTTATAAAACATTTATCATATTAGACGATCTTAGGAGCACAAACCATAAATGAATACTCTATATTACACAGTGTACAAGATGTGCTATGCCAATCATTTAGTTTCACATTATGTTAATGTATTTAATAAAAGCAGTTGTAAGGTAATATTTTGCGTGAATGTTTTAGGAGGTACTATTATGGAGTCCTTTTCATAAAATACAGCTTCATGTTCTGACAGTGATAATTGGCTCATTGGTTATTGCCTTCTTTTTCAGACGTTTCCCCTGTTTATTGCCCATCAACTTTGAGGACTTGACTCACCTGCTCAAACTCAGTGGTTCCAGCTCCAACACAGGACACTTTTTTTTTTTTTTTAATGTGTAATATGAGATTATTTTTCTAAATACAGAGTTTAAATAAACCGTAACTATCTTTGGGTTGACTTACTTAAAAATGACAATTGTGTCATTTACTCACCCTCATGTTTTTTTTTTTTTAAACCTGTACTATTTAGTTTCTTCAGTGGAATATAAGAATACATTGTAAAATGTAGATGCTGCTAATGAGGCTGAAATGAAAGCGAAGCTGTCAGTCCCTATCATTATTCCTGACATCTCCTTTTGAGTTCCCCTCACAGTCCTTCGGGTTTGGAACAACATGAATGGGGGTATAAATGATGACTAATTTTATCTGACAAAATATTTTTTGTATTTTAGTTGATAAATCTTGAATTTAGTTCTATCAAGGCATTTTGATGTAAATACGTTTTGTAAATAATTGTTTGTTTAAAAAAAAAAAAAAAGATTTACACTTAAAAGCAAGTCTGTTGACTAAAGGTATAACTTTGTCTTTTTGTTACAAATTACAGGTTGTCATGCATGTAACTACAGAAGACAAGACATTTGTGTACATGTATTCACACACACACTGGCATTGAACATTCCAGCTGGAGTGCTTGCATTTTGCTCGAGTTTGTTGTACATGAACATCTTCTTTGGTCATGGTGTTGTATCAGTTGTCTGGGACAGATACTCCAAGTCAGGGTAAGAGCATTCTGCACAAATGATTGGAAAAAATAACAGTAACCCATTAAAAACAAATCCATTACTGTATAGAAAAGAACATGTTACACAAACAAGATTGGGCCATGGATCTTTGTGATGTATTACCACCAGTAGCTCAAAAGTTCCACAACTGTTTCCATCTTTTTGTGATGTGGAGCAGAGAGCACCGGTTCTCCAGTATCCTTGCAACTCTTATTATTGCCCTCCTGTATCTCAGCCCATATACTTCCTTAGTAAGTGTGAGTAACACTGGACTGGTCTGCCATAACACTTAAGTGCCAAAAATATAAATTATTTGAAATATTTCTTCAATTAATTGTTTTTAATACATTAACAATGTGAAACCAAATTATTGGCATAACAGCTCTTGTACACTGTGTAATATAGGGTATTAATTTATTACTTTTGTCGTGTCTAGTAGTATGTCTGTTTGGATCTGCCATGTAACTAGGAGTTTCAGTCAAGAAACTCGGTTCACATTAAAATAGAAGACTCATACAGTCAGCCAAGATAGCTATAAAGCTAATGATTAGGACACTCTACTAATGGGCAGTTTTCAGCTGTCGAAGTTTAACAAGACCCTACACACATTTAGAAGAATATGAAAGTGTTAGTAAATAGTTTAAAAAAAAAAGGACTTAAATATTTATCTGTTTCTCACCCACACTTATATTGCTCCTGAAGGTATAGCTTTAACCAATGGGGTATGGTGTGTCCACCGTCTCAGGCATGGGAGGCAGGTGCACTAACAAGGAGGCTAAATGCTACAGCCTTTAGAGTTGGTCACTAGTGCGCCTCTCGAGGCCAGGGGAGTGAGGTTTACACAAACTATACACACATACCAGCTGGCTACCGTTATAGATGGATTAATTTTATACTGCCATTTTCATGTGCATTCTTGGAGCTTCACCATTCACATGCATTGTATGGGCCCACAGAGCTGTGATATTCTTCTAAAAATCTTTGTGTTCAGCAGAAGAAAGAAAGTCATACCCATCTGGGATGGCATGAGGGAAAATGATTAGATAATTTTCATTTTTGGGTGAACTATCCCTTTAAGTTGACTTTGGTAGACTTAGTAATTTATCGTTAATTAACTACTAATTATGAAACACACCTAAATGTATATTTTGCGAGTGTTTAATTACAGGCCCACATTTTTATTGTCTTATGTCTCAATAACATCACTTGAATCTAATTGTTGGTTCTCAGATATCTCATCAATTGTATCAAAATAGTATGACTACTCATGCATCATTAATAAATATGTGTTAGAGATTAAATATATTTAATTTTATGTCTCTGTATTCCAAAATTGCTTGCATTCACAAATGTATTGTGTTCACAAAACTCATGTTGAAAAGTCCTATTCGGAACATTTCGTTCAGTTTCGGCCACATTTCGTTAACACTCGTCTTTTTCCGCCAATCACTCGGCCACTCTCGCTCAGTGAGTGCAGTGGGGTTGATGATGATCGGATTTTCGTTTCGTTCTCTGTTGTTGTTCTCGGTGACGCGACGGAGGTGTAGCCTGACGCGGTCTCTTACGTGTCGGCCTGAATAAAAGTGGAGCTCCGAGGGCTCGAGAGTGACGGGGGAGCCTGTATCGGTAAGAGAAGACAAGTGTCCGGAGGGAAAGTGCTCGTCTCGAACGGCACAAGGGTTTGGTTTAGGTTCGCCCCTGTGGAAACAAAGAGATCATGGCGGCTGTAGTTGTTGCAGGCTGAGGGAGGGGAGGTAAACGCAAGACAAACTAATGTGGGAAATCTTCATGCATGGGTTGAAAATTACAAAAGAAAATGCAATGAAACATGGATGCTCAGCCTCTCTAATTGTCTGTATGATTGTGCACAGAGTAACTATGTGCGCTATATTTTATTCTTGGATTTTTTTTTCACGTCCTGTGAAGACCAAATATGTGCTGCTGCGTGAATTCAGGGTGTAATACTCTTATATCATACTAGGAATAATTTATCTTCTCCAGTGTCCTTGATAGATCGTGCGATTTATTGGACGCGCTATTGATTTTGCAATCCTCTAAGACTAGGTTATTATTGTTTCATGTTTTCATGAAATGTAATTGCCAGAAAGCTGTAGCTACACACCCTCAAACAAATACACACTCTAGTTATCCCTTTGCCTTAAGCACGTTGCACGTGGCTAATAACGAAACATAATGTTGTATTGCATATTTTCATATTGTACTGCACAAACCTATCCAAGTAAAAGTTGTCATGATCATGCATTTTGAGGTGAAAGTTGTATTGGCATTACTACTGGTCTGTTCACTCTGTATGTGTGTGTGTGTGATTTTAGTAGGCTGCCATTGGGATTAGTTATTAGTTATTTGAATGCTCTGCAGTTCCTTGTCCTAGATTAATCTTCAAGAATTTGAAAAGTAGAGGGAGAACTATACATGACCAATCAAACAACAGATAGACTTATCGTCATGAGATCACATTACTGTCTTTTCACGTTTCCTGCCATGCTAGGCTTTCTCTCTCTGTCTCCCTCCCTCTACCCCGTTTCATTTTTATTTCCAGTATTGGCATGATTTTTCAAATAAAAACAAAAGTAACAACAACACTGACTGAGGTGGTAATTTAAAAACAACAATATGCAATATAGGCTAAAATATAATACAATAAAACACCTTAGAGCATGCAGCTTTTATATATATATATATATATATATATATATATATGATATATATAAAATAAAAAAAAAAAAATGATATGCAGTTTTTAGAAAATCTCGCTCTCTCGGCATTTTAAGCACTTCCCTTTTCTCAAAACACTAGCTTTTTCTTGTCTTTATCTTCAGCAGTAGTAGTGTTAGGCTTTGTGTCAGTTAAATCTGAGTGCTGAATTCTTTCACAGGTTTATTTATAATTGAACGGACGTTATAAGTTCTTTTCACACCGCGCTTAACCCTGGGTTATCTTCATTCTAAACCAAGTTTTTAACCACGGGTAAAGCAACTTTTAACACTTGCAATTTTGAAAGGGGGTTAGCACCGCTTTTTACCCTGGGTTATGATACCCTGTTTTATCGCTGGGTTAACCATGTTTTGCGTTGCCAAAAGTATACAGTGTGAAACGGTGTAGTGTTCGAATGTTTGAGAAAGTTGTTCAGTAACAGACAACCAATCATATCCTACCTCATTAAATATTTGTGCACTTTGTGCAGTCGCTGAAACATTCACCCGCTGTTACCGTTCACCGTCTGAGGGAAACCGTTAAAGTGTCCAACTGTGGTGACAAACGCGATAACTGCCGTGATGAAGAGACAGTTTTCAGAGCATATTTCAGAAGACGAAAGACAAACAGCTGATTTGCTTGGCAACATTTCCAGAGAGGAGCAGAGCAGCTCCATTGACAGGGTTGCGTGTCGGTCGCGAGCTGTTTTTGTCCAATCAATGTTATCGACACCGCAAATATGCAAATAAATTAGATAACCCAGGGTTTATAAATGTACAGTGTGAAACATCGGAACATGAATACCCAGGATCAATTATTAATCCAGGTTAAAGTATGAACAGTGTTGTATGAACATGAAACTGGATAACCCAGTATTCGGTTTACCCAAGGTTTAGAATAACCCAGGGCTAACGATTTCAAGTGTGGAAAGCCCTATAGTGTAGCATTTATAGTCCAACATACCAATATATATTTATACTGAACTCTGCAAAAGTTTTAGGCACATGTGAAAAATTTTGCATAGTGCGGATGTCTTTAAAAATAATGCCATGAATTATTAATATAAATGAAAGTTTTCATTTATCAATTAACGTCATACAAAGCTAAATTAATATTTGGTGCGACAACCTTTACCTTCAAAATAGCACCAATTCTCCTAGGTACACCTGGACAGTTTTTCTTGTTTGTTGGTAGATAGGCTGTTCCAAGCTTCTTGGAGAACTTGCCACAGTTCTTTTATTTAGACTGCCTCAATGATGTTGAAATACAGGCTCTTGGAGGCCATACCATCTGCTGGATGACTCCTTTTGCTTCTATTCTATTATATTATATTTGCAAAGAGACTGTTGAAATCTAAAATTGATATCTGCTACTGAAACACTAAAAGCAGAATATAAAATAGGCATCTTAAGATGATAAAGTTTTTGTGAGAAATCTTAAAACTATATATACAGATATATATATATATATTTATTAGGGGTGTAACTATACACTCAGCTCACGATTCGATACGTATCACGGTACTGGGTTCACGATACAATACGGTTCACGATATTTTGAACAAAATTAAAAAAATGAAACAAATTAAAAAAACAGATTTATTTCCAAAGCATTAACATTTTTCAATAACTTTCTTTGTTGTATTTTAACCTTCTGTATGTAAATTAACAATTGACTAGGTGTCACTGAACAATAAAACTGAATTTTAACATGAAATTAGAATTAAGATAGCTGAAACCTAAGAGAGAAATTCTTAAAGCAGTAAAAGTGCAAAAATAAAAAACAAAACATTAAAACAAATATTGTCCTGTTCAAGTAAGTTCAACTCAACACAAACAGCTTGTGGGTTTGTTTAGGTTACTTACAGTTACAGTACACCAACATGCAAATGGAGTGACAAACACTCACACAAATGCAAATGCACAGTTTCTCACACACTTAGTAATGCATATATACCTGCTCTAACTGGTTCGATTTGTTCTTCAACTGGAGGAAAACCTCTTCGTGTTGTTCAGGGAGTAAGTGGGGCAATGATCAAAATCTGGGGTCCAAGGCAGTACTCTCTAACAGATAATTCTGTTCCTCTGTGTGTCTGATTGAGAGGTTTTGCAGGATGGCTGTATTCATGTTAGCTATAGTTGTAGAGTATTTCTCGTCATGCTCTGTTTGATCATGGATTTCAAGGGCACAATGAGTGACAGGGCGCTCTCTTCATTAGACAGGACGGTGGTGACTTTTTTAAGTTTAAGAAGGTTTACTATTTCTTCAGCATCACTGATGTCGGCGCTATCCAGAGTATCAGTTAACGGGCATTTTTGCGCACCTCTGTGCTCAACAGGGCAGACGTTATAGCCACTTGTTGCTCGAGATAGCGTTTCAGCATTTCCATTGAGCTGTTCCATCGTGTAACAACATCCATGATAAGATTATGTGATGCGATCTCAAGCATCTTATACTTTACCAGGAGCACAGCTGTTGCTGTGGCACTGCGGTGAAAGAAAGCCACGACTTTTCTCACGTGACAAAGCAAGCGACTGACACGGAGCATGCAATCTTGCTTGCGACGCAAGATTCAATGTGTACAAACCCCTTAATATGAGGAGACAACCCAGCTTCTCTCACTGCCACCTGTGATATATGTGATGCAATGATTTACATGTAATGTTTACTGTGAAATGAGAAAATGAATTTGGTTGTAGTGGAATTTTATTGTAGTGTGTGTGTAAAGAGCTCAAGGGCTGCATCTGTAACTGTTGGCAGGCTTCTGGGTTTGGAGAGGGGCGTGTGTCGCGGTTCATTCTTCAGGAACCGTGACACAGGATCATGGATGTTTGTATCATGATTTTGGTTGTGGTTCGCATATCGTTACAGCCCATTATATATACTAGGGCTGCACGATTTGGGGAAAAAAGTCATGTTGCGATTATTGAGGCTAATATTGAGATTGCGATATAATAAACAAATGGTATCATGAGTCAATTTGCTTGGTTATCAAGGAAAATGCACAAATAGATTACTGATAATGCTGAAATGTGTATTTTTCAACTCAAACATACAAACTAGCAAAAAAACAAAATGTATTTGGGCACATGTATACCCAAATACTTGAAACTATGTGAAGATGCTTTTAAAGGCAATGATGCCAGTGGGTACTATGTGGCAGCACTATTAAGCATTAGGCATTAATTCACTTTTATTCAGATTTAATTTATAGCCAGGGGAATAGAATTGGCCAGGACATACAGCAGAAGTCATTTGCGTATAAAGACAATTTAGGGACAGTCTAGGAGAGGATCTAAACAACAGTTGAAATCCCTACCTAGAATAAGTTGACTAAAATTTAAATATGGAAAAATGTCTCATTATCCCAATTAGGGTACCAAATGAGCTCTGTTTATCTGGCCTGTAAATATAATAAAGCACCCATTAGGGTCTGAAATGACCTTGGAAACAGAAAACTTATTGTGAACGAGAATAGCTACACCCCGCAACTTACTAGGGAAAGTAGAGTGGTAAAGCTGGCCTACCTAGCCCCTTTTGATCTTTAGGTGGTCTGCTGGCCTAAGGTGAGTTTCTTGAATAAAAGCTACTTTGGTATTTAAATGTTTCAAGTGATTAAGAATTTTATTAGGCTTTACCTGTGAATTAAGCCCTTTAACATTCCACCTGGTGAGTCTTAGTGCACCACTAGGTGCTTTTGTTTTGCTCAGTGAAGACATAAAACACTGTTATAAACAAAGTGACCACCCCCAACAACCAGCATCCCTTGCTTGTAACACATTAGGACGAAAAAGTTTACACCCAATCAGTGACAAATGTAAGTGAAAAATAAAACAACCTAAACCCACCCCTAAACCCTGTTCCAAAAGCTTCCAAAAGTTCAGCATCAGGAAACACTTTACCATTTTAATCAGAAAACTCCTAGACCTCCCTACATTGGGCAACAAAACGTCATGAACATATTTATACCAAAATTGTTGGATACCACAGTCGATTGTGTAAACAATTGACTAAGTAGTCAATTGACAGTACACAATCATGGAGTATAATAGATAGAACACTAATAATAAAAAGCAGAAGCATTTTAAAACTATGTGCAGAAGTCAGGTGGACTGTAGAAGAAATGGACGTTATCGTAAGTGCTACAATGTCTTTTGTAGCTGAGATGTTCCACAAATATCAAGAACACTTTATCAAAAAGTTAGCGTTTAGACTAAAATAAAGTACCTAAAATAAAAATACCTTTTACATTTGCCCATTTAAATTACCATTACTGAAATGTGGTTAACCATACCAGCTTTTATGCCAAAGGAGAGGAAAAAAGGCCAGAGAAAACTAAAAAGACCGGCAAACTGGCAAATAAATGAGGGCAAGTTGACACCAAAGTAAAACAAATGTCCATCAACTCCATTCCATGTCCAGTATTTCAACATAAACCTTTCTGTGTCAAGACTCCGAACAAAGTTATTGGCTTCAATAGTAAACAGCAACCATTTCTTCTCACTGTTTGAAAGTGTAATGCACAGTCTGGCTGGGAATAGATGAGCAAGCTTGAATATTTGTAAAGTTACAACATAGTGTCTTTGAACTCGGCATGCAGCTTCAGAACGCCAGGGCTGTAATCCTCGAAGATCCAGATCCTGTGTCCTTTATACGCCTTTTTTGCAAGACTTGTGAATGACCATATCCTTAACTTGAAAGAGCTGAAATCGTAATGGGACAGGTCGCGGTCTCTGCCCCGGGGCAGGTTTGGGCGCAAGGTTTCGGTGAGCTCTGTCCATCTCGGGTGGTGAAGATAGAACCTGAGGGCCAAGAACCTCAAGGAGCTGGGAGAAGAAAGTTGTTTGATGCCGACCCTCAATGAACTCCGGTAAGCCCACAATACATCCTGCCATCAGCTACGACCCTCAAGGTATGAAACGTTAGCCCGCAGCCACTCATTATCTTTTTGGAGCAAAGAACATGTGGCCTCAAGCTACTCGAGACATTGGCCCACCCGCTAGACTTGAGGGATCCGATGCGTTGATCATGATCTGCAACCAAGGATTTTATATTGTCCAGCTTTGTTGCCAAGCTCTCGAAGATAGGCTCTGAGCTCGTCATGCAGGGTGCTGATTTCAGCTAACGTTACACTGGCCCCAGACGATGAAGTGTCTTCTCGGTCCTTTTCCACCTTTTTGCCCCTTCCCTTAGACATTTTGTGTGAAATAAAAATTCAAGAAACTGTTAACAAACAAAAGCTCCCTGAAGAAAACTAAAAATAGTAAGGTTTAAAGAGAAGCAAGTGAAAAGTTAGAGGGAGCGGGTTGCGCACACGTCGTCTACTCGGGTGCCATAAACGGAAGTCCTTTTCTGTTTCTCTTAAACAGATTTTCCAAGTAGCAGAGAGTGTGGACAGGAGTTGGTGGATAGTGTGAAGATTCTATCAAGGCGTTCCTCATGTTGGTTTATATGGTTAAATTGCAATAACACATACAATTTTAATTTGAGACTGTAATGTAAGCTATAATGAGCAAGTCCCTCTTCTTCTGCCTGCTTTCTCACCAGCTCGATTACCATGGAGACGGGAGCCGATGCCCAACAGGGCGCAGAAACTGCTGTCTCTGAGACTGAGTGCCATCAGTTCACCCAGGCTCAAATCGCCACTCTTGCACAGGTAGGAACACAATTGATAATTCACTACACCAGGGATAGTCAACTGGCAGCCCTTGGGCAAAATCCAGCCTGCCGATCATCTTTATCTGGCCCTCAACTGATTATGATCTCATCCCCTCACTCTGAAACATCAGAGCGAATTCCAAGTTTGCAACTTGTTATTATAAGCTCTTTGAAAATGTGAATGCTTTTTTCGGAAGTCCGTACATTGTAATTACAGTAAATGGAATGTATTTCGAGAGCTGCTTAACGTTCAGTCAAAAGCCTCTTTATCTAACATTGAGAGCAGCGACAGGACTGTGTTTGAATGTGTGTGTGTGGTGTTGGGTAGGTGACAATGTCTGCAGGACATGGTAGCGCCACAGCACCCACAGTCACACTGGTGCAGCTGCCCAATGGTCAAACGGTGCAGGTTCATGGAGTAATCCAAGCTGCTCAACCTTCAGTCATTCAGTCGCCACAGGTGCAAACTGTCCAAGTAAGACACCTTAACACCTCCAATATATCTCTAAATGTTTGTGATGTGTTTTCTATTAAATTCTATTTACCTCACAGAATTAAATTAATGTGTAATTATGTGACATTTGTGCATACGTAAATACCTAAATTGTACTTAAATAATTTCTTATAATAGTATATTATGTGTGATTTTGCATGTGCAAATTATGTCTGTTGATCAGATTTCCACTGTAGCAGAGAGTGAAGACTCGCAGGAGTCAGTGGACAGTGTGACTGACTCTCAGAAACGGAGGGAGATCCTTTCTAGGCGGCCCTCGTATAGGTATGTATGTTTGTATGTATGTACGTTTTTCAAGGGTTTTGCATCATGTAAGAAAATGTTCCTGCTGCTATCTGTGATCTATAGGAAAATCCTAAATGACCTGTCATCAGACACCCCAGGAGTTCCAAGAATCGAAGAGGAGAAATCTGAGGAGGACGCTGCACCTGCCATCACAACAGTGACTGTGCCAACCCCAATATATCAGACCAGCAGTGGCCAGTACAGTAAGTCAAAGTCTGTTTGTTTTCTGAATTTCTGTGAGATAATTGGAATTTGAAACTGCATCTTCCACATGAGCATCAAGGCTCAGTGTGTCTGCTCTAAATGCTAACTGATATATTTATTTTTATATATATATATATATATATATATATATATATATATATATATATATATATATAGTGCCATGTTAAAATGTAATCGATTGTGACCTGTTTCATGCTGTTTCTTCCTTAGTTGCCATTACGCAGGGTGGAGCAATTCAGCTGGCAAATAATGGCACAGATGGATTGCAGACTCTAACCATGACCAATGCAGCAGCTGCACAGCCTGGAACCACCATCTTGCAGTATGCCCAGACCAGTGATGGTCAACAGATACTGGTGCCCAGCAATCAAGTGGTGGTACAATGTGAGTTGTTGTAACTGCCTCTTATTTTTTGACAAGAATATAAGTATCTTGAATGGATGTTCCTTTAAGGTGCAATATGTAATATATTTACTGTACTGTTAAAATTATTATAATATGTTCTCTGAGATTTAGGAAACACGCTAATTTGAAATACTGGCTTCTCCGAAAACAATGGTACAGCCAGTCTATTCTACTTTGAAATGTCTGATCCGGGCCAGAATTTCTGTGTGTTTTGGCCTGTGTTATCCTGCCCACTGCCCATTGCCCATTTCCCAATAGTATTTTGACACCCCGGGTTGCCAGATTTGAAACAAGTTTGAGGGCAAACACAGCATGCTGCAGCCATGGAAGCAAGCAATACATTTAGCTAACATTGACAGAGTTATAAAAATCTCTATAAAAACTTGTTTATAGTTTGCAAACAATAAAAACATTGCAAACGTATACATTAGCTGAACAACTTAGTGTAAGGCTTGTCGCTTGCCATTGTCAATTTGCTCGTTCCTGTTGCATGTCCTCAACCTGTCTCCAATATTTTGAATTTGGACTGCAGTACCCATGTTAAACACTTGATGTCAATGTTACATATTGCTCCTTTAAAGAAAACATGAAATAGTAACATATTGAACTTCTGTAGTGTGAAACAGAATATTCAACGTGTAATATTTGTTCAAATGTTTAAAATACTCACTTTTACAAAATTATAGCCACATGGCATAAACATTATGCATGTAAACATGATTTTAGTGTGATAAAATCACTTGTTAACATTTTCTGTGTAAATTTATAGCCAATTTTACAACTTTTTTGCCATGACGATGTAATGTCAACAAACCTTAAATGACTGTAAAAATGTACATTTAAACAAATTTATAGCTCAAATAATACATGAGCTTAACAGAAGAATTAATTTAAGTGCTTTTATAAAATTAGAAGCTTTACATTTCTGCCTTTAAAACAATAAAAAGGTTGCCACACTTGCTTCCATTTTAAGTGCCTCACTGTAACGTCCATTTTTTCTTTTTTAAATGAAGTTTCATAACAAAGTTTGGGAAGTGCTTGTTCATTTAATCCGACTAATCACATCGCCAGAGTAAGCATATATAAACAGCTGCTTACATCCATGCTCCAGCATTTGGCCCCACCCAGTTACCCACGACAGATCCACACGACAGTTTTGAATGACACACTACACTGCACAAAGCATTTGCCGTCATCAGATAAGCTGTTCCATCGCAATCGTAACATTATTCACCAAGCTGCCACAGCAGCCACTATTCATATTTCGCGGCTACGCTTGCTGCCAATGTAACTGTTCTTCTCAGTTTCCTCATCAAAGCAGACCTGGCTTCAAGGTTGCCTCCCACACAGGCCACTTTACTGTATACCTGTTGTACAGCCCCCCCCCCAGGTCCTCTCATCCTATTTCCACCCTGAACGGTCCCTATAGTATGTGGCTGCCTCAGCGAATGGGTGCTGCTCTGGCTTCATGCCACTTGAGCTCTATTACAGCTTTAATTTAATGTGAGCAAATCAAAAGATTAACAATTTAATTCAAACATTATTCCAACTCCAGCATTTCAATCCGGTTCTCCCGCACAGGTGATTCCCATCAGCCTGATTGCCTTGCAGTGCAGCTGATTTAGGATGTGTTCCATTCAGTGATCATTCCCATGCCCTATTCCCTTTGAAGACTTTACCATCAACCGTGAGATATTTGGAGGGCTAAGAAGTGGGGGGATCAACATTTCGGAACTAAATTTTTAAGCCTTTATTATCAGAAATTCCGTTTGAGGTTATCTTTCAACATGACTCTCATGATTGTTCTCCCTTCAAAGTGCCCTTCGTGGCAGGGGCAATAATGCAACAAGCGAACTTCCTTTCAAATGACTGTACTCTAATTAATTGATTTCCAAATCAGTGCAGACATTTTAGCGTGAGCTTGCTGTCACAGCAGCATCTGCTCTTGACCATGCTACAGCTCACTATGGCTATATACAGCTTCTGTCCGAACAGACCCGAGCAGAATTCAGCTCCGTAAGCTGAGGGTCACACTCTGCGTCACCACTCGTTCATGAATCATTCCGCAAACATTCAAGCTCACCTCGCCACACAGTTCTGATAACTATGAAGCAAGCGTGTCTACAAACTTCTAATCATCTCTAGACTATAACATGGCTTTCTCTCCTTCCGACCAGGACATATGTTTCATGCAGGTTAAATCAATCCATCATTGAAATTTTACTGACAAGTCTTCTCCACTTTTGCCCGTTTGACAAGGGAAAAAGTAGAGAAGCTTGAACATAGAACTTAATTTCTCTATGACTTTAAAGTGTTTCAGCAATCTCTCATAAATTTGCGCTCCACTCAATCTTAAATAAATTTTTGCTTCATCTTCACAATATTTAGCTTTTTATGTAGACTTTATTACAGGTTATCAATATAAATAGTCATATTTATTCACCACACAACTGCAAAACGGCAGCCATATAGTATTTATTAAATCCAATTCTCAGGCACAAACTCCAAATGATTACTTATGTCCTCCCACAAAACTAGATGAGTTACCTCAGCCACCAATACAGAGTTAATTTAATTACTCGCATTACGTTGGAGAACAATCTACAAAGCTCCAAACCATATGTTAAATTAAATAAATATCAGACTATGTATTCATCTTGGTACTTATTTTCAGGTGCCTTCTAATTTAATGACAAATCACAACTTTAAATGACGTTGTACGAATGCATGTATTCTGACATCGCTTCACAAATGTTCCAGATATTTAATCTAGCAAACAGTTAAATTTAAGGTGTCTGCAGACACTACATTTAATTATGTCTCCCTCAACAAGCATTTGTACAAGCGTGTTCACAGGTGTCTTGAAACAATTTATTGTACCAAAAAATAAAAACGTCTGCACCCAATAATCCCAAAGTTCGAAATATCTTCCTGGAAGTGCTTTTACAGGGGATCCCTTTTTTCAAATGTGGATCAACTATTCGTCTGTTACTCCAATTGGCAATGCCGTTTAATGCTAGACGTTTCTGAAAAATGCATGTTTTTCATATTTCTGTTTACATTTTCCGTAATTGTTATATTATCCATAAACCCGTCCCTCTATGAAGCAGCAAGTATTGGTAGCCCTGCTTCCAGTGTTTCCAACAATGTACACCCACTATCAGAGTGCTGGGCTAGACCATTATCTCAGCAAAACGTAAATGCCTGCCCAACCTTGAGCCCCGGCTAGCCACAATGCTAGCTGCGGACCGCTGCGATCTGTGTCTGATCACGCTTCAGGTTCCTTCGGCCACATTCACTAATGGCTCTAATACCAATCCACTGCAACATCAGCATTTTACCATGCTTCTGCCAAAGCCTCTTTTGTCTATGTTTCACCGCAGCCTTAACAAGCCCTGACTTTGCAACTGCAAGCCCTTTTCTCCTCTAACTCATACGTACCACCATGGTACCTCACTGCAATGACATCACAACCACTGTACCTCTGCTATTGGCCCAATACATCGCCAAATCAACGCAAATGTGCCGCAATTGCGGCATGTCTTTCAGGCCATGTGTCTAAGCATCCATGGCTTCATAACATGACGTGTTTTTCTGCTTAATTGTCGTATATTGTGCCATTCATACCAAAGAAACCATTACCCAACTAGTGATTGACAACAATCGGGCTGTTTCAGGTCTTCCATAAACAGTTCGCCATAAGCCTGCATATCTGCATCAATCAATTTAATTTGAATATAGCCTACTATATGCCCTCCCGTCGAATGTCGTGCTTGATGAGTTCTCGTTTATATGCAGCATAAACTTTCCACACAAAAACACGGGCTCTTCCTTTTAAATGCCGTGTGGTGCTGTGCTCGAGGATTCAGATTTTTAAACGCAGCATAAATCACTTTCACAAGAATCACGTGTTCTACAGTCGAATGCTGGGTGGGCCTACGCCTGTAGATTCAGCTGCTGGCAGCACTGAGAGAGCTCAGTAAAATATAGAATAAACCGTTCTCACATGAATCGTATGCTCTCCCATTGAAAGCAGTGGAGATTCAGCCCTTTCATACTGCAAAGGCTCTCGTTTTAAAGCAACATTAATCACTTCATTTGAAGGCAGCACGGGCTATCGCATTCGAATGCAGTGAGAGTCACCACATGCAGGCTGTGGGCAAAGAAACACAGACATTGGACAACATATAATTGGAAAAGAGTGTTATGGATCATAAACCCATTGAGCTTTTGTGGGATCAGCTAGACTGTAAGGTGTGTGAGAAGTGCCCGACAGCACATCTATGGCAAGTGCTACAGGAAGCATGGGGTAAAATGTCACCTCAGTGTCTGGACAAACTGACAGCTAGGCATTTTAAAATGTCACCTCAGTGTCTGGACAAACTGACAGCTAGAATGCCATGGATCTGCAAAGCTGTCATTGCTGCATTTGGAGAATTTGTTGATGAGAACATGTTTAAGAAGTTGAAAAAGAAATGTTTTCAAACTTTAATAGAAATGTTTCACATTATTTATGTCCTGACTATACATTGTGATCAGCTGAATGTCACTTTGGTGAATAAAAGCACCAATTTCTTTCCATAAGAGCAAAATCTGTACATTATTCCAAAAATGTGGCTGCTAGTGTACATGCATACAAGGGCTCTCCCGTTCGAATCGCAGTGAAGGTTCTCCCGTGCGAATGCTGTGTGATCAAACTCACGCTTATTTGTATCGTGAGCTCTCCTGATCATACCACTGCAAATAATCCCCTGTTTGATCGCAGGATGGGCTCACCAGCTTCTGGTGGTTCAGCAAAGATGGCGGTGAAGCAACCTCTCTCATCAACAATCCGCTGGAGAACAGAGTAGAATATTTTACAGTTCATGTAATCCCCCCCTCTTATAGGTGGCCACTGGACCTTGATGTGGCATCCATCAATTGCCTCAATGACCCCATCAAGGCCACAGAGGCGGTGGAAGGCAGCAGCAGAAACAGCTTTTTCACACGCATTTGGCCAGTAGATAAAGTTTGGCCCCATGCCCGTCATGATGGTCAGCACTTGAAGAATTATTTGATGCGCTGACGACTGTGACACATCGAATTTGTCAGACATCTCCCTAAAGCTGTTTTGATTTGCCATATAACAGAAGAACATTAACACCTTCTTGGTAAGGCCATTCTCTTGCAACTTTGTCATGAAGTAGTAAAACTGTTGTGATCCTCAAACGATGAGCAAAAGTATTGTCATCCATGTTCAACATGACCTCCCACTCTGTTCCCGTCTTAAGGATCACTCGCTGTGTGGCTTGCAGCACAACTGAGATCAGTGCCCTGATGAAAGAGCAAAAAAAGAGCCAAAAAGTAAATAACCCAGTTATAGCTGCCATCACTGTAGACTACTGTTTTTGTTGTTAGACTATTGTTTTGTTGTCAATTTCAGCGGATCCAAGGGCTATATAAAGGGAGGTTACTAGCTTACACAGTTTTATTAACAAATCTAAAGACCTAATAATGTATCGAGCATATTTAAGTTTAAGAAGTCAAGGGCTACTTTACTCTTGTTATCATGATTTAACAATTTTGTCCCTATGTTAATATAACTTTGCTTCCTAGATAGCCTTCTGGTTAGAGAACATTAATTCGGAATATAGTAAAATTTTATCATTGTGTACTAAAACCATTCAACAGGTGACGCCATCGCCACCACCCTCCATCTGACCCTCACCCACCTAGATAAAAAGTACTCATACGTTCGAATGCTGTTCATAGACTTCAGCTCAGCATTCAACACAATCATTCCTCAGCACCTGATTGGAAAGCTGAACCTACTGGGCCTGGACACCTCCCTCTGCAACTGGATCCTGGACTTCCTGACTGGGAGACCTCAGTCAGTCCGGATCACCACCACACTGAGCACTGGGTCCCCCAGGGCTGTGTGCTCAGTCCACTGCTGTTCACTCTGCTGACTCACGACTGTGCAGCAATGCACAGCTCGAACCACATCATTATGTTTGCCGATGACACGACCGTGGTGGGTTTCATCAGCAAGAACGACGAGTCGGCATACAGAGAGGAGGTGCAGCGGCTAACGGACTGGGGTAGAGCCAACAACCTGTCTCTGAATGTGGACAAAACAAAAGAGATGGTTGTTGACTTTAGGAGAGCACAGAGTGACCGCTCTCCGCTGTACATCGACGGCTCCTCTGTGAAGATCGTCAAGAGCACCAAATTCCTTGGTGTTCACCTGGTGGAGAAACTCACCTGGTCCCTCAACACCAGCTCTATCACCAAGAAAGCCCAGCAGCATCTCTACTTTCTTCGAAGGCTGAGGAAAGCACATCTCCCACCACCCATCCTCACTATATTCTATAGAGCAGCTGCATCACTGCCTGGTTTGGGACTTGCACCGTTTCGGACCGCAAAGCCCTGCAGAGGATAGTGAGGACAGCTGAGAAGATCATCGGGGTCTCTCTTCCCTCCATCAAAGACATTTACTCAAAACACTTTATCCGCAAAGCAATCAGCATTGTGGACGACCCCACACACTCCTCACACAAACTCTTCACCCTCCTGCTGTCTGGCAAGAGGTACCGAAGCATTTGGGCCCTCACGGCCAGACTGTGTAACAGCTTCTTCCCCCAAGCCATCAGACTCCTCAATACTCAGAGACTGGACTGACACATGCGTGTCTTGAGTTGCTCTTTAATTATTGTCACTTTATACCTGGCTGCTACCTCAATAACTGCTATGTCCATAGAACATTATCTCATAGTATGTTATGTTTACATTTGGCATTTTTAGAAACTGTCATCTTTTTGCACTACTGTGTACTGGTCGGCGCTGCACTGTCTCTCACTGTGCCCATTTTCCTGTTAATTTTTAGTAATTTTATTGTACTATCCTGTACTTTTTGCACACGTTTGCACGTGCACTTTAGGTATGTTATTTAGTCTGTGTAGTCTCTTATGTGGTTCTGTGTTTGCACTGTGTAGTTTTATGTAGCACCATGATCCTGGAGGAACATTGTCTCGTTTCACTGTATACTGTACTAACTGTATATGGTTGAACGACAATAAAAACGACTTGACTTGACTAAAATGTATGTTGCACATAAACCCCGTTATACGTTTGTATTTCCATAGGGCATTACCATTTGTTTACACTGCTGGTTCAATTAAAACGTGGTTAATATGTTTTGATACAATCAAATACACGGAAACATTAACATACCTTCTCTGCTTTCTGTCATCTTCCTTGAGGTCTCTTAGGTGAATGGCATACTTATTTTGCCATTTGTATAACTCCAATTTACTTTCCTGGATGTGTCCATCTTTTTTTCCGACTTGTCGTTTTGTGCGTAAATGGAACGCATCCAACCCGGATTTCTTGTTTGTTTGTTTTTACGGATATGACGTTGAACCGAGTCCAGAGCTCCGACTTCCGAGACAAATGGAATAATGTTTTAACGTTTAAAGCTTTATTAATCCCCATGGGGCAATTCATTCAGACTGTCATGCAGCATAAGTTCACTTCTGTTATTGCCTGGATTGATTGTTGGCTATTACATCTACCCTACAGCTGCTTCTGGAGATGTTCAGGCCTATCAAATCCGCACTGCACCCACCAGCACTATTGCCCCAGGTGTGGTCATGGCCTCCTCCCCTGCCCTGCCAAGCCAAGGAGGTGCTGAAGTGGCCACACGCAAAAGGGAGGTTCGTCTCATGAAGAACAGGTAAAAACACAGTGCAGCATCCTTTAAAGTTATAGTAAAGCCAAATTAAATCAACCTTATTACCATTGGTCAGAAATTATGGGCCTTTTGATACTCTTGTTTTTTTGTTTTTTTTAAGAGGCTTAACAGCCATCACAGAAAATCTGCTCCGTTGACCTTAAATTCCTTTCCCCCTCTAGAGAGGCTGCACGTGAGTGCCGTCGGAAAAAGAAGGAATATGTCAAGTGTCTGGAGAACCGTGTGGCCGTTTTGGAGAACCAGAACAAAACACTTATCGAGGAACTCAAAGCTCTCAAAGACCTGTACTGTCACAAATCAGAGTGATAACTGTTTCCTTTCATTCTGATGGACTTGTGTGTACAGAGACTAAAGGGCAAGTCAGCCAGATGCGGACGCATGTTTTCTAAATGTTTTCATATTTTACATTGCTGCAGATTGCCTGTATGAACACACAAATACGTGAGGGAACAGAACAAAAGCCCTCCTTGCCAAAAAAATCTCTTTTAGATTTATTGGATCATGTCAGTAAAGACAGATAAATGCTGAAAACTTGGTTGTGGACTTAAAAACACAAGTACGTTCCAGCCATCTTTACTCCTGAACTCAAACCACGACTTGGAGGAGGTTTGTGGGGCAACTTTTAATAGAGGTTTTAAAGGATGAAAAGGAACATGATTTAACTGAAATCTCTATAATAGGTATAAATCATTGTGCAAGATTTTCGCTTCACTAAGAATGGAGTTAGCATCATTCCCTGTTGAAATTCAAAAGGATTAACGTGTCTGACTGTTACTTTTATTTTGTGGATTGTGCTCTTTTGTTTTAATTTCATGTTTTATCTATAATTATCAACAAGCTTTCAAAACTATATAAAAGTATGAACATTGATTTAGAGAATATATGTCATTTATTAACTGGTATATTAGTGTTGTATACAAAACATGATTATAGAATGTATATTTTGATTTTGAACAATTTTGCTCATTTTAGATGTCAAACTGAAAATTTGCCAACTAATTTAATTACTAACCATCCTGCCATTGCAGTAGCAACAGTTGCACAACCACAGTGGAAAGTGGTTATTGTATATGTGCCATTTGGTCACTGACACAAAAAATATATAACGGTTACAAACAGGAATTTCACACACCAACATAAATTAGCTTTTTTATGACTCTTATCAGGTTGAGACATTTCTTCAGCTTTATGTTGAATGAATTTGGCAGATCACTTTTGTGTTATCCTTTGTATATCGTAGAACTATTGGATGGAATAATGCATTCTATCTCTGGCATTACTAGGCCAAAGCATGTTTATAAACATTACATTATTGATTTTTTTTTTATTGTGATATGGTAAATTTTTCCATTTCATGACTACAAATATCACTACAAATTGATGTCTTTGTATTTGATAATGTGATCACATATGTAAAGAATACATGTGACTAGTCTTATTATGGCATAAGCATTTTGGCAGCTATTTCATAAAAAAAGACATTTACAAATGATTTCTCTTTGTTTCTTTTCGTCCTTAATTTGTTTGTCCAAGCTTTTTTATTTCACTAAATGTTGGCCTTTTATTAACATTTGACTTTTACAAGTTGCCTCAGTTAACACACAATATTTCAGTCCTGTCTTTGAACTTGGTGGAGGATTCAAAAGTTTAAATAGCAATGCTGTTTAACAGCAAAGGGATAACACTTTCACTGACTTTTGACTGGAATATGACATTTTGCTGTATTTTCTGCACTGAGGACTGAAGACTAGTAAATGATAAGTTTGCATATTACATAATAAAAATGCCTGTTAACAATTCCAAGACAAATTGCTTTGTAATGAAATGTAATTTTGTCATCTTTCCTGTCTATAATGTCATTTACGTGCCCAACTCCAGCATGACAAATTAGAGAAGCAATCTCTCCACAGCACAAACTCAGCCCAGGTCTGCACTTTAGCTGTGCTTCTACAAGCTGACACCACCTGCACACTGAACCTGATTTACTTTGCAAAACCGATTATTTTCTGAAACGAGAACTCCTAATTCTGAATTGGCTCATTTAAAACTGTTCATGAATGTATTTGTCTCAACTTTTTGTATGATAGCGTTCACCTTTTGGACACTATTTACAGTGATGGTATGGTTTTATAGTGTTTGAAAAGTCTAGATATGTATTGTTTATACTCTTGTGTTACACAACTTACATTTTTAAAAGCTTTGCACTCTATAACTATCATTACAGTTGTGTATACTTGTTGCCCCCTTTTTTTTACAAAACAATGTAAATCTTTAATAAACTAATAATTATATTACTGAGATGAGTCATGTGGTATAAGTGTACTCTTTTATGCTGGGATTTAAGAATGAATGTGATCATTGAATTATTTCAGCTTTGATAAGATTAGGAATATGTATTAACATTGTTTGTTTTTGTGTTTCATGTTGGATGTATTTTGTATTAAACTTAACAGAATTATGAAATTGACACTGTGTTCACAGATTCACTCATTTTAAGAAATAATTTGTTTAACTTCATAGGTCACATTTATTACAAGGACTGTGTTCGGAAACTCATTCTAACATTCCATTCTTACAATTATGAAGAATATAATATGTATACTGTGCACAGAACGCAAACTCTCTGTATGGACAGACACTACTGAAATCGTAGTGTAGGCCTACTGCTTTTTGGCAGATGTCATCCAGTTATTTGGATGACTTCTGCCAAAATGTGCAGAATATAATCAGAGCACACTGCATGGAACTTCAACACAATGCACCTTATATTTCCAAGGTGATGAAATTTTAAATTGTACGCAATAGTTATTTCATACAGTGCAGTGAGCAGTACACTACGATTTCAGTGTAAATGGGCGGGGTTTAACTGTCTGGCCCGACGGTGTAAGTGACAGGATTATTCACCAATCCTTGAACAAGTGTTTATTTTGTTTGGATGGCTCACCCAATTGCAATTGTTGGAATGCCAAAAGGGGTCGGAACTTTAATAGCGTCACTCGGAGCAGATGGCGGAGGTGGCGGGGAGCGGGTGCTGCTGCTGCTGCTGCGCTGGCCGGCGGGGAGGAGGGGATAACGGGGGACTCTCCACTCCAAAGGGGCGGTGGACGAAAGCTAATAACTTCAAACAAAACCCGAGCTTGATTTAATCTGGACAGAACTTTATTAATCAGCTGCGTTAAAAGGCTCATATTCTAGCTCTGCGGGCTCGAAGGCCTGAGGATTTGAGTGATTATTGGATAGAGTTTCAGTCAACACACAGACAAGCCCTTTAAATGACGGATAAATGCTCGGAAGACTATGCTGTAAGGGGTGTTTCTTCTGTTGACTATCTGAACTGTCACACCGGGTTCATTTATGACGGATTCGGACATTTAAACCACTGTTAAAAAGAAGGTTTATCTCACTTAGCTTTGCGGTTCTAAACTCGCTCATTCACAATTAATCTATATTAGCAGTTAGCATACACGGCTAATTTAAAGAAATAAATCCGTATTCAATAATCTCGGATCGATATTTTAAATTGAAGTGCTGTCAGTCCCGTGTTTTATATCCGGTTGTATTTATAACTTAGGTGCTAAAGACAGATCTTCTGCAACACTGTTTCTAAATTCATGCAGTTCTAATTAATGAACTGGCACAGTAGAGCCTCTAGCATCTCGAACAATCAGACAGTACACGCAGCAAATGCTGACTCTGTTCTGTGTGTCCATTTAAGCTCTTCATGGACTTACATTTAGGTTGAGTTCATTCATTGGATCCATTGATTCACATCTGATGACAGAAGTAGTCCAGTTGTGAGTTTCACAGCTCTGGGTCACAGAGGAACACTTCTGAGCAGGTAGAGTGAGTCTGTGATCATGGGGAATACAGTGTCCTGTTGCGTGTCCCCCAGTGGAAGCCCAAAACTGCCCCGACATGTGGAGTGTCTGGAGGAATATCAGATCAATACAGACCTGAGTGATGACACCGGTCCATATCTGCAGCATATCAGTGACCGAGAGGTTCCCGACGGTAGGTTCTGGTGGGTGGTGAGGTCTCGAACAGTAGTTATTTGTTAAAGTTCTAAGGTCAGGGGTCTTGGTTTAGGCCTAATTTATCCTTGTGATTGAAGATATAGCATCCTGCCGAGTTTAGGTCCAGCCCTGATCAAACACCCCTGAACCAGCTTATCATGGTCTTTGGGTTTACTTACATTATTGAACAGGTTTGGAGTTAAATTTACAAGAAGGTGAATCTCCACCAGCTAAATTGAACACCTCTAATTTTGGACTGATCAACTGAAAAGTTGCAGATTAAAATCCTTAAAGCTTTGAACTATTAAATATTATCATTGTGTCCCTGGTCAAGACACAACCTCAGGATACTCTCGGGTGACTACAGTAAGTCACTTGACAATTTTCATTTGCCTTGATAGGGTGGCAGTAAAATATTCATTTTTATACTTTGTATAAATATACTATGCTTATTTTTATCTCGTGTGCCACAGCTTCTTTAACAACTATGAGGCTGTGATCTGGTTCCTTTACCTCCACGATTCCTTTACATCTCACGTATCAGGTTTCTCTCAAGAGCTGAACATATTTAGTGCTCTTGGTTTATTCTGAACAGGGCAGAGTAAAGTCTATGGCATTTTTTGTCACAATAACAGTTATGCTAGACCAAGACAGAGACTCTGGGATGGTGTATGTGATGCCTCCTTTTATTGTCTGCCTGCTGTTTATATAGCCCGTGCTATTTTACACTCAGTGGAGACCTATGTAGTCCCTCACACACAGAAATAACTTGTGTGTGATGTACATTGCTCAGTTTAGAGCAGCATGTCTTCACTGGTTCAAAGCACTTTTGATCCCTTATGATTGGATTATTTCCGGTCATGTTTTGTTTGGAGTTTTATCGGACATGAGTATAAATAAGATTCCAAGGTTAACTGGCAGAGACGATCTTAAATGTGTGCCATTCCTGGCATCCCGGTGATGTAGATCTTTGGGACAGATATGTTCCCTCTCCTTATCCCTCTCTCACTCTTGCAGGTACACATGTGGCACATTTCTTTCATGAGCTTAAAGTTTGAAGTCACTTTAAAATTTCTAGGATAAATTCAGTTGTCCTGTATTTAACTGTTTCACCATATTCATATAGAGAATTACCTTTCTGTGGTGTGCCATTCTGCACTAGAAATTCGTTCCTTCCCTCTGTGAGGACATCTGGCCCACCCTCAGGGGTTATTTTTAACTCTAGGGGTGAATGGGAGTGGCAGCTGAGTACACCAGCTCTGGAGAGATTGCACCTGTAGGTGCAGAATGAATGAATCTCGGTTGTTCAGCACATTAAAGCAATAAGGAATGAGAGGCTTGTGTTACAGTGATTTTTACCACTGTTAAAGAGTGTTCTTAAGCGTGAAGTTCTACAGCCCCCTTAATGGAATGTTCTGGGTTTAATACAAGTTAAACTCAACTGATATAATTTGTGGCATGATGTCGATGACCACAAAAATAATTTCAACTCGCCCTTTTATTAAAATAATTTTTTTTTTTTAAGAAATTTGGTTACAGTAAGGTGCTTACAGTAGTCCAAGTGAATAGGGCTAGTCCATAAATGTTAAAATACACACTGTTTTAAAAGTATAACCACAAGACATAGCCTAAATGTTATTCACGTTAACATTATTTTAGTGTGATAACATCGCTTACTTACCTTATCTTTGCAAAGTTATATCAAATATTGCAACTTTCTTGCCATGGCGAGTTAAAGCCAGTAAACCCTGTATTAAATTTTATCACACTCAAATCATGTTAACACATATAATGTGTGTATTAAGCATTGATGGACTGGCCCCATTCACTGTTAGTGCCTTACAGTAAACACAATTTTTACTTATTTTTCTAAATAATTGAGGGACTAGTTGAAATTGTTTTCTGCTGTAAAAAATATGCTGCAAATGCTGTCGATTGAATTTAACTTGTACTGTACTAAACCTGGAACATTCATATAAATGTGGTACAATCACTGCATCACAGCCTCTTGTGGCTTATTGCTATAATTAAACAGTGATAAAAGACACCATAATACATACACTTCTAATACATTTCCTAATAATATTAATTATCAGGTAATATCAATAACAAAGTAATATAGTTAATTAGCCTAACTGTATGCTGTTTATAGTTGCCAAGCACAACTTCTTGCATTAAATTCAATATAAAAATTCAACCAATTATCTATTTTAAAATGGCTTCAAACATGGCACATACAATTTTGTGTCATAACTTCCCATTTTATATTTATTTTTAATTAAAATGTTCATGTTGTTATCTGTCTTATAAATGAAACATAAGCAGATTTACATCACGTAAAACCGTTTGTATGTAAACTGTCCAGTTGAATTGAATGCAACAATTTACAAATGATTTACACAGAAATTAATTCTGCTTGTGTTTCATGAATAATACATGCCCAATGTGTGCACCGCTAAGAAATTACGCTGTATTTGTGCGCATCCACGTTTGCAAGATGGTGCTAGTTTTGAGTTTTATCATTGAGCTAGCAAAAAAATGATTGGCTCTGACCTTGGATGTTGACTAAACTTCCTTGTGACATGGTGTTCCTGCACCTCCCTGTCAGTCTGCATTCTCTCTCGCTCCTGCCCATTGATCACTCTGGGGAAGGAGTATACGCCTCAGCTCCAACAAGAGTTCAGTCAATAAATGTGTCTTTAGGTTAACCTAAATGGACTTGTCACTTTCAATTGGCCATGCCATTGTTTTTCTCTGGTTGGAGATGGCTGGACTGTGTTATAAAAAGATGTCAAGAATGGAACTGCGAGGTCCTGAAGCCGTTTGGAGGCTTTTATTTATTAGAAGATCTGTTTGGATGTACCTGAATTTAGCCCTTAGAAATTATCTCCATTAAGCAGTGATCATAGTTTAGTATAGGATTTTGGGGTGGCCTTTCGGTGAAAATAAATTATGCTTCAGACAAGAAACATACAAACCATACTAAAAGGGATGATGGAGTTATTTTCTAACATTGTGCCATTAAACCAAATGTCTAAGTTTTCAAGTTGCTAACTATAAACACGTCGATAGTTTAACTTCCTCTTCAAACCATTGTTGACGTCAAAGAGAAGAAGACAATGCCTACTAATGTCTAATGTGTTTAGATTGCTGCTTTGCTTTGACAAAATTTGGAACTCAATAATGCACAAAATTGAGCTTGAATAACTAGCATTTACACAATTGCACAATCCTTCAGATAGCTAGATACACATATTTAAAAATCATGTTATAGAGATCATACTCACGAAGAGCAATTCAATATTTTAAGATTTAAATCATTTTCATGATTTTTCCATGCTTGGAAATCCCTCATTTAAAATTCCCTGACATTTCCAGGTTTTCTATGATCGTGGGAACCCTAGAACTTGCACAGAGTATGTTTCGGGTCATACACTTAAGAGTAAAGTGAACCAAAACTGTTTGCCCAGAACTCCATTAAGCTTCTGCCTTGCACCTGGGCTACACCGCTTGCCAGTTTTGCAGCTCCCATGACATTGTTAGGACTTCCAAACATCTCCTTGGATTGTGTTTACTATTCAACTTAGTAGTACAGGCTCAAATTCTTTGACACTGTCTCTGCTGAATTCCAAGGAAATGCCTCTTCATTGGCTAATTCATGCCATGATCTGGGCATAACCCTAAATCCTAGTGAGATCACTTAGACAGTTAGTAGAACATCTTGTGTCTATGTTTGATGTTTGCACAATTTACTACAACAAATCAACCAAATCTATCTTTTAGCTACAGCAACACAACGAGAATGAGTGGTGTCTCCTGGGGAGATCAATTACGGTATTGGTCTTTTTGTGTGCTCCTCCTGTAAAGTGTCTGTCTGTAGTAAAGTTCTTTCTGATGCATTGGCACGGTTCCTGTGCTGCATGGCAGTTTGGGCGTAGCACAGGGAGTGAGGTCCCGTGTTCTCTTGCTTTGCCCATACAATGGGCGTATTGTGCCTGCTGTGCCTGCCCCCAGGGTCAGAAGGGTTGCAGCATGCCACTACCAGTCAGTCTGCATGCTTTGAGTAGGACGACACACCCACTTATTCCCCGTGTTGGGGAGTTGTTTTAATACATTGTGAAAGGAAGTTATGTTTACGTAAAAAAAATGAAAATATATAAATGTGTGTCTGTTGAAAAGGTAATGAACAGTCTTCTAGTGCCTCTTCATTTTAGTTTTAGTTTTGACTTATATTATGAGTATGTAAAATGTTTGAGTGAGAGAGAGAGAAGAGCAATGAGATCGGAATAAGTTGCAGGCAGGACTCAAACTTGCTGACCACATGAGCACCACGTGTCTACAGTATTTGTGCTGACCACTGCACCAAGTCATTGATAATCTAGTGAGAATAAAGTTTGAAAGTTGAACGTTTTTAGTACCAGAATAAAGACATTCATTAGTAACTTTTTCACATTTTATTACAGTGTTTTTATATTTGTAATTGTCCCCATCTCTTGTTGATTGATTGATTGATAGATTGATTGATTCTATTTTAATTCTGTCTTCTAGATTTGGCATTAGATTCCAACCCCTCAGATCATGCCCGGGCCAGCACGATTTTCCTTAGCAAGTCACAGACAGACGGTGAGTGTTTCCAACTTGACAACATCATAATCCTAAACTTGCTTTGTATCCATTGTTTTGAATGATCTTTTAATCTTTTACTGTTCTGTAATAGTCTGGTTATTGTAAATCATTTAATTTGAGATCTTATAAGTGGTTATCTGAGAACCACTATCCTGACCCATGCTGTTATAGATGGCAGGTCACTTTGTTAACTGGACACTGTCACAGCTTGCCAATATTTTATTTAGTTTTATTTATTATATATATATATATATATATATATATATATATATATATATATATATATATATATATATATATATATATATATATATATATAAAACCTCTTCCTTTCTCTTTTCAGTTCGGGATAGGAGGAAAAGCAATCACATAAATCATGTAAGTATTTACAGGTTGAAACTGGTCGTATGCTGGAACGTTTTTTTGCAAATGCATTAAATGTTGGTATTTTCTGTAGGTCTCCCCTGGTCTGCTCTCAAAGAAGTACAGCTCCTGCTCAACGATATTCATTGATGATAGTACAGTTAGTCAGCCAAACCTTAAAAGCACAATCAAATGGTCAGTAATAGTCCACTGTTTTATAATTGAAAATCTTTGGGGAAACTTGTAAAAGACTGTTTATAGCTAGACACACTATTCTACACATCGCAGTGTTCCAACATTGTGTGATCGCTTCTTAAATATTTGTATATACCATTCTATGCATGAAATAATAATTAGCAAAATGATAAGGTAGAGTACTTTTGGTTGTGTTTCTTATCTTTATTTGCATGATGACCACCTTTCTGATTTCTGTTTGCAGTGTTACATTAGCAATATATTATCACATTAAAAACAGGTAAGTTTCACTGTCATCCCCCCCAAACCCATTACTTGATCTAGCAAACAATTTGACCTACCTGAATATTTTATGAAATTTTGCATGTAAAATGTTAATATTTTAGTGGTTTTAAACAATTTCATTAATCCATTTTAGGGACTCTGATAGGTCATTGGAAATCTTCGATGAAAAAATGCATCCCTTATCTGTAAGTAACTCCACTTACAGATCAGCCACAACATTAAAACCACGCGCCACGAGATGCGGCTTGGCGCTGTTTTGTCGGCACGAGTGGGACCTACACAATATTAGGCAGGTGGTTTTAATGTTGTGGCTGATCGGTGTATATCTTGTTTCAGGTTTTTTTACTCAAGTTACTGGCACTCTTGTAGCAGATGATGAAATTCACACATTATAGTCCCAGTGAAGCATCCTAGTGCTGTTATACTAAAATCAGCTCACTTGGAATGCAAATAGTGCAAATCAGATAAGTGGACTGGAGCTGTAAAATAAATTTTTTATGGATTTTGTGTAAATATTGGTATATGATGTGTAAATATTCTACCTTTGGCAGAGGGAACAGGTTCCTGATGATTACTCCCGCACAGACCCCGAACACAAACTCATTTATCGATTTGTCCGGACACTGTTCAGCGCAGCACAGCTTACGGCTGAGTGTGCAATCGTCACTCTGGTAAGAGAATATTATCCTGCCCGACTTTGATTCCGTATTAAGGGGTATTCAAGTCATGTTGCATAGCCACATTAATGCATGGGCTTACCTATGCTTAAGCCCCAGGGCCCCTGGCTGGCTGCAGTCATGGCATCTGCCACCCTAGTCTACCCTGTTGGAGGACGTGTATATAAACATGTTCAGCGGGAGACACTGATATTAATATGGAGGCGGTGTGCAACAGTGAAAACGGTCCATGTAGCACATGGTCATAAGAGTAACAATGGTCTGCCTCTAGCCCCACCACACCCCATGTAGTGTGCAAAGACTTTTACCCAATATCTTAATGTGTTCATATTGTACAGTCTGACAACAATCGTAAAGGACTGTAAAACTCATACAGACTGCACTTGGCATTAAGCCTGCAAATCAGATTGGAGCTGCTGATTTTGAGCTTACTTTTTTGTTTGCAACATGTATCAGATGATCAGTAAACACATAGACTGTGACAGGCCTTATTCTACTTTGTGTCATGAGGAAACCATAAGCACCTTTCACGTAGAGATCCTGGGATGAATCCCGGAAAAGTCATCACTGGATCTGTTCTGGGTCTGCTAAATTTTGATAATTCACACTGCCCAGCTTTCCCGGAAACTGTGCGTGCATTCACACTCATCCCATAAAAAATCCCAAGACAAAAGTGACATCACGATGTGATGTCTATGTACAGTGTCTTAAGTATACTGATAATCCATATTTTTTCATACATTACCACAAAAAAACTAACAGTTAATTTAATCATCTGCACTGATTGTCCCAGTGTGAGATTTGCATGATAGCCAATTTGATAGATTTTATTCAGTTAAGTTTTGCCTACTTTTATAAATAGCTAATGAGATCATTTTTATATTGTTAGATTTTAATTGTTTTCGGCCAATAAAGAACAATAAAGATTGAAAGTGAAAGTGAAACCCGTAAGTATGTGTGTGTGTGTGTGTGTGTGTGTGTGTGTGTATATATATATATATATATATATATATATATATATATATATATACACTCACCTAAAGGATTATTAGGAACACCTGTTCAATTTCTCATTAATGCAATTATCTAATCAACCAATCACATGGCATGGCTTCAATGCATTTAGGGGTGTGGTCCTGGTCAAGACAATCTCCTGAACTCCAAACTGAATGTCAGAATGGGAAAGAAAGGTGATTTAAGCAATTTTGAGTGTGGCATGGTTGTTGGTGCCAGACGGGCCGGTCTGAGTATTTCACAATCTGCTCAGTTACTGGGATTTTCACGCACAACCATTTCTAGGGTTTACAAAGAATGGTGTGAAAAGGAAAAACATCCAGTATGCGGCAGTCCTGTGGGCTGAAAATGCCTTGTTGATGCTAGAGGTCAGAGGAGAATGGGCCAACTGATTCAAGCTGATAGAAGAGCAACTTTGCCTGAAATAACCACTCGTTACAACCGAGGTATGCAGCAAAGCATTTGTGAAGCCACAACACGCACAACCTTGAGGCGGATGGGCTACAACAGCAGAAGACCCCACCGGTACCACTCATCTCCACTACAAATAGGAAAAAGAGGCTACAATTTGCAAGAGCTCACCAAAATTGGACAGTTGAAGACTGAAAAATGTTGCCTGGTCTGATGAGTCTTGATTTCTGTTGAGACATTCAGATGGTAGAGTCAGAATTTGGTGTAAACAGAATGAGAACATGGATCCATCATGCCTTGTTACCACTGTGCAGGCTGGTGGTGGTGGTGTAATGGTGTGGGGGATGTTTTCTTGGCACACTTTAGGCCCCTTAGTGCCAATTGGGCATCGTTTAAATGCCACGGCCTACCTGAGCATTGTTTCTGACCATGTCCATCCCTTTATGGCCACCATGTACCCATCCTCTGATGGCTACTTCCTGCAGGATAATGCACCATGTCACAAAGCTCGAATCATTTCAAATTGAGTTCACTGTACTAAAATGGCCCCCACAGTCACCAGATCTCAACCCAATAGAGCATCTATGGGATGTGGTGGAACGGGAGCTTCGTGCCCTGGATGTGCATCCCACAAATCTCCATCAACTGCAAGATGCTATCCTATCAATATGGGCCAACATTTCTAAAGAATGCTTTCAGCACCTTGTTGAATCAATGCCACTTAGAATTAAGGCAGTTCTGAAGGCGAAAGGGGGTCAAACACAGTATTAGTATGGTGTTCTTAATAATCCTTTAGGTGAGTGTGTATATATATATATATATATATAGGGTTGGGAGGGTTACTTTTAAAATGTAATCTACTTCAGAATACATGCTGTAATTTGTAACGTATTCCATTAGATTGCTCAAGGTCAGTAATGTATTCTAAATACTTTGGTTTGCTTCAGCACTGGTAGATTTTTTCACTTGTTTTGACTATAAAAACTGCAAGTACAGTAAGACAAAATACACATGTTAAAATTATATTCTCTGAAAAACCTAAATATCTTCTGCAGTGTTGTTTCTAAAACAAGATTTATCTAACTGATCTTGTTTTAAGGATCTTTAGATATTTTTACAGGAAAAAAAATACAAAAATGATTATCAAGAATATGATTGTTGCCCTGATATCAAAGGTTTTACTAGAAAAAATAAATTATGATCCAACGTGAATTTTCTTGATAAAAAAATATGATCGTGTCTGGTAACTTGTGCATGTAAAATGGCTAGAAATAGCATTGTAACTTAGCATAATGCTGACAGTTTACACAAGATTTATGTCTATTTCCTATACTCCAAACTTACTTCAAACTCACTTCTCTGTCTGCTCGTATGAATGTAACACATCATAAGAAAGTGTTTCACTGCTGTTCAAATGCACTTTGGATCTCATTATTTATATGTATAAATGTTTTCCATCTGAAAGGACTAAATATTAAATTAAACAAATGACAATAAAATGCAAAGGAATCTTCTCAGTGATAAAAATACTTTGGAATGTAACTGAATTCTAATTATCAATTATTTAAATTGTAACTATAGTGGAATACAGTTACTAATGTTTTGTATTTTAAATACGTAATCCCGTAAAATGTATTCCGTTACTCCCCGACTCCACAACATTAAAACCACCTGCCTATATTTATTTATATATATATATATATATATATATATATATATATATATATATATATATATATATACACAAATATATACATATATAGCATATTATATTAACTTGTCACGGTGCATATTATTAATATTAAATGATAGAAAAAAATGACATAAAAAAACTAAAGATTTTCATACTGTCTTGCAACAGTTAAGATGTGTATTTGATTCAGTAATTGCTTTTGTAATCTAGATTAAATTCTTAACTGTGCAGCATTCCTAAAAACAACATATACTTGGAAAACTGACTTAATGTTCACACAATGGCGCAAATGTTTTTGTTTTTTTTAACCCCTGTGCACCGTAAACCATTAAATCTCTATTCTGCATACATACTTTCTCCTTCTCATAATAGATACGTTATCACTATGACATGCATCCAGGCATTGGCTCTGCCTTTTGTTCACACAGGCACGTTCTGGGATTGATCCCGGCAATGTTCTAGGTGGCTCCGGCTTGCATTCACACAGAAGGCTCTCTGGCATATCCTGGGATCAGAGCTTAGTGTGAATGAGATTATATAGTGTTTTACAGAAAGCAGGCAACTTTGGCTTTTGATTTGTGATTGAGGTGCCTTGGATAATTTTCCTGATGTCCGCTAGAGGGCAGTATAACTTCAGGGAATTAATCATCTTTTTTCTGTTCAACCTGTTTTGGACCCAAATCAATTCCTACCTCATCTATAACCTAAAATTAAAGCATGTAAAACACGTCTAAACTAATTTACATTCAGTCACTCCATTTGATAGTAAATAAGTATAATCTAAGATTTTAATAGTGATTTGCGAACTCGCACAAAGGCGCATACTTTATCGAAAGTTGCTTTGGTAAGAAGTGTTTGAAGAGAGCATACATGTAAATGTACACACTGTCTTTGCTACAGGTATATTTGGAGAGGCTGTTGACGTATGCCGAGCTGGACATTTGCCCGTCTAACTGGAAGAGGGTTGTGTTGGGAGCAATCCTGTTGGCCTCGAAAGTCTGGGACGATCAGGCTGTGTGGAACGTAGACTACTGTCAGATTCTCAAAGACATCACAGTTGAGGACATGTGAGTGAAAAAGAGGGCATAAGATAATATGATCACTTCCTCAGGGTTCCCACATTAATGGAAAACCTGGAAATATTAGGGAATTTTAAAACTGATTTTCATGGAAATGGAAATACATTATATCTAAAAAAAAAATGTGAACAGTGAGTATTTATTTATTTATTTATTTATTTCTAGTTTAAAGTTATGCAATCTTAATATTTTTTTAAGTTTTTAAATCATTATCCAATAATCCAGAATGACTGGTAAAGTCATTAACATTCATTGGTCAGATGTAAGAACCCTGCTTTTAGTTATGTTAAAATATTATAACTCATTTGTATGGTGGAAACCTTGTTAATCACAAGGCCTTTATATACAGGAAAGTACCATGCAAAATGTGCCAAACTGAGACGTACTGTGTCTCAATTCACTCCTCTGCCAAGTCATTCCCATCTAAAACTACTACATACTCTACAACATCCAATATATCTTGGAACAATCATGGAATATTTTCAAAAAAGTGTAGCGACACTTCACTTCAATACCTTGTTTTTATTTTGTTTGTTTGTTCTCTAGTCTCAATATCCATATAAATGACACAGACAGGATTTGTTTGTATGTGTCTGTTTTTTGTGGAGTTCTACCTGATTGTTTATGTTAAAGGCCATGGCCCTCTTCTTTCCTCTCTGCCCCTCCACTCTATTTTCATCCCTTTCATTGAAGCCGTCTTTGTGAGCCTCTGGGCTGGCGGGCTTCAAGTGCTCTCAGAGCTCCTCTACAATGGTCCAGGCTCTCGCCCACTCCATTTGTTGCCCCTAGCGACCAAAACATCACCTCCACCACTACCCATATCCACCTTAACCTTATGTCTGCTCTTCCCAAAACATTTGGGTGGCTATCTGCACAGTGACAGTCTCTGTATCTGCTTTCAGATGCAGCAGAGCATCTCTATGATAGTTTTGGGGTCTATTGTTTAAGTCTATTGTTTATAAAGATTTCTTTCTTTTACTATTATAAAAGGGTATTTGAAAATGATCATGCACATGAACTATGATTTAAAGTGAAGGGAAAGTGTAAGTTTTTAGGTGTTTCACTGGTCAGCATTACATATTTTTTCACCATAAATCAATTAATAAATAGTCTAGGGGATGACACATTAATTTTAAAAAGTAAAAGTATTCCATGTAGTTTCTCAAAATATCATAATTTTTGTGTGTGATTAGACAAGAATGAAAACATTCTCTATAAATTTGTTTTAGATGAAGTTTAGAAAGTCACATTGCTGTTATTGCTTGACTTGTCATGTCAACTACCCAATAATTGGGATTGTGTTCAAATCCATTCAAAAAAATACTTTGTATTATGGCAGCATAATAGGGTAATACTACTATGGTAATTTGATATATACCATGGTACTGTTTGGTGATCATATCCATGTACCATGGTACTTAAATATTACTGTAAGGTACTTCAAGGAATACCATTATTGTAGTGTCCAAACATAATGATATCACTATACTTCGTTTTCCAATAACTTCTCCATGGTGTTTTTATGGTAACATGGCACTTTTTTGTAAAAGTAACACTTACCTATTTGATTTGAACAGAGATGATTTAGTCTTGGTTCAGCTTCTGTTGTATTTGAACTTTATAAGGAAGGTCATAAAAGATACATTTATGATTAATCTAATCTCTTTGATCCGTATATCAGGAACGAAATGGAGCGACATTTTCTGGAGCTGCTGCAGTTTAACATTAATGTCCCAGCCAGCGTCTATGCCAAGTATTACTTTGACTTGCGCTCTTTGGCAGATGACAACAATTTGAGCTTCCCCTTGGAGTCTCTGAGCAATGAACGAGCACAGAAATTAGAGGTGGGCAGCAGATCTTCTAAACAGTTGGTTGAAAACTTGCTGGACGTAAGGTCATATACATCCTCTGTTAATTGGTCTATTTATGTGGAAGATGAAAAAAAAAAAAAAAGTTCAGTTGTTCTAAAAAGAGAGGAAGGTTCTGCACATTAACTTGTGTAAATGTATTCTTTACTCCATAGGCAATCTCAAGACTATGTGAGGATAAGTACAAGGATTTGAGCAGGGCTTCCATGAGGAGATCATTCAGCGCAGACAACCTAATTGGCATTCGCAGATCCAATGCCATTCTCTCTTAGAGCTTTTCCTCAGAAACATCACCGTTCCAATCCAGAGCTCAATGGACAAAACTTGTTCTGCAGTATCTCACCACCTTTGGTTGCAATGTTACACCAGCCAACAGACCCTACATACACTTTACCCAACCAATGCAGAACAACATGGAGACAAAAACAGACTGAACTATTTTTTTTTTGCTTACTATGTAGGCTGCTAGCTGTGAACTTTGTCAGTTTTTAATTGAAATCATTTGCAGGAGTATTTTAAATAAACACTAATCATGTAACAGGTCTTTGAAGAATGTGTTTTAAAGGTCACTTGAACCAGCAGTTACTTTAAAAAAAAAATAAAAAAAAAAAAACACTGGGATTTCAATATCTAAAGCTTTCGAATTGTTTTGGACCAGATCTGTTTTAAACAAAGTAAATGATAAACTGTGAGTAAAGTATGTATTTGTGACAGTAGAAAAATAAATAAATACAAGAAGTGAAATAGGCTGAAATAGTTAAGTGCTAAACCAAGCACCAAAAGTACACAAATGCTGTATCGTTAGGATTTGTTTTAGAAACATTAACCCAAATTTGCATTTCAAAATAAAGGGAAGCACAATAAATGATTGAACAAACATTTTATTTGCAGGTTCACAGATTGTTTCTCACTTTTATTCTCTACCAGTAAGAGAAACAAAAACAGGTTAAAGACACTTTTCATAAATATCTAAGAATCTCTTTGAAATTGTAGCACTGAAGATGATATTTTTTACTAAACAAAATATGTACAAAGTTGCAGTCTGGACTATTAAAAAAAAAAAAAAAAAAGGATGCATCTTTTACAAGATTTACAAATGACTATGTACACACCCAGACTCGCAACAAAATTGTAAGTAATGCAGAGTAGTCAGGATAATTGTTCAGCTTAAAATTCACTTTTTTGAAAAGCATAATTAAAAAGAGGTCAAGTTATTTCTACACCAGTTTGTAAAGTAAAAAGAGGCAAAAATACTTATTTGTATCTTAATGCTCAGTTGAAACTCTTGGGGGAGAAAAAGAAATAATAAAAAAAAAGGCATTTACAGAGAGCTACAAAACCAACACTGCTTTACAGATTCTGTCAGCTAAATATACATATCCAACACCAAGGATTCAAAATTAATAAAGAAATTACATAAAAAAAAATATTTAGAGAGACACGCTCTTAAATGTTTTAAAATGTCATATTTGGTTGAGAGTGCTGTTAGGTAAATTTAGGATGGCTGCTGGGATAACAATTAAACTTAATTAGACAATTGAACCACTGAGCACAAGAGAAGTCAGGCTCCGATTAAAGAAATAAATGCTCACCTAACTGCCCTACTGATCTTACATTTACATTCTACAATTTAACACTGCCTAATAGATGCTACCCAACAATATTATCAGTGGAAAAATAGCTCTGATAATCTTTTTAAGTAAGATCTTCTAAGAGACAGAACAGTCAGTGTGATCCTGTTAAGAACTGCTTGCAACAATGATTAAAGTCATGAATTTGAACTTTCATACCTGTTAGACAGTTGCATGAACACTAAATTAAAATAAGCATCTTCCTCTCTTTTTTTTACAAATTGTACTCACTTGTGCAAAATTTTTTATAAAAACGGTTATTCTTACTGATAAAAAACACATGCACGCATCTCTCCACGTTTACCTTAAAAATACATTTGTAAAATTAGATGACTAGGATTGGTGTTAAAATGCTACAAAACAACATCCTACCCACATCCTGTAAATATGCTTAAGTCACAAACACAACAGAGTGACTGTTACCTGCAATATCACAATATCCTCGAAAAGCACATTTACAAGAATACACAAATAAATTAAATATCTCCACAACGTCCTGAATAGAAAAGTGTATCATTTCATCTGAGAAATGTTGTGGTCCATACCAAGCCATTTATACGCCATTCATGAAATAAAAGCCACAGATAACAACATTTAAGATGCTTGTGACAATTGTAATAGGTACATTAATCATCTTTAACCTCACATGCACTTTGTTTACACAAAGTATCAACATTTTCATTGTTTTACAAATTATATCCATGAATGACTAATGAAATAAACAAGAATCTGTAAAAACCCTTCATAGTACAACTGTGCCTTCCATTATCACTTAATGTGGAACATGTAGAACTGTTGGTAGAAGGCTGAATAGACACCTGCTCACTCAGAGTCACGACCTGCAAACTACATGCGTCACTCGCTTGAAGGTTGCAGGGTTTATAAAATATTGGGCTATCTAGCCAATGTTTAGACATGTGATGAGGGTGCTGTTTTGTGGTAGGTCCCAGTGGGTGCTGTTCCAGCTTGGGCTGTTAAAGCAGTACTGGCCTCACTGTACAAGGACGAGCCCGATACGGGTGGCTTTCGGGTTCTACAGGGGACAAAACGTGCCACAAAGCGCCTCCATGATTCTAGAGTCTTCCCTGACCAAATCCATACACCTGATGTTATGCCTACAACCAGACACATGAAATATTTTAACATAAAGACAGCATAGTCCGGGCCCATGCCCAGTTGCTGGCGCTCGGACAGGCAAGAACAGGCCAGTGCCCTCTCCCATCCTGGTCTATAATGTTGCTCATACACCAGGCATGCCACCACAATAGTTGCGGGTACTGTGTAAAGGACGGTAAAAAGTCCAATCCGGATCATTAGCTTTTCCAGTTTGTCAGTCTTAGTTCCTCCCTGCTTAATGACACTACGGATTCGGAAGAGTGAAACGAAGCCAGCGAGCAGGAAGAGGGTCCCGGTGAAGAGGTAAACAACCAGTGGGGCCAACACAAAGCCACGTAGGCTCTCTAGGCTCTGGTTGCCAATATAACAGATGCCAGCCACAGGGTCGCCATCCACCGAGCTTAAAGCCAGCACAGCAATGGACTTGACGCTAGGCACTAGCCAGGCAGCAAGGTGGAAATACTGGGAGTAGCCTGCAATGGCCTCATTTCCCCATTTCATCCCAGCAGCCAGGAACCAGGTGAAGGAGAGCACCACCCACCAAATGGAGCTGGCCATTCCAAAGAAGTATATGAGCAGGAAGACCAATGTACAAAGGGCTGGACCCGTGGTGTCATAGAGGATGTGCTGTTGATCTCCAGAGCCCTCGCAAGCCACCCGCTCATGGCCTGCAAGCAGTCGTACAATGTAACCCAGCGATACAAACAAATAACAAGCAGCCAAGAAGATTATGGGCCGCTCAGGATATTTGAAACGCTCCATGTCAATGAGAAAAGTGGCCACAGTGGTGAGCGTGGAGACAAAGCACAGCACCGACCAAAGGCCAATCCAGAAAGTCGTGAAGGTGCGCTCATCCTGGGAAAAGTAGGGTTGGTGGCATGGCAAAGCACAGTTGGGCAAAGAGCCAGTATGTACACGGTTATATAGAGTGTGTGCTTCTTTTCTGATGGCCACCAGGGGGTCTCGGCAACGGCACTCATGATCACACTTCTGTGGCAGTGCAAATTTTGCTGTGGCTCTATGCCGTGGTGTTCCCTTGGGGGTGGGTTTGGGGAAAGGAGGAGACAGAGTTGTGGTCTCACTGCTGTTTCGGTCCATACAAAGCCGATCTGTATCGCCCAGCATGGGCAGCTGCTCGCAACTCATCCGCTCTGGCCACTCGAACCCATACTGGATCATAAGAGGGGAGCAACCCCTCTTAGCCCGCTCACACACAGATCTGCATGGCGGCAAGGGCTTTTTGTAGTCTTGAAGACAGATGGGAGTGTACATACTGCAGAGGAAGAAAAGCAAGTCTGGGGAGCAACGAATCCGGACAAGTGGCCAGAACTGGTGCACCTCCAATCCAACTTCCTCCTGGGTGTCATGATTGAACTGGTTGGGCATGTAAGTGTGATTGTATCCAATGCCTTTGCACATTGGTACAGTGATCGGCTCACACACTATATCCTTAGAGGCAGCATCACAGAGCTGTGACAGTTGAGACGGCAGCAGAACACATAGCCAAAACCCAACCAGGTGCATCCCTGAGGTCGCCATGGTGAAATTATGTTTATCTGCAGGTTTCCCCATACTGAATTTTTTTAAATTATATAAATTCTTTAGTATTTTATCAGCTCAGGTTTTTCCCTCCCCTTCTTATTTTAATTTATTGCTGCTTTTCGGAAAGAAGAAATCCCAAAGGAAACCTTAATTGCTCCAGCAGCATGTCCACAGTCCACAAGGTTATAAATCACACTGAAGTTTCAGTCCAGAAAATGCGCGCGCTTGATTCCAACTGTGCTCGTGCATTTCAAACAGGCCATCATTGTAAACGCGGGCTGAAAATAAGAGTAAAACAATGTTTGTTTAATTAAACGGTTCAGTGAAACACCATTCCACTTTATTTTAGAGATAAATTGATTCATAAAAGTAGAATTTAACGTCTGAACTTACCGTGGTAAAGGACGCGCATCCGTGCACTGATTAGTGAATCATTCACTAAACAGACCGTGTAAAGGGCGAAAGTTCATTTCCCGCAGAAAATGTGTAACAAAGTAACATTTTAAGTGTCGGTTTCCTTTCTGCTCTGCTTTAAATTCCACATGGCAGGTGAATTAATCCAATGTTCCGGCGGAAGGTTGAACGATTGACAAACAAATGACGCCAAAGGCTAAGGGAAAAAGAGAATGGAAAAGAGGAAAAATAAAAAGTATTAACTAAAAAAAAAATAATAATAATCTTCAAGAGTAGCCTATCATCAAATAGTCTAAAGTAAAAGTAAATAAAATAAATAAATAAAGTAAAATCACCTCTCGCATTAGTGTCCTAGGGCAACAGGTTTCAGGTGCTTCCTGCCATGTGTTCTTTTACGCACTTTGAAATGTATGAACTCCACAATTCTAGACGACACTCTTTTCTACCTTTTTTTTATGAATAATTTTTCCGCAGTTGCTGAGCATGTGATCCTTACTGTGGGTTGTGGAGCCAGTAATTACTCAGTCCGTAGAGGTTCAGTGGAGTGAAAATACTCCACCCGCGATGACACGCCCACAACTTTCAGGCCCAACCCCTTTTCACTAGGGGCCACTGACAATCATCTTTGTGGAAAAAAACTGCCTCATCCATTACCTCATGTACGTATGTGCTTGGAATCATACTGTATTTACCTCTGCTGTATGTATTGTATATAGTCTGCATCTGTCTGTATGTCTGTCTATCTATCTATCTATCTATCTATCTATCTATCTATCTATCTGCTTGTCTGTCTGTCTATGAATGCAATTCTGTGTAACAGGTGTTATTTCCTTGTGTGAAATTTATATTTTTACCACTCTTAGTCTTGAACGAGGACATGGTTTAAAAGTTACAATATCTGATGCAATCAACCCCTAAAATTAGTTTATAAAGTTGATTGTTACATGCAATTTAGAATTAATGGCTTAACAGATCACCACACACAAAACTGTAGTTAAAGCGCACTGGTGAGATGCCACATGTTACTCTTTGTACAGTCCTAGGAACTGTACAGAGGATGTTTAAATTAGTCATTTGAGATTTGTTGGAAGTGAATGGCTCTTTGCGTGTGTGTGTGTGTGTGTGACACTAGGAAAATACATTTTGACAGAGTCTTTTAACTTGAGCAAGTATATCCTATACTATTGTGTTTACCCTCAGGTCCCATTCATGATAGACGGAGCTGTGCAAACACTCAGATAATGACTCCTAACGCAAGCTTAATCACTCATGCCTCCATTAGACAAAGACACCCAGAGGTCCTTGCCACACTGTTACTCTGTTCATATGTAGTCCTATGATGCTCACTCTAGTTCAGATTTCAGAGGTCGTTCGCATATTTTTGTTAGTTCGATTTGTGTAAGCATGAGCCTACAACTATTGTAAAGCTTTTTGATTGCAGGTTTGGAATCACACATGGTGCTGTGGATGGCACTGCTGAAATTGAATAGCTTAATGTATATACAAAAGTATACAGTATTTAGTTAATTGTAATTCTCTCTCTCTCTCTCTCTCTGTTTAGATTTAAATGATAAAAAAATAGATATGCTGAAGACAAGAAATATTTGGACACTTTCAGTTATCAAACATTAATTATCCATATCTATAGTTAATGTGATGAGTGATTACTCTGCTAGGACACCTGTGTGAACTTCAGGGTAAATTATCTCATACATCCTCCAAAAATGACCATGTGGGACCAGTTAGAAGTCATCGCAAAAATAGCTCAGAAAATGTAGTTAGTAATTAGAACAGCTCTAGCATCATTTGTTTACATATGGCACTTGGTGTGATATTTTGTGATCGCATTCAAAGATATTCAAGTGCCCAAATTCTTTTGTGGGACTCTGTATGTACCATAAATGTATGGCCAAGCATAAGTTACAATTGATACAGTACAGTGAAATTGTTAGGCAATAAGTTAAGTGTCAGTCTTTCCTCTTAAAACAGCATATCAACTACACATTAGTATTGCCACAATACAAAGTGTTCTGTGCACTCAGACAGATCAACTGATCGATTTTGGCATTCTTAAGGGTTGGCACTCTCTTTCTCATTGTTGGTTTAGTATTCCGTAATCTCACAGCATTCTATAAGTCCAAAGGTCTCTAGGGTGTGTGTCAGTATGTGTATATTTAAAAGTGCAAGTGACTGATCGGGCAGCTCTGTCAGGTATTTCTAATGCCCATATAAAGCTCAGATTACATGGGCTAATAGAAAGTCTGAATAGCAGTGAGTATACAAGTCTACATGCCAAAAACTTACCTGGAAATCAATCACTGAGAAGCACGCAGCCACAAATGGCTGTTTGCATTATGTTTTCTGTGTTACGCTTGAGATGTTTGATTGTGTCTTAAACACTATGGCAACCAAATCAGTCTCACCAGCCATTTGTGCACCTGCTCTTTCACTGGTTATCAATGCACATTGTCACACATTAACTCCACCGCACCTTTAAGGGATAGTTCACCCAAAAAAAATTCACCTATCTTCTTCTTGTTCCAAACATGTACAACTTTTTTTCTTTATTCCGAGGAACACAAATGCCAGACACAATATTTCAGTCTCTGATCTCCTATCAATATAATGTGCTTATGGAAACAGAGTACATTATACTTACGGTATATTATAGTAATTTACAAGAAATTACTAGTATGCATGGTTCAGTATGTATTCAAAGTAACTAATATTTATATACACTCACCTAAAGGATTATTAGGAACACCATACTAATACTGTGTTTGACCCCCTTTCGCCTTCAGAACTGCCTTAATTCTACGTGGCATTGATTCAACAAGGTGCTGAAAGCATTCTTTAGAAATGTTGGCCCATATTGATAGGATAGCATCTTGCAGTTGATGGAGATTTGTGGGATGCACATCCAGGGCACGAAGCTCCCGTTCCACCACATCCCAAAGATGCTGTATTGGGTTGAGATCTGGTGACTGTGGGGGCCATTTTAGTACAGTGAACTCATTGTCATGTTCAAGAAACCAATTTGAAATGATTCGAGCTTTGTGACATGGTGCATTATCCTGCTGGAAGTAGCCATCAGAGGATGGGTACATGGTGGCCATAAAGGGATGGACATGGTCAGAAACAATGCTCAGGTAGGCCGTGGCATTTAAACGATGCCCAATCGGCACTAAGGGGCCTAAAGTGTGCCAAGAAAACATCCCTCACACCATTACACCACCAACACCAGCCTGCACAGTGGTAACAAGGCATGATGGATCCATGTTCTCATTCTGTTTACGTGAAATTCTGACTCTACCATCTGAATGTCTCAACAGAAATCGAGACTCATCAGACCAGGCAACATTTTTTCCAGTCTTCAACTGTCCAATTTTGGTGAGCTCTTGCAAATTGTAGCCTCTGTTTTATATTTGTAGTGGAGATGAGTGGTACCCGGTGGGGTCTTCTGCTGTTGTAGCCCATCCGTCTCAAGGTTGTGCTTGTTGTGGCTTCACAAATGCTTTGCTGCATACCTCGGTTGTAACAAGTGGTTATTTCAGGCAAAGTTGCTCTTCTATCAGCTTGAATCAGTCGGCCCATTCTCCTCTGACCTCTAGCATCAACAAGGCATTTTCGCCCACAGGACTGCCGCATACTGGATGTTTTTCCCTTTTCACACCATTCTTTGTAAACCCTAGAAATGTTTGTGCGTGAAAATCCCAGTAACTGAGCAGATTGTGAAATACTCAGACCGGCCCGTCTGGCACCAACAACCATGCCACACTCAAAATTGCTTAAATCACCTTTCTTTCCCATTCTGACATTCAGTTTGGAGTTCAGGAGATTGTCTTGACCAGGACCACACCCCTAAATGCATTGAAGCAACTGCCATGTGATTGGTTGATTAGAAAATTGCATTAATGAGAAATTGAACAGGTGTTCCTAATAATCCTTTAGGTGAGTGTGTATAGGTATATATATATATATATAAATTATAGCTTCCCTGTTGCATCTTACATACAGTAGAGGTATTAAAATATTACAATATTACGTGATTTAAAATGGCCCTCAGTCCAGATAAGGGAGCTTGGAGTTATTTTAGTTGAGCAGTAAGAGTGTTGATGTCATTGTGGAGTGACTCCATCAAATTATGTTGATATGAGGTGTGGCACACAGCCTTCTGTTGTGTTTTGTGATATCTTCTGGGTATGAGAACATATGACTGTTGGTTTTTCCTCTTTTTGTTTTCTCCACAACCTCCTACCTTTCTTTTCATGCCTGAACATGTGTCTGGGTGCATGTCTTTATCTGTTTTTCAACTCCATGTATGCGCATGGATGGATGACAATTTATACACCATCACAACATGTGATGTAATCTCACCAAATGTAATTTTTTCCATCTTCATTTGCCTTCCATTTCCTATCTCTGTCGCAAGAAGATTACATGAAATGAGACACTGCTGTTGTATTTTAGGACCATTATGCCAATAGGGACGGATATGGAATTGGAATTGATTTTGTTGGTTATATTAGCAATTTAATGTTAAAATAGTAAAATACAGATTAAAATTCAAGATTGTTTATCCAGTTCGGCTTGACCCTCTCCAAGCAGGATTCGAACTGGTGTCAGCCAGCATAGGAAGCAGCCTAACGAGGAGGCTAAAGACTACAGCCTCTATCATCAGTCGCTAGTGTGGCTCTTGATGACAAGGAGTGAGGTTTTACACATACTGCACAGCTATTATTTACCAGCTGGTTCTCGCTACACTCACCCCCCCAAAACCTCACTCACATCCGGGTCATGGCACAAGTTTAATCGGTCCTGCTCGACCCACTCCAAGCGAGATTCTAACTGGTGTCAGCCGACATACGAGGCGGGCACGCTAACGAGGAGGCTAAAGGCTACAGCCTCTAGCATCAGTCGCTAGTGTGCCTCTTGATGCCAGGCATTGAGGTTTTATACATACTGCACAGCTATTATGTACCAGCTGGCTCTCGCTATACTCATCCCCTCACAACCTCACTCCCATCCGGGTCACGGCACCAGTTTAACTGGTCCTGCTCAACATGCTCTAAGCTGGATTGGAACCGCCACCAGCCAGCATGGGAGGCAGAACACATACCGCACAGCTGTTACGTACCAGCTGGCTCCTGTTACATTTGCAATTAAAAAAATGAAATAACTTTTAACAAACTTGTGTTGCCCTTAAGTTCACACATCTAAACATCTCCTTGGGGACCATTTTACTTGAAATGTGTATACCGTCTTTCTTTTTTCTTTTAAATGGCACACAAATCTAATGCAATAACATTCATACAAGTGTGTGTGTGTTATATATTTTGAGAGTACATTCAGTGGCCCAGTGTACTATTTTGTGGCTATATGTCTCTATAATATAAACCTGTGGTTCTCAACTGGTTTTACATTTGATATCAAGTGCTGATCCAACACAACAACAAAATTATTTATTGTACAATATATTATACAAAAAAGTTGAGATAACATTGAGATTAACTATGAACTGCACAGACCCAACAAAATGAAAAATTATTAACAACATGCTGCATAGGAAATTATACAATGAATGCTCTTTTGTAAATGCAAAAACAACAGCATAAGTGTGATTAACAAGCCTAAAATATGTAACAAATACTGGGTCAAATACTTTATTAGTATTAACCACATTACAAGTAACAGAAGCATTTGACACAATGTTTTCTCCTTCCTTTTAAAAGTTGATAAGTCCATATATTTTGGTATCCTTTAACTATTATCAATTATATGGTCAGTTGCATTTTTATTATTTGCATTTAGCATGTTTTTTTTTTCTATGCTGTCTGCCTCCCAACCAGAAAAGAATAGCAGCTAATATTTTGGGTTATGTCCCACCAGTTGCGATTGAGAACCACTGGTGTAAATTATCTCTGATTGCTAAGCATTGAGCTTGAGGGCGAAACTTGTGTAACACCAGTATATCAAGCAGATCCTCCATTTTACATTTTGTCATTTAGCAAACGCTTTCATCCAGAGTGACTTACAAATGAGGAACATAGCAAGCATGAAATAAATGAGCATGAAAAAGTGGAAATTGAAAAGAAGCACATCCATGCACACATATTCCATCTGATATAGGCTGAAGTCGAGGCTTGTTATTTCTCAGTTTTGATCTCAGGTCAGCTGTAACAGCAGCTACTCCCCCATGTTAGTGCAGCAGGTGGACGTTAGAAGACTGCTGTTCTTTTGTAAATGTGGACTGGGGTTGTGTGTGGGGGGGCAGTTGAAGCAGAAATTCTAACCTCTTTATACAAGAACCCGACCCTAGTGTTCCATCCCATGTTACTGTTGTCTCCACTCCTCCTGCCTCCATTCTGCTGTCTTCTTTTTCTCCTTAAACCACCCTTTTGTTGTCTTTTTCTGACGGCATTTCTGGCCCCTTGTTGTCAGAGCCCTAAATGAGTCTTGACTGGCCTGTGGGCCACTGGAGTAGCACAAAGGAGAGCGTTCCCCTCGCAACAGTGGAGCCATTGTGGCTTTCAACAATGCACTAATTGGCAACGACAATTAAGCACGACAAACACTCAGGTTCAATTTGCCCACTCCTCAATACAAATCACAGGCAAATGAGTCAGACCGTGCACACGCAGCTCACACACACATTCACACGGTCTCGCTAAAATAACAGCTAACCTCATATGCATACCACAACTACCAAATATACACTCCCACCCCTTCTGTGAGTTCATGTTAGGTGCATAGGGACATGGAGAGTCATACTGTGAGGACAGTGGAACAAGAATGAAGTGTTGAGCTTGTCAGGACAGGAAAAAGCCACTGAAGTTTGATTTTTCTTTATATCTTTTTACGATTTTTATAATGACGAAAATAAAAAAGTTCTGATTTGATATTCAATAAACTTGGAATAAAAAGCAGCTTTTTTCATTTGAGGTAGACTTAGACTTCTCCACAATTCAACTATTGTTCATTGTGTGTGATAAAAAAAAAAAACAAATCCCTGCATATCCTCAAAAACATCCCCTTGACACAAAAAAATCTTCACAGTTCCAAACAAGGAAGCAGCAAGTTCAAATCTGTGTGAAAACACACGTTTTAAAGGAATCTTCAGTGTTGAGCTGTCACACATTAAGACCGTAATGGAGTTTGGGATCAGCAGGACGCCTCGATTTTAAGCTGATGCTCGACAACCCAAAAGTCATCAGCTTTAAGAGTTAGCGAACAAACACATCAGTACAAAAACACACACACAAAAGAGGAAGACTTGGCATGTTCCAGCCCATCGGCAGTGGCTAGATCCTGGTGGATTATTCTCTGTCAGAAAACGGCTTTAGAGCTCTCTAAGGCCAGGACAAATTACTGTTCTCTTTCAAGAGAAGAAAAAGGGAGGGGAGAAGGAAAAAAAACATGAGGGAAGTGTTGAAAAAGTAAACTGGGGAGGAAGCGCCTGGGGTGGCCGGCCATTAGCTTAACCGAGACATCACTCAGGCAAGAATTTAGGAAGGTTTGTGAAAATTTATGAAACTAGCCTGGCTCCCTACACATATAAAACTAGAAAAATACCACCATTAAGCAACTCTACCCCACACAAGAGACATTTTCTTTGACACAAACAGCACAACTTGTAGGCAAATTGTCTGATGGGTTTTTCCGCACCCCTTTGACTGGAAATAATTGGTCCTGATCATCATGTTTTTTTTGGTTGGTTTTTTTTTAGAATTTTGTTTTGAGATTTTTGCCTTTATTTATAGTAGAGTAGAGTGTACTCAATAAAGTAGGGTTGAGAGAGGATAAACGGGACATGACCCAGGTAGGAAAGGGCCTCAATTCCTGAGCATCTGCAAAGCCCACTGCACCACAGCTCTGACAATCATCGACTGTTTGTAAATAATCAGCCGATATCCGATAATTGCTTTTATCGACTGATGCAGATGTTTGGATGATACGTCAGTGCTACTCTATTAATTAAATGGAAATATGGGAATTATGTAGCGGCCAAAACAAAAAGTTCAATCAAAACTCTTCTTTTAAAGTATTATTCTGGGTTCAATACAAATTAAACTCAATCAGCAGCATTTGTGGCATAATATTGATTACCACAAAAATGTATTTGGATTCGTCCGTCCTTTTATTTAAAAATAAAAGCAAAAATCAAGGTTACAGTGAGGAACTTACAATGGAAGTGAATGGAGCCAATTGTGGAGGCATCACGCTATTCTCCGTGGCACCTCACCAAATGCCCCGCTCAGAGTGAACCACATTATAGCGACCACGAGGAGGTTACCCCATGTGACTCTACCCACCCTAGCAACTGGGCCAATTTGGTTGCTTAGGAGACCTGGCTGGAGTCACTCGGCACACCCTGGATTCGAACTTGCGACTCCATGAACGGTAGTCAGCATCTTTACTCGCTGAGCTACCCAGGCCCGATCTTTGCTCTTTTTTTTTTTTAAAGAAAATGAGGGGCAAGTCAATATAATTTTGAGGTAATCAATATTATTCCACAAATGCTGTCGTGTGTTCAAACTTTTGTCTGGTAGTGTATGTTAGACAAACATTTAAAATCCCTTGAAGAAAATACTGCCATGGTAACTATTTTCAGTAGAGCCATGATATCACTAGACAGAATTTCAAATGTTTATACGTGCTTAGCAAAAAATTAGAAGCCTCATGCTGTGGTCTGCAACAGGTCCAGTGGTTTTTGGTGCAACTCCAGACAGAACCAGATACAAGCATGTGGTTTTTAATTTGGTATTAGCTTGTGGGTCAATGCTTGGATCTACTCTGGTGCACCATGATCCAAAAGGGAACACTACGAGGATACAGTTGTTCCACGGCTGCCAGTCTGAGGCTCACCTTGGGTTCTGATCAGAAAACTATTTCAAGCAGAATGTTAATTATTTCGAAAAATTCTAAAATAAATAAATAAATATAATCAGTACAGGTTAGAATGTGTTAAGTCATTTACTTTATTGGCATCAGTTGTAAAAAAACAAACAAAAAAAAGGAACCCACACCAGCAATAAAGCACAAATGTCTGTGGTTGCATAAGAGGTGGTCTGTAGTGAAGAGTTTGCAAAATACAAAAAAGAGCACAGGCAACTCCAGAAAATAATAGAAACACTTAAATTGAGGTAAAGAATATAAATACAATAAATATTTCAGAAACAGAAAACTGATATGTTAATATAGCGAGATCAACATGATGGCTGAAAAAGGAACATACACCTTCAACATGTATATGAAAATAAAAGACCGATTTGACTGAAAAAAAAAAACCAGATCCCTTTTTATTTCATTAATCATGTCTCCATGTGTTCAGAATCTCTGATTTCAAAGTAGCATCAGAGCAGTGTGAACAACCCAAGTCATATTAACCATTTCATGTAATACATCTAACTTTCAAAGCTAATAGATCCCAAATACACCATTACTTTCTACAGAATCACAGTTTTTCTGAGGAAACTGTAAAACAAGGTGTATTTGGCTTACTTCAAGCTTAAATGGAGAAATGGTGAGATCTCTTATGGGAAAACAAGAGATCACCAGATTCCAGGACCCACAGTCAGGGGCAATTCCATTTTTTAGTAAGGTAAATAACAAACCAACATATAAGTAATTATATTATGATATATTCTATAGCCTGATATTCTGATTAGATTAAATACGGAAACATTTTTCTCCTACAAACTGAATGATTATAGTTTATTAATAAGTGAACACCAACAGGCCAAAGCATTGGCTTTAAATTTAAGGCAAGCAGAGAGATACAGATTCAATAAATAGGATCAAATGTTAAGCAGCTGAACACAACCATCCATTAATTCACACCCTCCTATCAAACAACAACTAGACGTAAACAAACACTGAATCTCATTTCAAAGTAAACTTTTTTGTATTCTTTGTTCAAATGTAAACGTAAAACATAAACTCTTTTGAAATGAACATTTTCTTACTATAGTATATGTAACATGTTATCAAATCATATTTACTTTGAAGCTGACGTACTCCCACTTCATTCGATAAATGAAAAAGTGTTGGTCTGTAAAAGACTACATCTCAGAAGACGTTTCCTCATGGTGTCAAATATCAAGCATTTAGCTTCAGTCAGAACGCTTACCATATTGTTCAAGTCCAGTACAAGGGGTAACACCTACTGTAGAAAACCGATGAATACACTTTATATCAACAGAAACAGAATGAAGCTGAAGGTTGTTTATATCTGAAGCTTCAGTTTGCTGGTTAGGTGTCCAGTGGAATGCCAATTTTCATAATCTCCTACTGTATGCATAAACAGACAAAAAAATATATAAAAGAAAGCCTAGAAACATCACTCAGCTAAGTAGGTTTACAATGAGGGTGAAGGATTTGGTGGTCAGTATTTCTTTTTTGCATTACAGGTTTGTCCAAAGAACGTGAAGTCAAATAAGGCATTAAAAGCAAAACAAGGGATTTTATTGCCAATTCGAAGTTCAAGTAGCGAGGAAACTTACTATAAACGCAAACCCAGAGAGACGGATCCAGAGCAGAGGTCGGTTAGACAACATGAATTATTAGCTCATCCACAGCATGTTTTCTTTACATTCCTTGTTAAAAAGACCTTACAATGCTAATCAAAGCCCGAGAACTCAGGACTGTAATTTTGGGGCTTGGTGGCCAAGGATACTTTGTAATCATAGCCCAAGCAGTTAGCATGAACAGAACAGCATGGTTCGGCTTCTTATAGGTAGTGCCACTGAGTGTTGATAAACACCCGCGCAACTCTTCAACTCCAGCTGGAAGGGGAAAACAAATGCCAATCTTCCTTCACACTACACCCCCATTTGCAAAGGTGAATGTCAAATACATATATGGCAACATATGATGACCCAAAAGCACAAGCGACCTGAAAAAACAAAACAATACTGAAATTAAGTAAAAAATAATAGCACCCAGTCATGACCAGCTGACCCTTCACATCAGTGGTTACTCTTTCCTTCATAACTTTAAAAGTGAAATAATGATATCATGTGAACGAGAATTTGTGGTTTATGTAAGGAAGCAGATGTACCAAACCCAGGTAGATAAGCAAAATATATTTCAATTTTAAGGATGTTTGATTTGTTCACTCTTTATGCACCAAGGCATCGGAGGTTAACTACATCATGGAGGGAAACCAAATGTAGCAACCAGACCACCATTTTTGCAGAACCATTAATGGATTAGTAGCTCTATTTGTATCCATAAATTGGTTTGAATCATCGCTCTTGAATTGTGTCTGCCAGTGAGTGCATTATTTTACATCTGTCAGTGAAAGCGTGTTTATGTGCAAGTGTGTGACCGTTCTGTTTCTGCATTTGTCGGTTGGCCCTGGCTGTCATTTGGTAGATGAAAGGGAAGGGTAAATTGGTATCATTATGAAGCCTCTGCTCTTCGGGAGCATTATTGTCTCGGTGCCCATCTCTCTCAGGTAAGGGAGAAAGTAAAAAACAAAAACTCCTCTGCTTCTGTTTTCAACAAACAGAGAGCACTCCCACCGGGGATCACAGAAGCTTGTCTATCTTGAATACAGCAGCACTTGGATGTTATTAGTGCAGTGGGCTCTCCCATGCAGCTTGGCTCTTTGGAGAGCTGCAAGGCTCTTCATAAACAGTCTCAGGTGTCCAGCTCAAAGCAGCCCAGCACCTCATCATCAGGACTGTCGTGAGGGCAGTGCCTCCTCCAGAATGACGCTGGTTTCTTATGCAGTTCTCTGCGCACACATCGTGGGCATGGCTGGGCTCGCATCCGGCACGCGGCGTGGAAGACAGCTCCGCAGCCCTCGCACCTACAGTCAAAAAATAGAAGAACTTACAGTATGTACTTTTGTGAGGTCAGCTCATCCTTGTGTTTGTTTTGAGTATAAAAAACATGACCAGAGATTGGGCAATCGATCGAGACATATGCCTCAAAAGTCACTCAAGTATATTTCCATCTGGATCCTGATGTTCAAGAATACAATATATTTTAGAATACAATAAGAGCTATTTGATGAAGGACAAATAGAAAGTTAATAAACTTTCTAAACTTCTTCAGAAGGAATATAAAACTCATCATTTACTAGGACAATTAGAAGTTCTGTTTTCTTCTTGCAATGTACCAGCATGGACAGTAGTTGTCCAGTGGCTCAAGATTTTTGGCTTCCAAGCCAAGAATAAATCCCAAGATCACTGCAGGCATAGAGGCTGGGCCATATAAACCAAAGATACTCTTGGTGGTTTATTGCTAAAATGGTCTAAACTTTGCCTAAAACCAGTAATTAAAAAAGGCCTTATTCTTGATAAGAATTTTAGAAATTCATTGCACTTAAAAGGCCTTGAAAATGAGCCGAACAAATTTGTGTGAATCGTTCATAAATCCATTCTCGCATAAATTGATGCACTGAATGTGATGATATACGTAACAATAATTTTACTAATTATTTCCACAGAAATGCATTCTGTTCATCTTTAATGAATGAGGTGCAATGTGATTTCCTCTTTGTAGAGAACTTCCAAACTCTATTGTATATAAACAGACCATCAGAACTGAAAACTTCTACTAATTATAGGCAAGCCCAACATGACCTAAAGCACGCTAAAAAACTAAACAATACTAGTTGACACCACAGCCTCTATAAATAAACAATACTTTCTGACGGTAAAGATCCAAAAGCCAATGGTGTATTTTCTCATCAGAGAGGTGTGGTAGTGGTGGTGGGTTGTGGAATTTATTAATTTACAGTGGGGCGTGGAGACACCTTCTGCTCATATGACTGCATGCTAGTGCCATACTGAGCATGTATTGTAACAGAAACATCATCAAATGCACAAAAACACACCCAAAACTTTAGATTAACTGCTTCACTGTGTATCCTGTTTAGTTTGTTTAACACCTGGATCCAGCTGGACTAACAGACACCGCAGACTCAAATTGTCTAGACAGATGTGACCAGGTCTATCACTGAATCAAGTTACACGAATAGTAGGGCTGTTAAAAGATAAAAATAAATAAACAAACAATGCTTTTCTGCTTTAAAATGTGCCTCATAATAAGTGCTATAAAATTTATAAAAATGATCTAATAATCAAATTTTTCTTTGTTAAAACATTAATGCATTCAGTTTTAAAAGAAAAAAAAGTGATATGTGTACTGTAAGTGTTGGGTTCTGCAATTGATGTCGATGACACTGGTAGCAGAATATATCTGCATATACTGTATACATATAAAACACCAGACAGCGGTATATTTCTGTAGCAGTGCCCTTTACGCCTCTCTTTCACACTAAAATAGAGTCTGGATTTAAAACTCATAGGAAATGCAACCCTGACCTCAATACAAATCTTCAATAATTAAAATTATAACTTTACGTATATTACATATACTTTATGGACTTAATCTTTTATGTTTTTGCCACTGGTCAGCAGTCCTACACTTCATTATCATTATTTAATTAATCTCAAACTTAACACGACTTGAATTGAATGCCCTTACTAAAGATTCCGTGCACCTTGGGTGATCAGATCGATTACATGTGGTCAAACGAGACACTGCTTTTTACACCTGGCCATTTAAATAAAATGAGTGATGTTTCTGAGTGTTCAGATTTCCAGGGAAGGGTCTCTGATTTGATGGCAACATACATTAATCACTATGTCAGTGAGTTACTGCGTGATATCAAAGGGATTGTTCACCAAAACAAATGTAATTCTCTCATCATTTACTCCCACTCATGCCATACCACATGTGTATGACTTTCTTTTGCAGAACCCAAACAAAGATTTTTAGAAGAATATCTCAGACAATGCAAGTGAATGGTGACCAGAACTCAGAACAGAAGGTCGAAAAAGGACATGAAGGCAGCATAAATGTAATCAATACGGCCCCAGTAGTTAAATCCATATCTTCTGAAGTGATATGATGGGTGTGGGTGAGAAACAGATCAACACTTAAGTCCTTTTTTAATGTAAATCTACACTTTCACTTCCACATTCTGGTGTGGAAGTGACTTTCCCTTTCAATATCAGCCACCTACTGTTGGAGCTGGTCAAAGGTAGAGATTTGCAGTAAACAAAACAAATAAATATGAATCTGTTTCTCACCCACACCTATTATCACACTTCTGAAGACATGGATTTTACAACTAGAGTTGTATGGATTACTTTTATGATGCCTTTAAGTCATTTTGGGAGTTCTGGTCACCATTAACTTGCGTTGAATGGACCAACAGAGCTGAAATATTCTTCCAAAAATCTTCATTTGTGTTCAGCAGAAGAAAGAAAGTCATATTGTGAACACGTCCGTTAAGCAATGGAGGAGTCAGGAGACAGCGAAGCAGGTTTGAAATCAGCTGTTTAATTTTTATGCTGAACATACGACGGTCACCGCCGTAGAAACGTAAATATACATAAACAATAACACACTCCGCATGTGGAGCTCTCTGGATCCACTCTCTCTCCCTCACTCAACACTTGGGGTCCCTTTTAAATGTCTCTCTCCGTATCACTACAACAAGACACAGGTGTTAGAGATAATTACAAACCAGGTGACAAGCCTTACCGCTCTCTCTCTCTCCCGCAGACCGACACACGACCATGCCCCCCATGCCACACATATACATCTGGGATAGCATGAGGGTGAGTAAATGATGAGAGAATTTTCATTTTTGGGTGAACTATCCCTTTAAAAGCGCAACAAAATCAGAAAAGACAAAGAAAGCACAAAAGAACAGCAACATTTCAAACAGAATTCTCTGTTAATTTAGTAGAGTACCTGTATCAACTGAGCTTCAGATGTGCGTGCTTGTCATCTGCATCCCTGCATGTTGATTTCAGACACTTTAAGGAGGTCTGTGAAGTACTCATGCTTGTGTATGTATTTGCTTTTTAAAATGTTCCAATCTTTTTAAATTTCCCTTTAAAGCGCTTGCAACTGACAAAGTTTGAACCCTTGCCAGGTCAGGGTTGGTGCTTCGCTGCTGTCTGGGAAACATTCAGGATGGATTCGAATTGCGTTTTTTTTAGAGGTTATGTTGTTTTCGTGATCTGAACCCAAAACATTTATCACAATACTCGGTTTACACCTATATTTAGTGCTGTCCACACGGATATTTCGAAACACATTTTAATACTAGGTGCAAACAGGGTCAATAATCTCTGAGGCTTTATCAGAGTTTTATGACACTGGGTGCGAAGCTACTGAATATTTAAATACCAGAGTCTGTTCTGGTAACTACATTCTCCTTCAATGGGAAGTCTAAGAGATTGTAGTCACACTGATGGTTTGAAGCACAGAGTGGTTTATCAGCTACAGTCGTAAGCAGGCAGCAAGCAGTAAACTAAAATATGTTGAGAAGCTAGAGGGATTAACTGTCCCCTTACACATGGTGGCCTATCACTGCTCCATCATACCTCACAGTGGCCGCTGGGTGTGACTAACATAAGACAGGGGCAGGACAATTATCAGCAAAGAGTTGTGTACTGCTTGAAAGACATCTGGCACTATGGAACACTTTGGAGAGCTGTGGGATTACCAACACAATCATCTGTAATGAAGAAAATGTTTGACATGATCTTTACCTGTGGTTATTCTGCCAGGGGACTAGTGTGGACTTCAGACATCCACGAAACATGACCTTAGCACCAGGTGCTTTGCAGATCCTACTTGGTTTGATATTTTGCTATCTGTGATAGGGACCAGAGCGGTCACAAGCAGAATCACACACGAGAGAAGGAATGGCTTTCCAAAAATGATCTTTTATTTAAAAGCACCCTGTTTTTGGTACTTACAGCAGTACCTACTCCCTTCCCTAAACAATTGAGGCTAGATTATATTTGCACTCAAGCAGTGCTGGCATAACCTTGTCCATGTGCTCAAAACACTTGTCATCCATCTTTTTTCCACTCCCCTAGTGATGGCTGGTCTAAATACACAATTTTCCTAATTTTGCATATTGGAACAAACCATTATTTTAAACAAAATTATCCCTCACCTCCCCATTTTTAAATACAAATCTTTGTTGCATAAATACATAAGACAACATAAATGAATACAATAAATAGGATGGATAAAAACCTTTGCACAATTAAACCCCATTAAAATTGCAAAATGGTGAGTAAATCAATAAGTCCATGGAACACAGTAAAATTACATGATGGAGACCAATTCACAGGCTCTCCATCACAATATCTATAGCATTGAAATTCATACATTTTAAGTGGGGCTTAAGAGTCCAAATAAATTTAGGGGTCACTGCATGCAGCATCTCTTCCTTTAGAAGTTAAATACAGTAAGAAGTAAAGATCTCACCTTCTGGTGGCATTCTCCTGGAATGGATAAATGACCTTGCCATTGTGGCACAGCTCACAGATGAAGCCCTTCTCTCGGCACAGACTGCAGTTGTAGACATGAGAGCTGGCAAACTTGATCACCTTGGAGAGGAATGGTGCAAGCTTTCCATCTATGACCTAGAACAAGGTTGCAAAAGTGGGGTTATCCATAAACCGGCAAACATGGAATCTACAATCTTTTTAAAATCTCTGCTCTGATTGGGGGCAGAATCTGCTTAATTCTGCTAGATGGAAATAAATATGAAAGAATTTGCAAAACAGAGTTGAGAGTACTTTACTTATTTGTAGCTGAAGTTGATGCAATTAGCACATGTATTTAATAAACAAACATGCAAGGAGCAGGGGATGTGTACAAATTTGAAATTATGCTTATTTGAATCCTGCGCAAATATGCAGAGCATTCTGCTGAATTTTGCAGGTGTAGATCCTGTGCAGGCCCATCTTTGGGAATAGTGAAAGTTTAAAATGTGACCCTATTGATTCAACTATCACATGGGTATGATCAAATGTGTTCATGAGATGAACTCATAGATGAGAGGAAAACATTCTAACAGTGCATGCTAAAATAAACTCCATTATCAAATGGACAGTAATCCTCCTGTTAACAGTTACATGGATGAGATTTTAATTGACTGGACAAATACTTCAATGGAGTCACGTGGCACCATTCGAGGTTCGGAAGTGTGAACGGCGAGCACTGCGCACTTTGCCATCTTTAATACTTTTTGTGTCATAAACCGGTGAGACTCGATACACCCTGATTCTTAACTGTTCAAAGAATTCAAAATCCTTGGCCTCTGGAGATTAAAAGGAGGAAGGTTATTTCTTTTGTTAAACATAAGAAATATGATATAGTGTTTCTTCAAGAAATGCATCTTTCCCCACAGGAAGCTTAAACATTTGGGAAGATATGGGGTGGGCATGTTTTCTTTAGTGCTGGCTCAAGGTAAGAGCAGGAGAGTCATTACATTGATAAGTAAACATCTACAATTCAAACGCCTCAAACAGAGTAAAGATAAATTAGGAAGAGTCATTATTGTTTTAGCAGAAATTCAGGGGGAAAGGTTGATTTTTGCTAATAATTACACACCTAACACAGATGATCAGGGACTTTTTTATAGATCTTGAAGGGATGTTGCAAGCCGCTGGCATCCCTCATGATATAATATTGGGAGGATACGTTAATTTATTGATGGACTCAATCCTTGATCATAGTGACGCAAAAGTGTGTAAGCCCCCTAAAGCAACATTGACGCTTTACAGGATGTGTAAAATCTTAGTCTTACAGATATTTGGAGACTTTTGAACCCAACTGGTAGGGACTATACATTCTTTTCATCAGTCCAGAAGATTTATTCTAGAATAGATTTTTTTTTTAAATATCTAATCCCTCATTTCATCTGTTGTTGATTGCTCAATTAGAAACATCTTCGTCTCAGATCACACCCTGGTGAGTTTAGAGATGTTGCCACATACGGAGAAAAAGAACAGACTTCAATGAGGGCTAAGGAAAAAAACTCATCAGGAATCCACATGAAAATGAATGAATGCTTAGAGTGTGGGGGGTTGGTTACAGATCAAGGGTGCGGTAATTCCTTTTGGGAGACTGTTTGCAAAAAATAATATGTGAACGCCATTTATCGGCCAGAATAGTTAAAAATCGGCATGGTCTTTAAAAGCAGGGCACTTAAGAAGGTGTATTGTAGGCAGCTGAATGAGGTAGGGGAAGGGGCCTAGACCTCCAGTGCATATTCACCAAGGGAGCAGAGACAAGTGGCTACACCTGGCAGCACTGCAGCACACCAATTAAAGGGTCTGCCAGCATTCTTCAGCCCTTCCACAAGGAGCCAGCCAAAGAATGGAGGAGGAGAAGAGGGGACAGTGGACGAGAGAGGAGAGCTTGGGAGTGTGGGATGGGAGGGCTTTGGGGGAGAAAGAATAAAGGAAGGACCACCACAGTCTCCCACGAAAGATGCACACACTCACACACATATGGAGAATGGGTTGAAAAGGGGAAGGTATGTGTGGGAAAAGGGAAGATACCCTTTATGGCCATGGGTGCTATGACTGGAGGAATTGTTTAGTTCAAGATTTCTCAATCCTGTTCCTGGAGGACACCATCACTGCACATTTGGGATGTTTCCCTTATCTGACTTATCCGTTTTAAGTCTTGGAGTCTCTTTTAATTAGCTAATTAGTAGTATTAGGTGTGTTAGATATGGGAAACTTCACAATATATAGTTTTGGGGTCTTCCAGGGTTTTGTCTAGAAGGGAAACCTCGATCTGGGAAAAGTCTAGCAAATGTTGCATGCAGCATTCACACACTGTTTACTGTGTTTATTTGGAGACAAACATTTTACACCTACCTCTAAACCTAACCCTAACCTTACCTAAACCCCAACCGTAGTAGCAAAACATGACTGTCGCAAGACTTTCCCTGAGGGTTCCCTTCTAGGCACGACTGTTCTCTATTACCAGGATTGAGAAACACTGTTCTTACATCAAAGACACTAGTAAAAATGTTTAATATCTTGCTTTAACACATTAATAACGGGTGCAAATAATTGATCCAAGTACATACTGTGCACTCAAATGTGTTACATACACTTTCAAATGTATTTTCAAAAATGTTTAATGTGATTATTTTTCAGTATTAGAAAGATGTGGAACCATTCATAGCATTCCACCAAAGCAATGTGTAAACCAAAGGGATGCATACAGAAGGGCTCAGACCCACAATGCTATAACCTAGTTACTGTCACTGCCCAATAAACACAGAGGTGATACTGTTGGCGAGATTTCTCAGTATGGGCAACAAGAGAGTCCTTCACCATCCATCCATCAGGGTGTTTTCAGTACAGACATCTCTTTTTTTTTCTCTGACCAGGCTGATAGAAGCCTGGAGGCAATACCCTGCCTTTTCCCATGCTGAAGAGTAATATAGCAAGGCATTAAGGAAACGCTGCAAGCCACCAATCAAAGCAGTGGGGCAAGCACACTTGCTGTCCTTTGGTAAAGATGATATATACCTCCCTTGATCAATGGTGTCAGAGTGAAAAATTAAGCATTTCAATAATTTAGTTGGGAAACTGAGAAATGGCCAGTTCAGTTATGTCAGGCTTGATGGGGAGGGACTGTGGAGAACTAGAGGGCTGTTAAGGAGAGTTATTGACAAAGTAGTGAAAGTGTGCGTTTATGTGAACAGCTAGGTGTTTGAGAGAACCTGAATCTGTGCCATTTAATTTCAACTGATTCAAGAATAATTACAGTAATCTTATATAAACATAGCAATATAACAATATATGGATGCATGTACCAAATAGAGATGGGCGACATATAATCATATTTTTCAGCCATTTGACAATACTCAATACATTTCTCGATACATGTATTTGCTCTAAAATTATTTAAAGCGTCTTTTACAAACATAAGGACCATTATTTCAATCAACCAACCAAGTAAATTTAAAATGTTTAATGTAAAACCTAAAACACAGGAACATGTGTTGCAAGTAATCAAGGCATATTTCCCTGCACTGTTTTTCACTAAATCAACACAAAGAACAATGATAATTAATAATTTTCATTCATGAACCACAACTAATAATACATCATAATAAACATAAATGTTTACCAACCAATATTATTTAGTAAATATTTTATACATGAAAAATGCCACATGGGGACATTTTTGACTGTTGACAAATGATCCACTGAATTAGTTTTGAACCATTGAAGTTTAAATCAGAGATGCTAAAACATCTAATCACTCTCATACTCATGAGTTACAAAGAGGGAACTAGGTTTCTAGGAAACTCAATGGCTAATTTAAAAATGGTCAAATCATTGCGTAATCACATATTCCTAATTTTATATCGGTAGCAAATTCATTACAAATATATCATGAATATTCAATATATTGCCCAGCCCTAGTACCAATTATGCTCTCCTAAACATTACCATGAATGAATCAATAAAAAAATTATAAATCAGAAGCAGACACTGCTTACTTTGTCCATGAGTCTTTCAAGAGACTCCCTTAATGCATTGAGGATAGGGGCAGGTCAGATGTGCCTGTGAAATTACCTGTTGCAGCTCCTCAGTTGTTATTGTTCAGAAAGACAAGTAAGCCTATTTATCCACTGCCTTTCATACACTGAATAAAAAGCTCTAAACAATGCAATAAAAAGTTTGGTTTCCTTAATATATAACTCGTTTATTTTATACTGTGTAAAATAATAATAAAGACAATTATTAGTGTGTGTTGTAATGTAATTGGAGTTCATACAATTGTTTTAAATTTAGAACTTATCTTGACTAGTCTATAAAACATAAAACACTAATATCTTAACTTTAAAAAATAAAAGTGCTTGAGTTTAGCCACAGACAGACAATGTAAAAACCCTACTACTGATTCTTAAGTGTTTTTGTTTTGTTCATTGTATATGAGATAAATATATAAGGTAAACTGTAAAGTTCAGCAAAGCACTTCTTCGCCACTTTTTCTTGCTGGAAAAGCTGATATTTTTTCTGGACTGCCGTCTGTTGTTTATAAAAGAGCGCAACCGCAGTATGCATCAAGTATAAATGCTTCGGGCTGCCGAGATATGCAACCGAACACACTCTACGGTGCCAGATGAAAGTATAAACAAGGCTTAAAACAGCATCTTTGTGGCTGTTGCAGGGGGTATGGGTGACGTCAGCCAAATCTTTTGCTCCTGTCTTGCATGTGCTTTGTCGTCAACTGCTTAATCCCCTAAAACCACAGTTTAGCACCTACTTCTTCATCCCTTTCTCAGCCCTGGCCCTAATGTCCTTGCCTGTTCCATTAAACGGCAGAGAAAGGGCCCAGATTATACAGATAAAAAGAGTGTGAGCTCTGTTTGGATAACACCCTCCCTGCCAGGGCCTCGTAAAACAGGATTACCACCAGCGTGTGCGAGGAAGTGAAAGAGAGAGCCAGCCAGCCAGTGTATCGTGTGAGTGAAAGGTGGTCACGAAAGAAATGGCATGAAAGTCCATCCTGTATACAGATGGACATGTGGGTGATCAAATTTGGTAATATAAGAACATATTGAAGGTTGTTGTCTCAAGGACGAGCACTAGACTGAGATTTATAACTTCTGATTTTAAGCACCTGATTGTTGCTGATTTTTCTTCACTTGGGGATCACAGAACTTAACAGCATCACAGGTGTGCCTCTGAGGGTGTTGGGGTATACATGTGAAAATATGCATCTCTGTGTCTGTGAATGTTCCCCACAAGCTTCTGAATACACCTTTAAACTAGGGATGGACGCGAGTACTCGAGTACTTGGACGAGGCAGCAATGATCGATCATGAAAACGTTGATCGATGGTGATCATGTATGATGTGACTTTTCATTTAATTTGAAATTCAATGACAATTACCTGAAAAACACAAACGTGTCAAAGAGGGAGCTTATTTTTAATTTTGAGATTGATTACATTGTGATTTTGAGGGGTACATTGATTGTCAGAGATGTCTCTTAGCAACCAAACTTATATACGACGCTGCAGTGCTATCGTTAACGAAATTACTAGTGTAATTAACCATGTTTTGATTACCTGTCTCTGCAAAACGTTTGCTAAACAAGTTTTATTATCTTTTAATGTAAGAACTTTGACTCGTTAATGGATATTATAAAAAATAAGAGGATAAATAAAAATAAGAAGAGTTTTCAAGATAGAAGTCCGACGTGTCATTCCGTTGCACTTTTCCCATTTGAAAGTTGGAAATACCGACTCAGTGTTGAATGAAAGCTTCATAATTAATCACAGCAACAACAATACGGAGCATCACGGCTTTCCCCACTGGAGCGAACATTTGAGGACACACACACACACACACACACACACACACACACACACACACACACACACAAGGCAGTTGACTAAATGCACTGCAAGTGTTTCAAACTGCTAGACAGCGCAACAAAATGGAACAGAATGCAGCATCTTCAAAACTGAACTTCAACTTAACACGCATATTAAAAACACAATGTTATGGCATCTCCTGTTAAGCCAAACTCGATTTGAAAATAGACAGTTCAGACAGTCGCTATAAAAACTGGTGTGCGCTTACTAAGATTGCTTCAGAAACCTGAAGGAAGAACAGACAGAGACGTGCATTGTGCACATTCTTTTATTGAGTTGGGCAGCGAATCTTCACATAATGACAAAATATGATGCATTATATTTTGAATATGCAATCTTTTGTACATTTTGTAACACATTATTTTATAACAGCCCATAATAATGAATAGATGATACACTGGAACAACAAGATGCAATGCAGCAGCCAAAGACTTTTGTCAGACATATTATTATATATAGCTATATATGTTATGTACATGTCATTGCCCCTCAAGTACTCGACAAGTACTCAAGTAATTAGTCTGAGTACTTGAGTATACAAAATGACCAAAATGCCCATCCCTACTTTGAACCCTTTCGTTATTTGGAGATTGTTGGCAAGACTAAAGTCGTTGCCTTTGGTACAATGCATCCAATACAATTAGCATGTACATAGCACTCTACTTGTGGGCCATCTTGGGGCACTTTTGGAAACAATTTGAACTCTTCCACTAGTGATGTCAAACAAAAGGCAGTTACCAAACAAAGGTGGTTTCTGGTCAAGACTAATGCAAACAAATATGTCCAATGGGGTAATTTTATTTCAAATAGACAGGCAAAAACTCTGGGCTAATTGTTAGAATGGAGTAGGGGAGAGGCATTTGTTTTTGGTCAATAATGTTTGCCGTATTGCTGGAGATAGTTCAGCATTCAATGATCTTGATACAGAGGGAGAGCATTCCAGAGCCACAGAGGACCGGGCATTAAGTAGCAACACTAAAAGAAAATGGCTCCTTAACAAGGTAAGCCAATTAAGTAACTGAAAGAGTGAGTAATCTGGCGTGAATGGGAAATGCCTCAAATTTGGGCCTTACAGAGGCAGTGAAGGAGGGGCTGAGGCAGTGGGGCAGAGTATAAAGCCCTTGCAGCAAAAGCGATGAATAAAAAAGTACACAAGATGAGGGACAAACTACTGACAAAGTACGAAGCCCATTTATGAACCAGTGAGTACTTAGCACTGTGGTGGTGTTTAACTTCAAAGAGGTAAGAATGAGCCAAATTATCATGACAAACTGAATTTCTCCTAATTAATCTGACACTGCATCAAAACACTTCAAATATTCCTTTTTTTAAGTGTTTTTAGACTGTGCTCATTAACATTCTACTCATGAAACAAGGACCAATACTGAGAAAGGTAGACTGTTCATCAGACCCCTGAAAGTATGCACATTGTGGCAACAACCACCCAGAACACCCTATTTTAAAATCCTATTTTATAGTACAACCCCAATTCCGAAAAAGTTAGGGCAGAATGCAAAATGCTAATAAAAACAAACATTTGTGATTCGCTATATTGAAAGCACTACGACTACACATTATATGATGGTTTACCCTGTGACGTTCATTTATTTTAGTAATGTACAGTAATTTCAAATCAGATGATTACAAAACGCTCCACTACTTGGAACAGTAGAGAGTTTTCCACTGTGAAACATCATTATTCATTCTAATAACACTTAAGCATTTGGGCACTGAAGACACAAGTTAATTTGATAAAGTGGTATTTTACCCCATTCATCCATTATGTAGGTCTTTAGCAGCATAATTGTACAGGGTCTTTGTTGCTATATGGTGTTCTTCATAATGTGGCACACATTTTCAGTTGGAGACAGGTCAGGACTGCAGGAAGGCCAAACAAACACCCACACTCTCTTCTTACACAGCCATGCATTTGAAATCCGGGCAATATGTGGCTAAAAGTTGTCCTGCTGGAAAATGCAGGGATGTCCCTGGAAAAGACGGTGCTGGATGGCAGCATATGTTGCTCCAAAATTTGTACATGTCTGTCTGCATTCAAGGTGTTCTCACAGATGTGTGAGTTACACATGCCATGAGCACTGACTCATCTCTGGCCCATAGAGACATTTGCTTTTGGACATGATGCTAATAACAGCTTGGATTGCCCTTTTCCTCTTTGGTCCGGAAAACACGACAGCTTTGACCAAAATACACCGTTCCACTGTTCTACTTTACATCTAAGATGAGACCGAGACCAGAGAAGTCATCAGCGCTTCTGGACAGTGTAGATGTAGGGCTTCTGCTTTGCATAGTAAAGTCTTAACCCACGTTCATGATATCATTACAGATTAATTATGTTTTTTTTTTAGACAGTGATGTCTGAGGGATCAAAGATCACGAGCATTCAGAAGTGGTTTTCATCTTGCTCTTTACGCACTGGGATTTTACCAGATTCCTTTAATCTTTTAACTATATTGTGCACTGTAGATGGTGAAATGGCCAAAATCCTTCCAATTTGAAAAACATTGTTCTCAAAGTGCTGGATTATTTTCTTAAGTTTCTGATGGCAAATTGACAAGTCTTGAACGAACCTTGCTCTTGAAGAACTAGGCTGTTTTTGTAGGTTCCTTATATAGTCTACTGTACAGTACTATGACACAACTGCCTCACCTGTTTAACATCTACTGTTTCACATCGCCATGTTATTTCAACTCGTCAAATTGTTATTAGTCTCAACTTTTTTGGAGCGTGTTGCAATCATCTGATTTGAAATTACTCCAAAGAAAATATAAAATTCACAGGGTAAAACATAATATAATGTTTAGTTGTAGTGCTTTCAATATAGCAAGGGTGAATATAAATTGAAAATCACTCCTTTTTCATACTGTCCCAACTTTTTCAGAATTGGGGTTGTATTTTTACTCTATGATTTGTTTTGTTTTCATTGCACACAGCCAAGCTGAAAATGGTAATACAATTGCACAATTATCTGTAATGCCAATAAAGCACCTTCAATATGAAACTTCAAACTTCAGAGAGATGAAGAGAATGAATAAATGTAAAACAAGGCCAGAAAAGCAGTGTCAAGCAATGGGATATTAGGGAAGAATAGAATGGAATGGAAGCAGAGGGAGGACTGTCACGCTTTGTTTTTCTGCCTGTTGCCCCTGAATGGCAGTAATTAGTTAGCTGGGTGGGGGGAACACTGGGGTGGAGAGGGAGTGTGTAAAGGGACTCCAGCCTCCCACCAGGAGACAGAAGGGAGAGGGGATGTGGGACAGGAGAATAGATGTTCTGAGAGCAACAGAAAAATAAGGGCAGGGGTCATTTCGAAGAAGTAGAAGTGTGACAAAAATTTGGGCACAATAGTATGGGGAAGGGGAGGGAGAAAAAGACATATGGGAAGATGAGAGGACTATTTCCTGTATCTCTGTATATAAACCCATGGCTAACGGTTCTTTTAGTTTTAGACCTAATTGCAGCATGTAAAAATGCTAAATATAATAGTGAGAATATCTGTATCATCCAAGATAAAAACATTTTTTTACATTATAGACAACTTTCTGATAAATCTGATATTGGAAGCAGATAGTATCAGGGGTTATTTTTCCAATTTAGAAATTAAACTGCTCTATTCCAGGTTTTCATAGAACTAAACAGGTATCCATCTTTTTTATTGTTCATTACAATGTGTTAATGACTGATGCCAACTGAAGCAGGTAAAATTATATATAATTTTATAGTTCTAAAATATTTACAAAATCTATTATTGAATGTGTGCACACATGTATAGTAGCTCAAGCTTTGTATAATGTGTTAGGGTTTTGAGAGAAGGGTGTGAAAAACACACACACAGACACTCTCACAGCCACTCGACTCCAACTGCCTGGCGAGGCTGAGCAGACACATACTCTGCATGGTGATGATGTGTGCTACAGGTGTGTGCCTATAAAAATGTTTGTGAAAGTGATCATGCTTTTTTCAGGGTTTCAATTGGGATGAGGTTTGTATATTCAGTGGCGCAAAAAGTTTAGACACTCTAACGAATTCAATTACTTTCATACATTTTTAAGTGTGACTAAATATTTTTTGGGGCCACTGTACAGTATGTACATATTTAGGCCTGCATTGAATCTGTGACAGCAGAATTACATAGAAAGCTACGAACAGCTGTCATTTTGAAGAACTGCATGTTTGTTTATTTGACATTTTGGCTAATTTGGTAATTATTTTATTTGACCAATAAGAGCATATTATCAGCTCCATTTTACATATTTAAATACATTCCTTAGATTGTCCCCCAACAATCAGTGCAAAAATTTAAAAAGAGGCGAATATTCCATGTGGGCCTACTTACATGAATAGCTGTGTATAAAGAGATGTTTAAGAGAGGAGAGAAATAACCTTACCTGCTGCAGGTCTGCCAATGAGTAGAGGTGTACATGCTGTAACAGGTATTCCCTTGGAAAGATTCTGCACAAACAGCCAGAAAAATACCATTAGCATGAAAAGCACATGAATATTACCTTAAGTCATAAATCAAATAAAAATAGGGATGTCCTGATATGATATTGGGTCTGATACCGCGCTCATGTACTGGTACTCATACTCCATTACCAAAAAACGATAACATCTGATGTACGAATGTAATTACGTAAACATAAAAAAATGGTATCGGACTCTCTATAAGTATTAGTACTTGTTCCAAAAAAATAATGGTATCGGGACAAATAAATAAAAATAACTGCATTAACCTGCACACACGCACATATTGCACACAAATCCAGGGGGAACGCTAGTATCCAGCCATCCTGCCTCTGTATCCATGACTACATGTGCCCAAATTGCTCGGAAATAGGGATTAATTCAATTGAATTGAAAAAAGGCTGTAAAATCACTAAAAGCACTACCCCTTATTATGGGTGAAGTGGGGTGGCTCTCTCTCTCTCTCTCTCTCTCTCTCTCCATCTGGCTGGCTATTATGTCCCTCTTCACCTCTCTCCTTCCATGAGCCTACTCTCACTCTCTCCCTCTCTCATTCACCCATGCCTGGTCACATTTCAAACTCAAGGCCCCACAGAATCATCCAGAAAGACGGGATGGGAAAGCAACAGGCCGTGAGAGAGGACAGGCGGTTGAGGAGGAAATGAAATGAAAGACTGATATCTGACATTACAGAAAATAAATCATAATAGAACGAAAGAGAGAGAGAGAGAAAAAAAAGATACTGTGGACTCTCAGCAGTAGTTTGTGTGTGATGTAGCTGTTAAGACTCAGGGCTGGTAATCGAAGGAAGGTTGCTGGTTCCATTTCGGCATAAAGTGAGCCACGAGCGATCTGCATTGTGACCATCAGTAAGACACTAAACCACAGGTTATACCAATGGGATTGTCTCTGTAATGAGTTAATGATGCCGTTTTATTTAAAAAATGTGTGAATACAAATTCCACCGGTCTTGATCGTAAAGCAAAAAGATTTTTGAATACAACGTTCCCTAGAATACTCAATTTGTTTGTGGTCAATTACTGTATGCTTGTATAATTACTGCTAAACTGTATATTTGACTGTTGTCATCACCAGTTTCCTACATTGTGCTAGTTCTTTGTCTCGTCGCACTCAGCCGTCCTCTTTCTTTTCAAATAATCTCAGCTCAAATCAATATTTCATGTCCATTTATTTATTTCACACTGGCATTGGCATGGAGCCATGTAATAAGGAGGTAATGTACAGTCAGCCGCTCATTATCGCAAAAAGAACCCCTTCAAGATGATACAAGACTACTTTGCGTAGGGGTCTTTATCACTGTGTTAAGGTTCATTTTGCAATAATGACCAGCTTACTGAACATTAGCCCTCACATATTCTGTTCCAAGTAGATATGCAGTAAGCAAACATGTAATTTAGTGCATCATCTGGAAGGCACTGTTATCTAATTATTGTGCACAAACATCTGATATACTTCTTCAAGATCAGGGAACACTTTAGAAGCTCAGATATCTTCCAAGATGATATCAGAAGAAAACACACACACCGACTCGGGGCGACCAACGTGTTCTATCAGAGTACTGTGGGCTCTCAACAATAATCGCACCTGCTACAGCTCAACTAGTTAACCAATTACAACTGCCCTAATAGAACAAATTATCGTTTTAATGAAATGTTCATCATTGCAGATGCAAATAATTCACTCAGACACATTGCCAATGGTGTATTCCCACCCCAGAGAAGCATCCTCATGTTATAAAGCTGTCTAATTAAACAGGATCCTCTCTTTCTTTACCACAAGAGGCCTGATAATTGGATTGTTTAGTACTGGAAACCAGTTACACTTCTCAGTGCATTTTCATTCCTCCCCACTAAAAGTTCCTCCATAATCTGAGACAGCCTTGCTGGCCACAAAGGTAGCCAAGCGACAGCAGAGAGGGATTTCTTAGGCATTCTGTAAAAGGGCTTCAAATGACATGATTGATATGGGGGAAACTATGCCGAGTAGTTCTGAGCTGTGATGGAGAAAATTTAGGGATATTATGTAGACTGACACCGTGTCCTAACTACACGCGACGCGATAAAATTCCAGCGACAGCAAGTGTGTCTGTCCACACTAGACGCGACGCGACTGTGAGATGCCACACGTCAATCAAAAATCACAGCCATTCAGAACAGCGTGTGGGCGGAGTCGCTCTGTGTGCACAGCTCGGACTACTGTCATTGTCATTGCGACTCCCCACCCTGCCTGTATTTCAGTAGATTGTCTGGAATGACACCCCTGGATACAGGGACACAAATCGTCATGCCTATTCACTCTACTTTACATTGAAAATAAAGCGGAATTTGTTTTACACAGGTTGATGCGTCATTAGTAGCCTACTATAGCTAAATGCTTCATTCATTCGCTGTAGATGAAAGTCTAAACTTAACTTACCATGTGTATTCAATGCTTCAGCTATACTTCTCCAGACGGAATCCTTTTTCCTGATGTCTTTGTGGAATTTGTGGGATTTATCGTAGAGAATTGAATGCCTTTGAACTTCGACAATCAGTTCCTCGTCGTCCATGTTTGATGATTAAATATTCATGACACGCAGAACTTCCATCCAATGAGATCTCTGTGTGGGCGGATCTGTCAGCCGCGACGTCGCAGAAATAGGAACCGTTTCTAAATTAGAAACTTTGCGCGTCACCGTAGCGTCTGGTTAGGACAAAAACTCTGATTAACATGGAAAAGATACCTTATATCACGTGTCGCAGCGTCGCGTGTAGTTAGGACATGGTGTGAGGCACATATAATTTTAAATGGCAGGAAGCTGTATTTTGAGTCATCATAATTAAGACATTCGTATTGATGCATGTGGGCCATATTGCACACACAGCATGAATTGCTGGACATTGGAGGTGGGGGAAAAAACTGACAATTCAAAGTATTGTGATAATTTACCTCAAGATACCAAATCAATATTTTAACACCAAGAATTAATTATGTTTTTTATATTTTTTTGCTCTTTTTTTATATTATCCACCACCACTTAGAGCAAGTGTGTGAGAAAACAAAATGTACTGTGGCATTAGTTCAACAAGCAAATTTATATTTGAACAAAATGCAAGCTCAGAATAAGATAAGGATTTAACTTGATCATTTGGAAAGACAGCCATAAAGATCCTCAGAAAAGTTTTAATTTAATGATAACCAAGCTGGGATTAAGGTATGCTACTGCCTTTATTGTTGTTAACTGACGTGCCTATGCTCTACACCAAGGCTCTATGCTGGAGTGAAACAGGAAGTTCAGCATTTGTTATGCAAAATGTCCAAAAAACACTGAGAAGAACAGCCTGGCCTCATGAAATTTACGTGAGCATTGCAAAGTTTTTGCAAAACTGAAATTACATGCTTCACTACACATTTGGCTGCCTTTTTCAAGTGAAATGTTCAGCAGGGGGGGCGCCAAAACAGAGCGAAATGTGTTTGTAATCAGGTGATCTTTTGGTTAACCTCCCTAACCTAAAACTGTATTCTAAACCTAAACAATAACATCCGAAAAGATAAATGAGAGTTTCACAAAACATCCTTATTCTAGTTCCTTATCCTAGTTCTTAAAGTAAAAGTGTTTTGATATCATACGTTCTATGAGACAAGGTTGAATAAGAAACGATTGAGAAAAAGATTGCAATAATCACAATTTTTAATCACAATACAGTAAATATAAGAAAATCACAATATTATTATATCACTCAATCGTAACTCAATATCGATATATTGTATCACCATGTCCCTGTTGATTCCCATCCTGGACATCACCTTTGTCATTTGCTTTGGAGTTTGTGGAGGAGCTCAGTTTTTCTCATTCACTGCAGTAATCTCATAGCTGGCACAAGAAAAGCATGGCGTTATTCCAGACAGCCCATTCACAGCTCATCCCCAGGCCTCATTTAGCCAAGCCATCATTACTACACTAATCTAAATCTAAACTGAGGCACAGAGGCAGGAGGTGGAATGTTTACTAAGCTGGGGATGAATTCTCTTTTCATTTGTTTATGGAAAGCTTAGGGTCAATAGACTAAAGTTGCAGCAGGTGTCATTAAGTACAAATAAAGCAGATGAAAGATGCTTTGTTACTATGTGTTTGACATATGGCATGTCAAAAATGATACTTTATCAAGAGCTGTGAAGAGTTATCTGAGGTTTTTGAAATGGACACTCTTTGCAACTGAAGAGGGAGTGAGAATGTGTTTCCTTGAAATGGCCATACTGTACTGTTCTAAGAGGTAGGAGAGCTTTGTGTTCCAAATGCACTAATGAGAAAGAGCGAACTCTGCATGATGAGACATCTTAAGGATAATTATTCCACAGAAGTGTTTACACATCACTTTTTACTTGTGAGACTTGGGGCCAGTGAGGGGTACCAAAGCCTAATAAAAGGGTCTGGAATCCACAGAACACAAAGCCCACATACCCACAAATCTGATAGAAAAAGTGAGGTATTACTAAAGAATTACTTGTCCTAGGAAGGCTGACAAAGAAGAGATATTATATTGACAGGATTCCATAGTCTAATCCGCTATCTCCTGTATTTCAAGATGAAATAATAACTTAATCCTTGTGGATTTGTTGTTGTGCTTATTTGGCTTGCTTTGTCAAGCTTGTTCAAGTCAGAACTGTGTGTGAAAAGAAGCCAGGATCTCGCTCTCATTTCGTCTCTCTGGGTGTTTATTTACCTCTGGTCATGATGACAGTAAAAATGTATTTCCTTCCTCCTCAAGCTTAAATACATCTCTACTTGTGGCAGAGCACAATCTATCAATCTTTTGTCCTTTCTCAGGGTAAATATACTCCTCGAAGGAGTGTTCGCAGTGGTGGTAACCAAGAGATATGGAGCTTGTTGTCAAACAGAAGAGTGCCAAATGCTGCCACCGTTATCAGTGGGTGGCATGTACATAATCAAAGGGCAATGTTGATTTTGCTGCTGAGCATGTTGGCTAATGCTTCTGCTAAAAGAAGGGAGTATTTCTGGTAAAATCTATGGACTTTTGTTGGTTGAATGCAGTTTGGTGTAATGTTACCAATTTGTTGCACGCATATACCACTTTGTTGCACGCTTGTTTGTATGACCTCTGAAACCTTTTTACTTGAAGTGTTATTCAACTGTTTGTCAAAGTTTGTGTATATCTAAATAGAATATAAATGTAGTCAGTGCAATGCAAAGTGCACTGTCTCTCTGTCAGAGAAATAGTTAACCAAACATATAAATGCTGTCATTTACTCACCCTTTTGTTCTTCCAGAACCAAATTACTTTCTTTCTTTCATAGAACATACACACAAAAAGAAAATATTACAATGTCCAAAGTGCTCTTTTACAGACAACAAAACTAGAGACTTGAGTTGTTGAGTTCCAAAAATAAAAAAGCAGGATAAAACTATTAAAGTAGCCCATACAGCTCATGTTGCTTTGTGTGTTATTCACTAGGAAGTTTTCAAATCTTATTTGCGCTCTGCAAGATTTAACATCAATGATATCGAACGTCAATAGTTTTATTACTAGTGTTTTGCCATTGATGTCAAACTGAAAGTCAAATTGAAACATATCACAATTTAATGAGATTTTAGAAATATGGTGGTAGGGAGGATTTTCAGCAAATAACAACTTGTTTTTTTGGTCATTATTGAGAGATTGACAGTCTCCGTTTCAAAATAAATAAATAAAAGAACACACTGGACATTCTGCAAAATATCTTCTTTTGTGTTTCACATAAGAAAGAAAATCATACAGGTTTGAAAGATCCAAATTGAAACAACAGCAAGGTGTATGGCTTAATGATTATGACAAAAATCATAATTGATATGGTTATCGCTATTATTAATTTCCAACAAAAGATTAAATTACTGCGACGTCAAAAAATAGGCAACCGTGCAGTTCTCCAGATCAGAAGATTTCAATGGTGGCTATGAAATACGCTCCAGTTTATTATAAGCATCTCTTAAACATAATAATGTTTGTTAATGTTAGGCCTAATAAAAGTTATTTTAAAGGGATATCTATGGTATAGAAGAAATATACAGTATGTTGTTCTTTCCGAACTATTGACAAAACCAGTTTTTACTTGATTCAATATGCCTGTGTGACATGTAACAGGGTGATAAATACACATCCCCAACAACCAATTACCAAAACTGGCATCTGACATGTAATAGGTGTCTTCTCTTCTTAAATTATTGGTCCATGTACAGTAAATAATATGATATATTCAATTTTCAAACTTAACAGCCGATTTAAATTGAACAATTTACTTACTGCATTCGGTAAGCGCTGGGGTTGCAAGACGGGTACCCATTCATCCCCTTAGATCTTCAATGGTGATCTTGCTCATGTAAGATCATCGTTAGATAATAAATGCCCTCTGCGGCTGCACTTTGGAAATTAAAAACAACCTTTTGCAATCAGAGTTTGTGCAATTCGTGAAAATGTTAAATCTATCAATAGCAGCTGCAGGGCAAATGGGCCTTATTATAGCAGAAGTGATAACAATGACGGTGATTCATGAAATATGCCATATTCTTTATATTGGCTACACCTCAGAAACAAGCTTAGAACAGTTAAGCTGAATTACTTTATTCAGCTATTTTATGCAAACCAAATTCTCACTGTCCTACAGTATTTATTAACATGACAAAACTAAACTGTTATTAAATTTTTTATATAGCAACTAGACAAACTCTCCCATTACAATGACTGCTGTCCCTCAATGCAGGTTTGTACTGTTTGAGCCCCGCAGATCTACGCAACCTCACTAATGCTCCACACAGAGTTCTGCACTCTCACGAATGTTCTCATTAAAAACAAAGTGGTATAATCAGTATAATAAATCAATTATTTACACCACATCTATGCCTTGATTAGAATAGGAGAGCTTTAGTTTTGTTGCGTTGCTCATTTGCAGTGAATTTACCTCTAAATAATTCCCAAATTTATTCTACTGCTTATTTTCAAGTGTCAGGTGATGTTTTTTCAGTATCCATTTTCGTGTGCCACCACGAACATAAGTGAAACAAAAAGCAAGCATCTTGGCCAGCGTGAGAATAGTTAACCCCCCTAATCTAGGCTTGAACCCCTTCAAAGGACTTCAAAACAAGATGTTGGTGGGGGGGAGGGGTCATAGAATGTACTCATAATGTGTAGTTTTAATTGTAAATACAGCTACAGCAATGACAGGCCTAAGCACCATGGATCAATTTCCACCCGGTGGCTTTCGGAAAACAATGCAAGGTGGTGCATTTGGCATTATTCTAAACAATTTTAAAGCAATCTGTGTAAATATAAGTGGACTATTTTAAAGTATGTTTTAAGAGCCACACTTCCTGCTGCCAGGTGGTGGAGCTATAAACTTAACCCAAAATAGTCACATCCATGTGATTAACCCCCAAGACTAAACATACTGTACATCTCAATTTTGATCTAAATCACACATTGAACACAGAAGATATGAGACACTTACTTTTTCGCTATTCATTTAATGCCACCCCATGGCAGCACCGTAAAAAATATATTAATAATTTAGCATCTTCAATGTCTTGGCATAATGTTGGCTAAATGTGGTGATAGTCTCATGAATCCCCTAGGAGGAGTATTTAAAAGTTCAGAGACTACAATATAAAAAAAATCGAAAATTGCCAATTTCCAGTTGGGTGGAGCTAATAACTATTATTAAGAAAGTTCTACAGCTTGATGAAAACTATATATGTACCAATTTTGGTGTCTGTAGGTGAAAATGCGGGTACTACAGAGGCAGTCTTACATGCCCATTTTAAAGGGCGCACTACAGATCCCCCTACACACCCTTACGTGAACTTTTGCCCAGCCCTAATGGCCAAGGACTCTGATGTGTGTGCAAATTTATTTTGGAATTTTAAGCATACTAAGTGCCTTAAAAAAACACCCAAATATAAGAAGGAATAATAACAATGAATGTGTTGCCATGGCAACACTATTAAAGATATAAAATATTTCTGCACATTCAGTGCTTGGGCCCTAATAATAATACAAATAATAATAATCATTAGAAGAACAAAAGGGCCTAATCACTTTCAGTGCTTTAGCCCTAATAATAATTCTTAGAAGAAAAATAGGGCCTCCACACTTTTCAGCTCTGCTTGATTTTAAATTGTAATCTGGTCCACCCCTAATATGGGCCATACCATTGACATTTCCTTAGCAGTTCAAGTGAATGTGTGCAAAAAACCCTGCTCATTCAAGGACACACATTCATTCCGTGCATGACAGAGTGCAGCGAATGTGTCTAAAATGCTTGTGTACAGTTCAGATGAATTATAAACTTTACCCTCTCTAACTTAATGCTCAATGAATGAAGCAAGCTGTCTGCTGAAATAATGAAAAATAAACACAAATCTAACAACAATGCTGAAATAAAAGCTTGCTTTTTACCTGTCAATCAGACACGCTTGGAAGTTAAATTTGTTACTATAGCAACAATAATAGGCTGTGGGTGCGTTTTCTTAGAATCATCATTGGCCGGTAGAAAGAAAAGAAACAAAACTGTGTGCTCTAATTGAAATTAAAATAAGATAAATGTTCTAACATCATACAGAATAACATTATTAAGAATTATGAATAAATTAAATCAACATATTTTTCTTATTTAAATATCCTGATTGTAGTGTTTTAAGAAACAAAATTTTTTTTGAATGGAGAATAAGTTAAATTAAGCCCTATAATGATAACGAATTATAGCAAAATAGAGTAATATTTGCAACAAATAAATAAATCCTTCCTTTTGTACTGAGATTTCAATTACCAGTGAAAGAGAACAAAGAGGGAAGTTTTTTTACTATTTGGTGAAGAAAAGTTAGTTTAGGAATAGCTGAAAAAGTGCATGATAATATTTACAATTAGGTAGTCTATCCATGGAAGTATTGTTTGATTCATTTTTATTAAATGTATCGGTAACTTGTTACAATAAGTTTGTGCCATGTGTATACAGTACATTCAAATAACACAATTAATTAACATGAAAAATGAACAATATTTTTTTACACCATTTCTAATCATGGTATATGTCAATTTCTACATTTACTAATACAGTTTAATATTAACAATTAGTAATGTAACATCATCAAGAACTAACATGAACAATGAATATTGTATGTATAAATGAACAAACCAAGAATTCCGAGATGAACAAATGCGTGGAAAAATAATCATTGTTATTTCTTGTATCCTAATTTGGAATATATACGTTACATGTGCATGTGTTTACGTATATAATCTTAATGTAAAGTGTATATATTAAACCCCAACAACAACACCCCCCACTCAACCGCTGCAAAAACACGTTGTCAATAGAAACCACTGATGCAAACTGACAAATTGAACGCTGTAATCATCAGCTTTCAAGATTACATAATTGTGGCAGCCGTAATAGTAATCACGATTAGTTTTCCGATGAATTGTGCAGCCCTATGAAGTTGAGTTAATAATAACAGAATTTTCACTTTTGGATCAACTAACATTTAAGATGCAAGGGTTAGTTCCAAGGGTTCCCCCAGCAGATCTTGGAGGTGCATTAGATCAGGCTTAACGGTGTAAGCTGTGACAGCTCTTCCCCTTCCTTCTTTGGCTTAGTGTAAACACTCTTGGGCCTCTTCAGAACCGCTGATTAGCACCGAGCTGGGCAATGGATGGCTAAGGTAATATTTTAGGTAATACCCTCATCAATCCTGTATTGTTTGGAAAAGCAGCACATTAGCCGATGCCTGCTAATAGCCTGGCCATAAACACTAGCCCGCTAGTGCTGCCTCTTGCTAAGGTCACTACTGCTACACCCAGTAAACACAGCGGCCAGATAAATTCACCTCTCAGTAGGCAGCTGGGAGAGCTCCAATGAGATGGACATTGGAGAGGATTTTTAGGAAAATAGATTTCTGAGTTTCCCTATGCTAGAGCCCTCACTTCTGCACTTCAAAAGGCCATCCTGGTTCTACGTCACCATGGAGTTCAAAGGACCAAATACATAGGAAAGGGTACAGGCCCATTCAATAATTCAGTGATTCAAACAACAAACAGTGTTCTGAACATGTAGGTAAAAGTGCATTAGCGACACGATTAAGGCAACATCTGAAGTTTCTTTTATTTTGTGAAACATTTTTAGCATGCTACTTGATTTCAATAGAAAAGAGAATAAGATGGAAATTTATTTATCACAAAAAGATGTTATTCTCAATAGGGGAAAACGTTTCATGAGCCTTAGACTAGAAAAATCTCTCTCTCAATCCTTTGCTAGGTTTGTTTTGCTCAACTGCAGCTTTTCTCTTAAAGTGATAGTTCACCAAAAAAATTTTAATAATTCCCTTCATGTTGTTTTAAACCTTTATGAATGTCTTTCTTGTGTGGAACACAAAAGGGACAGACAGCCTTACTCACCATTTATTTTCAGTTACCAGTTTTGTATTTAAAATGAAAATAACTGGTAAATGACTCTAATATAAAGCCCCCATCTTGTGATCCACTAGAGATAGAAAATCATCATGACCACAATGGTGAATAAATGATGACAGAATTTTCCTTTTTAGGGGAACTATCCCTTTTTAGAACAATTTTATCTTTCCAAACTTCCACTTAACCCTCAGTGAACATTTATCTCTTTTGATGATTAACTGTCAATAAAAAAGAAGGGAACCATTTGTTTGAGAAATGGCAGTGGTAGCTTTCCATTATGTGACATTTCATCACACAGCTGTACAAGCTTTCTTCTCTTCTGGTGTGAATGTTTAAGAGAGCGGGAGCATTTTCGTGGTTTGAGACTGACCCTGGTAAGAGCATGAAGCATTCATCACCTAGACAAGCCTTTTAGGGCCAAGACCTTCACATAAACACAGTTCCTTCACATTGCCGCTGAACCTGGCCTTTAGGAATCTGCTAAAGGAATCTTGTTTGCATTCCCAGCAACCAAATGTATTCCTTGTAATGGAATTCAAAAATTCATCATGGTTCTAAAGGTGGCAAAAACTTATATGAATACATGGTGGCTGCAAGCTAGCTTAAGTGTACACATTGGCAGTTTAAATGCACCAGTTGTGGTCAGCAGCAGAAGACCTGCAGTATTACACTGCATTTCTTCCAATTTTTTAGGTCTCTTGCAAACGTTTATTACAATAACCCACACAACATAAAATTGATTTGCAAACAGGAAATCACCCTGAATAATTTGATTAGAATTATACAGTAAGTGCCTTCGGAGTCACTTTTAGCTGTTAATATCATGAAAACAGTGCAGCGATTAAAAGTAATTACTCCGAAGGCACTTACTGTATAATTCTAATCAAATTATTCAGGGTGATTTAAATAAAGAAAAAAGAAAGAAAAATTACACAATTTATTTGCTTACAAATCTGCAATGAAAGAGAAAAATATCAGCGTGTATCCATGCCAGCCTGAACCAAGCACTATAATCAAACTTGCAGCACTACAACTATGGCAAGCTGTTTTGACATTTATTCCTTAAAACTTACTAGTACCTATTTTTATGTTATTAGTAATTATTTTTTGTGAGTAGTAATTATTCTATTAGGCACTTGTACATATTTAATAGAGATTAGTACTTATTTATTTGATACTACTACTTATTCTAATAGTGTCTCGTATCTATTTAAATGTTACTATCCTAGAAAATATAAGTACTAGTACTTCATTTTTAATGACTAGTAACTATTTAGCCCACAGATATCACAAACTAGTAATAGGTACTAGTATTATTTCCAAAGTACATTTGCATACTATGCAAATAGTATGTTAAATATAAATGCAACATCACTCTCTTTCTTAGAAGAGTAGTATCACTTTAACACCCAGTGTGCCTACTGAAACCTAGTGGTAGAAAACTGAAACATCAACGCTGCTGAATGAACAATAAATTAATGATGAAACAAATTAAACAAAATCAATTTTTTTTAATTCTTAAATTGATAATTATTTGCACTCCATCTGACCTGAGATCATTCTATATGACATATTCGGACTATATGTGTCAGCGCCTCTTTGATTTATATGCAGTCAATCAGTAATGAAGTAGGCCTATACAATGGCAAGTAAGTTAAAAAATGATTGGTTCTATTCTCAATTCAGTTTTGTACTGGTAGATAAACAGTATACTTAACATTTGATATCATAAAAATTATTCAATTTTAGTTTGTGGCCATTCATACAGGACACGTTCTTGCCTTCTGTCTGCATTGTTTTTTAATGGTTGGTCTGATCTATGTTAGAGGTCTACACTCTGAAGGGGCACAAATTTGAGCCTGTCTCATAATTAATAGCCATTATAGGTTTTCTACACTATATGGATGCATTCTTGTAGGCTACAGATGTTTTTGCCACTGCTGTCCATTTATGGAACTCGCAATAACATTTGTAGAAATTATGATACTGATTATTAACCCTCTGGGGTCGACGGACACGACGGCGTGTCCTGCTGGATTTTTTTCGTCATTACAGCGGAAACAACGTAAAATAGTAATTTTGGGGCATACAGATAATTGTAAGACATCATTAGAAACTATAAAAGGTCTACTTTTATTTGTGTACACTCAAAACAACAAAACCTTGTGCTTTTGTAAAATAAAGAAAATAAAATGGGTGAGCTTACAGCGGTCTCTGTGTTCGTGAGCATATTTCTGAAACGCGTCACAAAAATGAACTGAAACTTATCACACAAACAGGAAACATATGAAGAAAGCTTAAAATGTCTACTTTTAAATAATAAATTATTTAAAATTTTAAAAAAAATATTCTCCTGCAATGTAATCTTTATGAAACAAAGCAATGTACAATTTCTCCTGGCTCACCTAATTATCCCTAATGTGATCACACCCACGGGCAGAGGGCAATATTCATACGGTAATGTGCCTAGGCGATCAATGCAAATGGTAAACGCTCCCGACTGTGTCTTAAAAAGCATCAAGTTCATTCACTTTTCTGCACGTTTGGAAGATCGCAAGATACACAAGTGAGGAAACTCCTGGATAGTGACGAAGATTTCACATTTTCCTCAGAAGAGGAGCGGGACTCCGATCAACGTTTGCATTTTGTAGAGTAACTTGATCCAGCCAAGGATACAATTTCGGATGATTAAGTCATTTATTTTCACTTGCATATTACTTGACATGCTATTTTATATAAACATGTACATATTTTACTAGTGTAACTGTTTCCAGACTTGCCAGGCAGGATTCAGAGCATTGAAATATGACTCCTAATAAGCAAGTTTTAGTTACATTTAAATGCTGTTTAGGCTAAAGCAGGCATTTCAATTGTATGCTGTATGATAGAAATATGATATGTAATATGATATACAAATAATATGAATGTTTAGATTATATTTTAACTAGTGTTTATGCTGTCTCATTATCATCAACAAAGCTTACGCTTGCAAATATGTGTTCAGGTGTAAATTAGTAAAATGCACTTTAAATATGCCCATATTAGAAAATCTGCATATTATAATGATTTAAGGATTTTGTGACACTGAAGACTGCAGTAATGATGCTGAAAATTCAGCTTTGATCACAAATAGCATTTTACAATATATTCAAATAGAAAACTGTTCTTATAATTGTAAAAAGTGTTCACAATATCACTGTTTTTACTGTATTTTGGATCAAATAAATGCAGTCTTGGTGAGCAGAAGAGACTTCTTTTAAATGGTAGTGTAGGTCTAAAATTAAGTAAAGTCTTTATGTAAAGAAAATGTATAATCACATTACTTCTTTTAACTTAAAATTTGATTTTGATCATCAAGTCTCCTCACATTCATTATCTTTCTGTCTCATTCCTCATTGATAGGCCCAGGGGAGGAGCCTTTGTCTCCTCAGGTGTGAATTACATCAACATTCATGATAATTCACACCTCCTCGCATATGACCTTTCGAACACTAAAAGTGTCTTACAAAGGTTAAATGACTAAATTGTTTTGTATGAATGAGTGATCAGGGTGGTTTTCACATCATTTTGTAGCAAAAACTCTAGGCTACAAGATCCAGTTCTCAAAAGTCTTGTGGACAAATATTTAGTATGTGTTATATGGCCTTATTTCAATTACTTAATTTATGTATTTCTTTTCAAAAACCATGCATAAACGTTATTTTCTCAAAAATACAAACATGTACACACATGTTGCTCACATATTATTGTAGCCCAGTTTGTGCTGAATACAGTGTTCTCAGACTTTAGCCATTAATATGTTTTTAAGCAATTGAAAAAAGTACAAATGTCAAGGCATGTCAAAACTTTTCCAGGGCCTAAAACACCCTCAGACCACAGAGGGTTAATTCATCCATCATTGAAAACCCAGTTGCTCCTGCACCCGGTCCTTAGACATCCCACAGATCAGAATTAATACGCTATGATGTTATGATGTATCAATATTATGACATAATTGATGTTGAGACCCCTGCATTCAGTTCCATTCCATTTTGATCTGTCTTTCTGTTTTGGACACAAGAAAGCATATTGTCTGAACAGCCACACAGTTAAAGCAGATTTTGAGAATTATTGGGTGTGAAGATTTTAGGTCTTTCAACTTATAATTCGACCAGTAGTGTCCATTAAGTAACATTAACATTGAGTAAATATTTATCTTTCAGTGTTTACTTGATCCTGTCCCTGCGCTGAGTAATGCACTACTCTTCCTGTCTGTCAATTTGTATCCTTGTTACCATACCTTTTAATTTGCTGTATATGTATCTTTTACTTCAGTGTTTTACTATATTTAATTGTCATGTCATGTTCTAGTTTTCCTATTCTTGCCATGCTCCAATACAAAATAAATAATAAAATACTAACATAATGTGTTTTCTTTATAAAGTAATAATAATACAAAGGCAGCTAATAATACAAAGGCAGGCTAAGTACAAATAGAAAGCTAGATGCTATTTACACTAAATAGCAACAAAAAACATCTTCTTTGCACTAACTGTGAATAGTGTTAGATATTATTTGCACTCTTGATTAAATACTAACATGCAGTATAGGCGCATCAGTGCAGCATGTTTATTGTGTTTATTTGAGTCCCACAACATCCCCTACCCCTAAACCTAACCTTACAAAAATTAACCATGGTTTTACTGCAGTAACCATATATTACCATGGTATTTTATAGCAAAGTAACCACAAAATGAAACATGGTTACTATAATATTACTGTAGTAGCATCATGGTTAATTGCAAGAAAACTACGGCTTCCACCAAAAAAACATGGTTAATACCATATTATTAGAAAACAATGGTTAATTTTACCCAGATCATCCCTTCCTCTAAACTCCCCGACCTTCACACTGATCGAACTATTGCCAGGCATTCAACCTTTATATTCATTTATATGCATTATTATAAGTAGTATTAAAGGAAATATATAAAGTAGAGACAGGAAAAAGGATGGGGAAAAGTGGGGAATCCAATCCGGGATTTCTGCTTCATAAAACATTGATTTAAAACTTCACCATTAATATGGCACTTGGGGGTGCAGATTGTCTTTAATTTCTGTGTTTCCACCAGACTATTTGAGTGTAAATTGTGCTACTGTGTGGCAGCTGCTATTTACACCTAGTGCAAATAGTTACTCAATAATAGAACTAATAATAATAATTAATATTATTATAATTACACTAATAGTGGTTAGTGAACAATTTCGTATGTACCCATCCTGTTAAATGATGGTCTGGCATTTTATGTTGATTCATTCAATGCTATGAACCTGAATTTTGTTTTTACTTACAAATGTGATTTAAAATGCCGAGAGGGCTTAGCTGCAGCACAGATTGTTTTTGTTTATGGAAAAATTGAATGTAAATTCTTTTAAAAATTATATTGCACATTTTATGTAAAAGACCCATTGGGAAAGATTCGTTTTAGACCTTTAATAGTTGTCTTTTATATGCCAAGCTGTGTTTATATATTTTTGGTTAAATGCACCCCTTTATCCCTAAACAAATATAGGGACTCTTATTTTGAAGTGTCTCCCCGTTCTCTGTTCAGAGACGGGTAAAAGTTTAATTTGATTATTTATATAATGATATAACATCCATATTTTCAAAATCAAAAGTCAGTCGAATCTTGCCCTTCATTACAACGGGGTACTACATCTTACATAGTATAACTGATGCAACAAACAGCCATATTCAATTAGTTTATCTTTCTTTGTGTTTTCTTTGATGCTATATTAACATTTTTAGAGCAGGTTAGCTATAGCCTATAATCATTTCAAAACAATCCTTTCCGATCTATATGGTAATATAGATGTGGTAAATCTATGTAAAATACCACAAATATGTTAATAGCTGAAAGGCTCTCATGTTTATACAAGGATCAGTTTGAATAAAGATATCCCCATACACATTCTTACTAGTCCCATTTGTTGTTGGATATCTCCAACTTTAAGATACTAGAACTTATTCTGTTTTTGATATCAACTGTTCACTTCTGACTAGTATATATTTCTATAGTTCCTAGTGCTTATTTATTAGATACAAGTACTTATTCATTAGGTACTAGTACTCTTTTTTTATACTGGTACTTATTTATTAGATACTAGTGCCTATTTATTAGACACTAGTGTCTTTTCCTATTGTTACTAGTAACATTTCGTATCTTACTAGTAACAATTCGTTTTTTACCCATAAAATGTAATGACTAGTCAGAGTAGCAACTGTAGAGTAGAATTAAAAATCTTACAAATAACATTTGGATTAAGTACTTGTATCTAATGAATAAGAATTAGTATATATTAAATATGTACTAGTATCTAATGAATAAGAACTAGTATATTTTGAACGAGTACTAGTATCTAATGGGATAGGTACTAGTATCTAATAAATAACTACTAATTTCTAATAAATAAGTATTAGTATCTATTGAGTAGGTACTAGTACTTATTGAATAAGTACTAATAGCTATTGGAATACATACAAGTAAGATGTGTATAGGTGATATCTGAATCACAGAACTCCATAGGAATCAATGGCAAAAATGTGAAATGTATTACTAGTAACAATGGAATAGTTACTAGTCACTACTAGAATACATACTAGTATCTAATAAGTACTAGTACCTAATGAATAAATACTAATGACTAAGTACTGGTATCTAATTAATAGGAACCAGTATCTTATTAAAAAAGTCCTAGTATCTATTGAATAAGTACAAGTATCTATTGAATAAGTACTAGTATCTAATGAATAAGTACAAGTATCTAATGGAATAGTTTCTAGTCACTAAAAAATAAGTACTAGTAACATAAAAATAAATACTAGTAAGTTTTAAGGAATAAATGTCGAAATAGCATGCAATAGTCAGAATGGCAACTGTAGAATAGAATTAAAAACTTACTAGTAAGATAAAAATCTTACAATCAATTTTCAAAACAAGCACAAGTATCTAATGAATAAGTACTAGTGTCTATTGAATAAGTACTACTATCATTGAATGGGTACTAGTATCTAATGGGATAGTTACTAGTATCTAATGAATATCTACTAGAATCTAATGGAACAGTTGCTAGTCACAAAAAATAATTACTAGTAACATAAAAATAGATACTAGTAAGTTTTAAAGAATACATGTCAAAATAGCTTGCCATACTACAACTGGGAAATGTTTTAACACTTGTGCACTCATATCAATGAACTTGCTTCAGACAAAGTGTAAAGTTATCCTTCTGAAGCTAACTTATCCTACTGACTTCCTTATGCTACCAACTGTTTTGATGCTCTAAACAACAATGCAATTTGTAAATAATTATAACATCTCTCACAATGGTTCTTTACAAGAAAAACCTGCATATATGGGTATAGGTCAAACAACCAGTCCCATCTTCTATAGTCTCCCCAGTGAGTTTTGCTCGAGCTTCATGTTTATTTGTCTTTGTGACGGGCGGAGGGCGGGGCCGGGTCGTGATTATACACACCCAGACCCTTATCAGGCTAATTAAGCCTCCGAGAGGGATAAAGGCCGACTGCAGAAGGTGATGCGATGAGAGAGACCGTTCTATGTCTGTTTGTGTCTTTTGATTTAGTTCTTTATTAAACTATTATTTATGGTTCCCACCTCCTCCTTTCCATTAATACCCTTTACACTGGTGCCGAACACCCAAGAAGGAGGAGGGATACGGCGTAGTAGAGTTCTCGCCACTACCATCCACCCCAATGAATATCAGAATTATGACTCTGATATTGTTAGCCCTTTTTAAATAGTGAGAAACCTCACTTTCACATGGGTCAAATTTTGTATAAAATTATAGATATTTACTTCTCTAACTGGACACTTGAAAATCAAAGAATTTGCCTTTTTTTTTTTTTTTTTTTTTTAAGTTGAGCAGCATTATTAACACTTCAAAACCTTATAATAAACTACACTTTGAAGAAAACACTTATCTTATTTGTAAAAAGTGCAGCAAAATATTTTTAGTTTGAAGGAAACTAAGGAGCTTTAATGTTGACAAGACTTCAGTCACTGTTAACCAATATATCAAGAAGACCAATAAATTAGCATCAGCTGACAACTTTGCCAAATTGGCTAATCAGTTTCACAAGCCAGATTTTTACTCTCTGGTGCATATTGTTCCTTATTCTTGCAGAGAACTGCCACTTAAATGTGAAGGGAGCTTTTTACTGAGATTTAAAATGACCAACTACAGTTTTATTTCTTATGTGCACTGCAAAAAATTATGTTCTTAATCAGCATTTTTGTCTCATCTTCCAGTGAAAATATCTAAAAATACAACAAGCTACATTTTGCTTCTCAAGTGAATGTATCTTTTTTATAAAGATGTTTAATAAGGAAAGTTGACCCATGAACATTGTGTCACAAAATCAACTTTTAACTGTTTAATCTTTCTTTAGCCACACAGTCTTGCTTCAACCTAAATTGCCCTCCGTCTTCACTTACCTGCGACGGAGGTCTTCTGCCACTGTGGCACGGCAGCTGAAGAGGTAGGCCCTGAGAGACTGCAGCTGCTGTCTCAGCTTGAGAATGGCCGCCAGCGCCTCGCAATGCTCATACAGACATGGGTTCAACTGCTGGACGTCTAATAAGGGCTCCTCGAAAACAAACTCCAGAAACTCCTTCGCTTGTTTCGAAACCTGAGCCACACAAAAAGTGTGTTTAATTAATTTAAAAGGACATTTTCACACCCTTTAGCTTTTATAGCGGAGTCTGTTTGACTTCTGAGTTCGATTTGTTTGGTTGATGTTAAAGCTGCGATCTGTATTTGAAAAGGACTCCAGTGCAGTTTGCAATTATTGGAATGAAAGTAATTATTATGCTACTGTTTTCTATTTGCCCAGAAATTTCAAAGATTTAATAACCCTAAGACATATTCCATTCCTTTCACATCTGTTGTGGCCTTTCCAAATGATTAATGATATTGAAGATATGAATTGAGTCTTTACACATACCTTGTGTTTGTTAGTGTCCCAGTTATGCAGAAGACGAGCAGGAATGAGGAAGAGGTTGTCCTGGTGACAGCTTGGGCAGTAGTACCATCCACTGTAAGAACAAACTTTGGCCTTGCCCCGTGACAGGCCCACAGGCCTCTGACATCCTGAATCGAAAAAACAAACCAACAATAAAATGCAAGAAACCTCACCTACAAACACACAAATCAAACCTGGGACAGAAGAGATCAAGTTTATCATTAGCGATTGCCAAACTACCCACAGTCTCAGCTAAAGAAAAGATAAATGACCCCCTAATCTACAGATGTGGGCTCAACTCTTTTAAAACTTGACAATCATTAGCGGAAGAGGATGAAGTTATTGTATGTTGTGCTAATGTGTCAAGGTTTACGACACAACCCTGGTTAAACATAGATAAAGCCTTAACTATGACCTAAAAGATTACACTGCACAAAACCAGCTAAAGTGACTGTTTGAATCACGGATAAATACACAACAGGAATAATCTAAATGGCTCTTAGAGCTTAAAAGGCTGAACTGTAAAATACTGAGCCCAATTAATACTAGAGATGTCTCCAGCTTTGCTTTGTCTTGTAAACCTCTTCTTTAAGTTGTCTCAAACAGCAGAGGGCCCCCAGAAAAGGAACCAAAGGAACCAAAACAGGTGAGAGTAAACATGGCAGGTGTTCCTTTTCCTAACCATCTGGGAGAACCAGAGCAGAGACAGTGGGGAGGTAAAAATTAAGAAAAAGAGAGAATAAAGGGAAAAGGCACAGATGGATATGGATATGCAAAATCTTTTCATGGGAGTGTAGGATCAGCTACACTTCATAGAGAGAGGAAGAATTGTGGACAAGATGGGAGGTAGGATAGAGAGGACAAAAACAAGCCAGAAAACACAGTCTCCAAAAGAGGGAGGCAGAATGTTATTGGCACCAATATATGTAGAGGGAGACACTGATTAGGCCTACAGTGTGTACAGACAATGCTGTAGGTCTATTTTGGATGCATTGTTTGCTGGCTGAAAAGGGCCAAGCTAAAAAAAAAAAAAGCTATGAAATACGTGCATTTCTAACTAGTTACCAAAAATGGAACATTCTTTCATTATTTACTCACCCTCCAAACATGTAATATATATAATTGTATATATACACACACCGATCAGCCTCAACATTAAAACCACCTGCCTAACATTGTGTAGGTCCCCCTCATGCCACTAAAACAGCGCCAACTTGCATCTTAGAATAGTATTCTGAGATGCTATTCTTCTCACCACAAGTGTACAGAGAAGTTATCTGAGTTGCCGTACACTTTGTCATTTCAAACCAGTCTGGCAAATTCTCTGTTGACCTCTCTCATCAACAAGGCATTTCCATCAACAGAACTGCTCCTCACTGGATATTTTTTGTTTTTGGCACCGTTCTGAGTAAATTCTTGAGACTGTTTTGTGTGAAAATCCCAGGAGATCAGCAGTTACAAATACTCAAAACAGCCCATCTGGCATCAACAATCATCCATGCGATTATCTAATCAGCCAATCGTGTGGCAGCAGTGCAGTACATAAAATCATCAAATCAACCATCAGAATGGGGAAAATGTGATATCAATGTTTTTGACCATGGCATGATTGTTGATGCAAGATGGGCTGGTTTGAGTATTTCTGTAACTGCTGATCGCCTGGGATTTTCATGCACAACAGTCTCTAGAATTTACTCCAAATGGAGCCAAAAACAAAAAAAAAACATCCAGTGAGGCGCAGTTCTGTGGATGGAAATGCGTTGTTGTTGAGAGGTCAACAGAGAATGGCCAGATTGGTTCGAACTGACAAAGTTTACAGTAACTCAGATAACCGCTCTGTACAATTGTGGTGAGAAGAATATCATCTCAGAATGCTGTTCTGGCGCTGTTTTGACGGCACGAGGGGGACCTACACAATATTAGGCAGGTGGTTTTAATGTTGTGGCTGATCGGTGTATATACATACATATATATATATATATATATGTTTACATAGAACAGCGCTCCGTGATCACTCGTATTACTAATACATTACAAAAGCTAGGAAATAGCTTTAAACAGCTTTATACGGACACCTTCAAGATTAAGGCTCATCACTGCTGAGACACAATAGACTGATTTATTACAGAACTCAAGGTACCTTTTATCAGAGTTTCCACATTGGATACATACTGTTTAAAATGGCAGAGGACATCGCTGTTTCTATAGTGAATGACTCTTGCGCACCGGCTAGCGCGAAATAGAGAGGAATACCCCGCTTGAACGTCTATTTTCCACTGAGAAAGCTGACCTTCAGAAAGCAGACAACATCTCTGATTGGGTGTGGCAACAGGTGATCGCACACACTCCATCTCTCTCTCTCTCTCTCTCTCTCTCTCTCACACACACACACATCCATCCATCCATCTATCCATTTATTCAATGACTTGTTAGAAACAGCACAAGCCGTGATACTATTTCTGAAGTGAACTTTTTGAATTACTAACAGAGGCTTGGAGATATATATATATATACACACACACACACAATATGGTTATCTCACGATTCAGTTTGATATACTATATGAGGTTTTCAATTCAATATTATCTCAATTCGATAAAATAACAGTTAAACAACAAAGTATGGCATAACATTTTTTTGTTTTTTAGATGTTTGCGCAAAATCCACATTATAATTTCTCATCAAAATAAAGTTCTATAATACACAATATAAATCTTCAAAGTTTTAATAAGAAGTTTCTCATATACCTTCTACTATAAGAAAAGATCACAAACAAATAAGCCTTCAAAAATAGCGGGTTACATTCAGGCTGATCAGGTGCAGAACGAACAATAGAACTGAACAGAACCTGTCCTGAAAAAGTATGTGAAAGTGTTTTTTTTTTATATATATATATATATATATTTGTTTGTCTTGATTATTATAATCACATTTTAACTTTTTCAAAATATAAAAACAGACAGGATGTTAAATGACAAATTTTTCAACAAAAGTGGAGTGTGGGATCTAATCTTTTATGGACACACATTACATGGTTAAAAATGGTCCGTTTTAATCTCAAGCACTTTTCAACAAAACAAGCCAATTTTCCAGGTAGGTCTATTCCAGTACTTCAATTTTTAAGAGCAAAATTCAAGCACGTTAAGCGCTTTGCATTACCACATTTTGGCCATATAAACAACAAGCCTGACATGAGATCACTCTATGTTAGCTTTACTAACATTACTTTAAACACCACATATTTCTTAATTTCCTTCTAGGTCAATACATCAGTCCAAACAATTTGTTATCATCCCGAGAGGGATGGCTTAAAGGATTTTAAAACAGAATTGTGTCAAACTTTCAGCCGTTATTGATACATGACAGATTTGTACTTTTTTTAAAGGGCAAATGTTATTCTATGAATAAGACCCTGGACATGCCAAGGAATACATCGCCAAAGTATATTGCCATATTGGACCAAGAAAAGAACATCCACTATATTCCATTTCCAAACCAATACGTAATGGGTTGTTCTAGCTGAGTTTAGGCACTAGCATCATGTGCTGCACTGTGCTGCCAATATAAACTTTTTAGGGGCAGGGACCCCAGACTATAAAAAGTCAGAGGTGGTGTACCCCATGCCACAGCTTTATGGCTGCCTGACATTTGGGCTGAACCACGAACCATGCAGCATGGTGTCGTGTCAGGGCTGCCTTGTAATCAGCATACATCCAGAGTGCAAACCCACAAACACCACCCTATTCTAAAAATACCATATTGTTGGACACTGCTCTTGCTGGGGAGACTGTTATTAAGAGAGATCTAGTTGAGGCTGTGTTTTTGGCAAAAGAAAAAAAAAAAAGAAATTGTGCATAAATTAAAGGTAACATAAGTAACTCAAAGACGAATGTGTTTGTATACATTCAACAGACATTTTTGCCAGTAAATAACGTCATGGAAGAAAGAATCATACAAAATACAGCATCTAACAGAACACACATTTGACATAAATAACCCTTAAAACATGTCTGACATTAATGTGGTCTAAATGTATGAAGTCAACTACTTTTTAAGTCTCTCATGGAAGTAAGAACCATTTAAGTAACAAAAGCTATCTAACAGCGCATCACAAACACTTAACAATTTTGGAAGTGTGGAATGAATATAGAAAATATTTTCTACAATGTGAAAATTCAACAAGTTAGAATGTGACATGTTCCTCAAAAGATTTCAACAGATTCCAACGTATATTTATCACACAGAATCTGAATGTGAAAATGTTTTACAAAGCTTTTTAGTTAACTGCCTAATCTTTTTCCACCAAGCCTGTTATGCTAGAGAGATTCTGGTCAGTGGTGTGAGTTTGCACATCACAGACAGACAGAATATATCCCTGTATGGCGGTGGGAGGTGCAGTGAATTCTGAGGACATCAAACCAAAAGGTGAAGCCAAAGGATCCTTCTAATGCTTCAAAAGAAATTCTAGCAGGTTGGACCTGTGGCCTTGTAGTTAGCATGCATGCTCAGACAAAATGACCTTACTGTAACAATTAAAAAATATTCATGGCACCACTTGGTGTTCCTTACCTGCCACACTGCTGGAACCCTCTGAAGATCCTCTAAGACACCCTTTAAAGGAGCCTCAAATATCCTATTTATGTACTCAAGTAACGTAGATATACAGTCTAGGACTTAAAGGACTTCATGACCACAGACATCAGAGCGATGGGTCTGTAGTCATTAAGTCATTTGAAAGACTGGTGTTGGCACACCTGAAGGACATCACTGGACCCTTTCTGGACCCAGAACAGCCAGGCACAGGAACAGTTTTTTCCCTCAGGCCATCAATCTCATGAACAGTTAAAACTGCCCATTGAGCAATAATTATGTGCAATAACAAGTGTTGTCAATTATATTTATTTAACATATACTACATCTTCTGCACAAAAGATTGCAATTGTATACAATATTTGTATGTGTCTTATTGTGTATTTCTATATAAACTTTATATTCTATTTACTTTTGTTTTTATTCTTTCTGTATTGTTGTTGTATTGTTTGTGCACTGGAAGCTTCTGTCACCAAGTCAAATTCCTTTTTTGTGTAAGCATACTTGGTAATAATGCTCATTCTGATTCTGATTCTATATTTGAAGAGCCTCAAAGCCTTTCTTTGATGGTGGGGTTACTGAAGGAACCATAGACAGTCCTTAGAATTCTTCAGATTTCGTGCAGGAATTTAGAGTTTCTGAGAAAACTGAAAGGATTTCTGAAGGATCTCCAGAGGATTCTGCTGTTGTGGCAGCTGAAGAACCCCAAATGGGGTCAATAGAATCTTCACATTTTTATATCACATTTTGAAAAGTGGGGCCAACCTGGGAGTGTGGTAAAGACAAGAAACTATGCCAAATAAGAGGCATTTGATGTGTTCACTATCCCCAAAGTTCCCCTTTTCATTTTCAGCAGCACCCTGTTGGCCTACACCGGCAACTATTTGCAGGGAAAAGAGAGGTGAATCAGAGGTGCCACTTGCACAATGGTTTTCTATTAGAATAGGCATGTCTGCTCTAGAGGAGATGTTCGGTCCTTTTTCGCAGAAAATGCCGCGACTCGCGCCACTTATAATGGCCCGCATAGTTCCATGGGACAAAAACCCCAGGGTGGGGCTTTGTGGCTCCACAAGGCCCCAGCTTTGAAGTTCCCTATTCAAGCTGACAACCACTGCAAAAAATACGTGAGGGACAGACATAAGGCTGTGCATGTGTTTGCGTGCGTGTGCTCATACATGTGTGTTTGCTTGAGACAGAAGCACTGCCCATCTTTTTTATGTAAACAGGAGTCTCTTGGTCCCCATTCTCTACCTGACCTTGTACTCCCTCTTTTGTCCCACCTACAGCTGGATCTTTCCATTTGATCTGCTGTCCTTGTTCTCTCTACAGGGTACTATTTTGGAGGTGTGTGAAAAAAAACCCAAGCCGCAAGATAGGGTTCAAGCAAACTATGTGATTTAGCTTGAGAAAATGAGAGTGTTTGAGTGTGTGTATGCTTGAGAAAGAAAAGGGAAGGGTCTCTCTTCTGCTTCAAATGGATGACAAATTTGACCCTCTTAACCAAAGTCCTGTTATTTTGTGGGGTAGGTGGGGGTGTGAGGGCAAACCAACCAAAAACACTGACACTCATACACATGTAATGGATGGTCAAATAGAGCATCAAAGGAAAAATAAAAAAATTTATGATTGCAATATGAATAATGGGTATTGTATTAAACTATATTTTAAAATTTTCTAAATAAAATTTGAGTGGTGTTTGTCCAAGATGGTAAGGTGTTTTGGGAGGCTGCAAGGGCTTTGATAAGAAGTTGCTTGGGCATTCTGTGCAGTTGCTAGGTGGTTGTCAATGTCAAAAAAGCCCACCGCTTAGGATCTTGGGTCCCTCTTTTAATCGAAGTCCATGAGATGCAGGATTAGTTATATACTGAAGTTTAATACATAGGGTTAGAGGTTTTAAGCAATATTAGCTAATAGTGTGAGCAATAATTAAGCTTTCTTGACTAACCATACCAAAAATATAAAAAAGTGAATTTATCATTTTAAATAATTGTGAATTACTTTGGAATTCTGGTAGATGTTTTAAGATTGTTAACATATTAGACATCTAACACATATGCTCTAAGATTTAACAGACACAACAGATGGCAAAAGCTTGAAATACAACCAATTCAGGGACAAGTGTCCTTTCTTTTCTGTTGTGTTGCACTTCAGTTCAGTTCTTCTCCTCTTCTTCAGGATCTCAAGGTCAGCTTCAAGTAATGTGAAAGTATTATGGCCACATTCAGTACCTTCACAAAGGACACAGCTGATGGAACATTTTGTGGATGCTGGCAAACCGGGGCCACAAGGTATTTCGAAGTGAACTGGGGATAGAAGATCCCCACAGATTGGGGAAGTTCATGGGTGTGCCAGCTGAGCCTGAGACTACACACACGTAACATTACAGCTTCTTGGAGAATAGGTAAACCTCTCGTAAACCGGTCGCGCTTTTCGACTTGAGAACCGAACGGTGACAAAATGGGATATGTGGCTACATGGTAGTGTAGCATGGTATGCGACTACCTCACATGCCCAAAACAAACATGGCCTGTTGCAGGGTTTGTGTATAGAACTTTTACTCCTGTTTTTTGAGGACATTTTTAAACATACAGAGAATTGCAATCCAAAGTTACTACATAGATCAACATGTCAGAGACGACATCTATGCTCAAGACGACAGTCAACATAATAACTTTATTTTGTATGAACGTTTAATGTGGTTTAATTTTTTAAGTATTATAAACTGCAACAGTGGAATCATCATTATCTTTGATGTAGAAGATGGTTATATTGAGATTTTTGCAATAGCATATAATATTTTGTTTATGTCTTGATTTAGAATCCCATTTTCATCTGTTCTCACACAAACCGAAATGTTTTGCTTCAGAAGACATTGATTAAACCAATGGAGTCTTATGGATTACTTTTCTTCTGACTTCATGTCCTTTTTGCAGCTTTAAAGGCTGTACCACTATACAGTTGTATTGTATGGACCTATAAGGCTGAGATATTCATAAAAAATACGGAACGGCCTTTTCTGCAGTGGAAACACGCAGAAAAGTTCGATAGCACAGGCCAAGGAACCCTCCCCTGAATCATATCAGTGGAAAAGAGCTAACAAATAGCATGCATTAAAAGCAAAGTGTCACCCCCATCATAAAGAGTACAAAATATGGAGAAAGAGAGAAGAAAGAATGCTCAAGACATACACATCTGTAAACTAAAGAAAAGCATTGTGTTGCAAAAGAGAAAAGTGCAAAGAATTAGAATTTAGACAAAACAACCAAGTAGTAACAGTGAACAGAAACAAAGTTCAGACACCTATAAAAGTTCCACGAAGCCAAACAAATCAAGGAGGTAAAAACACATATCCTCTTGTAGTTTGGGTATGTAAGAGGGAGCTGAAGGAAGAAAAGAAAAAAAAGAGAGAGGCAAGGCTGCCTAGAGCAGGGATGCCCCCGGCTGATCTGTTCTTTTTAGGCCGACACGTCCCATTCAAAAAATCACTTTCGGGGCCCTGAATCAAACAATTAGCTTCCGCACAGATCGCAGGATCCAGGGAGCCTTTGATTCTACAAGGGGATTTTTTTTCCGCTTTATATGGGCCAATTATCGTCAGGTGCCCGCTGTCCTCGTTTGGTGAGCCTTTCAAATATCGTGCATTAAAAATCTGGTTGTTACAACCGAGGAGGGATGCGTTTCATTCATACCCATTTAGTGGGTGGAAATTTCACACTAGATTGAGAATTGAGAATGTGTGTTAAAGATGATTGAGCCTGATAAATAATATTATAAAGACAACTCCATAAATATCTACCTAGCCTGTGAAGCCAAACATCGTAAAGCCACAGACTCTACCAGTACAGGCAGTATGTGACTAAGCAGGTGCTTTATTGTAATAAGACAAAAATATCAACCAAACAGCATTTGGAATTGGGTGAAAATTCTCATGTGCCAAATTACAGAGTATGTTGAGAGTTTGCTTTGAAAAATTATACTTGTTTGTTTGTGGACTGATATCATGTGGCATATGTTGAAAATAACCCTTTGGATTATTGACGCTAGAAACCGGATTCATTTTAATGTGTCTCTCGACGTGATTCTATGATCTGTGACCCTTTTTTTTTCTACAACTGCTCCTTACAAAATGCAACTTTGATCTCTGCAAAGCACTTTTCACCAATTACAGATATTATCTGTACTATTTAAGTGACCACACTATATAAAATATACAATTAATTTATTTAAAAAAACAGAAGGAATTAACAAAGATGAACTACACTGAATATGGATAAAATCTGTTCACCCAACTTCTGAATAAAGGGTATTTTGAAATACAGTGCTTGATTGACTCTTTTGTTCACAAAAAAACAGATACTTCAAGGGTTAAAACTTCCATCAAAATAGGGTTTCCAATGAATCACTCTTTAAATTAACCTTAACTTCTTTTAAAGTACACATTTGTCTTCACTTAGTCTAACAATATACCAGTGCAATTCTGAATCTTTGAATGCTTAGTAAAGAAATAAAGAAAGTAAACAAACTTTAGTTTCAATCAGATGAATCACAGAGTAATAAACCATGTTATCACTCAACAATTGAAAAAACAACTTATTGTGGGTCTACCATGCACACACACACACCACACAAACCCACCATTGCAGGCAGAGTGAAACGCAAAATGTCCGCTTCGCTCAGTAAGAGCACAAATTAAATAAACAAAATATACCCGAGTGAGCTTGACCAGAGTTAAAGTTTCCCGTCACCCGTCAGATCCATCCACGTGAAGCTGTCATCGGTTAGCAAACTCTGTGATTCTCCTGTGACGCCAGAGGAACTCCTAACCACTCTGCGATTAGTATAGCTATATGGATTCCTCCTCAGCGGCTCTGTCACTCTCGATCAATGCATTAACAGTTCAGAGCAATCATTTAGATCACCTTAGATCCTCTCAAATTCAGCGATGTAACATGAACATGCCTGAATAGGGCTGGGCGATACAGCAAAAAAATTTATCACGGTATAATGTTTCATATCATTTGGTATAGATAATTATTGATACATTTTAATAACCCTTTTCAAAGCTTACACACAATGGTGTTTTGATGTTGGCTTACACACAATGGTGTTCTGATGTTGGTCAGATGTAAAGAAACCAAAAAACTGTCACACTGTCGAGCTGACGTGTCCTTTTTTTAAATTCATAATCTCCTCATCGCCGGCAGGCACGGCAGTCATTTTCGCATGTGTTCATGTGTTCTGATGTCACATGGCGATGGCGCAACCGAACCCCACAGCAATGCAACTTGTTATTGGCTGTTTGCTTGTCACTCGTAGCACGCTCCTTTATCAAGCCAAATGATAGGCTGTCCAGGGACGGCGCATGCATGAGGGTTGTTCATGCAAACAAACTTCGTGTCTATTTACATTTGAATGCATTTAAATGAAACTATCGAGTGTTATATTGAAATAATTTTATATCGTTATCGATAAAGGTGTACCGTCGATAAATACCGATACCGTTTATCACCCAGCCCCATGCCTGAATATGTACATTTTTGTTAAACAATGAAAACTCTTATGTCACAAAGCAACACATTTCTGCAAAAAATTATAATAAAGCATAATAATGCAGAAATGAACCCAGGGTTACAGTTTGAAGTAATTTTATTTTACTTTAGAGGAAAATTCCTCTAGTTTTTAGGGGTTGGGAGAACTTTCTGAATAACATGTCTGTTGACGTTCATATGGATTTAAGTCAAAGATCATTGTTATGGAGTTGATATGAGTTTGCCGCTTTGGAGCTGTGATGTCAGATCCAGGAGTATAGAAAAAATGTGACCCCACAATAAAATGCAACATCTCAACATAGTTCATTAATGAAACAGAAAGCTTAAGAAGTTAGCCCTGTTTACACCTGGTATTTATATCCATCTTCGGTGATCCAATCACAAGTGGTCAGCTGAGACACAGTACAGCACTGTGCCATGTATATTTAAATGGAGCCATTGTCATTCTTTTCTGGACACACCCACCTCTTTTTTATGCAATTGAGGCCAATTATTGATTAAAGCAAATTCACAAATTCCAGTGTTATTTTGCCTGATACAATTAAATAGCGCCCATGGAAAACGTAAATAAAAAAAAGAAATTGATCAAGGCAGCAGAAATTGCAGCGTGGCAAAGATTTTTTGAAATGTATTTGAACCTTGCATGTTCAAACCTTGAGACACCAGGTCTGAAAATGCTACTACTTGCTTCTTTTAAGCCGCTGTCTGGGAGCATTTCTGAGCATAGGGCACCACTGCCTGTGCAAATTTGTGACATTTACATTATTCCTTTAGCGAATCAATGATAAAAATAATGCATACATCGCAAACGTGCAATCACTAAGAGGAAAAGTATGAAAGGCAGAGCAACAACATTAACTGATACAAAACTAAGTGTAGAAATGTGTTTACCTGCACAACGAAAGCTCTGAGCAGTGAGACCCTTTTCTACAGCCAGGAAGGTAAGGATGCCTAGAAAGCTAGTGGTGACGGATTGCCGCTTAGCTCTCTGGGCCTCCCGGTGTTGTCGCTCCCTGGCTGGCTTACTCCTCATCAGCACTCCGGTGGGGTCTGACTGATAATCCTCCAACTGCGGCCTCTGAGCTGTAACAGCGGTGCGCAGTGCCTCCAACCAGTCCTGGGCTTTGGGCTCGCTCTCTGCCCGCAAGCGCAGCACATCATCAGGGAAGACTGCTTGGAAATGAGCATTTAAGCCTTCCTCATCCCACTGCACAGCTAGACATGACGCCAGCCGGTACCGCAGCACAGGCTCCCACACAGGGCCCCTTCCCTCTGTTGGGAAGGCCTGCAGCTCGGTGCGGCTCAACACAAACGTAAAGGCTCTCCAGTTGTTGAGGTCAGTAAGTTGGTGCAGAAGGCCAGCCTTTAGAACATTGGCACAGTGCTGGGTGAACAGTGGTAGGGCTGTGGGACGTACCAGCGGTCTAGGGGTTGGCACAGAGGCTGCATCTGTATCGGGCTTGGCGATAGGGGAGGTAGCATGAGCTGGCTCCACTTCGCAATGTGCTGGACGGGCAGCCAATACGCGTTCCCAGAGGAGTCTACGCCACTCCAGTGCCTCCCACTGGCATGATGCACGTAACTGCACACGGGTGCTGTTAAAGAAAACTGCCTGCAGCACGCGTCCATCCTGAGGCTGGGGCGCGCTCACCCCTTGGCAGTGAGACAGTGAGAGGGCAGCACATAGCTGCTGGTTGCCACTGCTGTCCAGGCTGTAGAGACGTAGCTCACAGGGTGTAAGCTCAACATGGCAGGTGCTCCAGCGTCCCCATGGACCCTCTCTCTGATCCAAGATTCCCTGCTTCACCAGACTAGAGTTGCTCTCCTTATGAGCTGGAAAAGAAAAGTCAGAGAGAGCACCTTTACAGCAAAGAAGATTCATGTTTTTTCCACAAAAATAATTCTTTGAGTTTTTGAATCACATTATTGGCCATGCAAAACGATTTGACTATTATTCGGTCAGGACGCCGTAGAGCTGATGATGGAAGAAATAAATTGTCAATAAACCATATAAAAAAGTTACTTTCAAATAGATTAATCACTCTGGTATTATATGAAGAGGAATTAAACAATTGATTATCATTAATATTTTAATACCAAAGTAATACAGATACAGTCTCAGCTTATATGAGCCTTCTTGAAACAGACGGGGAGCACAGAAGATTGAATGGAAAAAGCACACTTTAATTTAACCCCAACTTTTTCCAAGCTAAGTGGGCACATGTGCAACAGTACTGTGCAAATGTTTTAGGCACAGTATTTTTTATTTTACTATGTTTATTGCAACAATACTTTTAAATCTGCAACTGTATAATGGGAGTGAAACAGTCCCCTATTGTAACTTTGACACAGTTAAACCAATAGCAAAAAAGTGGACCAGAGTGGCAGAGGAAAATTTTAGGCAATATTGTGGAGTAATGAATTTCTTATGAATCGCAAGCTGCTGAGCAAACTGTGTTAAAGCTTCATGAAACACTAAAACACATTTTTAGAGATGTTAACGGATGGGTCATGTTGCAGGCCATGGAAGACAATTTTAGCAAGCATTATTTGTTTATTAAGGGAAAGGGGTTAATTTATGGAATATTTATTTGTCACCAACCCTGTTACGTGAACTTGATATATGTATTAGATTGACATTAAGATTTGAAAATAACATATGTCAGCGGTGCCTCTCTATATTATTAATAAGACTTGCACTTTCAGCAGCACTGGTCTCAAATATCTGTTCAAATGGTCCAAAAGTTCCACATGTTAATCTCTGAAGCCCTTTGTGAGAGATGATCACAACATCCATGACGAATGATATTGTGCTACGTGATAACAGTCTGTCCAGCCACTGCAAAGCAGGAAGACCCATTCTTGTGCGCCTGGCTACTGTGCAAACAAAACGGCAGAGAGTGACCCCTAATCTTCGGCACTCCTTTTCAGTCCTTCCTTTCTCTGTCCATTTCTTTCACAAACTCCCTCCTTTATCTCTTTTCCTCTCTTGGTCCACAACACCCCTCAACTTACACTTCCTTGGCTAAAAAACTGCCTGCTTTCCTCTCAACCCTCGGGAAACTGCTGGGTGCCCAGGCCAGCTGGGCCTGGGCTCTGGCCTCTGGCACAAACAAACCCCTAGAGGCCAAGAGGAGGGTCAATTAAAAGCTTTAAGTCTTATCTCTAATTTACCAGTCAAAACTACATGTTCTATAACATCTGTAACATATAATGGGCAGTCTCCTCCCTCTTGTGCTGATAAACTGTGTGCTATGTGGTTTGGGTTAATTTGGGTAGTTTCAGGGGTGCCAGCAAATGCAGCTGATGTGCTTCAGCCTACCGGAGTGTTGTTGTGGATGTCTGGGGGCTCCTTGCCCTCTGAGGGCTTCAAAGCTGAATAGCTTGCAGCTATGGAAAGAGTCACTACTAATTTCATGGCAGAGAGGATGTGAGGTGTGCTGACATGACCCAATTAGCAAGCTAGTGCTAGGCCTGTCAGCGTGCAGAGCCTGTACCTTCCAAGACCTGCCATCTGCAAGTTGCTAAAAGACCCATGTGGCGAGTATAAGACTGGACATGGTACATAAAACCAGAAATAGTGACTGAGATCACTGGTCATGGGCACAAGGGAAACAGTCAGCAGTGATGACTAAAACCACTCCAAGCTAGAGAGGGAAGGGCAAATGAGGATGAAGAAGCAAAGAGAAGAAACAACACCATTTCAAGTACAGCAAGTACATCCTAGTGAACAGAATCAAGTAGTACATTTGTTTGATTTTCTCTTACTACCTGCAGTACCAGAAAAATCTAGACAATTAACAGGGTAAAAGTATGTTTTAAAGTGCTTTTATGAAAATGGAGGATTTTTGCATACAGCAAATTTTCTCTCAAACCAACACTAGATTAAAAATTATAACAAACTGGTGAGGGGTTAATCAGTTTTAGTTCGGTGTAACAGTCAATTAAGTTACTTTGTCTCCCCATTAGTTTTTCCCAAAACCCTGTAATTTGCTTCATTTTCAGCACAAATCCATCTTAAGACCATTGCTCAACCTGCGTAACTGTATTTAGCTAATAGTATTATTGTATTACTACATAATAGTAATACTGCTTAAAATCTAATAAGCATGTAAATTTGTGAGCATGACTCATTGCGATTCAGTATTCAGACAGTCTGTCTGACTGATTGGACAGACAAAGAAAGCCTTAGGTCTGGCACCTGTGCACAGCAGCAGTCTGTTAAAACCAACATCGCAGCCACATCATTGCTAAATATCGCTCTAAAATATCGAGTTGCCACATGGGCTGTACACAAACATAGAGAGAAGCACTCTCGTGCAAGAGTCAAATCATTAGATGACGTCTTAATAAACAGTTGAAATGTTGAGTATAATCTCCACTTTGCAGCAATTTAATGAAAGAGAATAGAAAAACTACCATAGTAACAAAAGAGAAGACAAACTTGACCAATATTTACATCCACATTCATCCAGTTATTATATGGTCTAATATTTTTAATCCTTCCAGAAGGCCAGGGGCTGCAATACTCTTTTATTTCAAGAACAGTAAAAGGTCAAATGTGGTTTAAAAAGTGTCATACAGATATATATTTTGTATTACGGTGATCTATAATCAGACATAAGGATGAATGCAAAGGTAAACCTTAAGTCAATCATTGTGCTAAAAAAAGTTGAAAAATCGATGTTGAAAATAAGAATGAAGAAAGCAGACAATACTGACATTGACGCTCTTAATGAACTTGAGTGCCAAGTCAAGCATAGCACATAGCAGAGACCTGTGCAGTGAGGGGTGTAGGGGTTTCTCCATTCTTAATAAGTAAATCTATCAGCATTAGAAACTGGGTGGGTTGCCAATATCTTAATGTCACCTAGGATTCAGCTCTGTTCAATCTCAGTCACTCAAGAAACAGAGGGCATTCTAGCATGGAACCTCTATTTCATGCCGCTCCCTTTGGCACATTTTGCAGTAATTACCAATTTGCCCTAATAGTTTAAACACAGAAGCAAGCCATCAAAGAGGATTGGTATCAACTGCTGTTTTGTGGCACCTAGTATTGTCTTTTACAATAAGTTAATATAGAATTACATTAAACAGACTACAATGGATATAAAAAGCATTAAAACAGAGACAATTGGCATTGGAAAAAATAAAATACTATAAAACGACCTTAAAAAACATTGGTATTGAAAATCAAAATGATAGTAGTGCAAATTAAACAGGCTATGCTCTTTCTCCTCCCCCAACTCTGCTGTAATGGCAATTGTTTTACACTTGCATTTTAATCCTAATATGCTCCTGGGTCCCTATTTATTTTAATAATTTTTCTGGGACCTTCTCTTAAAAGTAGAAAAAAAATAATTTCAGTTAAAACATAGAAAAAAAAAAGCCAAAGCATAAGCAACCAAGATTGAACCTCTTGCTTACTATCGGGAAAAAAAAAAAAAAAACAGATTCCTACAAAGAGCACAGGTGAGCGATGTTGACAAGAGATGTAGACACAACAAATCACAGGTGTGAGGAGATAAAAGATCAAATATCAGATGATATAATAATAAAGTATAAAAAGTGGTGAAAAAACTATTATTGCAAGTGGTAGGGCTGAACAATTTGGACAAAAAAATGAAATTGTGATTATTTTCAAACATATTGCAATTGCGATTTGTACTGCCATTTAAAAGAAAACATAGTGTTTCCTTTTGACCACAATTAAGTCATGGGCAAACATGCTCAACTGCCAGTAAAAACACTGTTCACACTTGTTCCTCTTAAAAAAAACAGACTAAATAAATTAAAATACAGTGAAACATTGAGAGGGAAAAACAGACTAAATAAATTAAAATACAGTGAAACATTGAGAGGGAAAAACCAGATTCAAATGACATTCACATTGTATCTTTTAACTATGTACCTGTTTTTTGTAGAATTTGTGATGCGGCCCAGATTTCATCATAATTTTTTGGAACTCAATAATAATTTTTTATTAAGGTAAGAAATTAGAAGTTAAAAATAATTTCCTAACCTGGATGCGGCATAGCTATGCGGGCAATTATTTTGGCAGAAGCTTTTATTTTGGCGGTACACTGAAGGAACACATGAAGGAATAAAAATTCTCTCATCCACACTTCAGTCCACAAAAACCGTGTGCTATGAGGTCACTTCAGATTTGGATAGTAACTTTTAACGGCCAAGCATATTTGTAATTACACAAATGTACAATTAGTAATTCTAGAGCGCTGTAAATTGAAGGTGCTCTCTGTAATTCAATTACAGCCTTTGCGGTTTGATAATCCCACTACATCATATTGCGATTTCTATTTATTTTGATTAATCGTTCAGCCCTAGCTAGTGTCCTCTTAGTTATGGACAGAAGCTATACTGTAAACCAATGAAAGCTAAGCCACGACAAGTGGCAGCACATTTTGACAGTTGCTTGGTTCTTATTTCTATGGCATTGCTCTGGGCAGCCCCGTCCGCATAGTATATTAAACATCAAATATTTTATGAACAACTATGATTGCGTGACATTGCACAGAATTTTCAATGTCGATGTATACCAACAAAATACTCATCGCTAGAATCTTATCATGTCTCGCCTGATTCAGTGACAGGGTTTACAGAACTCTTTTACACTGAACAATGTATTAAGGAATTGTCACACCAAACACGTCATTGCATCCACCTGTGCTGCTGCGCAATTTATATATTTTTTTATGTGAACGTGCATTAGATAAACATCTTTAACTATTCTACCACGTCTTTCTGTTTTATCAGCATTACTCAAGACCACTGTGTTTTTTTTAGATGCTGTGTAAGTTTAAAAAGAACATCAACATATCGAGACACCTGCTTTCCATTTAATGTTTTGTGCCATTTAAAAATTTGGCAAACATCACCAGCTTTTGAACTTTTTGAAACTGTAATTAAATTCACATTTCAGGATAAAGATAGAAAAATATGTATATAGAGTGTTTAATTCTTACCATCCATTTGTTCGTTCAGTGCCATGTTCTTTAGTGTGTTCTTGTCAATGGATGATATCCCATTATCTGTGTAACTACGGTTGTTGACGTCTGAACGTGAGCGATTGTGGCCACGTTTGAAGCCGCTGCTGCATGTGGTTGTGGTGGAGTTAGTCTCTTTGGCATGAGCTGCCAAATCATTGGTAGATTGCGCCCGGTTCCTTTTTCCATGTCTAAGACCCAGTACACTAAAAGATGTCTGCTCTGCCCAGGCCATATTGCCAGGTGATATCTCAGATTGCTTTCCTGTTAGTAGCCCCCAAACCCCACTGGAGTTCAGCTTATCCATGGTGGATGCCTCTTTAAGCATCAGTGGGCGTACCTGGCCATCTCCATGGTTGTCATCAAGACAGTGAAGGTAGTCCTCAGTGGCCTCGAGGGCAGGGCTAATGTCCTCCACCTCCAGACCCTCCATCACCTCCACAGTCTTGTTCTCACAAAGGGACGGAACAAGTGGACAGGTCCTGATGTGCACAAGGGTAGGTAGGGCAGGATCAGGAAGCCTCAAGGCACCGCAGATGGAGCATCTGCTGTATGGACCCAAGAGGAAGTGTGACGAAATAGATGGTCAACCACTTCCAGGGCTGTCATATTATTTGCCAACACAGTTAATCAAGCATCTATTGAGGACTGACTATTGAGCCAGCCTTCAGTATAAGCAATGGGCAAAGTGAGTCCAGCAGATCCCAAGTGCAAACATGGAGCTGTCTAGAACAGGTGCTGCCTCTAATTCAAAGCAGCACCTCACTTAAATCATTGCAGTCTGTAAGGCAGTAATTTTGTGAGTGATAAATGCAATGTGGCACCAGGACATCCTTCCCCAGGCCTCGAACATCCTGAATATAGACAAAAAGAGAGAAAAGCATTACAGTCAGTAAATACATAAGTAACATAAATTTAACCTATTTTGAGAAAATAGTATGACATCAGGAACTGTAACCCCCTTAAGAGCCTCAATTATGGAGTTAACACTTTCTTGGAAATAAGCCAACTACACCATGAAAACTTTTCTGACAATGTGTCACAAAAGATGCCCTAACATCGTAGCTCAGTTCCGAAGCTACCTTGTGCCTACATAAGCAACTGCATAAGACAGCATTGAAGCTGAAATGAAACCTCAAAAAGTGACTTCATCATTTGGAACACTTTATATAGGCAACTATGCCTATATCTAACAGCCACCATAAATAGCCTACTAGCACTACCCACAAGAAGCACATGAGAGACATGACTCACAAATGAGAGCACTGGAATCTAACGTTAACAGCATATTGCTAAGCTAACAATGCAATGACCTAAGCATAAAATATACATAAATATTGGGTAAATACATTTTTATTAGATTTAACTATTTTTATGAATACTTCTTGTTAGTACTAAATTAAATATAAGTGGGCTATATCTATAGAGACATTTCTCTAGACTCCATGAGCCATCACTGTAGAAATTGGTCAACAAAACAAAGTATCTGAGAAAGCAGTGTGTAATGTTGCTGCTTACCTTAAATGAATCAGACTCTATGTCAGGAGCGTGCACATGATACCTTAATCTGTCTACGCAGGTAACTCACCAAGTTTTGGAAAAAGCTATTAAGTCACTACACTCCATAGCAAGGTACAGTAAATTTCATGCTACAACCTGGACTGCCATGTTTGTCTGTTCAATACCCTATCTTACTCTCTAAGCTTTAGGCGCTCAGAATAACCGACATCATCAGTGGAACTTTACAGCCTCGGGTGAGGTTCCCTGCATCTTCTTTACTTGAGCACAGCTTGTTTCTGTTTCATTCCACATGATAATGCAACCTCTCCTCATCTTACTCTGGTCTACCTCCTCTCACACCAACATCGATTTCCTGTGCCTTCGCGTTTTAGCTCAGGGTCTTTCACTTTCTTTAAATCATCAATTATTAAGAAACTATTACATCATCTCAAAGACTTACCAAACCCATGGGGAAATGTGGAGAAAAGAAAGGCAGATAATAAAAGCAACATGGAAACAGCTGATAGAGTGAATTGAAGAATCTGTTTTTTTCTGCCTAATTACTATGGGACAATGGTAGCACATCCATACAAATGTAAATTCTAAGCTTTCTCACAATTAAGCTTTCCTTATAATTTTATCTCAGAGGCAGTAAGACAATGTAAAACATATGGAAATCACTGTAAATCTCTTAACGAAGAATTTTAAAAGACTTTGAGATTGATTAGCCTAGGCAAGCAGCCAGCCTTGAGAACTGGACCTGTCATTTTGCTTTATTAAAAATCCAAGACAGCGTTGTTCTCACCTCTGCTTGTAGTCTAATTATTCTGACAGACATGTAAAGGCCCTTCTCTGCTGTTCTTTTTTGAGCCATCTCACAGCAAGTATCAGTCTTCCTTAATCCTTAGCATCAGAGGCACTTACAAAGCAAACCTAAGGACCTGGAGGTACTGTAGTGTGTGTGTGTGTGTGTGTGTGTGTGTGTGTGTGTGTGTGTGTGTGTGTGTGTGTGTGTGTGTGTGTGTGTGTGTGTGTGTGTGTGTGTACATGAACCCTAATGTGAAAGAAGGAGTAGAAGTGTGCCCTCTTAAATGATGTAAAAAAACAGCACTGTATTGCACATGCCAGATATGTTGTGCTGTTATTTTCAGTGTATTCTGTTAATTGCATGTTTGCTTCTAATTCTACTTCTGAAACACTGCAATAAATACAGTTTACTCTAGGCCTATATAAACAGAAGAACATTATACAGTAATAGTAACAGTAATATGTATAAAGTCATCATTCACCAAGAATATAAAGTCACAATATCAAAGCTTTTACTCGGGAGAGTGGCCTAGATTGCTTTTTATTAAAAATGTTTTGGTCTTTCCACAATATTTTCAGTGAGTCCACTGTATTTTGACTGGTGGGCGGAACTTCTGCTTGGCTAGCAGAAGTATTGTTTTGTGTGCAGTCGTAGCAGTTATTAGCTATTTCTTACTGTGAGATTCTTGCTTTTAAAACATTGTAAAACGTTATGATCAGAAATCACTCACAAAAATAGCACTCCACCAATGATTCTCCGTCCACCCTGCTGCCTACAGAAGGACTGACTTCAGACCATCTGTTTGGAAAAACCAAGGAACAATTTGTTTGTGTGCTCTTTTCACTTTATTGACAAAAAGTCAACAGCGGAGAATACTTATTCTATCCTCCATTATGGCTGACTGTGATAGAGCACCGTGAACTATAAATATAACAACTTAATCGCATAATTCGGGCATTGGTGTGTGTGTGTGTGTGTGTGTGTGTGTGTGTGTGTGTGTGTGTGTGTGTGTGTGTACATATGCTAAACTTTCATTAGAGACATTAAATGTATGTTCATTTCTATTCAGCATTGGCCTTTGCATATGCTTCACATGTTTTGAAGATCGTAACAGTCCAACGATGGGCAAGCAGGAGGCGGGAACCGGCTGAACAGTCAACATAAATGTTTAATGATATAAAATAGCTTAAAACAACATAAAACAAATGAACAGGCACTAGATATGAGGTTTATTAGGTAGATTTTTGTGAATACATGCCCATGACATGTGGTTCTTTCTGTATGGCACAGTTTACTGTGTGACAGCTAGTTTATCTTTATTTCCTTGACAAGAAAATTAAAGTCACTCTGTCTCTGAATAGTGTTAGTTGTTCTGGCAACACCAAATATTTAAGCAGTAAAATACGTAGATTATTTGAGTAAACTAACAGTTATAACACTAGAATGAGCATACTACACACTCATCTCCCACAAAATAATTTTATTTGATCTAAACAACAACAACAGCAGCATGAGCATATCATCTTGTGAATGAGGATCCTGCTGTCTCTGTAAGTACACAAGCTCGCTAGAACAGAATCTTCAGGTTCTGACTACAATCAATATCTGATTTAAACAGAATTATCTACAGTCCTCATTATAATATGCCCAACCTTTACAGCTATAAACAACACTGACAGGCATCTGAGCTTTTCAGGTTAGCATGTTCATATTTTCTTCATCACTACACAAAGGCTCAACAAATGACTAAAATGCTTCTAATACATGATATTTTCAGAGACTGAAAATCCTCTCATCAGTTACTCACCCTCATAACATCCCAGATGTGAATGACTTTTTTTCTTCAGCAGAACACAAATTATGATTTTCAGAAGAATATTTCAGCTCTGTAGGCTCATACAATGCAAGCATATGGGTGCCAAAATGTTGATGTTACAAAAAGCATATAAAGGCAGCATTAAAGTAATCCATAAAACTCAAGTGTTTTAATACATATTTTCAGAAGTGATATTATAGGTGTGGGTGAGAAACTGAATCTGGGGCATATTGGTTTTATTTATTTCGATCTTCAATGAAGAATTTTTCAGAAATTATTATTTAATCAACTATCATCATTTATTAATTCATTTCACATTTTATCTCCGTTACAGTCAGGCTTTAGACCTAATTTTTCTACTACGACTGCTCTGTTAAAATTTACGAATGATGTGTTCTCGTCCATTGACAAAGGCCAAGCAACAGGTGCCATTTTCATAGATTTTTCATGAAATCATTATCTTCTTCTTGATAAGTTGTATTCTATTGGTTTAAATAGAGATGCTCTTCTCTGGTTTAATGCTTATCTTCACAACAGACGTCAATGTGTTGTTTTTCAAGGTTTCCAGTCAGATTATGTAATTGTTGAAAAAGGTGTTCCACAAGGTTCCTCTCTTGGACCATTACTTTTCTCTATTTTTATTAATGATTTACCTCAGATATGTTCAAACTGTTCGGTGCATCTTTATGCTGATGACACGGTAATTTATACCTCTAACTCTGATCTGTCACAAATTCAGAACTCTTTACAACTTGACTTTAATTTGGTTCAAGAATGGTGTCATAACAATATGCTTACATTAAATAAGAGGAAGTCTTGCTGTATGATGTTTGGGTCACGTCGTTGCCATTCGAACACTTTTGATTTGAATATTATTGTTGATGATGGCTTATCTCTTGAGACTGTCAATGCATTTAAATATCTCGGCCTTTGGATCGACTCAGAACTCTCTTTTAAGCCCCATATAGATTATATTATTAAAAGAATTTATCACTGCCTGCGCTTACTTTATTACTCAATTAATTGCTTTACATTTCAAGACAGGAAAATAATTGTTTCTCAGTTAATATTTCCTCTTATTGACTATGCTGATACTGTTTACCAAAATACCTATGATATTTATCTTAAGCCTCTTAATGTTGTTTATAATTCTTTGTGCAGATTTGTGCTAAGGTGTCCATATCGTACTCATCACTGCCATATGTATGAATTGCTTAATTGGTTGCATCCTAAATCTAGAAGACAATTTCATTGGCTTTTGTTTATCTTTAAATGTGTTTATTTTGTTTGTCCTTCTTATTTGAATGAACTTTTGATTCCATATAGATCTCCCTACTCTCTTAGACATTTGCAACATCCTTTTTTCTTTGTTCCAAAAACTGTTAGTGTAGTTGGACGTAGGTCATTTCTGTATAAAGCCCCTTTTGACTGGAATAATCTTCCTGTTTCTCTGAGATCTATTACCTCTCTTAATAGTTTTAGGTTATGCCTATTCTCTTATCTTAAAATAACTTGTCTATGTTTCTGATTTTATTTTGTTTTCTCTCTATACCTGAGATTCATTTGAGGATCTTTTGCTGATATTATGTGGCTCTATGTTGATGCTGTATGATGCTGAGATTTTGTATTGAAACTATGTTGCGGGTGTGGGAAGCCCACAAGAGTGTGGGAAGTAGGTTGAGCTTTTGTTTTTGTAGTTTTGTTTTGTAATGTTGTTTTGCTTTATGTTGTCTGTGCTGTATATTGCTTATGTTTTTAGGACCCCCTTGAAAATGAGATGTTACATCTCAAGGGGCTATCCTTTCAATAAATTCTAATTCAAATTCAAACAGTTAAATATTTAAGTCGTTTTTTGCTTGAAATTCTTCTACCTGCCCAGTAGGGGGTGAATCACCAAAAACACAAGAAGAAGAATGTAACGTGATCTAATTCTCACCCACACATATCATCACTTCTGAAAAGTGTTTTCCATTAATTGACTAGACTCTGGCAGCCCGCCACAGTCTAATTTGCCCCACCACGGTCTCATAATGAACCAACATTTTTTTTACACTTCTCATCTAAAATATTTTTGCAATTCTCAGTCTCATAATAACATTAAAGGTTATCCAGTCAGCTCCAATCAGTTCAGTCAGCTCCTCACCCGCTGCTGTAAACTCAAGCGCTCACACATACTTTATTTGGTTGAGGAGGACGACAAATGCAGTATGTGTGTTTGACAGCAGAGAAAGGGTCACTAAGAATCTTAAAGCCATGAATAATGTTTTTAAGTGATACTTCAACACATGTTTTTTTTAACAGGGGATTTTTTTTATCCACTTTTTGGTAACACAGTAGTTGTTGGTGTACGTGGGAAATATTTATTTTGTTAATATTAGAGTCCTGAATGGCTTAATTTGCACCAATTTAAACACTGGCTTTACGTGACTCCACATGGTAAGTGTGGCATTTGGTAGTAATGGCATTTCATGGAAATTTGGACCCTTTTTTTACTTGAATGAAAGTTGTTTGGTAAATTATGGATATAAAAAAACAGAATGATCTCAGGTCAAGTTGTTGAAAGGGTCAACATTTACAAAGAATACCCCATTAAATTATTGCAGTGGTTAGCAAACTTAATGGATTATTCTTCTACTTTTTAGGGATGTTTTAACATGTTTGCAGGCAACACAGGCCTCCTGTAAAAAATGGTCCTACAATAAGTTTCTCCAAACCCAGGAAAATTAAATGTACAGATTCCTAATGCAAAGTTTGCCTTTAGAGTTGACCAATATAATATAATAATAAATCTGTGTTTACCACCTCGTTTACCATGCTTTGTGTCATCACCATTTGTCTATACAATGTGTTTGATTAAGTTGTATCCTAGAACACAAAAATCTTAAAGCTACAGTAGGTAGTGTTTATTCATAGAAACAATTGTTTTCTATATATACATTGTGTCTAAGTTAAATGAGGCCCTGTGAGAGTTTAGTTAGCACCACAGACTCTAGCTCTGAGTAAATATCGTGGGTCGGGTAGTGTCAATACAGCTAATTTTAGCCAATAGCTTTTGGCGAGGCAGGCCTTGGCTCTGTTTGTGAATAGCTGTCAATTAAACCCTGGCTGGGGGTAAAGAGCATCATGAATATGGAGAAGAATTGGGGGTCTCACAATTCAATTTATTTCAAATTACTGCAGCTTTAAGAGCACACATTTTTTTAAAAGAGCACAACACTAGCCTCTAAATTTTGCTCTCAAAGTCCACCAGATGGAAGTATTTAACTTAACTCGGGGTAGCATGCCCTCGGACCCCTCTAGAGGGTCGGAGGTCCAACCCCATAGCCTCACAAAATCCTGTGGGAAACACTGCTGAAGATATAGATTTCACCACTGAAGTCATACAGATTACTTTTATGCTGATTTATGTGATTTTTGGAGCTTCAAACATTTGGCACCCATTCACTTGCATTGTATGGACCAAAAGAGCAGAGACATTATTCTAAAAATCTTGATTCGAGTTCAACAGATGAAAGAAAGTCATACACATGGGATGGCATGAGGAAGAGTAAATGATGAGGGAATTTTAATTTTTAGGTGAACTATCCCTTTAATCTAAGAGAGGCAACCCCTAAAAATCCCTCAACAGCATTTAACTTGATAATAATCATGCACAAATGTATTTAACTCCTTCATTCAGAGAGACAGTTCACCCATGTCCAGCTAGATAACATCAAATATCATAGACAGGATGTGCTAACTGACACATGCAAGTAAGCTGCAAGCAAGAATAGCGGTACAAGAGCCAGGATGAAACAAAATCTCTAGATCTATATGTACCCGTTTTGGGGAGTTAAAAAAAAATGTTGTTCATTTTAATAGTTGCGGTTTCAATGGATTCAACCAATGACTTCACAACATGATGCTAACTAGCACTTAGCTACATCCTCTGCCAATGACATTTGTGTCATCTGACTGAGATTCATTTACACACCACTGTTATACCACACATTTGTGTATCGATGTGAATCAGCGGCTCACTATATTAAAATGTGAGAGCAAGAAAAGAGAAAACAATCCGTTATTTGTGTGTGAAAATGACTCACCCGATTCTGTTTACAATCTGTCAGATTCAGTTCCGTCAACGAAAATGCGCTGCGGGTAAAACAATATCCTGATACATGGTTCCGGCTACCGTCATTCATTAGGTGAAGCAAACTTGGAGTACCATCTCTGATACTAATTTTAGAGCTCCTTTTCTGATGTGATCACTATACCATGATACCACTACAGTACTTTATTGTAAGGGAAGTAGGATTTTACGACATTGAAACTATACAAAATGTTTTGCTTGTTTGTTTGTTTGTTTGTTTGTTTTTCGTTGTTTTTTCTTTGTTTTTTATTTAGTAAAATAAAGTCTAATTAAAGTGAAGTCAACCAAAGTGTAATTACCCTATAAAAACTACTGTGGCTGTACCATGGTTCACTAGTGGTATCTGATTGTACTTTGATATTTATTTTTTTCATGTTTAGCCTATTTAACATATGCATAGGCCTATACAATGGAATTTAAATGATACTAGAAGGTACTTTGTACTTTGAACAATCCCATGATATTTCCAGGATAGTGTCCAAAAACTGTTATTAAACTATGTTAGTAACTATGTAAGTATTACTATGTCATTGTCTTCAATTGGTTCAAAATGCAGCTGCCAGAGTTCTGACTAGAACCAAGAAATATGCTAATTTTAGCCAAATTTTATCATTGGCTACCAGTTAAATTTCATATTCATTTTAAAATTCTGTTAATTACGTACAAAGCTTTGAATGGTCTCGCTCCGCACTACTTAATTGCCCTTCTGGCATGCTATATTCCATCACGTTCATTACTATCACAAAATTCTGACTTCACGATCAGAATTTTGGATCAAAATCCACAAAAGGAGGTAGATCCTTTTCATACTTGGCTCCTAAACTATGGAATAGTCTCCCTAACACTGTTTGAGATGCAGGCACACTCCCTCAGTTTAAGTCTAGACTAAAGACTCATCTATTTAGCCAAGCATACACCTAATTTATCCTTCAACTCACAATTAGGCTACTTTAGTTAGGTCTGCCAGAACCAGAACAATCCATCTATAACTCTGCATAAAACTGAATGGCACCCACTCTAATATAATTTTTTTTTGTTTCCATGTCTCAACCTTGGGATTTATATCCCGAGGTTACCAGAGCCAGCCAGATCCAGCTCCGTTCCTGCTTGGTGTCGGACTCCACTGCTACGTGCCGCTGAAAGATGACGACAAACTGCAGCCGTGGACCAGTCAGACATCACTTCAGCCTTTTGACTTCAACTCCAACTGTAAGACATAGGATACTTCATATGCCGTATGAACTGTGATGCACCTCATTAATCTCTGCCTGCATCATCTTTGTCTATTGATGGACTACACTCCTGAAATGGAATACATAAACTATCATTAAATGCCAACAAAGGCCTTCATCAGCCAACTGACAAAGGACAATGCATCAATGTGAACTTCTGCAGTTAATCCAGGATGGATTTCAGAGACATTAGTCATTAATCTTAAGGTAAAAAAAAAATGATCAGCTGAGGAGAGGGATAAAACGAGCCGGATGCTGCAGTTTGGGAGAGAGAGAGCCACACACAGCTGCCGTGTGTGTTTATGTTTGTATCTTTTTAAGTTTTCATTAAACATTATTTTGACTGTACAACCAGTTCCCGCCTCCTCCTTGCCAATTTTATGCCTGTTACATTTGTGCCAAAACCCAGGATGGAGGAGGGATGTGCTGTCGTGGGGTCCTCGCCACTGCCATCCGCCCAAAGGATCAGCCGCCATCCATGAGGGGAGGAGGGTCTCACTGCCGGCCCCTGGAGCGGTGGAGCCACTGCCAGGGGTGTAGGGTCTCGCTACCGGCTGCCAGAACGCGGAGGGGCGTTCCATCTGCCAGGGGTTGTAGGACTCGCTCCTATCCACTCGGTGAGGAGTGGCTGTCATCTACCAGAAGGTGGAGGAGTGGTCGAGGACCAGGCGATGGCGTGTCTGGGAAACGGCGAGCATTTCTTTTTATCTCTCTCCTCTCTCTCTCTCACTGTCGCTCCACCTCGCTCTTTCCCTCTCCACTTTTCCCTACCCTTGTCTCCCTCTCAGGTATCAAAAGGTGGGGAAAGGCCTCGGAAGGGGGGGGGGGGTATGTACATCACGCCAGGGGGGGGGGAGTGTGTCGAGGAGGAGGGCGGGCCAGGCTGTGAGTGCGCACGGCCGGCCCCCAATTGGGCTAATCAGCCGAGGAGAGGGATAAAGCCGAGCCGGATGTGGCAGATCGGCAGAGACAGAGCCACACGCAGCTGCCGTGTGTGTTTATGTTTGTGTTTTTACATTTTCACGAAACATTATTTTGACTGTATAGCCGGTTCCCTCCTCCTCCTTGCCCATTTTACACCTGTTACAGTATTATAGTTTCATTTTTTGTTAATGCATGATTTCCTGTAAAGCTGCTTTGAAATGTTGTGTGCTGTGGAAAGCGCTATACAACTGAAAATTACTTAACTTTTTTCAATCACTCTCTCACAAACAAATGCATACCAACATCACGCACAAACTGTACATATATCACAATCATTAGCAACCCACGTGGGCCTGAGATACAAAAAGTCACAAAAGAAGTAATTACAAACGCATTACTATACATTCTTGTTGTCGACATTAAGACTTTGTCCGATAATGAAGCTAAGAGGTTGGCTATGAGTGGCAGAGATGAGATTTTTGTGCCAATAGCCAAAAATCTTGTAGTTCTTGAAGCCAGCCCTGCATCTATTGTTCGGGACCCGGCAGAAAAAGAAACATTATTCAAGTCTTTTTCAGGCCACAGACAGAAACACAGTAATTATCGTGGGCTCTGGGCTAAACCTGCGACCTCCCCGCAAGTCCTCCTTTCCCCCTCTCCCCCACTACCCTTTCTGAGAACTCATTGTCTTGGCTTGTTTAAAGAAAGGCTTTGTTAATGAAGGAGGAGGGGACATGGGCTAATGGGCTCAAATAAGTTCCTCTCTGCGATATTGTTGTGGGATAATTGCAGTTCGAGCCCCAGCTGTAAACTTGTGGGCACCATATTGTGAATGACCTATAGACCTGAATGCTTATCTGCCCCAGAAAACTCAGAATTTCTTTCCCCCTTCTCTTTTTAATCTTGAGTCTATTAGGACAGTCAGCAATTGGCTGCAGTAAGTGTCATGTAGAGAGGAAGGTGGGGTAGAATTTGAGAGGTTCTTTTCAAATGGGGCCAAGCAATCAGTGTTGAAATGAAAAAAGCATATTTGGTAAAAATACATTTGAAAAAATGTATCTGTATTGAATGTGTATCTAGAAATTTTGTTTTCAATTTTGATTCATTGCATGATTATGTGTACCACTGCAAATGGTACAATGTTTATTTGTGGTAAACTTGCAGTTAATTTGTGGCACACTTTTTGTTTGAAATTGCCACAGATTATGGTGAACTTACCGCACATCTTTGGCAACAAAGGACAGTTTATCTATAGTAATATGTACAATCAATCTCTGCTGTTAAAATGTATGATAAAAACAATCTAAATAAAATTATACAAACTAAAACAAACTAAATAATAATAGAAAATACTATAATAATTCACCAGCTGTTTTTGGGCTACATTCCATTTTATTTCAATAATTGTATTAATCATAAAATAGTAACATTTCTGGGGGAAAAAATGGTAAACTTAGCTCTAAATAATGTTTATTTATTACATTTTTTATCTGTATTGTTACAGAATGCTTTTAATTCATGAAGAAGTGAAGTAAACAGCCATCTATGTGTTATCTAATGTCCATTTCCCCCCACTGATAGACAAAACAAGAAATCACATAATTAAATAAAGATGTCTATATTTGTATGGAACAATGTAGTTGATGCATTCATCATAATTTGCTCAAATTGGATGAAAGTGTACTCCATCATAGTCTCTATCATTTCAACAAAAACTAAAGCACAGTGAAGTGTTCATCGCCATGAATAAACAAGCTTGAGCCATATCACAACTATTCCTTTATCTCTTTGAAATGTATCCCTGTATCAGCCTCCCATCTCTCTCTCTTTTGCTCATATCTTGACCCATGTGCCTTTTCTTTTCCTTGTTTGTGTTTTCTCTGTCTATTTGGATTCTGTGCTCCTGCGCTGATGACTAAATTATGATTGGGCATAAGAATAGCAGGGCTTTCATCTGCCCAACGTTGTTCCATGCTTTACTCTCCTACACAAAGAGCCCCTCTACCTCTGCTCGGCCTGTTTTTGAAGAGTCGAGTGGATATGTGTCCCCATGGAAACCACTGCGTTCCCTTAAGAGGTAAGGTGTACTCTCAGAGAGAGAGAGAGAGAGAGAGAGAGAGAGAGAGAGAGAGAGAAAGAGAGAGACAGCACTAAGCTGTACCTCAATCATTAATCTGTTTATTAATTTTCAGTGTTGGTGTCTTTGTTATGGCTCTGAAAGTACAAAAATGCTGGTGTGCTCTGCGTAAATAATGTGATCTATTTTTGTAATGTTTATTATTGGATAACAGAACTTATAGTATTTATAGGTGGATCAAAACATTGGTTTATGTACAAATATCTATCATCAAATATGTTTCAATCAGCATCCACACATTCTGCACCTGTTTCCTATGCCAGATGTATGGTCTTCCACAAATCAAGTCAATGGGTGGGCTATCCGGCCATTCAAAATAATCTGAGCAAGTTTTTGGAATGCAGTAGTCCAATAACCACAGCTCATGCATGTTTCTACATCATTAACATTGGAATCACTGTCGTGCCTCCAATTCAGATCTTTATTTAATCTTTATTTTAGCAAAGCCTATGAATGAGTTTCCACTCACACAGGGAGAATCCAATTATCACGGCCCAATGGTGACCGTCTGAGGGATGATCTCTCTCGCTCTCTCTCTTCAAAAGTACTTACAGTAACAGTAACAAATAACAATAAAAATAATATTTAAAATAAGGTGCCAGGTAATGAATAAATAAAATTAAACTATAATAACAATATACAATATAAAATAATATAAGCATTTAACAAGACATTATTAGCATAAAATAAATACAGAAATACTGTGAATGATGTATATTAAGGCAGTAATTGGTTTCTGATGATGTGCACTTCAAAAATGAATTTAGCTGCAACTGATTGTTATGAACAGAAGACAGCGAAGGCAGACGAGGAGACTGGATCTAAACGCAGGCTTACTTTATTTAACAAAATCAAAACACACAAAGGAAAACCCTCAATGGGGAAATAAACACAACACTGAGAATACGGGCAGGGAAAACACACCGGGCTAACAGCATTCAACGAAAGACAAGGACTGAACCAAAAACCAGGATATAAATACACAAGGACAGGATGATTACAAATGATACACAGGTGAGCACAATGAACAAAATGGCAGTGATGATGACAGGTGGATACTGGGAAGTGTAGTTCTTTTAAACAATAGACTAGTGAGACAGTGGAGCTAAACAAGGGACAAAAGTGAAAACTACGGAAAAAAAAGGGACAAAAATGGAAACCAAAGGGGCAACAGTAAAACCAGACAAGGTAACCCTAACATAGCCCCCATCTAAGGATCGGATCCCAGACGATTCTAAAAGAAAAAACACCAAAAGACAAAAAGGAACCCACAGAAAACAAAATGATGGCACCGGGGGCACAGAGGGCAGACAGGAAGTCCAATGGGGCACAAAGGGCAGGCAGGAAGTCCAACGGGGGCACAAAGGGCAGGCAGGAAGTCCAACGGGGGCACAGAGGGCAGGCAGGAAGTCCAAGGGGGCACAGAGGGCAGGCAGGAAGTCCAAGGGGCACAAAGGGCAAGGACAGGTTCAGGTGGTCTGGGAGCTGGCCACCGGGCAAGGATAGGTTCAGGAGGCCTGGGAGCTGGCCACAGGGCAAGGATAGGTTCAGAGGACCGGGGAGGAGGCCACTGGACAGGAACAGGGTCAGGGGGCCTGGGAAGAGGCCACAGGACAGGTGCCGGGTCAGGAGGCCTGGGAGGAGGCCACAGGACAGGGACTGGGTCAGGGGGCCCGGGAGGAGGCCACAGGACAGGGGCCGGGTCAGGAGGCCTGGGAGGAGGCCACAGGACGGGAACTGGGTCAGGGGGCGTGGGAGGAGGCCACAGGTCAGGAACAGGGTCAGGGGCCCTGGGAGGAGGCCACAGGACAGGGGCCGGGTCAGGAGGCCTGAGAGGCGGAGCCGTAGGAGGCTCGGGAGGCGGAGCCGTAGGAGGCTCAGGAGGCTCTGGGGGCAGAGCAGTAGGAGGCTCTGGGGGCAGAGCAGTAGGAGGCTCTGGGGGCAGAGCAGTAGGAGGCTCTGGGGGCAGAGCAGTAGGAGGCTCTGGAGGCTCTGGGGGCAGAGCAGTAGGAGGCTCTGGGGGCAGAGCAGTAGGAGGCTCTGGAGGCTCTGGAGGCGGAGACGTGGGAGGTTCTGGAGGCGGAGCCGTGGGAGGCTCGGGAGGCGGAGCCGTGGGAGGCTCGGGAGGCGGAGCCGTGGGAGGCTCGGGAGGCGGAGCCGTGGGACGTTCTGGAGGCTCAGGAAGCTCTGGGGGCAGAGAAGTAGGAGGCTCTGGAGGCAGAGCCGTAGGAGGCTCGGGAGGTTCTGGAGGTGGAGCCGTAGGAGGCTCGGGAGGCGGAGCCCTTGAAAGCTTGGAAGGCGGAGCTCTGGAAAGCTCAGGAGGCTCGGAAGGCGGAGCTCTAGGAAGCTCGGAGGGCGGAGCTCTGGAAAGCTCAGAAGGAGCTGACTCTTGGACGGGCACAACCACTGGCGCTGGCTTTTGGACGGTCATGGCTACTGGCGCTGGCTCTTGGACGGTCATAGCTACTGGCGCTGGGACGGACAAGACCACAGGCGCTGACTCAGGGACGGTCGAGGCTACAGGCGCTGGCTCAGGAGCGGTCGAGGCTTCAGGCGCTGGCTCACTGACGTCGGAGGCTACAGGCTCACTGACGTCGGAGGCTACAGGCTCACTGACGTCGGAGGCTACAGGCGCTGGCTCACTGACGTCGGAGGCTACAGGCGCTGGCTCACTGACGTCGGAGGCTACAGGCGCTGGCTCACTGACGTCGGAGGCTACAGGCGCTGGCTCACTGACGCCGAGGCTACAGGCGCTGGCGCCGTGGCAGGCTGGCCTCTGGCTGCTGGCGTGGCAGGCGCTCGGCTCGCTGGCCGTGGCAGGCGCTGGGCTCTGGCTCGCTGGCCGTGGCAGGCGGAGACTGGGGAGCAGAAGCCTTTCCTCTTCTCCTCCTCCGCCGGCGGACGGCTGGCAACGCTGGCTCGTTGGCCGTGGCAGGCACGGAAAGCCCAGAGGCGGAAACCGGGATCGAGAGAGGTGGTTCCCCGGCGGCGAGTTCTCCCAAGACTAAACTCACATATTCCCTCCACGTGAGGTCTCCGGAGTTCGGCAATTCCCTCAGCTGGTATGTTGGTAGCCCGAGCTGGTAGATGGTCTTTAGGGATGCGTCGTCGAAGGCGGTGTGGGGGGCAACAGCGGAAAAGAAGTGGGAGAACTCGCGGATGGTCAACTCCGCCTGGGTCAGTTCTATAAGGTAAGCTGCTAGATCCATTTGTGGTCTTTCGTTCTGTTATGAACAGAAGGCAGCGAAGGCAGACGAGGAGACTGGATCTAAACGCAGACTTACTTTATTTAACAAAATCAAAACAAACACAAAGGAAAACCCTCAATGGGGAAATAAACACAACACTGAGAATACGGGCAGGGAAAACACACCGGGCTAACAACGTTCAACGAAAGACAAGGACTGAACCAAAAACCAGGATATAAATACACAAGGACAGGATGATTACAAATGATACACAGGTGAGCACAATGAACAAAATGGCAGTGATGATGACAGGTGGATACTGGGAAGTGTAGTTCTTTTAAACAATAGACTAGTGAGACAGTGGAGCTAAACAAGGGACAAAAGTGAAAACTACGGAAAACAAAAGGGACAAAAATGGAAACCAAAGGGGCAACGGTAAAACCAGACAAGGTAACCCTAACACTGATGCATGATTGTCCTCCCACAGTAACACCAGCATTTGAGCTGTTTCTGCTGAACTGGAAAACTGTGGTATGAGGTTTAAGAGTTAATCAAATTATTTCTCTCTCACCTCACAAATTTCTCACAGTGAAGGAGAAAGTCTGTCTCTGTCTCGACCTCACCAGGGTTACAGTGAGCACAGACTCGTTCTTCCTTTGGAAGACATGTTTGTGTGTCTCCCTTTTTCTATGGCCAGACTGTGATCACTGAGCCTGTATTTGGTGAAGATTCATTTCTGTTTTGGATCTCTTACAACCCTATCTGAGGGTTGTCCCCCCCTAAAATATCATTAAAATATGTGTATTGTAAATAATTTAATGATATATTCTTAAAATAATTGGTTAAGAAATAAAATAATACAAATGCAAACGGGGCAACAATAAAAAAACCTTGTTGTCCCCTTCAAAAATTGCTCTTGAGAATTGTTGTTTATTGTCCCCCCCAACATTTTGATGAAATTTTTGCCCCTGGCCCCAAACATTCCAATTTGTTTTGCCCAGGGTCCAAATATGAAATTTTGCTTTCTTTTATGATTTGGTTTAATCTGATCTGGTTTTGTTCAGCAGTGCTGGTCTGAAACTGTCGTTTGTTAGCTGTTGGTGGTTTGTGAGTTTCAGAGCCAGCTGACAAAGAGGACTAATTTTAGGCATCAACTATTGGGTTTTAAGGGCTTTGTGTCGCAGTGTGTTAGGGGAATGTTAATTTAGTTATGTCCAAAATTTGAGGGTTGTTTTTCAATAAGTATAATTAGGGGGGTATCTGCCTAGTTCGGCCCGGCATGCATTAGTAGGTGTTCTTCTCTGAACTCTTAGAATGTTTCTACAGAATTCTGCATGCAGGGATTTTATGGGGTGTTTGTCCCATCTAGAGTACTCTGCCAGACAGAGTGGACCTCAAACCTCACTTCCGTACAGCGCAATAGGCATAATAATACTATCAAAGATTTGACACCAAATTGTTACAGGAATGTCTTTTTGGGTAAATTTGCTCTTAATAGTATAGAATGCTCTTCTAGCTTTCTCTTTTAGTGTATTCACTGCCAGACCAAAACCACCTGAAGCACTGATTTTTGGGTGTGTTCTACTGCAGTGTTTCCCAGAGTGAATGTGTATCTGGTTTCCTGTAATCTGGCTTTTTTCTGGAAGATCATTTTAGTTTCCCTTTTTTTAACTGACTGTCAGGGCCCAGTTCTGACAGTAGTTCTCCAGCAGGTCCAGGTGCTAATGTAGCCCTTGTGAAATAGCTGATAGCAGCACCAGATCATCTGTATAGAGAAGAAATTTAACTTCAGAATTATTTACAGTAAGACCGGGTTTTGCAGATTGTTTCAGTTGCACTGCTAACTCAGTAATGTAAAAGTTGAACAGAGTTGGGCTCAAAATGCAGCCCTGTCTCACTCCTCGCCCTTGAGTGAGGAATTCTGTTCTTTTATTGCCAATTTTAACTCTGCACCTGTTTTCCAAATACATAGATTTGATAGTGTCGTACATGTTAACCCCAATGCTGGATGGTAGACGTTTATAATATAGACCATCATGCCATATGGAATCGAATGGTGGTTTGGTAGGAATCCAATCTGAGTCTTACTCAAGACATTGTGCTTGGTAAGGAAGGCCTGTATCTGGGCATTCAGAATACAACAGAAAGTCTTCCCCAGATCACTGTTAACACAAATGCCTCTGTAGCTTTTGGGGTCGAATTTGTCTCCACTCTTATATAATGGGTGTATTAAGCACATACTCCAGATATCAGGAAAGTAGCCAGTTTGCAGAACCAGACTGAACAGTTTTAGCAAGGCCTCCTGCATTACTGCAGGGCTGTGCTTCAGCGTTTCTGTTCTAATGTTGTCTAAACCACATGCTTTTCTGGAATAGTTTCTTTAGTGCATCTGTCAATTCTTCTCTGCTAATCTGATAGTCTGAACGGTTTTGGTTATTTTTATTGTAGATTCCAATTTAAGTTTTTAAAACAGCCTTTCCATAATTCTCAGTTTTGTATGGTTATGTCCAGGCTGTTGTTTATTTAGACTGTTCCATTTTTCCTAGAACAGATTATCATTAATTGAGTCTTAAATTTCATTAAGAGTGTGATTTAGATGTTAGGGCCTGGGTAGCTCAGCGAGTAAAGATGCTGACTACCATTCATGGAGTCGCGAGTAGCCTCCACATGCGCTATGTCTCTGCGGTAATGCGCTCAACAAGCCACGAGATAACGTGCGGATTGTCAATCTCAGACTTGGAGACAACTGAGATTCATCCTCCTCCACCCGGATTGAGGCGAGTCACTATGCCACCATGAGGACTTAGAGTGCATTGGGAATTGGGCATTCCAAATTAGGTAGAAAAGGGGAGAAAAACAAAAAATAAAAATAAAATAAATAAAAAAGGTGCGTGGTTTAGTTGTTGTTGCTTTTTGTAATCCCTGAGTGCTTCACAATTATTTTGTCTGGTTTCAACTTTGTGCGGCTCTCTGAGTTTTTGGTTTGAGAGCTGTCTTTTAATATTACATTCTTTATCAAACCGTTTTTACTTTAGTTTTCTTGTTTGTACGGAGTAGGTTTGCCTTGATTGAGCACATTTATATTAATATGATTTATTTGTTGTAATGCTGAATTTACTTCAATCTTGTTAGCCATAAACTGTGTTATTTGAAATCTATTTATTAGGTTGACATTTCTTTGGAGCTAATTGCACTAAGGAATTCGGACTCACATTCTGGGGACCATTTGTATGTTGGGTTTAGTTTGAATAGGTTGCTGGGCTCTTGGTCTGTTCTATGGTTCTGAGGTCCATGTCTGTAATGGTGTAGTCAACTACACTAGCCCCAAGAGCTGAGCAGTATGTGAATCAGCCTAAAGAATCCCCTCGGATCCTACCATACAGACCCAGGCCTCGGCAGAGACACACTGACTCCTTGCCGTTTTTGTTGACAGTGCTGTCCGGATTGTTCCATGTTGTAGTGGTGGGGGTTAGATGTGAGTTGGTTTTCAGTATGTGGTTATTCCCATGTGTATATATAATGTCCGATTCTGAACCTATCCTTGCATTTAGGTCCCCAAATAACATCACATTCCCCTGGGCCTGGAATTGGCTGGTATCCATCTAAAGCTGATCAAAATGACCGTCCTTGTAGTAGAGACTCTGATGGAGATATGTAGGCTGTACATATGTAAAGGTCCTTATCACAGTCTATGATGCCATTTTTGAGTTTAAGCCAAACATGTGTTGAGTCTTTTTTCATGATTGATATGTTGTTTTTTAAAGTCTCTTTGTACCAAATGATGACCACACCAGAGTCTCTTCCGTGTTTCACATACAGATTTTAAGTGATGGCGATACAATATCCCCTATCTTAAAGGGCAGTATCCCTGTATCCTAAAGGGCAGTGACTGCCCACGTCTGATCTGCACCAATGTTTCTTGCAGAATAATGATGCCTGGTAATAACTGTTTTTCAGAAACTGTTTTTAAAGTATTGGACCCTAAGATTGTGGAATAGATTATTAATTGTGCACATGCACAATTGTCATAATTGTAATTGATTAAATCATGTATCCAGTGCCAGCTTGTCCTCGGTCTTTTATTGTCATGTGTGAAACAGATGGAAGTACTCCACAAGATGCCCTTTATATTTGCAGAAAATTTGACAAAATTGTGCAATCATTTTGAAATACTTGAATATATAAAATACTACAAATATTAAAAGTATATAATACATATATATTAATATAATACTTAAATATAAATATATACTGTAATACATTAATACTGCACTCTAAGTGTAGGGGTCTATGCAAGCCACCTACTGACAGCTGCCCCCCACTTTTGCCTGATTCTTCACATAATGTGAGACTCCACACAACAGGCTGACAGAGCTTGATGCCATTGTGCTGCCATCTGCTGAATGAAATGTACAAAATCTAAATTCTTCTAAATTCAAAATAATTATGGTCATTACCTAAAGTAAACAAACACTGGATTAAGTTTAATAAACTGTAGTTTTAGCAAATTCGTTGCCATTGAATTGTCTGAAACACTTAACAATAAGGTTCCATTTGTTAACATTATATTGAATAACATTAGTTTCCATGAACTAACAACAAACAATACTTTTCCAGCATTTAGTAATCTTGGTTAATGCTAATTTTTAAATATACAAATACATTTTTACAAATAAATTTGTAATAGTTAATTCACTATGAACTAGCATGAACTAACAATGAACAATTGTATTTTTATTAACAAACATTAACGAAGATTTATAAATGCTGTAAAAATATACAGTATTTTTCATAGTTTGTTCATGATATCTAAATAATGTTAACGAATGGAACCTTATTGTAAAGTGTTACTGAATTATCCAAGTGGCTGCCACATGACACACATCACATAAACTGACAGATTATATCCAATAGCCACACACCATCAGAATAAACAGCGACAAAACACGTTACATACTCTTCTTAAAAAGACTTATTTATTATTGTGGTCATAATAACAATAACACCAGCACACAGACTAAGATTAAGAGAGACATCCAGAAATGAATTTGAAATTCAGTGACAGACAGTGGCATTGAGTGTATTTTAGTGACAAAAATAATAAACTGGAATGTCTACTGATTCTAACTACCAGCATTTAAGTGAAAATCAGGTATTTTACTGTCATGTTTGTATTTCCATTGTTAAGACCTAATCTCATTGCTCTTGACACATGCTTCAAGAGTGACTGTATGAAGACGAGACAGTTACACACACAGAGCGATAAGGCAGCAGATGTTCAAGCATATAACAGGCTGGACCCTGCACTAAATTTGTAGAACAAAAATACAAAAACAGCACTTAACAATAAGGTTTATATATATATATATATATATATATATATATATAAACATGAATTAACTTGAACTAACAATGAACAGTAAATTAATGTTGTTTGGTTACTTTATACATATACTAATGAATTTTTAACATTAACAGTTGAATATGTCAACATTAGTTAATGCATTATGATTTCACAATAAACACTAGTACATTTATAAATTAACATTAACTGAGTTTAATAAGTGCTGTACAAAGCTGTTCATTGTCATTTCATAATATCTAATGCATTACCTAATGTTAACATTTAACCTTAACCTAACATAAACCATATTGTAAAGTGTTACCAAAAATATTTATGCACTACAGGGGGCTGCGATATGGAGGGGAAGTTTCAAAAGTATTTCACTCCCTTTATGAATTTAAAAGAGTGTTTCCAACTTGTTTTTAAAAGAGTTATGAATGTAGCTCTTTCCATTTAAAAGGCACTTTCAGGTCCTCCAGCGGAATGTGCACTTGCTCCCCCTTCTGGATTTGGTGGTGCAGCCCATAACTTCTCTGTCTTTTGGTCAAAGTTAGACAGGAGACACGGCTAACAGAATCTGCAGCCTGGCATGGGTTGAGAGCTGCGTGTCTGATTGTGAACACCCGATAGCTTTACAGTTTGGGTTGGCTTGACATCTTGATCTTCAAATTCTCTGCCAGTTTATCCAAGAACTCAAAGGTGTTGAGGTAATCGGCGCGTTTGACACTATGGAGAAATAAACAGAAAAAAATTTGCCCATCGTCAGCCCTTTGCACACTGTGAATGAACTTTTGGTTATGAATTACTAATGTAATTCCTGTGGGTGGCTTTATATAAAAAGTCCCTTTCTGGTATCCTTACAAATATCATGTAATAATTACAAGGTTTACTGCTGTCACACAGTCATGACAGGAGTTGGTAAGCGATTCTATCACTTCATTCTCATGTTAACATAATGTTTTAGTCATCTGGCTATACTTTTGAAATCGTGTGCATTTGAATGTTTTTCCTGGTTAAATGCCTTTCTCCTTTGACTTATATTGTAAGTGCACAACTCTACACACAATTATTGTTTTTACACAAATGAGGGATGAGCCAAAATATTTGCTGCGATAATCATGTCACACTCACTGTCGAAAAAGCTTGTCCAACTTGAAGCATAAGGAGGCATTATTTTGCCCACCTTGCTCTTTAAATATAGCATCAGTAATTAAACAGCTTGGTTAATAAGATGAGCACTTGGACCTACTATACTATTCTACAATAATAGGCTACTAAAAATAGAGTGCACTGATGCAATATCAAGCTTTTAAGTCCCCTATGATTTGTCACTGAATTCACACCTTTAACACCACTCTAGTTAAAGGAATAGTTCACCCAAACATGAAAATTGTCTCATCATTTACTCACTCTCATGCCATCCCAGATGAATGATTTTTAGAGGAACATCTCAGTTCTGTAGGTCCACACATCAGGAAAAGGTGACCAAAACTTTGAAGCTCCAAAGAGTATATAAATGCAGCATAAAAGGTAAACCATAAGAGTCCAGTGATTTATTCCATGCCTTCTGAAGCGATCCAATCAGTTTTGGCTAGGAACTGACCAAAATATAACTCCTATAAATCTTGACATCAGCAGTGTCCTTGGCAATCGTGATTTCAAGCTCGATTACACTGCTTGAAATCATGATTGAGCCAAGACATTTCAATGGCAAGATGTATAGTGATTTTTTTTATATACTTTGGTATGTTTTAACCCAAAACGCATTGGATTGCTTCGAAAAGACATGGATTAAACCAATGGTATCATATGGATTACTTTTATGCTGACTTTATGTGCTTTCAGAAGCTTCATAGATTTTGTCACCATTCCCTTATACTATATGGAGCAACAGAGCTGAGATATTCTTCTAAATATCTTTGTTTGGGGTTTCTAGAAGAAAGAAAGTCATACACAGCTGGGATGGCATGAGGGTGAGTAAATTATGAAAATGAATTTTTATTTTTGGGTGAACTATCCCTTTAAGAAACCAAATATTTTTCTAATGAACCTCTATCAAAATCAAACGTTTTAGAGTCATTGAGTTGAGTAAATGTTTTGAGTGTTGAGTAGATTTTGGACGTACTTAGACATGCCCTTAATGCAGATGGCCAAGTCCTTGGTCATGAAACCGGCTTCAATGGTCTCGACACAAACTGCCTCAAGTGCCTCAGCAAACACACGCAGCTCTGCATTCTTGTCCAGCTCAGCTCGGTGCAGCAGCCCTCGTGTCCATGCAAAGATGGATGCTGATGAGACAAAATGGTGATGCAAACAAGTTGTATTGTGCAATGAGCTCACACATTGAGGGTGGGTTTTAAGTGTCACATTTTACATTCACATTTTAAGTGTCATAATGTGACGTGTTTGAGTAAAAGTGAATAATCAGTGGGAAATAATCCAATATATAAATTGTTATATATTGAAAACAATATATTGTTAAGTTTCCAGCCCTTGCAACCTTACTTTCTTCAGTAGAAAGTATAGAAATGTTTTTCAAACAAATATTTTTTTCTTTAGAATAACGTTCGCTGAGGAATTCTGCACAAAAAGACCAGGGACTACTTTACTACAAATGTAAATTATGTAAGGAATAATTGACGATGGACTGTTGAATTATCGAAAAATAGTGCACACCCAAGGTGGTAATGGGTGTGTATTATTTCTCAATAGTCCTCTTATACCACGGTTACAACACCTTAATACATCGTTAAGAATTTTCTGGTTTTCGTCACTAAAATGCTCTTGTGAGTGGAACTACTTTCTTTTGCTACGGATTCAACATCTTGTTTAATACAGCTCAAGCCTTCATTGCTAGTTTGAAAACGTCACTTCATTTTCAAACTAGCAATGGAGGATAGCGAGGCTATCAAGTAACAAGTTAGTGCGTTTGTGCATGTTTGTGTGAGTTTGTGTGTGAGCTTGTGTTTGAGGGATCGAAAGTGAGAAACTCAAAAACTGAGAGAGAGATCGGCTGTGGGATTACCTTTATTTGTTGCAGCTCTTGTCAGATGTAACATCGCTTCAAAATTGCCAAAATCTAAGTTTAAGCACTTCTCAGCAGCAGCGAGTGTCTCCATATTTCTGATGAAAACCTAAACAACTGTTTTTAACCCTACTGAGATGCCGGTGATTGCCATGAAGGTTCTCGAGTAAGTGTGTGCATAATGCATATATGTATGTGTGTCCACGTGTGTGAGAGAGATTAAGACGGGGGGAGGGGGAGCGCGAGGGTGTTTCCCACAGATATTTCTGATAATATAGAAACTGCTGTATTGATCAAGTGCAAGGGAAGACAGGGAAGAGAACTAGGCCCTGGATTTTACATAGAAACTGGACCAAAAGTTTTTGAGTGTGGGGGATTTGTGTCACATATCTGCATATCGTGGCCCCCTTCAGCATAACGCGGCTGCCCATTTCAGTTTATTGCATCGCCCCTGTTTCGGGGCCAGCCCACTGGGAAAAGTCTCTGTTCTCCTTATGGCCAGTCTGCCTCTGATCAAGTGTATCTATCTTTGATACAGCACCGCGCTACCTCTCCCCCTCTCTGTCACTCGGATGCACGCAGGCACGCACACACACACACACTATTTGTTTCTTCAATGCCGACATTCAGTGCATCCTACATTGTTAGTTCTAACATGATGTTGTTGAACTGGCAACGGAGGATGCACTGCATTTCGGCATTGAAGTAAGAAGGCAGTGTGTGTGTGTGTGTGTGCGAGTGACAGAGAGGGGGGGAGGTAGTGTGGTGCTTTCCATTAAAGCTATGTGAGGCTGATTAAGATGAAATATTAAAACATAAAATGTTTCACAAATAAAAAGTTATTTTGTATAATAGAAACTGTTGTGTTGTTTAAGTCACGGGGGGTGCAGCTCTATTTGTTGGTCACAAAATGAGTCTCGATGTGTGTATGTGCGTGTGTGTGTGTGCATGTGCGTGCGTATGTATGTGTGTGAGCGTTTGTAAGTGCGGGGGTGACGAGGGAGCTTTCAACCAAAATTTAAATAAACGTAGGATATTATATACATTGTTTGACGTTCTTAACCAATTTACTTTAACCAATGTCTTTGTTTATATGGTTATTTTGCTGTGGTAGCATGTACTGTGTGTTTGTGTGGGTGTGTGTGTGTGTGTGTGTGTGTGGGTGAGACGAGAGCGAAAGAGAGAGAAAGAGAGGGAGCCCAAGGATGCTTTTCAATCGAAATTGAAATAAAAATAGGATATTACAGATATTTTTGCCATTGTTATCTAAAGTACTTAACCAATGTCTTTGTTTTATTTAGTTATTTTGTTTTGGTAGCCTGAAGGGACCTTTGAAATAAACCCCCAAAAATTGCTGAATTAATATGGAACCATTATGCAGTCAGACCTTTAACTACTTCATAGCCGTGCGTTTACTTGAAAAATAATTGCACACCTTAAAACATCTATCAACCATTCAGAATCAAACATTCAACAGACCCGTGGTATAAGAAGTTATAAGTAAATAGGGTATTCTTTTTCATTTCACATTGTCTTTATGTGATAAATCTAGTTTCATTTTGCATTTAAACAGGGCATGGTGTTTTCAGGGCATTTTTACAGTAAGGGTAGCAGTACATTTACATATGTATAACAAGCAAACAAAGTGTTTTCCCTCACCGATGGGGTTGGTAGAAGTCTCCTTGCCCTGCTGGTGCATCCGATAGTGCCGTGTGACTGTGCCATGGGCAGCCTCAGCTTCTACTGTGCGCCCGTCTGGACACAGTAGCACGCTGGTCATCATACCCAGAGACCCATAACCTAGAGATAGAGACCAGGGAGTTACTATAAATGTCCTAATTTTTTCACAACACTTTTACAATAATTACTGCCATTAAGCAACTGCATGCTGGAGCTACAGGCCAATTCACATTTCACACCAAGTCACAAAAAACATGCAAAATAAGATTTAAAAACAACAATGGATCTTAAGAACTACTTCACAGTGAAATACACAGCAATGATCCATAATTTTTTATGGATATTTTTTTCACGTTTGATGCCAAACCGTTCAGGTATCTTAACTTGTTTTGTGTAATTTATTTACATGTTAGTTTTACTCACCCTGAGCTACGGAGTCTGACTGCACATCCCCGTCGTAGTTCTTGCAGGCCCAGATAAACCCTCCTTCAGACTTCATAGCCTGAGCCACCATATCATCAATCAATCGATGCTCGTACCAGATTCCTTTGGCCTCATACTGAGCCTTATACTCTCTAGTATAATCACACACACACACACACACACACACACACACACACACACACACACACACACACACACACTGTTGTGTTTCCATGTTTTATGGGGACTTTCCATAGACATAATGGTTTTTATACTGTACAAACTTTATATTCTATCCCCTAAACCTAACCCTACCCCTAAACCTAACCCTCACAGAAAACTTTCTGCATTTTTATATTTTCAAAAACATAATTTAGTATGATTTATAAGCTGTTTTCCTCATGGGGACCGACAAAATGTCCCCACAAGGTCAAAAATGTCGGGTTTTACTATCCTTATGGGGACATTTGGTCCCCACAAAGTGATAAATACACGCTACACACACACACACACACACACACACACACACACACACACACACACACACACACACACACACACACACACACACACACACACACACACACACACACACAGCTTGTTAACTTATAATTCAAATGTTTTTTTGTTTTTTTATAAATTGGAATTCTGTCAGTTTATTTAATATGTGCATACATGATGTATGAAGTAGATGTTTGCATATTGATGTCAAAACCAGATAAAAAATTCAGATAATTTCAAAATCTCATGTAAACAGTTTTCTTCTGTTGTCTGCAAATTGACTTCCATGTAAAACAGCTCTTTAAAGTTAGCTGATTTTGACAGTTATCAGCATTTGAGTACAGCTCAAAAAATAACTCAAGAGTAAATTAAATCTATGGGTCTAATTCATGAAACATGAGCAGAACAAATCAGTGTAAATGGATTCTTATGTAAATTGCCCCATTGAATTGAATAGTATATTATAGTATACAATATGAGAATAGTTTTACAAACGATTTACACAAACACATTTCTTCTGCATGTTTCATGAATAAGGCCCAGTGTTTGTCTTTAAGTAAAAAATCCCCCTACGCAACTGTATTACTCTCTGGCAGAATTAAAGACATTTAACAAAGTAGTTTCATCAGTGGAATTTGACTGATTAGTTGTTTGACTTTTTTTTTATAACTTTCTTGGATTAGACTTAATTTAGACTCACTTTTCATAGATCTCCTGGAAGATGTCTTTGAAGCGGCCATCATATTTCTTTAGGATGGTGTTCTTGGTGCTGAGGTACATCGGCCAGCCTTTGGTCAACCCCATCTGGAAAGAGCTGTGAGCGAATTCCCGGATTGACTTGTCTGTGTTGTACATCCCCAGAGCAACTCCACCTGTACCTATAAACATTAATATAATGCTGTGTCATGTATGCGGCAATTTAATTTCAGACAATTATATTTAGAAATCTCTAGGCATCAACAATCTCAATGTTCAAACAAGTGTTAGTCTGCTGTGGTGAAATAATCATACCAGGACATTTGGAAACCTTTGATCTATGGAAGTTAATTTTTAAGGACTGTGCCACAATACATATTTTCAAATCAAATAAATGTATTTGCTTCGAAACAAGAACATTTTTAAACATCAACTATTAATCATTATTTCAGTATTTTACCATGAAGGCTACCTTCAAATTCATGGACAACAAACTTGAGCTGCTGTCCTCCATTCTTGGGTGTGTATGTCATTTCAACTTTCCCAGGACCGGGCACAACAAAATCTGTAGCCTTATACTGTAACAGTGAAAAGGACAGGTTATCTCAGGAGATATGTTCCATGGCATTACCAAATAAAGCAATAAGCCACTAAAATTCATGAACCACTTTACTTTTACCACAGTTAAGGGGATTTTGTTAGGTATGCACTGGTATGACAATTGTTGTCAGATACTGATTTTAACAAAATATTATGAGCCTATACTGATACTGCTCACCTTATCTTGGCACCAGATCACTGTTTTGCTTAGGTATTAAGCTTTAAAAGAAGTACAAAAGCTTTTTTTTACTGTTCTAACAATAAATAATTTCTACTGAACATGGATTGGATCTGCTGAACACAGGACAGCCCAAAATTTAAAGAGAGCAAACAATGAAAGATAAATAAAAGATAAACATATTTAAAAAGATACAAAAAGTAACTACCTCGAAAATATAATGGAAAAGTTAAAAGTTTTAACTTGGATTATATTGGTATAATGGATAAGGCTGTAAAACCATTAGAGGGTGCCACTTGCTCACACAGTGTTGACTGAAGTGCAGAATGCAGACTATATTTAGAAACATATGGTGCTTCTCAATCTTATGGCTGCAGCCTAGTTAATCTGGATATCTCGGCTGCCACGTCATCAAGCACCGAAGGCCATCTCAATTGTGAGGACTTTTAAGATGTAGCCATGCAAACTTACTAGACCGCCTCATTCATAGCACTGAATGCTGAGGAGGAGCCTAGCCTACAGCCCCAGATGTACTTGACAGAGCATGCAGCCTTTCATTTGAGAAGCACCAATAGCCTTTTAAGGTTTAATAATCGGGCAAGGCCATATTGCGATTTCAATCTTAAATCAATCAATCATGCAGCATTAATTGATATTATACTGAAGTCTCAGAAGTCAAATTCTGCTGGTTTCAAAATCTTTTGAATGGCTTCCCTCATCGTGTAGCCTATCGATAAGTGCCACTTTCACAAATGTCACATTTGTTTATGGCAGTTTTTCCACATTAATAATAGAATGAGAAATAATATAAATGAAATATTGCATGTTCCTAGGAGTGCCAACAACATATTGTGGCTATAATTATTTCTGGTTTGTGCATTTGAATTCACATAGTTTTTACAAAGTGTGTTACTAATTAATTATAAATAAACTATTGTTTTTTTAAATGGCTGCTTTCATGCTTATAACCAATATGCCAAAGGTTTTAATTTGGTCTATATTTGGTAAGTAAATATTGGCAGCCAATACATCGGTGTGTCCCTAGTTTTTATTTCTGATGCAAACCCGTTTTAATGTGGTAAAACCATTGTAATGCACAGTCTCACATGGATCATTTGCTTTTATAAAAACACCAATGCTAAATAAATAATTGTCATGTATTAATAACAATAATCAGAAAATAAATTTCACCAAGAATATTTTTCATTAACCTGTCAACTGTAGGCTGTTTTCGATTGGTAAACAATGTACCAACTTAGAGCATTACTATAGAACTCAACTGATGTGCTGTCTCAGCTGTACATTTATGAGCCTTTATTTTTTACAACAGCTTTGAATGTGGCTCATTCAGTCTGATTTTATAGTCTTTAAAGAAATAATTCAAAATCTTAAAGGGATAGAAGTAAATGATGACAGAATTTTCATTTTCATGCAAGTTATCCCTTTAACCATCTGTAATTTATATTGAACAACAGCCTAAAGTACTTCCTGACAGCATATATACAGTGAAGAACAGTCTCTCAAAATCTCTTGTTCTTTGAGTTCCAAAGTTCTTACTTTCTGATATTGTTGTATCATAGCCCTGCTCTGTAGAGTCTGACTTTCTTATTGATTTACTACAATACAATTATTTATTTGTCAGTAATTATGTATAGTTGTGCAGAGATTAATACACTGACACTATCAGTTCACGTCACCAGTCTCAAAGATTACAGAACAGATCAAAATACATAAATATTACAGTGCAAGAACCTTTCAAAATAACATGAAGTCAAATATTTATGGAGGTCTGTGGTCCAAGGAACAGCTCCAGCTACTTAATGACTAACTCCATCTGTTTCCATCACAGACAGTAACATTTTGTATTCCACTCGTCTTTGTGTTAAGAGTGAGAAGAAATTGTAGAAAACACACCAAACAGACCTATATCATGTAGTTGCACCACTTAAAATTGATGTTAACATTTCATAAAGTAGAAAATCCTCAAACAAATGTGTTGAAAGAGACCACTTCCTTAAAAAAATACTGTGTTGGTACCATGGTTCAGTGAAGGTACCAGCTACCATGGTATTGTTGTTTGATTACCATATTTCTATATCATTATACCTAAATAATACTGTAAGGTACTTTAAAGAATATCATGGGATTACCATCACAGTATTAATAACATGGTTTCTAAAGGTATGTTTTTATGCTAATACCATGGTCCTTTTTTGTAGAGAAATATGTTGTAGGTAATTGCTAGGGCAATGCTAGGTGGTTGCTAGGGTGTTCTGGGTGTTTGCTAGGTAGTTTCTTACTGGCCCAATTCAAAAAAGCCCACCCCCAAATATCAATGTTCTGGTTAATGGATATGGCTTGGTCACTCGTTTAATATAAGTCTATGGGAGTTATGCAGCAAAGTTTACTTAGAGTTTGTTCTAAGCCCCTAAACCTAAGTATGAGAGAAAGTAACAATGCTTGCCTTAACAAACACCACTAATTACAATCATATAAACTAGGCTCAGAGATTAGATCTAAATAACTGATATTCTAACTCAAGCATACTGCAAGTGCAAGAGCTCCATACCTGGTCTCCATGTGCATGTCTGCCAATGATAATAGGTTTGATCCAGCCTGGAACCAAACGGGGAATGTTTTTACAGATAATAGCCTCTCGGAACACAGTGCCCCCAAGGATGTTCCGGATTGTTCCGTTGGGAGAGCGCCACATTTGCTTGAGCTTGAACTCTTCCACACGCTTCTCATCAGGCGTGATGGTGGCACACTTGATGCCAACATTGAAGCGTCTAACAGCCTCCGCTGCCTCTACAGTCACCTTGTCATCAGTGGCATCACGGTTCTCCATTCCCAGATCATAGCTAAAACACAGAAGTTTTATAAGTTTTTACTCCTCTATGTGATCTTTTCCATCCTGTGTTGACATACAAATTCCATGATTATGCATTTCCTTAATTGTAAAATTTTGTAAATTGCGGTTTCTCCTTCAAGCACACTTTCAATGAGGTTAATGGGAAACTAGTGCCATGGTAATGTAGCACAAAGACACTACTACAGCGAACTGAATTCGACAACATATTACACAGACTATGGTTTAAACTGATATTGTAACAGCAACAAAAGAGGAGAGTAAACCTTTAGCTAGACCCAAACAGAATCCACACATTTTTATATCACATTTTCTATGCTGATTGTAGGGAGAAAATACACAATATTCATTAGTGCCAAAGACATTATGCGATTTCTGGCTAACAAAAATATAGTGTTTGAATTCAGTCAGAGCTCTTGGGGGGGGTCCCCTAATACCGACCCATCCAGCTAATCTTAGTCACCTCTTTAAACACACTTTATTACACTATTATCTCCCTTCTCTTGGGTTTCTCTAAGAAAAGAACAAGGCACCACAAGTTTACCCAACCACAAACATCACAAACATACAGTAGCTTAACTGATACAGCTGAACAGAGCTTTTGTGCTAGAAATGCCCAATGCTTGAAATAGTTTCACTGTTGCCTCGTGTTGTTCTCTGCTGTAACTCGCTATGTTGTCTCTGATCCATACTATGTTCATTAAATACACTACATCTCTGAACATGTCACTGCATTGACAATCAGCAGCCTTAATAAAATGAATGCAGTAAAAGATGACAATATCATGGGAGAAAAGAGTTCGAGGTGACAGAAAATGTTTTGATAAGCACTAAAGCATGTTACTGTCAACTCTGTTTAAAATGAATAATTACGCCAGACACAGGCATGACTCCCCAAAAATCTACATGGGAATCCCTACCAAACATTCACACAAAAAGTCAATCTACTTTATTAATATGAGCTTTTTTTATATTTTAATGAGTCAGACTCACTCATATTGTTACGGCTGTGGGAAGCAGGAGAAGGCAGACGAGTGATTTGGATCCAAACGCAGCTTTATTTATAAATCATAAACAAATAAACACAAAGAAAAGTCCACGCTGGGAAAAACTAAACTAAATCACAAAAGAACACACGGCAGGAAGAACATAAACGAAGGGAAGGAATTAGGGGCATAGACAGCGAACATCCACGACAGGCAGGGGGTAACAGAGAGAGAACCACGAGAGAACATAGGAATCGACATGAAACGCCAACGAACGACAAAGGAAAGGGAAAACAACAGGGTTTAAATAGACAGACACGGTAATAACAAAATCACGAACAGGTGCGGACAATAACACAGTGCAGGCAGTGATAAGGGCCGGGAAACATGGGAAATGATGTTTTATACACAGACAGTGAAACACGGAACGGACAACAAGGAAAACGTGACATGGAACGTGGAAAGTGGCATGTGAATCAGAAAACACGGGGCAGACAACACAGGAACGTGACACATATACTATAATTTTTAGAATTTAAATTGGTCACCGTGGCTGAAATGCATAGTGTTATAAATAAGATATTTTTATTCATGTATTACCAATTTTTTTTCTCTCTTGTCACCATTGTTTATCAACATGGCTTGCTTATTTTAAGTGGGCATCCCCATTTTCCAGGGTCAGTCCCAGTTTTTGACGGTCTATTCCTGACTAAAGCTGTCCCCGGAAATGTCCCCGGTTTTACTACGCGTTAAAAACAGCCCGCTAAGTGAAAATACATGGCAAGAAAGCCCCTACTGAAGCCTACCGGCAACAAGTTCAATTGTGTGCTGTTTATTTCGACCAACGGATGGGACTGCTCTCTATAGCAGCTTTAAGTAATCCATCTCCCTTTACTGATTACTTGTTCACACCAGTTTTGCCATTAAGAACCGGGCCAAGAAGTAAACCTTTGCAGGGTAAACTTTGACAGCAGCGAATGTGAGTGAATGAGAGATCACAGCACATATTATTTTCATTCACCCATTTGCTCCAAGACCAAAAGAAAAAATCCAATATTACATTTAAATGACTTTCCAGAAGAGTTAAAAAATAGAGAATGGTTGATTAAGACAGATGGGAGAAGATGCCAAATTTATTGCCACTCTCTCAGCAGCTGTAATAGAAACCCCCTCGCAGCTGTGGTAATTTGTTTTTTTTTACTAATTCAAGGGGAATATAACACAAAGCATAATGTTATAAATTTACACTCAATATTTAAAAAAATTTAAATCGAGAGATTTACACTGATAAATAAGGATGAAACACGTCATCACAGTCTGTGAAAAGGTCTATTGAAAAGAAACATGATCCTCATTAACAGCTTCTAGGTGAGGCACATACTAGCTATGTTATAAAGAAGTTCTATTGTTATATGTTATATTAAATTAATGCATTTAAAATAAGAATACAACATTAATAACATGGAAAAATAAATGAAATGTATAATAAAATATATGAAAAGAACAACAATATATTTAAGTCAGCACATCAAAGCATAGATTACATTGTGCCTTGCTGGGAAACAAGTGACTGAAAATAAGCATAATAATGCATAAGAGTTGATCAAAATACAAGGTATAATTAAGAAAAACAGGTCCACAAGAGATAACTGATAGAAACAATTGTGTGATAGTTATTATTAGCATTATTATACAATATTGAATGTCTTTGTGTCAAGCCTAGAAATTGGAAAAGATCCCCAACAATATCAGAAATTAATCTCAGGCCCTGATATTGTCTATAGTGTAAGTTTTTCATATGATTTCATTTGTAATGCTGAGGGAAATGGTAGTCAAATGAGCTCATTTCTTTTGATATTCCTCTGCCTGTTTGCAGCAAGCAAATTAGCAGCCTACCGTCTTACTTTTAGGAAAGTGCCAGGTAAAGGTGAAGGAAAAGAGGAGAAGAGAAGGAATTTTAGAAGAGAGTAAGGTAACACTTTATTTTAATGTGTCCTTGTTACACATATTACATGTATTTACTATAGTAATAACATTCAATTATGCATAATTAAAAGCAACTAACCCTAAACCAAACCCTTACTCTAAAATACAGTAAGTACATGTTATTAATTAGTAATAATCAGTAAGTAACAAGGACACATTCAAATAAAGTGTCAAAAAGAGTAAGAAGAGTGATGCAAAGAGTGTGTCCAAGGGCAGGTGTCCCTGTGCTGTGGAGTCAGCTGCAACAGTTCCTATATTCAATCATTGTTTAGTTCACTCTTTTACCACAGTGTCATATACTGTATACAGTGCAGAAAAGAATGAACTCATGTAACAGAAGACAATTAATAACAATCAATAATAATGTTAATAATGATCTTTACCTACATATCGTAATTTAATTGAGACACATTCAACAGAGTATGATAAACTATTGTTCATGGCATTACTACATTCACCATGGTCAATATACATAACATCTGAATTGTCCCTCTTTTTTAAATCATAGATAAGTAACATGTGAAATTTCAATAACATATTTACCACTAAACTAGATATGTCCCAGTTTTTCACATCAGAAATCTGGTCACCTTAATTTTAGGACTTTGACGAAGAACTACTACAAAGATTTTTGAGCATAGCATCAATGTAATAACTTTATAACTGTTTGATTGTGAGCTAGCATGCAATGCTAGAAAAATACTGGCAAAACTATGTGCATATTTACTGTGTGCATATTAAGTAACCTCTAGTGATGGTTTAGTTCTAAGATAAAAGATTATTTAATGTTAGTAATTTAGGTGTAACAACAATAATGTTGTTATTGTAGAAAAATTATATCTTAGCATTGTTGTGAGGTGAAAATAAGAGGTGCGTCCCAAACTGCACACTTCTGCACTATTTTAGGTCATTTTGAAGTGATGGTGCACTTTTTCAACTGTCAAAATAGAGTAAGGAATTTTGGACATTTTGTGCACTCAGCTTGCTGTACATAGCGGAAGGGGTGGAGTTACTGGCAGCGATACTGATCTGGCAAAACAATTGTAAATAATGGAGAACAAGACAACAAGTGAAACTTCTGTGAAGACAGCACCTTACAAAAGTGAGTTAAAGGCTTTACCATCACACCATGCTGTGCGAATATGTATTATATTGAGATAAACACTGGCAGCCAAAAGTTTGGAATAATGTACAGATTTTGCTCTTATGGACAGAAATAGGTACTTTTAGTTCACCAAAGTGGCATTCAACCGATCACAATGTATAGTCAGGACATTAATAACGTGAAAATTAATATTACAAATTGAATAATTCAGAACTTCTTAAACTAGTTCAAATAGTTCTCATGAAAAAAATCCTCCATGTGCAGCAATGAGAGCTTTACAGATCCTTGGCATTCTAGCTGTAAGTTTGTCCAGATACTCAGGTGACATTTCACCTCACGCTTGTACACACCTGTAGCACTTGCCATAGATGTTGTCTTGTCGGGCACTTCTCACGCACCTTACAGTCTAACTGATCCCATAAAATCTCAATGGGGTTAAGATCCATAACACTCTTTTCCAATTATCTGTTGTCCAATTTCTGTTTCTTTTCCTACTCTAACCTTTTCTTTTTTGTTTTTCTGTTTCAAAAATTGCTTTTTATTTGCATTACTTTCCATAAGTCCTGCACCCCTGAGTCTTCTCTTTACTTTTGTACATGAAACTGATGTTGAGCAGGTAGAATTCAATGAATCTGTCAGCTGAGTAAGAGGTGTCTATTTCTCAGACTAGAGTCTCTGATGTACTTATCCTCTTGTGAGTTGCACATCTGGCATTCCACATCTCTTTCTGTCCTTGTTAGAGCCAGTTGTTATTTGTCTTTGAAGACTGTAGTGTACACAGTTTTCTTCAGTTTGTTTTGGCGATTTCAAGCATTGTATAGCCTTTATTCCTCAAAACAATGATTGACTGACGAGTTCTGTCAGCTTTTAAATGGTAAATACTTCCGTGTAGTAAAAAAACATTAAGTGTTCCATTTGAGACGATACTACACTTTCATACACTACATGGCTGAGTGCATAGCACATTTTGTAAGTGCATTGTGTATAGTGTGTCATTTGGGACACAGCTATGGTTTCATTCAGTCACTGTCTGTAATTTCTTCAGAAAACAGCATGTGGCGCACTCAGGCGTGTTTAAAATAATCAGACATAAAAAAAAATCTGGTTTGCATTATTTATGAAAAATGGACAGATAATGTACAATGTTGCGAACATTTGAAAAACAAAATCTATGGTTTTATGTTTCTAGTATTCTAATTTTGATGAAACACCAGGAGACCCTCTAGGTTACATCTTTTAGGCCTTATGTGGTGGTGCCTTAATCTCAGTTTGAACAGTGCACACATGTCTTCAAATCTATGGATATACAAGCATCCTCAAAATACAGTTGTCAACACTAATTTAAATCCAAACTTTCAGTAGTACTCTTAAAATGTTCCACATCCCAAGCAACTAAAAGACCTCATCTTTCTGTGGAATAAAGGAAGAGTATGACACACTTCACACACACACACACACACACACACACACACCATAGAGAGCGCATCCCTTGAGATACAATACAGAACTGCCTTTAGGTGAAATAATTCTTCCATACTTTGTTTGTTCCCTATCCTGGTTCCCTGGCTATTGTGTTTAACAGGCTGTGACCTTTGGTCCACTCTCCCACTCCCTGGAGTGGTGTGATAAGGATTCTAGAAAGATAAATCCAAAGTGTTTATTTTTTGAGAAAGTGTATAGACAGACAGTCATATCATTTCATTTGGTTTTGCTTCAGGCTTGTCTGTTTACCATGGCTGTGGTTGAAGGATTTGAAGTTAAGGAGACAACTTATTAGCTAACCATTCCCTCCATAAACTTAGCAATTACATACTCAAAAATGAGTAGATATGTTTTGTTCAAATTGCAAAAGGCTATGAGCAGATTTACCATTATGTATGACTTCAAAACCTTTTACTAGATTTTTGTGGTATTATAAGAGCATTCTGACAATTATACATACAAAGTTTCATGTCAATATGCAGAAGTGTTCCTCACTTCCTCTTTGGTGTCTTAAACAGAATTTAGTTAGGCTGTTTATGGAGAATGGTATCGAAAATATCAGTTTGGTGAGTTTAATGAGGCGTGGTTTGAATAAGCCAACTGCAGTGAAGAATCAACAAACTCTGTAGGATGATTCCCAAAATAAAATGGTGCGCAAATCTGTTCAAAAGTGTGGACAGGGTGTATGGAAAAAATCTTGTACATTTGGTAATCATAGTATTATGCAAGCATCTTGAAATCTACAGAGAATTCATGAGTTTCAGTCATGATGAACACTACATAGTGATTTCTGGGAATTTTTAAAGGCTTGGCTGAGTAGGTCACATGACTCTCAATAAATAAACGATCTATTGTTTGCATAGGGCTTAGATATCATTTGTTATATGTGTAATATGCAAGCAGCAATCACATACAAATCTATCAAGACAATCTTCTACATTCTACATCCACAGATTAAGAGTAAATCTCTAAAGAGAAGTCCAAAGTTCTGGGGGAAGTGACAGAATGGACGGGCATTAGAAGAGAGATGACACCTTGTTTGCTAATATATTGATAACGCTCTTATCAGACAGATAAGGCTTAGTTTGCACTTTCTGCACAACTCCAGGTCAAGTTCATGCACCATGTAATATAATTTATTTACTTTACCAAAAAACAGAGGTCTACAGTTATAGAGGTGCTTAGATCAAACTTTAACCTCAAGCCCAAAGTTCAGATGCTGACTATTCATGATGAGGACAGAGAGGACACTGAATGGGTTATTATGTAATAACAGTTGTAACTTTCTCCTGTGGGATGATAACGCTTCTCTTTGGCCTTGAGCTTTACTACATTGTGTCAACGACCTGAGAAATCTGTATGGCCAAACAGAAAAAATAGTAAATGTACTACTTGGTAAGTACTTAGCGTGAATTGCACACTGTATTGTAAATAGCTTTTTAATAGAATATTATAACAGCTTCCCTTACAAAAATCATCCCTAAGTAAAAATACCTACAAAATACCAAATATTAATGATAACTTGGTGTTAGCCATTACTGTAATATAACTGACTATTTCTTTTATTAAAAACATTTTTGAAAGTTATTTCAGTGCTTGAAGGAGATCCTATATTAATTTATAATGATTTTACAGTAGTGACAGCAATTGTAGTAACTCTTGAATTTAGGTGGAAACTATGGTTACCATGGTACACTTTTGTTAGAGACTAATTGGCAGTTGAAGTGATGCTTAAACCTTAATTAATCACAAGGGAAATCAAATAGAATGAGAGAAACACACACATGCTGTCTCTCTCTCTTTCTCACACACACACACACACACACACACACACACACACACACACACACACACACACACACACACACACACACACACACACACACGTTGTGTTTCCATGTTTTATGGGGACTTTCCATAGACATAATGGTTTTTATACTGTACAAACTTTATATTCTATCCCCTAAACCTAACCCTACCCCTAAACCTAACCCTCACAGAAAACATTCTGCATTTTTAAATTTTCAAAAAACATAATTTAGTATGATTTATAAGCTGTTTTCCTCATGGGGACCGACAAAATGTCCCCACAAGGTCAAACATTTCGGGTTTTACTATCCTTATGGGGACATTTGGTCCCCACAAAGTGATAAATACACGCTCACACACACACACACACACACACACACACACACACACAGACACAGACACAGACACAGACACAGACACACAGACACAGACACAGACACAGACACAGACACAGACACACACACACACACACACACACAGACACAGACACAGACACACACACACACACACACAGACAGACAGACAGACAGACAGACAGACAGAATATAATCTCACCTGTGCAGGTCAAGCTCCAGGTAAGGAAAGATGAGTTTTTCTTTTATGAGCTCCCATATAACTCTGGTCATCTCATCTCCTTGCATCTCAACCACGGAACCAACTTTGATCTTCTGAGACATTTTGGACCCTGCAAGATTGATGACGGTTAGATGTGTAGATCTATAGGTGTAGACTATAGTAGTAGTACTACCCCCTGAAGAATGAATAGATTCCATTGAGAGAAAAAAGTTACATAACCAGTGACTCTGCATTTTTTTTGTTAAACCAGATTTAACAGAGAAACCGCTTCTGGAACTGACATTCCTGATGCAGCCTAACAAGCACAAACTCTGAGACTTTAAGATGGAACAGTATTATGACATAGTATATACTACTGTATTAAACAAACATATCAAATTGTGTTGTGGTATGCCCAATGTTTAGTTTTTTGGACATATAGCATGACAATGTCATGGTTTTTGGACATGCACTAAGCAGCTTAAAATAATAGCATGGTAGAACCATTTAAATGCTATGGTATATGAATATGTAATCATTCTGTGCAATGGCATTACCATTTGACACTATCACTGTACCATGGTCCCAGTTTTTGTAGGGGACTTTAAAGACATAGACAACAGTTATTCTCATGTCTATTGCAAGTAATGCAACAACACCTGACAGACAGGCCAGTAATATGACACGGCCTTTCATCCAACGATATAGCGCTACAATGTACATTGGTGTCAATTTAACCCGCGTAACAGTTTATATTTGTGACAATATAACAAAAGTATGAGCGTCTTATTGTAGTTAAATAAACAGGTGTTGTGTCGAAATCTCAACGACACTAAGTGAAAGGGGTGGGTGGGGGGGTTCAACACAACATCGGCATGTTACGTAATAAAAGCATTTAGGACAAAGGTGAAATACAGCTCGTGCAACACAATTAACACCCATAACTTAATTTGATGATAAAGAGTAATATTTTGTATCTATAATTGGGATTGTTATTAATCGACTGATCCTTAACATTGTATCAATAAATTAATAATTAATAAGGTTTTATGCTAAATACTGTACATTCGTTATCTTTGTCTACTTCTTTTTTTTTTTTTTTTTTTTAAAGAATGCGCTACTTTATTTCCAGCAATGGCTATGTCCTCATACCGGTATAGGGCTTTGCTGGAAACGTCAAATCAAACGACAGCGGCAGAGTGATTATATATTTACCAGCTATTTTGAGACATTCGAGTCTTTGCAACTCAATGTACAACGCCTACCTTTTTATTTCTTGAGCCTGTGCCGGAGTAAATTAGGAGCTCTAGTTGTCTGATGTGTCCTGAAGAGGCTACGAGGCTTTTGGACTAGACTTGGAAGGCGTCGTTTCCTTCTGTTTCAGCTGAGCGGATGGTATTGGCTCCCCCCAGATCTGCTCATACATGAACTGCTCAATCATATAATCCTCCACCAATCAAAGTGTATACGGAACTAAACTCACACAATGGCTAAGTGCGGAATGGCATACTACCATACTACTCATACTATTCTTGCTATGGACACATATGGCAAAAGTAGTAAGAGTAGAATGGGTAGTATGCACTGATCTATATTATATTATATTATATATACTGTCCATGCCGCTTCGGAATGGACAGTAATTTACATCTGAATAATGACACGGAGAAACTTTAAAAGCGATCGAATTAAAAATGCAGTGAAAAAAAAAAACGTGAAATTTCATTATTTCAGATCTGACAACGATCTGGTAAATATTTCAGAGACAACATCTGGGCTTCTATTTGAAGTTCATGTTCATTGCATTCTATCCACGTATGTATTTCTACGACCCTTCCTTGAGGTGCGTACTAATGCGCATACTTAGAAGTACGTTCTTTAAATAACAATAATAAAAATGCAGCAATTGTTGGGACATACTTCCACGTAATAAAACTGCTTCTAGGAACACACAAAAACCCTTTGCCACATATATGCTGCCAATTTTTTTTACCTAGGGTTTTATATTGTTTGTGTGTCAAGTGTTACTGTTTAAAATGGTTTATGTCGAATTTGGTGCTTTAGTTATCAATCATGCATCCTCCAACCCAACACTAACAAATTCAGACGATACAATTACAATGAGGAACTGCAGAGAGACCCAACCTCCAAAGCGCATGATATCTCTTGAGCAGGCCATACTCTTAATCCACCTTTAACAAGCACGATAGTCTTCATGTGCTAAACGATACAAACTCGCTTCTGGGTTTGCGTGAGCCGTAAAGCAGAGCCCAGTATTGTGAGTGCAGAAGTGACCGCCAGATGTCGCAATTTCATCACTTACAGCTTGCAGTCCGAGTCAGAACCACTTTTAATCAGACTATCCCAGTACTGGTGTAGACTGTAGTAGGCGTATAATGTAATGGTTCAGGATTCCTGAAATCTGCCTTTTTTTAGTAGATGGTTTATAACAATGTCTAAGGCAAGGGAATCCTGATTATTCATTATATATGATTACTTAGCCTGATGTTATTTCATCCAAATCCAAGCCTGCCGGAATAAAGGGGCTAAAACCAGTCCAAGCCAATTGGCTGACTAGATTGCTGATTTTGTATTTTATTTTGTATTTTTTTAAGTTGGTAGGGCTGCGAGACCATCGTAAAGGTGAACTTTACAAGTGCTTTTTACCTAATAAAAAAGTTTCACTTCTAATGAAATGTGTTTTTTGAATGAGTAATTTTGAAACATATGTATAAAATCATGACCACTCAAATGAAATGAAGACTCTTAGTAACCTTAGTAACTTAGTAACCTTATCCACAACATTCCTGTGTCCCATGATGCTTTGCAGGCGATGTGGGTGGAACTTCCGGTTAAGCGCACACAAACATTATTTCACGTACTATCGCAGCATTAAAAATGACAGAAACTTGAGAACAATAGATCACAGAATTATAACAAGGCGATATTGTTCTTCCTCACCTATCTGTTAATGATTATGGGCTTGAGGATGATGGCAAAATATTGCAAATAGAAGCATTTTAGTTATTTTGTTAAGTCTTTATCCAGCGCTGAAAGAACCTGAGCAGACTAACCTTAAAAGCTAGCCTATTGGTGGCTTCAAAGCTGTAAAGTTGAACATGTTTTAGGACAATCAGAATACAGTTAATTTCAATCACGATAAAACATCTCACTACTGTACATGTCTCATCTAATAATTATGGTCTTCCACTTTAGAATTGATCCATTTAGCCTCAAAGCATGAAAACAGTTGAAAACATTGTCACTACTCAAAGACAGTTCAGGAAAAACACAGTTCCTTTTATACTCAGCAATAATGCCATTTCAAAACATTCACAAACAGATGCTAAATAGAAATGAACAAACTCTCAAAATGTCTAATGAACATTCTGCACATGTACACACACCTGTAAGCACAATAATGCTATTGTTTATATGTAATTCATTGTGATTCATTTCTGGACGTCTATCGTAGCTGGACTGAAACGGTGGATAATATAAGTAATCCCCGTTGTTGACGTCTTGCCTATAAAGTGAAAAGAGCACACAAACAAATTATTCAAAGATTTTTCAAACAGATGTTCCTAAGTCAGTCTTTCTGTAGGCAGCTGATTGAAGAAGCAGCATCTGGGACTGGAGTGCTGAGCTTTGCTAGTGGTTTCTGATCATAACATTGCTGTTTTAGATAAAACTTTAGTTTCGCTTGATTTTTAGGATAACCATTAAGTGCAAACATTGGCAGGAACATTTTTAAGACATCTTAAAACATTTAAAAAGCAAGAATCTAACTGCATGACACGCAAGCAAGCAGTGACCGGTTACACACAAAACGGCAACCAATCGCATTTCAGCTAGCCAACATGAAATTCCGCCCACCTTGTGAAATACAGTGGACTAGCTGCGCTGAGAATATTGTGGTTAAAAGCTGTTTTATTGTACATGGAGAGGGTCCCCTCATGGGGGCTGTCATGTTGAGTCACATGACCAGCCAAATACTACTTCCTTAATCTCAGTAACCGCCCTGTTATTGGACACTTTCACTCTTGGATTAAATGAATCATGGCTGACTGTGAATAATGAATTTCTACAATGGCATCTGTAACTGAAAACTATTGATTTTCTAATGATGCAGCAATTTACTGAGTGCACATTTTAATCAGCTACGAGCAGCCAACCCAGTTTAGGCTGTTTTAGCTGTTTTGTTTGTTTGTTTCAGAAGAGAATGCATGATACATCACTTCAGTCTATTATGATGGACTTCAGAGGATGAACTGATGCCAACTACAACCTGCTTCACATCGGTCTATTGATGGACTACGATCTTGAAATGAAATGCTTAGACTAACTATTGCCAACAAAAGCCTTCATCAGCCAATTAACAAGGACAATTGCATCTATGTCTTACAATATCTTACTTCTGCAATTAATCAAGGATGGACTTCAAAGACATTAGTAATTAATCTTACAGTTCAAACACAATCGATGTTTAAACACTGACTCTTAACACTTACTTAGTTTAATAATTTTAAACCATGACTTTAACTGTACATAAGTAATATTTACATTATATTCATAATGTTAGCCAGAGGGGAACTGGCCCCCACAGTGAGTCTGGTTTCTCCCAAGGTTATTTTTCTCCATTAATCTACATCTTATGGAGTTTTGTGTTCCTTGCCACAGTCACCTTCAGCTTGCTCACAGGGGTTATAAATACAATTCTTATTTAATTATTTTTAAACACGATTAAGAATCATATTTTATCTAATTACACAATGATGATTCATCAACATTATAGACATTACAGTTTTATCGTCTGTTAATGCTGATCTTCTGTAAAGCTGCTTTGAAACGATGTGTGTTGTGAACGGCGCTATACAAATAAAATTGAATTGAATTGAATTGAAATTGAATTGATACAGTAAATAACAACAACAACATGCTCAAGGCATGATACTGCAAGCACAGAATTGCAAGGCATTGTAAAGTCTCATGTATTCAAGTATAAACACAAGTAAATTCTGTAAATTTTACACTCTGTAATGTCCTCCTCTAGATTAAAGTGATTGTTCACCCAAAAATTCTCTCATCATTTTCTCACCCTCATTCCATCCCAGATGTGTAAGCTGTCTTTCTACAGCAGAACACAAACAAAGATTTTTTTTAAGAATATCTCAGCCCTGTTGATCCTCACAAAGCAAGTCAAACCCAGTCAATGCACAATGCACAAAAAAGAAATAAAAAAATAAAAAATAACAATGATGTTGTTTTTACAAAAAAACAAACAAAAACAAAAAATGGCAGCTGTGGTTGCCAGAATAATGATGTAATAAATACAGTAAACATTTAAACAACTTTACAGAACAACCTGTAACTTTTACAGTTTAAAACTCTTGTAATTTACATGACCATGCTGGCATTGAAAAAAATAAATAAAATAATCATAAACTTGATATTAACCTTTTGAAACTGTAAAAATCTGTTTTTTACTTTATAAGGTATTGTTAATCAACATAAAAATGACAGAAGGGCACATGATGACATGAAGTGCATCAATAGTGTCTCTTCCAGGAGCAGCGACAAATAAACATGTAGAGACAGTGCTCAGTGTCACTCACAAACACTAAACACCATCAGGGTAACAAATGTGAAATTTAAATAATGCAGTAAAAATTAACTAAACAACATTAAATATAAAACAGAACACCCCAATGTATGTAACTGATGTCAGAAATAAGAAGAAAAATAACTATTCCCATAAAATATAATGAAATGTAATGGTCATGCAGGGAATTGTTGGAACACAATTTTAATAATAAATTACATGTACTCTCTTGTTAAACATAATGTACATTTTTACCATTAATTATACAGGAAAATCATACTTTTTACATACATTGTATTGTAAAAATTACAGTATTGTCTTTTAAAACATATTACAATGTTTTACTGTATATTTTACAGTTAATACTCTTTATTTAATTAACGTTTTTGTTTCTGTAGCATTTTTACAGTCTTTTGTCTTTTATGGATAAAATTACAGACATTTTTTACAGTGTAGTGACCAGAACTCAAAAGCTCCAAACAGCACATAAAGGCAGCATAAAAGTAATCTATATGACTCCAGTGGCTAAGACATACATCAAGTTACCTTGTATACCTCCTACTTTCTTTTATGCTTTTCTCTAAAACCTATTTTTAAACTCCAGTATTTTTCGAATTTACTTCCTGATACACACATGGTGCGTTTGTCATTCAACATAACAAAATACAAAAGGCTTAAAACAATAGTCAGGGTATCATTAAAAAAACAAGATACAGATGGAACAAATCATTACAAATACTATTTGCAACAGTTATCTTTGCTGGTTTTACACAATAACGTGCGTATAATTTGGTTTGTTGCACAACCATTGTGAATAACGAATCTTCCATTAAAACAAGACAATAAACTGACTTTCACTTGAGTGAAGTGGTTCTGGCTACCTCACGAGCCTATGCTCACCACGTGACATGACATCTGCTGGTTATAGCAACTAGAGAAAGCCCACCTAGAGAACGCCAGTAATATAGATGTAGAGAGACGGATCCTGGAGTCCACACGGAATTAGTGCGCAGTCGCCTCGCCAGTCTCCAGGTCTGCCCTTACGCACAGGTTAATTTCTGCTCCAAACAGCTTTAGAGAGACACACATTTGGATTTTCGATCTCTTTGTAACATGATATAAAACAGATACGCGTGCTTTCCTTTGCGGGATATGGTCACTGTTGAGCTGCCAAAGTGGAGCCGCGCGTATCACGGATCGGGGCGCTCCTGCAGGGTCTAGGATGCGCGCCCGGAACATCCCGATTCTTACCCGGGTTCGGGGCTGAGCAGGAGTCCACTGCCGAAGCAGGGCGCAGAGGCGGGAGGAGGACGCAGTCGACTCGCAACAGAATGCCCGTGATGAGAGGGCTGCTAGCCCCGCAGAACACTTTCCTTGACACCATCGCCACCCGTTTCGATGGCACCCGTAAGTGCACAGAGCGTACCAACTTACCATTTTTATTTACAGAAGTGTCAAATGCAAATACAAAGTGCCTTGCGCGAATTTCAATATCATTTCCAAAGCTGTTTGCACCAGTTCGTAAATTGCAACAGTTGAATCTCATTCATGCATGCATGTGGAAAACTGAAGTCATTTTATTCTCAACATAGGTTGTAAATAATTACTGAAGGCATCTACAAGACGGCAGAATATTTGTCACATAAGATTATGTTCTGGGTTATACTGGTAGTGTATGAGAGACCATGTAATGTTTGAATATTCATTTGTCAACGCAGGACTATTTTATTGAACTGCTAACAGGTTAATACTAATATTGAAAAAAGGGAATAATAAATATCTATATTAATAAACAAACAATAATATACATTATTATAAATGTTAATATTGAATACAAAAATTAATGTCCAGGTTGTTTGTCAACTATCAGCTCTGGTTAATGCTCAATTGAACTTAATCAGTCTTAAAGATTACTAATTATACTTGCATTTCACTGTCTCACTGAGTGTGGGTTGTGTTATTTGCTCACTGGGGTTGTTCTGTGGTCTGCTCTGTTCCTCAGCATCTTGAGTACATGTTGTCTCAGTTTATTCTCAGCGTCTCACATAATCATATAATTGTGAGGAACTGTAAAATCAGTGCACTGTAATATGGTAAAAAAAAGAGGCTGGATTAAAAATCTTTTAAAGAGGAAAATAGGTAAATCTGTCACTACTCCAGCACTGCAGATGATTGTGAGAAGCTAAACTTGTCTCGCAGAAATTGTCAGGACATAGACTAGCATTTCATCATTTAAAGCCACTGCTCTGTATCTTATGTTTAGTTTGTAAAATATTTTTTGAACAGAAGGGATGAGTAACTGGTGTGCGCTCCAGGTGCGCAGTGGGTGTGTGGATGGACGGCAGGTCGCTAACATGGCAATGTGGCTTGAGTCTTTCTAAAGGAGTAGGGATCCTTAATAATTTTAATGGGGGTACTGTCTAGTGGTTAAATATATGGGCTGGTATCTGAAAGGTTGTAGACCAACTGCTCAATAGTTTTTCCATTCTTATGCTATTGTGAACTTAAAGAAATGAAAATTCTGTTATATTTTACCCACCCTCATGCCATTTCAAACCTGAATGATTTTCTGTCTTCAGTAGAACACAAAAGGAGATGTTTACAGTATGTCCTTGCTGCTCTTTTTCATGCAACTGTAGAAGACTGTTACCAGCGGCTGTTAACCGCCAGCAAGGCCAAAACGCACAGGAAAGGTTACATAAAAGTAGTCTGTATGTCTTGTACACTATACAGTATATTTCAAGACATATGATAGCTTTATGTGAGGAACAGACCAATATTTATACTCTTATTCACAGAAAATCTTGCCTTCCGCTGTAGCTCTTAAATCTCATTCACACATTCAAACCAGGTGTGTCACGATTGGTCATAAGACACAGGAGTCAAATGTTCTTGCATGTCTTGTGACCAATAAGGAGATGATTTTTTGGGGTTTTTGTGTGTGTGTGTGTGTGTGTGTGTGTGTGTGTGTGTGTGTTTTTTTTTTTGTTAACTTATCCTATCAGTGATGAACCAGTTAACATAGATGGAGCTGGTCTGTGTCAAGAGAAAAAGCATCATGACCATGAATAGAGAATCACAGCCAATGTGAGATTGCAGAACTTTGGAACAATGAGATTTCACTGTAGGCGGGGCTACTCTTATTGACGGCGTAACAATTTTAACCAAGTGACTGACAAAATGTCCTGTCATTCGTTGCTTGCCTTGGTCAGGGGAGGTTATGACAAAACCTCTAATTAACATGGAAGAGATGGAGAGATGCAACTGTTGTGCCTGGTTAGGACATGGTGTGAGAGTTGGCTGGTTCTTAAATGGATAGATCATCCAAAAATATTTGCTCTCATCATTTGCTCACCCTCATGCCATCCCAGATGTGTATGAGATTCTTTCATCAGTAGAACACATACAAAGATTTTTAGAACAATATCTCAGCTATGTAGGTCCATACAATGCAAGTGGATGGTAATCAGCATTTTATAGCTCCTAAAAGCACAGACAGTCATAGTTAAAGTAATCCATATGACTCCAGTGTTTAAAATTAATGTCTTCTAAAGCGATACGATGCTTTGGATGAGAAACAGATCAACATTTAAGTTCTTTTCACTATAATTGTTTCATTTTGGTCACTGTCCATGAGGGGAATCAGTTCACGCTGCTTCACCTTTCACTTGCATTGTATGGACCTACAGAGCTGAGATATTCTTCTTAAAATCTTAATTTGTGTTCTGCTGAAGAAAGAAAATCATACACATCTGGGATGGAATGATGGTGAGTAAATTATTAGAGAATTTGAATATTTATTTGAACTAACCCTTTAACTGAAGATGTGCATTATCAAAGGTTTTATTCTGCTGTTTGATGGCAGAGAGAAAGAGCGAGAGGGGCAGAGAGAGTTCTGCTGGCTCGGTGCCATTTGAGAGGAGTTCAAAGGCAGGCCTAGAGAAAGGGCATAGTTGCTGTTTTTGGGCTCTGATTTACACAGGTCTTCATTAATACTGTGGGGTACATTCAATTGACAGATTCTGCTAGGAAGTGACGGCTCAAACTTCAGACGGGTCTGTGATATTCTCAGAGAATGAATTCATAATGCGAGGCTTGCTTCATTATTCTGACTGACCTTACACCCATTCAAGATACATTTTGTTGTTGTTGTTGTCTCCTCTTGAGCATGAAGATATTATACAAACCCTCCTCCATCTGTTGTGTTGATCCATAGACATCACAACTTACTGCACATTTAACCCTTGACTATGGACGTGAGCTAAAAAAAAAGCCAACCAGGCAAAGCGTTCATTTTTAAGAGCTTCGCTTTCACAGAAAATGCAAAAAGGGGTAATTCCTTTTTTTGTCATACATATTTAGTCAAATAATCATCCATAGTAATCAGCACATTTCAGACAGAATAAATGCAGGCCATTCCATTCAATGAACACATACCTAATTACCCCCTCCCCCCCAGCAGAATGAGTGCAGTCATCATAATTAACTGCCGCCAGTGTCAAGAATTCATCAGGTCCTTTGTGAGCAATGTTAAATCACTAGATGAGAATTCAACCGATCAAAAACATAAGAGTCTTGGACGGACTCTAGAGTAGACACATGTGTGTAAACAATCACACTCTCACTAAATTTCTCATTGATTTGCATCCTGTCAAAAGGCAATCTACTGCATATTTGATGTGCTACCTCATGTCTGAAAATTTTGCTGATTTTCTTAAAATTAAATGCCACTTGGTTTGATTGTTTGATGTCTATTTCAGTGATATTCATTTATTTTTTTGCACAGCTTAAGAGCCCAACACAAATATTGTAAGGCGAAATGCTAGAGTGATTATGCCAAGATGTCAGTCACGTTAACTTTGACATCAGCGGAGACACATAAGCTATGAAGTGAACTGTATGATCTGAACTCAATCAAGTCAATATGGCAGCATGAAGATACAAGGATGCAGTAAGGATGAGTAAATCATCCAATCAACATCTGTGTTGTTTCATAAATTCGTAAATTCAAGCAAATATATCAAAAAGATATCCACTATTAGGAGACTCTTTAGACAATGTATTTAACATGTTCCTTAAGTGCCAACTCATGCACGCTCACGTTTGTGTTTTAAAAATAAGGTTTGCCTTTTTTAAACTCTATATGTATATCTGTAAAAGAAAAGCATTGCTCAATAATTCATTGAATATAGCTGTGAAAATGAAAAGGAGATAAATAGCTTTAATATAAGAAGGGAAACTGTGAATTTGATGATTTTCATAATCTCTGTATTCTGGTCAAACCACTGTTCCCATATTTATACGGCCATAGGGGCTCGATCATGCCAGAAATGTCTTAATTGAGCCAAGAAGTCCTTATATTAGTGGATCGTTTATAATAATTTTGTCCATCTGCTCTCTGTAATTACACACTCCAACACAATCACATTGCTCCCACTTGAGCACATCAAGTCTGCTGCAGACCCCCCTTCTGTATTTGTTTCAGTCAGCCATTTTGGACAGTTTCCTTGCACCTGTTTGAAGCAGTCAGATGTAATCTGTTTTCTTCTTCTGTTTTCTTCTAGTCCTGCTTATCTCTCGCTCTGTCTGTTTGTATGTCTGTCGGTCTGTCTCTTTCTCTTTGGCTGGTCATTCATGGTGTTTGCTAAGGCTAACTTTACTTTTACTATTGGTCATACTGAGGGTTCCACGGTAACAGGGTACAGGGTTTAATGCAGAGTTTAATACACCTACCCCAAAGTATTAAACTTCAGTATGCAACTCATTATGCTCAATTTGTGCATCAAAAATAAATAAATCGTGCAGCTTGTTAAGGAAATTTTCACTATTACTTGTCAAAGTGATTGGACTTAAAACAATCACTCAAAATTACTTTGGTTACATTGAAGGAGAGACCTGTGCCATAACTAGGCATCATAATATCATAGTGACTTGGGGTGGCCTCTTTTAACTTGGGCCAGTAAGAAACCACCTAGCAACCACCTTTAGCAACCATGCAGCAATACCCTTGCAAACACCCAGCCTAGCACCTAGGGTTGTAATGATTCTCTCTGACAATGATTCAATTACAATTCTTAACCTAATGATTACAATGCATTGAGAAAGCTGAAATTGAGATTAGATTAGATTATTTTAAAACAGTTCTCAATTATTTGTAAAAATATGCTGGTATTTGGTATTTAGACAGCACAGAAATGCACCAGACTTGAGCACAGTCGCAGATGAATTTAAGATCAAGGAGGATTGGCTTATACTGTATGTGTGGCTGCATATATAAACAAAAAAGCATTACATGATATGCATTATAAATATTATTATGTTACATGTAGACATAATATGGCACACATAGATATGTTACATGCATAATAGATAAAGGACAACACAATGTCTGATGCAACATAATACACACACAGAAAGACAGTAAACCGTGAAATAAGTGTAATAGATTTGCATATCATGTTACGTTAAGATTTATAATGATTAAAGATGAAATGTCGTGTGCAGGCAGATAAAATTAATGTCAAATTGAGCAGGATCATAGAATGAAAACTATCTATTAGTAGTGTGTAAAGGCAGGACATACTGGATGTAGTTACAATGCGAAAGATAAAAATGTTCTATCTTTTCGTGGCTGCTGAGTGTCATTGACCAATCACAGGTGATTGTTATCAGCTGGTTAGTTCCCCTCAGAATCGCTCCCAGTTCCCTGTACCATGCACTATAAAGACAAATAATGAACTAGGGTTGCAATGTTATGAGAATTCATGGTACGATGATCATCTCAGAAAATATCACAGTTTCACTGTATCACGGTATGCGGTATTACACAATTATTGTTATCAGTTACAATGACCCTTAAAGGGGTGAAAACAGAAGTGTTTTGTTTTTGTTGTTGTTGGTTGAACAAACGATTTATTATAATTGAAACTTGAAACTTTTATTGAAATATGTGTAAAAAAGTCTACCCTTTGAAAATAAATAGAATAAATAAGAAAGCTAACAGAATTATAATAATAAACCAAATTATAATCATTAGAAATAAATAGCATGTTACTATAACATGTTATATAACTAAAGCATGTTAGTTTACATGTTAGCATAGCATATTAAATTAATTACTAAATAAAAAATAACATCAGCTGTGTGAGCTTTTAAAGTAATGTCCTATGATTATTAACAGTTAACATATACTGTAGGTGCATGACAGCACAGCCAGACTGCTCCTGTCTGTACCTTTAACTCAGATTTTACATTGGACATCAAGTGGCGACCCACCATAGTGAAAACATAACCTGTATTTAATGTATCCTGGATTGCATTTCCTATTATGTTGCATAGTTTTGTTCATGGTTTTCAATTACAAGGACATGCATCATGTTACATTTTTTTTTGTCAACAACAAAATCTACAGGAAGTTTTCTCTCCCCCCTTTTAAAAATGTAAGAGCATATTTACTTAATAAGAGCCTGTTATTATCCCGTTTGTTTCCTAATTTCAAACATAAATCAAACAAAACATACATATTACACAAGAGGAAATGCTCCTCATTTCCATGGATGGGTCAGTCTAGCTAGTTTTAAAAAGTAATATTAATAATAATAACAAATTATAGTATTTATGAAAAATAAATACTAGCTGAAACACATCTTGAAACTTTAACTACAACTGCCACTGTTGATATAAAATGAGGTCTAATAGATTCTACCTTTAGAATATTTAATATGAAACTATAATATTTTGTCAAAATATAACAGTTACTTTTACTCATGTAATATTGTGAAACAATTTTGTAAAGGTGATGATGCAAAAAAAAAAATTTTTCCGCATAGCACAGTGTTGCTCTTTTCCTCCTCAGTGCTGTTTGGCATGTCGGGACTGCCTACTGTTTGATGGGTTTGACTTGACTTCCTAAGTAACACTTTAAACTAGAAAAGTCTCACTAGAATTGAAATTGGTTACATCAGTTTTGAGGTCTGGTCTCCACAATATCGTGGGAAGCCAGCGAGACGAGCAGATCATGATCGTGAGCTGGTTCCGTTACACTCGTGCGAAAGTGCAGATGAGAAGCCTTTAGATGATTGCAAGATTATCATTAAATCATCCTCGGCAGTCCTAAAGATGCTACTACTTGAGCGGCCGCCGACATATCTTCAATGGGAGAACCATTGCATTGTTCTTTCCCTGCTGTCCGCAACCCAGTCCGAATAGACCTGCGACCCACCAGTTGAGAAACACTGCTTTAACTCACACTCACTTGTGTCAGATCCCCTCACCTCACTTGTCTCTGGCATTTTCTACACTGCATGTGTGTGTGGTTTAAGTTGACAAGTCTGACAAGCAGTCGAGGAGGAAAGGAGATGCGAACACGCAGGTGAGATTCTCCATCTGGTTGCATATTTTTTCCTCAATACCTTAGATAAGCAAATGTACATGGTATGATAACTGTCAATGTTACCGCTGCAACCCTGAACTAGTAAGAGTTTTCGTTTAGACAAGTCAAGTCAACCTTTATTTATAGAGCACATTTAAAAACAACAGAAGTTAACACAAAGTGCTTTACAGATCAAACAAACAAAATGACAGAGTGATATAAAAACAGCCAGTTTACAGCCAATGTCTGCAGAGTTGTACTCGTGGTTACACTTTTTTTTATGGAGAAATACATTTACATTTATGCATTTGACAGACACTTTTATCCAAAGCGACTTAAAGTGCACTTATTACAGGGACAATCTCCCCAGAGCAACCTGGAGTTAAGTGTCTTGCTCAAGGACACAATGGTGGTGGTCGTGGGGATCAAACCAACAACCTTCTGATTAACAGTTTAGTGCTTTAGCCCACTACACCACCACCACTCCAGTTGATGAGACTCTTTATGGAGATACAGATCAATATTTACATATAATCTGGGAAGAATGCAACAACAATGAACTTACTTTGATCAAATGGATACAAACATTTTTGAATAATGATAGAAAGTCGAATTCGACAGCTTCCATCCATTCATTTTATCTTATGTAGGTTCTCAGGGTGAACGCCATGTCTGTTGCGAGAAGATTCATGTCATAGGAGATGGGTACTAATATAGTAATGATATTCGATTCTCAAAGGGTTAGTTCACCCAAAATGAAAATTCACTCATGATTCATCCTAACCCTTTTGCCATCCCATCCTTTTACACAGAAGTGTATGACTTTCTTTCATCTGCTGAACACAAACAAAGATTTTTAAAAGAATTTCTCAGCTCTGTAGCTCCATACAATGTAAGTGAGGGGTTCCAATATTTTGAAGCTCCAAAATCCACAGTAGGGCAACACAAAAGTACTCCAGTAGACTCTTGTGGTTGAATCCATATCTTCTGAAGTGATCTGATAGGTGTGGGTGAGAAACAGATAAAAGAGATATTTAAGTCCTTTTTTATGATAAATTCTCCTCCCTGCTCAGACAATCTCCACTTGATTATCGTTTTGGTGTTTCACATTCTTTGTGCATATCACCCCCTATTGGTCAAGGAGGAGAATTTTATATACAATTATTTAAATATTGTTCTGTTTCTCACCCACACCTATCATAATCATGTCTGAATACATGGATTTAACCACTAGAGTCTTATGGATTACTTTTATGCTCCATTTATATGGATTTTGGATTTTCATTTTTGGGTGAAATATTCCTTAATTCAGTTCCTTATTCGATGCATTGAAACTTCTTTGATAGATCGATGCACCATGATGATACTAGCACTCTAGCATTGCGGTTGTCACGTTTTCTTGAAGAAAAACAAAACTAAAAAAACCTAGTTTCTCATGCTTATTTAGGGTTTACATATTACACAGATTTACACCAAATGTTGTACCTTTAAAAATACCATCTTTAGAATCTACTTGGCAAAAGAACATGAGCTGGTCAGACAGTGTTGATATTTCCAACTGATAGTGACATTGGATGTTATAGAGTAGACAATTACATACATAGACAAATACATAGACAATTCCATCAAAAAATGACCATGGTAACATGGTTTCCAAAATATCTAGTTTAAAATCTAAATAAATTAATCTGTGATCTTCTTTAAATGGCTTCAGAATCGAAACTGTGGTATTTTGGCAGAACCTATGGTTACCATGGTGAATTTTTGTAAGGTTTGCATAGACTGTATCTATTTATGGAAGCAGAAAGGGTAACGGAAATTAACAATCTCAAACAGTTTTTGGTGTTTTAGTAGCGATTCAACACAGGCTATGGCGGTCTCAGGAAGTTAGCATGACGGTTTAGAGGAAACAGGTTTTCTACGACAGTTTTTTGTGGCTTGAGTCTCTCCTCAGGGCTGCATTCTGACTCCATGGTTAGGCACAATCTGCCCCTCATTATACAAAGCAGACAGGAAAACATTTGCCGCTGGAGAGACAACAAATCAGAGAGAGACAGGCTGTGAATGACCAGAGAGACAAGAAGAAGAACATTCTGTGCCAACACAACTATCAAAAATGTACATCTCTGCCAGAAGCCTTTGTGAATTATGAATGTGAGGTCTGGGGTCCAAACACAAACCTAGAATAATACAAATCGAAACCAATTATTAAATGGATAGTTTTTGCTCTAAATTCTAATTAGATGAGCCAATTTTAAAGCCAGATATGCACACATCTGTGACCGCAAATGTGGCCTACAGTTCAGCTAATGAACTATATTACTTGGTGTAATAATTGTCAATTATTGAACCTTGGTATCTTTAATAATATTGATGTTGCCACCATTTTATAAAAGCAAAATATATATATTTTTTAAAACATGAAAGAGTTTGTGCTACAGTGATTTTACAATTTGTAATCATGTATAATACAACTTCTGCATGGTAAATGCATCATAATTCACAAATTCTCATTGCTCATTTCTTTAATAATGCACGCAGATCAGAATTATTAGAATACCCCTAGACAGCAGAGAAACATGTATATATACATATATATAAATGGAAACACACTATTTAAAAATGTATATTTTTATGCTGCCTTTTTAATATCTTCTGTTCATGAAAATGACCTTCAGATTAAACACCTTCAGTTTACTCATATCAGTATATTATAATATTATCTCTCAGTGTGTGTGTGTGTGTGTGTGTGTGTGTGTGTGTGTGTGTGATTTGCATAGGCCTATGTATAGAGAAAGAACTCCAAAATTGAAAAGGGAAAATTCAACATCACCATACCAGTTTGCTCACTACAACCCTGGAATTACATTTTGATCTGGTGTGGCATTGAGTTTTCAGTTCCCTCTGGACAACAGCCCTCAAATGTTTAGTCTTTTCATGTATTAAAAATGATGAATAATTTTGCCAAATTGATATCGCTGCTTCGAGTCTGTTCAGCTACTTCACAAATATATATTCACCTGGTCTGCCTGTATCAATATTCATATTCTGCAAAATATACACTTATTTGAAGTGTGTAGTTACATTAGTTTGAGATTAGATTCAGATTTTTACAGCTGCACCTGTTAAATAGCCATTTTTAGCTTGAGTTTCTCTGTGATTCAAGTTGCATCTTCACAGATGGTGGAGGGAGGTATTTCTGAAAGAGGCTGAAAGGGGTGTGTGAGGTGACTGGAAAAGTGACAGTGACAATCGCAGGTTTTCAACCAGGATGAAAGTCACTGTCATCCACAAGAGAGAGAACTGTGCAGCGATTCACTGAAAATGTGATCTCTCACATAAGGAGATTATTATAGTATAGGAGAGTGCTTTAGCAAACACTGTTTTTTCTTGGGTGTGACATGAGAAGACATAACATAACAGTTGCTCCAAAAATTTGAATTATTTGGATATTATGCTTCTTAAAAATATCTAAATGTCATTGCATTAGGAATAATAAAAATATACAAATTAAAAAAAATGGCATATGCACACAAATCATTTTCACATTTTTAAGTGTGGCAAGAGTCAAAATGCTTTCTTTGACCACTGCATATATTGGCATTGGTGCATTTGAGGTTTGATACATTTTTTGGTATAAATGTTTACAAGAAAGTGATTATCATTTTACTAAGTGAAATTGTGCATTTAGGATCATTTGACATGTTTTCAGAACATTTGTAAGTAAAACTCCCTTTGTCGGGGTGATACGGTGGTAGTGTGTGGTGTTTATCCTGGGGATAATTTTCTTCCCTTTAGTGTTTCATTAATAGTTACACTGGTGAGATGTGTTACGTAACATAACCTGCTGTTGATTTCAATTAGACCCACGGTGACTCCAAATGTCAGGCATCTCCTGCCTTTTCTACCCACGCTTCCTTGCTTTGCATCCCTCACTCAAAACGCCCCTCTGAGGACCCATGGCGATGTGTTATTCTGAATGACATGAGCCATCGTGTCAGGCACTCAAACTGAAGCACTAATTAGCTTTAGCAGTGAATTACTCCTTGAGAGTAATTCCTCCTTGCTTCAAGACATCTGCTTTTCTTGTATTTTAAGTTTAGGGCCATAAATATTGCATTTATGAGTCAGAGAGTCAGTGAGTCTGAAAATCAGTTAAAAATAGCATTTAAAGGATTACTATTTTCCCCATTTTCAATTCAATACTTTTCCTTATTACCTCAACACACACACACACACACACACACACACACACACACACACACACACACACACACACACACACACAAACACACACACACACACACACACACACACACACACACACACACACACACACACACACACACACACACACACACACACATAAACTCCGCAAACAAATAAATATCCCTTTTACAGGACATTGTATTTTCAAAATAATTTTATACAAATCCAAATAACTTTACAATCTTTATCGTATAGGGTTTAAACAATGTTTTCCATGCTTGTTCAATGAACCATAAACAATTAATGAACATGCACCTGTGGAACGGTCATTAAGACACTATAAGCTTACAGACGGTAATTAAGGTCACAGTTATAAAAACTTAGGACACAAAAGATACCTTTCTACTGACTCTGAAAAACACCAAAATAAAGATGTCTGGGGACCCTGCTTTGTGTGAACGTACCTTAGGCATGCTGCATGGAGGCATGAGGACTGCAAATGTGGCCAGGCAAAAAATTGCGATGTCCGTACTGTGAGACACATAAGACAGCACTACAGGGAGACAAGAAGGACAGCTGATCGTCCTCGCAGTGGCAGACCATGCGTAACAACACCTGCACAGGATCGGTACAACCGAATATCACACCTGCGGGACAGGTACCTGATGGCAACAACAACTGCCTGAGTTACACCAGGAACGCACTATCCCTCCATCAGTGCTCAGACTGTCCGCAATAGACTGTTGAAATAGAAATGCTGGCCTAGGGCTTGTAGGCCTGTTGTAAGGCAGGTCCTTTCCAGACATCACCGGCAACAACGTCACCTATGTGCACAAACCCACCTTCACTGGACCAGACAGGACTGGCAAAGTCTCACCAGGGGTGATTGTCGGACTCGTGTTTATTGTCAAAGGAATGAGCGTTACACCAAGGCCTGTACTCTGGAGCAGGATCGATATGGAGGTGGAGGGTCTGTCATGGTCTGGGGCAGTGTGTCACAGCATCATCGGACTGAGCTTGTTGTCATTGCAGGCAATCGCAACACTGTGTGTTACAGGGAAGACATTCTCCTCCCTCATGTGGTACCCTTCCTGCAGGCTCATCCTGACATGACCCTTCAGCATGACAATGCCACCAGCCATACAGCTCGTTCTGTGTGTGATTTCCTGCAAGACAGGAATGTCAGTGTTCTGCCATGGTCAGCGAAAAGCCCGGATCTCAATCCCATTGAGCTAGGGCCAATCCCCCCAGAAATGTCCGGGAACTTGCAAGTGCCATGGTGGAAGAGTGGGGTAACATCTCACAGTAAGAACTGGCAAATCTGGTGCAGTCCATGAAGAGGAGATGCACTGCAGTACTTAATGCAGCTGGTGGTCACACCAGACTGTTACTTTTGATTTTGACCCCCTCCTTTGTTCAGGGACATATTATTCCATTTCTGTTAGTCACATGTCTGTGAAACTTGATCAGTTTGTGTTAGTTGTTTTATCTTTTTATGATCATACAATATTTACACATGTTAAATTTGCTGAAAATAAAAGCAGTTGAAAGTGAGAGGACGTTTCTTTATTTGCTGAGTTTGTATATATATATATACTGTATATATATATATATATATGGTAAATATATAAAGCAGAAGGCAGTTTGTGACATTTTAATATTTTAACATTTGAATCTTCTTTTTAACCGATTATTTGACTGGACTGACAAAGAATAATATATTTTATTAATAAAATCATAAATAATAAATTTTTGCCTTATTTTTGAGGTGATAACTGGACGCCACGTGCACAAATTAAACCAAATAATATCATGTGACAATATATGTTAATGATTTTAACTAGACTTGTTTACATATTTCCATATTAGGCCAATTTATTCATTTGATTTTCTATATATTTTAGTAATGACACTTGTATTTTTGGGTGCTTTTGATTCTTTTACTCATCCTTTGATTTTTTTGTTGTCTTATATTTTTTGTGAATCACTTTGTATGAGATGTTATTAAAAGGTGTGATAAATATTGTTATATCTGTATGTTACAATTAGGCCTATGTGTCAGAACTAGCCTTCCTCATTTGGACTCTGATTCACTTCAAGTCCTTTTCCCTCTTTCATTCTTTGCCGTACTTTCTCCCATATTTTATCTATTCATATTATCGTCGTGAATAACTGCTATTTCTCAACAGTTTTTTATTATGCAAGTTTTTGATGTAGATGTGACTCACCAACCTTATTGAGAGCCATCCATCTTTACCCCGTCTTTCAATGTATTTACACAGCAACAATCACGGGAAACAATGTATAATGCACGCAAATGTTATATTTGGTGCACAGCTGACAGCGACTGATTGTTAAAACAAAAGTATGCTGGTGTGGTTGCCAGATATTCAATCTGGCAATCATTATACATGAATAAGATGTTGTATTTTTGTTTTAGTGCCTGACATTAAACGTTTGTTGATCATCGTCCATTTTTTTAAATATCGTAAGATTCTAAGATTTTAACCTGTGATTGTGTTTTGAAATTAGCGCAATTTGGTATGAAACCCTGGCAAAGCAGCCGTCATGTGCTGCTGCTGATCTGGGGAAGAGAGAGTGAGAGTGCAGCTTGTACAGGTGCTTGAAAATATACGAGGGCTGAATACAGTTTCTGTATTTTTTTATTCTGAATACGTAATGCTGTTACATGTATTCCGCTACAGACCAAACCTGAGGGTAACATAAAAGTATTGCCTTCTCTCTGTGGCCAGTCTGCCCCTGGACGGGTCAAATAAAGTGGCCGGTGTAACTCCGCAGCACATAAAAAATTTTTAAAAAACGGGACATCCAACCTGTTGCACATGTGCAACATTTGTTCACAGACAAGGTAATTTGGTTACTTAGTACTTCAAAACGTGTAAGTGCTTACTTCATTACTAAACAGAATGGTCATTATAACTAATGCTAGTTTCTGTTTGAGAAAGTACATTTTATTGTTACAAAGCTACTTATCTTGTCGATAATTAAGTGCAGATCTTCATTGCCAAATCTGTGTTCACTCTGTATATGAAGTTTTTTTATTAAGATTAAAAATTATACCTTGACTTTCCATGCACTGTGAGCTATTTGATAATGATAACCAATAGCTAAAAAAGCATAAATTTGTTCTAATTTAATATCCTATTTCACTCAAACATAAGTCACAGAAATAACATAGGTTGCAAATAGGGGGATTCTCATTGACTTCAAAGGGAATCTATGTCTAATCTATGAATCTATGTCAGAAGTTTCCATACACCTTAGCCAAATATATTTAAACTCAGTTTTTCAAAATTCCTGACATTTAATCGTAGAAAACATTCCATGTCTTAAGTCAGTTAGGATCACTTCCTTATTTTTAGAATGTGAAATCTCAGAATAATAGAAGAGTATTTGATTTTTTTCAGCTTTTATTTCTTTCATTACATTCAGAGTGGGTCAGAAGTTTACATACACTTTGTTAGTATTTGTTAGCATTGTTTTTAAATTGTTTAACTTGGGTCAAATATTTTGGGTAGCCTTCCACAAGCTTCTCACAATAAATTGCTGGAATTTTGGCCCATTCCTCAAGACAGAACTGGTGTAACCGAGTCAGGTTTGTAGGCCTCTTTGCATGCACACACTTTTTCAGTTCTCCCCAGGAATGTTCTATCAGAGTGAGGTCAGGGCTTTGTGATGGCCACTCCATTACTTTGATTTTGTTGTCCTTAAGCCATTTTGCCACAACTTTGGAGGTATGCTTGGGGTTATTGTCCATTTGGAAGACCCAGTGTTGACCAAGCTTTAACTTCATGGCTGATGTCTTGGGATGTTGTTTCAATATATCCAAATAATTTTCCTTCCTCATGATTCTATCTATTTTGTGAAGTGCACCAGTCCCTCCTGCATCAAAGCACCCCCACAACATGATGCTGCAACCCCATGCTTCACGGTTGGGATGGTGTTCTTCGGCTTGAAAGCCTCACCCTATTTCCTCCAAACATAACGATGGTAATTGTTGCCAAAAAGTTCAATTTTTGTTTCATCAGATCAGAGAAAAGTTCTCCAAAAATTCTGATATTTGTCCCTGTATGCACATGCAAACTGCTGTCTGGCTTTTTATTGCAGTTTTGGAGCAGTGGCTTCTTCCTGGCTGAGCAGCCTTTCAGGTTATGTCGATATAGGACTTGTTTTACTGTGGATATAGATACATGTCTTCCAGTTTCCTCCAGAATCTTCACAAGGTCTTTTGCTGTTGTTCTGGTATTGATTTGCACTTTCTGCAACAAACAACATTCATCTCTAGGAGACTGAACGTGTCTCCTTCTTGAGCGGGTATGATGGCTGTGTGGTCCAATGGTGTTTATACTTGCGTACTATTGTTTGTATAGATGAACGTGGTACCCTCAGGTGTTTGCAAATTGCACCCAAGGATAAATACCAACACCTTGCACATGGTAGCTCTACTGCAAATTTAAGGGATGAAAGTTTTTATGTCTTTCCAAAGCATTTGATCTTTACAACTTTATGAATGACTCAGACTTCATAAAATAGAATAAGAAATCACTTTGCTAACCTTAAGTGTCAAGTAAAGTAAAGAAAAAACACAAAGCCCTCACTGTTCCCCCGCTCCTATGCCACTTGCTGTGGCCAGGCCTTGTCGATTCAGCCAGTAATTGGCCCCGCATTGAACACGGGCAGACGCTTACCACAGCAGATGGAATTCACTTGATTAAATATCCACAGCACCATCAGGGCTAAATGCGCCATGAACTGTTCCTTTTTAATACACACACCAGCACATGGGTTAAAACGACCTGCAGAGCCAAAGGCCCTTTAGAGATCATTGCAATGGTTTACTTTAGATTTTTGAAGAAGATATACAGTATGCAATAACCTTTGTCAAGCTCTAAGACCCTGCCATGGGTCAGAATGCACAAGAAAGTATGACAGTTAATTATGAAAACACTAATAAGGGAAAAAAGGGCCATACCACAACAGGTATTAAGGTGCACATGTCTCAATATTCAAATTAACTGTTGATCAATATAGGTTTTTCAATGGCCGCTAATTTTATTTTTATATATGATCCCACCAATTTTTTTATATTTGGTAACATACTTGAGTGAAAGCATAAATCATGAATTCAGTACCTAAAAAGCCTGACTGTGACTCTTCGCTGTCCATGGTCCTGTAGAGAGAAAAAGCTTGCTCTGGTATTTAAGAGTGTGAACTTTGTTTGTAACATGCATGCAACTTTTCATTAAATATGTGAGTTGAACATTTTTGTACAATATGCAAGTATTATATGAGCTATGACCTATGACTTTCTAAACAGTGGCTGGATTCATCTTGTTATTTTCTAACTAGAGAAAATGTTATGAATATTTTGCATCCCTGAAAAGGCTTCGTGGAATGTTCTTATGAATATTCATATATTGAAATTAGGAATGTTCTTACAAACTTCTTAGAACTTGAGAACTTTCTAAATTTAGTTTTCGTTAATCCGGCCTCAGATCTCTCAAGACACAATGCTTTTTTTTTAACACAATCTTTTCTGTCCTAGTGAGTAGTTGAAATATATATTATTTTCTATTTATGAGCCATATTCCCTGAGAGATCAAATAAAACTTTACCCATTAGATCAGTTATTGCTCAGTTACGGTTTATAATACACGCTGCTCAGGTCAGGCCATGTGCTCAGTGAGTTTGACTTTCCTCTCATGAAAGCTTCTAGCTCTTTTAACTGCTGTTTATTGATAAAAGCTAAATAGTTCTAGAGGCATTATAAGAGCACATCAAACAAGACTTTCCTTTTAAAGATACATACATGGTAGGAAAGGATTTTATTGTGCCACTTTGTTGAATGTTCATATTAAGCATGAAAAAAAATAAAAATTGCAGTGGCTATAACTCTAAGGTCATTTGAGGATTGTGTGTTCAGGGATAAAGTTACCACACAGTGTACAGCATATATTTAAACATGAAAATTCTCTAATAGTTTTTATGTCTTCTTTGAATTTCAAAGAGGTTAGTATTTGATGGCCATATCCAGTCGTGGCATTTGGGTCCAGTCAGTTACTAATCAGAGACATATATTATTTATTAGTAAAAATTAATGAATGCCATATAATTTTGGAGCTTGATTGTTTGTGTGGTTGCCAGTATCAACACTGAATTTATGATGTAAAAAATTACAACTTATAATTATAGACCTTCAATTAATTTTGTTCCATTCAAAGCACATGAACGATACCTTAATCATGTGACTTGTTTAAGAGAAAAGTGCAGTTATATCAGATGAGTTTTAGATGGTAAAACTGGCAAAAAGTTCTTATAGATTTAATGAGGGACATGAACCACAATATCATATAATTTTTTTTTTTTTAGAGGGGGTGCCAGCAGTACTAGCTCACTTGAGCTAGATAGATAACACATGACCAAAAAATAAGACCAGGATTTAAGATTTTTAGGAAAGTATCCCAGGTTTTTAGCGTAATCCAATGCAAGTGAATGGACACCAATTTTTGATGGTTCAAATAGCACACTTAGTGTTATGAACGTAGAGACGAAGGCAGAGGCAGACGAGGGGGTTTTGGATCTACGTGCGGTTTTATTTAATAAGAATGAAAATAAACAGACAGGAACAAATGAGACAATCACGATGGGCAAACTGAAACTAAAACATGGAGACATCAAAGGAACACGGACTGGATGAACACGGACTGGATAACCACGGCTGGAATGAACACGAGAAACATCGAGACAGACCAAACATGGGCAAAACGTCAACACAGTGGGAACATGAACATTCAACGAATGACCAGGAGTGGAGAACAAACAGGGTTTAAATACACAAGGACAGGATGATCACAAATAACAAACAGGTGCGAACAATAACACAAGGTTGAGGATCGGGAACCATGGTGACGGTGACATGAAAAACACGGGGCAGACAACCAGGGAATCGTGACAGAGTGTTGGGGACCGGAAACCATGGTGATGGTGACATGGAAGACACGGGACAGACAACCAAGGATCGTAACACTTAGTCAGCATCAAAGCAATCCACACGACTCCTGCCAATCAAGTAATGTCTTCTGAAGTGAGTCGATACATTTGTTTGAAAAACGAATTGCTAATTGAAACTTTATAAACGTAAAAAAATTGCATCCTGTAAACACTCAATGCCTCACATCGCTGTTGTGTGACATCATCATGCTGGCATGTTCAAGTGAGAATTCAGAGGAACATCACACAAGAGTTAGGTCAATTCAAACTAGGGAGGGGCATTCATCAATAATTTGGTATTGGAATATTTAAGCTCATAAAAATTTATATTCAAACATTCTATTATTTAAATTAAGGTAATTAATGAGAAAGTGACGTTGTAAAAACATTTTTTGTCATAACGTTTGCATGACCATTAAAAAAACAAGCTTCTAATTATAATTAAAAAAAACTTTATAATTTCCTGTTTTTTTATTGTTTTTTATTTAAACAAGCAATGCGTGAAAACAAAAAAAGAATAGAATGAATGAAAGCATTCAAGCTCACACAAAGCGAAGAAAAAGAAACTGCTAATGAAGTAGACTGATGTAGTTAATGTACAGGACACGCGCCATAGCATGTGTTCAGGATTTAACATGCATCTCACTGTATATATGGCAAGCAAAACTTTGTGAAATTCGAATAGTATTTTTACTATTTGAATAATTATTGCAGAACGAATATTTAAATATTTGCACATCCCTAATTCAGCTACAGAAAGCTGGCGGAAGTGCCGATTTAAAGTTCCATCCATCCATCCATCGTCAACCGCTTATCCTGTGTACAGGGTCGCGGGGGGCTGGAGCCTATCCCAGCTAACATTGGGCGAAAGGCGGGGGACACCCTGGACAGGTCGCCAGTCCGATTTAAAGTTAAAAATGTTTAATTAGCAATTTGTTTTCACACAAATGTATCAATTAACTTCAGAAGACAATACTTAATCGACTGCAGTCATGTAGATTACTTTGATGCTGCCTAAATATGCTTTTTGGATCGTCAAAAATTGGTGTCCATTCACTTGCATTGGATGAAGCTAAAAACCTGGGATACTTTCCTAAAAACCTTAAATCCTGTTCTGATGAGTCAATTTTCATTTTTGTGTGAACTATTCCTTTAAAGAATATTTCAGGTTCAATGCATACTAAGCTCAATTGACAAATTGTGGCATAATGTTGGTTACCACAAAAAGTAATTTAGTCTCATCCCTCCTTTTCTACAGTGTCACAGTGTCTCACTTACAATGGAAGTGAGTGTGGCCAATTTTTGGAGGGTTTAAAGACAGAAATTTGAAGCTTATAATGATTATTTTTTCTGTTAAAACTCATGAATTATTTGAGCTGTAAAGTTGTTTAAATCATCGTTTTTATGGTCATCATATGGTTTGTTGACATTACTTCATCATGGCAACAAAGTTGTAATATTGGCTATAGCTTTACACAGAAAAGTTTAATAAGTGATTTTATCACTCTAAAATCATGTTTACATGCATATTGTTTATGTCTTGTGGCTATAATTTTGAGAAAGTGAGTATTTAACATAATAAAATTGGCCCCGATTCACTTCCATTGTAAGTGCCTCACTGTAACCCAGATATTTGCTCTTTTTTAAAGAAAAGGAGGAGCAAGTCAAAATTATTTTTGTGGTAATAAACATTATGCCACAAATGCTGTCAATTGATCTTAACTTGTGTTGAACATGGAATATTCTTTTAAAAGATGATGTAACATGCTACTGTAAAAATTCCCCAGAGGATATTCTGGACATTTGAGTACGGATACCCCCCTAAAAAGACACCAGGGATTCTACCACATATCATCATGTGTTCATTAAGAAACAGAGACCTTTTCAGTTGGTTAGTGAGTAGATTTCAGCAACCATAGATACAATAGAGTCCACTGAAATCTTTTTTTGTCCTTAATTAAAGTGCCCTGTGGCAGGCTTCGAAAGGCTGTAAGGACTGTAAAGAGTAGAGTGTTTTCTTTCTCTGCATCTTCTCCTCCCTTCCTCTTACCATTCCTCTCCTGTCATTGGTCAGACTGTATCTTGTTCTCTCTTTTTAAAGTGTATTATTTTGACCCATTGTGCCCTTTTAAACAGAGCAAGATGGGATTAGTAATTCATAGTTTAAACTTAACAAATCCTGTATTTTAAGATTATGTTTTCCTATAGCCTACTATATATTTTAAGTTTTTCACCATGTTGCTCAGGATTATATATATCCATCCATCCATCCATCGTCAACCGCTTATCTTGTGTACAGGGTCGCGGGGGACTGGAGCCTATCCCAGCTAACATTGGGCGAAAGGCGGGGGACACCCTGGACAGGTCGCCAGTCCATCGGATTCTATATATATATTATAAAATTGTATTTTATTGAGTTTAATTTAATTTAATTTTAATTTACATTCCTTTTTCAAAATCTTTTATGTTTGCAAAAAAAATCAAATAAAATAAAAATTACAGAAAAGTCATACTGTATAACATAGTAATAACTATTACTTTAAGAAATAAATTCTTTAGGTTAACTTTACTTTCTTCTAGTTATTTTTGGTTTGCTACACTGCTGAAACTCAACTGCATCTTGGCAAGTCATATTTCAAGTATAAAATGATCACAAGGTTGACAACAGTGATGGTAGTACATATGTGACTGACAGAGAATCATAGATATCTTTCATCTCAACTTTTCATTTGGATGGGACACACACACACACACACACACACACACACACACACACACACACACACACACACACACACACACACACACACACACACACACACACACTTCACTATGCATCTGCATGTGTGTGTCTATTCCCTCAGGCTGTGTGTAGACTGAAGTGCAAAGGCAAACACTTGTTTTGGTTCTCTGGAGCTTCAGCATGGAACAGTGATGTAGTTGGACGTCCAGGCCAGAGTATGATTCAGGAAAGCTCCTATTCGAGCCAGTGACAGAATCAAACGAGCAAGTCTGAAGGATAACGGTCAGTCCTTCACTGTGCAGCTACAACCAAATAGTCCTATTTCAAATGGCTTCTACCATTTATGATGTGAATTGAATAAGCAGAATGTGCATTTGGCTGTCATCAATACTAGCATTACCTTACTTTTCAATTAAAATACATTTTCAGTGTTATAATGTTACAATGTAGTAATTTTCCCATCATGTGTGATTTTCAGTAAATTGTGAGCCGCTCTGTGCATCGTGTAGTAATCCAACCTTTTCCTCTCTAGCTGTTGGCTAGTTGTGCTTACTAATGGTATCCCTTTCAGTTAAATTCTTTTTGTATGAAACATTTAAACATTTTGCTGGCAGCATCCATCCGATGTGAAAAATCTCATCAGGAATATTAAAGGGATAGTTCATCCAAAAATGAAACCTTTATGTTATTCCAATAGGAGTGTGCAGCGAAGCCATTATCTGTATATGTATTTGCATTTTTTCATATGACAAAATTATCTGTAGAACCGAATGTGCTTAAACTGGAAGTGCTTAAAAAAAAAAAATGAAACACCCATTTTTAAATGCTACTCTTAAGTTTATATTTTTTATTAATAAAATATGCCTTGTATATGCCTTTTCATATTAGCCTAATAATAATAATTATTATTATTATTAATTAAATTAAATGATCATTAAAAAAATCTTACCAGATGAAGCTGAATTTGTTGGCCACATTAACTGGAATATGTAGTTACTGCAACTTTGGCTTCTCCTGGTATTTTTGATATTAATATCTGCCTGAAACAGAATTTTCTTTTGTCTGTGCATGCATAACAACATTATTCTGGAGGCAGGAGGTGTCAATCAAAATGTGAAATGTCAAGCAAAAATCTTTGCAGTGAATAATAAATACAAATTCAAACATTAAAATAAATTAAAATAAAATCAGTATAGCCTACAAACAGGTGAAATCCCATATGTCTATCAGGAATGACAGGACACAATTATTTAGTTAAATAAAAATAATAATTATAATAATAAAGTTAGTGCCTTTTCAGAGCTCAAGGACAGTTAACATTCTCAAATTTAGCTCAGTTTAAAGAAGAACAAGAAGAAAAAAGATGGAGCAATTTTCAGTTTATTTGTTTTTACATAAGAATGAATATTCCAAATAGCTGAATATTAGGGACCATTTAAACCTTTTTTTTTATTTTTTTTTATAAATAAAGTCTTAACCAGATAATTCCTTAATCACTGATGTGAATATATATGTGGTCAAATTTAAGATGCGGATAGACGAGCTCCGACGTGAATCATCACTTCAGGTCAGGAATTTATCATCGCGTTGAGGTTTAGCTATCAATGAATACATGAGAATCACGTGTGAATTGTGTGATTCATTAACATACACATTTCAAGAAGTGAAAAGTGTACATTATGTCATATCTCAGTTAATATTACACATGGCAAGCTCCAGACATGCACAATTAATGGAGACCGCAAACTGAGACGAGACCATGGCCATCCGATCTAAAATCACACCATGTGCATTTTCAGTCATAAGGTTTACACTTTAGAAATATTGGCTGCACAGGTTCATAAATACATTGTAATTTAGAATATGTTCATTTTCAATGTCACTTTATGCTTTTGTTTCTTGGATTATCAATCAAACTAATATTTTTTATTTTATTCAGATGATACCGTTATTTGCTTTGAAGTCAATATTCATGCCTTTCTGAATAGGGTGTTCGGCTTCGGGCACATCCCTATGTATGAATTAATTTTTTCTTTGGAACACAAAAGGAGATGTTGCGCCGTAATGTAGGGAATGACAACATTCATTTTGCATCTTTTTTCTATTCTATGAAAGTGAATTGTGACTAAGTCTGTCAATCCCTAAATTTCAGCCTAACATCTCCTTTTGTGTTCAGTGGAAGTACAAAGCCTTTTATTTTGGGGTCAGCTGTCCCTTAACTCAAACACAGCTTTAATATAATGTTGCTTTCATTATAAGAGAACCTCAAATAAGTGTAGAGTGAGAATTCATCTTGCTTAATCTGGCCCAGTCAAGTCTATAAACCATTTTTCTTAAGAAAAAATCTTGTCTACTTACCATTCAATTTAACTTAATTAATTTAACCATGATTGTAGTATTGTACAAACACAAACTTAAAATATCAAGGTCTGGTCAGATTCATTCTGATGGGTGCTGTGTGTGTTTTATTCTCTTCTCAGTTTAAGGAGGTGGTTAACTAAATAGCGTTCTTGGTTGTTCATCCTTTTAAAAGTATCTTTTTCCACAGATCTATTCTCACTTACTTATCTTAATTACATAAACAGTAGAGGTAGTACAATCAGTCCAATAGATCTATACTCTGTTCCAAATACATAGTGAGCTGCCTTCCAGCATTTTGAGGCATCATAGGTGCACTCCTGATGCAAAGGCTTATCGATAATGGTAGGGAGCACAATTATACTGCCTTGTAAGATATCTCGTTTTGACCCAAATCTAAGACAGCATTGCACGAAAGCTTTGCAGAAAAGACCATCTCATCTTTGCAACAAGCCACGTGCAAAAAATAACCCAATATGACAGATGGAGTCGAGAAATGCCAAATAAAATGGTTTGATCTCATTAAAAAACTATTTCACCCAATTATTTGTGTGCTCTGTATTTTTCTACTTATTACAGTTTCACATTAGCTTAGCAGCGAGTTAACGTTAAAGCCATCTTTCCAGGGAGCCAGTCCATATTAAGCTAAATTAATGAAACTCACAAAACACAGCTTAAACATGCCTAAGATGGTTATCTGGTCTTAACTGGTCTCAGTCAGTCTGATTCATTCTGCTGGTTTTAAAAGGGTTTTAGGCACTATTCAGCTGGTCAGGAGACCAGCTTAAACCAGCTAAGACCAACAAACCAGTTTAGACTGGCTTAAGTAGGTTTTTTTCTTTTTCTGCAGGGCATTTATTATATAATGCCTCACTACTTCTGCGCTGCTTTCCGACATCATCAGTTTACCTAAGAATCTCTTGTTTTTCTTTTTCTCATCACACTTAATTTAAAATCAGAAATCTGAAAATTTGCATACAATTAAGGGATTTATTTAAGGTAATATCATTTGACCTCATTTTTGCAGAAAATACTACTCGATCCACCACTGAGCGAGGCAGCTACCTGCACTAATCATGTGAGTTACCATGGCAAAGCCCATGTCCAGAGGGACATGACCACACTGTGTTTGTGATGCGTGTCAGTCAAGCCACTGCGGGAGGTTCCAATCAAGCCCCTTACTTCAGACCATGTGCAATCTCACACCCTCTACTCTGCATTATGGAAAGAAAGCTGCAGACACAAAAAGACTGAAATTGCAGACACTGATTTCTTTTGGCCTACACAATGGCTCTTTGTTTGGCTGCCTGCTTAAAAGACAGCGCATAACAGTTTTGTCAGCTACAAGAACTGTTCAGCACCTCTCTAAATTAATCTGATCTCAGGGGAGAAATAAGCTTCATTAGTTCACAGCACACTTTTATTACAACACATTTCACTTCAAGAACGTCAGGTATTACAGCCACCACAGCTCATTAATATCCAATAAATAGCACTAGTTATGAGCACATTAAAGGCTCATCACACATCATCTGGGGAATCTGTCAATTATTCTTCTTCTAGTAGGACATTGTCAGAGCCATGGGCCTGTATTGCTCATTGTTTATGAAAAAGAGCTTGGATCCCATTTTCCTTCTCTAATTTTCTGTCTACCTCCAATGCCATTTCCAATGGACCCATTTTGCATTTCCGGGTTTGGAACATGGACTTGAACCACAGGGTAAATGGTGCCAAGACCACAACAAATGTAAATTTTTTTGTGTTCCTTTTTGCTCAGTTATAAAGATTTTTATATATATATATATATATATATATATATATATATATATATATATATATATATATATATATATAAATAAATAGACTGCACTATTTTCAAAACAGGAACAAATAGAGAGAGAGATGGATTACAACATTCACAGGAGAGAAAAATGCCGAATTTACTTTTACTCCCTCAGCAGCTCTATTTGAAACTCCATTGCAGTAGTGGTGACTAGTTTGCTCCATTTTTATTTATTTATTTATTTATTCCAGAGTAATAGTATAACCAAAAATACAGTGATATAAATACAAATAACTTATTTGCATTCATAAATTATAATAATAATAATAATAAAGGTGTTTGTTATATTTATCTGCTAAATTAAGGGGAAATATGTCATTGAATTCTGTGAAAAGGGTTTGTAAAGACAAAAGCCCACAAACAAAATAAAAACAAGCATATTATGAAATAAACAAGAAAGAGAGTGTGTCCATCTAGCTCTGGCTTTTTTTCTTTTTCATCTCTCAAAGCCTGGGGAAGGAGTATCCCTGCAAAGGCACTCCTAAAAGACTCCCCTGTGTGAAGTAACTGTGTGACTGTGCAACAAATTAAATAATTTATTTAAGTTTACTAAGGCTTCATCTCTCTCTCTCTCTCTCTCTCTCTCTCTCTCTCTCTCTCTCTCTCTCTCTCTCTCTCTCTCTCTCTCTCTCTCTCTCTCTCTCTCTCTGCCTGTTCAGCTTTTGAGTTTTCTCTGATCAGGTCATATTCAATTGGTTCAGCATATAAGAGTGTCCCAAATTGAGGTTTGAGACATGCTCTGTAATTCCCTCTAATGAGGTTTAGAATTAGTAGTTCTATGGAACAGTACAGAGGAGAATCTCCAAAACTAACCTCATTTAACACAAACAAAAAAAGTGAGGAAGACACAGGGAAGGTTAGTAAAGGACGGTTGATTCATGCCTTCATACTGTAATATTTAGAAGGTAAAAGGAATGGGAGCATAGAGAAGAATTGGTCTGCCACTCTAATTTGGTTCTCGATGGGGCACCTGGAGGTGAGAGGATATACTCTTAATGACACTGCTCTGAATCATGGAGAGCACAGGATATGCTGAACCAATCTTTATGGCAGTTAAACACACACACACACACACACACACACACACACACACACACACACACACACACACACACACACACACACACACACACACACACACACACACACACACACACACACACACACACACTACAAAAGAGCATACCATAATCTCTCCTCTATGATGTAACATGATAAATGTTGTGTGAGCACCAAGCACCTGTCAGAACACATACATCACACTGTGACATTACTGCACTGTGCATGCACAGTTGCATTTAAAGAGTGACATGCGAAAATGTAGGTGTAAAAGAAATGTCAGAGACAGTGGCACTTTATCACCCATGCCTTTTTATGCCTCCCTTTGATAATAGAGCACTTTATTGCCATATGTACATGTATATTGGAATTCTTAATTGCTTTGGCCTCATGATACATACAAGACAGCAGACACATCACAGTACAGTATAGACAATGCAAAAACATGAGGTAGAAGTACTAGAAATAAAAATGTACAGGAATACACTGCAAAAAAAGACAGCATACCAACTGACAAAATGCAATAAATAAATCATAGAATGTAGTTTTTATTAGTAGAAAGTATATTATCTCAAAAGTAGGACTCTGTGTAAAATACAGTAATATTGTGGTAGTGTGCTATGCAATGGATTTGATTAAGGTGTTAAGTTCCTTAGTCATATCAATATAACATGCAATTAACTGTTTAAGATGGAAACTTTTAGGCATGCATTTCCAATAGCCCAAAGACATTCAGTCCTCTCACATTACATTGCATCTGAAAACAATTTCAGATGTCTTTCTGACTCACCTTGACTCACATAGTTTACATATATTTTCTCTGGCTCCTTCACCATGGAGACAGCAGGGCTCCACAGGGCTCTGGAGGCTTGGGCAGGTGTATCTGACTGGCCTCCTGTGAGGGAAATGTTACAAGATGTCTCCTAATGGGAGTGATACTCCTCCTGGGACCCTGCTTCACAGCACCCAGTCTCCCCCTGAACCATGGAAGTGTGGGAGGATGGGTGGAGATGGAGGAAGAGATGTGAAGTGGTGTGAACGCAAAGCTGGGAGGGAAGAGTTGGAAAAAAATGTAGAAAGGCAAGATGGTGAAGGGGTTTGCTGAGATCATATCTGTATGAGAAAACAGCTGTCTTATTACACCACTTATACTATATAAGATAAAAAACCCAATTGGGGTTCTATATCTGTTTTCAACTTCATTAGAAATAATGCTAGCTCAGAGAGCATGAGGTTATAGCTTGCTTCTCAGGGAACACACATACATAGTCTTCAGATATAATGAAATGTTTACCTTGAATGCACTGCAGTTGCATATGTAGCCTAAAATATATATATTTTTTGTTTTTGTACTTTGTGTACTTCATGTGGTAACATCTAAATTAACTGGTCTTATTCTAGTCAAACTATTATTTAACATCACTGAATAAATATTATATTATAAAAATCAAAAAATATATTAGGTTACATCAACAAAACTTATCTTAAAAATTAAATAAAGTAGAAATAGCTCCTTAAGGTTACAGTGGCAGTCTACCAAAACAAATTCAGATATTCTTTTGCAAAATCCTTATTTTTGAGTAAAATATACGCTGTTAAATAATTCTGTTTATGACTATTTTTCGATAAAATTATATTAGTTAGGATATTTATTCAGCCTCGGGGAAGACCCAGGATTAGGTGGAGGGATTACATTTCCACACTGGCCTGGGAACGCCTCGGGGTCCCCCAGTCAGAGCTGGTTAATGTGGCTCGGGATAGGGACGTTTGGGGCCCCCTGCTGGAGCAGATGCCCCTGCGACCCGACTTCGGATAAGCGGTTGAAGATGGATGGATGGATGGATGGATGGGTATTTATTATATTACTCTATATGTTTTCCAGTTAATTTTATACCCCTTTAATTTTGATTTGTTTGTGCCACTTTGTGTACCTTTTCTGGGGGTTAAAAATTCCACTGTAACAAATATTGATTAGCTTTCTGACATGTTGCGTGCATTACAGATTTGCTGCTAAAGTAAACTAAACCTGGTTTGTATGTGTGTTAACGAAACTGTCAAATGAACAAATCCTAAACATTCCTGGTTGTTTTATCAGTTTGCTACTATTTGGTTATTAAAAAGAACTTTCTTTTTGTCAGAGTACTTAAATCCTCTGTATACTCAAGTGCTCTTAAAGGGATAGTTCACCCAAAAAAAATGAAAATTCTCTCATCATTTACCTACCCTCATGCCATCCTAGATGTGTATGACATTTATTCTCCTGCAGAACACAAATTAAGATTTTTTGAAGAATATCTTAGTTCTATAGGGCCATACCATGCATGTAAATGGTGACCAGAAATCAGAAGGTCCAAAAAACACATAATGTCAGCATAAAAGTAACCCATACAACCCCAGTGGTTGAATCCATATCTACAGAATGATATGATAGGAATGGATGAGAAACAGATTTCACTATTTGAGTCCTTTTTTACTGTAAATCTCCACCTTTGACCAGCCCCAATCAGTAGGATACTGAACGTGAAAGTGAAAGTCAATTTAGCATCAGGGGTGGTATGAAGGTGAGTAAATTATGAGATAATTAGAATTTTTGGAAGAACTTTCCCTTTAAGATAAACTCACTTGGCTCTCTGAACTGAATAACTGCTCTGACCGATTTAGACTGGTTCATTGAAAACCAAATCATTCAGACAATTTAGCAAATTGAAACAATGAATGAAAATAACTGTTTGTTGGGAAATCTATATGTACTACTGTGACCAGGTTCGTTGAGCAATGGAGGAGTCAGGAGACAGCGAAGCAGGTTTGAAATCAGCTGTTTAATTTTTGAGCTGAACATACGACGGTCACCGCAGTAGAAATGTACATATACACAAAACAATAACACACTCCGCATGTGGAGCTCTCTGGATCCACTCTCTCTCCCCCTCTCAACACTTGGCGTCCCTTTTAAATGTCTCTCTCTGTATCACTACAACAAGACACAGGTGTTAGAGATAATTACAAACCAGGTGACAAGCCTTACCGCTCTCTCTCTCCCGCAGACCGACACACGACCACGCCCCCCCATGCCACAACTACACAACAGCACAAATATTTGCTGAAGTCAATATAGTGGCTACATTACTCCAGATTACATTGTTCATTAGAAATCGTATTGCACATCAATCTGATTCCATATCTTCAAAATTTAAAAATCGAATTATTGCAAGAAATCACAAAGTACTTTGGGTGGTCAAAAGCTAATAGTTTGATTTGAGGCTGCTTAACACAAAAAGTATCATTTGCAAAACAAGGGAGACTCAGTAACTGGAAAATTACTGAGATCGCAATTCTAGGGAAAGCCACTTACAAGGCAGGTGACTAAAGAAACATATTACAACACAATTAGCCCTCCATTCAGTTACAACAGCCAGAGGCATCATTCTCTCCCATTGCATCTCAAATCACCAGACAGGTACACCAGTTTCCAATATCCTCAATCTTGTTTAACCAGTGCAAGTTCTCCCATTTGTGCTTCATCATCATCCATCTGTTTAAAGCACTTAATGTCCTGTAACAAAGAGTGCATGACCCTGAGCCTTTTTAGCCGCCACATACCTGGCAGCACTGTCAGATATAAGCAAATCCCCTGCAGGGATATGACTTGTGTTTTTCCATGTCACGCTCATATACCCATGTATCTCATTCTTGCTCTGGCACCAGGGGAACAGCCGGGCACGTCACCACCAATGAAAAGCTAATGCAAGACTAAGAGCAGGGCCTTAGGGCAAAGTGTAAGGTCTTAGATGCAGCCTCAAATCCTGCGAATGCAATGTGATTGAACAGATTGATTCCTGCGGCAATGCTCAATCCTGCTCTGTTAATGTGGCTTGTAATGGAGGTGCTCCTTTCAGTGCCCCCGGGGCCAGTAGATACAAAAGTGCTCCAATTTGGAAGCCTGTTTCCGAGCTGATGTTTAATGCTACCTGGAGAATGGCAGGTCTGGAGAAAGATGATAACCCTCTTAAACAATTATGTCAAGGCAACAGAGGCCTGAGCCATTATTTTGAACCCATATTGGAGTTCACTAACAATAAAGTACCATGTTTTTTATTTTTCCCTGTGCTTTTTTGGATACGGTACCATGGTATTCTTTGAAGCATTACCATTCTTCACAATGTCAGTTCCTGCACTGGTGTGTGACCCCCAGAAATATGGGACTTGTTTTCTGCTATCTTTTTTTATAGGTACTCAGTACCTATTTTGTGAGCCATTCACCTGAGAAATAAATTTAATGTAATTAATTACTATGGAGCTGCCCGAAATCTATGTCCTGACAGGCTGATTGGCTGATGGCACCAAAAGAACGTGCACAGTTCCAAGCCCTTTGAAGTCAATCGTATGCTTTTAAGAGCCCTCCAAAATATTGGAACTGGAAAAATAATCTATGATATAATTAAATATTTGCGATTTATTTGTTGCTTGCAAATAAATGTACTTAGTTAAAGAAGGGGCCCATTCTAACCAGCCAAACTTTGATTCCTTGCTTTGAAGTATCTTGGAGTACTTACATGACATGTGCAAAACCTGATGATTATGATATAACCATGATCCTGCATGTGAAGTTTCACAGAGCATCATAAATGCTTTAATGAAGAACCTTTTTTGTACAAAATGAGTAGACACAGTTAATGTCAGAAATGTGCTTATTTGATTACTGATCACATAATTGTGTGGAATCTGAAATATTTCTTATATCATGTCATTGTAATCATGTAATCACTAGCACACAAGCAACAGCGAGAGAGGAGCAGGCTATTTTATTTTATTTATATGATGTTTTCGCACCTGCACTCCAATCTACATCTTGATGTAATCCTTCCTCATGATCACGCAGTGACTTCATCAGCTGAATGGGAGGCTAAACACTATTAAAGTGTGATGAGACCGACATCACGAGCCGATCAACTATTTAGCTCTTTTTCGGTGAATCGCACCTGCAATTTATATTTTTAAAAACTTGAAAAGATTTTTGAACTCCACGATGTGGGTTTATGTTTACTCTTTTAATCATTTCATGTAATTTTGAGTGTGTCTATGGTTTAAGGAGGTCGTACCTGTATGCTGCATTGGAAATCTCAAGGATTAAGTGGTGCTTTCCTTATTACATCACGTGTTGTTCTGAAAGCAAAAAGAAACAAATGAAACACGGAATGTAGGCTGTCATCCGCGTAGCCTGACCAAAGCAAAGTGGGCGTGTTTACTCTTGCGATTAACCGAAAAGTGAAGCGCTGCCGGCTAAAATGTAATTTTTTTTCTTTAGCCTCCCATTCAGCTCATGAAAACATGCAAGATGTAGACTGGAATGCAGCTGCTGAATTTATGAAAATACAATTGTCTACTCCTCGCTCACCTTTGCTGGCGTGCCAGTGATTACCTCTCCACTAGGTTGCCGACTCCTGCCATAGTACAAGAATATGGTAATCATTCCATACATTAGATGCCAAAATCAAGCAAGTTGAGCTCCACTTTGCTCTTTATCTATCAGTCTTGGGATTTTCCTTTATCTGAAATTCAATACTCAGCAGGAAACCGATGGAGTGCGTACTCCAGGTAGGGAATGAGGTTTTTCCCTAAGTGAAGGAGTTCAAGTACCTGGGGGTCTTGTTCATGAGTGAGGGGACAATGGAGCGGGAGGTTGGCCGGAGAGTCGGGGCAGCAGGGGCGGTATTGCACTTGCTCTATCGCACTGTTGTCACGAAAAGAGAGCTGAGCCGAAAGGCAAAGCTCTCGATCTACCGGTCAATTTTTGTTCCTACCCTCACCTATGGTCATGAAGGCTGGGTAATGACCGAAAGAACTAGGTTGCGAGTACAAGCGGCCGAAATGGGCTTCCTCAGAAGGGTGGCGGGCTTCTCCCTTAGAGATAGGGTGAGGAGCTTAGTCATCCGTGAGGAGCTCGGAGTAGAGCCGCTGCTTCTTTGTGTCGAAAGGAGTCAGTTGAGGTGGTTTGGGCATCTGGTAAGGATGCCCCCTGTCCGCCTCCCTAGGGAGGTGTTTCAGGCACGTCCATCTGGGAGGAGGCCTCTGGGAAGACCCAGGATTAGGTGGAGAGATTACATCTCCACACTGGCCTGGGAACGCCTCGGGGTCCACCAGTCAGAGCTGGTCAATGTGGCTCGGGATAGGGAAGTTTGGGGCCCCCTGCTGGAGCAGCTGCCCCCGCGACCCGACTTCGGATAAACGGTTGAAGATGGATGGCTGGATGGATGAAATTCAATACTGTTTACTTCACTTAATCTTCCTTCATTGTCTCCTGTTCCTACCTGTTCTCACGTGTTTTTTCTTTGCATATCTCTTATTGTCTTAACTTACCCGCCCTTATTTTCACTGGTCTTCACATTGCCAGGGTTTACAGCTTCAGACTTCATTCTGATAAAGACAGCCTGCTGAGCTGTAAAGAAGCACCCATGGTTCCTGCTGCTCAGACTCAGCTTTGAAGCAAGTACCGCTCTGCCTCCCCTTCTGTGCACAGATGCCCAAAATACCAGACAAAATGGTGTAAACATTTAAAAACAAAACAGAGGGATGGAGGGGCTGCTTCACTCTCTTTCTTTCCTTCATTCTCCACTCTGTGTCAGTCTTTCTATCCTTTATTGCCCTCCCTTTGTGTGTTCAACTATCATTTGGGTTTTACATAATGTCCTCCCACTGTTTATGAAATACTATTTGAGATCTGCCTATTTGGTGATATCTGCTTTGAGTCATGTGAATCTTGTGTAAAAACAGGGCACTCTTTTGGAGTCTGGTTTTGATCACTTTGTCTCTTGACTCAACCTTAAAAACATTTAGATGTGTTCTGCTGGGGTACAATAAAATCAAATGACGTTCACAAGTGAACATTTTCATGTAATCCTTAAATGAGAGCACATTTGGCTTACTGTCCATGATAGAGGGCTCAACTCAAATTCTATATTTCTTCCTTGAAGCATTTAATAAAAACATTATTTATCTGTAGACAACCTCTGAAATTCTAAATTAGAGTGACAATACAACACTGAACATAAATGTATATTAAGTAAATATAACTAAAATCATAAAACATACTATTTTATGTAAATAGCATCGACTTTTGCACAGGTAAATCTGTGAATACATCCATCCAGCCATCCATCTTCAACCACTTATCCGAAGTCTGGTCGCAGGGGCAGCTGCTCCAGCAGGGGGCCCCAAACTTCCCTATCCCGAGCCACATTGACCAGCTCTGACTGGTGGACCCCGAGGCGTTCCCAGGCCAGTGTGGAGATGTAATCTCTCCACCTAATCCTGGGTCTTCCCAGAGGCCTCCTCCCAGATGGACGTGCCTGAAACACCTCCCTAGGGAGGCGGACAGGGGGCATCCTTACCAGATGCCCAAACCACCTCAACTGACTCCTTTCGACACAAAGAAGCAGCGGCTCTACTCCGAGCTCCTCACGGATGACTAAGCTCCTCACCCTATCTCTAAGGGAGAAGCCCGCCACCCTTCTGAGGAAGCCCATTTCGGCCGCTTGTACTCGCAACCTAGTTCTTTCGGTCATTACCCAGCCTTCATGACCATAGGTGAGGGTAGGAACAAAAATTGACCGGTAGATCGAGAGCTTTGCCTTCCGGCTCAGCTCTCTTTTCGTGACAATGGTGCGATAGAGCGAGTGCAATACCGCCCCGCTGCCCCGATTCTCCGGCCAACCTCCCGCTCCATTGTCCTCTCACTCGTGAACAAGACCCCGAGGTACTTGAACTCCTTCACTTGGGGCAATACCTCCTTCCCTACCTGGAGTACGCACTCCATCGGTTTCCTGCTGAAACCTGTGAATACATTTTTCATTTAAATGATAAAACTGATTACTTAAATGCTGTGGATAGGCAGTTGGGTGAGCGTATTTGATTTGATGTGATTACAATTCAATTGGCCATATTGCTGCGTGCGCAATAATGTGACATTACAAAAAGCGATTTAATGTTTTCTGACAATACACTTGTACTCAATGGAAAAATTATTTTGTTACTGGAATACGTGGAAGATTATAGCTACATGTACTTTTATTTTGTTACTCCCAAACACTAATAAAGATTATAATAGAATTTATGTGTCTGACAAGATTAGATGAACATGCTCTGCTTGAACTTTCGTTTAGAACTCACTACAGCAATAATGACACTTTGTCAAAGTAATGGAGTGACTGTACTCATCTATTCACTTAAGATACAAAGTGATTTAGTCAAAGAAGTTCTAAGTATATTGCTATTCTTATAAGTCTCGATGAACATGTTTCATGTTAGAATGTATTTGTATGTGTGTGTTTGTGCATTTGAATAACCGCTTCAGTCTATTTGTGAAAAAAAAAAGGAATGAGCAATTGTGGAGAAGCAGAGAAAATTGTTGAGGTTTAGCTATATTTCTGTGATGGCACAGATTCCCTTAAAGCAATTTGACTGAAGTTTGTGGGATTGAGGAAAGCTGATTTCATGCTGAGATGGAGTTGGATGTTTAAAATGAATATTTAAACTTATTTTAAGTAGTAAGTATTTCAAGTAGTAGAGGAGGAAGAAAGACAGAAAATGAGGAAGAGTAACTGATACACACTGAATGTCCACTTGTTGTAGAATGATGTGTGATAACAATAATAGGTATTAATTAAACTCACCATCTGATCATTTGAAGTCTCAAAGTTGCTATGATGAAAATGAACACACCATGTGTACAACTACTATACAACATCAAAGCTGCTACAGAGTGTTCAGAAGATCCGGTTAGTGCTTAGGTGTCATCAAGGTAATTTCATTATTTATTTTGCATTGCAGTAATAGCTTGTAACACAGTTAAAGGATGGGCAAGGACGAGGCGAGAACCGGCTTGTCAATATAAATCATAATTTAATTAAACTCAAACCAAAAGCATGAACATAGACACACACATAACGGACATGCCCATAATTCTCTCTCTCTCGAACCATCGTCACCGGCAGCCTTTATCCCTCGCGCGCCTCATCAGGCCGATTGGGGACCGGGCGCGTGATATTCCGACCTGGCCCCGCCCCCCTCCGCTACACATAGTTATAGCACACATTCGAGTGCTGTTCTTCTATGTATATTTACTTAACTTTTTTATCTCAAATGTATTGAGGATGATTGTTGAAGGTAAAGTGTGTAATTTCTCCGACCAATAGCATCACCGAGTGAAATTGCCAAAATATTGATTATTTTCAAACAGGCTTCATGAACACTCCCCTGTCTTCTATTGGTCAACCAAACATATTGTACCACCCCTATGTCATGCTACTGGTTTAGCCAATATTGCTAATTTGGGCTGGTTGGAATGCTCAAACAAAAAGAGTGACGATCACACCACAGAGCCACAATGTTTATACTCTTCAGCAGAATCATCATATGAATGTATTACTTATAGTTCATTCTGCATATTAAACTTGAACAGGAAAAAGTACTCTCAAGTTGAAATGTGTGATTTTTTGGATTGTAAAACATTTGCCTAAGTTCCCAAACAGCTAGCATCTTCCACAAGATACAGCAATGTTACAAATGAAGGGCAACAGAATATTTTCTGGAGGGAGCACTGTTCATTTTGCCTGTTGCTATGGTCACAAGGTGCCCCTCCTCCTCACATGACTGCTACACTAGAGCACACATGTTGGTGGCATTGGTATTTCTGTGGTATATATGATAGTAAACATTGACCCGATGCTGCTCATTGTCAGTTTATGTAAGACAAGCGGTGAGAAGATGGAAGGGCAACCCGCAGGTGGTCCTGGGATGTCTTAATGGTCAGGCATGTATGACTCACATTGGATGCCAGCACTTCGTCTGGAGGCTGGAAATCGATTTCTTTTGTTCTCCCAGAAGGCCGTACAGAGGGGATTAACTGGCACAGGACAGTGGGGATGCGGTCTTTGAGGCCTAAAGCTGTTTCATCTGTCCCTCAGTCTAAAAGTCTGTCAGGTTAATTCCTCTGATAATTTCTTGGTTTATTCATTACCTCGTCTGCACGCTAAATATATCACTACAGCACTAGTTCTCAACTGGTTTAGCTTCAAAACCCAGATTTTATAAAATCAGAACTTTCCTTTTTTCCCTTTTTCTTTTTCCTTACAAACTAAAGGCCCTGGTACACTCACAGTGAAGTAGAATAAAGACAAAAGAATGATGATGGGCATATCTTACTTTGGGCAGATGTGTGAATAGCTTTTGCCTGCAGACAGCACATGAGTGCAGCATCATATAAAACAACAGAGTGAATGGGAAACCAAGAGTATTTGAGTAGATTTTATTCCTTTTGTAGACCAATTAAACAAACAAAAACAATCACATGACATGTTCTTGGGAAATGTCTCCAAGTGAATTATCGTACATATGTAGGTAAATTTGCACTATTTGCTAATATTTGCTATTAACTAATCACACCAGTGTGTTCATGTTGACTGATCTTTACTGATTAAACATTGTAACTGGAATTAGCTGTCAGCTTCAAAGTAGGTGGAGCTCCAGGTCACAGTTACAGATGACATAATGGACCAATCTCAGTAAGGTGTTTAACAGTCGGTTTTCCTAAAAGTTTGCCCTGGTGAGCACCTTCATTTTTGGCAAATTTTGATCTAATTGACGTCACACCTGTTCATTTTTTCGATTTCGTATGAAGTGTGCAGGGACCAGGCCCGCCGTCAGGGGGGTCAAAGGGTACAGATGACCCAAGGCCCAGGGGGGCCCATGCAAAGGTCTATAGTTGACCCTTAATGGGATCAGGAATAACAATTTACTTACTGACTTATATCACTGAAAACAGAATGTACGGTATATGTATTTACATGATAAATACATTAATTTTTATCATTAAAACACATTTCAACTTGTCATCTGATTCTGATCCCCATCCCCCCGCTGTTATTGTGTAAATGGTGCAGTCGAAACACCTGGCCAATCAGATGTGCGGAACACACACGATGTGCATTGTGCAGCTAATGTAAAGTGGGGACTGACTAGGGAGTAATAATGCCTCACCATCTATCTAATTAAAAAAATAAACATTGCCATTTTCCTGCCTTGTATGCAGTAGGGATGTAACTGTTTCAAGGTTTCACAATATACATTGGTTTTAAAATGTATGGTTATTATACCGCTCAAATCTTCTCATTGACGGTATTGCATGAGGATAAAGACAGATTTTTTCAGAACTTTTCTAAAATCCTAATCAGTTTAATTAAGACAGAATCTGCAACATTTACACATCATCATATAAACTTGGCTAGATAAAATAAATCTTTAAATTGCACCTTCCTCATGTTGCATTTGACTGTCACTAAATTTTAAAGGTGACATGCAGGTGTCGTGAGCGCTGCGCATCACGAGCACACAGAAGTCCAGCACGAGCGCAACATATACAGACATGTCCGGGTGAGCCTGAACCTTTATTTCAGCTGTCTGGGATTACTTGGCTATGTAAAAGACCCACGAAGCACCATCAATGTTGATGGTTACCCAGTCTGTAAAGTTTGCTGCAAAAATTATTGGCTCAGCCGGGAAACACTTCAAACCTTAAGCACCATCTCCGTGAGCACCATCCCACTGAATTTGCAGAGATGAATGTATGTGGAAATACAGTACAAAGGATAATAAATTATAGCCAGTTTCATAAAAACACAAGATTCAATGTAGTTTTATTTGTAAATTATTGTACTAAATAGGGTTTACAAAATGCATGGCTTTTGGTCTTCTGGAAATTGACATTGAAAATATGCATGCAAGAAATTGACAGTGAAACTGTGGCAGAAATTGTCAGTATTGGACAAAATGCCAATAAATAAACTGCACATGAATAATATATTTTCAGTGTTGTAGAATTTAACTAAATCACAAATGCAAGCAAATGCATATTTGAAGTGTTAACCCGGGCAATAATCATTACAACTTATTACAATTCAATGTAATAAATAATAAAATAACAATAACAAAATATTTGTCGTTATAATCATCTGACTACTGTATATGTTTCTTTTTCTTTTTTTACCTTGTCGGATTAAGAGAGTGTCCTGATGTTCAAGATCAAAAGTTAAAGGATTAAAGTTGAAGAAATCCAAAATAAAGTTCAAGAATTGGTTATAACTGAAACATTTATCTGTGTTTTATCAGAAATAGCCTATTTTATTACCAAATATTGAACTACTTTTAATATTATCAATGCACCTAAATACCGTGAAACCGTAATACCGTGGTCATTTTTGTGACGGTTATACCGTTACACCCCTATTAGGTAGCAAAGACAATTGACATCAAACACTGCCCCTTGATGGCAGCCTTCCCTGCTTTCTTTACAGCCAATGAATACAATTATTTTATTGATATTTTAGATTTGTTTCAGTGAGATATTGAGTTTATATAGTGACTTTGCTGTTGTAAACATTACTGTTGCTACTCTAGAAACAAGTCTTTAAAAAAAAAATAAATAAAAAAAAAAAATATATATATATATATATATATATATATATATATATATATATATATATATATATATATATATATATTTAGCATTTATTTAGTAAAAATCTAAAAGTTTTGGCAATCCAGGTTGGCAATGAGCACGCACAAGCACTCCGCACAGTCTAAATTTCCCAATTTGGAAAATGTTGTCCCCCTGTCCATAAATCCTGATGGCGGCCCTGGCAGGGACTTTAAAGTACCCTGGGAGAATGAAGCCTGAATTTGCAATATGCACAACATTGTTTTAAAATTAGCTAGTTGAGGAAATAAATAAATACAAAATGTGTTGTAAACAATTATAGAGCTTGTGATGATAATCACAAGAATGTGTGTGGCAAACTGTCCAGTGTTACCAAATCACAAGCTTGTTTGCATGTGAAAATAATGACTGGCAAATATGCTGCAAATTTGTGGCAAGTTTGTGTCTAGTCTAAATCTAGTACTCTAGATTTTTTGTAAGCATTTTAAAAATGTCAGGGATGTGCGCAAAAATAAAAAAATATATCTCAAAACAAAAGCATCTCAAAGATTATACGATTAGTTGCATTTTATAATTTGGATTTAGCACTGTTTTACATGTAATCAAAACAGACTTCTGGCCCATTTTTTGCCAACCCACCAAATTTCATGAAGAAAGTAATGGAAATAAGAAAGTGTGAGAATCAAAAATTTGAACTATGCCATCAGAGATTAGCTCCCTCAAATCGTAGTGAAGCTCAGCCACGCTAAATGCTCCACAGCCAGCTATTACAATCAGTCCTCACTGGGATTAGTGACCTCACTTTGTTAGCTCTAATAGTTGCCTGGAGACAATTTATCAACTGCTTAGCCCAACAATGCTCTAAGCCCTGTTTATGCTGCAGTGCCGTTGGGAAGTAAAATCTCATCTATGCTAAAATATCTATCCTAAACCACAGCAACAAGCAACAGGACATTTTATTGCTTACTTAGTTTCCATTTCTGTAGCTTTGTGCTGGTAGCCCTGCCCACTCTGAAATCTCATTGATCCTAGATACTGCTGTACATAGCTGTATATTAAAAAATATGTTTTCCCATTGCTTGCAATTGTGCTTCATCTACAGGGGCAGTAGGCTTCAAGCACAAGTCTTCATCCCTCCATCAGCGCCTTATCCACCTCACAATAAAACAAATGGTCCAGGACTCTTTCATCAGTGCTCTCTGGCCGTCTGGCACCTGCTCTCTCTTTTTGTAATAGTCTAAAGATGTGTGTTCATTCATTCCTGCTCAATGCATTCTTTTCTCATTCATTCGGCATTTTGCCTCTTCTATTTACTGGACTGCATTGCTTTGTATCTCCATTTATATTGCTCTCATCTCCATCCAGCTGTATCGGTCTTGTTTATTTTATGCACAGTAATCTTCAATAATTTGTCCTTTAACTGTACTCTCTCACTCTCTCAATGACTCATATCCTCTATTTAGAGGAGACAGAGCAATATGAGAGCATGCTCCTGCCCAAATTAAATGGCCCTTTATCAGCTGTTCACACTTATTCTGGCTCTATCACGCCGATGAGATGCCTATGGTGGACTCTCGCCTCTTGCTCTCTCAAAATAGTAATAAAGAACGGATAAATAACTTGTTCTTTCTTCAAATTCTTGTACATACAGGACAGGATATGTATTTCTGGTCAGATTGTATTCTCAGAAGACAATGTTATACTGTTTAGGAGGCTGAGAGTTCACTTAAGAGTCACCTATAGCTGATGTGTAGAATTTTTTCATTCTTAAAATTCTTTATTTATCCTTTTATTCTTGTATTCTAGATTATAATTCAGAGGCAACTATAAGTAAGTCATTTGCAGGTTGATTAAACCTTAAAGTGTAACTTTGTGGCTCTGTGGCACTCTGAAACTCCTTCTCTGTTTATTTGCATGGCCCATACGGCCTGACACAGAAACACTGACTAACAGGATTATCTGTTTGTTCAACCAATGGAAGATGGGGGGAGTTTTCTGGAATTTATATGAAAACTGTAATTATAATTGTTTACTTCCAGTCACTCTGCAGTGCACGTCTATGAGAGGATCATGCTTACGTCACGCGAGAGGCAGTATGAACTGATTTCCCTTATGAATGCCAATTGAGCTACCAAATGGAGCTACCAAATGGAAACAATTATAGTGAAAATGACTTAAACATTGATCTGTTTCTCACCCAAACAATCGTATTGCTTAAGACATTAGAATCTAATGGATTTATTTTACTATGACTGTCTATGCTTTTTGGAGCTATAAAGTGCTGATGACCCTCTACTTGCATTGTATAGACCTACAGAGCTGAAACATTCTTAAAAAAATCTTTGTTTGTGTTCTTCTGAAGAAAGAAAGTCAAACACATCTGGAATGGCATGAGGGTGAGTAAATTATGAGATCATTTTCATTTTTGGGTGAACATACCCTTTAAGTTCATATTCAAATCTCAGATGTTGTAACCCGCACACACAAACACAAGACGAGACAGTCACAATGTCGGAGAAAACTGCTTTATTCCAACAAAGCAGGCAACAGTACAAAAACAGGGCAAATCCAGTGAAGAATGGTCAGGGTGAGCGTTAAATCGAAGCCGGGGAATCAAGATAGGGTAAAGGGGCAAATCCAGGAGAGAGTGGTCAACGAGAGCGCAGGGGGTCAAAGCCGGGGTAATCAGAATAAGAATAACAAGTGGGAGCAAAAGACAGGGGAACAAGGGGAGCTGGCAAGCTAAGAGGTGAACGAGAGGAGGTCAAAACTAGACGAGACTAGCGGGGGCAAAGACACGGGAAACTAAATACAATAACCAACAGGAGTGAGACGAACGGGTTGTGAAATATATAGGGGCGAGTGCAGGTGTAAACAATGATAGGTGATGAGACGAGTGCAGGTGAAACTAATGTGCAGGAGTGCAGATGACGCGAGTGCAGGTGGTCATAATGTTCTGGGGGATTGGAAACGCGTGAGAAACTCGAGGAAGGGAGAATAACCTACGAGCATGTGAGTGAGTAGGAGCAAAGTGGGCGTGAGGGCTCGAGCGAGCAAAAAGAGCGTGAAAAGCTCGAGGGGGCGGAGCGAGGTAGTGAGGTCGAGGGAGTGAGTGTGTGTGCGACGAAGCGGGGATGGGGCAGAGGAGCGGGGTTCGTGACAGATGTTTGCAGACTTTGCTATCTTGGCAAATCTGAGCATACCCAATGATTCTGCTATTTCTATCTATTTTGAAACTCTAGAAGAGGCACATGTTAGATCACTGAGGCTTTTATCTCAGTAGTAAAATATGAGAAGAATGAAATTTAAGAAACATTCTCTATTCGCTTTCCATTTAATCTCTATGCTGCCTTGGAGAAACAATTGAGATAACAATGAGATCTAATTTGTAATTTTCCTATTCTATGGAATCAGCATGGATCGTATTGTTCTTTCTATAATTTCATTTAACATCCACCCCCTTGTTTTCTTCCTTCTCGCTGCTCTGAGTGTCCTTACGTCCTCTATTTTCTGTTTTTAATCACCTGTGTCAGATATTCTGTCACTGAACTCGTCCCTGTATTGATTTTTGTTACCTCAACAGTTAGTACTACCACTGTACACTCTCATTCTCATAAAAATTCATCCACATGCTTTCAACACGGTCTGGACAGGTCTCTGCATCTTCTTAGCCAATTAGAGAGAGCTATTGGCAAGAATGAGTGTCTCCAGGAAATATGTTGATTGAGAGGCTTTTACAGTATGAAGAAAGAAGCTCTAACGATGAACTGAGAAAGATGATAAATAAATTATGACACAAGTCAAGGCTATTGATTAAAAACCAAGAGTTGTGCACTTAGAGTTTTTCAAATCCTTTGAAATGTTCCTCTGCTTTTGGGTCCCTTTGTCTCACTCTTGCTCTCTGACAGAATAATCTAGCCAAGTATGGACAAGCGGAGGAATCTAATCTTCGCTCCATCCACTCTCAGCAGGGAACCCATTGATCATGCCACTAATTAGCATGCTAGCAACACCTCTAATTAACTCCTTACTTAAACATTTACATTTACATTTATGCATTTGGCAGACACTTTTATCCAAAGCGACTTACAGTGCACTTATTACTGGGACAATCCCCCCGGAGCAACCTGGAGTTAAGTGCCTTGCTCAAGGGCACTATGGTGGTAGCTGTGGGGTTAGAATGTATGACCTTCTGATTAACTGCCCTGTGCTTTAGCCCACTGCGCCACCACCAGATTATTGTTTGATGTGGAGTAACGTACCTCACTCTCTCTGCCTATTTGATCCTGTCTCGTGTATCTGTTTGGTTGCCCATCTCTGCCTGCGTGTCTGGAGTGTGGCTACCTTCCCACTTGCTCTATGCTTGTTCTCTGCCCTCACAAATCTTCAACGGAGCATTCCTCATCTCTGCTTGTGTGTCGGGAATGCGATTACCTTCAAATCAGCTGGGCATTATTCTCTGCACCTCACTACGCTTCTACGGAGGATTCCTACGGATCTGCTCCTGACTTCCACAAAGCACATTCTTGTTCTGCCCATTGTGCGATTATGGAGCACACTCATTCACAAGACTCCTTTTCTCTACTGCATCCCGTACAGAGATCTCTAGTCTTCGCCAGCTCAGTTAACATTATCATTTTAAATAAATCCTTTGAACTATTCCTCTGCTTTTGGGTCCCTTTGTCTCGCTCTCGCTTTCTGACATGTTCGTTACTCCTTGTGGTGTTATCCATTCAATCAAACTGGATTAACATTCAGTAATTTGTTTGTTGATTGGCAGCTTTCTTTTTCGAATTCTGAGATTGAAGCCTCACTGATTCTCTGGAGATTTTTATAGTTGGCATTTTCATGAGAATGGAAAATGAAAAACATTGTTTCAGGATTAGGTTAGCTTCATGCTTGGCTACAAGCACAGATTTTTTTGACAGATGAGGATCCCAATTCCCATTTTAGTGACTCACCAAAAGGATGTTTGGTTCTCTTTATCAGTTAAACAACAGAGAGGCCACATGTTATTTCAATAAATAAATAAATCAGAGTGATGCCATTAAGAAGCTCATCAAATATCCACAGCTATGCCCATAGACCTCTCTGTATATAAACGTTTTCTAATTGGTTTACAAACTACCCCAAGCCCATTTATGAGTGATATGTTACCTTAATACTCATAATTCCCATGTGGCGATTTGTCACCTGAATGTTCAACACATTGACAAACTTGCCACAGCATGTTTATATTTAAACTCGATAAAACACAGAAGATTACATTTACCCAACCCAATTACCACTCCACCTCACACTACTTCTGGGGAGCAAGGGAACGATATAAGTCTGCCAGCCCTCACCACAGGGTTTCAAATTACATTCAACCTGTCACCTGTTCCTGCAGCTGAGGGCCACAATGTGAGGGCAAAAAAACAAAACTGGAATGAACAGCAGGCAGCCAGGAAGAGGGTTACAATAGAGGCAAAAAAAGTGTGCCACTCTAGGGTGAGCTAATTTGTTAAGTTTAGATAGACATGCAGGAATATTTCTAACAATTTCTCTTCTCAGAAATCTGTCTTAGTAGTGCCCACTTCAGTTTTAAGTCTCATTCAACTAGTTCTACTCAAGTCGCTTCCAGCCCCCTCATTTATTTCTTGGCAATATGTGATGTTATTATTGCTTCTTTTGTAGTACAATTTCTGCTTTCTTTCTACCATGGTCTTTGCTCACTCACAGTATGATCTTGTTCCTTTCTCCATCAGCCACTTGAGAACATTTCAGTAAAGGCAGATAGGGGGAAGTCTTCTTAGTCTTCTTCAGATATTTGATGCAAGACAGCCATGCCTCTCTCTCTCTCTCTCTCTCTCTCTCTCTCTCTCTCTCTCTGCTCTCTCTCTCGCTCTCTCTCTTGCTTTCATTCATTTTATTTAAATCTCTGGCTTTGTGTAATTTTTGTGTATATTTCCTCAACTACTGCATTTGCAATCTTAAACCATTCTCTCCTCTGCTGTCCAGGCATGCGTACACATGTGTCTGCCATTTTAGAACCACATGACCAGCTGAATACTACTTGCTTAATCTCAGTAATGGCTTGCTATTGGACACTTTCACTCTTGGATTAAATTAATCATGGCTGATTGAGAATAGTGAATTTCTACAATGGCATCTATCTATTTAAATAATTAAAATGACTACACAATTCACTAACAAAATATTCTTCATATGACAAAATACACCTTTTCTGATAAACCAGTCCTGACAGATCTCCTTTAGCCACTAATAAAATAATGATACTTTATACTTACATTTGCCATTAACAAAGATACTGTAGGTAGGCTTAATTCTCAACAGATTAGTAACTAGTTCGTCATCATTTAAATCTATCAAATCAAACTTTCATAACATTTATAACTACATGAATGTATTCATGGATGGATTCAGTTTTAACTGTCTATTAAGATCAGTATAATGTAATTATGCTTCATGGGTTATTCATGAAAGTTATAGTTAAAGTTAATATATTTTATATTATGTAAACTACCATATAGAAGCAATTCTGCATCTGCATATGCTATTTTTTTTTTATTGTTTTTCTATGAAAATATACACCAGATCAGTGGATCCCAACCTTTTTACCCTGAAGCCCCCTCTACATATATATAAGTCTACACATACAGTATATCACCACCATGGATGTGTTCTCTCTCTCCTTGCATGCTATGGGTTTGCTCATGTGCGTGCATGAGAGAGCACTATCATCGATGGCCATGAGAAATTATGAATACAATTATTTTTTGGAATGTGCATTGTCATGGATTTTGCATAAAAGTAATAGACATGATACTTGATGAATTTCTTAGTGGCTGACATATATACCAGTCTGATGTAGAGCCATACAGCTGCTTAATGGTCTCATTATAAAGCATCAACAAGGTATGCCCTTTTACCACAAAGTGTGTGGTTATGATGTTATAGAATTTTCATGACCATTGAAGATCCAAGAAAAAGATACCCAAAAGCTCTTGTCCATCACGATATATCATGATGTTTTAAAATTAATTTTTGCTTATAACATTGAGTTAGACTAGGATGCTGACATTCCATTTCCTGTCTTGCGCATTTTATGGATTCACACATTTTTATTTGACTCACTATTTTTCTCAGAATCTTGCGTGTGAGCTTTAGATTTATCCACCATTATTCAGTATGCTATCCATCATTTTGACACATAAAAACAAGCAAGAAACTCTGCTTAAACCATCTTCACATGTTATATCGACCTCTGCATATGCTTGAAAGAAAGAGAGGGAGGGAGAGGATAGCGCTCGAAGCCATGTGAGAATGAAAAAACTGGCTTTTAATGCAAAAATAACTAACGTGCCTCTTTTAAAAGTATTTTATTATGATGGTAGGTTTGCAATAATAAGTTCATAAATTTGGGTGTTAGATCAGCTGTCAATCACGCTGGTGTGCCCAAATAATTTTCTGCATTTGCAAGCATTTGTCATTATTATCTTTACTAAAATACAAATATTTGGGGGACCTCCCAAGTCTATTTTTGACTTCTTATAGGGGGGTTCCTTATGCCTTATGGTGCCCCCCACCCCCCCAATTCAAGCACTGGTCAAAATTATTGTGCTGTCGACATACCTTAATTTGTATTTAACACAAAATAACCAAAGTATTTGGAGTATGAAGTTTGAAGTACAACGCTTATGTTCTCTTCTACCTGTTGGTATTGCTTTACCTGTGCTGACATTCATATTCTGCTGTTGAGTGAGGAGTAGATTTAACTGATAGGACATGAGATCTGCCATTTGTCAAAGCAGATATAATTGACCTGTGATTGGTCCCTGTCTTCATGTCATTGCACCTCGCTGTGCTGCTTCTCCACTGAATTACTTTAATTGAGAACCTATACAAAATCACATGCATGGGAGGGAACTGACTCTCTCCCTTTCTCACACACTCTCACTTCATGAATGAAAAGTGCAGGTGTTGAAAAGCTCTCCCGATCTGACCTTGTCATTGTCACGAAAGACTTGAAAGGTACCATTGTGTGCCTTATGTCTCTCCATGCCGTTCTACATTTGTTATTCGTTCCCTCTAGGTTAAAGCTGGTGTCTCATCCCACATTGACAAGCATTACCTGGCTATTAATTCAACTGGCTGACACATCAAGGTTAGATATTTAGTCACTGTCCAGCCTGTGCTAACCTGATGGCGACAGGATATTTTAATTTTCAGTTTGCTGTAAACCTGAAATTTCAAGATTGCAACTTCTTGAGACTTGAATGCCTGATGATCATACAAAGCTGCTCACTTTGTGTGTAACTACGTAATCAGATACTGCTGACAGATAGTTTGTTGAGTGTATTTTGTAGGTTTAAATTGGTCATACATTGAATTATGTTTTTAAAGAAAATAGAATGATGTAGGCTACTACATAGAGTATAAACATAGTGTAACATGCTTGCATAGTATAACTTAAAGGAATATTCTGGGTTCAATACAAATTAAGATCAATCAACAGCATTTGTGACATAAAGTTGATTACCACAAAAATACATTTCGACTCGCCGCTCCTTTCTTAAAAAAAGCAAAAATCTGGGTTAAAGTGAGGCACTTACAACGGAAGTGAATGGGACCAATTTTTGGAGGGTTTAAAGGCAGAAATGTGAAGATAATAATTTTATAAAAGCACTTAATTCTTCTGTTAAAACTCTGTACGCTGTAAAGGTGTTTAAAATAATTATTTTTACAGTCATTTGAGGGTTTGTTGACATTACATCAACATGACAGCAAAGTTGTAAAATTGGCTGTAAATTTACTCAGAAAAGGTTAGTAAGCTTTGTTATCACATTAAAATTATATTATGTATGGCTATACTCAGAGGTGTAGTGGTAAAAAAAGAGGTGGGTAAACTATAAATTCTGGTGGACCATGACGTGGTCACCCGGTAAGGTGGGCCACTGCCTACCGGTGTATGTGTATCCTGATGACATCGCTATAGGCTATCATTTGATGGTACTACCAAGGGTATCACTGGTTGTTCCCTCATCATAGGTCACACAATCACTATTCAATTCATACATTAATCTAAGTTCTTGTTAAAGAGACCCAAGAAGGAATAATATGGTTGAAATCTATAAAGTTTACTAAATGACAAAACAGAGAGAACAAAAATATTTAAGAGAGATAGAGAGGGAGGCTTATATCCAGGGCTTCCAATGCAATGCACTTGTACATAATGATTAGGGATTTGGGATTATTTTCATAGTCGATTAATCTGTTGAATATTTTCTCGATTAATCAATTAGTTGTTTGGTCTATAATATGTCAGAACAATGTGGATCAGTGTTTCCCAAAAGCCCAGGAGGATGACGTCCTCAAATGTCTCGCTTTGTCCACAACTCAAAGATATTCAGTTTACTGTCACAGAGGAGAGAAGACACTAGAACATATTCACATTTAACAAGCTGGAATCAAAGAATTTTTTACTTTTGTCTTAAAAAATGACTCAACCCGACTAATTGATTATCAAAATAGATTAGATAGTAAAATAGTGCAGATTAATGACAGAAGAATGAATCTGGTGCCACATATTTTAATTTTAAGAAAACTCAGTTTCTGTAATTAACAGAAGAAAGACAATAGAAGTTCCATTTTGAACACAAAATAATATACAGTGTGACATGAATCTAATTATCTATTAATCTAACCAAATTAACCTCAAAAACATGAAGTTTAGTACTGTTTTCCAAGCTCACTCACTTTGGGATTGTAGCCGAGGCCGTTTGCTGGCCTCAGGAGGTGGAGGACTGCTGTTTTGACGGCGCTTAAAAAATTGCCGGATATCCATTTTTACATGAGACGTTTGGGCTAGTGAGTGACGGATGAATCTTGATGCAGTCTGCTGCTTCCTGCTGATTGGTCAACACTGACAGTAATGCAGCCAGGGTTTCCCATACGTTCATTTATTTGTGGCGCCCGCCACAATATCAACGCTGACCACCACACATTGATTTTCGATTTATTTTTTATTTTTACTAAGCCTATTTAAAATCGTATTTGATTGCAGAGAGCCGTAGACGCATTCGCAGCAGCACTAGGCTACCTCTCGCTCGTCCCTCTCTCTCTCTCTCTCACCCGTACCTCTCAGCTCTCTCTCCATCATGGAACACCGCTGCATAAATCTGTCCAACACAGCACTGTCAGTTATTACTTATTAGCCAGCATGCAAGGAGCCTAGCTAATAAGGAGATCTAAGTTATTGTTAGAATACAGCTGGATTTTTGAGGTCAGCACGCTGTATATAGCTGGTAGTAGTCAATATCGATGCACGCGCATGGGAAACACTGGCAGCAGCGCATTATGAAAGACTTCGTCTTAGGTTTAACAACCTATGAAACTAATAATGAACAATATGAAACTAAAACGACATAAGCTTAATTTAAAATGGCTTAGGAACTATCTATTTAGAGGTGGATAAACGCAATTTAGAGGTGGATAAACCCACTTTGGAGGTGGGTAAACGCTATTTCCGAATTTTGTTAGGTGCGTAAACGGCGTTTACGTGCGTTTAGCCTCCACTACATCCCTGGCTATACTTTTGAAATAGTGAGTATTTTAACATTTAGGGATTGGCCCCATTCACTTCCATTGTGTCTCATTTGAAGCCAGATTGTTTATTTTATCTTTTTTATGAAAAGTGAAAAATAAAATAAATATATACATTTGTGGTAATCTTATGCCACATGATGTCAATGTATGCCTAAATTGTGGAATATTCCTTTAAACATTCTCCCTAGTCTGACCATCTATTGAAACAAACTATAAAAACAGCCCACATTTCCATGCCAACAACATTTAAGCAGAACTTGGCCTACCCAGTCAAGCTGAGGCAATAAGGAGAAAGTAGAATTTATATTATTCCCAAACACAAGAAGAACTAACAATAAGAGTGAAATTTGTGAAAGTCTGCAAAACATTGTGCGGTTCCTGGCTGTGTGTAGTACAGTGTTAGGAAATCGTGTCTCAAGATTATTTTTAACAAAATACCTCCTAATTTCAGTGTGATTTTAACCATTTGTGCAGCACATTTCAGTGTGGATTGTTGTGTGAACCTGTTCCACTTTAAGTATGGGCTGCAGCAACAAATTGGACCCAACAGCATCTGCAGCCTGTGAGTAAGTCCAGCAAAGTGTCATTACACAAAAGGAAAAAGGCTGAATACAGAGTCTGAATATTTAAAGTCTCAAAGGCACAGCAGCAGTCAGTGTTGTCTATAGATATTGTTGGTCAGAAAAAACTAATGGTCAAAAGTGGTCCTCTGAGAAAAATTGAAAAATCTAACATTTTACGATAACACCTTTACTGTGCAATGTTGATCTTTTTCATTGTAGATGCAAAGAAATATTTGTTTTATTTGTCCAGTTTACTGAGCTAAACATTTTTTAAATAGATAAAAGCTTTAACCCAATGTTTCGTCTGAAAAGAGAAATTTAAAATCACTTGTATTGGGTGCACAGTCAATAATATAATTGTTTTTTTTTTAATGCCAGGGACATGTGTGGAAAGCTTTAGATCTGAGTAACAGAAGCAGCTTGAGAGAGTGAGTGAGAGTGAGAAATAGATACTGAATTTAAGAAATCGATTAATTCAGTTTAAAGCAACAAACAGTTTTAAAAACAATATCATGATCATCTTAAGAGGCCCTTTAGTCCAAACTAGATTCTGTGCTGATAGACAGCCTCTTAAAGTTACTTTACTTAATATACATGTTGCTGTACTAGTGAGTTCAGTAGTTGGTGACTCACTCCAGGCCATTTTTAGGGCCATTTGATCTCATCCAATTTCAAGGGCCATTCCTTTTGGTGAGATTTTCATTACCCGTCCCTCTCTCGCTCTCTCTCTCTCTCTCTCTCTCTCTCTCTCTCTGCCTCTAACTACTATAAGGCAATAGCATTCACCCTTGTGTTCTTAATTACTTTAAGCCGTATCAAAATAATATGCCACTGATATCCTTTGGCCTGCTCTCAATCACATCAGGGATCAAATACCTGAAATAAATTACATAAATCACTAAGTCAGTAATCAAACTCTGCTAATATTAGTTGTCAATGTCAAAGAATAGAATTCTTTTTAAAGTATAGTTGCTGTGATTTATGTAGAGGAGGAAAGTTTAATTGCTCAGAGCTTGCTCTCTTAAAACTTAGTATATGAATTATTGGAGATCTTAGTTATGTTATTTTGAGTAACTTTGTCTCAGATGTGTCTCCTAAAATTCCTTAGGAGAAATAAAAATAGAACAATATGATATACAGTAAGAGTAGCTATAGTACTTTAAAATCTGATTCCATTGCTCAGGTAATTTGGTATTGAAAGATTTTGATGAATAATAATTGTAAAAAAAAAGCTTTGTATTTTCTCTGACTGAGAAGCATACTTTGTTTTGCATACTTTGCATTTAATGTGACATTGTTGAGATCTCTTCTGAAACTCTAAGGAGCCACATATGAGATTACGTGAGTAATGAGTCTTTTCCTCTGGGTAAAGAATCCGGAGACACAGGAGAATTAAGCAAATATTGCTTTTAATCTCAATTTAATCTTATTGCTGTCTAGAGGAAACAATAGAGTTCTCATTCTCATTTGTCATTACAACACAAGCCACTTTCCTACACACAGTCCCAGTACTTTTCCCTTAGTAACTTTCTACATGAGAACTCAATAAGAGGAACGGAACACTCAAGGAGACTTTTCCCTCTTTTATTTCTCTCATTATATACAGCCTCCGAAGGCAGCACTTTCCAGTTATCATACGCAGCCAACAACACTAACAGAGGACACCAGGATTGGAGCTACACTTTTGTTAGGGCTGTTTTACACAAACTGTTTCATCAGATTAGTTTAAATTGGGTGCATGAGCTGTACGTGCTGTGTCCTGAAGCCGCAGTGAGGGGATTGACGAGGCACTCTAACCACACAGCACATGCTGAACTCAATGGAAAACATTGAAAATGATCTATAAACCTATTTATCCACATTATCGTTTAAGATAAATGCTTTTATTGAGTTCCTCATGTGCAAAAGTGATGGAAAGTACTAGTTCCGGGCAAAAGTACCTTTAAAAAGATACAATTAAGGTGGCTTCTGCAAGAATTTTTTTTTTTAAACCCATGGTGACCCAAGTGTGTGATGGTTGTTTTATCTTACTGGGATCATATACAGAATAAAGATGACAGTGTTACCCTGGCTACTTCTTGCTTTGCTACCACAAGTTAATGATCAACCTGGTTTTAGTGCTTGTGGGCAATCTAATGAGCAATTAATGTTGAATTAGAGGGCTTATAGTGTGTGTTTACTGGACCTCTGTGTGTGTGTGTGTGTGTGTGTGTGTGTGTGTGTGTGTGTGTGTGTGTGTGTGTGTGTGTGTGTGTGTGTGTGTGTGTGTCAATGTGTCTGTGTAATTGGATGTGAAGAAAGACTATTAAAATCAAACAGATAACACACACCTTTGACTGTGGTTCAGTCAGTTGAGTAGGTGCAATTCTATTTTTAGTCATTTGTCTGTTGAATATCTCCATGTCTTAGTAAGAAGGAAGATAGCTGTGCTGAAATGTTGGATGCAACATGAGATATTCAATGATAATAGGATAATATGGCATTGATTAACTGCTTACATTTTGTTGTTGGGGTGGCTGTGGCTCAGGTGGTAGAGTGGGTCGGCTGCCAAACGCAGGGTTGATGGTTCGATTCCCAGCCCATACGACTCCACATGCTGAAGTGTCCTTGGGCAAGACACTGAACCCCATGTTGCTCCAAATGGCAGGCTAGCACCTTGCATGGCCGCTCTGCCACCATTGGTGTGTGAATGTGTGTGTGAATGGGTGAATGAGATACAGAGTAAAGTGCTTTGGTAACCTCTGAGGTTAAAAAAAAGTGCTATATATGTGCAGACCATTTTAACACCACAATGGCAAAAAAATCTATATATTTTTTTCCTAACTTATTAATGTAGTCTGAACATCACTTGTAGCTTCTGTTAGATAAAAAAAGCCTACTTCTGTTTTTGAGAAAACAGAACAGTGTTTTGATGCTCAGTTTGATTGCTTGAGTTTTTACTGTATAACCCCCCCCCCGCCCCAACCCCCAATAACCATCAAAGATCTGTACAGCATGCTTGAAAAGATTGGCACAAGTGGTCATTTACTGGAAACGAACAAGAGCTGAACCCTCATCAAGAAGACATCAAGAAGACAGAATTCCCCAAAATAGCCTGAATAGCAAAGAATAGCCTGAGACACTTCTAAGCTGCTCCAATTTCTAAGGTGCTGTAGACATGCATTGTATCATTTATTGCTGGTCCAAAAAAGGTTAGCTCTACCAAGAAAGGGCAGAGATTATGAATGATGTGAAAGCTGGAAGATAATAAAGGGGAAATGGTAGATGTGAAAGGGAACAAACATGACTATGAAGGGACCATTCTAACAGTGTTGCTCTAAGGGCCATTGGCTCGGCTTTCCACAATAGACACCAGTCTGAGAGCACTTAGGTGTGGTATATGAAGTGTTTACGGGTGGTTATAAACTCTGCTAAATATAGACCCTAATTTTAAATATCTGAATACTCAAAATGTTGTTTTGGATGCTGGTCTCCTGCATGAGATGCTGTTGTGCTGGTGTCCCTAGTTGTCTTCTTAACTAGCTTAACCAGCAAGATTTCTCGGTCACAAGCTTAACCAGGAGGATTTTGCTGGTTGAACAGCCTGACTAGCACCAAATCAGCACTAACCAGCTTAAACTAGCTTCTGTGCCAGTGTCAGGTTTTCAGTGAACTTGTGCTGATCGCTTTTAAAACGCATTGCTGATTTGTCATGAATCAACAGGTTTGGAAATATAGTGGTCAGTTTAGCTGCCCTGTACTCATTAAATTGATAATGGATTTAGTCACCATCGGTGCCATGAATCATTCTTAAGACCCTTGCCAGTTTATGTAATTAACACTTGCCCATGTTTTGCTTTTTCTCCCAGCTCCTTTATCTAATTCACCAGGGAATACTGGCTTGAGACCATTGTTCCTAGCCAGCCACTCTGCACCTGCAATTGATGAAAAGGGAGCCTTTATTGCCTCTCCATTCTTTTGTTTGCTTCTTTCATTCAAACAAAACTGTAATTGCTGCTAACTAAAGAAAGCCTTTCAATGTTATCACATCATGGTTATAATCTGCAACGGATATTCACATAATAAAGTAAATAAAATCAATGGCTGCCGTTCTATTTAGGGCTTTTATCTTTTCTATAAATCAGTTCAGAGTAATGTGGTCTTTATCTGGTGCTAACATTAAAAATATATATATATCTGAAAAAGTGTGAACTGGATCTGGGATTAGCTTGCAGTGTTTCACTCCTAGCAGTATGTAGACACAACAACTCATGCTGTGGCTACAAATAGGATGTACATGAAGTACAAATTTAGCACAGCTTTCATAATTTCATAATACCAAGGATTGTTAAAGCTTTAACAGGTAAATAAAAGCTAGAAAATTCTGCCCACTTGCAAAGTATCCCATTCAAGTTCAGATAAGTTACAACACATTTCTTAAGGGACAGTTCACCTAAACATTTCTCATTATTTATCATATATTTCCAAATAATGAAGACTTTTTTCTGTGGAACAGAAAAAGAGAAGTTAAGCAGTCTCAGTCACCATACACTTTCATTATTTGAAAAAAGAAGCAATGAAAGTGAATGGTGACTGAGAATTTCTGCCTAACAATTCCTGCATAAAATCTGCTTTTTATAAATAAAAAGGATATCCTTTACTTTCCCTAATCACTAGTGTTAATGAAAATTATACACCCTGCATGGTGTTTGTGCACATACTTATGTGCACTGTGTGCATGCACACAAGTGCACATTACAGATTGTGCTGTAAGCAGTGACAGTCTGTACCTGTTTCATTTAAGCCCCACCCTCCATCCCCTCACCATAGCAACCAAGAAAAACAGAACGGGTACCTGTCGCTTGGCAACATGGCCTGGTATCTCCAAGCTTTAGAAACAGAGAGCAGATTAACAGAGAGAAAGTGTGATAGCTGCCAACAAGCAGCGACATTAACACTCTTTGCATGTGGGTGTCTGTGTGCGAACATGTGGGCATGCAAGATACTTTGTGACAAACACTAAACACAAAATGTTCCTCACCTGAACCATTTAGTCTGTCCCAAAGCAGTGCTTTTCAATTGCTATGATCAGATTCATACAAAATGCATTAGTTTCCATTTCATTCAGTTGCCTTGAGGTGACTGCAGCAGAGCTCATGGGCACTGTTTGATTTATGGACCACATGTCTGAATACACATATTGTTAAGGGATCTGTGCGTACAGACAGCGCATTTAATTATACTGTACCTGCTGGACCAGTTTAGGTGTTTTAAGGTTATGAATCCCTGGTTTAATAGGGGAAGAATGACTTCCTTGTGCTACTGTATACATCTACACATAAAATAAAGCCAATTTCCTGTGATAACTGTTTTAGGAATGTTAACATATAGGACTTGTTTTTTTTTTTTTTGTGGCAACTATTTTGTCCAATACTTTAAAACTGGTCAAGATACAATCAAATTATCTTCTTGTGTAACACTTAAAGGGATCATGACATATAATTTTATTACCTTTCCTGAGGTCCGTTTATAATGTCAGTAAAGTTTTTTTTCCACCAAAACAGTCATAATTTAATAATATGATCATTTTCCACACTGTCTCTGGCCCTCTGTCTAAAACACTTGGTTTTCAGCTCTCTAAAATTTCAATGTAAATTGCCACTGTTATGATTGGCTAACATCGCGCAGCCCCTCAAATTTAGCCATATTTGAAAGTAATCTGAAGAAAATACACAAACTTTACATTATAATTTATAAAACTACATTTCAGGGTTAACACATAATGTATGCCCAACATAATTCATCTGAATGTATCAAAATGTTCCCTCAAGCACAGCACCTATCAAACAGCCATGACATTTGAAACATTCTTGAATGAAACTGTTTTCTCACGGGTCTGGTAGAGTTTAACTGCCACATCTTTCAGTTCCTTTGCAAAGCTTGAATCATATTGTGACTGGTTCGCAAGCAATCCGCTCTGATATGAGCCGGAAATATACAATCCACGCTGAAATGTTCTGATTATGTAAACATAATAGAGTCCATGGTAATGTTGGGTGCTTCAACAGGCCAAAGCAAAGATGCTGATCTTCACAGGAGCGACATCTCACATCTTCCGTGTTTGTTTACACACAGAACTGCATGCGTTTGTCCTAGTCTGTGGCAGCAGCAGAATGAGACGCGTTTTTATAAGTTGTGTTTGTACCGCTCTTAAAATATGGCACACATCGCTGGAAACACATAGAAATGATAAAAGAGGTCCATGTAGTGCATGCTTTCAAAAGGCCAACAATACAATATAGCACAGATGGGTGCAATAATGGTCCAGGCCACCTTCAAAACAGCAAGAAACAGCACAGCTGAATGAAACATAATGGGGTCTCCTTTTTAGAGTTCTTACTTGACATTGCTTCTTTTAAAAGTGGCGTGAAATGCATGATGACGGTCAAAGCCATTTATCTAATCTAGAAACACATTTAAATCCAGAAAGACACATGCAGGTGTACTGTGTAAGTCCCCTTTGGATGAATCTCCCATGAAAGGCCTTCCCTCTTCACCTGTGTGACTGACTGAGCAGTGAGCAGAGAGCACCAGTGGGCAGGGCCAAGGGTTTAATGACAAAAAAATATGCGTTGTCTTGGTGATGAGGCAGTCATATGCAGATGTATTTGGTCCTTGTGACGTCACAAGTTATACAAATTCCAAACGAGACATTTCAATGAGTCTGAGCTGGAGTGCAAGAGTGCTGTTGTACCGAATATCAGCACTGCTGTGATTCAACCGCATGTGATCTTACAGTTATTATTGAGTAACTTACATTTTAGTCAAAATATGGCCAGTTATTTTGGCCATTAAATCCTCAAAATATTACTATCGAGTCCAACTTACTTTATACCTTCAGAATGACTGATTGCTCTCTGCTTTTTCCTAAATAATCCAAATGATGTGCCATGGCCTCTAGTTCTCGTATTGTTCATATTTTGTTAACTGATTGAAGTTTGATTTACATTTTCATTATTAAAATGGACCTATTTTAAATTAGTTGCTTAAGGCAGCTCATTGAATAAATAATGACACTGATCATGGGAGAATTTTTGTTTAGGATTATGAGACTGTGACAGGGCGGAAGGCAGTGCCGGGACGTGATTCTACACATCCGGTCACTTATCAGGCTTATCAAGCCTCCGAGAGGGATAAAGGCCGACTGCGGACGGTGGTGCAACAGAGAGAGAGAGAGCGTTTACAGGCAGCTGTCCGTCATATGTATGTGTCTGTGTCTTTTGGTTAAGTTCTTAATTAAATATAATTTATATTGTCAAGACGGTTCTCGCCTCCTCCTTTCCATTAATCCCTTTACACTGGTGCCGAAATCCGGGAAGGAGGAGGGATGCGCCATAGTGGAGTTCTCATCGCTACCATCCACCCCAAAAGAGCACCCGCCGCCATCTGCTGGAGGACGGAGGAGCCCGGCCACCTGGAGGCGGAGGAATGGCCTCTGACTGTGAGGATAGGAGGGGCTCCCAACAAACCGCCTGGAGTGGTTATCTCTGCCAGGGGCGGGGGAGACCCCTACCGTCCACCAAAAATGCGGCGGGGCATTATATCCGCCAGGGTCCGATCCATCAGGGGAGGCACAGCTGTTGTCCATTAGAAGGTGGAGGAGTGGCCGAGGACCAAGCTATGGCGTATCGGAGAACCTGCGAGAAAGTGTTTTTTTTTTCTCTCTCTCTCTCCACTCTTTCCCACTGATGGTCCATGTTGGCCTTTCCCTCTCTTTTTAAAAATATTTAGTTAATTTGGCACAATCGGCGTTACAGCGTGTAGGTGCCACATCCCCTTGTCCCCTCCCTCCTCCAGGTAGACGGGGATGACCTGCCGGCAGACGGGTGGAAGGCATGCCCCTCCCCAGGGAAAGGGAGGGGGGTGTAAGTCATGCTGGGGGCTCCCTGGCCTGAGAGAATGAGGGAGGAATGTGATAGGGTGGAAGGCAGGGCCGGGTCGTGATTCCGCACACCCGGCCCCTAATCAGGCTAATTAGCCCTCGAGAGGGATAAAGGCCGACCGAAGACAGCAGTGTGTGAGAGAGAGAGAGAGAGAGAGATTTATGGACAGCTGTCCGACACCTGTGTGTGTGTGTTTGGTTCAGTTTATTATTAAAATATTATTGATATTTTCAAGCCAGTTCTCGCCTCCTCCTTTCCATTAATCCCTTTACAGAGACATATACTATATGATATATAGGGATTGTGTTTGTATAGCTAGCCCTTGTTGAAAACCATTGAGAACTATTGAATGAAATGTTTCCAGTATCATGTCTGTACTGTAAAAAAAGGAAAATTACAAACACAACTGTTGAGTAATCAAACACAGATCCATATTCTTATCCAAATGATGTGGCATGTTCCTTATGGTAACATTAATATTTCTTTGAACAAGAATTACACTCACTGTACACTTTATTAGGATAACCTACTTATTCATGCTATTATCTAATCAGCCAACCAGAATGTGGAAAAATGTGATCTCTGTGATTTCAACCGTGACATGTTTGTTGGTTCCAGGCTGGTTTGAGTATTTCTGTAACTGCTGATCTCCTTGGATTTTCACATACAACAGTCTCTAGAGTTTAGTTAGAATGGTAACAAAAAACAAAAAAAAACATCCAGTGAGTGGCAGTTCTGCAAACGGAAATGTATTATTGATGATAGAGATCAACAGAGATTGGCCAGACTGGTTCGAGCTGACAGAAAGGCTACAGTAACTCAGATAACCCCTCAATTGTACAATTGTGTTGAGAAGAATAACATTTCAGAATGCACAACAAACACACACCTGAAGGCAGATGGGCTACAACAGCAGAAGGCCACATCGGGCACTTTATTAGGACCACAGTGTTTCTAATAACATGCTCGATGATTGTATATCAAACAAGTTTTGTCCACCATATCAAACTAGATAATTGATCAAAGCTGTCAATCCATTATTTTTCTAAATCCAGTAAATTGATTTGTCTTACTATTGATACAATCCTCAGATTAAGAGAGTATTGTTGGTTTCATAAATCTATTGCATTTACCATTATCTGTTCCAGTGCTCTCATTCTTAAATCATTATTTTCCCTTTACAAAAGGCTTCACTACGATGCTGCGCTGCTAAGCGCTACGGGGAACAATCTTGCATTGTGAGCAGCTGTGAATTTGTGTGAAACACGTCATTGAACATTGACCTGAATTTATAGCCTCGGCTGGTGAAGATCATTAGATGCACCTGTGGCCAGGCTATAAAGTAGAGGCGTCACCAGCGTGTCGACAGATATTTTTCATTCAGAGCATACTATGCTGTGTGTCTCACAACCTGCTAGAAAACTTTCTTCCCTCTTTGTTAGGAGTTAGAAATTGTTAGGCAGTGCGCAGAACTTTCTTTCTTTCTCTCTCTGCTCTGAAAGAGTATATATATTTATATATAAAAAAAAAGAAAAAAGAGAGAATGACGGAGAAACAGAGCAAACGATGCGTGTTTCCTTGTCAACGTCTCATGAAGAACAAGGACACGCATGAGTTTTGCTTTGTTTGTTTGGGGGAAGAGCACGCGGCTCTCGCGTTGGGGCGGGGTGGGTGCGCGCATTGTGACCTTCTTTCGGTCGGGATGCTTCGCGCTCGCCTCGCTTACTTCCGAGAGCCAGCACCGCACTTCATTCGTGGGGTCTCGTATGGATCTGGCTGAGGAGCGAGAGACGGGTGCGTCCCTTTCGCCGCTCTCTCCCCAGATCCGGCTGGTCCTTCCGTGTTCTTGAAGCGCTCCGGCCTCTTCAGTTCAGGAGGGGACCTCGATTCCCTTGGGTCTATAGATTTCGAGTTACCCACATCAGAGCACTCAAAACATGATGCAAAATCCTCTGAGGAGTTACTCGATGTGGTGACTCGTGCTGTGGCCAGACTTCAATTAGACTGGCCACGTGACCAAGAAACCCCCAAACGCTCCAAATTAGAGGATAGATTTCTGTCTGAAAAAACCTGCTCTCCCCTCTAAGCCATGCAGGACTACCTCCATGCTAGTGGGGAGGGCTTATCAAGCGGCAGGTCAGGCTGGTGCTGCGCTGCACACCATGGCTGTGTTACAGGCGTACCAGGCTGACCTGCTAAAAGATGCGGGTGAAACTCTCGACGAAGAGGCCTTTTCAGAGCTTCGTCGAGCTATGGATTTGTCTCTCCACGCGACCAAGCAGTCAGCCCGTGCCTATGTCCGCTTTAGTCAGTACGGAGAGGCATTTGGCTTAACCTGTCAGGCATCCGAGATAGGGACAGAGTTTTCTTAATCGATGCCCCGGTTTCGCCTTCTGGTCTCTTCGGAGACGCCATGAATACGGTTATCTCCAGATTCCAGGAGGCGAAAAGCCATGAGGAAGCCTTTGGGCAGTTTCTTCCTCACCGCACTCAGGAGGCGGGGCCGTCAGCCACCCAGTCTCGCCCCGCCTCTGCTAGGGCTCAAGAGGCTCAAAAACAGAGCGTGGCGAGTCGTGCTCCCCCTCCGGGTCGTGCTCCCCCTCTGAGTCGTGCTCCCCCTCGTAGGGACTGGGGACAGGTTCGTCGCCCTCAGCAACCGCCCAAGGAGGACCTCAGGGCTGTGATCTCTAAAAGAAAGAAGCCCTGACGTTCTTGTACCCAACTTTGTGAGGGTAGTTCCCTTCGGGACGGGGCGCGTGTATCATCCACTTCGGCCCTCCCGATACCCTCACGAAACCTCTTCACTCCCGCCGCCTTTGGTGTTTCGGGTGATAGAGGCTTCCAACAAAGAGTTGGGTGTACCGTTGCTTCCTGCCTTAGTCCAGGACACGGAACACTCAACACCCCCTCAACAGGAAGTGTTGAAATTAGTACCCATCTCAGAGAACCTGGCAGCGTGGAAACTTCTGCCAGGTATTTCTATGTGGGTTCTAAAGACAGTAGAAAGAGGCTACAGAATTCAATTCGCTCGCCGCCCTCCGCGTTTCAACGGCGTGGTTCCCACTACCGTAAGACCGGAGCAGGCATGTCTACTGTGGAAAGAACTGCAAAATCTCTTGGCAAAAGGGGCCATAGAACATGTTCCCCTTCCAGAGAAAGAGTCAGGCTATTACAGCAGATACTTCCTGGTTCCCAAGAAGGGTGGGGGGTTGCGTCCGATTCTAGATCTTCGAGGCTTGAACCGCTCGGTCAGGGTGTTCAAGATGCTAACTGTCAAGTCGGTCGTGTCTCAGATCCAACATCTCGATTGGCTGGTCACGATCGATCTCGTGGACGCATATTTCCATATTGGAATTCTGCCACAGCACAGGAAGTTCCTGAGGTTCGCTTCGGGACCTAAGCCTTCCAGTATCGGGTTCTTCCATTCGGCCTAGCCCTATCACCCCGCACATTCACGAAATGCATGGATGCAGCACTGGCTCCTTTGCGACTACAGGGCATCCGCATTCGGAATTATTTAGACGACTGGCTGATACTATCACAATCTCAAGAACTGGCAGTTCAGCACAGGGATATCGTCTTGGCTCATCTAGGTTCTCTGGGTCTGAGACTCAACGTCCAGAAGAGCGTGGAAATTACCTATCTAGGGATTATATGGAACTCGTTCATGATGCGGGCACAGTTGTCTCCCGCTCGTGTTAGCTCCATCCAGAACTCCCTGAGAAATCTCAGGCTAGGTCAAAGTTGCACTGTTCATCAGTATCAACAAATACTAGGTCTCATGGCGTCTGCGTCCACGGTGATTCCTTTGGGCCTTCTCCATATGAGACTGTTTCAGCTGTGGCTAAAAGCCAGGGATTTCATCCAAGGGCCAGTCCCCTAAGGCAAATAAGGGTTACGCCACGAGCTCGCTCCTTTCTATGTGGCTCAGACCCCGGTTCCTTACCTTGGGTCCCACTTCGATAGCGCCATGTCGTCGCAGGATGCTAACGACAGACGCCTCCCTGACGGGTTGGGGTGCGATCTTAAGTGGTCGTCCAGCCCAAGGGGAATGGGAGGGTCATCAGCTCGATTGGCACATCAACTGCCTCGAGCTGATGGCGTATTTCTGGCCCTGAAATACTTCCTCCGACATCTGAGAGGCTGCCATGTCCTTGTGCGGGTGGACAACACAGCAGCAGTCTCCTACATAAACCGGCCAAGGAGGTCTACGCCTCGCCACCTGAATTTGCTGGCACGTCGGATTCTCCTATGGGCCCAGGGCAAGCTGCTGTCACTCAGGGCAATTTACATCCCTGGACGCCTAAATGTGGGAGCAGATTTGCTGTCCAGACAAAACATACCGAGGGGCGAGTGGAAACTCCACCCCGAGGTAGTACAACAAATTTGGGAGAGATTTTACAGAGCAGAAGTGGACCTCTTCGCCTCTCAAGAGACTGCGCAATGTCCCCTCTACTTCTCTCTGAGTCACCCAGCCCCCCTGGGTCTGGACGCGTTGGCGCATACATGGCCCAGAATGTGTCTGTATGCTTTTCCCCTGGTTTCTCTGCTCCCGGGAGTCTTAGCCAGAGTTCGCCAGCAAGGGTCTTGCCTCTTACTGATAGCACCTCACTGGCCGAACAGGATTTGGTTCTCAGAAATTATATCTCTCCTCGACGGCTCGCCTTGGCCGATTCCGGACAGGAGGAACCTTCTGTCTCAGGCACAGGGGACGATATTTCATCCCCGGCCCGAATTGTGGAAACTTCATGTTTGGCCCCTGAATGGTACCAACTGAGGAACACAGGGCTATCGCCTGAAGTTATCGAGACCATTCTTAGTGGTAGGGCTCCCTCCACCAGAAGAATCTACACCAATAAATGGGGTGTCTTCGAAAGGTGGTGCAGTTTACATGGTGCAGATCCAGTTAACTGCCAAATTGTTTCAGTTCTGGACTTTCTGCAATTGTTTGTCTGCTTTGGGGGCCGCAACAGGGGGGCAGCCGCTACCAAGCAGACTATGTCACATTGGGTGAGGGATGCTATTGCCCTGGCCTATGAGGCGCGCGGTCAAGCTTCGCCAGTAGGTGTCAGGGCTCACTCCACCAGAGGGGTCGCCGCCTCTAAAGCCTTGGCTAGAGGGGTCCCTCTGCAGCAGGTTTGTGATGCGGCAGGCTGGTCCTCTCCGCACACATTCATCAGATTTTATAGTTTGGATGTTCATGCTACTCCGGGCTCTTACGTCCTTGAGTCAACATCCCAAGCTCATGCCTGAACGGGTTTGTGACGCGGCAGGCTGGTCCTCTCCGCACACATTCTTCAGTTTTTTATGGCAGGCTCGTGCCTGAACACATTCGTGATGCGGCAGGCTGGTCCTTTCTGCACACGTTCATCAATCTTCATGGGTTAGATGTTTCTGCTACTTCGGATTCTTACGTTCTTGAGTCGACATCCCAAACTCATGCCTGAATAAGTTTGTGACGCGGCAGGCTGGTCCTCTCCGCGCACATTCTTCAGTTTTTATGACAGGCTCATGCATGAACAAGTTTGTGATGTGGCAGGCTGGTCCTCTCCGCACACATTCATCAGATTTTATAGTTTGGATGTTCATGCTACTCCGGGCTCCTATGCCCTTGAGTCGACATCTCAGCTCATGCCTGAACAAGTTTGTGATGCGGCAGGCTGGTCCTCTCCGCTCACATTCATCAGTTTTTATGACAAGTTTGTGTTGCGATAGGGTTCTCTTCGCACACATTCATCGAACTTTATGGGTTAGATGCTTTGCTACTCCGGACTCTTATGTTCTTGAGTCGACATCTCAGCTCATGCCTGAACAAGTTTGTGATGCGGCAGGCTGGTCCTCTACGCACACATTCATCAAAATTGAATGGTTTAGATGTTTATGCTACTCCGGGCTCTTATGCCCTTGAGTCGACATCTCAAGCTCATGTCTGAGACCTCTCGCGTTTTTGTGAGTACACTGCACAACCGTAGGGGTCCGGACAGCCCCAAGTGTGGCGGTGTGGGTATTGCGTTCCCCGTAGCGCTTAGCAGCGCAGCATCGTAGTGAAGCCTTTTGTAAAGGGAACGTCTCGGGTTACATGTGTAACCCTTGTTCCCTGAAAAAGGCGGAACGAGATGTTGTGCTGCTTTGCCGCACTGGGACGTCCCAGGACTGCTCTTCAGAAAAAGGTATCAGTCGACACGCTGGTGACGCCTCTATTTTATAGCCTGGCCACAGGTGCATCTAATGATCTTCACCAGCCCAGGCTATAAATTCAGGTCAATGTTCATTGAAGTGTTTCACACAAATTCACAGCTGCTCACAATGCAAGATTGTTCCCCATAGCGCTTAGCAGCGCAACATCTCGTTCCGCCTTTTTTCAGGGAACAAGGGTTACACATGTAACCCGAGACGTTTTTGTGCTATAGTGTCATTTGGAACGTTGAAGACCTGATTCAGAACTAGTGTTGACTTTGTCTACAGACGTAACATAATTTTTAACGTATAGGTTGTGTTTAAAACAAAAAGGAAGGTTAGTTAAAGGTTTCTGCTTTATAGAGATTAAAGATAATTTCAGTGCTAGAGTTGCTAACTTTGTTTGACTGAGAAAGGATGTGAGCATAAGTATCTCAAGCGAAATGTGTTTATGCCCTTTTGTGTTTACCCTGTCCATTTTTGGCATATTAATACATGCGGGTTTGCTTTAGAGCATATGTAGGTCTGTTTTTGTCTCTATTAATGCTTTTAGGAAATGATGTTCCCAGTTCTTGTGTGTAATTGAATGCATTCATGACACAAACATGCTGTTGTTTATTTGTAATTACAGAAGAAGATCCATTCGTGTTCTTGCAATGAACAGTTCACCCACACAATCCTCTATATATTTTTTTCATCTCTCGTCACATCCTTAACATTCTGACAAGCCTTGTCATTTCCATACTGGCTTCCTGTCAACGTGTGTCATTCTTAGTCTTCCCCTACCTCACCATCTGCCAGACATCATTCCCCCTCCTTAAGCAAAACTGGCACCCGATGGACAAAGATGTCCTGAACATTGCCTGTCAGGCTGCCCAGCCTACATACAGCTCTTAGAGAACACATACAATTGCAATACTGTGTGTCACCTCCAACATGGCATAGATTTGTAGCTATTTTCATCTGCATTTGAAGGTGTTGACCGAGCATAATGTTTCTGTTAGAATTCTGTCTTCAATCCATTTTAATGTGCAGAGACAACTATAAGTACGTTATATGTTGTCTTCTTAAAGGAAGTACGTAAAGAGTGGCACTTTTAAACATTGCTCTGTTTTTTACTGTATGATATGCCAAATACTGACTCAACCAATGTAGTTTTTTATTTACTGTATATATTGTTCTGCATGTTTCATGAAAATGTTCCACAGACTTACACTAAAGGAGATATCCAGACTTTATCTAGACCAGAATATCATAGTGACTTAGGGGCTCTTCTGACTTGGGGTAGTAAGAAACAACCTAGGAACCACCCAGAATACCCTAGCAACCACATACAACATGCTACTAACAACCACTCAGAATACCTAAGCAACCGCATAGTAATGCCCTGGCAACCACCTAAGCATTTTTGAGTGGGCAAACACCACTCACGTTTTCGTCAAAAAATTTACAACATCTAGTTTATTTGATTTGTTAAAAAGAGATTTACATTTTTGAAGAGTATTTCAAATCCTCTGATTTCTGAAGGCATAATCGGGCCCTCTTACAGCAAGAGATAAAAGCAAAGATATTAAATATTAGGAGATGCAAGTTTCCTCGGGCAGCCACAGCTTGAGTTTCTTAAGTATATCTTTGGAATTGAGTTTTCCTTTATTTATTTCTGGTTATGATAATAACTGTATGGCCTGCAGCTTCCAAGACGTGGGAACACATTTCAAATGGGTTCCATTTTTTCAATACATCAAACAATGGTTAAACATACTGTGACAGGGAGCGCCGTCACCTTTGGCTGCGCTAGCACTAGTTCACACACGCATGAATTCCTCCCACATTTCCCTCTGTTTACGTGACGGAACCGTGGATGCACACATGCTCCGTTAGTGCCCCTAGATTCAAACATGCTACATTTTACACATAATTTACATTCCCCAGAGAGCCATTACCCCTCTATAGAACACCCACACGTAGACACAACGTGTTGTTTGAATGAACCTGTTCTTTATTTGTTTTTATCTTTGTGCTCTTTATTTGTGTACTGGCACACAAGCTGAGTATTTTATATGTATTATATTGAGAAGTATTATTCCTGTGTTATGGTAAGCAATATGCGTTGTTTATGGTTATATATGTGAAGGATATATAATGATATCTGGGAACTTTCCGACATGGATGGTGTGGCCCAAAGTGGGCAGTATTTAAAGAGTCCTCCATTCACTGTTAGGAGAGTCTCAGTTTGAACTTTAATGTGGAAGGATGTATTGGGAGACTCTTGTAAAATCCAAAAAAAAGAAGTTTGGTTTTCTTACCAGTTTGTTTGTTTATTTTTGTTTTCTTTTTGCTGGATTTTTTGAGATTACTGAAAATAAAACATCACTGCACGTATGTGCTAGTGCGGCTGAGTCATCATTGCAAGGGTATCCGTCCGTTCACACTTACCAACTTTAACTTTTAGTTGGCTTAATTGCATTGCACTAATTTTCCAGTGAATGCACTTTCACTGGTTTATGTGTGCGGAACTAGAGTGCTACTTTCCTTATTTATTTTAAGGTACAACAGATTCTCCCTCACAAGATTCTTCCTTTTGCATTTCACACTCTCCCTCTCTTAAACACTTTTCAGTTTGCTCTCACACACCCTCACATGGCTCAGCTCCTTCCAGAAATGAGCACTCTCTACCCATCCTACATTGGATGTAGATGTCATTTCAAGAAATTGTATCTTCTCTTAAGGATCTGTTGTTGCACATTATTTACTGAATTACACACACATTCAGGCTAAAATTTTTACAAATTTGATCAATATTTAAGCTCCTGTTATATGTTATACTATACAGCATTAAAATGATAACTCTATAATTGATAACATTATTTGATAACAGTTCACCCTTAAAAAAAAAAAGTCATTATTTAATCACCCTTATGTTGTATCAAACCCATGTGACTTTTTTTCCTAATGCAGAACACAAAATTAGATGTTTTAATGAATACTGGATTTCTGTCCATATTTTCAATAAAATGGCAGTGGATAGTGCCAGTGGAAAAAGGACCCAAATATATAATAGATGTAGTCCATGTGGCTCGTGCATCGAATCCCAATTATTTTATGGCATATGATTGGTTTGGGTGAGAAACAACCCGAAAATGATATTATATTTCAGTGAAAATCTTGATGTCAGTGGCGTGTTCATGAATGCTATGAAAGAACTTCTCTCATGAAGTGAAATATTACTTCGATTTTGGGTTGATTCTCACCTTCAGAAGACAAGCAGTATTGACTACTTTTAGGATACTTTTGGGTCTTTATTAAGCTTTAAATTGAAGCACTATCCACTGCTGTTGTATTGAAAAGACAAACAGCGATATTCATCCAAACATCTTCTTTTGTTTTCCACATAAGCAAGGAAGTCATATGAGTTTGAACGACATGAGCGTATGTAAATTATAACAGAATTTACACTTTTGGCTGAACTATTCCTTCAAGGCTTTTTATATTATGTGCTGGTTGAACGGCTTTTAACCCTGTACAAACTATATGGTGCTAGAATGTTACGGTGAGTTCTTTAGTTACAAAAAATCATTCATGAACCACAACAAAGTTTGCCTTAATATTTATGTGCTTATTACATTCACAAAAAACTTTCATTAGCTGTTTAGATTTAGTGCCTAAGGGAAATTTCAAACATGCTGCTTGTATAGTCAATGATATTAACCTTGTTAATATGCAAATAATAACTTCATCCAAGGGTTTAGTAAAGTACACTGTGAAATGTCAAAACAAAATTACTAACCCAGGGTAAATGATGAAAAGCATGCAATTTGGAACAAGTTAACCCAGGATTAAATTAACCTGAACATTAGACAGACACATAGTAATGTCTGATGGTCAGGTAAGACAAAAAAAATCAATAATGCTAAAACAGAGATGCTTGGTGACCAGGTCAAACAATGTAAAAAAGAGGCCAATTTTTATGTGAAGGCAAGAGCACAATGGATTGATAAACAAACCAAAACAGTCTGATGTGTTACAATAGGGATTTATTTTGCCAGATGATGGTGATTGCTTTTTATTATTTATTATTATATTTATTATTATTTTCAATTGGTTGTCTTGTTATCTTAGCATTTTGACCTGTTGTGTTCCAGCGATTTTAGCTACTTATAGAAGAGGGATTAGGTAGCTAAATTGTGTAACATTCAGGGCTCTATTTTCTATGCAACACCTCTTTTTTGTGAGAGTGCTAATTATAAGTAAACTTTTCGTCCCAGCACAAAGCCCAAGTAGGCATGGGTGGAAGTGTTTACACTATCTGTGGGTTGATGTTCACAAACTGTGGATGTAGTCTATGTTATTGAAGTGCCGCAAAGTGCAGTTTCCTATTTTCCTGAGAAATAGGTAACTGTGTTTAGACATTTCAGAAGCACCATTTCAGGAGCTAAGATGATTCGTTCTTGGCGCAAAGTCTAAACTCAGTTCCTGCATTTGCAGTTTGGAGATTCCACCAGCAGGTGGTAATAAAGTTAATGTCCAAACACTGAATATACAGTGGAACATCAAATTATGTCCCTGACTATCATTGTAGCCATTTTATTGTGATCTTTAAAAGGACCCAAAATTGGCCTGTGGAAGAAGTTGGAGAGGGTAAAATGTTTGGATTTGGGGTGGTGGTTATTTATATATAATTTTTTTAGACCACTTCGCTTGAAATGTAATTTGAATTAGAATTTTTTTGTGTGTGTGTTTTTCAGTAAATTAATTAAATTTTAAACCAAAATCAACTGATAACAGTGAAAAATAATGTTCCCTTGATCCACAGCCCAACCTATAAGGCCGATACAATCACTGTTAATACTAGCCATGATTTGTGTGTCAGTAAATCAGTTTGATTAATAATGCTTGCATTTTCCATAATTTAACAGAGCCTTCATTCAAGTCCTGACAAGAACCACATTTTCCATGCATATAAAAGGAGTGTGCCACTAGAAATATGCCAGACATTTAACATTAGCCCATTAGTGCTCTGCGGGCACAATTTCACCAAACCCACTTGCGTCTAGACTCTAGACAGAAATATACGACAAACTAACCAATAGATGTAGTGGCGTGGGGTGTAAAGATGGTGTGTGAATATGTACTATCGTCCTAGGGGCCGCGGATCGAAACTGCGTTTTGTCCCACTCTTTTTCCATCTTTTTCCATCTCCACTCTGTGGGAAATTAGCAAATTTATTTAAAACTGTCAGTATTCATCACCAATAATATGTAAAAATGTTCTATGTAAATTAGTTTAATTTAATCTCGGCTGCATTCGGCCACCATTATATTAAGGATATATGACAAATGATCAGACTAGAAATCTGAATAAAAATTCACCACCATTAAATATTTTATATAACAGGCTCATTGTATCTGCTCACAATTTATATATGAGAAAATTTAGCTCAAGAATGGAATTATTCGGGGAATATTGAAAGAATTAAGGTGTACGTCGGATCACTCTGCCATGCTGAGTTGATATGACACATCTGTTAACTCTTTAGAGTAATACTATTCTCAAGCCCATCAAAATAGTATCAAAAATATGTTGAAATAGTATTAAAACTTGGAGCATAGACCTTTAAGAATCAATTGACGAGATTATTTATCAAAATATACCACAGTCAAATCCTCTTTGAATACAAACAAGACTGTATTTCTCATCTACAACATAAAAACTAAACTAACAAACATAAATAAAAAGGATGGTGAATGAGCTGTAACAGAAGGTGAATGGAACCTGTTACAGCGGAAATGTAACTTTATGTGGTCCATAGGTCAAGCCTTTGAAAACCATCAATACTTAATTTATTGTACCTCGATTTGAAAACAGGTTACCCGAAGTATTTAAATAAAACACCAGCCCTTTTTAGCAAAAGTCTGGTGGTGTACTTGCATTTCGTTGCATTGTGTTTTGTTTTGTTGCATTACTTTGCTTTTTTGGATGTTTGGCTGGGTAGGTAGAAAGTTCTGGTTGTTCTCCATCTTTGTTTTTGAATGCCAGATGGTTTGGTATTGGAATGATCAGGTAGGACTTTGAAGTGAGGCCTCCCACAAGGGACACTCGTGAGTCCCTGTCACGTGTATGAGTCGTAGAGCAGAGTAGAGAACTCCTCTTGGAACTTTGCTTTCAAGCATTCCTGAACTTTACATTGTGCGGAACCTGGGCAGAGGGGCACCAAAGCAAAGTCAGCCTATGAAGGGCTAAGAGGAGAGCAAGAGCCAAGAGAAAATTGGAGAGAAGAGAATTCATCCTAGGAGGGGAGGTTTTGTTGAGTTGAGGTTGGCCGCACCCTAAAGGTGTCTTGAGCCAATCAGAAATGTTTTTTACGATGTCACTTGATCCCCTCTTTCCATCCTTTTTCAAAATTGATTTACAATCCTTTGTGTAAAGGCCTCTTAAAATTCCCACTCGAAAAAAGTACATGTTTTAATCATACATTTTATATCTTAAAACAAATGATAACAACAAAATGAATTCACCCATTGCTCTCCTCATGTAAAGGCAAACTCTTACATTCCAAACACGATACATTTGTTTTGAAAAATAGTTAACTACTCTTAATATTTCCTTTAATATTAGTTAAAATAATAGATACAAATTTATATATAAGTTGATTTCATCGCAGTGATTTGGTCATGGTGAATTTCGAGGTGTGCAGAGAAGGATTTGATCTGGAGGTGGGGTCTGTCGATCGCATGAAGCCATGGTTACTGTAGTAAAACCAAGGTTATTTTTCATAAGGTTCGTTTAGGGGTAAGGGTTGATGTAGTTTAAAATCTGGGTGCAAATAGTGTATGAAACTATTTGCACTTGGGTTGGGTACTGGGTGTAAATAGCATATTCCATTGTGCAAATAGGATCTGCCTAACAAATAAGACCCTCAATGTTGTCTGTCAGAGAACTCAGGACAGTTATCATGAATAGTAGAAAATCTACTGCGCTGTTCCTTTAAGGATCACAGAATTGAGCTAATTTGAATGAAAATATTAATCAGTCAGATGATTCATTTTCTGTTCTCTCTCTCTCTCTCTCTCTCTCTCTCTCTCACTCACACACACACGCACGTGCACACGTACATGTTGGTGAGGCTATCCTTATAAGAAATCTCCATAGACATAATGATTTTTATACTGTACAAACTAAAGATTATATCCCCTAGCCCTACCCCTAAACCTAACCCTCACAAAAAAACGTTCTGCTTTTCTGCTTTCAAAAAAAAACAAAAACATTATTTAGTATGTTTTTTAAGCAATTTGAATTATGGGGACACTAGAAATGTCTTCATAAACCACATTTACAGCATAATACCCTTGTAATTACCAGTTTGTAACCTAAAATAAAGTCCTCGTAAACCACCCAAACCCACACACACACACACACTCACAACCCATACTTATATGCATATGCTTTAACACCATGGTTATATTCTCTTCTCACATTCGCTCACTCGCAAACTCACATAAACTCTCTCTCGCTCTCTCTCGCTCTCTTTCTCACTCTCTAGGCTATAATCAGCAGTGAGTGGGGGCCGTCCCCATAGTTCTTCCAGGGCTCTTGGGGCCAGTGACAGAGCTTTGTGTTTTAGAAAGAAAGAGAAGGAACGAGAGAGAGACCTGGGCAGTCAGCTTGGTAATTATGTTGCCAAAGTGCCACGCAACTTGCTGTGGTACAGCACTAATAAATTGCCTGCTGTCTGCATTTTTTTTTTCACGCTCTGTTTTTAGAATGAGACGAGGTGGAAGAAATGGCAAAACAACAAGTTGTCGGTATTTATATATCCCCTTCAGTCTTCAGATATTATGGATGGTCAGTGTTACGATATCATAACGATATACTTGAACACAAAAGGGGCGAAATCACTAAACAGTTGATCCACTTCTGGGCAGTGTTTTACAGTGCAAAAACCTGCTTTTTATTCACTGATTACCTACAGTCCAGTTTAATCTGGTGCTAAATGTGCTTTGCAAGTGTTTTGCAAGAATTATTAAAGGCTGAAGTGTGTAAAATTCTGTGCCACTCGCACCAGAAAATGGAATTGTAAAACAAAAACATCGTTGTCCGACAGATTTCCCGAACACTCCACCCTTCGGCCATTGATTGAACAAACAGATAGTCCTGTCCCAAACTCACGCCATTGAAAGAGTCAATGTTGCTGTGTTAGGCTGGATGGGCCGCTCAAACAAACAGAAAAATTGTAATAGTGCCACAGCGACACAGTGTTTAAATTTTTTGAGGAAATCAACCTACCTACTTAGTTACCTCTGCATACTAAACTGGGTTAGGAGACAATATTTTAACATCAAAAAAGTTACAAAATTCAGCTTCAAATTATGTAATTTGCTGGAAAAATTTATATAGTGTATTAAATATAAATTTTGTGCATTAAGAAGTACATAAACCAGTAGTTCTCAAAGTGTGAGGTGGGGGGCGAGATGGTATTGTAAGGGGAGTGCGGAAGACTGACTCGTTCTCAAATCACATTCACACATTCAGCAAAAATAGTCAAAATACACGCAAGAACCAATGTGTGCAATTTCTACACCTCTACTTTTTCTCCTGCTTTGTGTAAACTTTTGGAAGGTTCTGCAGCGCAAACTGCACAAAGCATGTAATAGTGTAAGGTGTGCTCTCAGCTGCACTTATGTAAACAAAGATGTCTCGCTTGCCAGTTTCAAATGTTGGAAACGATGAATTAACACTGATATTTCGGTATCAAACACTATCAAAAGGCTTTCGAAGATATATAAGGCACAAGAGTTAAGGATGACTTGTATGGTACTTTTGGAAATTGGACAGCCTGTCACCATCCTCTCATCCTTCAGTCATGTCGCTGACATGTATTATCTGTTATTTTTCTCAGTGCTGGCTAGGATGGGCCAATCACATAAACAGTCGTTTATTCTTACTGAAAGTTTATTGTAGTTTAAAAATGGTTTTATATATACTATTGAGGCAGATTCAACTTCACAGGTATGAATCCTTGCAATTAGTATTATTATCTTTGGAAAAAAAACAACAAAAAAACGATCCAGTGTAAATGTCTTTATCGAGAGAACAACTGTCTGCTACTTAAATGCAGATGAATGGAGAATTTGGTTTTGCAGTGTGTTCATGGCCAGGGGTTGCTCCTGCAGCAGTATAACTTTTTATTTATTGATTTTTTTCCTTCTGTTTTTGTATGGCTGTTAATCTTGTGCATTTTGATCACTTTTGGCAAAAAAGCGGGACGTGACCAAATACATTTGAGAACCACTGACATAAACTATGACGGAAACACACTTACTAAATAAACTCCAATAGAATTTATATAGACACACAAAAGCTTATCATGTAAAGTGATTTTGCTCCAACAGTTCATGCGATTGAACAATTTGCTCATAACTGGATGGCAGAGATATCTTTGCATACAGTAGCTTCTCAAATATTGCTTTGGCTCCGGTATTTCAGAATAACCGAGTTTGCAAATACAAACTTGAACTGTATGGAAGAGCACGTTTATTGACAATTTTGGTTCATCTTACACGTAAAGAAAAATATCTTCTAGATCCACATGGCGAAGTCAGAAGGATGGACTAATGCACATTCATAAATGATTTACTACACCTGCCATAAAAATTATTGGCTGTCTAACATTAGCCTACGTCCCAGAAATATCCGATGTGCTATCACTCCTAGACATAAGACATTTGCCATGATTTTGTTCTCTTGAACACATGGTATGGAAATGCTGCTTTATTGGCGAATAGTTTTTGCAATATTGTGATTTTTCGTATATATTTAATTTGCAAATTGAATAGAAACTTATTTATCGTCATTCATTTCAGCACAAACACATGTCTCCTTTATAAACAAACAAGACTTGTTATAGATTATCATCGACTGGCACAGTTACCATAATAGGGAAAAATAATGTTTTTTTAAGAGAGATGTTTCGGTACATTTTCTATTGATCATGTTGTTATTTATGAAATGAAGATGCTCATTTCAAAAGACGGAGAATAATATTTTAACTGGGCATATATCCAGATTTGTTGTGTAGTGAAGTATCGCAGTAGTCTGCTGCATTCTCCATAACCCAGCACTCAGTGAAGTCATGCAAGATGTGAAATTGCGCAAATTGCATTCAGCACTAATTTTGTGACTGCTGTTAACTGATCAGCATAATTTTGTTGAATCGTGAATCTTGTTAAAACAATGCAATGAGCGCAAATAAACAACAATATCAGTGGGAGCAATTAATTCTTAGTGAATTTCCCCCCAAAACATTTGAGTGCACATGAAATATAGAGGTTATCTCACCTAATCGGCACATCCAATTTGGCACCACAACACAGATTTCATATTCCACTTATTTATTCAATATTTAAACTCCCCTCTGTGCTCATCATCTTTGACACAGTTGGTTCAATCAAAGGCTCTTTGATTCTCAGGCAGAGCCAGTCTCCGAACTTGAGGCACAAACTCCTCTGGCCCAGGAGGGCACAACACAATGGAATTATGGGTTAAGAAAAAAATCCAAAACCTACAAAAAATTCAAAAGCTACAATTTTCTTTTGTGATTTTGTTAATATTTGAATATTCTCTGAAATGTGCTCTCTTTAGTCATGAAATTTTTGTACAATAAAATATATGTATTTATTTTGCCCACTGTAACACCCCTTGGGTAAACAATCTGAGACATAGAATTGCATTATGAGAATTTTGCTTAAACTAGAAGCATTTGTGTTCACATATTCGTGCGAACGATAATTTTATTAGTTTATGTCAGTCTCACATGCATACGTGTGTTAACATTTGGAGTAGCTGACGTTTGCAATGTAATGTGATATTCTTCCTCGCTGGGCATGTGATTATTCGTTGTATACATGCAAATGTCAACATGACCACGCATGAATGTAATCACCCTGATCTGCAATTTACATCTCTTCATCCATTCATGCTCAACGTAGAGTTCAGTATTCATCAGTATTCAATACTAATTATGCTACATCTACACTGGAATCACCTCTATATGCCACTTACTAGATCATTATTGTCAATGAAGGAACTGCTTCTGGTTCATTCATTTTAAAGGGTGTGGGGGAAGGTGAACAGGCTGGTCACAATTTGGTGACTGGGATGGATTGTTGACACAGAGAGGCTGGTTGACTGTTCGAGACCCTGCAAAGGGCCTTTATTTTTCAGTAAGCATGAGTAATCTAGGATGCTTTCGGTGTGTATGTGTGTGTGTGTGTGTGTGTGTGTGGCCAACTTCAAAGACTCTCACAACAGAAAAGGAAGAATGGCTTCCATGCTGTGCAGCGAACTCAATTCAAGTGAGCTCACCATGAACAGGTGCCTACTTCCTATTTGCCAAGATTGTGTATTAAGTGTAGTTTAGGAAGCTGAACACAACTATTATTAGAGTGCTGTATGACATTTTAAAAAGTCTGCTTTGATTGCTTAGCTCAAATAAAGTGTATATGTTTGTGCAGTGCAGGTATGCAGTGCAAATACTGTATGTTTTGGCAATCAGTAATGCATATTGTTAAGCTATATGAGCAAAAAATAAATAAAAACTGAGATTCAACAGAAGAGATATACTTAATATCTACATATTTCTAACTGCAATCCATTAGGCCTCCTTTGAGTTTCTGAGTAACTTATCTGAATAGGAAAGTATGCTGTTAAACACATACAACTTCTGTGAACCGCATACTGAAAGGTTCAACCTGTAGTTTTTAAAACAATGTCACTTTAAGACCAGGAAACAGATACACAGACACATTTCTCAGAGCATATGGGCCACAGAATCCCAAAGCATGTTGATGATCTTGTCAAGAAGTCTTGTCAGATTCATACTTTGGGACTGAATGCTGGACAAAAACTACATTGCTAGTGGTGCACATATGGCCCTTCAAAAGACAAATGCTGAATGTATTAAACATCCCATGTGACCACAGATCAATTTGTCAAAATGTATTTTTGGGAAAAATGTATATATGTCTTTTATACTGTTACCAATGGGCAGCGGTGAAGTGGAGTCAATAAGCAGGGAATGGTGAACCTTGATTGGTTGACTGATAGACTGGTGTTATGTACATCACATTTGCATTTATTGAACTTAATTTAGCTTAATAATTATAAAATGCTTAATAATACAAATAGTGTCTGGAAATTATAGTAGTGAGTTTTTTTTCCCCCGCATTGCTGTTATGAACATTTTTGGGGAAATATGCTTAATTGACATGAAAATAATGACACAATGTAAAAATAAATAAATAAGAATAAAATAAAATAATGGTCCTTAAAGAGGTGTAAAATATACACTGTAAAAAGTGGTTACCTGCAGTTGCCACCTTAAGGAGCCATTGTGCTTTATGTCTACCTCATCTAACCCTTAATATGAGTTTTGTTGGTGCAACCAAATGTTTTTAGGTTGATTCAGTGATGTTAAAAAATACTTTTGACTTAAATAAAACAATGTTACCACATTAAGTTACCACATTAAGCAAGTTAAGTTAACATTTTTGTTTCCTTTTGATTTTGAGGTGAAATATGACCTGGAAGTTTCTTCATGAGATTCAACCATTAATAGTTTGAACACATTTGGCTTGAGACCAGAGCGGTTGTGAAAGAGACACAGTGTCATGTATGCGATAGTCAGCAGTGTTGCTAGACAGACCTCTAACAATATTCCTAGCAACCTTATTGCTGAGATGTCTACTGTTGCATTGTGTAATGCCATAAAGGCCTTATGGCAATTAGATGTGTCTGTTAAAGGGGGAGGTGTAAAAGATATATATGCTCACAGTCACACTTGTAAACAGTAGCAGCAAATTAATAGTGGTAATCAGCTGTGATCTGAGTGCCAGCTGTTAACTGAAGGTTCCTATCTGACTAAGCAATAAGGATCTGTACTTTCCAACTTGGTAGATCTTCCTGGACAGAACAGCACAGCTGTCAAAGCAATCCATCAGGCAGTCAGATTGAAAAACAAAATCTTTACAGTTAACACTAAGGAATGTAGGAGGAGACCCTTAGGCTACATTCACACTGCAGCTGAATATGGCCCAAATCTCCCTCCCCCCAACCCCCTCATTTGTGACAGTTCGATTTTTTATTGACTGTGTACACAGCAAAAATCACACTGACACTGGAATTTCCAATTTGGAACTTGACATTTCCATAATTGCATGCTTGATTTACCATTTGCAAGAAGAAGAGCAAGGACAAATTAGATATCTCTCAAAACCACTCGATTTTGTCAAGTGTGACCACAGGTGATTATTTCTACACTGCCAATGAAAAATAATCAGCCTCAATATGCAAGTATGCAAGGTCAAGAATGCAAATAAAAGAAGTAACCATGGCTGCATCACATTCCCAATATTCAGAGTACCATTAAGCAGTCTAATCTTTGCTTCTCATGAAGGGTGTTTTACACTTTAGACCTTTTCAGACCAGTAGAGCACAACAGTGCCTGTCACCTTTTTTTAGCCATCTTGGTCCTGGAAGTATTTTCCCCATAAATGATTTTTCCATAGGGAGCTTACCTATGAAACAAGGCAACCAGCTTTGAGGTGTATCACAACATTACACACTTTGATTTGAAGCAAAAATGATACAAAGACAGGTATAATAACGTACAATAACATAATTGAATTAAAAACAATGGAAACACATAGAACTATTAATTTAAAGTTTTTGATTATAAGTATAGAAACAATACATTTTAAGTTTAATGCAAAATTCGAATACATAGTTCATAGTGTATCTTGGGGTGAGCAGTCACTACAGAGCTCTTTTGGCTTGCTTTGTTTACAATTGGTGGAGCTTTCACAGGATCATTTTATTCACCACAAATTAAGCTATTAAACTTGTAAAAGTTGAAATAACTAGAATGAGGGCTTCAACAAAAGCATATTAACTGCAGAGAAAAGTAAAACAAGTTGCTTCTAGCAGTTAACACTATTACTCCAGAGAGTTTAATTTAATTTTCAAATTTTTTATGCTTCTTGTGATGATACCAGCACTACTAAACAACTGAAACAGTACAATTATTTGTGTCAGATGTCATCCTCATCCTGGAAGCGATTTTGGTACTTTGTTTTTTCAACAGAACGAGCAGTATGGCTGGTGGCATTGTCATGCTGGAGGGTCATGTCAGGATGAGCCTGCAGGAAGGGTACCACATGAGGGAGGAGAATGTCTTCCCTGTAACACACAGTGTTGCTATTGCCTGCAATGACAACAAGCTCAGTCCGATGATACTGTGACACACTGCCCCAGACCATGATGGACCCTCCACCTCCAAATCGATCCCGCTCCAGAGTACAAGCCTCTGTGTAACACTCATTCCTCCAACGATAAAACGATAAAAGTATGTCCGACCATCACCCCTGGTGAGACAAAACCGCAACTCGTCAGTGAAGAGCACTTTTTGCCAGTCCTGTCTGGTCCAGCAAAGGTGGGTTTGTGACCATAGGCAACGTTGTTGCTGGTGATGTCTTGTAAGGACCTGCCTTACAACAGGCCTACAAGCCCTAGGCCAGCCTCCGTCAGCCTATTGCAGACAGTCTGAACACTGATGGAGGGATAGTGCATTCCTGGTGTAACTCGGGCAGTTGTTGTTGCCATCCTGGAACGGTCCGAATGTGTGATATTCAGATGTACTGATCCTGTGCAGGTGTTGTTACACGTGGTCTGCCACTGCGAGGATGATCAGCTCTCTAAAATATCTGTTAGAGGTTGAAAAGGATAACAATATTTTTTGAAAGTTTTAGTCAGGTTTTAGAGAAAACCACAGAACAAATATGGCAGAGTATTCTGGAAAGTGCTAAATTTTAATTTCTCTGCATTTGGTAAAATTGATCATCCGTTTCAATCAGTACACTGAAGAGATGGGTGGGAATATCTGGGGTGGTTTCGACTGGTTTATTTCCTACTCGTCGAATAAGAGACTTGCAGTGTCTGTTGGAAATGAGGTGTCCTCCTCTTCAACTATTAATTGTAGTGTTCTGCAAGGATCACTGTTAGGGACAATATTGTTTTCTTTGTATATGTTACCTCTTGGATATGTAATTCAGCAACACAACATTAATTTGTATTGCTATGCAGATGATCTACAATTTTATTTATATTTGGATCCCAATAATCTGAATAGTTTGAAGGTTCTTCAGGCATTGTTTTCCATATGCCAATTCCCATATGGAAAAACAAATGTTTTTGTGCAGAAAAATGGAATTGGGCTTTTTGCCTTGCTGTGTGACCATTCTTAGGTGTATTACTGTATATAAGAGAACGTAGATATTTTTCTAATGAATGCCAATTTCTGTGAGCAGCAAATTATTGGCTTTTGCTAAATTAATTTAAATTTCAGCAAAAAATTTTATTCATTTGAATATATAATGCACAAAGCAGTACCAACTCTTTCAGTAGAAAGTACTGTGGAATTAGTCAAGTCATTGAAAATGGGCCTTTGTCTTGAATGATACCTGAACATAATAAAAGTATAATTTCCACCAGAATGACTTCACAGCCATGCAATAGGTCATTGCACAAGAGGGTAAAAGTGCTGTTTGATGACACCTGAACTTATCCAAATATCTGCACGTAGCCAACTTGCTTAGACCTATGTTCTTGAGTTCATAGGGCATTGTTGCAGAAATACAGAGAAACCTGTAATATTCTCTGGCAGTATGCCTGAGACTACAAGCCTTTTGTATTACTGTATGGCAAGTGAACTTCTCTGCACTCAGTGTATTGGGAGGCAACTGCCAACTGGCTAGAGAAAGAGAGAGTGTTGCGATTGGCTTAACAAACATTAATGGTAAATCAGTGACCTTTTTGGAAGCAAGCATAACAAACACATACTATTAAATATATGTATTGATTTAGCATACACCATTGCAGTAATCATGTAGCAATTGCAGCTTGTCTGCTGTTATTCGAAATTATGGTTCATACACTGCCATCTTTTCGTATTTCCAAGTGCACAAATCTGCTTCAGTTATTGGATTTCGAGTCCATGTGACACTCATCAAAGTCTTTATGATTGACGTATCATTTCATACAATCTGTCAGAATTCTTAAGATGGTACTTCATTCACTGCATGTGAATGCTACTGTAGATAGTGCAGAGCTGGACACAGGATTGTTTAGTACTTGGGGGATTTATAGCCTTCTTTTCTGCTTAATTTAGCTCAACAAGTCTTTGTGATGTCATAATCAATCAAAAATTCCTCATTTTACAACAGATCTCTTCTTTTCACTCTCTAGCTATTCTAGCTTAAGTCCCCATAGGCACTGGTTTGGTACGCGCATGTGCGTGCATGTGTGTGTGTGTGTGTGTGTGTGTTTTATTATTATTAAATTTTTTTGATCAATTATGAAAATAATTTAGTATGAGATGTTGTTATAAAGCACTGACCACTACATTGCTCTGTAGAGCAATGTAGCAACCTGTGAGTCATGAAGATATTATTTAAGATTAGGCTGGGTTTAAGTGCCATGACAAATTGCACAATGATGATAGATAATGGATTGTACCTTGTGAAAATTTAACCAGAAACCTTCTGGGTGACAGCCCTGAGATTTAACCACTATGCCACCCCAACCCACTGAGAGTATGTTTAATTCTCTGAAGCATCTTGGTAGGTCAGGAAAGGACACCATTGTCTAATTCCAGCTCAGATTAATCCAGTTCCAGTCTGAATTGGAGAATTGAAGCTCTGGGTACCCTCAACTTGTTTTTTTGTACCTGATTCACAAACCAAGCACAACAAACGATGAAACACAAATTCAAACACTGTGGAATAGTTCATTATTCATGGGTAGCTGCAATTGGATAACATGTTGTTTTATTCATCAAGGTCTCTTTGGTTCTACTGCCCTGTAGCAAGATGTCTCTTTACGCGAAGCATTTCAGAGAAGATCTGAGATTAAATCTCTTCTTGCATATCAACTATTAGTTCTTTGGTATAAGTGAAGCCGAAACACTCATGTTAGTCTTTGCAGCCATCACAGTTCAACTAATGCATAAGTCAATACTGTATCTCTAAATTACTAATGCATGACCTATAGAATAAAGAACTAACTAATTAATATTCATAGTATTAAAAAATTAAAACTGGTCAAGCATTACATTATTTTTAGAGACCAAGAATGGAAAAAACTTAAAGCTGATGTGTGTAATTTTTTGATAAAATTCAATGTTTTTAATTAATCCTCGTATCCCAGGATAATATACAGAATCAAATAAAAGTAAGCCATTCCTTGGTTGATTTCCCTGAAAAGTCTAAACACTGTCTCTCTGTGGTTATTTCAGACATTGATCTGTTTGTTTGAGTGGCCCGTCCAGCCGAACACAGCGACATTGGCTGAAACAATGGCGTGAGTTTGAGGCAGGACTATCCTTCTGTTATTAGTTTACAAAGGCAGATGGAGGGTATATTTAAAAAAATAAATAAATAATATATATATATGTACCCAATCCTACTTGATTGGATTTATATATATATATATATTATTTATTTTTATTATTTATTTTACAATTGCATTTGGTGACGCTAGTGTCACAGAAATTACACACTTTAGCTTTAATACTCCAGTGTCTTCAGTTTGACATGAGTAAAACAGGTCAAGTAGGATTGGGTACATTATAGGCATTCATAAGTGTACATGAATGGTCTTAACTTGAGGCTACGTGATGACATGATGAGGGTATAGAGCTTTTTTTCTTTATGCACACCATCAATAATAGATTGTAACAACATTCATGCTCAGATCATAGGAGTGTATGAAGCAATGAGGCTTCACACAATCTCATTGTCAGATAAACTTTAAAGCATTTATCATCACTGCATGTTTAGTTTGATGACTTGAAAGAATGATGCTTGCACTTTTGAATGATGCATTGTTACATATTACAAACATAGACTTGATTTTAAAATTTTCTGAATAACATGCGACTGGTGCTTGCCAGTATAAAATTCGCTGCCACAATGATTGAAGTTTGTGATTGTTGATGTTCTGAGTGGTTTTTAGCATGTTTCTAGGCTGTTATGAGTGGAAGCTAAGTGATTGCTTATTGGCCAAGAAGAGTCAAAAGAGCCCAATCCCAAGTCTCTATACTTTGGTCCTTAGATATGGCGTGGTGTCTTCCTTTAATGTATTTGTAAGGGTTTCTTCAAATCCCTAACCCTAAGGATGACAGTAATAAAAGAATACAAGCTAATTCTGTTATTTTTGAGGGGGAAAAATGAATGAATGAATGAACAAATTAATGAACTTGAATACATTTCTTTGTACAGAATGAACACATCTCATGCAAAAGCAGCTCAGTTAGATGCTCTGTAGAACTTGTCCATTTTTCTTGCATGTTTTTGCATCCTGTCATAGTGATCAGTGCAGTTTTTGTGATGTTAGGGTCTGGGACTCCCTAGTCTAGTTATTTAATCACGTGTAAAAATGTATATAATACTGTCATTACCTGAAGCAAATTTTTTTTAAAGTTGCTTGATGCCCAAGCACAGACCCCTGGCAAAGTGCAAAGAGCAAAGTACAAACTGTCTGTTAGTTACAAAGTTAGTTTTAAGTCATGTTGACAAACAAAAACTTTTCATCCAGAATTCAGGGGGAATAAAATGGATTTTGGAAAATTAATACAGTCTATGAGGGAAAAAGCCATGACCAAGCCGAGCATCTGTTGGAGAGAAAGACAGGTAATTCGTTTAGCAGTCTGTGAATCCATACAGAGTAAATCCCAGTATCTAGCTTGATATATTGAAAACATTAACATGTTAAATGTTAATAGTTCTTTTATGAACAACTAGCATGCTATTGTACATTATGAGCTTTAATTTTATCTCATTACTTATGTAAATATCTGCTACATACAGTCTTTGTTTGTCTGGAAGAAGTGAAGTACATGCCGAAACAATCACTGTTAATATTAGCCATGATTTGTGTGTCAGTAGATGAAAATTATTAATAATACTTACATTGTCTGTAATTTAACAGAATCTACATCCAAATTCTGAGGAGAATCACATTTTCCATGTGTAAAAAAGGATTGTCACTGTCATGCTGTCTTGTTTTATATCACTGGTGATTGAGGGAATGAACTATAGCCTATAATAGGATGCAAACAGGGGCCCTATGGCTAGCTCATGAATATTATTTAGATCACGTGATCTACAGCTCTACACAGGTTAACCAACATCATAATAAACAAACTAATATTTATGAGCCATGCCCCTAAACATTCGCTCATGACCCAGAGAGTCTCAAACTACCAAACATACAGTATTTGATCACAGAAGACTTGCCAATGGCACATATGTCGAAGCTTGTCCCATAAAGTACAAATAGTAAATGCACCAGCCCTTGAATGGCCATTAGTATGAATGTAACACAGACAGAAAGCATTTTGTTTAGACTGCGAAATACGTACAAAAATAGCCCACACCAGTGAGGATAGATAAATTGACCATGCAATCATGTTAAATCTACTAAAACTGTCAAGCAGAGATCTATATAAAATTAAATGACACTCACCACTATCATCAAACCACTTAAAGTGCCCTCTTCATGGTCTTCTTGAAAGCAAGCCCTCAAATATGTCTTTGAAACTCAAAAGGTGCCAGGGATCATCATGCTCTGTTATTTTTATAATGTGAACAAAAATCCTTGCGTGATTTCTTTTCCCGATGTTAAAATAATGTCTCTTATTGCAAAGACAATTATAGCCTACAGTAAGTAAGTCATTTGTAGGTTGATTTCCCACAAAGAATGTAAACACTGGCTCTGTAGCGCTTTCAAAACTTTGTTCTCTGTCTCAAACAATTGCATGACTTTGGAGCGGGAGTACCTGTAATATGCTGTTTAGCTGTGAATTTACTAGTTTTTGCAAACAATAGCAGACTAAGAGTGGCAAGAGTGTTCAGAAAAACTGTTCAGATTTTGTATTTTTTTTTTACAGATTTTGGTGGTGCCGAAATTACACAATTCATATTTAAATGTATATTTGATCTTGTATACCCGGGGCCAGCTAGTGGTGGGGTTCGGGGCTGCAGCCCATGTTGACCATTGGGTTAACGTGGCCCTGGATGCAGACAGTGGAATAATAACTGAAGAAAACCTCAGAATTAAATTGCACATAATACAGCCATTTGCGCATTGTGCGTGTGATTTCGCCAAACCTACTTGTGCCTAGACTTAGAGCATGCTTGCACTAAAATAGCAAAATTTCATGGCCATGCCCACTGACTTTGCGCTAATGACTTATGGCTGCGCTTAACACTAACACTCTTAAAATATGGTAATTAAACTGGTGAACCGAATCAGAATTGTTGTCAATATATAAATTATATTCTCTTTTCCATTTCTTAAACTTGATTAATGAGTCGGAAAGAGTGAGTGAGTGAGATAAAGATAGATGTAGCGAATAAATGCAGTCTAGTTAAGTTGTCATAATACACTACCATGATGACACCCTCTCCTAGCAAAAATCAAATTTGAAATTTATTTGCAGATTCTTGCAAAAATGGCAAAAGATCTAGATTTTATTTACTGCATCTGTTGTGTTATAGATTTCTCTATTCAGGTACATCACTGAGATACTTGCAAATCACTTTAGATAAAAGTGTGTTTCTCCGTCTCAAGGGTCCTGCAATAATCACGCTTTAATATAGGACATGTTCCAATATAGCAACAGTAGGAAAATATATTATGGCCTTTACAAAACCAGTTGTTAGTGAGATTCGCTTCATTTGTTACTGAGCAGTAACTAGAATAAACATGATGTTTCAGCCAGATAGAAAAAATGGGTCTTTAGAAAGCATGCAGAGGAAACATATGAAACAATAAATACAAGGAAGATGCCACTAATCACCAACAAACACATTCCAATTTATTTTTTTACTTCTATTGAACCACCTGGAATCACCCCTCATATTCAGACAGATATAAGGGAGGAGAACGATATCAGCCTGGGCTCTGAATGATAGATTTCCACCTTCACTTGTATGGGCAATGTACTGATTGGTGTGAGTTCTCAGACACATGTGGGGATAATGGCTGTGACACAAAAAAACAGGAACCACAAAAAGTGAAACACCAATGTCACTCTTATTAATAAAGGGTCCAGAACTCAAGAAAAGCTTTCTATACATATGTCATAGAAGAAATGTTTCTTTTGTGGTCAGATATGGTAACATGTGACCACAAAGCTAACAGAAATGGAAACAAATGTGGTCTTTGAATTCTCTCTCTCTCTCTCTCTCTCTCTCTCTCTCTCTCTCTCTCTCTCTCTCTCTCTTTCTCTTTCTCCATCTATATATATATATATATATATATATATATATATATATATATATATATACAAATATATAAAGATTAGAACAGAAGAACAGGGATCCCTGCAACAGATGTCATTGGCCCAACAAAGTCCCCCATTGAACATCATGTCAGTCTGAGTTTACATAAAGAGACAGAAGCAATTGAGGCAGTCTAAACAGATAGAAAAACTGTGGCAAATTCTCAAAGAAGCTTGGAACATCCTATCTGCCAACCACCAAGAAAAACTGTGTCCAGGTGTCCCTAGGAGAATTGGTACTGTTTTAAAGGCAAAGGTGGTCACACCAAATATTGATATAGCTTTTTTCATGTTTACTGGTCTTTGTATGACATTAAGTGATACATTAAAACTATTTATGGTATTATTTTTGAAGTCATCACCACTATGCAACATTTTTCACAAGTGCCTAAAACCTCAAGGACATTATTATAAAAATAATAATAATCTACAGCCAATTTTACAACAGTGAAAAATTATGACAAACCTCAGGTCCAGCAATGAACCATTGAAGAGCCTTTATTATAAGAGTGCTGCTGTTGTTAGAGAATAGATTGTTCGATGTTAATTAAACAATATTATACTACTGGTATATCAGTCTCTCACGCTTTAAATCATCACACCCTGTCCTGTCTTTCTCAAAAGCGCCACTGACTTATTTGTGCTATTGTTTAGTGGATGTGATTTGTAGCCTCTGTCCCCCATTCCATTATAGTTCACAAATGAACCTGCAGTTCATTACCCCATTTTAAATAACACAATCATAGATAAATCTACTACCGTTCCCAATCCTGTAAAATATTAAACGCATAAGACCTCAGCGAGAGATATGGGAGGGTAGCACCCACCAGTCAATGGATCAATATTTGCACCTTGGTTCGAAGCAATAAATATTTGATTGCCGATAATATGATTTTGACTCCGTAGCCATAAGGAATGATTTAATGAGCGCTTATGAATTAAGGGAGAAAGAGTTCCACTCTATTTCTCATGCATAATGTCTCTTTTCTCTCCATCTCATCTTTATACTCTCTCTCTTTTGATGATGCCATGCATCAGAACACGTGCAGTCTGAAGTCAAGGCATGTTTCTGCAGGGTTTGTAAAGGAAATGTGTGGAATAATACAGGGCTTTAGAGTCAGTGCTTGTTCTACTCATTTCATCATTCACACTTTAAGATCACAGTTTCATTTTGACTGTTTGTCATTTTCTGCTGTTTGAGAATTAGTGTTGTGAACTGAATCTCGTTAAGAACATTGCAGCTTTCAAGTCTAATAATGTCAACAAAGAGGTTTATCTTGCATCCATACATGATACATACTGTATATGCGAAAACAAGGCCAAAGTAAGGCCAAACAGGAAATAGCTACACTGTAAAAAAAAAATTTAATAAATAGCTACACTGTAAAAAAAGTTTTTTTTTTTTTTTAAACTGGCAGCTGTGGTTGCCAGAATAATTATGTAAAAAATGTAAAACTACTGTTTTACAGTATATTTTACAGTGCAGTACCACCTTAATACACTAATCTTCTGAAACTGCAAAAATCTACTTTTCACTTTATAATACATTGTTAATCACTGTTGTAATTACAGAAGGGCACAAGTTCACCAATAGTGATCATTATAACAGCAATGACCAATGAACATGTAGAAACAGTTCTCAGTGTCACTCACACAAATACCAAACACCATCAGGGTAACACATGTGAAATAAAAATTATGCAATAAACATTCACTGAAATACATTAAATATAACACAGAACACCCCAAAGTACATTACTGATATTAAAAATAAGAAGAAACATAACTATTCCTATAAAATATGATGAAATGTAATGGGCCATGTTGGGAATTCTGGGAACACCCGATTACTATTTTTTTATCATACTATTAACAATAATTGCTATAAAAAGTAAATGTACTCTCTTGTTAAACATCATATAAATTTGAACCGTTAATTATAAAGAAAATCATACTTTTTACATCTATATATATATATATATATATATATATATATATATATATATATTTAAATATTTCATGGAAACTACTCGTTAACCAATTTATGTTTATTTTACAGTAGCATTTTTTAATTTTTTACAGTGTATGTAAAATCTCATCAGAAATATAACCATATATTCACATATCTCATTTTTTTTTTTTTTCAGATTCATCCAGCGTTTACCATTTACTTACCTCATTACTCACACAATTATTCCAGTATCCCTCCTTCACCCCAACTCCACCTTTATTTCTAAATATTAGAAATATCAGAAAACAGTACCAAATATCAACTAAAACTTCAACCACACCTATATATTTTTCGCTTGAAACACATTGATTTTGCTATCATTACACTGGTGTTTTCCTCCACTGAAAATTGCAGCAGTCAAAACAGATTCACAGTAAGGTAAAGTTAGTGTCTAAAGTTTTGTTGAAACTGACGTAGCCAAGGGTGGGCTGGGGTGGACCAGGGCCCACCCAAATTAGACCCAGGCCAACCCAGAATATTACAGACATTTTATGCCTGTATGTAGTCTTTATTTTTAAAATTGTTTTAAAAAATGCATCAATTCAGATTTCTGAAAGTGTGAAAGAACTGTCTGAATGTGCTGCCTTTTGTTATAAAGGAAATTGTGTTCAAAAAATAAAAAAATAAACCCATCCATTTTAATTGAGGCCCACCCAAAAGTAATTTCCTGGCTATGCCCTTGGTTGAAACCTTAAAGCATTGTTTATGCACCAGTGAGTCCGGGGTAAGTTTGATAACAGAGCTGGGGGAAAGATCTTTAGGAATTCACTGCAATGAAGATATTTCTGCTTACCTTATGTTTTTCTTTTCACAGTATCCCTAAATGGTAAAATTATGTCCATCTGAAAAACAGTGAACTGTGTAGTCAATATTTCTTTCTCTATATATTGTAGAAAATGTTGATTGATGAAAGAACTTTGTTGGATTTCTTATGCAAGGCTTTTATTTATTTCTCTCTGTTGTTATTCTTTACACAGACAGTAACTTTGTGCTGGGGAATGCGCAGGTTCAGTCTCTCTACCCCATTGTGTATTGTTCTGACGGATTCTGCGAACTCACTGGCTATGCTCGGGCAGAACTCATGCAGAAGAGCTGCGCGTGTCATTTCCTGTATGGACCGGAGACCAGTGATAGGCTGTTGGCACAGATCCAGGGCGCACTGGACGAAAGGCGGGAGTTCAAGACAGAACTGGTTTTCTACAAAAAAGGAGGTAGGAGACACTGAAATTGACAGAAAAGAAATGAAAGCATATAGCGTGAGAGACTTCTTTATTAATCAAATGGAACAATACTATCCTGAATATTATGCAAGATTAGGATTAGTGTGTTCCACAAATGCTATGTCAAAGAAACGTGTATGGTACAAAGTTTCTGGTGGATATTTGATGCATTTTGGGCTAATAATCTTTTGGGAATCAAACAAATGAATGTTCCTGATATGTCACAACGGCTCACCAACACAAATCAGGAAATGAGTGAAACATCGACAGTGTCTTATATTTCAGACTGGTTGAGGTTTAATGAAACTTTAAACTCTTCACGCCAAATGAAGGGTGTAAATGGTTATACTTTAATTAGTCTCATATGGACGTCATTTTTACATAAATATGACATTAAAAAGGTGTTTCTGTGACATTTATCTATCACAGTGTGATTCAGCTCAAGAGTGACTTCCTAGTGCTTGGATTTTAAATCTTAATTGTGGCATACCTGCATTCAGAGAGGAAGAAAGGTTATCATATTTAGAAGTTAAAGCATTTAAATCTAGAGTTGTGGGACTCGAGTTCGGACTCTGACTCGAGGTCCGAGTCACAAGTCCAAATTTAATAGACATCGACTTGTCACGGACTCGGATGCATTTTTACTTGGACTTGACTCATACTCGAGCCTTTCGAGTCCATGGCATTTGTGATGCAATGAAAAACAAGCAAACAAACAAACAAACAAATAAAATAACATAGGGTGACAATGCATCCTCTTTTCCGCAGACTTGTCTTCATTTTCAGACCTAAAAAAATCGTCTGGCCGGGATTTAAAAATTGCTTCTAAATCTCCGTGATTTGGCTGTCTTCATATTGATGTGCTCTCACAGTCAGTGCTATCCTACATTCTGTGTAGTTGATACTGCGCATCAGTTTTCACAAGTATATGTCCTTACCTGTGATTATTCTGTTTGAGAGCAGCAGCGCACACTCTTTCAAAGTTAACTCTCTCACTTACCCTCCTGTGTTGTATGTGTGTGCGGGAAAGAGGTCGACATTCGCCAGACGTGCTCTTCCGCTCTCATAAAGAAATAACAATAACATAAGTTCATTTTAAAAAGTATGTTTCCCAACTGTGCAAATTATTAAATAGAACACGTTTTGTCAGACTCAATGTCATTTCTAACTGAAAATGTTGACTATATCGAGACAAAATCTAATTTACTATGTACCAGGAACATTTAAACTAATATGACGGATGGAATAGACCATGATGGGAATTGTACAACTCAGTCCGTCACATATTTGTAGCACAACCTCTGTGCATTACCTGTAAAGTTGGCACTTGCGTTTTAGTGGCATAAAGTCAGAAAATTCAATGAAGAACACAAGTGAGGGGAGAAGTTTTATACATACTAAATATAATGTGAAAAGAAATGTCAACCCAAGGTGAGTTTCATCTGGACTTTAGGGAAGTAGGCTACACCTGGACACAGCAGGAGGACTGAACAGTGTGAAGTGTAGTACTGTAGTATAAGGGTTGGGAGGGTTACTCTTAAAATGTAAACCACTACAGATTACAGAATACATGCGGTAAAATGTCATTTTTTCACTTGTTTTGACTATAAAAAATCTGCCAGTACAGTAAGACAAAATACACATGTTAAAAATACATTCTCTAAAAACCTAAATATCTTATGCAGTGTTGTTTCTAAAACAAGATAAATCTAATTGATCTTGTTTTAAGGATTTTTAGATATTTTTTACAGGAAAACAATACAAAAATATTATCAAGAATACGATTTTTGCCCTATTATCAAAGGTCTTACTAGAAAAAAGAAATTATGATCCAACGTGAATTTTATTGATAAAAAAATTATGATTGTTCCTCGTAAAATGTACATGTAAAATGGCTAGACAATTTACACAAGATTTATGTCTATTTCTTCTGCCCCAAACTTACTTCAAACTCACTTCTCTGTCTGCTCGTATGAATGTAACACATCATAAGAAAGTGTTTCACCGCTGTTCAAATGCACTTTGGATCTCATTATTTATATGTATAAATGTTTTCCATCTGAAAGGACTAAATATTAAATTAAACAAATGACAAATAAAAAGTAATCTCTTTTGCTATCAAAATACTGTTTGAATGTAACTGTATTCTATTGACCAATTATTGAAATTGTAACTGTAGTGGAATACAGCTACTTATATTTTGTGTTTTAAAAACGTAATCCCATTACATGTATTCCGTTACTCCCCAAAACTGTGTAGTATACATTTTTTTTGGACATTATTAAATGATTTAATTAAATGTATTAAACATATTAAATGTATTTGATTAATTACATTATATGTATTTCGCCCATAATTTTAGATAAAACTAAACTAAATTGACAAATTGAAAATTAAGTAGAAATAGAAACTAAAGTTCAAAATAATCATAACTCTGGTTTTAATGACTAACACAGCTTTCACTTTCTTTAGTCTATGTTTGAGTGGAGGGGAAAAGCAACAAATAATTGAAATGTCAACAGAACACAATAAGAATTGTGTTGAAGGACAATTTGTTTTATCTTCATACACCTAAAGCATATACAGATTAATTTGGACTTGGACTGGACTCGGACTCGGCATGTTATGAACTCGGTCTTGAGTCAGACTCGGACACTTTTGGACTCGGACTGGAATCGGACTCAGTTGTTTAAAGACTCGGACTTGACTCAGACTCGACTAAGGTGGGGTGAGAAAGCATGAACCAATTGTACTGAAAAGAGAATATGAAGTTATTTTTAATTTGCTCAACCCACGATTACCTTGAAATAATAATTATTTTTTGTTTCCAATTGAGAGCTCTTGGCTTTTTTATGAAAAACAAATAGCAAACACAAATGCAACCTGAGCTTGTAATAAAGAAATGTAAAATGAGAGCACATTTACAATAGCTCACTTTGAGGGAATTTGTGTGCCCTCCCCTCACAGTACATAGTCAAACAAATACCATTTCATTCTAGAAAACCAATTTATATGACCAAATGCCTGTCTTGTTCTTTAACGCATGTCTGAAGCAGCTGAGCATAGATTCAGATAACATAATTCAACAGCTCTCATTCAATTCTCTCCCACAGTGATATCTCTGAAAATAACATGAAATGGCTTTAAACCAGCCTGGGATAAACAACGGATCATAGATGACAGTTGTTTTCTTGTCTGATGGCTTGATTTATTTGATACACCGAAAGAGCACAGCATGCCATATATAGTAGTTAATGCCATCCGCATATTTACCCATCTACAGTCAAGAGAACGTGGTTCTAAGTAGCAGGAGACCATGTGAACTGTTGCAAACATATGGTGTTGACCTCTCTTTCAAACCCTATCAAACAGGTGGGGAGAATTTGCCAGACTTTCGGGGCAAAATGTTGTCCAAAACACAGCAGTGTGGACAATCGATTTCTCACCTTATTCAGTTAAATTTAGCATTTGTGCAATACGCATATGAGCAAATATGCACCCTGATGCCTGAATTCAGAAAGCACTCAGTTTGAGAAACGTTGTTTCTGACTCATTCATTTGGTAGTTTTGTAAGAGATACTCAAATGCTCGTTGTTGGTTGATTTGTATTTTAGGCATGGGAAAAAATGAGGGATTTATAGAGAATAGGCAATCTACGTGTTCTTTCCCAACGTAATGGTTGATGGTTGATTGTCTGAACAATCTGCTACAGTCCCATGTAGTACTCCAAATGTTTCCCCCATCACATTGGCTGTATATCAGTCACAACCATCTTGCAACTTTGTCACGGAGGAAAAGAACTTCAAAACCTTTTGGTACTTCCAGATCACATCTCACGCAACACTTGTGGTTTCCAGATTCAGGGTGAGGTTGCACAGAATTCAAAGGGAATAGAAGATCATAGTTGCAAGACTGTAGTAAATTGCCTTTGTTGCACGGCTGCCATTTTGCATCGAGCAACTGTCAATCCTCTGTGTTTATAAGATGAAGAGCTCAACTGGCTGCCAAACGCAAACTCCTGGTATGACACTTATCATTTGAACATAACCAAATAGAATATCCTACAAGATATTCTAAATAAAGAATATCACATGAAGACAGTGGTGAAATGCAGACTCATATTGCAATGCTGAAATAACCAGATAACTAAATTGGCTTATGAATTACATGATTTAAAGGGATAGTTCACCCAAAAATGAAAATAATGTAATCATTTACTTTCCAGACACATTTTTCCTCCATGGAACACAAAAGGAGATGTTAGGCAGAATGTTAGCCTCAGTCACATTTATTTCCATTGTAATTAAAAAACTAAATATGCTGAACATTCTACCTAACATCCTATTCCTTGTTGCACAGAGGAAAGAAAGTCAGGCAGGATTCAAGCAAGATAAGTGTAAAAGAATTTATATTTTTGGTGAGCTATCCTTTTAACTCTTTCCCCGCCAAACACAGAATTTTCCGGGTAGCCGTGTTTTAGGTGGTATACGGTAAGGAAGACCCGCACGCATGTTTTGAAAGAGTACGCAACTCTTTGATCAAAGAAACAGACTGCGATCGTCTCAAACGTGAAGTGGAACACCATACTAATACTAAAGCACATGTTTGATAAAAATGCCTTTTTCTCAGCTTTTTGTCCGAAATGTTGTTTTTGACAAAACCTACCTCTGTTCAAGTGGCAATAAAAAAAGAACAAATGAAGATAAAATAAAATAATTTTTTTTGCCTAAAAGCAGAGGCTCAGATCTTTATTTTGATATATATAGCATCTTCATATATTCATGGAAGAAAATATTCTGCGGGCCATTAAAGTTTAGCGAAAATCGTCAAAAACCCTGGCGGTGGCTGGCAACTTTTTTTAAAAACGCTGGCGGGGAAAGAGTTAATCAACTGTTTTCTAATATTCTGATTTTTGAATATGGTTCTCATTTTATATATTGGGCTAATCAATTTTTCCAATGTTTTGGTTTATGTGCACTCAAAAAAAGAAGAAAAAAATGTTATTTACTAAATTGTAGATTTTAAGGTTCAACTGCCAATTCTGGGGTGGTTTCCTCAATGGGTCCTTTTTTTTGTACCTTTAGTTATTTAATACACATTTATAACATGTTTATAATGACTACTTATAACTCAGTTTGAGTACATAATTTTACCCTAAGGACCTATTGTGTACCTTTAAATGTGCATTTATATGTTTTGTTAATTTGGCCACAAAAATGTACTTGCATAGTTCTTTATTTCTAACAGTAAACAAAGCTCTTCAATGGCAGCCATTCACATGGGTGCCAATCATTACAGTAGCCTGATTATATGTGCAAATTCACAGGAAGCCTTAATTGTATGTTTATTGCTATAATGAACTACTGCATTAAAAGCAAAACATCTGATGCATTTTAATATCGCTCAAGAAACTTTTGGCAATGTTTCAAATTATCAGCAATGGGCAGTTTGCATGCAAAACAGTTCTTTAAAATCACCAACAAATAATGCACAAGCCTGCTTTGATGTACAATATTAGATCATTTACTGTATTAAATAAGCTGATCCAAGGCTGACCCTTAAACCAATAAACATCACAAAATTGTGCAGTCAGTTTAGTAACTGGCTAATCATTAATTGTTGATTTTAGCTGTTCACATGGTACACAAAACTTTTTTTGATCCCATTTTTCTCCCAATTTGGAATGCCCAATTCCCACTACTTAGTAGGTCCTCATGGTGGTCACCTCAATCCAGGTGGCGGAGTCTCAGTTGCCTCCGATTCTGAGACCAATCTATGCATCTTCTCACGTGGCTCACTGCTACTCTCCGCAATCCACGCACAACTTACCACATGCCCCATTGAGAGTGAGAACCACTAATCGTGACCAGTCACTGCTTTTTAGTTCTTATGAAGTGGTTTGTTTTAAATATATCTCTCGTTTTATTACATGACCTGTGGTCTCAGACTGCTGGTTCAATGAAATACATACTTTTTTTTATTGAAGGTAGATTTCTTTTACTTCCCTTGACTCAAGCAATGTTTAATTAATGAAAGGGCTTGGTGATTCAGTCTCTCTCTCACACACACACGCACGCGCGCGCGCACACACACACACACACACACACACACACACACACACACACACACACACACACACACACACACACACACACACACACACAAGTGTGTATCATTAGGGACGCCAACCTCTAACCAAGCATATTTTACCTCTTTCTTTCTGTTTCTCTTCATCTCAGTTTAATGAGGCATGATGTTGAGCAGCTGCAGAACCTGCAGAAGACACACATTTGTGCATACAAAAACAAACACAGACATTAAGACACACAACAGTGAATTCTATGCTCAGCAGTCAAGACATGTCCTTTTCAACTGTCAACACCTTTAATTGCACACTACATTGCAATAAATGTCATAAACGTTTTTGTGAGCACCGGCAGACCCATGTACAAATGGATGGATGGATGTAATTGACAAACTTCAATGGAAAATTGGATATATAGAGAATTCCTTTTCTGGGAAAACTGAATGCTTAGAAATACAAATCAAACCAGACAGAGTAGAAAAGTGCAATAGATTCTCACTTTATGAAGAGATGGTTTTGCATTTGTGTCACCAAAGAGATATAGCTTTCTCATATTTTTCATGGGAGGCAGTGTCTCCTCAAAAAAATTGAGATGAGAAAATAATTACATTTACATTTATGCATTTGGCAGACGATTTTATCCAAAGCGACTTACAGAGCCCTTATTACAGGGACAATCCCCCCGGAACAACCTGGCGATAAGTGCCTTGCTCAAGGACACAATGGGGGTGGCTGTGGGGCTCGAACCACCAGTTATGTGCTTAGACTACTACACCACCACCACTCCTAAATAATAAAAAAAAAAAAAAAAAAAAACAATACACTAAAAAATATATTTTTTAATCTAAATAAACTGTCCACAGTGACACCGCTGTATAAAGTTTCGGAGTGAAGCAGTATCTATTTCCCGCCTTCTTCACGTTTTGTAATGTGTGAATATAGTATTAACATCCAAAAATATTTTTGGACTAAAAAACCCAAACACATAGACAGAACTTTGCCTGTTTATTTCAGAAGTCCTTTGCACACTATTGTTGTATGTGTATGTATCCACATTTTCCTGTACTGCGAGATGTCTTGATTTGTTTAATTTCTATTTATTTTGTGCTATTTTCTGAGTCTGGAACTGAAAAAATTATTTTTCATGTTTCCCGTTTTAGTCAAGGTACACATAGTAACTCATGGGACTTCAAGTCAGGGCCGCAAACAGAGACAACCTCCACTTACACCCAGATCTGATTTAGACTGAGAGAGAAAAGTAGACAGAAATGTTCTTTCTCATCAAGCCATTTATGAATCTATACTACATTTTAAATGTAAATGTCTGGTCTAAATATGTGGTTCAATAAATAGGTATCCAAAAATGTGTGTTCGTATTGAAGGTTAACCTCCAATGCCCGACATTGTGTTGTGATAGGAACTCAGTTCTGGTGTCTTCTGGATATCGTGCCCATTAACAATGAGAAAGGAGAGGTGGTGCTCTTTCTAGTATCACACAAGGACATCACAGACAACAAGAAAGTGCAAGATGAAGAACAGAGCCCAGAAAGAGGTGAGTGTTGATACCCACATGACCTGATTTACCCAAATAGGATACAGCTGTGTTCCTATATTGACATCCTTTGTTTGAATCAAACAACCATAGCAATCACTATCCATACCCCTAAAATCAGAGGGAAATGAGAGGTTGATAAGATTGCTCATTGCCTGAAATCTGATTGGTTGATATAAATGTTGTTGCAGGTCCAACAAAGATGTTGAGTTCGGTGAATTACATTAAGTGTCCTTTCATGGATGTGAATTCAGACACTAACAAGGACATGCAGAACTCTTTAACTGGTACAACGGGCCATGCGTTCATTTCCCAGGGAACACACAACAGGTGCTGGAGGCAGTGGTTCTCAACCAGGGGGTCGGGGCCCATTAGGTGGCCTCAACACACTTTAAGGGGGGCCTCAAGATCTCTTAAAATTATTTAAAATAAGGTAGATTTTTTAAATTTGTATATAGTTATTATACTTCAACTTACTGAAAATGCATTAATTTAATTAATTAATTAAAAGTTATAAATCCCTTGAACAGCTTGATTTTTATGAAGAACATACCGTTGTAGACATTTCTGGAATCAAAAAATGTATCATGATCAATTGCTTTTAATCTATTTATGCTTGTAGTTTCTTACATTTAAAAAATGTGCGTACCTTCCAACCCATCTGCCAGCAGGTCATCCCCACCTTCCTGAATCTGGGAGGGGACAGGGGGAGGGAAACAACAATAATTAAAAACACAGGGGATACACCCTGTAACTGTGCAGTACCCTATAAAAACCAAAGTAAAATTTAAATGAGAGGGAAAGGCTAATGCATACGGCGTATGAGAGAACCGGCAAGTAAGTGTTTTTTCTTCTTCTCTCTCTCTCTCTCTCTCTCTCTCTCTCTCTCTCCTCTCTCTCTCTTCCGCTGCCGTTACGTGTTGGCCTTTCCCTCTCGGAGGCTTGATTAGCCTGATTAGGGGCCAGATGTGCAGTATCATGACCTGGCCCCGCCATTTGCCCTGTCACAGGTGCCTTTGAATATTTATCCGACAATGGGGTGTCTTGGAGACATAAAGGTTGAGAACTACTACTCTAAGGAACCTAGAAACCAATACAGAAACCTATAACGTAACATCAAGCTTTTTGATCTCCAAAGTACCTTGTACTGTAGTTACATCAATAAACCTCTTCAGCGAAGAAAAAAAGTGTACACATACATGCACATTACCCAAAACGAATTCTGACGTATCATAAACTGGATAGATCTGTCTTTCAGTGTCCACCATTAAATTGAATTGGTGGAAAAGGAAGAGACCTTTGATGATTCCCACATACGGTAACATAAGATCATCAAAATCTATGACTGATTCACATTTGCATGATAAAAACGGACACCAGCAGTTTTTTTTTGTTTGTTTGTTTGTTTGTTTTTTTACAGACAGTAAATTACTGCATGTTGATTCAGTTTCTCAAAAAACCTTAAATAATGCAGGTAAGCTTTCATATATCTTTCAATACATTTACAAAACACAGGTGCAACATTTTGTTTAGAACAAATAAAACAATGAAGTAAAAAAAAAGCAAAACAAGAGATGCATAATGTACAGTATTAGAGGCATACTACAAATTACTAAATGATGTACAGTACCGGTATAGAGACAAAGTGCTCTATAGCAAAGAGAATGGTTTCAAAAGAGCAAATTATCCATATATACAGTGACTCTTGCAGCTTTGCACTGCATGCTCTTCAAATCTTATTACAAAATAATTATGCTTATCTTCTCTGTAATCCACTAATATTCACATGCATGCACGCACACACACACACACACACACACACACACACACACACACACACACACACACACACACACACACACAGACCTATCCATGTCATATAGTAACCTCTTTATAACCTCTATTTCTCATTCGTTTTCTTTCTTGGCTACTGAGTCATGTTTTTTGGATGGTTGAAACAGGCCAGCATCTCATGTGGTGATTGCTGTTACAGTAATACAGACACCTCTCCTCCCCAAAGAGAGAGGGGATGGTAGACTGATAAAGACAGAGATGAAAAGACACATGCAGAACACAGGGAGTGTGAGAATGAAAGCTTGGCATGGAGATTCCTTTAGCTTCCCTTTTTCAAGTGGACTGAGCTTCATCCAAAGCGCTGTTGCTGCTACTGAATTTGGCTGTGAGCAATGCACCAGCACTAGAGATTATATACATCTGGTAAAATAATAAAACAATTGTGTTCTTTTCAAAATGAGTAATGGAGGGTACAATGTGGGGAATACAGTATATAAATATATTGAAACATTTGTAAGACTGTCTTTCTAAACTTCTGCTGTTTCTCATTCCATTTTCTCAACAGAACAGAGACAGTACATCATCTTAGAGAAAAGATAGAAAGTAAAAAGATACAAGCCAGACTTGAATTTGTAATAATAGTGCACCAAATAAATAACAATTCTGTCATCATTTATTCATCCTCGTGTTGTTCCACACTTGTTTGACTTTCTTTCTTCCATGGAATGCAAAATGAGTAATAGTGACCAGAGGCTCTCCAACTCCAAAAAGGACAATAACAACAACAAAATCATAATTTTTAAAGCATAGGTACACCAAAGAAAGTTGCATTGTGAACTTGTCTGGTCACCAAGCCGATATGCTGCAAAATCAGCTCTCTTTCAGAGCATAACTGACTTTTACAGAAATAGCAGCCTTTGAGAGGGGGACAAGCACAAGAAACTGGGGTACCATAGAAAACATCTTTTCCCTTTTGAACAAGCTTCTAAAAGGCTTTTATGGTCTATGACAAATCTGGCTGTTTGTTTCCCTCAGTGTAATCATGCAATGCTCTCAGTTATTGACACGAATAGCTGTTTCTTTTAATTTTTTTCAGTTACAATGTTATCTTTTGATGGCTTTTTCTTTTGTCATATTTACACAACCTTGATCAGCTAATGAGTGCAAATGCAATTTGTTTTCAGCGTCCAGAGCTTCTTAATGTTAGATGTAAATGGGTAGGAAAATGAGGTGATTCAGACCTCTTGAGTAATTAGAGTTAAAGGTGCACTCATTAATGTTTTATGTTGTCTTGGACTTGCTGACACCTAGTGGTGTGGATGCAGCGTCATGCAAAAGCAATAGTGTTTGCTTGCCAATGCCATGGTAGAAATTTGTTATTTTCAGTCAACTCAAATTTATTCTCTGAGCAAAATTAGTGTTCAGTTATCCATGTGATCAGAACATGGCTGCCCTCTGTGAGGCAGCCCACTTACATGTAAAATAAAAAAGGTTACTGATATGACTGGAGTCTTCATCTCATGTGATTATACCTGATTTTAAACGTATTCTTCAAAAGCAAAAATTAATTAGAGGTAAAAAAAAATTACTGAGTGCACCTTTAAGTGTTATAAGTTGTAATTGTTTTTGGTCTTGGGTAAAGTAATGCTAATTTCTGATCACGTATTAGTGTTTTTCTGGTTGGAAGATGTTGGAATTGGGTAATGTTACATTGTGTTGAGACAAACAATTCTGAATTTATCTAAACTAAAACAATATGTATATGGTCGTTTCCTTCTCAGATGAGGAGACGGGGTTGGAGGTGCATAAGGTCACACGGCCTCCAGGATTTAATGCCAACCGGCGGCGCAGCAGAGCTGTTCTATACCAACTGTCTGGACATCTGCAGAAACAAGACAAGAGCAAACTCAAGATCAACAATGTAAGAGACAAGTAAACATGCACTTAGACTCTCAGTTACACAATCGTACACTAGTAACTTATGTTTGTTCGCAGCTCCTCCAGTTTAACAGACCACGTTTGTGCCTGGTTACCTGGCCAAGTACAGAAGATGAGAAATATCAGATACCTCAGTGTTTATCTGCACTATTTTGAAAAGAACTTGAGAATGGTTAGAATGCATTGGTACAAGTAGTATTGGTAGAAGTATTAAAGTGACCTTGTAAAGCTACATAGTATTCTGTATTCAGCAATGGGAAAAACTCATCACTGAATGCATTTCTAGCCATTTGCTGCTTTTTCTACTCTAAGGAATTTATAAGTTCTACAATTAGTTAGTGACTGAGTGGCGCACACCATACTGCCTATGAAAGTCTTAATTAAAACTTGCGAAAATTAAATTAAACATTTCTGAACTTTCATTTAGAACATGTTTGGTGAAAAGCCACCCATCCCAGAGTACAAAGTGGCAGCCATTCAGAAGAGCCGATTCATTCTCCTCCATTACGGGACCTACAAAGCTGGCTGGGATTGGTTGATACTGTTAGCCACCTTTTATGTAGCAGTTACTGTTCCCTACAACGTCTGTTTCACCGTTGTTGGTGGGCGCGATGAGGGTCCGACCCCTAGAAGTCCACCGAGTGTGAGTGACATCCTGGTGGAAATCCTTTTTATGTTAGGTAAGGCTCATCCTACACAATTTCCACTTTGTGTACAGCATTATCAACTCAGTTTAACCACAAATAAGAATGCATATTTCATTCAGCTGATATTCAACAGATAAATAACAACAGCTAAGCCTGTCATTGTTTATTCAAGGAAGTGTGAACAAGCTAGGAAGTGCCATCTCAGTAATGGCACCCAGGTGACTCTAAATGTCTTTTGATCTTGCAGTCAGGCATGTGTTGAAATGAAGTACCCAAGCCTGTTGCTTTCAGACTTCTTTAGTATCAAAACACACCATTCTGTTATTGGTATGGAGAGCCAGAATTGTCTATGCCTTGCAGAGTCAGACTCTCTTTTATGTCACAAAGCAATTACATGGCCAAATAATTAGCTGGTGCTGGTATCTAGTACAAATCACTCCTAGATGTTAACTAGCAAACATTATCAAAACCCTCTCAATTACTGAAGCCACAAAAATGAGTAAAAAGTAAAAGCGCAAGTTAATCTGAATGGATTTTTGAAGGACAGTTCACCAAATTCCAATGCTGATTATATTTATTTTACAGTTCAGTTCATATTCAAGCCCAATAGACAAATTATTAGATTAATAGACATTACTTGAATATTAGAAATCCAATAGAGCTTTGCAGTGTGTGGAAAAGCATCTAGTATATTACTGTCATGCAGCGTTGTCCTCACCTAGCATTGCTTATGAGCAGTTAGTGTTTAATGACAAAATCTGTTCCTGCTCATTAAACACAGTTTCATAATGCAGAGTGAACTCTTTGTTTCTTCAAAACATGTTCTTGCACAAAAAGTTGCTTTCAGTTGGTATGCTGTCCTGAGAATCAGAGAATCAACCTCCCAAGGCTATTTATGAATCTTTACTGAGTCTATTTTCAGTTAAATGCCATTTAATGCAATTGCAAGTAGTCGCTAGTATGTTTTAGTATGTAATAACTGTTAGTCAACCAGGTAATGATAAAATAACTTTTTCCTCAATTTACTTAAATTTAGATGTTTCTTTCATTAAATTCTGTTTTCTGTAATAAATTGGTACTGTTGATTTTATATCTTTGTGGCAGACATTGTGCTAAACTTTCGCACCACATTTGTGAGCACATCAGGCCAGGTAGTGTATGATGCGCGTTCTATCTGTGTGCACTATGTCACCACCTGGCTCTTTGTGGACCTGATTGCTGCGCTACCTTTCGATTTGTTGTATGCCTTCAATGTCAGTGTGGTAAGTATGTTTTTTTTGTACTCCATGTGTTATAAAAGATAATTTTTGTGGCAGTTGATTTAAAACCTATATCTGCATGTTTTAACAGTTTTAATGGGCCAAACCCAGAGCCTTGTGGGATGCCACATTTCATCTGATGTTGGACATGCAATCATAAACAATTATCTAGTCTATGATTTACTTTTTGAGATTTGCATTCATTCTCTGTGTGTTTAGTACTTTGGGGTTCATCTACTGAAGACGGTTCGACTGTTACGGCTTCTACGCTTGCTGCAAAAGCTGGAGCGTTACTCCCAGTACAGTGCAGTGGTACTCACCTTACTCATGTCTATGTTCGCCTTGCTGGCACACTGGATGGCCTGTGTCTGGTACATCATCGGTCGCAGCGAGATTGAGAACAATAGTCCTGGTTCCTGGGACATTGGTGAGTACCACGTCTATGAACAGTCTACATAACTGTTAGAATTTAGAGAGCCTAGTAAATGCATTACAGTTCAACTCAGAGTTTGATTTCAATCATAGAGATTCCTCTGGTATTCAGATTTTTACAATGCAGTGTTTATCTCTTAAAACTGGATGAGACAAAATATAATTTACTCCCAAAGTTTTCAATTTCATAAAACAATTACAAAAAAATATGGAATCTCTCTACTGGAAAATAAATGGAATCATACCATAAAACAACCTAAATGAAAAGGTCTATATAAAAATATATATTTTTTTAACCATATTTTTCTATCATCTCCTATCTCTATTTGGCAGATATAATATTAGCATACTGTAAGCACAGCTGTCTTACAGTTTAGCCTCTAGCCTTGTTATATTAACCTAAATCCCGTCTTATTTATTTTAACATTTGAAAGAGTTCCTTTCACAGACTCTCATACACATAGAATATTATTAAAGATGTTTGTCCACTAATATACTCATTACATCGTAAATGGACAACAACCTCAACATGTGCCTTAGAAACGGGTATCCTATTATATTTCTCTTGTGAATGTGACTTTTTAGATCAAATGTGTAAATTGATTGCGGAAGGTGTTGCGACGAGAGAGAGATCGTTTATCTTCAGCTGACCGTCATGTGTGTGTTTGTGTCTTTTGTTAAAGTTTTCAATAAAACTATTATTTGTATTGTCAAGCTGGTTCTCACCTCCTCCTTTCCCTTTATATCCCTTTACACTGGTGCCAAAACCCGGGAAAAGACACAAACACACATGACGGTCAGCTTACCGTAAACAATCTCTCTCTCGTCGCACCACCTTCCGCAGTTGGCCTATATCCCTCTCGGAGGCTTAATTAGCCTGATAAGGGACCGGGTGTGTATAATCCCGACCCGGCCCCGCCCTCCACCCTGTCACACAGGTGAATTAATGGATCAATTTGACATGGAACTGAACATCTCTATCAAGCTCCCACATATTGTCTTTAATGTGAAAGAGAAAAACCGACCAAGATGCTATAAAGATCATAATAGGTGAAGTCTCATATATGCATTTAAAAAGGTTACTGAATCAAATAGCTTTTTAGCATTTCAAACTGATTTGAGTTATTCTAAATTAACCAAAACCAAAAAATGCCCCAAAGCATGAATCGATCAAAAGATTCACATGCATATATGCTTGGGAAATCAAAATTCCTGGTATTTAATGAGTGTGGCAAATCAGCAGCAAGGCTAACAGTTGATACAAGTGCAAAGCCACCTGAAAATGTAGGTGTGTGAAAGATTTGAGTTGGCCAGCATCAGTCACCCAAGGCACAACTATACAGCCACATGTTAATCTAAAAAGCAGGGGCACTACACAGATATCCAACCTCTGCTGATGTGCCAACAAGATCACCCCCACCCCCATTTACCTCTCACCCAGTTTTACATTGCCTAGCCATTGAATATTAAGCACATGAGGCTGTCTTGACACGTCTAGTTTTGCTAGTGTGAAAATGCAAGTTATGATGGAATATTTTAGCAATGTATATTCAAGACACATCAAGTCAAGTCATTTTAATTTGTATAGTGCTTTGTCTCAAAGCAGCTTTACAGAAAATCATATTATCCATTAAAGTACACATTTATTAAAGATTAACATGCCTCAAATCTTTAACAGTATAATCAACTGGAAAAATTTGTCAAATGGAGCTTGTGGAATATTAAAAATGTACCAGATTTACAAGGAATTGTTTAAAATCTCCTAAGTACCAATTTCACACTGGGTCCTTTCAGCTGTTATTACCTGCTTTTGCACAACACAGAGGCAAGGTCATTGATAGCTGTTCTCTTGAATAAAATATTGAAGACATTTTGAGTGTTGGTGTTTATGTGTGTGCGCACACTATTGACCCAATACAGATGGGAGTAGGGAAATAAAACGATGTAAATTGACTGCAGTTCTGCTATTTTCTCCTGCATCAATAATAAAAGGCTTGCCTGATGGTTCCTCTTGGAGCTGATGGAACTCTGGTTGCTCTATCCCGATCTCTCCTTCACTCTTTTTTTGGCCCGTGTCACTCCCTTCACTGTCCTCACCTCCCTCAGTTAATGGCTTGCTGCCTCGCAGACCTTTAGGGACTATAGAGTATTTTGGAGTTGGCTCCATAAGCCCAACCAAATAAAAAGCAAAAATCCACTCCTTTGGGGTTTCTTTGTCAAATAAAAAAAACATCTTGTCTGATTCTTAGAAGAAGTGGATTTAAAGTGTTTTTTGAAGAGACCAGAGACATCGCCACTGCTAAAACTATTATGCCCTTAACCTCCTTTCTCATTTCAATATCCGTCTCACTGTCACTTTTTCCTGAACCATAATCACTTTATGTTTTGTGTACTAATTTGAAAATAAGATACAAAAAAAATGAATTTGCAAAATCTTATTAATTTAGCCAGTTTTTTCATTTCATATCATTATACTTTTTGCTTAATCTTATGTTGTCTCTTACTCTTGCTCCGATTCTTTTGCCTTCTGTTTTTTTCACTACCTGTATTTCACTGAGGTCTCTGTTCAAATATTCTGTAAAACCCCCATTATTTATCCCTTTACCACAGCTAAGAGTATCCTCAATATGCCCTTCAGATACTCCTTGACCTTTCTCTCTGCCTGCAGCCCTATCTTTACCTCCTTCACATATGTCATCACTCATGATGTTACCATGGGCTGCTCTTTGTCTCCCTTGCCATGACATGAATGAATAATGTGCCCTTATACCCAGAACAACAATCCTACATGTTCTCCAGTGTTGCTTATGTTGTTATTCAGGATTAGCTTGCATATGCACTTGTCCTTTGAATGACACTACAAGTGTCTGCAGTGGTAGTTTACAACCCAATGTAACTTCTGAGGTTAAGACAGTATTTTTCCATTACAAGACAATCATCTTCTCAGAATTTCATTTTAAATGACCAGCAGGGCATTTTAAAGCATCATTTTTCTAGTCTGCTGCATCAGAGCCATTATCTTTTTAAAAGAATCTTCATCAATTCTATTTGCAGCAATTATATTTACATTTGCGCTATGCATATTAGAGGCAGTTGGCTCGTCAAAAGCTGGTTGATGGCTGTTTTTCACAAATTATTCTCCACTTGATCATGAAGTGTGATCTCTACAATACAATGTCATTGTTTAAATCCCTTTTTTTTACTACACAAACAATGTAACAGAAAAAGTGACAATATAGTTTGACTATAATATAACATTTTATAATGGCTGGGGGCAATTTTAACATCAGTTATGAGTAGAAGTAGAGAGTAGAAGTGTATTACTGATGTAATAAAATCATTGTAATACAAAACTATAATGAACATTATTTTATTAAAGTATCTAGTTGAAAACAGGTCTTGAATTTTAAGCTGATCTGTATTTTTGATTTAATGATTTAACCCATTTCAAATAATATTATTATTTTAATAATAATAATATAATAATATTATATGTGTAGTTAAAGGAATAGTTCGCCCAAAAAGGAAAATACTCTCATAATTTACTCACCCTCGTGCCATACCAGATGTGTATTTCCCAAATTAAGATTTGTAGAAGAATATTTAAGCTCTGTAGGTCCATAAAATGCAAGTGAATGGGTGCCAATTGGACCTACAGAGCTTAAATATTCTAAACATCTTCATTTGTGTTCTGCAGAAGAAAGAAAGTCATACACATCTGGGATGGAATGAGGGTGAGTAAATGATGTGAACATTTTCCTTTTTGGGTGAACTAATCCTTTAATATATGCACTGTCCCACTTTTTGAGACATTATGCAGGTACATTATAGTTAGACATTTGTTCCAGACAACAACAACAATTAGAACAATATAATAGCATAAAGTAATTTTACAGTTTACATATAAAAAAAACAATATTATTACTTTAAGGTTCTTGTCCTTACAAAGGGAGAATTTATAAATTTTTGTTCTGTGACCTTGTGTAATCTCCGTTAATGCCAAAAAGAGGTTTTTACGTTTAAATAAGTATTTTTACATAGCCAATAAAATTACTCATACTTGTGCTGAAAACAAACGTGAAAGAGAAAAGGGGGTTCTCTAAAACAACCCTTATTGGAACTACCGGTAAGTGATTTTTCTTTATTTTTTCTACAACCACAGAAAGAACAAATGGATGTAGATATTAACTGAAGCAGAAGGCAATAAAGAGGACAAACATGAATATGCGAGTAAAGCAATACAAACTGAAAAGAGGAAGATTGAAAGAGAGACTGAGATGGTGAATTACTGCAGCAGTTTGGAGTCAATCTGTTTGAATTCTTTTGCTTGTTAGCAAGGCAGCACATATCAAACGATTGCAATCAACAAAAGGGGGATTTTGATGTGTTTATATGCCTGGAGAAGAATCGCCCATGTTTCTAGTGCATGTGAAAAAGAGAGAAAGACCATGTTAACTGAAGCTAGTCACTGTGTAAATTCAGGTCCAGTTTTTCTTCCTAAATGTTGTAATGTTAGAATGTGTATGTTTGAGGTGGAGGTTTTTAAAATGTGTGATTGGTCCTCAAACCTCTGAGAAACTCTGCTTCTCCGGCATCTTTTTTCCCTCAAACTTTCTTCTGCCTGTACTTTTTTTTCCCTCATTTAATTTATTTCCTTTCACACTCTTTCTCTCTCTGTGTCTTTCCTGTCAGTTTTCCTGGTATTCTCTGAAAATCACTTAAACCACCACAGACAACCTACAAGCTAGAAGCCTACAGACAAGCAAACAGGGAGAGTTTGGGAAAGGAAGAATAAATCCAAATTATAATCTTAAGAGTTTCAGCCTACTACAATCCAAATGACATTAAAAATGCATGTTCAGCACCATGGACAAGGACAGTCGCCTTCTCTCTGCTTAATTCTGAGAGTGACCTAAGCACCTTGTACAGAGGTCACACACACACTGCATAGTTTTGGGAGTTAAGACCACTTTTAAATATGGCAGTAAATCTCCGTAATATTTGTTCTGTGTGTGTATAGAATACTTTACTCTCTGCCAACAGCTGGTGTGTGGTGAGCATACTGGCACACTATGGCTGCCGTGCCGTCACATCATCAAGGTGGATGCTGCACACTGGTGGTGGTTGAGGAGGGTCCCCTGGTCACTATGTAAAGCACTTTAAGTATAGCATCAGAAAAGCGCTAATAAATGTTCATTCATTCATACACGAGTCAATCTTGAAATTGCAATAGAGGACATTATAACCATAGCCATGGATTGACATCTAAACAAGAAACAGGAATGCCAACATTTTTGGTTTTAGATATTTTTATTGAAAGAAATATTAGTGATCGGAGGCATGTTCATTTTGTCACTTCCTGAATGGTTTGTAGCCTGAAAATATTAGAGAAAAGTAGTAGACAATATCATGTTTTGATCATGTACAAGTTAAGCTCAATCGACAGCATTTGTGGCATAATATTGGGCACTTACAATGGAAGTGAATGGGGCTGAATTTTGAAAGGTTTAAAAACAGAAATGTAAAGCTTAAAGTTTATACAGTAAAAGCACTTACAATAATTCTTCTGTTAAAACTCATGTATGATTTGAGCTGTAAAATTGGTTAAATCGGTGTTTTTAACTGTTGTTTTAGGATTTTAGGGCTTATGCCATTATGTTGTCATGGTAACAAAGTTGTAAAATTGGATACAGCTTTACACATAAAAGGTTAGTTCGTGATTTTAACACACTAAACACAAATTGTTTCGTGTTGTGCCTGTACTTTTGAAACAGTGAATATTTTTACATGTACCGGTACAGGTTTGCCCCCATTCACTTCCATGGTAAGTGCCTTACTGTAACCTAGATTTATTTTTTATTTATTTTTAAAGAAAAGTAGGGGTAAGTCAATACAAATTTTTGTGGTAATCAACATTATGCTGCAAATGCTTTCAATTGAGCTTAACTTTTATTGAAACCAGAATATTCCTTGAATGGAAAATTTTTCAAAGCTTATAGGTGAGTATTATAGAGACTTTTGGTGACCAAAATAAATGGCTCATACCCTCTCCTTTATGTTTTTCTCATTTTTTTGTAGGCTGGCTACATGAACTGGGGAAACGTCTTGGCACCCCTTACTTCCTGTCCCCACTTGCCTCCCTCATTCCTGATTCGCTGCGCCCCACCATTTTAGATAGATTGGTAGCCAATACAAGCCAATTGAACACCACTGATCTGGTGGGACATGACTCTGTGTGGAACTCGAGCCAGTGGAATGCAACAGGGACAGGGCCGGTGGGCACTACAATTCCAGAACAGACTGGAGCTGTACTGGGAGGCGGGCCCTCAATTCGGAGTTCGTATGTGACGTCGCTGTACTTTGCTTTAAGCAGTCTGACCAGCGTGGGTTTTGGAAATGTCTCGGCTAATACCGACTCAGAGAAGATCTTCTCTATCTGCACCATGCTGATTGGAGGTAAGGACTAGAATACAGGATTTACATGTTGACTTAATGCTCATTTAATGGTGCACTCAGTAACTTTTGTTGTTTGTGTCATCTTTGATTCAATCAAAATCAGCTTTCAGTTACAGATACCATTGTAGAAATTCATTATTCATAGTCAGCCATAATTCAATTAATCCATGATTTAAACTGTCCAATTTCAGGGCAGTAACTGTGATTAAGCAAGTACTATTTGGCTGGTGATGTGATTCTAACATGGCTGGCCCCGTGAGGGGATCCTCTCCATGTAGAAGAAAACTGCTTTTATAAGGTTACTGATATGACTGATATGAGTCTTCATCTCGTGTGATTGGTCGTGATTTTATGCGTATATTTCAAAATTAAAATGAATTTCTTTAGGAGTAAAACTTTTTTTTAAGGAATAAATCACACTATCATCATTTACTCACCCTCATGCCATCCCAGATGTGTGACTTTTTTTCTTCAGCAGAACACAAATGAAGAGTTTTTTATAAAAATATCTCAGGTCTGTTGATCCATACAGTACAAGTGAAAGGTGATAGCTCCGAAAATCATATAAAGGAAACATGAAAGTAATTCAAATGACTCCAGTGTTTAAATACATTTTTTCAGAAGCAATATTATAGGTGTGGGTGAGAAACAGAACAATATTGAAGTTCTTTTTTCACTCTAAATGTCCACTTTAACTTTTACTTTCAGATGTGAAAGTGAAACTAAACAGGCACCAGATGTGACTTTCAGATGTAAAAGTGAAAGTGGAGATTTAGAATAAAATAAGACTTAATTTGTATCTGTTTCTCAACCACACCTATTATATCGCATTTGAAGATATGGATTCAACCACTGGAGTCTAATGGATTACATCTATGTTTTCCTTGATTTTTGGAGCTACAAAGGTCTGCTCACCATTTACTTGCATTGTATGGACCCACAGAGCTGAAATATTCTTCTAATTATTTTTGTTTGTGTTCTGCTGAAGAAATACACATGTGATATGGCATGAGGGTGAGTAAATGATGAGAGAATTTTCCTTTTTGAGTGAACTATTCCTTTCACTACACATATAATTATTTTAAATGGGTTTAGTCCTTTTAACAAATATATATCAGCTTAAATGTCAAGACCTGTTTTCAACTAGATACTTTAATAAAATAATGTTCATTACATTAAGATTCAACTTTCGATTCAGTAATACAATTTTCTACTCATAACTGGTGTTAAAATTGCCTCAAGGATGTCATGAGGATGAGTAAATGATGAGATAATTTTAATTTTGGGGTAAACTATCCCTTTAATGAGAAACACATTTAGTACTGAGTGCACCTTTAAGCAGAAGCTTAAACCCCCATTAAGAAACAAATTGGAATTGCTGTGTTGTAATTGTACTTATACCACAGGTGTGTTGAATGCTTGATTCTGATTGTTTGAAGGACATTCTAAGGTGTGCAATTATTTTTCAAGTAAACACACGGCTAAGAAGTTCCAGGTCTTGACCGCATAACGGTTCAATATCACTCCGCCAAATTAACTGAAATAATGGGAAAGTTATAGGCTAGCCTACAGTACAGTCCACCACAACATACAGATCAAACAACAAACAAAAATATCATACATCAAACATAATGACAGACAATTTCGATTTTCCAGAAATAACTTTTAATATTCTGGGAAAGTATGAAAATTTCAACAAATGGGCGGCAGCTGAATTGGACAGTCCAGATGAAAAAAGTTACAAACGAAAGAGAACATCAAAGGGAACTGGCACCAGCAAACAACATAAAACAATCAGTGATGAACAGCTAGACAGGCTTGAGGGTGAAAACATGAAGTAAACACCAAAAAAAAACAACAGCTTGGGCAGTAAATGTTTTTAACGAATGGCTTAAAGACAAAAATACTTCTGTGGAAGAGGTAGGGGGTCAAACGCCCTAACTACCCAGCTGCGAGCTTTCTATGTCACAGTCAGAAGCACAACGGGCACAGAGTATTCAGTGTCATATATTATTGTAGATAACAGGAAACAGACAGACAGACACACACACACACACACACACACACACACACACACTAGCTTGTTTCTCCAAGTGCTTAAAAGCAGCGTATCCTCTGTTGCTAGTTCTAACATGATGTTTTCGAATTAGCAACGAAGGCTTCAGCTGAATTAAAGCAAGATACACTTGATCAATACAACAGTTCCTACTATTATCTGAAATATCTGTGGGAAAAACCCTCACGCTCCCTCTCTCTCTCACCCTCACCTTCTCTCTTTCTCTCTCTCTCACACACACACACACACACACATTATATGCGTAGCGCAAAAAAGTTCTTGAGATAAAACCCTGAAAGATGTGTTAAGGTGTTGTAACCGTGGTATAAGTGGAATAATTGACTCTGGCCCACTGAATTGTTTAAAAATAATGCATACCTGAGGTGCGCGTCGTGACCGCATTACCACCACAGGTGTGCATTATTTTTAAACAAATCAATGGGCCATCGTCAATTATTCCTTACATATTGGATGGTGGATGACATATTCTATTGTTTATTTATAGTTTACATTTTACAAACGTTTTTCACAATTTGTTTTATTTGAACCTGATGAAGCCCTGCGTGCCTAAACACACTAGTTTGGTTTAAATGAAGTGTCACTTCCTCACTTTAGACCAATGATTAACTCAGAACTAAATCATTTGGATATATAACCCCTCACATATGTGAGGAAATCAAGAAAATTACCTTAAATCAACATAATTGACACAATACAATTCTTGAAGTCCAGGCCTGTAACATATGTAGTGAATACAGCATGACACAATCACGTGAAAGATTGCCTGACCTTGTCCATGCATTGATCATTTAGAACAATGACAAGGAGCACATAAGGACTGCAACATAATCAAATTTCAAGCTGTGGGATACTGTCCTTACTGATGGGGTAGAGATAAATCACTGATGTATGCCTGGATGTGACACACTGGACCAGCCTTGAGGTCTTGAATGTATTTTTGTGGCTAGAACAAATGAAATGTTGTTGTCAAGATACTGGCTTAAGAATTTGGGGACACAATTATGATAATCAGATAACGAGATGCTTATAGAATTACATTACTAATGGGGACATCTGTACTCATTCAAACAAGAACCATTCTTGTTAGGCTGAAAATGATTTCTGCCTGATATGTGAATGTCATGTATAATGGGGCACGGATATACTTGTGCTTGTACTTTTGAATCCTGTCCTCACCTCCCTAATCAATATGTTGAAGTCATAGCTTAATAACCTCTTTTAGCTTGCGGGGATCCCAATGTTCACTTACTTCATTATCTTTCCCACCCCTCCTAGACAGGTTCATTAATATTCAGAGAAATGATTTTGTCTCTCAAAGCAGTGCCTATTGATGATGCTTAAAATGTGCAAGCAAGTGATAATCATGGTTTCACCTTCCTGCAATACAAATTGACAGCACAATACTTAATAGCATAAGTTTGAAATACACAACACAACACTGTTTGGAACTGGAACTAAAAACAGAATGTGTTTCATTTCGATCCGTTCTGAGCAAAAATAGTATTATTTTGTTCCGGTTCAGAGGTTCCTCAGCCTCCTTTCCAAAAGTTACCGGTTAGAACAAAACAAAATGATTTGCCAATTGCATTGTTGCCAGATCTCACAAGAGAAACAAGCAACATGGTCTAGAAAAACAAGCACAAAATAAGCCACTACCCTCTCCAAATTAAGATAAAATAAGCCTTTTTTCCTGTGTGGTGGATTTATTGGCATAGAAATCATAACAAGCAGTTGATTAACAGTTAAGTATAATTTTAATTACATTTGCTTATCATTCAGAACCTGGCAGCATCAAATCTGTATTAATGCATCATCTCTAATAAAAATTATTGATTTAGCCGTTTCCTTCAGGATTAGAGCACGTTTAATGTTTTCAGGCAACATGAAGTTGTGTAGTTCTACAAATTTTTCTATGATATTCCCTTTGGCTTTTAGTTCCATGAAAAAATTCTCAGAATGAAAATTAACCTGTTATAACCAGTTATCAGCATTTAAAAATTACTTTTTCATTCCGGATCAATTTAAAATCATTTTGTTTTGGTTTTTGGTCACGTTCTGCTAAAATTTCATTAATTCATTTTCGCTTATCATTTTCACAACTGTTTTTAGTCTCTGGTTCGGAATACACAACACTTGTTTACAAACCGGTTTACATTATGTTTGGACTTTTGAGTAAGTATCGGCCAATTAATCAGAAAAAAAATGTATTTGCTTATATCTTCGAAACATCTTGATTAATTTTTGTCATGGGGATCTGTAGATGCAAGTTCTGTGTATATTGGTTGTACGATCTAGGAGGAAAACGAAAAGTGGGGAAAAAAATACAAATACACAATACTTTCTTTAAACATCTACATCTAAATGTCATCTCTGATAAACTTGATTAAAGCAATAGTTCAGCCAAAAATGAAATTCTTCCATTATTTACTCACTCTCATGTTGCTCCAAACCGGTATGCTGTTATGTATTCCCTGGAACACAAAAGTTCCAGAGAATACATAACTTTATTGAAGAAGTGTTACACAGCTTTTTCCATACAATAAGAATCACCTACGGTCTCATCGACTTAACATAAACGCCCATCTGTAGACTATAAGATCGCAAGTCTACACAACGTGCACCATATGGGACAGGACCCAAGTGTGCCATAACGGACTGCGTTTTTCCAAAGGTTTAAACTTGCTATAGGACTGAATTTCCCAAAAGGACCAAATTGCTGCATTTGTTTTACTAAAGTACCCTTTAGAGAACCATCAGTGGCTATTAAGTTCTGGGTCCCATTTGACCCAATTTACATTTAAACTTCATTTCCCAAGGGCTTCCATTGTTAGAGAGCCAACAATTGCGTTGACCAAGTTATCAATTTAGCTTTGCTACTTATTGATTATCCTTCTCCTCATCAGGGCACATTTCCCAAGTGGTGGATCTGGTTTATTGTTTAACTACCTCTAAATCTTCAACCCTAGAGCAGCAATGCCAGTTAAGTAAGTAGATTAACAGTGTTCCAGCATATAGTTATTGACATTAATAGACAACTGTCTACCAGGGGGATTCAACCTTTTCATGAGGGTAAATACAGATAAAGTGGGACAACAGGTGAAGTGAGAACTTGTGCTTTGTGCTTAAAGGGAAAGTTACAAATTATAATTCTGTTATCATTGTACTTACCCTCATGTTGTTCTTTCTTTCTTGGAACACAAAAGGACATGTTAGGCAGAAACGTGAACATTCTGCCTAACATCTACTCAATGTTTTGTTGGATGAAAGAAAGTAAGTCAAAAGGGTTTGGAACAACATGTGGGTGAGTAAATTATGAAATATTTTCATTTTTGGGGTGAACTATCCATTCAAAAAATTTTCCTTTTGTCTTTGTAGTGTATTAGAGATCTTTATTTATTTAAAATACTATTGTGTGAGGGTCTCAGCCATTTGGGATCATTTTTAAAACAATGGCAATTGCAAATCATCAGAAAGTGTCCCGCTTTAACTATATTCGCATTAAAAGACATAAATCTGTTCCATAGGTTTAGCAGTATCCTCCATGATGTGTCCAATGACATGTTGCATAGTTTGTTTCATTGTTCATAGTAAAATTGGTGATTTTAAATTCTGTCTACCTTTGTTTTTATGATCCAACCCATAACCCCCACGTTAGAGTTTAGTGTCGCATATTTGACATCCTTTTTATCTTCTGTTCAGTTTTTGAAGAAGAAAAATGCTTCAATTGGCCACACTAAGCTGTTTTCTGCTTACTTGTTTAGCACTGGGATTAGACTAAGTGCAACAGAAATGGAGACGCTTGTTACCTGTTGGGACAGCCATAATGATTTTTGCTGCTGCATGTGCATTTGTTTGCTGGAGAGAGAAGTCATGACAGTGGACTGAATTTTAAAGAATGACCTCTGGGGCATGAGCAGAGAGACACAGGCCCCATAGCACTTAAGAGCGCCGAATGAGGCCGGCTGAATCCATGCACACTCACATCGGAATCAATCTGTCACCAAATCCTACCACTAAGGGCCATTACTGCCCCATCCAGATGACAGCTATTTTCCTACATAGACACAGAGATTGCACAGAGGGAATTTGAGAAGCACATCTACATTGATATTCGTTAGACTAAACAACCATACTATTATGCTCACCCCCTTCCAACCAATAGGAAATTTAGATTTTTCAGAGGATGGTATTTATTAGCTGAAACCAGTGGCGTAGCCAAGGGTGTTCTGGGCCCATCCAAATTAGACCCAGGCCCACTTAGAATATTAGAGATTATTATTTGACTTAAAATATACTTTATATAGTGTACATTCTGATATCTGAAAGTGTGAAAGAACTGTTTGAATTTGTCGCCTTTCTGTTGTTAAGGACAATTTGGTAAAATAAATTTTGGGTGAAAATTTGGCCCATCCATTTTTATTGAGTCCCACCAAAAAGTAAATTCCTGGCTACTCGCTTGGCTGAAGAATGATGATAGAATAAACATTGTCATAATTTTCTCACTCTAATATTGTTCCAAACCTGTTTTACTTAGTTTTGTGAAATACAAAAAGAGATTTTAGGTAGAATATTACAGGTAGCCTCAGTCACTGTTCACTTTCATTTCATCGTTTTGTCTATGCGATGAAAGTAGATGGTGACTCACATTTCTGCCTAAAATCTTATCCTGTGTTCCACACAAGAAAGAAATAATACAGGTTACAAACAACCCATGAGGGTGAGTAAATTATGCCATACTTTTTGGATTAACTATACCTTTAATTTGTGATGTTTTATTTAAGTGTCTAACATGTTTGTTCTGAAATTCCCTGAGAAAGATAAATAGAAAGAGTCCACTGTTGACAATGGATAAGAGTATAGAGCTAGAAAATTAATGTAGATAGTAGAGCTCAGATAATTTGGTATTTGGAATTTGCTGTTTGAATTTATATTTTTTTATTAAATTTTTTAATTTAAATCTTTGACTTTGGTATCTTGGAAAATCTGAGCAAAGTGTGAGTCATTGTTTAGACAACTCCAGAGGAGATGCATGTGAAATGACTAGGGTCTGAGAAGTTGGAGACTTCAGCAGAAGTCTCATTTTGCTCTCAATTTAATCACATTGCTGTCTTAGAAAAACAATTGAGATATTAAAGAGAGATCATCTGTGATTGTTGTTTCCTGCGGGCATCAGACGGTAGCTTTTATTCATTCTTTTGGCTCCCTATTTGAAGATTTTCATGGATTTCAGCACATCCAAGCACTTAACGGTCACACAGCCCAGGTGCAACCACTTACACAGAGCACAGTGCTTGAGTAGAAGAGAGGCATGCAATTTCCGCAACAATTTATACTGCAGACTTCAATTAGCACTTCCATAAGTACTCTCCAATCCTTCTTGATTGTTTAGACTCGTGTTGGCTAAGTTCACAAGGTTACATAAATAAATGGTATAGTGTTTTGCTGTGGAGAGAAAACAGTTGATTTTACTTTGTTCGGTTTGTCACACTGAACTGAACCTCTGCTGAGGAAACTATTAGCTTGCTGTCCTTGTCTTGAGATCAAGAAGTAGATGACAGGCATGAAGGATGAAGTTAAAACTTGAGGTGATCCAATCACTAAATACAGGTGTAAACATGGTCAGACAAGTACACAAATCTTATATAATAATCCTGTCATGATCACATTTATCAAAATGCAGATCAGTTGCACTTCATCTACTAGACCTAGAAGAGCCTAAAAGAAGGAATATCAGCAGTCCTCTCTCTAAAAGTCCTGTTTCCTTGTTTCTCCATGGCTAAATGAATGACTACTGTTTGAAAGTCTTCAAGAGCTGCAAGTCTGTTTGACATTCCTGCAGACATATTATTAGTACAGTACATACATACACACACACATATATATATATATATATATATATATATATATATATATATATATATATATATATATATATAAAATATTTTACATCTTAAAAATAGGTTAAATGCACTTGAGAAAAATAATGTATATATAAAAAAATCTTGTTTTCAAAGAAAACAAATTTAGTGAGGTTTATGCTTCAAACAAGAACAAATATATTTGAAACAAATTATACTTTTTTTAGGCTACATTATTTAAGTTTTTTTTTGTTAAAAAAATAAAATGTTATTAATGAGAGAGTGCAACAAATATTCATCTTCCAACCCATGTCTTTACCCAAATACACTTTTATAATCCTATAATAATTATTTATATTTTAGAGCTGTCAGGTGCTGTTGGATTTTGCAGGAAAATGCATACATACGTCATTCGCCTTGTGTGTTGGTGTCATATCCGTACACAGAGAAAATAAGATCTGGATACTGTAGCGTGTGTATGGTGTGAGAGTAGTATGAAGCTGAAAGTTAGTTGTCTCAAAAATTGACCATGGATCATTCAAAATGGCAAACTTCTGGGAATCACCGGTGGTAAAAACAAAGAAATCCCTAACAGAGCAGAGTCTACAAACAAAAAGGGAAAGTGACAGAGTTCATAATAAAATCCGAATCAACATCGGCTTGGCTTTTCAGAGGTGGTGACAACTCTGAGATCTGAAAAGATTTAAAAGCGACCTAGAGATGGTGCTTTTCTTACTCAACTTGCAAGATATTTTATTGATATGGTTTATGTATAGTTGTGTAATCACACACACACACACACACACACACGTCTGTGTTTGTGTAGTGAAATACAATAATTATATTATAATCGGTGCAGAACTTTTCACTTGCTACCACACATGTGTATTTTTCTTTATAACAGCAATAATTTATATAAATAGATCATTTAGTCCTAGGCTTGCCAAGTACATGTGAGTCTTGAAATGATGTTGACCTCTGGTTAGTAACAATAACAATCTATTAGTTACTACCGTGGCCTATTTGGCCAGAATATCCTGCAGTTATAAAAACGTTACACCATTTGGACAAGCAATCATTATGTCTAATGCTAACGAACGTTACCTAACTTAATTTATACTTAATTTATTTCAAAACATCAATGTTTCCAATAAGTCAAAACAACAGCATAAGATATGGCACTAACCTGCTCAGATGACATATGTTCGGACATCTTTCATTATTTATTGTCCATTCGCTCTGATAAGTTGTACTGTATCCAGTGTACACTGGTGCCTCGAACCACATTCATTTGCTCAGAGGAGTAGAGATGAAGCACAACTTACGTCAATACCAAAACAATGTTCTTCCGTAAGACACATGTAGTATTATTTTTTAACCACTAGAGGGCCAAAAGTTACATAGTGTAGCTTTTTAAGCATTAACCATAATTTTAGTTCCTATATCTTCTGTCCTTTTGATCCTTCAGTAAATTTATCTAGTTTAAATATGTTTAGATAACGTTGTCTACTGGAAAACAAGACAAAAATGCTGAGAAAGAAATGTTTTTGAAAGAGGAGTTGATCCGCATAATGCATAACAATTAGAATCTTTGAATTGTTTGTTGTGTCTCTCCCCAGCACTCATGCATGCTGCAGTCTTTGGGAACGTGACAGCCATCATCCAGCGCATGTACTCACGCCGCTCGCTCTATCACACCCGCACAAAAGACCTCAAGGACTTCATCCGTGTGCATCGACTGCCCAAGGCCCTCGCTCAACGCATGCTGGAGTGTTTTCAGACTACATGGTCTGTCAACAACGGCATAGATGTCAGCGAGGTAGGAAGTCAAAAGTTCAAGGCAGAGCCTCACAGTATCCAAGTTAGGAGAAGATTTTAACATCAAATTAAGCACTAAAGTTTAATACATAGGGTTAGGGGATTGTTCAAATCCCAAACTTGTATTATTATGAGTAATAGTGATGGTTGCCTTGGCAAGCACCACTAATGAATTAATCATTAGAATAAATCATGCTGAAACAAATGTGAATAAGTGCAGTTGGTCTGTGCAGTCCCATAGATCCTACTTATTGAAGAACATTGTTGAAGTTGTCTGCATTATTTTGCCTGTCAATTTATAATTCATAAGCAAAAAATATTTTATTTTTTTAATCACTTATTAATGTGGCTACTCCAGCAATCTGTAAAAACAAATGGACTAAAGTGAGGTCTGAATTAAGTGCTGAATTGTGTACTGATTGGTGCTATATGAATAATAAGAAAAGCAGTTTATGATGACCTCCAGGAGGAAATGCCTTTAACATTTACAGAGAATGCATTTTGCATTTATTATTTTGCTGTGCGAATGTTATACATCTTAATAGGTGGTGTTGAAAAGAAGCTCCCACTGAAATGTAGCCTTTAAAAATAAATGAAGTCTGATAAACTCTTGTAATTAAATATGACTGAGTTCTTTGCTCCCTCTAATCCAAATCATTTATTTTTACAGCATTATTGAGTTTCTTGATATACAATCATCAGTGTAATTTGACCCATTTTTTTCTATTACCCTTTTACTTTCCTTTTCTCCCTTTCTATTTCTCATCCTTTTATCATTTAATTTATTTTCTCTTTCCACCTGCTTCTTATTCATACTGTATCTTTTTTCTGAACAGGAACAATCAGATTCCATCTTTCTCTCACAACGTATTTAATGAGCCTCTTTCAAAACACTCATTACATAGCGCTTAACTCTCTCTCTCACTCTCTGCTTTCATATCCAATATTCTGCATTATCTCCCATCAAAGTCCAAGTATAAGAGTATGTTACACCCTGTTTCTATGCTGCAGTTGCTTCTTTGACGATGGTGTTTATATCAAAAGCTTGTTTATGCTTCTAAAGAATCAGTAGATCAACAGTAGGGTTTGTGCAGTGTGCCTTCTACATGTTTACTCTTAAAATAAAGCTTCCAATTAAAACCAAAAAGGGCTTCACAGCCTGATGCTATTGGAGTACCTTTAAAACCTTTGAAGTATGTATGCGTTTATTCTGTTCCTCTGTCTAGTTTCTCTAGCCCCTCTCTCTCTGTTTGTCTTTCCCAGCTCCTGAAAGATTTCCCAGATGAACTTCGGGCTGATATTGCCATGCACCTGAATAAAGAACTCCTGCAGCTGCCTCTGTTTGAGTCTGCCAGTCGCGGGTGTCTCCGTTCCCTGTCCCTCATCATCAAAAACTCCTTCTGTGCTCCAGGAGAGTTCCTCATTCGCCAGGGTGACGCTCTGCAGGCCATCTATTTTGTCTGCTCGGGCTCCATGGAAGTGCTCAAGGATAACACTGTGCTGGCTATATTAGGTGGGTTTGCACACACACGCACGCATGCACTCACGTGCACGCAAACACGCACAGACACACACACACACACACACACACACACACACACACACACACATGTTGTGTTTCCATGTTTTATGGGGACTTTCCATAGACATAATGGTTTTTATACTGTACAAACTTTATATTCTATCCCCTAAACCTAACCCTACCCCTAAACCTAACCCTCACAGAAAACTTTCTGCATTTTTACATTTTCAAAAAACATAATTTAGTATGATTTATAAGCTGTTTTCCTCATGGGGACCGACAAAATGTCCCCACAAGGTCAAAAATTTCGGGTTTTACTATCCTTATGGGGACATTTGGTCCCCATAAAGTGATAAATACACGCTCACAGACACACACACACACACACACACACACACACACACGTTGTATTTCCATGTTTTATGGGGACTTTCCATCGACATAATGGTTTTTATACAGTACAAACTACATATTCTATCCCCTAACCCTAACCCTACCCCTAAACCTAGCCCTCACAGAAAACTTTCTGCATTTTTACATTTAAAAAAAACATGTATGATTTATAATTTATCATATTGACCAACAAAATGTCCCCACAAGGTCAAAAATGTTGGTTTTTACTATCCTTATGGGGACATTTGGTCCCCACAAAGTGATAAATACACACACACACACACACACACACACACACACACAGAGAAAGAGAGAGTGAGAGAGATAATTAGAAACTATATTAATGAGGGCTTTTTTTATCTAACAGACACAATAGCTTTCATTCCAATATAATGATATTAACTGCACCCTACCCCTAAACACAGTAGTCACACATATTCAAACTATGTTCTATTATTATTAACTATTCTGCACATATATTACTACTTGTCAGTCATACTGGCTTACTCAAAAGCTTGTATATTATAATTTTTTTCAAAGCACCGGCACACCGGCACTCTCACTTTGCTCCACAAATCTAATCCACCCACTATCTCTATTTCTTATTGTATTGAGGTAGGAATTCCCATATAATTTTCAAGTCTATTGAACAGTCACAATCCCCCTCCCCCATTCTCTCTTTCGCTCGCTCTTTTACACCACATAATCAACTCATTGGATTAATTTACTCAATAATTGTCTTTCTTTATTATGCATATTAATGGCATATATTACCTGTGAGATGCAGCTACTGTTGATGATGAGGCTAAATACAGTTTCTCAAATGTGCATGCCAATGAATTGTCTGATATGCCAAAACATGCCAACATACAAGCTCTGTTACAGAACCTAGTAGCTGAATACATTGTAGGCTACCTTCTAAAGGGCTGTTCAAACAGTACACTGAACATATACTTGTGTTCCAACTGCGCTATTTTTTAACACAAGGTGTCCTGTGCGAACAGCTCCTGAGGCAGCATTCTAATTCAAATGAAACCCTTGATTTGCAAGTCTGTACATGCTCATAAATCCTTGCATCACACGGTTAGCGCTACTCATGCTAATCACACAGGAGGCTCCATTCACATTTGATTCCTATAGTTTGACATAAGCATGTTAATGCTTCAATACTCTAATGAGCATAACAAAATACATAGCACAAAAGACTATTGGGTAAAATATATATATTTTTTCTTTGATTTAACTATTTATTAATTTATTTACTTAATCAAATATGAGTAGATTTATAGTCTGCATTTTTCTCAATTTGTTTGCCATCTTGATGGAATTTTTCACTGAGCTTGTTGTAATTCACTCTGGAAATGTAATTCACTCTGTGAAGGATGCATGTGATACTGCCTTAGAACTTGGCCATGAAAGGTATTTTTGAAGGCAGCATAGTTTTGCAGACTACCTTTCAGAACAGATTTCACATTGGGTCCAGAGCTACAGTGTCTAATATGTAAAAACTCCCATTTTATCTGGAAACCTGAGAATATGAAACCTGCACCCTAATGTTATTCTATGCTCTCATGCCATAAGAGACATTATCAATCCAGCTCACATGTACTATATATATATATACATATACACTGTGTGTGTGTGTGTGTGTGTGTGTGTGTGTGTGTGTGTGTGTGTGTGTGTGTGTGTGTGTGTGTGTGTGTGTGTGAGCGTGTATTTATCACTTTGTGGGGACCAAATGTCCCCATAAGGATAGTAAAACACGAAATTTTTGACCTTGTGGGGACATTTTGTCGGTCCCCATGAGGAAAACAGCTTATAAATCATACTAAATTATGTTTTTTGAAAATGTAAAAATGCAGAAAGTTTTCTGTGAGGGTTAGGTTTAGGGGATAGAATATAAAGTTTGTACAGTATAAAAACCATTATGTCTATGGAAAGTCCCCATAAAACATGGAAACACAACATGTGTGTGTGTGTGTGTGTGTGTGTGTGTGTGTGTGTGTGTGTGTGTGTTTCCATGCACAGCACAAGAAAAGGTCAGTGTTTTGTATGGTATTGTGGTGGTTAATGAATTGGGTAGGCAGATCAGATGTGAACCTCAGCAGAACAGATAAATGAGGATTCGTGATTTTATGTCCTATTGTGCCCTTGAGTGACGCACTTAACCTTCAGGTTTCTCCATAGGTGGGGGATTGCACTGGCAGTAACTGCGCTGTAATCCTCTTTGGATAACAAGCATCTGCTCATTAAAAAACAAAAAACAAACTCAATGTATATAGGCCTTCTTTCCTCTGTGAATCTTTCCTACATGGCATGCATTGGCACATTGCATAGTGATGATGTCATCTAATAGCTATACACACACAATCATTCAATATGTATTGCAGGGACACTAGGGCTAGTTGTCACACTTTACACTCCAGTAAATATTTACGAGGGTAGGTTTGTTTGTTTTTGACACAAATCTTAAAGTCTTGGCTACAATGAAACTACTGAACATTTCTACTTTGATTTCCCAGGAGAAGGATACATTTCATTTAACACTCATTGACTCTATAGGTAAATATTGTCATGTCATATATCCTTGCCCTAAGAACACAGTTCAGCCTATAAGTTAAAATCTACCTTCATTATATAGTTGACCCATGCCTAAATGTATGCCAGTGTGGTTCCTTCGTTTACCCAACAACTATTACAAAAACATGATGATAATGGAATTTTAGTATGGATAGAATTCACCAAAAAATATTCTTATTTAAATAGTTTTGAACCAACAGGCTAACGCCTTCTAGTGAATATTTGCATTTAAACTTTTGGCTCACAAGTCACAACCTTAGTTATATATAGTTATAAGAAATATGGCCAGTATGATAAGTTCCAGGTGTGACAAATTGCCCTGGTTTCTCCTCGCAAGTGTCCTTCATTTCATTAACAAAACATCTGTGTGTAATGTATTAAAAACTGGACTCATTGTTGCTAAAATTATGGAATAACTTCTGAATTTAAATATAAATTAATAGATAAAAATGTAGGCATTGGTGATAAAATGTCTATGCTGCAATAGACGTACTGACACTGACGCCTTGTAATAATTTAATTATAAACTTTACCTTTCAATATCATGCAGTTCTATTCAATTTGCAAATTAATGTATAAAAACAGAATTAAATAAATGGAAGCAAACAGACAAATAAAATAATATAACAAAATTAACGCAAAAAAAAAATGCCTTTCTGCTTCATGTAGAAAAATACACAGCTCAAATTCCTCCCAAACAACCTTGTTGAGAAGATTTTTTTTTTTTAGAAAAAATATGACAGCAGGTAAAACTGCCTTCAGCCAATAGCAGCAGGAAACCAGGTGAATAACCTTAAAGCCTAGATTTGTGAACTTGAAGGTGAACATATTTTTTAAGCTGCTTGGGTAAGAAAGCTTTTCCTAGAAACCTAATGTAAACAATAGCTCAAATAAATTATTGCATATGCAGTTTTATCTCTGCAGTGCAGTGATTAAAGGAAGGTTAACCAAAATGTAATTCTGTCATCATGTCTTCAGCCTCATGTCATTCCAAATCCGGAATATTTTCTTTCTTCTGTGAAACACAAAGATGATTTGAAGAATGTTCAAGAATTTTCATTTCAGGTGAACTAATCCTTTTAAGTGCACTTATTTTTTATGGCTCACATATGTCAAGGCGATGAAGGTTACACAATTTAAAATTCAACCATATTCTAAATGGCATATGTTTTTGCCTTGCTCATTTGACATTTGTATCTCCTGCATGTATATTAGATATGAAGACAGACAGAAGCTGTGCACAATGTTTGTAGTTTGTTGGTGCATTACATATGAGGCTTGATCTTTGGGGTTTAGTTACTGTAAATACACAGACAGGAAAAGTCTGATAAATCTTAATTTCTGTTTAATCCTTGGATTTTTATTTCATAATCCTTAAGTAATGTGATGCGCCAGACCATATGGACCAATAAAAAAATAATGCTCTTCTATTTGACATGTATTGTCAATGCAGTGCTGTCAGAGATGGCCCATATGCCTTGAATATTTATGTAGTAGATTTCCATCAACACATCCTTGCTGTAGTCTTTCTGTGCCTATAGCTTCTACTTACTTTTTCATTGTGTTGTTTTAGTTAGTGTGACACCCTGGTCCCTCGGGTGAGACTTTCAGTGTGATTCCTGTTGCTTCTTAGAAAACTGTGTGACAGCAGCTGTGACAATAGATGGACCATAACAGTTTTACTGTTTGTTTTCACCTTTCATCTGAGAATAGACCAGCTGTAGCCTAAACAAACATGTGGCATGCTCTGTGTTTAGTTTCTAAAATTGTTAGGAGCCAGACCCATGTGCAATGGTAATTGCATTGAACTCCAAGGTACTTACATGTCCAAACAACTACTGTAAGGCCTTACCAAGGTATTATGTCCAAAAAAACTATGGTAATAGTTAGTGGCAGATGAGATGAATCAGCCGTGAGTTTAAAGTATATGCTCTGCGTAACAAAAATGGCCGGTTCCCAATTGGAAACCAGGATGGGCATTTTTCAACTATCCAGTTAAAGTAGGGAATCTCTATCTAGTTGGCAAATCAAGTAAAATGGTTGAAAAACACCCATCCTGGTTTGAAAACAGCCACTGATTGGGAAACGTCCATTTTTGTTCTGCAGAGACACCAATCTCATGAGTTTACCAGAGCTTGTTCACTAACAGTACAGTGGAGTCAATATTGAAAATCTGGGACTCAAATTCTAATTTAATCTAGAAATTAATACAGTTTTAGTGGGTAAAACTACATAGTGATGTAAAATAATAAGTAAAAATAAAAAATGTTTAAGAAGCCCTTTTTTTTTGCGTCACTAATCAATTAAGCAAATTTGTGACAGTGGTAAGGTCAACTCCTTTTTACAAAAGATCAGATTTCCTGGCTTCCACTGAAGCACACAAGATGCCCTTTAGAACATTCTCATTTCATGCTGGGATAACATGTATCATTAGGTGTTGCAGAAAAATGTGTCCACAACAGATTGAGTCCATACTGTTATTCAAGCAAAAGTGGGACATAGTATGACATACCAAATACTAAGTTAAAAATGTAATGTTTATTTTTTTAATTCAATGTGTCACTCTCTTTTAATGTGATGAATTTTCACATGTGAAATGACTTCACAGATCATTAGAACCTGAATAATACATTATATATATATATATATATATATATATATGCATTTGTGCATGGAACTACTTTTTTACGCGACGGATCAGAATCTTCCATTGCTGGTTCAAAACAAATTATGCGTCCAAGCCTTCATTAGTAATTCAAAAATGTCACTTCAGAAATAATATCACGGCTTGTGCTGTTTCGAACAAGTTATTGGATAAACAAGGATGGATGGGTGTGTGTGTGTGTGAGAGAGAGAGAGAGAGAGAGAGAGAGAGAGATGGCGCGTGTGCAGTCACCTGTTGCTACTCCCAAGCAGAGATGCTGTCAGCTTTCTGAAGGTCAGCTTTCTCAGTAGAAAAATAGCATCCAAGCATGGGTAATTCTCCCAATTTCGCAGTAGCTGGTGCGCAAGAGTCAATCACTATAGAAACCAAAATGTCCTCCCACAGCACCCATTGTGTAATTAATCAGTCTTTTGTCTCTCAGCTGTGATGAGCCATAATGCTGAATTTCATAATGCTGAAAGCGATCACAAAGAGCTGTTTTATGAAAACAGCTGACGTGGATTCACTTCACGTCACCTAACTGGCTCATATTACACACAAAAATTATCTTTTGCCACCACCTGCTGGCTAACGTATGTAATGTCAAAAAAAAAAAAAGTCAAACAGTAGCTTTTAACACATATACAATGCTCTTCCACTTTAGTTTAGAACGTACTGATGTATGTGGAGTACTGATGGTGTCAGACTATCAGTGCTCATGGAACGTCTCTCGTCCAATCATATTCGAGGACCGTAAGAAACTGTTGTATATATATATATTTAATATAAATAATGTGGCCTAAAATGCTTCTTATCCTTCATACTTAAGTCTACATTTCTAATTCAGATTTTAACAGATTTCCATCATAAATAAACAATTTGTCATATCTAAACACCCTCTTGTACAGTCCTTATAGTTAATCTGGATTAAAGGCTCTCAAAAGGTCACAGTAAATGATACGCCAGAGCTCTTGCCGAGCTAAAGGTTCCTGTGTGTGTGTCTTTCTTTAACGCCTGGACCCTGTTCCTCTGATCAAATCAAATATTGGTGTGCCGCTAGGCCACATCAACCTCTCACACCCTTAATAATTGATGGTCAATAAATTATTAAAACGCTTTGACTATTAAAACAGGCTGACACATAATGGGGAGAGTCATAGATCTCCACACACCCATGAAAAATAATGTGGGTCGGAAGGGGATGAATTAAAGAATGGGAAAACGAATATGCAGTTGGGGGGAATAGACACTGACAATGCGAATGTGCAAATACAAGCACACTTTCTTTACTCTGCACAAAGCTCTTTTCCAAAACCTAGTGAGCTGCATGAAAGGCATCATAGGTGCACTCCTGATGCAAAGGCTGTTCCAAAATACAGGAAAAAGAACAATGCCGCCTTCTAGGGTCACATCCGATGTAATATGCTTTGTTTGAAAGCACATTGATTTAGCTCGTTCGAAAACACTCTCCATAACTGCATATTTTTGAAAATGATTAGGAAACTGAAAATAGATTTTTAACGAAAATTAATTAGTGTGGATGAGGCCTTAGATACCTAATTTTGGTCAAATTCGAATGTATTCTACGTGCGGAAAGGTAATCCCAGAAAGCATTACTATAAACTCTATAAAAAAAATCATCCAAGATTCAACCACTCTATTTACTCAGTTGTTTTAATAAATATCATATGTGTGAATTACAATTAATTGTATTAATTACATACTGTATTTATACATGTCTAACAGTAAGAGTCTTCCGCATAACTCACGCCGGGGCATCAGTGCACCACTTACATTTTTTTTCAAGCACCACTCGGACCTCTACTTGACAAGTGTTGCAGATAGTAACACAGAAGGGCAACGTTACGAGTTTGCCAGGCATGAAAGCAGGAGGTGTAGTACACAGTAAACTTTAACAGTATTTGAGGAAAATAAAAAAGTCTCTTCAGTTGCATTGATACATTAATTGCAGAAAGTAATGCAAGGACTCATTTATGTTAAAGTCTCAGGATGTTCGTGGTGAATTAAAATGAGTTAGAACTGAGGTGTCTGGATGCTTGGAAACATGTATAACAAGGTATATTTGAATAAATTATGAAACTTCTCTTCTTACTTTAAAATTTTGACAGTTAATTAATCCAATTTATCTTGTTTTAAGGATTTTTTGATATTTTTACAGGAAAACAATACAAAAATGATTATCAAGAATACGATTTTTGCCCTAATATCAAAGGTCTAACTAGAAAAAAAGAAATTATGATCCAATGTGAATTTTCTTGATAAAAAAATATGATCGTGTCGGGTAACTTGTGCATGTAAAATGGCTAGAAATAGCATTGTAACTTAGCATAAAGCTGACAGTTTACACAAGATTTATGTCTATTTCCTATGCTCCAAACTTAATTCAAACTCACTTCTCTGTCTGCTCGTATGAATGTAACACATTATAAGAAAGTGTTTCACTGCTGTTCAAATGCACTTTTCCATCTGAAAGGACTAAATATTAAATTAAACAAATGACAATAAAATGCAAAGTAATCTCTTCAGTAATCAAAATACTGTTTGAATGTAACTGTACTTTAATTACCAATTATTTAAATTGTAACTGTAGTGGAATACAGTTACTAATATTTTGTGTTTTAAATACGTAATCCCGTTACATGTATTCCATTACTCCCCAATCCTGTCTACTAGACATCATTAGTGAGGCAAAAACGGCATATATGGGTTCTGTGAAACATAGCAAAATGTATGTTACCCACCTATCAAGAAGAAAAAGAGCAACTTCTGGATCTGTCTTCAAGCTTTTTACCTCTCGGAGGTCTCTCCACTGCTGAAAAGCCTTGCTGATACGATGAGTTGGCTGGGAATAGGGTTTGAAGTGTGTGCCGAGGTGGAGTTACAGCAAACAGGAAGGGAACTGCTCAGGTCTTCGGTTACATCCAGGGGGTCTGAGACATATTTCGTGCTTTTACAGCTTCTAAAGAAAGCTCTGACTTTACTTGCTAGACTCTAAAAATGACTCTAGACCAGGAGTAAATCACTGGCACGCCAGCAATGGTGAGAGTGTAGTAGACTATATTTTATTTATATAAATTCCGCACCTGCATTCCAATCTACATCTTGATGTAATCCTTCCTCATGATCACGCAGCTTGTTTTCATGAGCTGAATGGGAAGCTAAACAAATAGTTAAAATGTGACAAGACTGCAGTATACCCAACAGATTTGTGCAGCGCGTGCAAGCAATTCACACATCACAAGCCATCAGCCCTTCACTTTCGGTTTATCGTGCGTGTAATTGCACCCAATTTGCTTCAGTCAGGCTGTGCGGACGACAGCCTACATTCCATGTTTCATTTGTTTATTTTTGCTTTAAGAACAACACGTGATGTAAAAAGGAAAATAACACTATTAATCCTTGAGTTTTCCAACCCATCATACAGGTACACCCTCCTTAAACCATAGACACACTCAAAATTACATTAAAGGAAACATATTATGCCCTTTTTACACAATGTAATATAAGTGATCAGGTGTCCCCAGAATGTGTCTGTCAAGTTTCAGCTAAAAATACCTGACAGATCGTTTATTATACCATGCCTTTTTATCCCTGTTTTGTAGCCCTGTTCTAAATGGGCTGTTTTAGTGTCTGTAGCTTTAAATGCAAAGGAGCTGTTGCTCCCCACACCGCTTTTTTGAAGTGGGCTGTGCCTTTCCTGCTGGTACCATAGATACCTCAGCGACAATAAATTAGCTCCCCGCAACTCCAAACAGACTGGCTCAAAGCGGATAACTTAAACAGTAAAAAATTATAAATAACAAGGAGAACAATCTAATATATATATATATATATATATATATATATATATATATATATATATATATATAATAGGGATGTGTGTAGTATGAGAATTCGGTGTAAAACAGCAGCACATAGTAAACAAACTTCCAGTATCCAGGACGATTGGTGTCAGTATGGAGTCCAAAACCACAAGTACCACTTGTACTGTTACGTAAGAGCCAACTAAAATCTTCCTGAGTGCACTTTTATTTTTTCTTAGTTTCAGGTCTCAAGGGAGCATCCAGGCATCAAGGGAGCATCCCACAAAATGGTCCAAAGTTTATTATTGACATTTTATAACAATCATGATTACGTTGCCACTACTAGTCACTAGGAATAAATTTCCTCCTGCTGTTGTTTTGAATGAGTTTGACAACTTTACCATATGCAGGTTGACCAGTAATCATAGGCTGCCACTTCAAAAGTTCAGCTGCAAATGGCCAAAGTTGAAATTATTGAACTTTTGAGCACCACATTGCAAAGCTTGACAGTAACCCAATGCTTCGCTGGAGATAACACTGCAGCTGATGCTTCTCTCCATAGAGCTCAATGTATATGGCAATGCTAATGTGAGTAATGTGGGAGCTCCTTTAAAGCCAGCCTGCGATGGCATGAAAGCACTGAATTAAGTTACCTTGAATGTTAAAATAAGTTCTCAAAACTAGGAGTAAGACATGTAAACAAAGACAGCAATGTACTATGTTTGTTTATGGGCATATTACGTATGTAGAAACATAGTCAGTTTCAGGGCCAAATCCAACACAGGATATAAAACAAACAGCGGTCGATGGGGTGTAGATAAAAAAAAGATAAAACATTTCAGCACAATAGAACACAGTAAAACGAAAAACAGTACATGAAATGAAATATGGTACAACAAAATATGGTAGAGCCTAATGTCAAATGAAAATACAAATTAGCCTACCGACATGCTTAAACACTCACAGTATTATATGCATTTTTAACCAGGCTTTAAGGACACGTATAACAGTTTAAAACAATAAAATACAGTATCTCATTACACATGTTCACTTAATTGAAAAACACTCTGGGCTATGAATAAATATGTTTAATAAATGTACATACCCAGTCCTCGCATGTGCACAAAACGTTGTTAAAATCAACACATGCGATTCATATGCATCTTTCAAAAATATCCCATAACAAACACTCAATTTTAACATACAAATCTTCTGGACATATGAACATATTTAATGCAATGTATAAGCTTTTTGTATAAAATTTAATATTTACCCAAGAATTCTCAACCAATTAACAAAACTGGGAGCTCTCTTGCACAATACATGTTATTACTTTTTTAACCAGCAGACATGCACAATACGAGAGAGTGCTGGAAAACAAGTGTCGCAAAAATGGGGCCATGTCAAATTTATGTCTAGAGTTAAATTTCTCCACTTGGCTACATATAGTATGTTACATGCTGTGATTCTACAGACTCACAAAGCTAAGAAATCTCACCTAAATTTCCTCTTCAGTGTCGATGGACACTAAACTTGATCAAACTAGTAATTCTTTCAACAGAAGAGGAAATAAGAAGAGCTATGAATGAATGTACAAACACATAGCTTACCTGCATTCCCATGCACTTACTGTCACTGAGATTCTGTTTGTTTTAATGTTTGAAGGATGAGCGTTTGATGTTGAAAACACACAACTGCACATACGCAAAGTACTGGCACTTTCCTGTGGCGTTATTGATCTGACAGCTTGACCTGGGAATCCACAGGGGGCTCCGGAGAATGAGAGAATGAGAACATGAGAGAGATAAACAGTAAGAAGGCAAGGAAAACGAGAGACAGAGAGAGCAAATAGTGAATGACTAATAAAAAATGAAAGTGTTTGTGGCAAAGGTTCGTGTTTGGGGCAGATAAAGGAGGAAGCAGAAGCCGGTTTCCACAGTCCATGTTCATGAGTCATGTTTATTACAAAAGAAATCCCTTTTCAGCATTAACAAAACCAAAATTCTGCTTTTCAGTATAAACACACAGGTTCTTGCATTCTCTAGGAAACAGACATACAGTCTCTGGTGGGTGCCACTCTCCCTCTTTCGGTGGACTGGGCCATCTCTTATCTCCCCCGACTCTCACTGTGCACATAGAAACAGTAATTCAATTATTAAACAATTCATCTCAGGTGGATGTCCTTACTGCTTTCTATCTCCCCAGATGGGCGCTCGACCACGCACTCACCTCCACATACATCCACTGGCCGACTCAGGCCGAGGGAACCATCCGGACTGCCTAACCTTTTCTGGAGAGGATGTCCATGACCCCTGGCCTCGAACTTAAATGGATAGAGTGCCAGATACCAATGGGTGATCCGGATATTGGTATCCTTCATGCGGTGGAGCCATTGGAGCACGGCATTGTCCGAACAGAGATTGAATGCTCGTCCCAACAAATAGTAGCAGAGAGTGAGGACCGCCCACTTGATGGACAAACACTCCTTCTCTATGGTGTTGTACTTCGTCTCTCTCATAGAGAGGTTTCAACTAATGTACAGCACTGGGCGCTCCTCCACCACTTGAGATAGAACAGCAACAAGCCCCCTGTCCAATGCGTCCATCTGCAAAACAAAAGGGTGAGAGAAATCAAGGGAATGCAGAAGTGGCCCATCACAAAGTGCATCTTTTACCTATGTGAAAGCACGTTGGCATGGCTCCGTCCACTGGACCGGGTCTGGAGCTCCCTTTTTATTGAGATCAGTCAGTGGGCTGGTGACGTCTGAATAATTGGGCACAAACCTTTGATAATAACCAGCCAGCCCCAAGAACTGTCTCATCTCCTATTTTGTCTTAGGTGTCGGGCAGGTTGCAGTCGCTGCGGTTTTATAAAATTGGGCCCAAACCCCATGTGGAACCCCAGATACCGTACCTCCACCCATCCAATTGCACCTTTCATTGGGTTTGCTGTAAGTCCAGCTTGTTGCAGCAACCTCAGAACGGCTTCCAGATGCTGCATGTGCTGCTGCCAATCATTACTGTAAATAATGATATCATCCAAATAAGCAGCAGCATACATTGCATGCAGTCTGAGGACTCTGTCCATCAGACACAAAAATGTAGCCGGGGCCCCAAACAAACTGAACGGAAGGGTCACAAATTTGTGTAATCCAAACGATGTGGTTGTTTATTCACGGGACATTGGTGTTAAGGGTATCTGTCAATGACCCTTTGTTAAGTATGGTGTCGAGTAAAAGTGAGCCTTGCCCAACCGATCGAGCAGTTTGTCAAAACAAGGCATTGGATACGCATCAAATTTTGACACTGCATTGACTTTTAGAAAATACACACAGAACCGGACCATCGCTCTTAGGTACCAAAACAACTGGGCTGGCCCAATCACTGTGGGATTCTTCTATTAACCCCATATACTGAGCATGGACTTTAATTCTTCACGTACTACCTGTTTTTTGTGTTCGGGTAGCGGTAGGGCCGGCCACGTACCACTACCCCGGCGGTTGTCTCGATGTGGTGTTCTATGAGGTTAGTGTGGACGGGGAGAGGCAAGAACACATCAGAAAAACTTTTTTGCAATCTGGCAACCGCTGTACATTGTGATGGCAAGAGATGGTCTCCACACGTGTCAAGAGTGAACTGATTGGATTTTAGACTAACATCTGGACCGAGCTCCTCCCAACTACCATCGCCAAGGATATGGGGACTACCTCTCTCTATGGTTTAAGTAGGTTGAGGTGGTAAATTTGACGAGCCCCGCCCCTATCCATACGCACTACCTCATAGTCGACTTCCCCAACTCACCGTGTGACTTAAAAGGGCACTTGCCACTTCACAAGCCCTTGCCATTTCGAGCTCGATGTGGGCAGCAATACTAGTACTTTATCTCCCTGTGTAAACTCCCATGGCTGAGCCTCCCTGTTATACAGCTGGGAATTACATTCTTGCTCCTGTAGCAAATTTTCCTGTGATAGACACCACACACTGGGAGTTTTGCTCTCAGGTTAAGAATTTATTGAATTTCATTTTGGTTCGTGAAGGTCCCTCCTCACAATTTTCCTTCATGATGTCTAACACACCATGGGGCTTATGTCCAAACACTGTGGAGGCTTGTGGGACCTCTCGTACTGCAAATAACAGGGGTTCGAGCCACCTATCCCAATTCCGAGCATCCTCGTGCACAAACATACAAATCATATTTTTAAAAGTTTTATTAAATCGTTTGACCAAGCTGTCCATTTGTGGATGGTACACGCTTGTCCGAATCAATTTAATACCTAATAAGTCATACAGCTCGCGTATCGTATGTGACATGAAAGTAGTGCTGTGATCAGTGAAGATTTCTTTTGGAATCCCCACTTGGAAGTTTATTCTGAAGAATGCCTCTGCAATACAATGTGCTGAGATGTTGAGAAGAGGCACTGCTTCTGAGTATCACTTTGCTTAGTCCACCAGAACCAACACAAAGTGATGCCCGCGTGCTGACCATTCTTTCTTGTCAAGAATACTTTAATGTCAAATACACTATGTGAGCTGTACAAATTATTAGATATTAATTTGATTCAGACAAACGTGTACCATCCACAAATGGATGGCTTGGTCGAACAATTTAATAAAACCTTAAAAAATATGATTTGTAAGTTCATGAAAATGTTTGGAATTAGGATAGGTGGCTCGAACCCCTGTTATTTGCAGTATGAGAAGTCCCGCAAGCCTACACAGGGTTTTCCCCATTTGAAATATTATATGGGTGTAAGCCCCGTGATGAGTTAGGCCTCATGAAGGAAAATTGGGAGGAGAGACCTTCACAAAGGAGCTCACCAGCTCATAAGTCTGGCATGTCGCACACCAACTGGCTAACATCCCCACGAATGCCCGGCCAATAGAAACATGCCATGAGATTATGTCCGGGCCCATGTCCCAAGTGACCTGCCATTGGACTATGATGAGCCACCTGGAACAACATTTCCCGACGGCTCCTTGGAACTAACACCTGGGTTGTATCTTCATTGTCAGAGCATCCTCCGTTACGCCATACAACAATCGTTTATAATTGAGAAATAGGGATATGTGAGTGCAATGAGTGGCTAAAGGCATTGACCATCAATTACTTTCACTTGGTCAAACGCGTGCTTAAGAGTCTTGTATCGCATCTACTCCAGAGGAAGATCCCTAGCGGGAATTCCCCTATGTGCTGGGGAAGTCGAGGCTTATGTGAACCCCCCCAACCAATATTCACAGGTTTTTGGTACATCCCAGCTCAATCAGGAGCGGCCTGTGGAGTGTCGGAGACCTGAATCAACATCCCCACCTCCATCACCGGGCACTATTCGCAGAGGTGACCCAGCTCCCCGCAACTCCAAACAGACTGGCTCAAACCTCTCACCCACACTAGTGGTGGCAGCTTCCCCCACCTGAGAGGAAGAATGGGTAGAGCTGGGGGAGAGAGAAGCAGGATGGTTAATACACCCCTGAGGCTGGGGCACCAGTGTGGTAAAGGTTCGCGTTTGGGGCAGATAAAGGAGGAAGCGGGAGCTAGTTTCCACGGTCCATGTGAGTCACGTTTATTACAAACAAATCAGAAACCGCGTTTCTGCATAAACGAAACCAAATTACTGCTTTTCAGCATAAACACTCTCTATGAAACAGACACGCAGTCTCTGATGTGTGCCACTCTCCCTCTTTCAGTGGACTAGGTCATCTCTTATCTCCCCCAACTTTCACTTTGCACATAGAAACAGTAATTAGTAACAATTCATCTCAGGTGGATGTACATATCACTTTCTCTTTTCCCAGACAGGCGCTCGACCACGCCCTCACCTCCACAGCGTGAAAACTATTAGTCATGACAGACAGCAATAAACCCATTCTATGAACCACAGAAGTCTCTGAGCTGTACTGTTGGAGTGGGAGTGATTGTCTTAATTAAAGTGCTGATATGAAATTGCTTCCTCTACCTAGATTCATGTCTGCTGTTGCCTAAAATTTGTAGAAAGGTTACATGTGGTATTGGTCCATCGAGCTACTGCCTGTCAGATTTGTGAGAACTCAGCCTGAATCAGAGAAACAGAAAAAGATAGAAGGTAAATAAGGACAAGGAAAAGAGGAAAAAATAGAGATGGGGAGAGGGAATATTGATTCAGTCCACTAACAAAACAGGAATTCCCCAGATGGGATAAGTATCCAATTGAGACCTTGCATGCAGAATTCTGTGAAGAGGCCCTTTTGTGTACACTGAAACACCAAAGGTAATGCATGCAGGGCAGAATTAGGCCAATATTAACTAATTATAAAGATACAAAACCAAACAAACCCCCACTCATAACATTATAAAGCCCTGAACACAGAAACCAGACCCCTTTTTGAGATGGTCCATAGCTTTAGTCCTGATGATTCACTAACATCAACTAATCCCCATTATACTCCAGAACAATACTGCCCAACAAGATTAAACAGAAATGAGAAACAATTATACTACCTATTTCTGGAAGAAAGAGGTTAATAACAACAACAGAGTAAAATGCAATGTTATGTTAACTACCTAGACTCTTTGGACACAGCCTCACTATAAAACAAGAAGATATTGGAAAACAGCTGCCACAGTAAGAAAGACTGTCCACTTTGCCAGTATTCCTTAATGCTTATTCTTTAGCGTTTATTCTTTTTTGTTTAATCTTTCTTTTCAATTACTGTGCATATTTTGTCTGGTTCTTTTTGCACTTTTTTCACAATTTTCTTTGCATGTTGCAAATGCTTTGGCAAAACAAATGTGCAATTCTTATTCATGCAGATAAAGCACAATAAAACTGAAAGAGAGGTGATATGGACTGGCAAATCAAAGCTGTGGTGCAGATAAGAGCAAGAGGCAAATGAGCAGTGTGAGAAAAACAGAGATGGCTTTATGAAGTGCTAAGACAGAAGGCTTATTTCAGCCAAAGGAAGAAATTGAAAACACAATGGAAAAAAAAGAATTGTATCAACAAGGCATTTCCATCCACAGAACTGCCCTTCACTGGATGTTTTTTGTTTCTGGCACCATTCAGAGTAAATTGTAGAGACTGTTGTGTGTGAAAATCCCAGATCAGCAGATACAGAAATACTCAAACCAGCCCATCTGGCACCAAACATCATGCCACGGTACCACTTAGATCCCATTTTGTGAACATTAACTGAAGCTCCTGTCCCGTATCTGCATGATTTTATGCACTGCACTGCTGCCACACGATTGGCTGATTAGATAATCGTATGGATGATTGTTGGTGCCAGACGGGCTGGTTTGAGTATTTCTGTAACTGCTGATCTCCTGGGATTTTCATACACACAAGTCTCTAGAATTTACTCTGAATGGTGCCAAAAACAAAAAACATCAATTGAGGGGCAGTTCTGCGGATGGAGAGAGGTCAACAGAGAATGCCCAGACTGGTTCGAACTGACAAATCTACAAAAATCAGATAACAGCTCTGTACAATTGTGGTGAGAAGAATAGATTGGTGTTGGTTAGTGCTGTTTTGAAGGCACGAGGGGTACCTACACAATATGGAGTGGAAAAATAAAATAAATAAACCTTGTGTAAATTGTCAGCTAAAATAGAAAATGCTATTTCTAGACATTTTACATGCATGTTACCAGGCACGATCATATTTTTTATCAAGAAAATTCACGTTGGATCATAATTTCTTTTTTCTAGTAAGATCTTTGATAATAGGGCAAAAATCACATTCTTGATAATAATTTTTGTATTGTTTTCCTGTAAAAATGTTCTGCATACATGTGCACACATGTGCATTCCATCACCCTCTTGGCACATGTGTAATTACCACAACTGCTTACTCGATGAAGGATGATAATATGGACTGGCAAATATCTCTCTCCACTCTTCCACTCTGTCTTCCAGTGCTGCTGAACTCAGTTGTCTCTAATGTGTGCCAACCAGTGTGCTTTCCCAGAATGCATTGTTCTGACACAAACACACACTTCAGAATTTGTCACTGCTCTCATAGTCCCTTTGCAAACCTGAGCATATTTTTAGAACTTGTGCTACCTTGTGCTACCTATCTGAGTCTTATTTTCAAACCAAAACAGAAAATGTTGCTCATTACTTTAGAATCTAAATTTGATTGACACTCGCTGTATCTCTTTGTTTGCATGTCTAAACAAGTTTAAATATCCTGCCAGGATCTTGCATGCATAAACACATAAACATACAGCTTTAATGTGTACTTTATGAATACTGCATGTGACAGGGCTGCACAGGCAATTACATTTTGGCTGATAACAAAAGCAGATAATTGTTCAATAATATGGCCAGTAACTGATAAGATGGCCGATATTTTAAATCTATAATGTTTTTTAACAAAAAATAAAAAAATAAATAAACACATTATTTGAAATGTAAAATCAACTATTGTAATGTACAATAGTAAAGATGTATAAATGTTTAGCACTTTTGAAACCTGGTATTGAAAAGTGTTTAATGTTCAAACTGGAGAAAATATGTTCTAAGATTATCTGCTTCCAAAATCGGCCTGATCAAAATGATACTACCAATTGTAAAAAACAAAAAAAAAAACAATAACGGCTGAATTCACAAAACAGTTTAGCCACTTTTGTTAGAAAACTGCATCTTATTCACTTAATACATTTATTTATCTCATTTAAGCAGATGCGGTCAGCACTGAAACTGCATCTTGAGTATTCTAAATAATTCATTGTCATTTCTTTCCACTCCTCCTTTTTATTTAGACTCATTATAGCTGGTGTATTCCCTGGTGCAATAAATATTGCGCTATAACCACATGCAGAAAGAAGGCTGCACTTTTGAAACCATTTTCAGTTTTTTTAACCATGGCAGTAGTAATTCAACAATTAATGATCAAATGACGAAGAGTGTTATAACCTGATTTATACCAGATGGATGGTGTATTCAGGCTGACTTTTGGCATGTTAAAGAGATGATTCAGGAGTCTGGATCACAGTAGTGGAGTGATGCTGAACATTCCTGGCAGAGTGAGCCTGATCGCAGGGGTCTGCTGAATCCTCCTCTATATAGCACTCAAAACTGAACTTAAAGATCAGAAAATTGTGTTTAGCACGGATTTTGTGGGCATGTTTGCTGCGTTGCCTGATCTGCAAAGAATGTGCAAAAACTGACATTATAGTAAACAGACTGACAACTGAACAAACTCACTTCTATGTGTTTTCCTCACACAGGAAAGGGGGACCTGATCGGATCAGACTCGCTGACGAAAGAGCAGGTAATAAAGACCAACGCAAACGTGAAAGCGCTGACATACTGCGACCTACAGTATATCAGCCTGAAGGGACTGCGAGAAGTGTTGCGCCTCTATCCTGAATACGCCCAGAAATTCATCAGTGAAATTCAGCACGACCTCACATACAACCTGCGGGAGGGCAGCGGAGCTGCCGTGAGTAATGCTTGCATGCACACATGATGGTATTCAGGGCAAAGGGCGACAACCCCACAATATTACATTTGATTCTATGCCTGTGCATGTGAAGTTAATGGTGCGCATGTATAACACTTTATCGAACAAATCATGTGCTTGAGGGACTGAGGCATTTTTTACGAAACTCGAGGCCAGGAGTCAATGCACTGCCTCGGTCTGGATTATCAATTGTCTGGTTGGAACAGGCTTTGGAGCAGATACAAGTCCTATAAATAGTACATAATTAAAATAGGCAAACACGATAGTCCACTTTCATCTGCATGCAAACAAATAAACTAGTGTCATGAGCAAAGTTTTGGATAATTTTCTCTGCTGTTGAGATGAGCTTTGTTATAGCTATTTATATACACTCACCTAAAGGATTATTAGGAACACCATACTAATATTGTGTTTGACCCCTTTCGCCTTCAGAACTGCCTTAATTCTACATGGCATTGATTCAACAAGGTGCTGAAAGCATTCTTTAGAAATGTTGGCCCATATTGATAGGATAGCATCTTGCAGTTGATGGAGATTTGTGGGATGCACATCCAGGGCACGAAGCTCCCGTTCCACCACATCCCAAAGATGCTCTATTGGGATGAGATCTGGTGACTGTGGGGGCCATTTTAGTACAGTGAACTCATTGTCATGTTCAAGAAACCAATTTGAAATGATTCGAGCTTTGTGACATGGTGCATTATCCTGCTGGAAGTAGCCATCAGAGGATGGGTACATGGTGGCCATAAAGGGATGGACATGGTCAGAAACAGTGCTCAGGTAGGCCGTGGCATTTAAACTATGCCCAATTGGCACTAAGGGGCCTAAAGTGTACCAAGAAAACATCCCCCACACCATTACACCACCAACACCAGCCTGCACAGTGGTAACAAGGCATGATTGATCCATGTTCTCATTCTGTTTACGCCAAATTCTGACTCTACCATCTGAATGTCTCAACAGAAATCGAGACTCATCAGACCAGGCAACATTTTTCCAGTCTTCAACTGTCCAATTTTGGTGAGCTCTTGCAAATTGTAGCCTCTTTTTCCTATTTGTGGAGATGAGTGGTACCCGGTGGGGACTTCTGCTGTTGTAGCCCATCCGCCTCAAGGTTGTGCGTGTTGTGGCTTCACAAATGCTTTGCTGCATACCTCGGTTACGAGTAAATAACGAGTGGTTATTTCAGGCAAAGTTGCGCTTCTATCAGCTTGAATCAGTCGGCCCATTCTCCTCTGACCTCTAGCATCAACAAGGCATTTTCGCCCACCGGACTGCCGCATACTGGATGTTTTTCCCTTTTCACCCCATTCATTGTAAACCCTAGAAATGGTTGTGCGTGAAAATCCCAGTAACTGAGCAGATTGTGAAATACTCAGACCGGCCCGTCTGGCACCAACAACCATGCCACGCTCAAAATTGCTTAAATCACCTTTCTTTCCCATTCTGACATTCAGTTTGGAGTTCAGGAGATTACCAGGACCACACCCCTAAATGCATTGAAGCAACTGCCATGTGATTGGTTGATTAGAAAATTGCATTAATGAGAAATTGAACAGGTGTTCCTAATAATCCTTTAGGTGAGTGTATATATTTATCCTGTTCAGTGGTTGCTCTATCTTAGCTCTTGAGTTCCTGCACTACTCAGTTATGCTTGAAGTTTCTTCAACTTTGTCTCAGATGTTTCTCCTTGGAGATACAAATCTATGACAATTGTTGGCATACAGTAAGAGTATAAAGCTATAAAATTATATGGATTGCATATTGCAGATAATTTGGTCTTGGAAGAATGTGAAAAGAAATGTTTCTGTTTAATTTGAAATATCTAACATTTGATTGCAGTCTTTGTATCATGGCAAAAAAATGTTGTTTACTGTAATTGGTATATGTCTCGTCACTGTCATGACTGCTATGTTGCTCGGACCTGCATACAAGAATTTCACCTACTGTTGCACTTGTGTACATGGTAGTGTGACAATAAAGTGATTTGATTTGATTGATTTGATTTGAATCTGAGCACAGTTGGAGACATTATTGAGATCCCTTCTGCATCTCTAGTCAAGACACGTGAGATTACTTAGGTCTTATGTATGTGTCCAGCTAAGCTACTCAATTAATTTATGAGATGTGACCTACAGACTGGAGATACAGTGTTTGTGTGCGTGTGTGTTTAATGCTGTATTGCCGACACCCATCTCCACAACCAGCAGAATACAAAATCGATCACCCATCTGTTGGCTTAAGCATATTTCTTTCCTTCTCGCACATTCTCTAAGTCTGTGTCCTTTCCCCAACATAAAGCCCAGACCCCATCATCTTCAGGATGCACATGTGTGCCTGTGCACGTGTCCACTCTCAGTCTCACACACACACACACACTCTCCCAGGCTTGAGTGTAACTTGTAGGGACAGGAATAGCAGCAGACTGCGGTTTGGAGTGTGTGCCGATGCTAAGAATAGCACAGGGGGAAGGCGGGGACTCCGCACTGACTGGGTCCCCCATGCCTTGAGCTAAGATTGGATCGTGGAAGATAAAAATAGCACTAAAGCGAGTGGTTGGGGGAATGAGTGAGGTGCCTCATTTTTCTTCTCTTGTTTTTTCTGCAGTGCTGCTTTCTACAAGGTGTAACATGCAGCTTTCACTCTAGCTGGAGAAGGAGATTGCTATTTGAGGAAAGAAAATGAGAAATAGATAAAGAGAGGGAGAGCTCTGAGGAGGAAATAGTAAAATGGAAAGCAGAAAACAGAAATTGCTTACAGATGGTTGGTAGAGAGGCAGGTACATAATGTAAAAAATAGAAGAAAATACGAAACACAAAAATAATACGATTTATTATTAAAGGTGGTGGCTAAGGCAGAATCACTATTGCTTTTGCAAATATGTGGGGTTAAGGATTTGAATAAACCCCCAATGCTTAGTAATAAAATTCAATGCGTAACTCGTCCCGCACTTCTTTTTTTTTTTTGCTGTGAACAGGAATGATACCTCAAATCAAGCAGCATGTTGAGGAGAGTTGTGCAACTATTTTTATAAGGGATCAAGAAAGCAATTTTCACCAGATGATAAAACAGGCAAAAAAAAAAAAAAAACTCATAGACATATATTAAAGGAGGAACCAGAGCCATGCTTGGGGAGCAGAATGGTCTTTTTGACTAGTATTTGGGCCAGTAAGCAATGCAAAAAAAACATTCAGAGTACCTTAGCCTGTGCATGGCAAAGCTCTGGCAGCCACCAACAACATCCTAGCATTGTGGGAGTGATTTTTGGATCGGGAAAACACCACTTCAGACAATTTGAAAATGATACATAATGGTTCACCAGTAATGCTCATTTCACCAGAGTTCCACGTATGCAACCCCAGAACACATCCACACATATTTGCACATAATTGCAAAGTTAGGTGAGAAAAAGAGTGTCATTATTGGGGGAGCATTCTTATATGCGTGTTTGTGTTGTGCAGCAGGGCTTAAAAGAATGGTAATATATTCCTTCCACTCTCTTTCTTGTTTTAGTTAGCTTTGATTGACTGCATTTGGTGACTAGAAATATGGAAGTGCCTGCATAAACACCTCTCTCTCTTTCTCTCTCTGGAGGAGTGAAGAAAAGAAAGTGAAAACTTCTTTGGAAACACTAATTTAAGGATCTCTCTCACATACACTTCGTGCCACTGGGGTCTGTGTTACTAAGATTGGATGGAGAGGGCTAAAAATAAATTGCGCTTTAGGTGGGGTATGGGACTGCAGATGGAGCGTGGGGGTGGAGATCATGAGAGGACAAAAAAATGATGCAAAGAAAGAGGCAGGGTGCAGAGAAAGGGAGGGGGGTTGCGAAATAAAGATGGAAAGATTTCAGTCAAAGCGAATAGGGAGAGAAAAAGCAAAGTGATTAACAGAAATGGTTCAAGGATGGGGGAAGCACTGCATGCATCATAGTTTGCTGCATTATTGCTTGGTTTTGGTTATGTGATGGAGGGAGTTTGGTAGAAATATTGGGATGTGGACTTTGCTTGTGTGTTGCCACCCCATAGCAATGGATGGTGATTGACAGTCTTTTACAAAACAAAAATAAACAATGCCGCCCCTCCGCTCTTCTGCCATACCATGGGATCATTGAAGCCATCCTTATGACATTCTAAAAACATGCAGTGCAGAAAGAGTTTATCAACAAAGAAATCTAAATCAATTTTAGTTAATAAAAATAATGTTTTGTAGGTAAAAATCAATTGAGATTTGTTAATCTTGGACTATTGACAAATTTGCAGAGAACTGGGTTGAAAGTGGAGCAACAGGGTAGAGAAAAAGGCAGAAAAACAGAAAAGAGCCAAAAAAATATAAAATAAAAAAATCAACAGGATGTGTTATTGTGCCACGCAGTGGTTGTGACACTTTACTACCCATTTAACAAAGGATGCACACAATAAAGTACTATTCAGGACCAAGAATATTCTTATTAAATTGAATCTGTTTTTATTAATTAATTCATACCTTTGCATATTAAGAAGGTAGCCTCAGTGCTTGCAAGGCAGCAAAATATTAGTTTTAAAGTTTTAGGTAAGCTTAGATTTTAGGCTTTTGTTCTGTATAAATGAAATACAGCATCAGAGCCACTTTGCCATTGTCATGGCCCATGGCACTTGATTCTCTTTTCTGTTGACTGTAAAAAATAATCAACACAATGCAACATTGTCTTAGTTATGTAACTTTGACTATTCACAGTGTTCTCGACTAATCGCTGGGCACCGCCATGATGACTTGGATTGCCGCTAAACGGTTTCTGGTTCTGGACTGCATAAGAAGCAGTATAAAAACTACCAATTCTAACAACCATTTTAAGAGTTAGTCTGAGAAAAATGAGTTTAAGCTCAACTTGTGCAGTAAGAAATTATAGTAGCTTATGTTATCAATGCAACTCATCTCTGTCCACTGCCCTCCATCTGTGAGGATGAGGATGATGATGAAGAGCAGCACTCAAGTCTGTGTTTCTTTCATCTGGCAAATCTTAACTGCTTTAAGAACAGAGCTGAATGGAGGGTGGGGGGAGCACAACAAAACCCCTCTCCTCTTTTATAAGACTGATAAGATATTTGCTGAAGAAACTTCCCCATGGTTGCCATGGGAATTTCAGAACAAAAACATTCCGTTGTTCTCCAATATAACCATCTCTCTACAGTTAAAATTATTATACTAATCATGAGGCATGTTTCTGGCCTACCATCTCACATGAAGCTTAATTCATGACATTTGACATGGACTTTGGACTTTTCTTATTTCACTACTATCCAAATATACAGCCGTGTGAAGGATTTTTACCTAAAATGTACAAATGCATCTTATGCAAATGATTACCCTGACAAGTACTGTATGTTTGAGCCTCTTTTGGGTGTGAACAAAGCAAAGGGGTTAAAAACCAGCATGGACAACCCCCCTCTCTCTATCTTCTCTGCTCTATGGCTTACACACACTTTGACATCTGTCCCGGGAAGTCCATATTCTCCATTGTGGGAGGCCTCACTTCCGGGGCTCTGCCTGGCCATTCCATCACCCATCCACCAAACAAAGCAACGCAAGTACTTCCTGACTTTCGCTGAAATCTGGTGCTTTTTTAAATATAATTTAATAACCCAATCTCAAATCACAGCATACAAAATGAAGTTCTCAGAGTTTGTTCAAGGCGAGGTCTATAGACTCCATAAAGTTCATTTTCCAATCATCTTCTGTAAAAGCTCACTTACCAACCCATTTTTATATTTGTTTGTCTATGTGTTAGTTTAGTTAATAAAGTCTTGTTTATATTCAAAGAGATGTTGACTGTGTATTTTATTAAATTGTATTGCTCCCTGTCAATCCTAAGCTACATGCTCATAAACAGTATTTCAATCTATTTGTAATATTATTTTTAATGGCCATGAAAGTATTATTACTGTAAGAATTAATCTTACGTTCCAATCAACTAATAAATAAATAATAAAATAGTATATGCACTGTATTGGAAATTATTCATTACATTATACACAAACAGGAGTCTTCTGTTAAATCACTAATAGAATCTGCTCTGTCTCTCAGCTGGACTGGGAAAGCAACGGTGGTCTGGTGAAGAAACTGCCCTCCATCCGTGAGGATGAGGAGAATGATGAAGAGCAGCACTCAGTGTCAAAGGCCCCACGTTCCCCTCTGCGCCTGACCCGGGGCATCAGCTCACCCCTACGATCGCCATTCCTCCCCCCACGCCCCTTCCGCCCTCCGTCAGACCACGCAAGACCTGCCACTCTCCAGATTCCTGTGGTCAGTTTCAGCAGCGCCCCTCCAGAACTCAGCCCCAGGTGTGAAATACACACACACACACACACACACACACACACACACACACACACACACACACACACACACACACACGCACACACACACACACCAACAACTCTTTCTTCAACTGAACAGAATGAGTGCTGATGGAAATCTGGGATTGAAAATCTAAATTTAAACTAGAAATGTCTTGCTTCCATTAAAGCACAAAAGATACTCTAGACTTTGTAACATTCTCAAATCATAATTGAATAATAACATAGGTCATTGTGTGGAGTCCATGCCAGCTTGAGTGTATGTCATTGAAGCTAAAGTGGGAAATATCAAATACTATTGACAAAGACATTTTTATATAGATATTTTATTATTATTAAACTTTTCTCTCTACTTGTTATGATGATAATATATTTTTTTAATGGGAAAAAGTCTTTATTAAAATATAAAGATGCAAAATGTATATTTAATAAAACACTGGGGCACTCTTGCATCACATCTTAATGCAATGAGCTATGGCCCCCTGGTGGCTCTCAAAACAACTTCACTGATTCATAATTTTGAAGTATCCAGCTACCATGACAACCAGTCTGGGAAGAATGGCTGCTTGCTCCAATGATTGGCCCTTCAATTTCACACTTGGAAATCATGGCTTATCTAAGGCTGCAATTTGGTGAGAACAATGTAAACAAATCCATTTGAGAGGATAGAGAGATATCAGTTTTTTGATAGATACTGTATATTTTATTGATGTACATTTCATCCATTTGGCCACACAAATGTTTCAGTAGTTTAAATCCCCTACCAACTGTCAGCTCTGGATAAACTGCACATAAACAACATAATGCATTCTTTTCATATTTCTATAGATTTGTGGATGGCATAGAGACAGAAAGCAATTGTAGCTCAACACAAAGGTTTGAGTTCGGTGCCAGCCTACCTCAGAGTGGCCCTCCATCCCCTTCTCCAGGTACAAACACACATACAACTACAAGCAGCAAGTATCTTCTGGGATATGATATTATGAATTAAAATTTTCCAAAATGGACTGTAAATCGTAGTCTCACATAGTTACACTATTAACTATTGCTCCATATTACAGCTTACTCTGGCCATGAATCAACCATTTTGATTGCTGTAAAGCAGCTATCCACATATTGTATTTTTATATATGAAATTTTACTTTATAAAATTTAAAGCAAAGTAGAATATCTTGTTGCTCAAGAATATGTGGTCTCATACAAAAATCAAAGTTTCCATTTCATAAACCTCACAAACACGACTTTGTTCCTGTGCACTCCACCTCCCAGAAATTGTGTAACATCAGCCAATCAGATTGGAGCTTTCAGTTGTAATAAATCTCTTGCCAATTGTGTGTAATATCAATTTAATAGTCAGCTAATGGTCCGTAGTTTTGTCTTTTGAGAGTAGGTTAACTTCACTACATCCACTCCTCCCTCTATACATTAAAAAGATGTTTAGCAGTCTTTACAACCAACTCAAGATTAAAACATTCTCTGTTTCATGTGCGTTTGTGTGCAGTGAACCAAGAACAGCTGGAGACCAAACAGAGCATCACCAAACTGAGTGAGGAGGTGAGTGCATCAAGCACGCAAACACATTCAACATATTAGCATGCATAAAAGCCAGTAGAAGCCATGCATTACATCTGGGTGTTGTTAGGCCAGTGGCTTATTGTTTTTTAAAGGGCATAAACAGCACTATGTTAAGGGACACATATGTGTGTATAAGTAAGGGATAATGTACAGTCAGCTAGTTTTTAGCATACGTGAAACCCTGAGAGAGTGAATAGGATGCAATGTCAGATTATTTTGTGATGATCTCTAGCTGACTGCACATTATACCACTTATTACAGGGCTGTGTACAACTTTTTTTTTAAATAAACGTGAACTATTAATTTGACTTTATATTATTTTATTATGTGAGAAGAAAAAGACCACAGAGTGATGAGTGAGACATGAAACTAGCACAGCTATTTAGGTAATAGAATGCCTGGGACAACTTTCTGACCACTATAATGCAACAGCTGACCAATAAGAGTCAAGAATTCCAGAGAGCCATAAAATAATTACACTTATTAATAAGTTTATTAGCTTGTAATGATGCAATGACGCAACTTCACTGTGCATTAAAGGGGTCATGACATTAGTTTTTTCCCTTGAGGTTCACTTATATCTTTAGTAAACTTTTTTGCACATATTTGTAAAATATGATCACTTTTCGCACTCATTTTGACCCTCTGCCAGGAATTTTTGGTTTTGGTACTGCTTCTCCTTGAAGATTTGACAGTAAACACCCACAATTATGATTTGCCCTCTGCTCTTGACTGACCTGCCAGCTCACTGCTCACCGCTACTGGGCAGGGCTACGGAAATGATAACGTGAAGTCGGCATTGATGTGTTGCTATGGAAGCGTTCAGATGCAAATGTCTACCACAGTGGGACATAACAATGTGGAGGAAGTAGAGGATGAGTCGTTTTGGCTGCTTGGTTTCAACAAATGCTCTTTTTGCAGTGAGGAAGTTTTGAATTCTGAAACTTACAGTATGTTTTTATAGTACAATGACCTCGTATATTTCAAAAGATCAAGGAAAATTGTATTCCACATGTCTTGACCACTTTAATATACAATTCAACTTATGTGCGATTACAAGTGTGCATATATCTGCTATTTTCAGAAGCTTCATACGTGGCTTATCCAATCAAAAAAGATTTTAGAAAATAACTTGCATCTTCTTGGTCATATTCACAGATGACTAGTCTCTCCCAGCAAGTGTCTCAGCTGAGCAAAGAACTACAGGAAATGACACGTCTCCTTCGATCCTTGCTTGTCATTGGATCACAACCCCTCCTGACAGCCCTCAGTCCAACAATGCCTCCGTCTCCCAGCAGTAGCAGTGGTCCAACAATATCCACACCACCAGCTCCTTCCCCAACAGCTCCACCGTCCTCACTGCTCATGCCTACTTGCTCCCTATTGGACAACACAGACACTAGGGGCATTGCCTTACCCAGCTGTCTCATACCCACTAGTCCACCGCTGAGATCCCAAGCACAGGCTCAGGTGTCTCCAGTAGGCTGTACAAGGGGACCTTCCTTGCCAACCCTTTTCTCTCCAGTGACTGCCCAAACAGAGGGGCCAGGGCCATCTAGCCAAGGCTATGCCCAGGCAGCTCAGGACCAGACATGCCAAGCCACCCATCCCTCTCTCACATTTTCTTTGTCACTCCCTTCGTTCCGATCGCTGTCTCATTCCTGTTCTCCCTGCCAGGGGCCTCACCTTTCCCGACCTGCCTGTCACAGCAGAGGTTTGCTACCTCCATCCCCCTCACAAGACAACCCAATTCAGCCACCCTCTCATTGCTCAGCACCTCCCTCGATCAATAACTCCCCTTGTGACCACATGCTGAGGATTAGCCCCTTTCTCCCCTCCTCATCTGCTCCTCTGATCCAGCCACGGTCGTGCACTCCTCCCTCCTGCCCACACACCTCCCCACACTTGCCCTGCTCCCTGGACTCCCTGTCAGAAAGCCATGTCACTTTGGGAACTTCATGGCCCCAGCAGAACCCCAGGCCTGGTCCTCCTCAGTTAGAGTTTGAGATGCAAGAGTGGTCAGCAGGAGGGAGGCTTTTCACAGAGCATATCAGCTTCATAGATGAAGAGGGACCACCACTGTGAGAGATAGAAAGACTGAGAGAAACCTGGATACTTATAATAGCAAATGAGGATAAGAGAGTCGAGAAGTGGGCGAGTGCAATGACCCCAACACACCTACAACCTGAGATAAGAGACAAAACTGATTGCTGTTCCTTTAGGACTACAGATTGTAGCTCTGTTCTAAACCCTAGTGAGCTGCCTACCTAGACAGAATTTTTAGGCATCATACCATCATCATACATATTATTGGCTGTTAGAAAGAAAAAGTATGCTGCCTAAGAGGCTGTTCACATCAAAAGCATTTTGTGTCCATCTGCGCTGTTTTTCCATTGTTTTTCTCTGTAAACATGCACTAGACGGTGTCTTTGACCGCTGTGCCGGGTCTTTCATTGTCTCATGCAGGAGGGCTGCGTTTAATACACAGCATGTCAGGTTGAAAAGAATGTGTGACAGTGTAGGGTTTGGAACAGAGCCACTGTTATACATCACTTCAGTACCCAATACCAGTAAGTCACTCCCATTTGAGCACAAATTCAAGAAGTTCCTCTTTAGCAGGGCCTTCACAGGCACTGTAATCAGCACAGTGCATGGTGACTTGAACTGTGAGGGTCCCACTGCTGTCATAAAAACCTTGCTTTGACAATTTCACATAACAAAGTGGGATTTTTTTATGCACAGTTATGTGCATGGATTTGCACTGGTCACGTACATACCAGAAAACAAGGTCAATTGTCAGCTGGTGTTTGTTATTTCTTGCAGATTCTGTATTATCAAAACAATCTTTTTACTCTATGAATTCTTCATCTTCTGAAACAAATTCACACTTGATTTTCCAAACTTGTTAAATTAATGAAGCTGTCACACCACAATATCCATAACACTTTTGATTTGTTTCCTCCAGACTGTCCAAGGCCAGTCAACACATTCAGTGACCATGAGTCAACCATGAGGACCTTGGGAATTGCCTGTCCTCTACTTCTGGATTATCCAATTTTATCAATTTAGTGATAACTTATATTTAAATAATTTAAATATTATTTAAATTAAAAAAATAATATTATATTTAAATAAACAAAAAAGAATGGTTTAGAACAAGCATAAAGGGTAATACTTGACAAACACACCAGGGTCCAAAATGTATCTTTTGCCATACATACACACACATATATATATATATATATATATATATATATATATATATATATATATATATATATATACAGTCAGGGTTGGGGAGTAATGGAATACATGTAACGGGAATACAAAATATTAGTAACTGTATTGAACTACTGTTACAATTTAAATAATTGGTAATTAGAATACAGTTATATTCAAATAGTATTTTGATTACTGAAGAGATTACTTTGCATTTTATTGTAATTTCTTTCATTTATTATTTAGTCCTTTCAGATGGAAAACATTTATACATATAAATAATTCAATCCAAAATGCATTTGAACCACTTTCTTATGATGTGTTACATTCATACGAGCAGACAGAGAAGTAAGTTTGAAGTAAGTTTGGGGCAAAAGAATATAGAAATAAATCTTGTGTAAATTTATTTTTTATGCTAAGCTAAAATGCTATTTCAAGCCATTTTACATGCATATGTTACCAGGCACGATCATATTTTTTTAACAAGAACATTTACGTTGGATCATAATTTATTTTTTTCTAGTAAAACCTTTCATATCAGGGCAAAAATCGTATTCTTGATAATAATTTTTGTATTGTTTTCCTGTAAAAATATCTGAAAATCCTTAAAACAAGATCAATTTGATTAATATTGTTTTAGAAACAACACTGCAGAAGATATTTAGGTTTTTTAGAGAATGTATTTTCAACATGTGTATTTTGTCTTACTGTACTGGCAGATTTTTTATAGACAAAACAAGTGAAAGACTCTACCAGTCCTGAAGACGTAATCTAAAGTATTTTGAATATGTTACTGACCTTGAATAATCTAATGGACTATGTTACAAATTTTATTTTACATCTGTTGTGGAATACATTTCAAAAGTAACCCTCCCAACCCTGTATACAGTTGAAGTCAGAAGTTTACATACACTTAGCCAAATACATTTAAACTCAGTTTTTCACAATTCCTGACATTAAATCGTAGAAAACATTCCCTGTCTTAGGTCAGTTAGGATCACTACTTTATTTTATGAATGTGAAATGTCAGAATAATAGTAGAGAGAATTGTTTATTTCAGCTTTTATTTCTTTCATCACATTCCCAGCGGGTTAGAAGTTTACATACACTTTGTTAGTATTTGGTAGCATTGCCTTTAAATTGTTTAACTTGGGTGCAACGTTTTGGGTAGCCTTCCACAAGCTTCTCACAATAAGTTGCTGGAATTTTGGCCTATTCCTCCATGCAGAACTGGTGTAACTGAGTCAGGTTTGTAGACCTCCTTGCTCATGCATGCTTTTTCAGTTCTGCCCACAAATTTTCTATCGGACTGAGGTCAGGGGTTTGTGATGGACAACTTTGGAGGTATGCTTGGGGTCTTTGTCCATTTGGAAGACCCATTTGCGACCGAGCTTTAACTTCTTGGCTGATGTCTTGAGATTTTGCTTCAATATATCCACAACATTTTTCTTCCTCATGATGCCATCTATTTTGTGAAGTGCACCAGTCCCTCCTGCAACAAAGCACCCCCACAACATGATGATGCCACACCCATGCTTCATGGTTGGGATGGTGTTCTTCGGCTTGCAAGCATCCTTTTTCCTCCAAACATAACAATGGTCATTATGGCCAAACAGTTCAAGGTTTGTTTTATTAGACCAGAGGACAATTCTTCAAAAAGTAAGATCTTTGTCCCCATGTCCACTTGCAATCTGTAATCTGGCTTTTTTTTTTTATGGTGGTTTTGGAGCAGTGGCTTCTTCCTTGCTGAGCAGCCTTTCAGGCTATATTGATATAGGACTCATTTTTACTGTGGATATAGATACTTTGCTGTTGTTCTGGGATTGATTTGCACTTTTTGCACCAAACTATGTTAATCTCTAGGTGACAGAATACGTCTCCTTCCTGAGCAGTATGATGGCTGAGTGGTCCCATGGTGTTTATACTTGCGTACTATTGTTTGTAAAGATGAACGTGGTACCTTCAGGCATTTGGAAATTGCTCCCAAAGATGAACCAGACCTTTGAAGGTCCAAAAGGTTTTTTCTGAGGTCTTGGCTCATTATTTAAATTTTCCCATGGTGCCAAGCAGAGGAACTGAGTTTGATGGTAGGCCTTACAATACATTCACAGGTACAACTCCAATTCAGTACACCTCCTATCAGCTATAAGCTAATTGTCTTAAGGCTTGACATAATTTTCTGGAATTTTCCAAGCTTCTTAAAGGCACAGTTAACTTAGTGTATATAAACTTCTGACCCACTGGAATTGTGATATATTCCATTAAAATTTAAACAATTTGTCTGTAAATTGCTGTGAAAAATTACTTGTCAAAAAATAGTTTTAATGACTTCAACCTAAGTGTATGTAAACTTCTGGCTTCAACTGTATATACAGTTCTGCAAAAATGTAAGGCACTTGTAAAAAATGTTGCATTGTGAGGATTTCTTCAAAAATAGTGCCATAATTAGTTTTAATTTTTCAATTAATATAATTCAAAGTATAGTATACATTGAAAAAAAGCTAAATCAATATTTGGTGTGACAAACTTTGCCTTCAAAACAGCACCAATTCTCCTAGAGACACCTGGACACAGTTTTTCTTGGTTGTTGGCTGATAAGATGTTCCAAGCTTCTTAGGGAATTCACCTACAGTTCTTCTATCTATTTAGTCTCAATTGCTTCTGTCTCTTCATGTAATCCCAGACTGACTCTATGTTCAGTGGGGGTCTCTGTGGGGCCATGCCATCTGTTGCAGGGCTACATGTTCTTCTATTCTATTCTATTTGCAGAAGGAATGCTTGGGAGTCTAAAATGTATATTACCTATTGACACACTACAGCTAAAGATATAAATAACCATCTTAAGACTAATGTTTTTCTTAAACATCTTATGTGCCCAAGACTTTTGCACAGTAATATATATATATATATATATATATATATATATATATATATATATATATATATACACACACACACACACACACACACACACACATACTGTACTGTATATGTAAACCAATCAGCCACAATATTAAAACCACCTGCCTAATATTGTGTAGGTCCCCCTTGTGTCGCCAAAACTGCTCTGACCCATCGAGGCATAGACTCCACAAGACCTCTGAAGGTGTCCTGTGGTATCTGGCACCAAGACACAAGACATTAACAGCAGATCCTTTAAGTCCTGTAAGTTGTGAGGTGGGGAATTGTTGGTCCAGCATATCCCATAGATGCTCAATCGGATTGAGATCTGCGTAATTTGGAGGCCAAGTCAACACCTTCTGAAACATTTTTGCGGTGTAGTAGGGCACATTGTCCTGCTAAATGAGGCCACTGCCATCAGGGAATACTGTTGCCATGAAGGGGTGTGCGTAGTCTGCAACAATTTCCCAAGCAGGTTATCCTGCTGCCATCTCTTCCCCAGGTAAACAACGCACACGCACCCAGCCGTCCACATGATCTAAACGAAAATTGTATTCATCAGACCAGGCAACACTCTTCCATTGCTCCATGGTCCAGTTCTGACACTCAAATGCCCATTGTAGGTGCTTTTGGTGGTTGACGGGTAAACATGGGCACTCTGATGGTCTGCGGCTATGCAGCCCCATACGCAGCAAACAGTGATGCATTGTGTGTTATGACACCTTTCTATCATGGACAGCATTAAGTTTTTCAGCTATTTTTCTGTGGGATTAGACCAGATGGGCTACCCTTCGCCCCCACGTGCATCAATGAGCCTTGGGTCCCCATGACCCTGTCGCCAGTTCACCGGTTGTCCTTCCTTTTACCACTCTTGGTAGGTACTAACCACTGCATACCAGAAACACCCCACAAGACCTGCTGTTTTGGAGATGCTCTGACCCAGTCATCAAGCCATCACAATTTGGCCCTTGTCAAAGTCACTCAAATCCTTACGCTTGCCTTTTTTTCCTGCTTCCAACACATGAAATTCAAAAACGGACTGTTCACTTGCTGCCTAATATATCCCTCCCCTTTACAGGTGCCATTGTAACAATATAATCAATGTTATTCACTTCACCTGTCAGTGGTTTTAATGTTGTGCACTGATCAGTGTATGTATATATACACACACACACACACACACACACACACACACACACACACTGCATTCATAAAATACTGAGACCCCTTCATTGTTTTCACATTTTGTTATGTTGCAGCCCTGAGCTAAAATGCTTGAATAAATTTTTTACCACATCAGTCTACACTCCATACCCTATAATGGCAAAGCAAACAAACAGATTTTTGATAACACAAAACTAAAATATCACACTGACATAAGTATTCAGACCTTTTGCTATGACACTTGAAATTAAGCTCAGGTGCGTTCCATTTCTCTGGTTCATCTTTGAGATGTATCTACACTTCAATTGGAGTCCACCTTTGGCAAATTCAATTGATTGGACATGATTTGGAAAGGCACACACCTGTCTATATAAGGTCTCACAGCTGAAAATGTCAGAGCAAAAACCAAGCTATGATGTCAAAGGAACTGCCAGCAGAGCTCAGAGACTGGATTGTATCGAGGCACAACACTCCACCAATCTGGGCTTTATGGCAGAGTGGCCAGAAGGAAGCCTCTCCTCAGTGCAAGACACATTGGAGACACAAAGCCTGCTTGGAATTTAAATATACACTCACCTAAAGGATTATTAGGAACACCATACTAATACTGTGTTTGACCCCCTTTCGCCTTCAGAACTGCCTTAATTCTACGTGGCATTGATTCAACAAGGTGCTGAAAGCATTCTTTAGAAATGTTGGCCCATATTGATAGGATAGCATCTTGCAGTTGATGGAGATTTGTGGGATGCACATCCAGGGCACGAAGCTCCCGTTCCACCACATCCCAAAGATGCTCTATTGGGTTGAGATCTGGTGACTGTGGGGGCCATTTTAGTACAGTGAACTCATTGTCATGTTCAAGAAACCAATTTGAAATGATTCAAGCTTTGTGACATGGTGCATTATCCTGCTGGAAGTAGCCATCAGAGGATGGGTACATGGTGGCCATAAAGGGATGGACATGGTCAGAAACAATGCTCAGGTAGGCCGTGGCATTTAAACGATGCCCAATTGGCACTAAGGGGCCTAAAGTGTGCCAAGAAAACATCCCCCACACCATTACACCACCACCAGCAGCCTGCACAGTGGTAACAAGGCATGACGGATCCATGTTCTCATTCTGTTTACGCCAAATTCTGACTCTACCATCTGAATGTCTCAACAGAAATCGAGACTCATCAGACCAGGCAACATTTTTCCAGTCTTCAACTGTCCAATTTTGGTGAGCTCTTGCAAATTGTAGCCTCTTTTTCCTATTTGTAGTGGAGATGAGTGGTACCCGGTGGGTTCTTCTGCTGTTGTAGCCCATCCGCCTCAAGGTTGTGCGTGTTGTGGCTTCACAAATGATTTGCTGCATACCTCGGTTGTAACGAATGGTTATTTCAGGCAAAGTTGCTCTTCTATCAGCTTGAATCAGTCGGCCCATTCTCCTCTGACCTCTAGCATCAACAAGGCATTTTCGCCCACAGGACTGCCGCATACTGGATGTTTTTCCCTTTTCACACCATTCTTTGTAAACCCTAGAAATGGTTGTGTGTGAAAAATCCCAGTAACTGAGCAGATTGTGAAATACTCAGACCGGCCCGTCTGGCACCAACAACCATGCCACGCTCAAAATTGCTTAAATCACCTTTCTTTCCCATTCTGACATTCAGTTTGGAGTTCAGAAGATTGTCTTGACCAGGACCACACCCCTAAATGCATTGAAGCAACCGCCATGTGATTGGTTGATTAGAAAATTGCATTAATGAGAAATTGAACAGGTGTTCCTAATAATACTTTAGGTGAGTGTAAATACCTAAAGGACTCTCAGACTATGAAAAACAAGATTCTCCGGTCTGATGAAATGAAATGAAAACTGTTTGGCCTTAATTCCAAGAATCATGTCTGGAGGAAACCAGTCACTGCTTACCACCTGCACAATATACCATCTCAACAGTGAAGCATGGTGGTGGTAGTATCATGCTGTGGGGATGTTTTTCAACGGCAGGGACTGGGACTGGTCAAGGTTGGAAAATGGCTGTCCACCAATGGTCCCCATTCAACCTGATAGAGCTGGAGAGGATCTGCAAAGTATGGCAGAAAATTCCCAAATGCAGGTATGCAAAGCTTGTCGCATCATACCTAAAAAGACTTGAGGCTGTAAATACTTCCAAAGGTGTAGTTAAGGGTCTGAATACTTATGTCAGTGTGATATTTCTTTTTAATAAATTTGCAAAATTATCAAAAATCTAGTTATTGCTTTGTCATTATGGGGTATGGAGTGTAGATTGATGTTAAAAAAAATGAAGGGGTCTGAATACTTTCTCAAAGCACTGTGTGTGTGTGTATATATATATATATATATATATATATAAATATCTCACACAGTATATATGATACTCGCCACATCATATTGCAGCACCAGTTTCTTCGTGAAATAACATATTATACACAACATCTACTCCTCGAATGTATTGCCACATGAAGGTCTGGAATTATGAAAGTAAAACAACTTTTACTGTCCTGGCTAATCTGTTTATGATACATTTTCTCTTGCTTGAAATGTTTCAATGGCAGTCATAGTCTGAGGCCATTTGTATTGTACTGATTCAAGTCAATACATAGTTCATGTTGCATATATATATATATATAAACCATTTGTATTTACTACTTCGCAAGTGTTAATTCTGGACCCTATACACAAGCATGACATACCAAGCACTCTAGCATGCAGTAGCCTCATTAACCATCTTCTGTTGTCCATGTTGCTCTTTCCCCCTTTTAAATAAAACAGAAAACAATCATTCTCAAGACAATCATAAGAATACAAATAGGAGCTCAACAAACAGTCCTAAAGTCAAACCATCATAACATTTAGAATAGTGATCAGTCAATGAGTCTGCACTTAAGAGGTGGTGTGCAGTTAGTTGTCAGTTTGGACTATGATTGGTGAGTTGGAATGTAATATGTTGGACAGCCCAAGTGGTTTGCATATATAGAATAAATAGACACATACACAGAGCTTTAGCCATCCTGCCTGCGTGCCTTCCTTTAAGACATAGCTCTTCCCATTGTTCAGCATTCACAATACTTATCAAAATCTTTGGGTTATATCACAGCAAAGAACACTGCACTTTTATTTCCCCGTCTATTTATTTAATTATGTTATTTATGTATTTATTTATCTATCTGCAATCCTAATAAGAAAAGACTCTTGTGAGAAAATTCAGACATTTCTTGAGGCTGGTGCCCAAGAAGGCAAAAGCTTCTTAACTAAATCACAATACTCTTTGATTTGGACTATGGATCAAGATCACCCCAACATCGCTACTATACAATGACCAGCACCAGTTTTATTAGTGGCCAAAACAAAGCAACAATGTCACCTCTTTCTACTATTGTTTAAAGTTGCCAGATTTGGCATATCTATTAGAACTAGAATGACATCAGCTTGATTTATCAGTTTGTTGAGGTCTATCCAGACTCATGGCATGGGTGCACCGTAATGGTAAGGGGCCCATTATTTGTAACACAATAGAATGCATTGGTTTCTATTTATCTTTACCTTGAACACAGGGCAGGGGGTCTGAATATGGATAGAAGGGACTGTGATGGATGTTTTGGGTCTGGGGATTAATGCATGTCCAATTAATTTGCATGAAAAATGTGCCTGCATATATAGGGGAGGGATTTGGGGTGGGTGGGGGTGCTGCACGACCCAGGGCATACAGGGTACAGATGTATTTTATTAACTGTAACGAGCTTTATGAGAGACACTTACCAGGATAATAAAACACTGATTTTATATGAATACAGACTTCTGTGCTCATTCTAACCCCCCCACCCCGTCTCATTAAAATAATTCAAGAAACACACTCACCGACCACTTTATTAGAAACACTATGGTCATAAGAAAGTGCCTGGCGTGGTCCTCTGCTGTTGTAGCCCATCTGACTCAAGGCTTGACGTGTATTCGGAGAGTTATCTGAGTTACTGTAGTCTTTCTGTCAGCTCGAACCAATCTAGCCATTCTCTGTTGACCTCTCTCATCAACAAGGTGTTTCCGTCCACAGAACTGCTGCACACTGGATGATTTTTGTGTGGTTTTTTTGCACCATACTGAGGAAACTCTAGAGACCGTTGTGGTTGAAAATCCCAGATCAGCAGTTACAGAAATACTCAGATCAGCCCATCTTTCACCAACAATATAGCCACAGTAGAAATCACTGAGATCACATTTTTGCTCCATTCTGATGGTGGATGTGAATACTAACAGAAGTCCCTTAACCATATCTGCATGACTTTATGCAATGCACTGCTGCCACACGATTGGCTGATTAAATAATTGCATGAATAGATTGGTGTTATATGTGTTCCTAATAAAGTGGGTGGTGAGTACATGCTACACCTAATTTTCATCACTGTTTTCACTGCTGTTTTTTCTGAGTATGGTGAGTTTCATTATGTAATCTGTGTGAATATTTAAGTGAACCTAGGACCAATTCCTTGATGAAGATATGTTGCTGCGGTCCCAAAATTTCTTTTAACTTGTATTTTTGGGCTTTTTTGATGTGTTTATTGACAGACAAGGAGTCAGGATTCAAATCTGTGTCTCCAACATGAGTACCAATTGGCCCAATATGTCTAAAGCAAAAATACTAGTCACTAAGCCATGGCTTCGACAAGTTATTCCTTCCCAACTCAAGAAAAAAAGACAGAAATCAGTGGAGTGCTCCATGGCATATTTTGGAGTGGAAACATTCCCTGTAGCGATTCAAAAACAGGGAGTTATGGGGGTAGGGGTATGGTTGTGAGGAGACTTATTCTCATAGATTAAAAAGAGTAAAACATTTTAAATAAACAGTAGTAAGTGCAAGCAAACTTGCACCTTCTATTCAGGGTTGAATGGTTTCTATGAAATGCTCGGTGTCAGTATAAGACCCAACATGCTGCCTCTTCACATACCCATATCAGCTTATATTACAGAGGAAAACACAAAGGGGAAAAACAACCTGAAAGGGTAAATTAAAATTCCCAAAAATATATTTATATATTTATATTTAAATATTTACGAGGTATCCACAAAAAAGAAAAGAATCAAGCAGTCTTTTTTCCTAACCTTTCCTTGTGTGAAAGTCCTAATTTAAAATAATAATAATAATAATAATAATTAAAATAAGGAGACTAAGCTCCTGTTAGCTTAGCACTGTGAGGTCAGTCAGCATTCTCCAAAGGGAGTCCAAAGCGTCAAAACCTCCAAACCACCAAATGGCGCTGCAACACACTTTGAGGTTCTTTCCTTCACATTACGTCAAAAAGCAAACAAACAAACAAACACAATTTTTTCCAAGAGTTCCGCCGAAAACATTAAGCCAACGTAGCTGAAATCCCCACTGGAGCTGTGGCCTCTGTTGACCGCATCTCTGATTTGCGGAGTTGCTTGGGGTGTCTCCACAACAAAAGGTGTCTTGTGCAACAAAAAATTAAAGAAGAGCAAAAATGAAACTCAGATCTAAAACAAAACCACAGGAGACGTGATCCTTCTAGAAATTGTTAGTTCGGGCCTAGTTGCGGCTTCCTTCAAGGTCATGCCAAATACTGCTGCATTGCAGTTTTTGCCCTGAGAGAGAGAGTCACATCATTACTATGGCAACAATCAGACAACAGATGCAACTGCCAAAAGATGAATGAGTCTGTACATCACCTGTCACAGAGGTTAGGATCTGACGCTTGGGTGAGTTTGTGTAAGATATCCACAAAGCCCATATCCCTTAATTTGTCTTGTCTCTCTTGTGAGCCTAGGGGGAACAGAGAAAAAGAAACTTGTAATATGTTCATTATACAGAGAATCCTATTTTACTCAAGACCAATACACATAAAGAATATGCAAGTGTGGTGTTCACAAAAAATGTTTTGCACAAATATTATGCACCCCAAATCAAATGCAAAACGGTCATCATTCTTTGAAAAAGGTTGGAAATATTAATGGGATAGTTCAACCAAAAATAAAAATTCTCTCGTTTACTCACTCTCATATGCCATCCCAGATGTGTATGACTTTCGTTCTTCAGCAGAACACAAACTAGGGGTCAATCCAATATTCATAATATTTCTAATTATCAGACTTGTTAATTTGTCTGATCTGATTGCTGATAAATTTGAAAAAGTACTCCGTTGTAGGGATGGGCGGATCGATCCTAAAAGTACCGATACATCCGATACTGATGTTGTCGAAAATAGCGATCCTCAAACAAAAATATTGATTCTAAATAATGTATTTATTTTTTTAACTAGGGGTATTATTATTTGGTTACCACAAACAATAATCATAAGCTTCAAAGTGAAATAAAATGGATTAGGCTATATTAGCAAATACTTGTGCAGGATGGGAACTGTTCTTCCACTTATCTTAACATTCATAAATGCTGAAAGACACACACAGACAAGCGCTTGCATCGTCACAAGACTCGTTCAAACAATAGGGATCAGCGCCTTGTAGAGGTAATGATAGAAAATCAGAGAAATAGCTTCTGGTGTGTAGTCTAGGCCAGGCATATATACATGTCATATGCCCTCCTAGCCCTTTTAGGATTTTGCGTATGCACACATGAAATAACTGATGATACGTGTGGCTGCCAGAACAACAAGCATTTGACTCATGCCGCAGCACCGTTGCGTGAAATGTGTTTTATTGTTATTATTTTTTTTTAATAATATTTTTAATTTACAGAGATTCTCTCTAAACACGCTCAAAGATGCACTGACTAGGGAGCACTGGCAAGACAGTAAGCTGATCCATCAATCAGAACGTTCATTTCACATGTGATTGGATAATTGCTAACCAATAATATTATCCGTTTCAGTAAGGGACAGGACATTTCCAGCCTCAGACACACAAACCATCCCTGCAGAAACCATCATTTGCACTGCATATTTATTTCCCTGCTAAATGTAAATATATGTATATACATTTAAATGTAACTTATGCAATTAAACTTATGTTATTACACCCCTGACGCATTTCTTCTAGGGCTGTCAAAGTATATGTTAACATATGAGATTAATAATATACTTATATTGAATTATCTTTCTGTTTCAATAACGTCATTACATTTAACCAATAGTGCTTTTTTAAATATTTAACACAGGCACCTGATTTGAAATTAAAGGGATAGTTCACCCAAAAATGAAAATTTCTCATCATTTACTCACCCTCATGCCATCCCAGATGTGTATAACTCACTTTCTTCTATAGAACACAAATTAAGATTTTTAGAAAACAATTTCAGCTCTTTAGGTCCATACAATGCAAGTGAATGGTGACCAAAACTATCAAGCTCCAAAGCAGCACATATAGCAGCATTAAAGTAATACATGAGGTTTAATCAATGTATTCTTAAGCGTTTTGGCTGATATAATTCCTTTTTCACTGTACATCTTGCCATTGCAGTCTCTAGGCTAGATCACGATTTCAATCTTGATTACACTTCCTAGCACGATATTGTGCTCTGCATGGGTCAAGCAATAGGAAGTGTAATCAAGCTTGAAATCATGATTGCCAAGGAGATTGTCAAGATTTAAGTTATATTTTGGTCTGTTCTCAACCAAAGAAGATGGATTAAACCACTGGAGTGGTATGGATTACTATTATGTGGCTTTTATGTGCTTTTTGGAGCTTTAAAGTTTTGGTCTGAGATATTCTTCTGAAAATCTTTATTTGTGTTCTGCAGAAGAAAAGTCATATACATGTGGGATGTCATGAGAGTGAGTAAATTATGAATTTGTATTTTTGGTTGAACTATCCCTTAAAAATAACAAAATCATAGCCAGACTCTAATTTATCAGTTAGCGATCAAGAAATTCTGTAAACATAATTTGTATTAATAAATGAGAGCCAGATGGGACATTTGACCATTTAAATCCCACCATCTGACCCTTTAACATCTTCGCATAACCTGTATGTCATGAGATCCTCACCGTCCTCCTCATTCCAGATGAGGTTGGAAATGCAGAAAGTGGCGGCCAGCTGCAGCTTCACGTTGGAGTGACCCTGAAACAAAACAGCAGGTCAAAAAAAGAGGGGGCAGCTAAGAAACAAGCAACAGGTAAATGAGAACAAGGCAGAAGCTAAAGAAAATAAATGGTGCACAGAAAGAAAAACAAAAAGGTAGTGTGACAAAGACTTATTGAAAAAAATCCTTTAATGAGAAGCCAGAGGAGCTAATGCAATTACACTGACATTACCATGTAATATTTTATTTTTTGGAGCATATCGTCATTGGTCATAATGAGCTCCTTGGCAGTGTTTCCGTCAGCGATGTTGGCCAATATGCACAAGGTCTGCAATAAAACATCAAAGCCATTGTTATATAAACTTTACTTAAGACTATTAAATAAAAATCTGCACATTTCCTACAATATCAAAGAATGACAGGTGTAGCGTCATTCAGAACAAAGTCTGGTCAAAACAAGGTGTTTTTGAGTTTGTTTCAGTTGTGCGTAACAATTTTCCATGGCGAACATTCAGGAATATTTCTTACAGGCTGCTAAACACCTTACAGCCATTGGTCCACATCATCGGTAGGTGTGACATGGAGCTCCACCTACTTTGAGGCCGACGACAAATTCCTGTTCAGTCAGTTAGAGATAGTTCACCCAAAAATGAAAATTCTCTCATTATCACTCAACCTCATGATATCCCAGGTGTGTATGACTTGCTTTCTTCACCAAAATGCATTTGAAGAAAAATAGAAAGATATCTTAGTTCAGTAGGTCCTTAAAATGCAAGTGAATGGAAATTTTTCTTTTGAAGCTCCAAAAAGAAAATCACAGACAGTCAGCAGAAACTTTATCCATATGACACCAGCTGTTAAATGAATGTCTTCTAAAGTGGCATGATCCCTTTTGGTGCAAAAAAGGTACATATTTAAGTACTTTTTTAACTCTAAATCATGCTCCCTCGCATTGGCATTTGAAACACGGAGAACTGACGCAAGTGCGTCACAGCTGGAAGAGCAGTGCTGTTTACACATGAGAAAGAGGAACACTGGACAGTAGCTTGGTTGGTTTTGGTTTAGATCTTTTTCATTACTCACAATGGTGCATTTGTGTGCTTATCCTGATGTCTCAACCGAGTGGAGAACATGGGATTACCTCTGTATCATGGCAACATGAATACATCACACACGAGACCGCTTGGACTTCACCCTCTCGTGAAACATTAGATTATATTTAAAAAGTACTTAAATATATAATTTTTTTTGCACCAAAAATGATAATGTCACTTTAGAAGTAATTTAACCGCTGGAGTCGTGTAGAAGAAGTTTATGCTGACTGTCTGTGACTTCTGGAGCTTCAAAAGTGAAATCTCCATTCACTTGCATTTTAAGGACCTACTGATCTAAAATATTTTTCTATAAATGAGTTCTGGTGAAAAAAGAAAGTCATACACACCAGGGATATCATGAGGGTGAGTAAATAATGAGAGAATTTTCATTTTTGGGTGAACTATCCCTTTAAGTCAAGTCATTTTTATTTGTATAGCGCTTTTCTCAATACACATCGTTTCAAAGCAGTTTTACAGAAAAACGTATCGTAATGTCTGTAATTTCTTAAATGTTTTAAGGCCCCAGCACACTCACGAATAAGTTCTTCTTAGTCCTTCGCTCAGAGCCAAAAAGAAGTTTGAAACAGCAATGGCATAGTTTGTGAACATTTGCCGTATGTGTGCTGGGGCCTTAATACATTTAAGAGATTACAGACTACGGTACATGTAAACATCAACAAATATCACATTACAATGTGTTATCTATGACCTCATGCCTCATTCCATGAGTAGAATCCAAATGAGATCACACGCTATATGCACCCTCTTTTATTGTAATTCATGATAACACTGATACTGCTGCAAAGATGGGTGTATAATAGTGTGTTAATGGGCAAAAACAGACAAAAGAAAGCTGATGGGCATACCGTCTTTTACTTTGGGCAGATGTGTGAATGCCTTTTGGCTGCAGATAGCACATGAGTGCAGCATCATATCAAACAACAGACTGAATGGGCAACCAAAAGTTTTTGAGTAGATTTTATTCTTTTTGTAGACTAATCAAACCAAAATAAATAAATAAATAAATCACTGAAAAATGTCTATAAGCGAACAATCATACAGATGTAGGTAAGTTTGCACCAGCTCGCTAATAACTCATCACACCGGTGTGTTCATGTTGACTGATCTTAAAGGGATAGTACACCAAAAATGAAAATTCTCTCATCATTTACCTTCTAATGCCATCCCAGATTAGTATGACATTCCTTTTTTCAGCAGAACACAAACAAAGAATTTTAGAAGAATATTAGGGATGTCCCGATCAGCTCCCGATCCGATACTTGCATTTGTCTAGATAATATAGCTGCAGACTGTTTTTTGTTTGTTTACAAATATAACAAAGTAAATAAAATGTCTTCAGTTTAATGCACTCAACTTAGTGCAGCTAGCATTTTTTATAAAACTTACATATAAAATCAACTTCTAATTAGAATGGTGTAATGGCTTATTTAAACTTTAATATTCAGGTACAAAAATAAATGTCAAATCCACTGAGTTCTGTATGGATGAATATAAATCTTACATACATTTACAAATGGTGTAAACAGCTTGACTTGAATAATCACAACTAAAAATGAATTCTAAAAAACTAATTCAAAATTTCACAATTCCACTTAAAAGTGGAGTAAACAGTTACACTTGAACAGGCCCAAGTTCAACAATAACAAAACAGTTATTAATAGTTCTGTTGTCAATATCAAAATGCCATTGTGACATACGGACAACCAGTAAAAACCATGAGAGCATCACACACCGCAGAGATACATTCAAAAATAAGACAAATATATTCATAACAAGCTTTATAACTGCTCCAGTGAGAAATCATTAATATCATTAATTTCACATCTGAAAGTAAAAGGTGAAGTGGAGATTTGGAGTATAAAAGGACTTTAATATTCTGTCTCACCCACACCTATTCAATTGCTTCTGAAGATATGGATATAACAATTGGAGTCATATGGATTATGACTCCAATTCTTTGTGATTTTTGGAGCTACAATGGTCTAATCAGCATTCACTTGCATAACATGGAGATATTTACTAAAATCTTTGATTCTGTTCTGATGAAGAAAGTCATACACATCTGGAATGGCATGAGGGTGAGTAAATTATAAGACAATTTTCATTTTTGTGTGAACTATCCCTTTAACAAGTGCTTCAACAAAAATGCAAGCTCCATATTTCTGCCTTAAAATGCTCCAGAATGTTTTACCCCTTGACTGCCCTTGTAAGTGCATTACTTTGAACAGTTTTTGATTTATTTTATAAACTGAAGGACAAGACAAAATTATTTGGGACAGAGCTTATTTTGTATTGAATATTTTTATTAATTTTTTATTTTGAAAATTCATTTTCAAATTGAATTTGGAAAATGCCTTTAATAAAACAGCAAGGAAATATAATGTACTTTTCCTGCTTCAGTAAGTCTTCCTCAAGACCCAACAATCACAAAGCCATCTCATTGTCTAATCTGGTCTGCTAAATCGCTAATGATTGTGTGTGTGGCTCACCTGCTCTTTGACCTCTATGCTGTGCTCTCCCTCCAAGATAAGAGTGACCGCTTGCATTATCTGTTTCCCATGTGAGCTCATGATCTGGTCTATATGCTACCAAACACAGAGAGAGACAATTAGTGTGTGTGTGTGTGTGTGTGTGTGTGTGTGTGTGTGTGTGTGTATACAACATGTGCTACAGAAAGCTGATAATCTTGTTAGACTCTAAAAAGCTCTAGAAGGGACATGTGCAAGAGAGCATAAACAAAAGGGAGTATATCTGTGTGCATTTTACTGGTCTGGTGGAGAGCAGGTTTCGTAGCAGCCCCAGTGTTTTCATGAGCACATTTGTATCAGGATCAGACAGCAGTCTGAAGAGCTGTTCTGTGCCTAGAGCTCGAACAATCTCCACCTTCACCTTCTGATCTGCCTGGAAAGCCATATTCTGCACAAACACACACACAAAAGCTATTGATAATATACACATGTGCTTTAAGCAGAGATGTATACATAACACAGAGCGTTTTTATATTAGAGCTTTTTTTGTACACCCGTGCCCATGGGACATCAAAAATTGTTTGGATGGTTGGTGCATAATTTGTTTGACCATCAAACAATCATAATCATTTCAGATGAATCATCATTCCAGGTGAGTGGAAAAGGTTTACTCTGGTCGATAGAGAAAATTGAATGCTTGTTAGAAATATTTATTGGAAAACAGATAAAGTGGTAAACTCCTGTCGTAAGCACTCAAGATGGTAGTCTCACTGATGACGCCAATGTAACATGTCAGAGGCAAATAATACAAAATGAAAAGATTCCTGCTGTGTGCTAAAATTGGGAAAACCACTGTGAATTTAGTTGGGCTCTTACCATGAGAGCCCAGATGCCGTTGACTCTCAGAGCTGGACTGACACTTTGTGTGAGGCTGCATAGTAACTCGATGACACCAGATTCTAATATAGGCTGTAAACAAAAAACACATAATCAATTTAAAAGCCCAATTTCACTAGGAATGAAAATATTCTATGTAACACAACCTAGTTTACGAAGTAAAAGCAATAACCATAGCAAACACCACACAAAAAAAAAAGCTTAGCCCTAAAGAGTGTGTATTTGATTATGCTTTACCTCCTTGCTGGGGGAAAACTCCAGCAATAGGTTGCATAGTGTTGAAGAGGCCATAACCAGCACCTCATCTGGTGCGTTCTGTAATAACTACTCAATAAAACAAACTCACATTTAGTTAGGGTTCAACTAGGGTTCAGTTTAAACTTAACATTGTCTGATCATTGTACCTTCATTAGTGGCTTCCATACGGCGTGATCATGGAAACTTGTTCTTAGCTGTTGTACGGATCGTGATAAACTGTGTAGACATCTACAAGAAATATGAAATTTCAATTTAGTCAATAACCAATTGCTGGTAGTATCAGACCAATATATCGGCCAGGCCTATTAATTGGAAAATATTTGGCCCTTTTTCCATTATCGGTATTGGGCGATAATGATGTCCGCTTGCCAGATTAACAGAAATGTTCACTTTCCATTGTTTCAGTTCCAAAATCTATCAGTTCATTTGTCAATGGATAGTCAACAATATCTGTTTTCAAGGTTTTTACTTTTCAAATTTTAGTAAATATTGTATACAATAAGTGTTTGTTTCACTTTAGAAATGTTGTGTAAATCTGATTTGCTGGTTAAATTGTATTATCTATTTCAGCATCTGCCATCCTGCTTGCTAGATATCGGTATCGCCAATTAAAAAATCCTTTCAATTAACCCGATTTTCATTCACAATGCTGCTTTGGTTTTCCACATTTTAAATTTTTATTTTCTGCTTTTTTCTCCACAAGCCCAATTCCCAATACTCTCCAATTCCTTGTTGTGCCGCTGTTACTTGCCTCAATCCAGGTAGCGGAGGACAAATCACAGTTACCTCTGCTTCTGAGACAGTTGGTCAGCACATCTTATAGTGTAACTTAGGCGCATTACAGCGCAGACGAACCACGTCTGGAAGCTCACCCTATTCACCGTGGTTCACACCTGTGCCCCACCGAACCACCATATAGCAACTACGAGGAAGGTAACCTACATGACTCTACCCTTTCTAGCAACCAGGCCAATTGGTTGCTTAGGAAACCTGACTGGTGTCACTCGGCAAACCCTGGATTCGAACTCACGACTCCAGGGGTGGCAGTCGACATCTTTGTACATTAAGCTACCCATGTTTTCCAAATTTTTAACAGTCAACAAGGAAGATTGAAAGTCAAAATGTGCATCATACCTGACTGCTGCTAACCGTACTTTTATACTGGATTCTGATAGGCCGCTAACGATCCTATCCATCATGTTCTCCGTCTCTGTGATCTGTAGTAGGAAATGAGACGAGTGGTTACACATGTCTACATCCTGATGTGATCTGATATAATAAGTGTGGGTGAGAAACACATACATTTTTAAGTTCTTTTTTACTATACATCTCCACTTTCACATTTTCAAATTGAAAGTGGAGATTTATGGTAAAAAAAAAAAAAAAAAAGACATAAATATTGATCTGTTTCACACCCACACTTATTAAATCGCTTCTGAAGAAATTGATTAAACAACTGGATTCTTATGGATTAATTTTATGCTGCCTTTATGTGATTTTTAGAACGTCAAAGATTTGGTTACCATTCACTTGCACTGTATGGACCAACAGAGCTGAAATATTATTCTAAATATCTTTGTGTTCTGCTGAACAAAGAAATTCATACACATCTGGCATGTAAATGAGTAAATGATGAGAGAATTATAATTATTTGGTGAACTATCCCTTTAATCTGTCCAGAAGAAAAGTCTCATAAAGGTGCAGATGAGAACCATTATGTCTCACCTTCTTCCTAATGTCCTCGTCATTGGAACCTAGCGAGGCGTAGAGTTTGAATGCTGCCTGTCTGAGCTCATGTGCATGTTTCAAGTCATGGTCCAACTAAAGAAAGACATAGAACAGTCAGTTAAATGGAGTCTAGATGTTATCAGAAAAGCAGATGGTAACACATGGTATTAACATCTTGGGTAAGTTGATCACAAGTGGTCAGCAATAAATACAGCTAATACATTTTGTTTTGTGTGTGTGTGTGTGTGTGTGTGTGTGTGTGTGTGTGTGTGTGTGTGTGTGTGTGTGTGTGTGTGTGTGTGTGTGTGAGCGTGTATTTATCACTTTGTGGGGACCAAATGTCCCCATAAGGATAGTAAAACCCGAAATTTTTGACCTTGTGGGGACATTTTGTCTGTCCCCATGAGGAAAACAGCTTATAAATCATACTAAATTATGTTTTTTGAAAATGTAAAAATGCAGAAAGTTTTCTGTGAGGGTTAGGTTTAGGGGTAGGGTTAGGTTTAGGGGATAGAATATAAAGTTTGTACAGTATAAAAACCATTATGTCTATGGAAAGTCCCCATAAAACATGGAAACACAACTGTGTGTGTGTGTGTGTGTGTGTGTGTGTGTGTGTGAGCGTGTATTTATCACTTTGTGGGGACCAAATGTCCCCATAAGGATAGTAAAACCCGAAATTTTTGACCTTGTGGGGACATTTTGTCGGTCCCCATGAGGAAAACAGCTTATAAATCATACTAAATTATGTTTTTTGAAAATGTAAAAATGCAGAAAGTTTTCTGTGAGGTTTAGGTTTAGGGGTAGGGTTAGGTTTAGGGGATAGAATATAAAGTTTGTACAGTATAAAAACCATTATGTCTATGGAAAGTCCCCATAAAACATGGAAACACAACATGTGTGTGTGTGTGTGTGTGTGTGTGTGTGTGTGTGTGTGTGTGTGTGTGTGTGTATGAGGTGTCAGGTCACCCTCTTAATATCTGTGATGGCGCTGACAGAGCTCGGGTATTTAAAGTAGTCGGCCAGCATGGACACGAGGTGATCGGTGACACTGGCAATACGCTGTAGTTCTATGTCGGGCTCCATCAGGTAGGCCAGTGTCTCGGCCCCCTCCACCCGCTCCTCCAGTAACCGTTCTTTACTGCACATCCGCACAAGGCACGGCAGAGTCTGTCCACATACACAGAGAAAGAGAACAAGTTTCTATACATTTTCATGGGACTTTTCTAAGATAAATGCAGATGATTTTAGAGGTACCTTTAGTACAATACAGCTGTCATCTGTTCTGATGGCTCCTGCTCGAGACATGTATGTTAAACTGTGAAAGGGGAGGGGGGGTGTTGTTGTTAAGAGCTGAAGCGATGAGACATTTTCACAGATAACCTGGAGTGAGAGATTCACTCACCATTTGGCGGCTGTGAGTTGCATTTCGATGGGTTTGTCCCTATGCATCATTCTAACAAAAACCTGAGAGAGCTGCTCTCCATCTACAATCACTGTGGAACACACACACAGACAATCATTAATATTCAAATATTAAATTCATATTTAAAGTAATGATTAATTGTCTCAATTTGCAATCACACACACACACACACACACACACACACACTTCAATAAAATGTTCTTCAGCCTTGTACCTAATGAGCCAGGTCTGATTTAAATCACAATATTGCAATATTTGATTTGAAGCAAAAATTTTCCTTTCAATGGTAATAGTCACTTCTGATTTGTGAATTGCTATTCAGGATTGTGGGTAGTGTAGTATTTCATGAATTCAGCAATGACACTTACTAATACATAAGCATATACCATCACATAACGACCTTGAAGCTCAAAGTAGGCCTGTCTTGAAAGGTTGGAGATTTTGAATGGGATTTTAGTTTTTTACATCCATAACCCTACTGTTGCACTCTATACTTTTACTTCATTAAAACAGAGATGGAATGATTACATTTGAGAGAGAAAGAAAAAAAAATAGAATACAGACTGATACACAAGTGGCAGACGAACAAACCAAAGGATGCAAACAAGGAGATAATAAGAGAGGGGCACACTCACCATTCACCAGTGTCATGGAAACCTGAGCATTCTCATAGGCCAAGACTGAGACACATTTCAATGCCTGCATCTGTACCTGTAGTGATGGAATTCAAAAAATGTTATTGTTACTCACAGTATACTCACTAACATGCATGACAAATGAATTAATAGATGTACAAGAAGTACAAGTATTATAGATGGCTTCCTTCTCTATCTTTGTGTCCTTGGAAACAAAAACTTGATATAGGTTGTATCACGGGGCATCAAAATTTCCTTGATATTTTAAAATGAAAGAGCTCAATATACTATGAAAGCTGAAACTTTCAGAAATCAAAACTTCCTCCCCAGTCCAAAAGGACCATCTATTAAAACTTAACAGCAGTATCATTCTGAACTTCCACAACTCTTCATATATTTCGGAAAAATCCCAAATTTAGAAACAAGTGGCTGCAGTTTATTTTAACAAGGTCCCTAATCATGTTAGTCTGATATTAACAGTTTCAGCAGCACTTTCAACTCAGATTGGTTAGTGAATCTGTTACAATATAATGCAGGTTTTGCACAGAGTCTGTTACTGAAGGATGAAGTTAGAAACTGTATTAAACTAAAGCAAACCCAAAACTAGTGAGTAAGTGCAGCAAAGCGCTGTTACTTATTTCACATGTATTTTACCAATTTCACTTCATTTCTCCCTTTTAAGACTTAGAAAGCGGGTTGAAAATGGTCATGAAATACTGAAGTATGCCACAAAAACTTTAACTAACTTTATAAATAGATCTCAGGGAAAAAATACAGACATGATTTTATTGATCTCATTGATCTCTGCCTGCATCACCTTTGTTTATTTATGGACCACACTCTTAAAATGGAATACATAGACTATCAATTAATTGCCAACAAAGGCCTTCATCAGCCAACTGACAAAGCACAATGCATCTATGTGAACTTCTGCAGTTAATCCAGGATGAACTTCAAAGACACGTAGTCATTAATCTTACAGTTCATGCAAAAATATTTGTTTAAACACTGGCCCTTAACACTTAGTTTACCAATTAAACTAGTTTAAACCATGACTTGAACTGCACATAATTAACTAATATTGGCATAATATTCATGCTGTTTAGGCAGAGGGGAACTGGTCCCAATAGTGAGCCTAATTTCTCCAGAGGTTATTTTTCTCCATTAACCAACATCTTACTGGGGTTCTAAATACAATTATTACTTATTTTTATAAACAATTTACAATTACACAGTGATGACTCTTAAGACTTAACAGATCTTTTGATAACATTTTCTGTTGAAGCATCATTTTCTGTAAAGCTGCTTTGAAACTATGTGTGTTGTGAAAAGGGCTATACAAACAAAAATAACGACTTGACTTAATGATACAGTATGACCCCTTTAAAAAAATTAACATTTCAGATTTTCGCTATATATTGCTGTTTTTGCCTGTCCCAACAGAAAAGTAAGGGAACTGAGTGGAAAACAGAGAATGAGAAAGACAAAAAATCAGTTTAAGCAGAACTGAGTGTACAGTATGTGGGATATGGCATAATAATTTGTTTTGTTCTGTTTTGTACCTTATAGGAGGGAGAGATGAGCAGAGGAGCGATGTTCTGGATGGCACCATGGTTAAATAAAACCATCTGATGTTCTGGAGTCTGGACACACAAACAGAAATATTGAAAAATGTAAATATGTAGATGCCGGAAAACGGTCAGAGGTCATGAAATTACTTAGCTAATAAACCATTAAGCCATTTTTTTTTTTTACAGTGATTTTACCCAGGTTAAATAAATAAAGGTTAAATGTTCTTCTAAAAATAAAATCTGTCATCACTTGAATCATAACAAAGGATTCAAATGTGGCTAATCCAATTCAAATTTAAAGCTGGAACGATCAGTTTTATAGATCTGAATACCAGTATATTTAATGTGTCATAAACTTGAGTTGTTTTACCTTGCAGCAATGGGCGAAGATTTGGGTGATATATTCTTGTGTGTGCTGTGATCGACTCAGCAGGGACATGAGATGGGGGATCACAGTGGGGTCCTGATGCAAAAAACAAAACAACTTCTGTTTAATCATATGCATATCTTATTTTGTATCTGTGTTTACATGCATCTATTAATGTGATTTAGATTAATATTAATAAAGGTGCTGTGATAGCGACATTTAAGAAATTTGATGTGGGGCTTGAGTCTTACGGTGTAGAGCAGCTGCACTGGGGTGACTGGGCTGATGAAAACAGTTCTTAAACAGCGCAGACATGCCTCAGTGAAGATCAGATCAGAACACAAGAGGCCTGCCGAAATACAAAAGACAACAGTGCATTTCTTACTAGAAATCAGCAAAAGAGAAATGGTGGGAGACTGATAGAGTGAGTGATGGAGAGAGGGCACAAGGTAGAGAGAGGGAACCTTGTAGCAGGGCTGGGATGATGTGACAGTCCACAAGGGACTTGATGTTGTTTTCGGTACCCATGGCCAGACTCCCCAACACAACCGCACATTCGGTCCTCAACTCGAGACTGGATGAGCTCTGCTGGAGAAGGTACAGGAGTCTACACACACAACACACACACTATATTTAGATCATCAGTGATTACCCTGGAAAACATCACCTTGAAAAAACATCATAGAACAGCAAAAGAGAAAGTCAAATGTATGAGGGGTGACAGGAGTGAAGTGGGCCGACCTACCTCGGCACGGCTCCCAGCACAATCAGGTTGGCTTTCTGCTTGTTGTTTCCGATAACGGCATTCTTCATGTCACTGTCAATACAAATCCAATCACGTATAACACAACTCACTGTACAAAACACAAATTGTGACAAAAAAGAAAACACATGTTGGAGGTGCTATTGTTAAGGTAAGCCGATCTAAATAGATCTCTGGTTCTGTATCCCAAGCACAGGCAAAACGATCTGTATTTACATAGTTACTCTGTATTTGAATGATCTGACAATTAAAGAGACTGATAACAGTACAGCAAACAGCAACACCTTCCTGGCAGAGATCTCATGACTCATTCTGGTCATATTTAGCATATACAGGCAGTAGCGCTAATGCTGCCTTTAAGTCCTCATGTAACGTTCCTACTTCTGAGTTTGGTCATTCTGTAAGTGTAAAATACATTTTGAATTTTTATCTCTTTCGCTTCCCGACAAAGACAGGGTGTTTTTTTTAAGTGCTGATGTGAAGGGGAAAGGATGAACATTAAAGGGAGAGTTCACCCAGAAATCTCATCCCAGATGTGTATGACTTTCTTTCCTAAACTGAACCTAAAAATAATTTTATACGAATATTTCAGCTCAGTAGGTCATCACAATGTAAGTGGATGGGTACAAAAATGTGAAGTTACAAAATTCATATAAAGGCAGCTAAAAGTAATCTATAAGACTCCAGTGGTTACATCCATATCTTCAGAAGTGACATGATCGATGTAGGAGAGAAACCGATCAATTTAAGTCTTTTTTTATTATAAATGCTCCCCCTTCCCTAGTAGGTGGAGATATGCACGAAAAATGTGAATCACCAATAATAAAAGAAGAAAGTGAAAGTGGAGAATGATAGTAAAAACGTTTCCCACCCACACTTCTTATATGGATTTAAACACTGCAGTCGTATGGATTACTTCTCAGCTGTCTTTATGTGCTTTTGGAGCTTGAAAACTTTGGTAAAGTTTGGATTGGAACAACAGAGGAGAGCTGATGGTTTTATTCTAAAATTCTTTGTGTTCTGCAGAAGAAAGTCATACACATCTGGAATGACATGAGGGTGAGTAAATGATGAGGGAAGTCTCATGTTTGGGTGAACTATCACTTTAAGTATGAAATTGATGCTTTATGAAAGCATCTTTTCATTCTTCTGCTGCCACTGTGAATGATGGGAAATGTAGTTTAGTAACACAAGCCTGTTACCTCCCTGTAAACCGGATAAATGAGTAGTATTGTAAGACAACCTTTATTGATATTCTTTTTTAATAGTACAAAATGCACACAAACAAAACTGTACGGTACACAGCAGTTAGTTTATTATCTAAAAATAAATATTCCGGGTTTAATAAAAGTTAAGATCAACCGACAGCATTTATGGCATATTGTTGATTTCCACAAAAATTATTTTGGACTAGTCCATCTTTTTCTTTAAAAAAGCAAAAATCTGGGTGACAGTGAGACACTTATAATGGTAGTGAATGGGGCCAAACCTTAAATGTTAAAATATTCAGTGTTAAAAAAATACAGCCACAAAACATAAAAAATGTGTGTGTTGTTAACATGATTTTAGTGTGATAAAATCACTTTCTAACCTTTTTTGTGTAAGGTTATATCCTATAACTTTACAGTTGTATAATTTTACAACTTTGCTGCCATGATGACTTAACAGCGCAAACATTAGAACCCTAAAATGACTGTTAAAATAACAATTTAAACAACTTTACAGCTCAAATAATACTCAAGTTTTATCAGAATAATCAATGTAGTTGTTTTTATAAAATCATTAGCTTCACACATTTCTGCCTGTAACCTTGATGTTCACGTCTTTTTAAAGAAAAGGAGAAACTAATCAAAATATTTTTTGTGATAATCAATAATCAACAATGAACCCGTTTACACATGGTATTAAAATAAGTTTTTGGTGATCCGATCACATGTAGTCACAGTCAGCGCCAAATACAGGTCTAAATGGGGTCTAAAACATTTTGTGATCGGATCACAAAAACTACACATGAATATGGTCAAATGTGACCGTAATGAGGTGTGAACATTTAAACTTTGTTTACTTTGTCAGTTACGAGTGGCATTAAAAGGAAACAACCATCCAATCAGAACATTTTAAAAAGCGGATACAAACAAGAGAACTTCACGGATCTTCTTCAGTGTGTCTGAAAACAACATGCAGGGACACTTCTAAGAAGTATAAATGTTTGCAGCTTAGGTTAATGGTCTGCATTTGTATAGCACGTTTTTAACCTTAGCGGTTTTCAAAGCGCTTCACACTGTGACTCAATTCACACACACACACACACACACACACACACACACACACACACACACACACACACACACACACACACACACACACACACACACACACACACACACACACACACACACACACACCCGAGGGCAGACAATTCTGCTCGAAATGTTGCGTTTAAGCTTAGATAAAATTTCAGCTGAGAAATAGCACACTTTTTTCACACTTTGTCTTTTCTAACTTTGTTGCGGTTTATTAACATGCAGTAACACACAGACATAGTGATTGAGTCCCTCACCTGACCACATGTGATCGGATCACCTGAGACGCATCTTAATACCAGGTTTTAAAGCGGGACATAATATCACCAATGCTATCAATTAAGATTAATTTGTATTAAATCCAGAATATTCCTTTAAAGAAAATATCATGTTTTAGGTTATAACTATTCATTTATTTTTTAGTATCGAAAACATATTTTTTTGAATATTAATAATTTGTGAGTCAAAAATATCAAGATGTTTTTTACACCACATGACCCAAACAAAATGTGCATTTTCATAAAAATTTAAAAATAAATATCAAATTTTAAATCTTCAGGCTCAGTCTTGAGGGTCTCAATGTGTCCGCTTTGTTTTATGATTTTTATGGTCAACATGAACAACAAAATGGCTACCTACATGCTGGTTACACCACATGACTTTGATTTGGATTGAACACAATTGTTTCACTGCTTTTTTTTTTTTGATTATTCTGCAGTCATGTAAAAACAATTTTTCAAGAATTTCAGCTTTTAATGAGATAGCATTTTTTTTTTTTATGTATTTTTAATTTAATAGATCTGGACAAAAAAATGGGTGTCACATCACTAACCCTTATACATGGCCATATTATGCACCTGTTACCCTCTGATATTGTATTGTATCATGAATTTTGAAAACAGAATCCACGTTATACTCTAGATTGTTCACTCACTGTCACACACATGCATTTTTTCAACTCCAGTATCTGAACTAGTAAGGGACGTTTGGGCTGTTTCTATGTAGGGTGGTTAAACAGTGGTGCAAAAGGTTGTTTTACACAAAAGTGTTTTATGGGCGAAGCCCTGAAAAAATGGTTGGAGTTAAAAAACATGTACATGCTAAATCTGTACACTTTTTCTAGCAATATCTAATCATCTGTTCTCATCTTTTTAAAAGAAAGACTTTCCTCTATTTTTGAAAGTCTGTGAAACTTTTGAATACTTGCATTAACTTCCGTGGCATAAATTTAATGTGAACACTAGAAAGAACAAGTCAACCCATCGCTAAACTGCGACACAGCTGTTGCTTGTGTTTTCAGAAAACCGGCGCCATTTAGTAGTGGAGAGAGAGCTCACGCGCTCAAAGTTGCTAGATTGTGCAACTTAATCGTCACCCCTGACAGAATATTTCCAAACTGTGTAAGTGTAAAGATCAGATTGGGGGATTTCACCACTTGAAATCTGGCAACCCCAAATGTGTCAATCTAATTCTGAGTAGGGCTGTGTATTGATAAATATTTTATGATTCGATCTGATTCTGATTCAGAAACTCTCGATTCAATTCAGATTCAATATCGATTTATTTTATTTATAATGTCCCTTTTGCATACATATTAAAGAAATGATCTTCCAATAAATGCTGTTAATTATAAAGGGGACCTTTTGACTAGGTGCATTAGGAAAATAATAATTTGATCACATTTTGGGTTTTTAGAAATTAACAAATAAATGCATTTAATCAATATATAAGATGTTATATTTCATATATTATTTTTGTTACATATTTATTGTTTAATTGCATAATTTGTAGGTATTTACATTGATTTGTTGAACACGTGCTAAATTAGGTACGGTCTCTTTAACAAAAAAAGTTTTTTCTGTAAACTGCGCCTTTAAATGAGCACATATTTACTAGAGAGGACTCAAATGGCTTTACCTCATCTGTGCGATGCATGATTAGAATTAAAAGTTTTTTTAAGTTGTTTTTGATCAACAACTGACTGTAAAGAACAGAAAGGGTATTAAAAGAGACAGTGTTCAATGACAAATGGTTGCGTGGATCTCGTCATGGACACAAACAACACAGAACAACTATTACTCTCAACACACTGTGAAAGGATCTCGCTGCTGAACACTTCACAACTAAACAATTACTGGTGAATGAAACTTTAGTCACTTAAGTCACATAGCATGAAATTTGGTTGCAAATGTGAGTGATTTCTCGGGATTTAAGAATCAATATCGAGACTGTTCATATGAAGATTGTGATGCTTCAGAAAAACAATACTTTTACCCACCCCTAATTCTAAGTGGCTAATTGCCATTATCTGTTATTTATCAAACATAGAGAATTAAAGATTTTACTTGCATTATTAATTTGAATACATGACACAATTAATCAAAAGGGGATGGTAAGGGGGGATGGTGGTTTTACAGTGGGGATGGTTTTTAGTATTTTTTGCAAAAGGGTGATGCATCCCCTCGCATACAATATAAGATTTAATATTATAAAAATGGTTGGAGCTGATATGTTATTGTAGAAACACAAACTGAAAGAAGAGCAATGTGCAGTCACTTTAAATAATAAAATATTCAAAGAATTTGCATAGTTACTCTAAACAAAGGCCAAGTAAAATTACCGTTTAAGGTCAAGTGTAACCAGAATTTACATTCTGATGCATCAACAGTGGCAAAGTTTGTTTGTGGCAGTCAGGAAGCATCAGGCTAACAGAAACCAGAGCTGGGGCTCAGAGTATAAAAATAAAAATAAAGATGAAGAGACCCGAGAAGCAGCCACCCAGACACGGTAATCACAAGCACACAAACTAAAGCACAGCACCAGAACAATACAAACAAACTCACACAGATAATGTTTTTCTAAAACAAACCCTAGAACACTCTTGCAAGGAACAAACTCATGTACACACATCTTAGGTTTAAAACACATCCTCACTGCGATAGCGTTCACCTTTACAGAAGTGACACAGAACACAGTGATCTGTAAACACAGACCAGATAACTCAAACACACACACGATGGACACATGGTTGTGTACTCACATTACTCCTTGCAGCACGTTCTGTGGGTCAGGGTCAAAAAGCCGGTCAACATAGTGGCGACTCGTGGCTGTGACTTCCTGCATGGTGACAAACGACAACACAAAGATGATTCAGCAAACTCATCCCTCCTTAGGCATCGAAACAGCCCCCAACCCTCATCGTCGTCCCATAGCCTGCTCTCCTCGCTCACAGGGTCATAATATTCAATCAGCCTGTTCATCCATATAGTCACCAGATGTTGGTGGAAGTCTCTGGAAGGAGAGTGGAAAGCGGCCACCACTTCACACACTGCAGCTCACTCGTGCAAGACGTCAATTTCAGGCTGGAGAAATGTGGGAATGATGGTCAGATTTCACCCCAGAAAGTGTCTGTGCAATCAGCAAGAATTGCCATAAAGGTTATTTAATGTTTCAAACCATCCACTGAAAAACTGTATCAGCTCTATGGATTGAAACATAGCATGATAAGTGATCTGCAGTATCACTTTCATCAGATTGCAGAATGTTAGCTATCTGCGATTACCCACTGATGAAATTGGAAAAACGTATTTACATTACATTATATGATAAACATGAATATATTTTATTCCCTTTGTAGCCATAGTGGGTCAAACATTCAAATTCCTGTGATCTACCCCAATCCCCTTCTCCAGTTTGTTCTGCTAAGTAGTACATTCCCATTGGCCTTTTGTCAAAGCAACACCTATGACCTAAATATGATTGCATCCCTATAAACAACCTCTCAGGTTACGGATTCAGACCTACTGTATACTGTACAATATAGAAGAAATGGAAAACATCCACTACAATGGAAAACATCGCAAAATCTCTTTTTTTGTTCTGCTTTTCTCTGTCCCCACATCCTCTACATTGGTAACAAGAATACTCTATGAAAGTCATCTTTGTCCAAAATGTTTATTGCATATAGTCAGATTCATTTTCCTCAGTGCACCACCCACCCCTAGAATACTGTGGCGACTATTAATTCAGAAAGGACTTCCTGATTAATTAGAAGTTTTGTATGGCAGAAATGGGATTTTAGGCCATTGTTTAGATAAATAATTATAGGATAAGTATTTAGTTGTTCACAATTATTTGGCTTTTTCTGAAAAAGATTTCGATAGAAAACAATGACTCAATCTACAATTTCAGACGGTAATAAAATCTACTTAAGCAATCACTAATCAATCTTGTGTCAAGGCTGACAGATTCTCACAAGCATGCTAGGGAGCTACTGATGACAGATACAAGCTTACTGAGAAGCATCACTGAGAAATACTACAATCACATAGATATTAACAGACACACACTTTCCACCTGGGAGTTAAAAGATGCATTGCTCAAACAGATGACAGATGCTCTCTATATATATAAAACAAATAATGGGATCTCAGGAGAAAAAAACTAAATCAATGAATTTTCCTATTGATGTTGATTATTTGTATGTTTTATTGTATGTTCTTGCAGGGGGCAAATTGTCACTTAAATAAACAATGTTAATATACTGGACAACATTCCCCTTTCTGAGATGTGCATATATAACAAAGATTAAGCCTCCAATAATACCTGTTATTATGCTTTGCTTAGGACAGCGGAACAAACAAAAATAAACTGAAGGGAGATAATCACTTACTTTTGAAATTAATAATATTATTTACAATTCTGGGACCCCACACAGCAGAACTAAGGTTTGAAAGATCTCCTTTACTAAAAAGCACAAACATTCTTTAACGAAACTTAGTATTCCACGAGAATACCATGCTACATGAATACGGTAATCATTTAGTACCGATCCATAGATCAAAGTACCACGGTACCACCATACTAAATATGAGGTGATCAACATGTGTCAAAACACACAGGACAGACTTCCATGGCTGTCAAAAGAGGGGCGTAACCACAACACTAGCCTATTCGGACCATCATTTGATCACCTCATCAGAGAATAACAAGCAGATGTGAGTTGTTTTTGGAGCCTGAGCTCTAAATATAGGTTGAAAACTAAATATCACTTTGATTTGACAGCTCAGAGCACAACCAGCTCTGCTGTAAGCAACATAAACACAAAGTCGGCCATGACAAAAACACACCATGTAATATCAAATCGCGCACTAAAGTCTATCTAAAATGTTTAATGTATATCTAAATGATCCTGAAGTGAAAATGTGAGGGTTTTATGCGGTATAATTAGAAAGACTCACAGATAACACGCTGATGCGTAAAGGGGCCTCAAGCAGGCACGCCATCATTCACACAGCGGAACATTCACAGCGGCACTTTCCACTCAAAACACCCTCGGCTGAATATTCACAGCTGTATATTCCACACACACTTGAATCAGCAGACCATCTAAAGGAGCACTTTCCACATCTTTAAGAGCAGACTGGAGTAGACGATCACTATTTATTTGTTATAATGTTGAATTAATAACGAACAAAATAAAATATTAAATAAAACTACGGAGGAATTCAAGCATGAATATTAATGAGGAATAATACGTATTGATTAAAACATGAACTTTTAAATACAATTTAAATTTAATAAATTGATTAGTGTTCCAATGGAACTAACACTTTTGAATCCAAAGAATAGTACCTGGAATAAAGTATACCCAGCAATCTCTGTTAATTGAATAACAATATATGCATTTTATGTTATCCACAAACATCCCCAGATAGCAATAAGTCGGCGGTCCGCCGGCGGCGCGCCGGCGGCAGTAGAAGCGGCAGAATGGCGAGATCGCAAACACGTTCGACGGCGGTCCGCCGGCGGCAGCCGCTTTTTAAAAGCGGCAGCCGCCTTCCTACCGCCTTCGTTCCGCGGACGGCCCGCTGGCCAGCCGCCGCTCCGCCGCCGTTATATCGAAGGCGGACGCCGGAGGCAAACCGCTTTTTCGAGCGATCTGCCGCCGCTTATTGTATATATATATATTTATTTATAGCATGCAGTTTATCAAGAATAATGATTGATCAAAGCAGACATATTTCCATTTGCCGTTTTTATTCCACATTTCAAATTACAGTAACTGTCATTGAAACAATATGTCAGATCACTGAAATATAAATAACAGAAAAATACAAACATATATACACCCAAAGAAAATGCAGGTTTCCAATTAAATTTTGGTAAAAACAAGCAAAAAAAAAACACTTTTGTAAAAAACACTATTGTAACACTTACAACAATTGTAAATAATATAAAGAGGTCAGCTCTGGGATGAAAAGAATTACCAGTAAACATAAGCAATGAGGATATTTGGTACCAAATAAAGTGCAGGATATCAAATAAATTGAGGTATAACATCATATTTACAAGTCATTTCTAACAATAGGATAAGTGGTAATAATTTAGAGTAAAGCTCTGGAGTAGAATATGCCATTATAACTGCAATGCTGACCTGTGGCACAAGGATTTACAAGCTATATTTAACAATAGAATAACAGTTAAGCACTGTGACGGAATGAAAGTAGAATTTTTGGTACTAGTGAAAGTGCAATATCAAAAGGTATGAAATAGTATAACCAAGCTATTTTTAATAGAATAACAGTTAAGCACACTGATGGAATGAAAGTAGAATTAACTGGTACTAGTTAAAAGTGCAATATCAAATATCAGAGGTATGAAATAGGATTTACAAACTATAATAGAATCGTTAAGCACTGACGGAATGAAATAAGCCAATACTAAAGTCACGGTAAGTAGAATATTTGATACCAGATAATGTGCAAATATCAAGTATTAGATGTATAATCTAGGATTTATAAGCTATATTTAAAAATAGAATAGTTAAGCACTGTAACAATGAAATAAGCAGCAAATTGTATATTAAATAATTGAGATCTTTGGTATCAAAGAATGTGCAGGATAATGTAAAGTTTTACATTCAACTTAAACATGACAATAAGTGGGAACAAATGCAATTAACAGCAGAAAATCTGGCTGTTGAGAACACAGTCAATCACAATGTCTGGAGTGGTTGGGGTCTGGTTTTCCTCGACCTCCAGAATGAGGCAGTGCAAATTGGCACATCTTCAGTGATTCCTCGTGTGCCTGTATAAAAAGACAAACCATCCCATATTCATCCAAGGAGCTGCCCTGAAGGCAGGGTCATGAGAGGAAAAAAAAAAAAAAACATCCCATATTCATCCAAGGAGCTGCCCTGAAGGCAGGGTCACGAGATGGGGAAAAATAAAAAAAAAAACAGCAATTTCTAGTGAAGAGTGTGGATTGAGTGAGTTTAGTCTGACACTTTTAGCAGGGGTGTCGGTAGTCAGCCTAGGTTTGAGGGGTCGGCTGTGGGTCCCTCTCAGCTGTGCGGCGCCTTTTTCCACCTTCACGGTCAGCTGCTCCTTTCAGGTAACGCGTAACGTTAACCTGGATCGCCTCATCAGTGGCATCCTGGGTTGCCGAGTTCTTCCGGATGGCTCCTGTAGAAAATAAAGATCTGTCATTCCATTTGATTGGCATAAGGTCATACACATCTACTTAAATATAAAAAAAAATAGCCAACTTACTTTGAACAATGGTCTTCAGGAACATGTCTCTAAAACATGCTTTTTCCCCTGCACCAGTCCAGGTTGTGTTAATGGAAAGGCGATTAGAGAAGATACTCTCAAGCATTCGCCACACAGTTGTCTTGAGGTCCCTCCCACACTTGATTGCCAAAAACCGAAGCTGAAAGAAAAAAAAAAAAAGGGTTACAAATTACATTTCTCTGAAGCTTCTCATAAATTTAAAATGTGACCGGCTGTGGATTCAGACTGTAGAATATGCAGTGTACAATCTTAATTTTAGATAACCCTATGGCGTTATACATATATACATCAACAACCTATATACATCATTGTTTTGTTAGAAAAAAAACACACAAGTTATACTTAGTCTTTCTAGATGTAAAGCTTTGGCTAACTACTGTATGTAGTTAATAACATTTCTACATGTAATGTTACTAGCAACATTGCTTAACCTCAGTGTGTACTGTAAGGAGGGCAAAACAGCACGTGTTAGCTAACACTTTCTAGCCACTCTAGCTACTGGACTAGCAGCATACTGCAAGAACAATGGTGACTAACTTAGATATTTTAAAAACAATGTAAACATAATATTGCGTTACACAAAAAGGAAACATGTACTTACTTAAACGATGGTAGTCGATGACTTTGCTAACTGTAGGCTGTTGAAACTAGTACTGAGTCTGACTGTAACTCGTGACTGAATGGCAAACTTCTTCTTCTTTCTTCTTCTTTCTTTTTTTTTTTTTTGTTTTTATGGCGGTTGGCAAACCAACTTAACGGTGCATTACCGCCACCGACTGGGCTGGAGTGTGAATCAAGAGATATTGGAACTTAGCTTAAAAAAAAAAATAAAATAAAAAATAAATAATTAAATCCTTTTGTCTAAGTCTATGTCTCTCAGATACTTAATAACAAAGTGATAAATGTTACTAGATGTTTTCCCTAATAAACCTTGCATTGTGAAATTATTCTGATTGATCATGAATGGCAAACTGAACCGAATGTGCTCTAGTCATATTGTTACGGGAGGGGCCTGCCTCGGTGGGTCCAGTGCGTCATCGAGCCACCGTTTTAGCCCCGCCCAAAAGAATCCTGAACACAGCACTGGTGCAAAACTGTTTAACGGTTTAACTACACAATTCAGTACTTCACAGTCCACAGTGCAATGTGTTTTAGCAATAAATTTTTACCATGTATAGTGTGTTTGGATTATTTAATTTTTATTGCCTTTACAGGGACTTTCACACTTTCTTAAACATTAGTACAGGTCGTAATTGCAAATGAATCCCTTACCTGTAAAAGGTAAAATAACAAAAAAAAAAAAAAAAAAAATCGAGGTTGGAAAAAAATTACAGACAAACGAAATTTCTGCGCAACTGTGAAACCAGGGGAGAAAGCTTTTTCATTGAGTTTATCCTTCACGTCAAAACGGGGACAGATGTCTTTCACTGTTCACTGATAGTCAGGCATTGGTGAAAAGTCTAACTTCATCAATTTATTCTGCTAAATTTTTCATACCCTGTATTAAATATCTATTTTTAAACCTAATCAGAATCAGAAAGATATTTATTGCCAAGTAAGTTTTACAAAAAGGAATTATTCTTGGTTTATTGGTGCATGTCTCAATGTGCATCAATCAAAGAAATATAAACAATTTTCACCTAAGTGCATAAATAATTCAATATATTTTACATATATTACTGTATAATCGCTTCAGAGTTTCAAAGTAATTTAAATGTCATTTCCTAAACCTTACCTTATCATGGAATCAAGAGTCAAGAATCTGTTATAAACCCTAATGGCTTTGGAGCAAAAATAATAATAGCCAAATGGCTGGTCGATTTTGAGAGTCAAGCTGTGACTGTATTTCAAAGCGGCTTGCCGCCGGCCGGCCGCGGTCGAATTGCCGCCGGCCGGCCGCGGTCGAATTGCCGCGAGGCAACCGCCAGAGAAATGACGCGGGCGGCCCGCCGTCTGACCGCCGGTGGCATCTCGCAAGAAATGGGCGTGACGAATTCGGCGGCAAACGCTGGATCACCGCCAGTGGGACGCACCTATAGCCGACAGCTTGGGGACAGCGGCAAAAAGAAGCCGTGCGGACATTTTTTGCTATCTGGGTCTTTGATTAGTCCATCCCGGCTAGCGCTGAAATAAGTATCAATTTCCACATGATACGACCGCAGACCTTCCAGCCGCAAATAATTCAGAAAGCTTTGATTGTCATAATGTTTCCCATTCATTATTTGCCAGAATTAAGAACCCTCAACAATTGAACATAGGAAAAGTGAACATTACAAAGCATGCAGTCAGGTAGCTGTTAACAGGCTCTCTGGTGCAGTAAATATAATTGAATACATTTTGCTGAAGGAAAATATTATTATTAGGTTGCTGTACCGTATATTGACATATGGAGAAACAAAAAGATATTTGATATTTATAGTTAACAAGTATTCTAACTAACGACATTGGAAGTAATATTCCCAATTGACAAGTGCCTTCCACATAGAGACTTCCTACAGGTAATGAGTATGCAATGATAAACGGTTTATTACCAGGCTTTATTATTATTTCTTAAAATGATCAGTAAATAGACATGATGGAAAGTGTGGATGGGGAATAAATGACAATCCAATAAAGTACACCGGTCACATGATCGGTTTGCGCATGTGCAGACTAGCATGTTAGTACAGGGAGGCAGAGTGACTACTGAAAGATCAACGTTCATCTGTAAAACTATTAGAATGTAAATGTAGAATCTCCTTTGTCGTGGGTAGCGTGTTTTAGCGTGTTTTATCGTGTTTGAGTGTAATGTTTTGATATGAATTAGAGCTACAAAGATGAAAGTTGCAGTAGAAGGCTGTTGTCATGGAGAGCTGGATAAGATCTATGAAAGCATCAGTTACCTGGAGAATAAAGAAGGTGTGAAGGTGGACCTGCTGCTCTGCTGCGGAGACTTCCAGGCCGTCAGAAATGAAGGAGACATGAAATGCATGGCGGTTCCTGCCAAATACAGACAAATGCAAACGTTCTACAAGTGAGCTAACAGTTGGTACTATTCGATAGTAGAAAGACAATTATTATTATAGAAACATATACTACACAGACGTATACACAGAAATATATTAAACATTTATGGATTCTGTGATATCCCTCTTTACCATAAACTGCATTTGCTTGCTGTCTAAATTCAAAATCAACCTCTTTTTCTCATGCCATCTCAATGGGTTGCTAAAGGTACTATTCTGGTGAAAAGAAGGCCCCCATTCTGACCATTTTCATTGGTGGAAACCACGAAGCATCAAACCATCTGCAGGAGCTTCCCTATGGAGGCTGGGTGGCCCCCAACATCTATTACCTGGGTGAGATCTTTGCCCTAGACTCAGAATGGCAAAAATTCCTCAATGTGTAGTTAAGAAGACTAATAAACTGCTTTTAATACTTTTTTCCATCAGTTTCTTTTATTTTTCTTATTGTTTATGTTCTTGATAGCACTTTGCACTTGTTAGTGGACTTAAAGGAAAATAGTTATCTAAAAAAATGAAATTCTCTCATCATTTACTCGCCCTCATGCCATCCCATATGTTTATGACTTTCTTTCTTCTGCTGAACACAACCGAAGGTTTTTTAGAAGAATATCTCAGCTTTGTAGGTCCATACAATGTAAGGAAATGGTGACCACATTTTTGAAGCTCCGGGAGCACATTCAAGCAGCATAAAAGTAATACATAAGACTCCAGCGGTTGAAGTAATGTCTTCAGAAGCAATATAATGGTTGTGGGAGAGAAACAGATCAATGTTTGTCTTTTTACTATAAATGATCCTCCCTGCCCAGTTGGTGACCATATGCATGATGAAGGTGATTTGCCTAAAACAAAAGAAGAACTCTTAGGAAAGAAGAGTGGATGTAAAAGTAAAATTGGAGATTTATGACAAAAAACGACTTAAATACTGATTTGGTCAATATTGCAAGTCTTTGAGTGGTTTCTCACCCACACATATAATGAAACGTCTAAGGAGATGGATTTAACCACTGGAGTTTTATATGCTTTTTGAAAAATTCTGTCACCATTGTATGGACCTACAGAGCTGAGATATTCTTCTAAAAGTCTTCATTTGTGTTCTGCAGAAGATCTGGGATGGTATGTGGGTGAATAAATTATGAGAGATTTTTCTTTTTTGGGTAAACTATTCTTTCGATGTTATTTGTTCCTCAGGTTATGCTGGTGTTGTACGCTTTAGAGGTGTACGGATTGGTGGTCTTTCTGGAATCTTTAAATCTCATGATTACAAGAAAGGTGAGATTAAACAACTCTAAATATGTTGTCTTGTAATACCCAAATATGAAGGTTTATAACAAAGTCCTACATGGAATCTTAGGACACTTTGAGTTCCCGCCATACAATCAAGAATCCTTGCGTAGTGTGTACCACGTAAGGAACATTGATGTCTTCAAGCTTAAACAGGTAAGCCTTTGGAAGGAGAGGCACATCAATAGATAAAAAAACATAAATATTCACAAAATACAAGGAATGTACAGATAGAGAACAAATAAAGTTTTAAATTTTTTTTGGTTATACCTCAATACGGTTTTGTTTATTTAAAAAAAAAAATCACACTAAAGCCAAAATCTGAAATTTTACATTCAAGGGAAATCAGGCGTCAACACATCGCGATTTACAGTAGAGAGATTAATACCCATTTAATACTTTGGAAACCTGTTATAGAAAATTATTTTAATGCTTGAATTGCAAAAATAAATAAATCCTGAAATGATCTGCTTCCTGATTAGACAAATGCTGATAATAAAAAATGAATAAAAAAAATTGCTAATATTTGCAGATACCAAAATACTAATACTTTTTTTATGCACTTCAGTTTTACTATTAATATAACATTAATATAATATTAATATATACATGCTTGTTGATTGTTCTAGTAGAAAGATTGTTTTCTTCTTTTCCATGTATAATACGTAACACCACTCCAGATCAAGATGCCCATAGACGTGTTCATGACGCACGATTGGCCACGAGGCATCTATCACTATGGCAACACAAATCAGCTTCTGCACAAGAAGAAGTTCCTCAGACAGGAGGTGGAGAGTGGGACCCTGGGCAGCCCGGCAGCTGCAGAGATCCTAGAGCATCTGCAGCCGAGTTACTGGTTCTCAGCTCACCTGCATGTGAAGTTTGCTGCAATAATGCAACACCTGGTGGGTCTGATGTAAAAACCTGAAGTAGACATCAGTGTGTTTATAATGTATTAAAAGTAAATAACCTCACACTACTTGTCCCAACAGGCTAAGAATAATGCTGCCCCAAAGATCACAAAGTTTCTTTCACTTGACAAGTGCCTTCCACATAGAGACTTCCTACAGGTAATGATACTGCTATTTATATTCTATTACAACGATTACATATTTTAAGATCTCCCACTTTGACCAGAGATTCTTTGGATCCAAGAAGTAGATGTAGTTTTTGTGAGTGAACAAGCGTTTTGATATGACAGATCGTGGAGGTAGCAGACAGACCAGGCTCCTCCGAGCATCTTGAGTATGACCCAGAGTGGCTGGCCATCTTGAAAGCAACTGACAGGCTTCAGAAACCATCCTGCAAATTCTGGAACCCTCCACAGAACAATGGCCTACATACCCGGTACAGAAACTTTTAAAAAGACCACATTTATTTGAACAACAGAGTCAGATTAAGGTCCGTATTCTTTTTTATTTGTTTGAGTCTCTTGTAAAAAACCAAAACTGGAGATGCTCTCTCTTGCCATTTATTTCAATAAATTTTTAGTAATTGTGCACAGTTATCCTTAATGTCCTTTACAACAGCATACAAAAGCACAATGGATAGCAAAATTTAGGTCTTAAGTATTATATTATTGATTTAGGTTTAATGGGGTAGTTCATCCCAAAATTAAAATTAATTTATTGTATACTCACCCCTGTGCTGTTATAACCCTGTATGACTTTTGCATATTATATGGCATATTCTTTTTTTAATACAAAGGGAGAAATTGTGAAAAAATGTGTGCTCCGTGATGTCATACAATGGCAGTTTATGGTGACCACGTCTTCAAGCTTTTAAAGGATGCAAAAGTATAATTCAGTTCAGTTCAGTTCAAGTTCTTTATTCAGTCATGATGTTATTACAGACACAATATTAATCACATCAACAAAAAAAACAACAAAAAATAATAATAATAATAATAATAATAATAACATTCACTGCTGAAAAGGAGCATGAGGAAGACCTAGTCTTATAATTACATGCCCCTTTTTTCAATAATTTTATCTGACACAAAACAGATGGCTCGCCGTTTTTTTTTTTCTTTTCTTTTTTTTTCTTTTCCTTTATCTAGGTACCATATTACTTCACATCTAAATAATTAACAATTTCAAATTTGTCAAACATTGGTTCTTATGCTTCACTGCCTTCGTATGTTCTAAGAACATTTTTTTTATACATTTTATTGAATTGAACAATCGTGTTACATGTTTTTTGCACAATGTCCAAAGAGTTCCATAAATTAATCCCAATTACAAGAAACCCTTTTTGTTTTTGTGAGGTGCGTGAATATGGTACACAAAAATTACCTTTTCTTCTGCTGTTACTGTCTGTGATTAGCATGAATTTATTTTGAATATGTATTGGCACCAAATTATTTTTCACTCTCCACATAATTTGTAGTATTTTAAATTTGAACAATTCTTTTAATTTCAAGGTCTGCAATTTTATAAACAGTTTGTTTGTGTGGTCTCGTAAACCTTTATAAGTCACAATTCTCATCGCTTTCTTCTGAAGTAAGAACAGCCTTTCTGTATAACTGGTGCAAGCATTACCCCATACTTCGATACGGTATGTTAAGTATGGAACAATTAAGGATATGTATAGAAGCTGTAATGAAGCTTCATCCAATATGTGTTTAACATTATAAAGAATACCAATATTTTTACTAACTTTACCTTTGATATGCTCAATATGAGGCTTCCAGCTAAGTTTGCTGTCTAAGATAACTCCCAAAAATTTGATTTCTGAGACACATTCAATATTTACATTCTCAATAACTAATTTTGTGCATCCCTGTTTTCCCTTTTTTCCAAAAACCATATAATTTGTCTTATCCCAATTTAGAAACAATTTATTATAATCAAACCATTTCTTTAATTCTATCATTTCCCTTTCAATAGTGGCCATTAATTCATTTAAATCTGTCCCAGTCTTAAACACAGTTGTGTCATCAGCAAACAACAAGAAATTCATATCTTTAGAAGCCTCAAATATATCATTAATAAATAATATAAAAAGTTTAGGGCCAATTACTGAACCCTGGGGAATTCCGCATACAACAGTTTTACAGCCCGAGTTTTGGTTTTTAAATTGAACATATTGGCTTCTGTTACTTAAGTAGCTTTCAAGCCATTTATATGTCTGACCCCTTAATCCATAGTGTTGTAGTTTTGTCAACAATAAGTTATGGTTGACAGTGTCAAACGTTTTCTGTAAATCCAGGAATATACTTACAAAATACTGTTTTTTGTCCATTGCAGCAAGAATTTCTTCAGTTAAATGAATTAATGCAACGGCAGTTGATCTATTGGATCGAAATCCGTATTGATAGTCAAAAAGTAAATCATTTTTTTCCAAAAATAAATCTATTTTATGAGTAAACCATTTTTCTATTATTTTAGAAAACTGCGAAACAGTTGAACCAGGTCGATAATTATTAAACTCATGTTTATCTCCTTTTTTAAAAATAGGTATTATCTTAGCAATCTTCATCTTTTGAGGGAAAACACCTGAACTAAAAGAAAGATTGAAAATATAAGTTAGAGGTTGAAGTATGCAATCTATAGTTTTTTTTACAATGCTCATATCTATTCCATCACCATCACAAGATGTTTTAGTTTTGCACATTCTCACAATATCTAAGATTTCAGTTCCGGTGAATTCATTAAGAAACATTGACTGTAAGATTCTACTACCTCCTGTCGCACTACTACACCATGCTACATGATTGGATTTTTCAAGACTTTTCGCAATATTAGTTGACTTAATTCAGAAGTCTAATAAATTATTCCATGAGACTAATTGGCATTCTGAAAGCATACGACGAGGTTTGGTGAGAAACAAAGCTTAACTTAAGTATTATTTAGTGTAACTGTTGACCGACCATTGATCTCCTCGCATTCATAAAACTGCACAAGAGCTGCAGTTATGCTGCAAGATGGGGCATTCAAGTGAAAACTCATTTTATTTATCTAAATACAGGTCTGCCACTATGATATTAACTACAGAACACAACACAGCTGCACATAAACCAGAGAACCAAACTTACTAAATATGTCTGAGTTTGTAGTCGGAGAATAGATGCATTTCTGTGCTCAGCCTTATTTATTTGAAACTGAGTTCTCAATCAAGCAGAGAGAGATAGACAGAGAAGGCTGAAGGCAGCCACCATGTCCTAACCTGATGGCAAACAACATGCAATAAAAGTTATATTTTCTATATTAATCAGAGTTTTTACCATTTCGCAAGCGGAGGCTGCTTGAACTTGCTCTCGTGTAGTCATGAACACACAGAGGAGATCAACGGACGGTCAACAGTTTCACTAAATAAAATAGTTTCTCATCAAACCTCATCATATGCTTTCATAACAATCATGAGTCTCATGGAATAATTTATTAGACTTCTAAATTATACTTTTGTGTGCTTTTGAAGCTTGAAGAGGTGGTCACCATAAACTGCCATTGTATGACATCACTGAGCACAATTTATTTGACAATTTCTTCCTTTGTGTTCAGAAAAATAAAGTCATGTGGGGTTATACCAACACAGGGGTGAGCAAACAATGACTACATTTTCTTTGTTGGGTGAACCATCTCTTTAATGTTTGTAATCCCCCTCACTCTCACTATGGTAGTCAGCGTCAATACTCGCTGAGCTACCCAGACCATTTTTCTTTCTTTTTAATCTTAAAATAAATCTCGAGAACATGCTATGTTTTAATCTGTGTCAGCCCTCATTACCAAATATGCATCTTTAACATCAGCAAGGACACCTACTTCATTTGCTCCAAGATAAATTAAAACTAATAACTTAAAGGGATATTTCACCCAAACATTTTCATTTTCTCATTATTTACTCACCCTCATGCCATCCCAGATGTTTATGACTTTCTTTCTTCAGCAGAAAATAAACAAAGATTTTTAGAAGAATATTCAGCTCTGTAGGTTCAAACAATGCAAGTGAATGGTGCCAAAATTTTGAAGCTAAAATCCTCATAAGGGCAACATAAGAGTACTCTAGGCGACTGGTGGTTAAATCCATGTCTTCTGAAGCGATGTGATAGGTGTGTGTGAGTAACAGATAAATATATTAGTCCTTTTTCCTTCACTTTCCCCTTCTTCTGTTTTTGGTCCTCATGCAAATCGGCCCCTACTGGGCACCCATTCACTTCCATTGTATGGACCTACAGAGCTGAAATATTAGTCTAAATATATTATCTGTTCTGCAGAAGAAAGTCATTCACATCTGAGATGCCAGGAGGGTGAGTAAATCATAAGAGAATTTTTATTTTTGGTTGAAATATCCCTTTAAGTTAAAAATAATATGCCAGCTGTCTTATATAGATTTCTCAGAATATTGGTTTAAATCGAGTTAACATGTTTATGTGATGCATTTGTAATCAGAGCGATGTTGCATTTGAGATGGCAACTCTGATATTCTACTTGAAGCTGTTAATGTTCTCAGACCTAGGAAATTATTTGTTTCTATGGCAACACTCTTAACCCCAAAACAGTTTTGTTGTTGATAACAGCAAAATATAATTCACAACATGAATTCTCCTCTAGATTCTTGCTAAATATTTTAGAACAAAGCGCTCCAGGTAACAGTGACAATAAAATGTTATATCAAACAGGAATACAGTACGTGTTCACTACCTTCAACAGTTCTTTTTATATGACATCAAAACAGTGTACAACTTTTTACAAGTCGGAATCTTATAATTACGGCAATTCCGTCATGACATGAAAGCACCACATGACCGAATCCATGATTAATTGTACGTTTTATGTGCATATGGTCAGTGTTTGCATACCAATGAATATGCATGTTACAAGTCTTTAGGCATAAACTGATCCATTGTCACTTTGTTTTTTTTTTAAAGGTGGGACTTTAGTGCCTCAGAGGAAGCTATGATGGAGGTTGTGAGCGATTTGAGTGGTGACCTCTGTATCCCTGAGAACTTCAGCCTGACAGTTCCCGCCTATGACCCCAGCCACCCTCAGCCCAATTCCCACCCAGCCTACTCCACCAACCCCCAAACAACAGAGCTATGTGCTACCATAAGCCTGACGGACATCTATGCCATAGCTGGACGGGGTGGGCAAAGTTTCGAGGAAGAGGGTGCCTCCGGTGTGACTGAAGAGGAGGATGAGGACAACCAGAGCACCGGTAGCATAGATGAACCCAGTGAATATCCCACTGACACCTCTGTCCTCTCCAGTTCCTACAACCCAGATGAAATTACCATCGAGGACGAATGGGATGAAGTGGAGGAGGGGGTAGGATGTACCGAGGAGAAATGGACAGATGCAGTTGTTCCTGAAGGGCGAGTTGGGGGCCAGGACAGCGATAGAGACAGCAGCCCTTCACGAGAGATGGCAGGCAGACTAAGCTTACCACCCCCATGCGTTGCTCTTCGCTCCCCATTGTCTCTCTCTCTTCCCCCTCCCTCTCACTCAGCATCCCTCTCTCAGGGCAGCTCAGAGGAAGAGGGAGGCTTCACACTAGCCAGGGTCCCCAAACGCACCAGCGGGGAGAGAGCAGGTCCAGTGAGTCACTCTGGTGGCACACCTCGAATCAAACGAAGAAACCAGAGTATCTACACGGCAGCTGAGGATGAAGAAAGTGAGGGGTAGATCAATTTAATAATTTAAAGATCATAAAATTAAACATTACATAGAATGGTTTGCCACAGTTTAGAGATTTAAAGGGATAGATCACCCAGAAATAAAAATTCTGTCATTTTCACAACATGTTGTTCCAAACCTGTACAATTTATTATGTTCCATGGACCTCAAAAGATGTTAGGAAAAATGTTAGTGATTGACCGCCTCAGTCACCTTTGCATCTTTTTTTTTCCAAGTCATGTGTTTAAAACTTTCGAGAGCGAGAACATGATTTTCACTTTTGGGTGATCTCACCCTATTGTGTACGCTGTTATTTTGAAGCAAAGGAGCTTTGTAGTTTACTTTGTCCAATGTCAGGGACTTTTTTTGGGGGGGTTTGTTGCGTATTGTTTTTTTATCTTCTATTTGGCATTCTATTTGTATTTTGCTTTGTGATGGGTTTTAATGATGTTCTGTTCCTTTTATTTTTAGCCAAAGCTACCATGTCACTAGTTGTTTCCTCTGTATTGGCAATTCTTTTATTTTGTTGTGACTGACTCTGCTTTACCATTCTGTTGTAAATACATTAGAGTACAAACATTATTTGTCATTTTTTTTGTATGTTGAAATACACTCCTATGCCAGTTCAGGGTTCCTACTAGAGGTGGATGATATATTGGTTTTAATGATTAATCAGTGCCGATAGTTGCTTTTTGGAACTATTGTTATCAGCAAAAATCTCTGGCAATAGTTGCTGATAGTTTATTCATCATTTCAAAATAAGCGTTCCCAGTGTGTTTTGGGCTTATTATACTTCAAAGTCCCATTTTATGCACCAAATCAGAATTTTCTTTCTGCTTATTTTGGTTGAACAATAAACTGCATCTGGGATTTTATTTATTAAGAACTCTGTCTGTGTCTGTCATAGTAATAATATGATATATTTTTTTACATTCTATAAATCAATTTGAAATCTATTGGCTGATTAATCAGTTATCGGCCTTTCCCACCACCTTACTTATTGTATTGGCAAAATCCAGTATTGGTTGACCTCTAGTTCCTACTCGTTTTGATTAGTTAATTACCACAACTCTAAATTGTTTGTGAATTCTTTTTTTTTTTATGGCATTGTTTGCAAAGTAATTTTTTTGATCATAACTAAAAAAAAAAATGTATACACTTTAGAATTGTCCATAACATTTTAATTAATTTGACATGACTATGGGAACCCCTTCCAGTTTTATGTCCAGAGAAAACTATTAGTAAGCTATTGGTAGGTTAGCTTCTTGAAGAGTGTAAGCACTGTGGCACTTTCAAAATATTGCTTAAACGTCTGGCTCAACCAGTGGTGTGAGTCTAAGGCAAGACTTATCTTTATGCCCAAACAATTGCAGACAGTGGGCAGTAGGAGTGCTTTGTCAGACTGTCATGTGCACAGCAGGGCACCTTTCTCCAATTCTTTGAAGTCTGTTCTCATCTCTAAATATTACAATGATATGCCACATGGTTGATGGATTAGATCAGGGCTAGTCAACAAACCAAAACCACGTTTCATTCATAGCAGAACATCACAGCTTTATTTAATATTTCAATTCTGTTAACAGGAGATCAGATCTTTTCCACAAAAAAAAGGTGGACCTGAAGAAACATAACAAATCACTTGTAGCTGTGTGACACCTTATCATGATACCTAATTCATTCCCTACATGACCATATAAATGTATTGGTAACCCATTAAATGATTGACTAAAATCAATTTGAAATAAAATTCATATATATATATATATATATATATACACATTAACAAAGCATACATAAAACAGAAAATCATATATGACTCCTCTCTAATTATTCTTACAGGTTATTGACTGTGTAACCAGTCCTGCACGAGCCGCTCAGAGCATGATTCAAACCAGCGTCTCCGGCAATGGAGGCATGCGTGCTACAAAGGAGGCTAAACACGACAGCGTCTAGCATCAGTTGCTTGTGTGCCCCTTATAGCCAGTGGAATGAGGTTTACACACTGCACAGCTACCTACCAGCTAGCTTACCAGCTTACACTCACACCCCTAAACCTCACTCCCATTCGGGTTCACGGCACCACTGTAACCGGTCCTGCTCGTCTCGCTCTGAGCGGATTTCTAACCGGCATGGGAGGCAGGTGTGTTTACAAGGAGGCTAAAGGTTACAGCCTCAAGCATCAGTCACTAGTGTGCCTCTTGAAGTGAGGTTTACACACTGCGCAGCTGGCTACCATTACACTTCAACCCAACATCTCCAAAATGCTACTTTTTAGGCGTGGACACACCCCGGACAAGCCCAAAACAAAAAACATGGAAAAAACGGAGTAGGCACTTGTTTTTTTTCCGCCACTTATTCAGGGGCTTTGCGACTTGACACTATTTGCCGTTCCAAGATACCGTATAGTGTCAGATGTTCAATCATTGACGTTCTAAGCAATTGATTTGTGGGTGCTTGAATATTTTTGTTGCTTTTGAATGTATAGACTAAGTCTTTGGCCTGGTATTGCATGACCTCCACATCCAGCCAAATCAATGCGTGATATTCTGCGATTACTCATCTTACACATGAAGCGAAATGGTTTTCTATCAGTACCATCTAGTTGGCACCAGTATGTTATAAATTATTTGTTGACTGTGTCTCAAACAGTAGTTTACTCAAAGCGACAGTAACGTAGAGAAGGCATCTTAAAGCTTTCTGTTGTTTTGTGAACTCCAACACTGAAAATCAATGGGGCAGGGAAGACAACATTTCAAAATCTCCAATACTTTTTGGGTCTAGGAGGAATTACAAGTTACAAAAGGGAGACCGATTAAAACACAATTAATAAATAAAGCTGGAGGCTAAAAAAAAACAAGCTCAGAATGAACAAATAACTTCTACTTCAGTGTTCCTTCCATAGTTTAAAAATTTAGTAGCTGTGGCTCTCACGATTGCTCACAGTTGAAGCATTATAAGAATGCTTGCATGTTTAATTTAGGGTTATAATGTGCTGAATTTCCTCAAGTCATACATTTTGTGTCAGAATCTGAGAGCTCAGCATACAGTTCCCCAGAACACTTGAAGATCTCCGGGCTGTTTTGGAATAACAGGTTGTTGTAAGGGGCATTGTGGGCCATCTCAAAATAAATAATTCTGTTCATTTTGTTTCTTTGTGTTCTAGAAGTCTCTTTCTCCATCCTTTATCTTTATTTATTTAGTGAAAGCCTGGTGCTTGCATAATCAAAATGAACAGTGACTGAAATTATTCTTGACTTAAAAATAATGAAGAATCCAAATTTACAGCCAGATATGACTGTATGAGTCCATCGCCAGTCCGCTTTCGGTCCCAACCATCAAACCCTCAGTCTTCCTGGAAAAATCTCGTTATGGCATCAATGAGGAATTTTCCTCGCCTCTGATTCCTTTCTTTTCTCGCTCTCTTTCCGTGTCTGTCTTGGGAGATGAAAGGGTGAAGAGTGGGATTTTGGGAAGGAGAAGGTGTCTGTGGTTTCCTGTGCTGGAGTGTTGATGAGCCTTTAGTTTCCACAGCAGTTTCGAGTGGACTGTGTATCTGGGTCCTGCAGGTTTACTCCACGATGTCGGGCAGCATGCGTGGGGTTTTGGGTGTCTGTTTTTGGCATCTTTTTTGCTATTGATCAATAATGATAATAAAATATGTTTTAAAATGAAAAATAAACAAGGAAAGAACTATTCCAGTAACATCTGATAACAATAATCAACATACAAAGGCAAAACAAATGTTCTGCCTGTTTTTGGTAAAGAGAACAGTGTTTTTTGCTTACCAATAGCCAGGAACAACTCATTTACATTCATTGCAGTCTTGGCAGAGGTTTCCATGAAAAGCAAGCCTGTGTCTTCAGCATACGTTTGAGCTTCCTGTACAGAAATAGGAGGGGCTCTGGTTTACTCCACAAAAGACTTAAGACAAACAACCAAGAGTTCATGTAATTATTTGGGCTGGCAAAGATAACTTTTGGGATTTAATTAATGTCTGAATTTAATTATAATTGAAGCTTAACAAATATGAAATATCGATTATGAGTGAAACACACCATTGATGGTATCAATGGTAGAAAGATGGTCTTATATTCGCAAATTCAGAATTTTTGACTATTTGCAAAATTTGCACAAAAAATAAATAAAAAGGAAACCTCGCTCTTGATACTGAAACCACAAAGAGCTACAGGTTATATATGTCCAAATGACATGTAGAGAGTAAAGAGAGAAAGAGAGATGACCTCATACTCGACCAGTCTCTTGTCTGCTAGGTCAGCCTTGTTCCCTGCAAGGGCAATGACTATGTTGGGACTGGCCTGCCTCTGCAGCTCTTTCACCCAAGCCTTTGCTCGCTCAAATGTTTCCTGTAAGCGGAATGAGGTTAACAAAGTGGTTGGTGCAGCCAGTGTGTGTTTTATTAAGAAGTGAATTTCCTGAACACAGATAAAGCCTTGTCTTAATAAAATGTGTCATTTTAGTCATGCCATACTGTCTACCCTTAAAAAATATATTGTGAAGGTATTATGGTTTCAGATGGTAATAACAGTGTTTTGATATATACAATGTTCCTGAGTGATTATCAAATTCATATGCCATAGTATTTGGAGTACATGGTACACTAAGGTACTTCAAAGGCATACTGTAGAACTACGGTACTATGTTCAACAACTTTTGTTGTTAGTGTATTTTTGAAGAGAGAGAAAGTGACATATCTCTAAAATAATCAAATGTTATGACAACAAAACCAATACCTCTTTAATAATTAGCTAATTTGTTGTTGGCAAAGGCTAATAAACAAACTATACACTCTACCAAAAATGTAAGTTTTAAAAGTCAAAACCATTTCCAGTATTTCGTGAGTGTACCACAGTTAACTTACAGGCTTGGTGATGTCAAACACTACAATGGCCGCCTGGGCTCCGCGGTAGTACATGGGAGCCAAGCTGTGGTAGCGCTCCTGTCCCGCTGTGTCCCAAATCTCAAACTTCACTGTAGTATCGTCCAGACAAACAGACTGTGCCAGGAATGCAGCTGAAAGCACAGCAAGGAAAAACAGCTTATGCCAGAGATTCCAAGTCTCAAACTAATAAGTTTTGTGTTTCATATTTGGTGTTATCTGTTCTTTGAATAGAACAGAATAAAATCTTATTAGTATTCCACTACTTATTACTAGAATATTATTCTACTGATTATCCTTTAAACATGGATGTGGACTGACAAGTAAAACTCAGATTTCTTGTCTGATGCACAAACACAAGTTTGAGGGCACATGAATTGAAATGCGGCAAATAACTTCGCAACCGTAAACAGCCTGCGGTTAGGCTAATGAACAATATTCCTTGGCAGATTTTTTTTTATTATGATTATTTTTAATACACATTTTATTGAGCAATGATCTTTCATAATATTGTTGTAAGTGCTCTTTTATAAAAGTAATAATAGCCTCAAGGCTGTGTATTACAGTGACTTGCTTAGAATACCCCTTCATTATGATAACATCACTACATATGTCCTTGAATGGCTTATTGCTTTAACAAGATCTCCAGTTTGGAGTTTAATATTAGTGTTGGATTTTAACCATTTGTACACTATCTGTCTGTATCTGGCTTTATTGGAGCCAAAGTCTACAAAAATGTTTGTAAACTCTAGCATGTAGATTAGAGATAGTGACACCTTGATTTGTCATCAAACACACACGTGATGATAATGATGATATATGGGACTTCTATAGCTATGATTAGTGCATTATGCTCTATGCATACACCCAATGAGTGCGTTTACACTTACGTGCCACTGATAATTATGAAAAATCTGTCCAATAAAAAAAGGCAATTGTTTAAGGGTTTACATACAATTCAATAACATAACAATACAAGGAGACTTTAAAATTAATGGGTTTTTCCTCTGTTCTTGATGACAAAATGGTTACAAGTGCGCTGTGGAATCTTTTTTCAAATTCCGTGTTTTCCATTTTATTTTTCCTGAATTCTGTATTCAACAGTTTAATTAAATTTTATGATAAAAAATATAAATAATCAAATGAATTCATTAAAACTTTAATCAAATGAAAACATAATACATTTTCAACATAACTTTGCATTATTTTTATCAAATGACGTGCTATTATACAGATCCTTAAAGCACAATTCAAAACAACACTGGAATTATTTTTGTAATTGTATAAAGTGCTACATAACAGAAAATCTGAGATTTTGCTTACATTTATAATAATAATAATAATTATTATTATATTTTATTACAGTGATTACTACATTTCAGCAGAAAGATATTTCTGTCACTTTTTTCCCATTTTACATGTCCATTTAAGCAGAACTTTTATTTTGCCCTAAGACTGAGTGAAGCCCTTGTGATTTTGATGGCAGTTTCTCACTTCTGAAAAAGGCTCTGTGTGATTATTAAACAGCAAATGGCTGTAATTTAATTAAATGTAAAGACTCTATGTGTTGCATACTTCAAAGTGAATGAGCAATCTGCTCTCTATCATCTACACAAGAGAGAGCATGATGATCATGATGCAATGATTTCAGTGTATGAGCGGCTGGCTTCACACATTAATTTTATGCAGATTCTACATTTATATACTTAAATAGCAGACTTTAGCAGTTTAATAATCTCACATGGACGTATTGTGATTTTAATTTGAATAATTATGCATTTATACATTCAATTTAATCTAAAATATGTCAAATTCTATGACGTTCCACTCTTACATTTCATTCTTTTGATTGGATTCTGCAATTCTGTCAGTATTTTGTTTTTGTTTTAGTTTTTTTTCATCGTGGAAATCATAGGCCCCTATGTTACAAAGTAAGATGTGCACACTGAATAAGCTGACTGGGGCAAATATCTAGGTGTGCCATGTGGTGCCATGTGGTACCATGTAGAGGTCATGGGCTCAGTCCCCTGGGAAACATAAATATCTATACACTAAAGGCACTGTAATTTGCATTGGATGAGCATCTGCCAAATGAATTACTGTAAATATATTTAACTATTTTTGACCTCTACCTGGTAAAGATCACTGCTTCCTCACCTCCAATGGTGGTCTCCTGAAACTCATCAAACTGTCCCTTAACAAAGCGAAGCACCAGACTGGACTTGCCGACGGCCATGTCTCCCAGCAGCACCAGTTTGAACTGGCAGATCTTGGTCTGCGGTAGGCTCCCATTGGCCCTGCCGGTCTCACGGGTGCTCATGATGGAGGAAGGGTGGGCGTCCTCCCTGGTTGCCTGGTAGTCTATGAAAGCAGCAACTTAATTAATGGACTCAGTTTTCCAAGTACTGGACCCTTATTTTAAAAAAGACAGCAGTCAGCCGCTGTGATGTTACACAATAGTCAAATGGAAGTGGAAGAGGAAGTGACAAAGGGAACTTACACAGCAAAACCCTCCAGTCAGATCTGGTAGAGCGTAACAATGTGGCAATTACATAAACTCAAGAGAGCTTCAGGTGTGATTTGATGGGTACAGCAGGAAAAAATCAATTCAAGCACAATGCAATCTGTTGTATCATTTGACTGGTATAAATATCATCTTGGCATCTCAGAGTTGAAAAGTTGTTTAAAGTAGAAGCTCTATGACAGATTGGACACAAAAATGCTTTAATGAACAGTTTCTAATTAAGAATTTCTTTCTTTTTACAAATCTCTCTTGCAATGGATGCCATCCTTAACAATGACCCTAACGTTGACCAGGTCTAAAACTTCCTCACCTATTTGAGGTTTATGAGTCAAGAGCAGCTCTTCTCTGTGCGTTCTGAGTTTGAATCAGTATTGCTTTGCAGTATAAACATTTAAAGCTTTAATATACATAGGTTGATGCATGCCTTCTCACGCAAAAACTTACAGACAAGAAAAAGGGTGATTTGGGTCGCATTTTACATGTACATTGTGAACAATGTGTCCTTAATATGTAATATCTTTGTTGAATGCTTGTAATTACTCAGTTTAAATGTTTTTGTTAACCTTGTTTTAACAATTTTACTTTTACTGCTTTACATTGACATTGTAATGTAAAGTGTTACCATGATTTGCAATTGTTCAAGTCACATACTGCTAAGACGAAACAAAGGTGGAAAATGCATATTAGAACATTAAAAAAAGAGCCCTCCAATTTTGCAGAACACTACAGACAAATTATATTTACATATTTGAATGCATAACTCTAATAATCAGGTGTTCATCTATGCGTTTTGATTCACAATTCCAATAATCAGGTGTATGTATATGAGATTTGTTACATAACTCTAATAATCAGGTGTTCATCTATGCATTTTGATTCACAATTCTAATAATCAGGTGTATGCATGTGAAATTTTATATATATATATATAATCAGGCGTCTGTCTCTGTGATCTGATTTGTATTTTTAATAACTGTATGTATATGTGATCAAATTAAAAATGATAGTAATCAATTGTATATCTGCGTGAGCAGGTGCATAACTATAATAAGAAGCTGTCTATATATGTAATCTGATGCATAGCTCTAATCATCAGGTGTATGTCTATGTGATCTGATGCATAACTGTAATAAACAGTTGTATTTGTATGTGATCTGATGCATGGGAGGCGCAGTATAGACCATTCACATGACTCGTCTCGATCCAGGCGAGCCAGCACAAGCGGGCCGAGCACTGCCATGAGCTGTACATTCGAATATGATCGCACTCTATTTGGATACACAGAATGATATAAAACAAACTTCATTAGTGATATTTACCTGTTGTTGGCAGTTGCGGTTGTTTTGTATGGTGGTTGTCCGGTTGATCTATCAGCTGGTTTTTAGACTGCAAACACTTCCTACACAGCTGCGCATGCGCAGTGTGTCACAAACAGGAGTACTCTTTGACAGAAGCTTTGCTTTGTTGTAATTAAAGAATAAAAGTATCAACAATCTAAGAACTTGCAGTTGTTTGTTTTTGTTGATGTTTTAATGAATGATCTTGCAGTTGAATTGTATGAATATTTGCATTTCATTTGTTGTGGTCACGCAGCATCTTATATACTTTCTTCATACTCAAATTAAAATAAATTAAAATATATTTAATTTTAGATTACATTTAGTTAAAGACAATTAAAGCTAGTTTAACGTATCTTATAACTCTTAAATCACGCGTTTAACTTTATTTGGAAATCGTGCGACGCACTTCTATAAGATGAAAGAAAACTTTAATTTTGAAACAATGCAGCGCTCAAAACGGAAAGCTTTGTGTTACGTCACTTTATGACGTAAAACATGGCAACCGCTCACGAACAGTTGTGCAGTTTTCTCGTTGGTGTTTTATTAGAGATCATATTAATGCAGAGACGTCACAAGTGCTGAAGGCTTTAACGACTTTATCTTTCGAAGGTTTTTGGTGATTCTCTGGTCTTCCAACATAAGATGACTTTATGAAAAGGTGAAAATAATGATGAAGTTCTGAGTGATACAGAAGCGCGCGTTCACGAAGCGTGACCGTTTGCTGTCGGATCGCGCGCGTCAATCTAGACAGCGTCTCAGAACATTAGCAATTTAAATATTTATTTGATTAAAGTGTATACATTTTTAACACATGAACCACAGGTGACCACCTGTTGCAGCCGCAGGAATTTCAGTATTCTGGTAAGGCGAAATGAGGTTGACCCATACTCATTTTGTTGGTGTTGTTTTGAAAAACACGTTGACAAACTTGTGATAAAGTTTGTTGGTTAGCATCATTATACTGATTGTGGGATGCTGTGATCGTCATTGAAACATAGAAGGTTAATTTTAAGATCGCTGTTGCATGTTTACATGGAAAGTTGCGTGGTTTCACCGGCAAGAGATATGATTCAGCGTGTTACCATTTCTAACCATTTAGTTTGTTACTATCACTAGCCATATCTGACGAGTCTTTGCATCTTGTTACTAATATCTCTGACAATCTCTCTAATTAAACCGTTGTTTCCATTAAACGTTTTTCTCCATTTTCACATGCATATGCTAAACTTTTTACTGACTGTACTTATATCACAGCCAATTTATAATGCCCCACACTGATATTAGGCTAATAATTTTCTAAATATCTCTTTTTTTTTTTTTTTTTTTTCTCCATAGAAATGGACAAATACACAGCATGGATATGGCCACGTCTGGAGCCCTTTCTGATCGGGGTGCTTCCAGCTGCACCCCCAAGCAAATTCAGCATGCATTATCTGCGCAAGATGGTCTGTTATGTCCGGACCCGGGACGGCTGCTTCCCCAGGCTTGGCTGGCACATGTGGCGACACATCGCCTGTGGCAAGCTGCAGCTGGCAGAGGAGCTCGCCTGGCTGTATTTTGAAACCTTTGATCTTTTGATCCCTCATTCTGCAGAGGAGAGATTGGAATGTGCAGAGGCTCTGTCTCAATGCCAGACACTTCGGGAACTTGACAGGCAGCGTGGTAAGGTAAGAACAAAATGTTAAAGTGCTGGTAGACAGTACATACTTGATGGATTGTTACTGTTTAGTGTTAACTGAAGAATAAAATCTAAAGTCTGGAGATCTTGCTGTATATTTGATAAGTACTGATGATCTTCATTCTGACTGTTTTCTGCTTGTCTTCCTTTAGCTGTCAGTAGACACTCTGCAGTTCCTGCTGTTCCTGTATCTGCAGCAACTAAACCGAATCTCTCTTCGCACCTCACTGATTGGAGAAGAGTGGCCAAGTCCCCGGTCACGATCTCCCTCTTCCTCCTCTGAGAGAGAAACCAAAATAAGCTCCCAAAATAAGGTGAATCTCTCAAAAATACCTACAAATCAAAAGAAAAAAAAAGAGGAACTATAACCGTATTCAGACATAATTATTTAAATGTGTTTTTTAGGAGATTAGGGAAATACAATTTTCACAGATTTACTTTGTGATTTTAATCCCAGCCGAATCTGTCAAGTCAGGGTTTTTCTTCTAATAGGGGTTTTATAAAGTAATGTATCATTAATAAAATAAAATAAATTCAATAAATTAATTATTTAAGATTTATTTATAAAATAAGTAATTTTTAATTTAAACAGATAAAGTTTAAAAGATAGCTCCCACCTCTGTTATAAACACAGAGATCTTGGTCCCATCTGAGTCAGTACATGACATTATAGACGTCAAGAAATAAGAATTGTAAATCAGTTTTCATTTAGAAAACTAATCTAAACGGTATAGGGCTAAAGAAAATAAAGCACATTTTTAGGGCCTTTAAGAATGTCTTATTTTTTTATTATTTTCCTAAAAATTGTGCACAATAATTGATTGTAATACTGTAATCAATATAATCATATCCAGACACTGTGATTTCATTTCACTGAAATCTAGGAAAGAAATTAAATGCATTCAATGCAAAAATTACAACCGTAATGTATATATACTTGATAATAACAGGGTTTGACAATAAGGATGGCAGTGTGAGAGAGCTTCGGGCCAGTTGCTAGAACTGTCACTTGCCCGATTGGCCCAGTGCTGCATTTATAACATTAGTGCAAGCAAACAACAAGTGAGAGAGCACAACAATTACACTGAGCGAACGAAGTCTTCTAACCAAGTAGCGAGCGCGTGTATATTTAGCTCGCAAAGATCAACACTCATCGCACAAGTCAAGTTTATTTATAAAGCACACTTAAAAACAACAAATGTTGTAACCAAAGTGCTGTACAATTTTTTACAAACATTAATAACAGAATTTAATAGAACTTATAAAATGTTAAAAAGAACAAATTAATAAAACATTATAAAACCTACACAGAAAACTATTAAAATTATCAACCAACATTATAGGCTAAAGAGTACAAATGTGTCTTCAATTTAGATTTAAATATCGGCAGTGTGGTGGAAGACCTAACAGTAAATGGGAGTGCATTCCACAATCTGGGGGCCGCAACTACAAACGCCCGATCACCTTTAGTTTTCAACCGGGAACGAGGAACAGAGAGGAGTAACTGATTTGATGATCTAAGAGACATAGGTGCAGAATGTAGATGGAGTAAATCAGCAATGTACTGAGGGGCTAAGCCATGCAATGCCTTATAAACATACATCACAACCTTGAAATGTACTCTGTATCGAACTGGAAGCCAATGTAGGGAAGCGAGAACTGGTGTAATATGGTCTCTTTTCTTGGTACCAGTTAGGAGTCTAGCTGCTGCATTTTGGACTAATTGCAGACATGAAAAAGAAGATTGAGACAGACCCACATATAAGGCGTTGCAGTAATCCAGCCGGGATGTGATAAGAGCATGAATTACTATTTCCAAGTCCTTCTTTGAGAGAAACTGTTTTAATTTAGCAATGGACCTTAGATGAAAAAAACTTCCTTTAACAACAGCATTTATCTGCTTATCAAAAAATAAGTCAGAATCAAAGATGACACCCAAGTTCTTAACTCTCTTGTGCATGGTTAAAGACAAAGTACCCAACTGATTTTCAATATCAGCGATATGTAGCGAAGAGCCAGAAGCAATGACCTCGGTTTTATCCTCATTAAGCATGAGGAAGTTTTCAGATATCCATAATGTAACTTCCTCAAGACAGGAGATGAGATTACTGATAGAACAACAATCGTTAGACCTGACAGGAAGGTAGAATTGTGTGTCATCAGCATAACAATGATAAGCTATACTGTACTTCTGAAAGATGGAGCCTAAAGGAAGCATATAAAGAGAAAAAAGCAGAGGACCCAATATGGAGCCTTGAGGAACGCCACATGTGAGCAGTGTTGGGGAAGAGAAGTGATTATCAATATTGATAGAAAAAGTTCTTTCCTTAAGATATGATGAAAACCAGTTTAATGCAACTCCCTTGATGCCAACCACCTTCTCAAGACGATGTAAGAGAATGGAGTGATCAATCGTGTCAAATGCTGCACTGAGGTCTAGAAGGATTAAAATGGCCCCGTTTCCAGAATCCAGGGAGACTAATATGTTATTTGTCACCTTTACTAGTGCAGTCTCAGTACTATGCAGTGCCCTAAAGCCTGACTGAAATTTGTTGAATATGTTGAAGGTGGTTAGATAAGAATTGAGCTGCGAATAAACCACCTTTTCCAAGACTTTGGACAGAAAGGGCAATTTTGATATAGGCCTATAATTCTTAAAAACTATAGGATCAAGGCTAGGTTTGTTCAGCAAAGGCTGAACCACAGCATGTTTAAAGCTGGCAGGGACTGCTCCATTTCTCAAAGAACTGTTGATTATGGCCAGCATAATGGAGGCAACAGTACTAAAAACATCTTTGAGAAGCCGTGATGGTATGACATCCATGGGAGAATTTGTAGGTTTCATTAACAAAATTATATCCGACAGTTGAGCAGATGAAACAGGGTCAAAGTGACTAAAATAACTGGATGGCAGCGTGGGATCAGAGTGTATCACAGCTTGGCCCATGACATGTGTTCTAATGTCTTGAATTTTGTCAATAAAAAATTCAAGAAACTTTTCACATGTCTCAGGGGTTGCATCAGGATAGCCCACAGGGGCAGGTTTTAAAACAGAATCAATTGTATTAAAAATTATCTTAGGCCTATGGGCATTTTTAGCAATTATTTCAGATAAGTAGTTCGATTTTGCAGTCATGACAGAGACTTGATACTGCTTTAAGGAATCACAAAACATTTCAAATGAAACCTTAAGTTTATCCTTCTTCCACTTACGCTCTGCCTTCCTACAGTCCTGCCTAACAGAGCGAGTATGCTCATTAAGCCAAGGCTGGATGCCTGACTTATTTTTAGATCTCCGTGACTTTAAAGGAGCAACCTGATATAAAATGGCAGTGCAAGTGGTGTCAAAAACTTCAACCAACTGTGAGGTGTCTGAAGTACAAGTAATGACATCAGTGATATGAGACAGATGAGCAGAAGCATACACCTCTGAAAACTGCATAACTGTGGAAGAATGAATAGCACGAGAGTGGTGCCGGCGCACAGGGTGTAGAGGTACAGGATGTGGCTGCACAGACTCAAATAAAACAAAACTATGGTCAGAGATTCCAGAATCTACTACTTCAAGATTGGTCACATGAAGACCTGATGTTAATACCAAATCAAGAGTATGACCCTTTACATGAGTAGGTCCTGAAACTAACTGTGTGAGATTAAAAGAATTCACCATACATAAAAAATCCTTGACTAGAGGTTGCGTTTCACAGCACACGTGAATATTAAAATCTCCCAGAATTAACAGCTTGTCAAAACGGGTTACCAGAGATGATACGAGATCTGAGAATTCACAAATAAAATCCTTATTGTATTTAGGAGGTCTATACACTAAAGCACAGAGAACAGGACATATTGGATTAATTTTCATCAGCTGCACTTCGAAACTTGAAAATCCATTTACCGGCAAAAGTCTGCAATGATGATGATTCCTGAACACAGTAGCTAGACCACCACCGCGGCCAACAGACCTTGGAGAATTATAATAGGAGCAGTTAGCAGGAGTCAGTTCACCTAAAGGGATGACATCGCCATTGTTAAGCCAAGTCTCTGTCAAGAATAAAAAGTCCAAATCCTTAGAGATAAAAAAGTCATTCAAAACAAAGGATTTGTTAGAAAGAGACCTGGCATTAATTAATGCCATTTTAACAGGAGAGGAGGCTGTAGTTGAAGGTTTCATTGTGGTTGACTCAATTTTCACAGGAGAGTATTCCAGTATGCGAATATGATCAAAGTTGATACCATCGCTCGACGCAGCAACCGAATTTAACCAAATTGAAGGAGTACAGCTGTTCGAGGTGAGGCAGGTATGAGATTTCTCATAAGTGCGACAAGACCCCCGATGAATATAGCGATTGCGACGTACAATCCCCAGATTAGCGCAGACTTTGTAGGTTTCCGCAGGCAGACGAGAAAAAGAGTTTAGACGCAACAGATCCGAAGTAGTGTAGAAATACATCCTGTTTGTGCCGATGCACGGCAGAGCAGACAGGTAGTGTGAGTTTTGCCCTGTGAAATGCCAGTCCACTAAACCTGCAATAAAACCAAAAAGGAGAAGCCAGAACCAATCCATCCACCTGGTTACGACACAGCAAAGTCAGCACCGCAAGCAGCGATCGTGCAGACACTGAGTGAACTCTCCTAGTACGGTCCTCGCTGTTTTCCTAGTGTCTTAGCAGCAGCTATTACCAATGTGTAGAAAATAGATGGAAAAAAACCCACTTAATGAATTTCGTAGCAGGATTGCAAATCTTACGCAACATTTTAAGTATCCCTGCACATTCCGTGTTCACAGTGCATGAAATGTTTCCCCACATTTTTTGTTTTTACATGTTGGTGAAAAGCTAGGGTGACCATTAGGGATGACGTCGACGCAAAATATGCGCGTCGATTCGTCGGATCCAAAACAAAGATGGCGGCGCCGGCGAGTATTAGTAACACGAGTGGCTCCTCAGACTATCAGAAGTGCAAGGCGGCATGCACTCGTTCCTCTAAAGTATGGGAATTCTTTAATTTAAAAGGAAACAATTCCGTGATGTGTCGTCTTTGCAAAATGGAGATGGCCGTCCATTCTAGCACCACGGCAATGCACCAGCATCTGAAGAGGCGCCACCCGGTTGCAGCTGCAGATGACAGAGCACCGTAAGTTTTTTTTCAACTCCCCACTTTGCACTCGATGTTGGAGTAGGCTATAATACGTTGTCGACACCTAAAGTTTTCAGCTATAGCTATTAATAATGCGCTTATAGCTATGAATGAATGTCGTGAAAAATACATAGAGGACACTGACAACGCGCTGACAGACAGGACCAAGCAGGTAACATTTAATAAAGTCTCAACTTTCAAATTTGGTCATTCAAAGAAAATTAAACCATAAATAGGCCTACTATTTTGTGGCTCTTTAATGTGTCGTGACAGATTGCCTCAGTTAATGCTGCTCGTGAACCGATCATCTGTTCCTTGGTTAATTTATAGCATCAAATAGGCTAAACATGAATGTAGCCTACATCAGAAGGACTGTCGTTTTATCCGCGGAAAGATGTCAGTACAGTAGCCTACAATCCATAATTCAAATCCACCGACGTTAATCTTCTCTCTCCTGACTACTTTGTCGGACAAAAATGGCGTATTATGATTGATTGATCAGATCGCCAGTCAATCAAACTCCCGGCAAATGTTTTTTTTTTAACATCTTATACACCCCCACCCCCAATGAAACCGGTATTACCGGTGTTGTCACAAGTCGATTAATCAAATCGAAATCGAATCGGACTGAAAAAATGAATCGTTAGATTAATCGATGCATCGAAAAAATACATCGCTAGATTAATCGTTTATCCCAGCCCTAGTGACCATACGTCCTCTTTTTTTTTTCCCAGACATGTCCTCTTTTTCGGACCTTAAAAAAGCATCCAGCTGGGATTTCTAAATTTGTGAATTCGGCTTTAGTTGCATTATGATGTACATCTGGTCTAATACTTCATTGTGTGCACGCATATTTGCATTGCTTTAACTGCGCTTTGTAAGTCCTGCATTCTCGGACACCAATTGGTCGATTAGAAGAGGCTTGCAGCAAGGCTTGGTCAGCCTTGTTCCCTGCGAGGGCAATGACTATGTTTGGACTGGCCTGCCTCTGCAGCTCTTTCACCCTAGCCTTTGCTCGCTCAAATGTTTCCTGTAAGTGAAGTGAGGTTAACAAAGTGGTTGGTGCATGAATGCGCAAAGCGCTGTTGTGTTCGGCATCAAACCGAAAACCCATAATCTGCCCAACAGAACTCTTTGCTTATAAACACGTGTAAATGGCAGGATTCAGTTTGGGGGGGGACATTGCCTTAAAAACATAGTATATGTAAAAAAGAATTGTCTTCGGGCACATGTTTAAAGCCATGATAGTAAAAACAGCTATTTATAATTTTTGTGTTTGGGCCTGTGAAAATGTTAGCAGGTCCAGTAAAAATCTGAAGCACTGTCCTGACTGGGCCAGTAGATAAAATCCTTGAGCCCTGAATAACAATTTAACAAAGAAAATATAGTAATATAGTGTTGTGGTGGTGGGGCAAAAGGCCCATTGTTCTTTGTGACAAAAATAATGTCACAAAGCACAATTGGCTTAATGGTCCTAAAGTTGCTTAATTTTCTTTATGCAAAATATTATGTTATTTTTTCTTTTTTATATTGGGAGGAAATATGACCCGGACAAAGCTATTGACAGGCTACATGAGATTGATTTGTGTATGCCCTCTGAAATGTATTCTATAGCTTAAACTTATGTACAGGGCCCAGAGATAGAGATAGATAGATAGATAGATAGATAGATAGATAGATAGATAGATAGATATACATACAGTGGATACGGAATGTATTCAGACCCCCTTACATTTTTCACTCTTTGTTATATTGCAGTCATTTACTAAAATCATTTAAGTTAATTTTTTTTCCTCATTATTGTACACACAGCACCCCATATTGACAGAAAAACACAGAATTGTTGACATTTTTGCACATTTATTAAAAAAGAAAAACTGAAATATCACATTGTCCTAAGTATTCAGACCCTTTGCTGTGACACTCATATATTTAAAGGGGTCATGACATGGTTTTTTTTATTGTATTATTATGTTCCCTTAGGTGCAATTATAGTATTAATATATTTTTTTTTAAGAAAAACTTTTAAAATCTAGTGATTTATGACCTTTTCCCACCCTGTTTCTCATCCTCTGATTCAAACAGTCTGTTTTGGAGGCGTTTTCCATTTAAGACTTCAGTGTTAACGCCCACTGTTATGATTGGCTAACGTCAGTGCCTATGTATCAATTATTGAGCCCCCAGCCAGAACAATATGCAAGTAAACTAAGTAAAAACACTGTGATTATTCATAATGAATGAAATTGCGCTTTAAAAAGTAGTTTAAAGTTTAAAATAGATTACTTACAGTTTGCGTCGTCGTTGTTCCCAGAATAGTCGACACGGACTTATCTTTGAGCAACAGTTTTCTGGCAAAGCCAGCATCATATTGAGATTTGTTCTCAAAACAGTCATCCTTAAAATGTACAGAACAAGCGCTTAAGTTAACCTTGCTGTGACTGGGGCGTCCGCAAAAAATAAACTGCATCCATTTTTCCCTGGCGTCTGGATCTTTCGGCAGCTAATTCAGAGATTTTGTTTGACCACAGCCAGGAACAGCACATCTGTGTGGCATCGTAATTTTCCTGTGCACAAGTAGTCTCTGTCAGAGCTCGCTGTCCATCGACTGAACACTTGTGAGGCGTACGGCGATACTGAAATGGCGTAGTTGTTTTGCGCTTAAAGCGTAGTTATCTTGTGCTGGAGGCGGTCATATGCAAACGCTGTTACGTCACTTCTAACCGACCGTCACTTCTAACCATGAATCCAGAGCGAGCTGTATTTTGAGCTTGATTAAATAAATTATTCGTTTAGAATGGGGAGGGCGTCTTAAAATATTAAACTTGCAGGACGTTTTAATGATACAAAGACCTCTTATATACCAAAAGATCAAGGCAAATTTGGTTTCTCATGTCATGACCCCTTTAACTCGGGTGCTTTCCATTTCTCCTGATCATCCTTGAGATGGTTCTACACCTTCAATTGAGTCCAGCTGTGTTTGATTATACTGATTGGACTTGATTAGGAAAGCCACACACCTGTCTATATAAGACCTTACAGCTCACAGTGCATGTCAGAGCAAATGAGAATCATGAGGTCAAAGGAACTGCCTGAAGAGCTCAGAGACAGAATTGTGGCAAGGCACAGATCTGGCCAAGGTTACAAAAAAAATTCTGCTGCCCTTAAGGTTCATAAGAGCACAGTGGCCTCCATAATCCTCAAATGGAAGACGTTTGGGACGACCAGAACCCTTCCTAGAGCTGGCCGTCCGGCCAAACTGAGCTATCGGGGGAGAAGAGCCTTGGTGAGAGAGGTAAAGAAGAACCCAAAGATCACTGTGGCTGAGCTCCAGAGATGCAGTCGGGAGATGGGAGAAAGTTGTAGTAAGTCAACAATCACTGCAGCCATCCACCAGTTGGGGCTTTATGGCAGAGTGGCCCGACGGAAGCCTCTCCTCAGTGCAAGACACATGAAAGCCTGCATGGAGTTTGCTAAAAAAACACCTGAAGGACTCCAAGATAAATAAGATTCTCTGGTCTGATGAGACCAAGATAGAACTTTTTGGCCTTAATTCTAAGCGGTATGTGTGGAGAAAACCAGGCACTGCTCATCACCTGTCCAATACAGTCTCAACAGTGAAGCATGGTGGTGGCAGCATCATGCTGTGGGGGTGTTTTTCAGCTGCAGGGACAGGACGACTGGTTGCAATCGAGGGAAAGATGAATGCGGCCAAGTACAGGGATATCCTGGACAAAAACCTTCTCCAGAGTGCTCTGGGCCGAAGGTTCACCTTCCAACAAGACAATGACCCTAAGCACACCGCTAAAATAACGAAGGAGTGGTTTCACAACAACTCCGTGACTGTTCTTGAATGGCCCAGCCAGAGCCCTGACTTAAACCCAATTGAGCATCTCTGGAGAGACCTGAAAATGGCTGTCCACCAACGTTTACCATCCAACCTGACAGAACTGGAGAGGATCTGCAAGGAGGAATGGCAGAGGATACCCAAATCCAGATGTGAAAAACTTGTTGCATCTTTCCCAAAAAGACTCATGGCTGTATTAGATCAAAAGGGTGCTTCTACTAAATACTGAAGAAAGGGTCTGAATACTTAGGACCATGTGATATTTCAGTTTTTCTTTTTTAATAAATGTGCAAAAATGTCAACAATTCTGTGTTTTTCTGTCAATATGGGGTGCTGTGTGTACAATAATGAGGAAAAAAAATGAACTTAAATGATTTTAGCAAATGGCTGCAATATAACAAAGAGTGAAAAATGTAAGGGGATCTGAATACTTTCCAGTGTGTGTGTATATATATATATATATATATATATATATATATATATATATATACATACATACACACACACACACACACACACAGGTGCTGGTCATATAATTAGATTATCATCAAAAAGTTGATTTATTTCAGTAATTCCATTCAAAAAGTGAAACTTGGTTATTATATTCATTCATTACACACAGACTGATATATTTCAAATGTTTATTTCATTTAATTCTGAAAACTAATGAAAATCCCAAATTCAGTATCTCTGAAAATTAGAATATTACTTAAGACCAATACAAAAAAAGGATTTTTAGAAATGTTGGCCAACTGAAAAGTATGAACATGAAAAGTATGAGCATGTACAGCACTCAATACTTAGTTGGGGCTCCTTTTGCCTGAATTACTGCAGCAATATGGCGTGGCATTGAGTCGATCAGTCTGTGGCACTGCTCTGGTGTTATGAGAGACCAGGTTGCTCTGATAGTGGCCTTCAGGCGAGTTTGCTGGCCAATTAAGAACGGATACAAATCAAATCACTTTGTCACACTACCATGTACACAAGTGCAACAGTAGATGAAATTCTTGTGTGCAGGTCCGAGCAACATAGCAATCATGACAGTGACGAGACATACCAATTACAGTAAACAACGTACTTGCACAAAACAATTTACAAATCAAATGTACACATACTTACACAACACAATAATTATATACAATGTACAGTAAACAATATACAATACAATAAGGAGTATATGATATATATATATATATATGAAGTAGTATATTGAGGAGAATATGTTGACAGTCCAGTGTGAGATTATAGATTAATAAAGTGCAGTGCTAATTATTGATCCTGATAGATCAAGTGTTCAACAGTCTGACTGCTTGGGGAAAGAAGCTGTCATGTAGTCGGCTGGTGCGGGTCCTGATGCTGCGATACCGCCTGCCTGATGGTAGCAGTGAGAACAGCCCATGAATCGGGTGGCTGGGGTCTCTGATGATCCTCCGAGCTTTTTTTCACACACCGCCTAGTGTATATGTCCTGGAGGGAGGGAAGCTCACCACCGATGATGTTTCTGGCAGTTCGCACCACCCTTTGCAGGGCTTTGCGGTTGTGGGCGGTGCTATTGCCGTACCAGGCAGTGATGCAGCCAGTTAGGATGCTCTCTACAGTGCTGGTGTAGAACCGTGTGAGGATGTGTTGGTTCATTCCAAACATCCTCAGCTGTCTCAGGAAGAAGAGGCGCTGGTGAGCCTTCTTCACAACGGCCTCAGTGTGGACACCGAGGAACTTGAAACTGCTGACTCTCTCTACCGGTGCTCCATTGATGGTGATGGGGCTGTGTTCTCCGTCTTTCCTCCTGAAATCCACCACAAGCTCCTTGGTTTTACTGATGTTGAGGGAGAGGTTGTGCTCCTGACACCAGCGTGTCAGAGTGTGCACCTCCTCTCTGTAGGCTATTTCATCATTGTCAGTGATCAGACCTACCACCATCGTATCGTCAGCAAACTTAATGATGGCATTGGAGCTATGTGTTGCCACACAGTCATGTGTGTACAGTGAATACAGTAGGGGGCTGAGAACACAGCCCTGCGGGGCTCCAGTGTTGAGGGTCAGTGATGAGATGTTGCTGCCCCTTCTAACCACCTGACGTCTGCCTGACAGGAAATCCAGGATCCAGCTGCACAGTGAGCTGTTTAAGCCCAGAGCCCGGAGTTTCATATCAGGCTTGGAGGGCACTATGGTGTTGAATGCTGAGCTGTAGTCTACAAACAGCATTCTCACATATGTGTTCCTTTTTTCCAGATGGGAGAGAGCAGTGTGTAGTGTAGATGCAATGGCATCATCAGTGGAGCGGTTGTTGCGGTAGGCAAACTGCAATGGGTCCAAAGAGGTGGGCAGAACAGAGCAGATGTAATCTCTGATTAACCTCTCAAAGCATTTGCTGATGATGGGGGTCAGAGCAACAGGACGCCAGTCATTTAAGCAAGTGATTGTGGCTTGCTTCGGTACAGGCACAATGGTTGATGTTTTGAAGCATGTGGGGACTACAGACAGGGAGAGGGACAGATTGAAAATGTCCGTAAAAACACCAGCCAGTTGATTCGCGCACGCTCTGATGACGCGGCCCGGAATGCCGTCTGGACCCGCGGCTTTACGGATGTTCATCCGTCGGAAGGATGGTCCTTAAACCAGGTACTGGTAGCTTTGGCACTGTGTGCAGGTGCCAAGTCCTGTTGGAAAATGAAATCTGCATCTCCATAAAGTTGATCAGCAGTAGGAAGCATGAAGTGGTCTAAAACTTTCTGGTAGACGGCTGCGTTGACCTTGGACCTCAGAAAACACAGTGGACCAACACCAGCAGATGACATGGCACCCCAAACCATCACTGACTGTGGAAACTTTACACTGGACTTCAAGCAATGTGGATTTTGTGCCTCTCCTCTCTTCCTTCTGACACTAGGACCTTGATTTCCAAAGGAAATGCAAAATTGACTTTCATCAGAGAACATAACTTTGGAACACTCGGCAGCAGTCCAGTCCTTTTTGTGTCCTGACACTGTGTCTTGTTCAAGAGTGGCTTGACACAAGGAATGCGACAGCTGAAACCCATGTCTTGCATACGTCTGTGCGTGGTGGTTCTTGAAGCACTGACTCCAGCTGCAGTCCACTCTTTGTGAATCTCCCCCACATTTTTGAATGGGTTTTGTTTCACAATCCTCTCCAGGGTGTGGTTATCCCTATTGCTTGTACACTTTTTTTCTACCACATCTTTTCCTTCCCTTCGCCTCTCTATTAATGTGCTTGGACACAGATCTCTGTGAACAGCCAGCCTCTTTAGCAATGACCTTTTGTGTCTTGCCCTCCTTGTGCAAGGTGTCAATGGTCGTCTTTTGGACAGCTGTCAAGTCAGCAGTCTTCCCCATGATTGTGTAGCCTACAGAACTAGACTGAGAGACCATTTAAAGGCCTTTGCAGGTGTTTTGAGTTAATTAGCTGATTAGAGTGTGGCATCCGGTGTCTTCAATATTGAACCTTTTTACAATATTCTAATTTTCTGAGATACTGATTTTGGGGTTTTTCGTTAGTTGTGAGTTATAATCATCAATTAAAAGGAATGAACACTTGAAATATATCAGTCTGTGTGGAATGTATACATTATCCAAGTTTCACTTTTTGAATGGAATTACTGAAATCAACTTTTCGATGATATTCTAATTATATGACCTGCGTGTGTGTGTGTGTGTGTGTGTGTGTGTGTGTGTGTGTGTATGTGTGTATGTATAATCGCTTTGTATCTATATTCTGTAGTAATTTTTTTTTAATTATTATTATTTTTTATTTTTTTGTATATAGCTTCTTTGTGAAATTAACTTAACTAATAATTTCACCTGAAATGCATAGTAAGGTGTATGTATTTATTAATTGTGTGCTACCAGAACTGGGACGACCAGGCTCATCTCACTTTCATTCAGACGCACCTGGCCGAGATTCTGGAGTTACTAGTGGAGCCAGGGCAGCTGAGCAGTTCAGGACAGATACTGCGTGACAGCCAGCTTACTCCAGAGGCCATGAAGTGTCTCAGCCTGCTGCTGGAAGGATCCGTGAGCCATGGCCGCACCGTACACCCCATCCACAAACTTCTCAGCCGTGCACCGCTACAGACACAGGCTGGATTCTCCAAACTCAGCCACACCTACTCTCTGCAGCAGTTTCAGGTGTTTCTGCGGCAGGCCCTCTGCCTCAACCCGTTTGGCCTCTCCACCTGTCCACAGTCAGGAAAGAAACTGGCTTGGGCCCTTCAAGGTACATTAGAAGAAATAAACAAATTCCTCATATTTGTATTTGGTTTAAAGGGGTCATGACATGGTTTTTTTTATTGTATTATTATGTTCCCTTAGGTGCAATTATAGTATTAATATATTTTTTTTTAAGAAAAACTTTTAAAATCTAGTGATTTATGACCTTTTCCCACCCTGTTTCTCATCCTCTGATTCAAACAGTCTGTTTTGGGGGCGTTTTCCATTTAAGACTTCAGTGTTAACGCCCACTGTTATGATTGGCTAACGTCAGTGCCTATGTATCAATTATTGACGCCCCCAGCCAGAACAATATGCAAGTAAACTAAGTAAAAACACTGTGATTATTCATAATGAATGAAATTGCGCTTTAAAAAGTAGTTTAAAGTTTAAAATAGATTACTTACAGTTTAGCGTCGTCGTTGTTCCCAGAATAGTCGGCACGGACTTATCTTTGAGCAACAGTTTTCTGGCAAAGCCAGCATCATATTGAGATTTGTTCTCAAAACAGTCATCCTTAAAATGTACAGAACAAACGCTTAAGTTAACACTGCCGTGACTGGAACGTCCGCAAAAAATAAACTGCATCCATTTTTCCCTGACGTCTGGATCTTTCGGCAGCTTATTCAGAGGTTTTGTTTGACCACAGCCAGGAACAGCACATCTGTGTGGCATCGTAATTTTCCTGTGCACAAGTAGTCTCTGTCAGAGCTCACTGTCCATCGACTGAACACTTGTGAGGCGCACGGCGATACAAAATGAGCGTAGTTGTCTTGCGCTTAAATCGTAGTTATCGTGTGCTGGAGGCGGTCATATGCAAACGCTGTTACGTCACTTCTAACCGACACGTCACTTCTAACCATGAATCCAGAACGAGCTTGATTAAATAAATGATTCGTTTAGAATGGGGAGGACGTCTTAAAATATTAAACTTGCAGGACGTTTTAATGATACAAAGACCTCTTATATACCAAAAGATCAAGGCAAATTTGGTTTCTCATGTCATGACCCCTTTAAATTAACCTAAAGGGGTCATGTTACCAATACCTTTTTTATTTCAAATAAAAGAGCTCAATGTACAATGTAAACACACTGTAACTATCAGAACAAATAACTGGCCACATTTACATGTTAATGATTTCAAATGCTAAGAGGGTGTTTGCATACAAGTTTAAAAAGCACAGCAGAGTCTGAGGGAGGGTGAGAAATGTTTGTGAAAACCTAAATTATGACTTATTTTTTTGGTGGCATTTTAAATGGGAAAAATTATTTTTAAATCATTTAAATTTAATGTTAACCCTTTCAATAGTGTGTAGTGTACTAGTCTAATCCTTCAAGTTTTCTTTTGTAGTAGAGGGCACCTTGAAGAGAGCCAAAATAATCAGAAACACCCACATGGCTCCTCCAGGAAGTCGACTGGTGCTTATGTTGCAGGTTTGCAAACAGACGTTGGCCAAGGACTCTGAAAAGCTGAATGATGCCAACGTCAAACTGCAACGATGCAGTGAGGCTTTCATCTACCTTCTCTCCCCTTTGCGGTGAGGAATCACTTCAGTGTATTCATTGGGATTATGAACATATAATAAAGTAAAAAGGGTTGGACTGGTAACAAGAAGGTTCTGAATTAAGCCTCTTTAAAGCTATCAACGTTGTGCCCTTGAGAAAGGCACTTAACCCTATTTTCTTCTGGTTAGTAACTACACATTTACAAAATTGAATAGCCGTTAAATTATCTTGGTGACTAATTGGACTTAAGGAAACCCAGTATAATTACGCTGTTTGCGTAGCACACACCACCCGACTCGTCATTTTTTTATGTTTTGAGACACACTGGTGGCTAGAAGTTTGGAATAATGTACAGATGTTGCTCTTATGGAAAGAAATGTATACTTTTGTTTAGAGATCCACCGATTGCAATTTTCTTGGCCTATTCCGATTTTTTTATTTATTTATTTTTTTTTGCTTGCAAGTGTGACCTGCCGATATCAATTTTTTCCGATTTTCTTTCTAAGAACTATTATTGACCGCATATACAAATAAAATCTACCTTTCTTCAATGCAACGTTTTATTTTCATAGTAAAATAAATTATTAAACATTACAATTTCCCCCAAACTGCACCAAGTTACAGGATCTTCTCTCACTTAAACAACTCTCAAAATAAAGTGAAAGAGGTAGAAATAACAATTAACTGCAAATGAGTTGCTTTATATAACAACTTAGGTTAGATGTCCAAATATCAGTTGTAAAACTGATTGCTGCTTCGGGAAGGGCTTGTAACCATACCCGTCAACACTCCCGGTTTTCCCGGGAGTCTCCCGTTTTGTTATTTCTCCCAAAAAACTCCCGTAATTTGTATGGCCCAAACCAAGTGTGCCGCACAAGCCCTCAAATGTGAAGCCAAAACCTCTCGATCACACCCCGGTGACTGGTCCTAGTATAGGTCATAAACCCCGCCTCCCCATGTTATTCAACGGGATGTGAGACCAACTAAACAATTAAATTACACTTCACATATCTTTTTTTCCAAAGATAGTTTCTGTCATTTACTGTAGTTTCTATCACGTTGATGTAATTTCAAGTGTTTGTTTTTAAAATAAGTTTGTTTTTAGTTAGTTATTTGATGCTATAAAAACAGTGCTGTGACATCATGATTGACAGCTGTGATTGACAGGTTCTCTGAGTGAGGTAGTCACTGAAGCACCAACTGACTTTTTTTCGGGATCTTCGGAGAACTGAGGAGATTGGAGCTTTAAATGTAATATCTAAATTTCTATAATTAATTATTTCACACCGTCAAAAGTGCAGGGGCGTGTGCTTGCGATTGATTCAGCGAGAGTGAGGGCGGGGCCTTGATTTTGCGGCTTTACTTCCTGCTTACTACTGCGCAGGTCTGGTCCCGAAATCGCAACTGCGCAGACTCAAGTCCCAAGATGTCAGCGCCATATCGGGACACTGGCGGCTTCAGTTCTCACCAATGGAAAAGAGCGAAGGGCGTCGTCCATCTTTTTTTACAGTCTATGGCCCAAACCACGTTATATGAATAATCACATCAATATATTATTCCAAGGTGGTCCAGTTGCCAGATCTTGAATGAAACGCATCCTACTCACACAATCAACACATCATACAAATTACAAATAATTTGTGACCTCAACCTGGCAACCTACAACCCATTTGCGCTGTTGATATCTGCGCAGAGGGCAGGAGAAGACTGAGCTGGTGCTCCGGTGAAAAAAACTAAATATACATGTACATTTAACAACAGCTGGATGGAAGAATTTAATTTCATATCCCGAAGCCATATCGACAATGCCCACGCCTTTTGCAATGTGTGTCGCACTGATTTTAATATCGGACAAAGTGGGAAAAATTACGTTACTCTGCACATTAAATCACAACGGCACAATTTGTATAGTATTTAGCCTGCCTCTGCCATCCAGCACCCCACTTCCCCTCTCCCGGATTTGTGTACCCAAATGTTGACAGATAACAGGCTGCGTGTGTGACATGACACGAGATTAAACAAATCGGGCAACGCGACATTGGAAAATCGAGGAAATTTTCAGATTTCTGATCCCTCTGTCCTCAACTATGGAGAACATCTGGTCATCCAGGGCCATAAATTCCATAATTTTCCTCGTAATTGCTTTGGTCTTTTCGCTGCTCATTCCAAGGAATGATAGGAGAGGCTGCTGACTTGTGGCTGGCTCTGAACTCTGGCTAGCTTTAGCCGCTTTCCCTTTTTAGCTTCTTTTTTAAAATGGGCATTTTCAGCTGGGTGATGGTGTTTTAAATGTCTAATTAGTTTTATTGTTCCGAAAGTTATTTTGGTGGTTCCCCCCACGGTTTACTTTGGCCTTACAATTATTACACATTTCGAACTTTATGTATTCTTCACAGTGATGATTGTCCACGCCAATGACATGTTTACGTGTGGCTGTGACGTTATTGCCTGCGCCGCTGGCAACAAAACGGACTGGCTTGGAATCGGAAAGACGTGAGGCTGACCGGCCGGTCACCGGTCAGGCCGAGCATGCGGAAAATCGGCTAATTCCGGTCCCTGGCCGGTCTGAATGCCATGAACCTTGGCATTCAATTGATCTTAATGTATAGTCAGGACATTAATAACGTGAAAAATTACTATTACAATTCCCCCAAAAAAACTACTTCAATGAGTTCTCATTAAAAAAAAAAATCATCCATGTGCAGCAATAACAGCTTGGAAGATCCTTTGCATTCTAGCTGTCAGTTTGTCCAGATACTCTGGTGGAATTTCACCCCACGCTTCCTGCAGCACTTGACATTGATGTAGCTGTCTTGTCGGGCACTTCTCACGCACCTTACAGTCTTGCTGATCCCACAAAAGCTCAATGGGGTTAAGATCCAAAAACTCTTTTCCAAATATCTGTTGTCCAATGTCTGTTTCTTTGCCCACTCTAACCTTTTCTTTTTGTTTTTCTGTTTCAAAAGTGGCTTTTTCTTTGCAATTCTTCCCCTGAGTCTTCTCTTTACTTTTGTACATGAAACTGATGTTGAGCAGGTAGAATTCAATGAATCTGTCAGCTGAGTAAGAGGTGTCTATTTCTCAAACTAGAGACTCTGATGTACTTATCCTCTTGTTAGTTGCACATCTGGCCTACCACATCTCTTTATGTCCTTGTTAGAGCCAGTTGTCCTTTGTCTTTGAAGACTATAGTGTATACCTTTCCATGAAATCTTTCCAAGAAAGCTGTTTCTTTTTTGCCATTTTTGACCTTATTTGAAAGAAATATAGCACAAATACACTTTTCAAGCAAAACATTTTTCAGAAAGTTTGTTAGATTTAAAATTGTAAAACAAAATTATTTATTATTCAAAATTATGAAAGACCGGTTATTTGACCACTTTCTAGTTGCCAAAATTTGGTGCAATGTGATGAACAACATTTGTGCTTGCTCTGCTTGGACATTTGTGTAAACTTGAGGGGAACTGAGCCTGACTTCATACGTCTACTAAAAATGACCTTAAGACCAGCTCCTTAAAAGTTAATTATTTTTGTGTTTGTTCAGTACTGTCAACGTCCATGCAAAATTATATCCTTATCTTGCAGGTCTGTGATCTTGGATAAGTGCAGGAACAGTACAGTGGTGCTCGGCCCGGTGGGAACCAGTATCCACATTCAGAGCTGTGAGAATGTTCGTGTGGTGTGCGTCACCAGACATCTAATCGTAGCCACCTCCTTTAACTGCACAATCCACGCCCTCACCCCTACTCGACCCCTTCTCCTTCCTGGCAATGTGTCTGTCACACTGGGGCCCTTCCACACACATTACCCCATGCTAGAGGACCACATGGCTAGAGTAGGTCTAGCAGTTGTTCCCAATTTATGGGACCAACCGCTGTTGTTTGGGACAGAGGGTTCCACTCCAGACACTGGCTGCTACCGCATCCAGCCCCCCTCTGAGTTTTATCCACTGGTGATACCTTTCCAAATGGAGGGGGATAACTGTGAGATTCCTTGGGGCCTGCCGGCTGATTATCAGAAGGCCATGGAGAGCCGAGAGATGGCGGTACAGGAATGGCAGAAAACCGTGAAGGATACGCACTTGAACAAGTGAGCCCACATTTCTGTTTCTCACAAGGTTGCAGTAATGTCTTTATTCATTTTCAGATCACAGCAGTGTATACTCTTGGATAGAAGGTTTAGTGTTTCACCGAAATGAAATTTCAGGACACATTGTGCACTTTATTTGGAGCATTTTAGCTTTGTTGCTTTGGTCACTGTAGTTTCGATTGGTACTACAAGGACCCTATCATTTTCATATAGTCTGTGCTTTTTAAAATGAAAATGCTAATGCAAGTATGCAGTGTGTTATTTATTTAGTTGATTATGTCTTTTAGAGTAAAATTATTAGGGATGTCCCGATATATATATATTTTTTTTTGAGAATGAGTACCGATACTTTTTTTTTCTTTTTCCATATCAACTGTTAATTTCAAATGTATCATCAAAATGGTGTTTAAATAAATTAATTCTTTCAAACTTCAATCAAATTAAAATATAACAATTTTCAACATAATATTGTATGATTTTTATCTAATGAAGTGCTTGTTTACAGAACCTCACAGCACAAAACAAAATACAACATTGGAGTTATTTTTTTGTCAAATAATGTGCGGCATAACAGCGCATCTCAGATGTTTGATACTGCTTAAATATAAATCAGTTACTACTGATTTATTATTATTATTATTAGTAGTAGTAGTATTACAGTGAATATTACATAAATTTGCAGTAGTGATATATTTCTGTCATACTTTTTTCCTGTAAATATACCTTTAATTTTGACGGAGCTTTTATTTTGAAGTTTTTGTGTTGTTTTGACCAAAGAGCTCTGACGTTTGACAGCAGATTCCCACTTTGGAAAAGCTGGTCGCTACATGACAAAGTGATTATTTAACTGCAAAAGGCTGCTTTTCAATTAAATAAGTATGTTCTCTGTACAGTGCATCCTGAAAGTATTCACAGCGCTTCCACATTTTGTTATGTTACAGCCTTATTCCAAAATGGACTAAATTATTTTCCTCAAAATTCTACTAACAATACCTCATAACGACAATGTGAAAGAAGTTTGTTTGAAATCTTTGCAAATTTATTAAAAATAAAAAAATGATAAAATCACATGTACATAAGTATTCACAGCCTTTGCCATTGAGCTCGGTGTTTCCACTGATCATCCTTGATGTTTCTACAACTTGATTGGAGTCCACCTGTGGTAAATTGTTGATTGGACATGATTTGGAAAGGCACACACCTGTCTATATAAGGTCCCACAATTAACAACAGTGCATGTCAGAGCACAAACCAAGCCATGAAGTCCAAGGAATTGTCTGTAGACCTCTGAGACAGGATTGTTGCGAGGCACAGATCTGGGGAAGGGTACAGAAACATTTCTGCAGCATTGGAGGTCCCAATGAGTACAGTCGCCTCCATCCGTAAGTGGAAGAAGTTTGGAACCACCAGGACTCTTCCTAGAGCTGGCTGCCCGGCCAAACTGAGCGATAGGGGGAGAAGGACCTTAGTCAGGGAGGTGACCAAGAACCTGATGGTCACTCTGACAGAGCTCCAGTGTTTCTCTGTGGAGAGAGGAGAACCTTCCAGAAGAACAACCATCTCTGCAGCACTCCACCAATCAGGCCTGTATGATAGAGTGGCCAGACTGAAGACACTCCTCAGTAAAAGTCATATGACGGCCCGCCTGGAGTTTGCCAAAAGGCACCTGAGGGACTCCCAGACCATGAGAAAAAAAAATATCTGGTCTGATGAAACAAAGATTGAACTATTTGGCCTGAATGGCAAGCATCATGTCTGGGGGGATGTTTTTCAGCGTCAGGAACTGGGAGACTAGTCAGGATCGAGGGAAATATGAATGCAGCAATGTACAGTTGTATCAATGTACGCTCCCCATCCAACCTGCTTCTAGCATCATACACAAAAAGACTTGAAGCTGTAACTGGTGCCAAAGGTGCTTCAAAAAGTATTGAGCAAAGGCTGTGAATACTTGTGTTTATTTATTTTTATAAATTTGCAAAGATTTCAAACAAACTTCTTTCACGTTGTCATTATGGGTTATTTATTGTTTGTAGAATTTTGAGGAAAATATGAATTTTATCCATTTTGGAATAATGCTGTAACATAACAAAATGTGGAAAAAGTGAAGCACTGCGAATACTTTCCGGATGCTGTGTAGGTTATTGTGCCATTTATGAACTGCTAGTTTTAGTTATGAATGTACTTTTCAATAGGGATGCACAATTAATTGAATAAACAATAAAAATTACAAATACAGCTGCCTTTAAATAATCTTGAAAAGTTTAAATTACTGCATTACATTGACGTCTTCTCAGGTTGTGCAAAGAAAACTATGTATTTATAATGTATATTTTGCAGCAGGGGAGCACTAACTAATCACAGACTTGTCTGTTGCTGGCATGTATTGTTTTGTCAAAATTTAAATAACAATTTTCTTCTTGGAGGGCCCATGTGAAGTTGACCATTTAGGCACAATCTTGATTTATTGATGTATAAAAGTAATTCAGAAATGATTCTTAGCTTGTTTTAGGATGTGTAGTCTACATAAAAAATATGGCATGCAGATACCCCAGGCAAAATAAGTATTTATGTGAATTCTAATTATTGAAATTATAATATCATGGGAAATAATCATTTATGATTGATTGAAATGTGTTTAATGAATGTTGGAACGTATTTTTCTGACAAAGATGAAGCCTAGTCCAAAATAAGTTTAGGATTATAAGTAGCGGTGCACTTGAGGCTGATAACCAATCACAGATATTTTTACACTCTGATCATCTGATATCGATCCGATAGATGTGAAATTGCAATGTAACCCCATTTTAGTCTTTAAGACTAATCTTAACACGTGGGATAAGCCTGTGCCATTTAAGACCTACTGTAGTGATGTGTTGTGTCTGGGTTTTGTCTTTAGAGTTCAGAGACGGCAGTTTCAGGAATTAGTGGAGCAGAAGTTTCATGAGTGGTTGCTGGAGACAGGACAAAGACAAGAGCTAGACAGCCTCCTCCCTCCTAACCTCACCCCTCCCACCTCTGTGGACCTTTGGCCGTCCAGCCACACCTCCAACTCTGGACTGCACCCACTGAAAGATCAACCAAACAAACAGCCAATGGGACAGGCACCATCTGTTTGCTAATAGAACTGCTACAGCAATCAAAAGTGTTTAGATTCTGTTGCCCTATTTTTCATCAAAACGAATTCACACACATTAGTGTTGTCAGGGTACAAAAGACTGTCAGAATCTTTGTTGCAAAGCGCTCAGTCTGTTACTGTATAGACAAAATGCTGTATGATCGGGTTTTGAAAGGGACGTTTGCCTTCTAATTGTACTTTAGAGAAATCCATGCTGGACTTGTAGTTTGTAGAGTTACTGTTTTGTATATTTTTGCCCCAAAATGCATTGTTAATTTCCATTATAAGACACCAATAATTTCAGAGGTTGACATGCAAGAAAATATCACCATAAGCATTATTATTTATTTAAACTAGGTAAGGGATCCATTATTCCCCTCATTTCAATTTAGAGGGAACAGGGATGAGATATGTTCATGAACTGTAATTCTTGACAGATGCGTTGTGCGCAGTTGTATTTGGTACATGATTTAAACATATGCTGGCAGAAGTGTTCGCAGCTATTGTTTTTTTTACTGTCTGTTTTGTTCACAGTGCCTTACACTGTAATTGCACTATTGCTGTTTCCTCACAACATAGATGCCAACAATGCTGTCACTTAAAATGTCTCTTGAAAATAAACATGTCTAAGGTGAATATTTTAAAAGTTTGAACTGACAAATTTTATAGAAATTAGTTTTTTTCTGTAGAATCATTGTTATAGATGGCTTGACTTAAATATAACAATAAATAATTTTTTTTAGCTAAACGGGCGGAAATGATTTTTGGCATTTTGGACCTCATGAAAAGTACATGTACATCATGTGTAAACATCTAACAACATTTATTTTATTTTTTTAAATTGAAAATTAGGTTACTGCATATTACAGGTGAAACTCAAAAAATTAGAATATCGTGCAAAAGTTCATTAATTTCAGTAATTCAACTTAAAAGGTGAAACTAATATATTATATAGACTCATTACAAGCAAAGTAAGATATTTCAAGCCTTTATTTGATATAATTTTGATGATTATGGCTTACAGCTTATGAAAACCCCAGATTCAGAATCTCAGAAAATTAGAATATTGTGAAAAGGTTCAGTATTGTAGGCTCAAAGTGTCACACTCTAATCAGCTAAACACCTGCAAAGGGTTCCTGAGCCTTTAAATGGTCTCTCAGTCTGGTTCAGTTGAATTCACAATCATGGGGAAGACTGCTGACCTGACAGTTGTGCAGAAAACCATCATTGACACCCTCCACAAGGAGGGAAAGCCTCAAAGGTAATTGCAAAAGAAGTTGGATATTCTCAAAGTGCTGTATCAAAGCACATTAATAGAAAGTTAAGTGGAAGGGAAAAGTGTGGAAGAAAAAGGTGCACAAGCAGCAGGGATGACCTTAGCCTGGAGAGGATTGTCAGGAAAAGGCCATTCAAATGTGTGGGGAGCTTCACAAGGAGTGGACTGAGGCTTCAAATGTCAGTATTCCTCTTGTCAAGCCGCTCCTGAACAACAAACAACGTCAGAAGCGTCTTACCTGGGCTAAAGAAAAAAGAACTGGTCTGTTGCTCAGTGGTCCAAAGTCCTCTTTTCTGATGAGAGCAAATTTTGCATCTCATTTGGAAACCAAGGTCCCAGAGTCTGGAGGAAGAATGGAGAGGCACACAATCCAAGATGCTTGAAGTCCAGTGTGAAGTTTCCACAGTCTGTGTTGGTTTGGGGAGCCATGTCATCGGCTGGTGTTGGTCCACTGTGCTTTATTAAGTCCAGAGTCAACGCAGCCGTCTACTGGGACATTTTAGAGCACTTCATGCTTCCTTCAGCAGACAAGCTTTATGGAGATGCTGACTTCATTTTCCAGCAGGACTTGGCACCTGCCCACACTGCCAAAAGTACCAAAACCTGGTTCAATGACCATGGTATTACTGTGCTTGATTGGCCAGCAAACTCGCCTGACCTGAACCCCATAGAGAATCTATGGGGCATTGCCAAGAGAAAGATGAGAGACATGAGACCAAACAATGCAGAAGAGCTGAAGGCTGCTATTGAAGCATCTTGGTCTTCCATAACACCTCAGCAGTGCCACAGGCTGATAGCATCCATGCCACGCCACATTGAGGCAGTAATTAATGCAAAAGGGGCCCAAACCAAGTACTGAGTACATATGCATGATTATAATTTTCAGAGGGCCGACATTTCTGTATTTAAAATCCTTTTTTTTTTTATTGATTTCATGTAATATTCTAATTTTCTGAGATTCTGGATTTGGGGTTTTCATAAGCTGTAAGCCATAATCATCAAAATTATATCAAATAAAGGCTTGAAATATCTTTGCTTGTAATGTGTCTATATAATATATTAGTTTCACCTTTAAAGTTGAATTACTGAAATTAATGAACTTTTGCACGATATTCTAATTTTTCAAGTTTCACCTGTATATACACTGCATACTACCCTTTTTTAAGTGATAGGTGAAAGTATGCAGTTTGCATTGATACAAGTTTAATTCTGTAGAATGTTGCATGTTTAATTCAGGTAGTGGCATTCAAATATCTTGCAAATAAATACAGGCATTGTTCATGTTTAGTACAATTTTTGTGTTAACTTGTGACAGACTGGTAAAGTAATAAGTGAAGAAAGATGGCACATCTGTTATAGCTTCCTGTCCATTTATCACACTAGAAATTGAAGGCCAAGTCGAGCACATTGCATCATGTGATAAAAAATTCTTGACAAATACTGCATATTTTGACAAATGTAAATTGTCATACATGTATTCTGTGCATAAAATAGAAAATAAAACGACGAAAAAACAAATACAGAACATTGCATAGTAAATAACTACATTAAAAATCTTTGTGACCGAATAGCAATGCCTTGGTAGCCACCCAGAACACCCTAACATTGTGACATCGAGTTTTCCATAGGCTAGCACCACTCAGATTTTCTCCAGAAAAAGTACAAATGTAGTTTAGTTAGTTAGTTCATTTCTGTTAATGACTGCTGTTGAAAAGAGCTGAGCCAGGGTAATGGGTGCCATTCAGCATGCATCTGGGCTCTTCATTTTGCAGTGCTGTTGGCCAGTTTGCTGTGTTTGTTGTGGTTCAGATTGGTACAGTTGTTGGGTGCAGGGGTGTTCCAATGAGGGCAGTGCAGAGAGGGCGTGTGAATGCCCATGGCAGGCTGGTCATTATGCTTTAATCCTCTTGCACTTTTCTGGAAAAATCTGAATAGTGCTAGAATCACTGACTCGATTTTTGGAACTCATTGTCATGACAAAGCAATTATCTGGCCCTCCCCTTGACACTGGGGGCTAAATATTTAAGCAGCCCCATACACATTAAATCTGGGCTTCAGATAACTTCCCCAGGCAAGCCTAAATACAATATTCAAGATGGGCAAGGTGAGTAATTCTTTCCTAAGGAAATCAGAATATAATGGAACAGAGGTTAAAAAAATCAAAGCAATAGTTTTGATACTAGAGGCAAATTGTAACCAGTCGAAACCAGTATAACGCTACCCTCTGTGCATAAATGGTAATGGAGGGCACGTATTATTCGATTTTGTAATTATTATTATGTATAGAATCATAATGGGTACAGAACACTTTGTTTAGCTGTATTTATAAAGTTAGAGTTGCATTTGTTTCTTATAGCCTTATGACAGACATTGAAGTTGAGTAGTCTTTATATTTAGTTTAGTAGATGAGTTCGTTGATGTGTTGGTCTCAAATCACATTTATATTAGAGTTCTATTAACTGCTATCAGAAATTATTAAAAAGGTAAGAAACCCATTATTTTAGAAGAAAATACATTAAAATTAAAATACAGCAAGATGTAGATACCTCATGACACCATTGGGAATTTAAATGTAATTTGTATGTTGATAAATGTAATGCTTACAACAAGGATTTTTATATTTAAAAACCATTTCTGATTTGGAGAAAACTTTTTCTAATTGTCTGGGACTGCAGTCAGATTCCTTTGTTAGATGTGTGTTGGGCAAGAGTCAGTTGATGATACTTGACAACAAATTTGTATTTAATTGCAGTTTAGACCAGTTTGGACTGCCTTAAATTCAAAGAAGATGGTTTTGCATGGGAACTGTTGGTCTGTTATTGGCACAACAGACTGGCTGGTGACTGTTACTGACCAGCCGACAATTTTAGCCATGCTGGATCAGCATGAACATGGCATGTCCAAAAAAATGCTGTATATTATACTGGCAAACAGCAACATGTTTTACATTTATTTTAATGGTTTTTAAATAGTTATAGCTGATCAATTAAGCTGGTTACTAATGGCAGGTAACCCAACAGGAATAGCAGACAGTGAAATCTAGAACGGTCTTTTAAAACAATGTTGTTCCATATCATCTTGGTGTCCTTCAGATTGTGTTTTTTGAGGACCAGAACTTTCAGGGTCGTTGCTATGAGTGTGAAAGCGACTGCTCCGACTTCCATACCTATCTGAGCTGCTGCAACTCTATTCGCGTGGAGAGCGGCGCCTGGGTGGTTTACGAGAGGCCCAACTACATGGGTAACCGGTATGTGCTGACCAGGGGGGAGTATCCTGGGTATCTACGCTGGATGGGCCAAAATGACCATCTCAGTTCCTGCAAAATGATCCAATTTGTAAGTCAAACTATTGTTGCATTCAACACTGTATGTCATTTGTAATTGTGTATTGATGCTAAAGCTTTTGTCTAAGACTTAAATGGTGTATAGAGGGAAAAAAAAAAAAAAAAATCACACTTCAGTTCAGAATAATTCTCTTTAATTTGGAGTTTTTTACATAAAAGGTAATCTTCTCCAACATCAACTATCATGTAAAAAAACTAATACTGACCTGTTGAATCAGATCAGTTTTGCCCTTAAGGTTAGTATAAATAACTTATAAACATCAATACTACAACTTAAATATATTATCTTGTAGATTGCTGCGGAGCAAACCAATGGATTCAAAAGACCTCCAAGATCAAATAAAAAGACAAGATAAAAATGTATTTGCAAAACATGCATAAAAGGTTAGTTCACCCAAAAAATGAACACAAGTAGATACATTTTGAAGAATGTTAGTGTTCCTCTATTCACATATAATTAAAAGTGGTCGGCGGCTGCTAGTCCCTAACATTCTGCCTAAAATCTCCTTATGAGTTCTATGGAAGAAATGAAGGTGAGAAAATAATGACTTTCCCTTTATTTTTAATTAAATAAAGAATTTTCATTTTTGGGTGAACTATACCTTTAAGAAGATCTGCGTGTATTACGTAACACCAATCATACTGTATATAATACATTGCATATAATAAACATCATATCTGACCTTCTTTTTCCAATCTTCTTCCTCTTCTTGTTGGCTTTTTACCCCATTTACTACACAGTAACCCTCTCCAACCCCATATATAAACATTTCCATAACCCATCTTACCCCTTCCATCCACTTCACCTGCAGACAAGTGGAATGCAGTACAAAGTTCAATTGTACAACAAGCCTGACTTCAACGGCCAGACCATAGAGACCACAGAAGACTGTCCTTCTATGTTGGAGAGGTTCCATCTGAGAGAGGTCCATTCCTGCAAAGTTCTGGATGGCTTCTGGATCTTCTACGAACACCCCAACTACCGTGGCCACCAGTACTTCCTAGAGAAGGGCAACTACGGCAAACCATTGGAGTGGGGTGCGGTCTGTCCCACTGTGCAGTCTTTCCGTCGATTCACAGAGTGACCTCGAGTCATATCTGATATCCCCATCCCACAATATTTGGACTATTTGGCTATGACACACAATGAAGTGCTGCCTGAAATAAAATTTGGTTGGTGACTCACTCAGCAGAACCTTGGTTTCTTGTTTGTAGTTTGATTAAAATTTTTATCCAGGATTGTCAATATTGTGTACTCATTGTAGTGGTCTGACTACTATGTATATCATAGTATTGGTCTTAGAGACACAGTTACAGGGTGGACATTGAGATGAGTTCCAAATGAGAAACAGTTTCCACCTCCACCCATGAGCATCATTTCATACCCTTCCAGCACCTCAGAGCAGAATGAATGCAGCATAAGAGGCCAAGGCACACATGACTGAAAAATGAGACAGAAAGAGAATAATCGTGATGAATGTGTAATTTAAAATGTATTTGCTTGATGGTGATGTCACACCACACGTTTGAATTATTTAACAGCAGTAAAATCACTGTAATGTAAGCTGCTTTTAAAAATTGCTTAAACAGCAATATGATAAAAAAAAAAAAAAAAACACTTATAATAAATACTCTAGCTCAATATATTAATATTAAAAATCTAATTAAAAAAATTCCACCAAGCAATAGACCTTATTCACACTAGCGCCATCTTTGATTTTTAATGGGAATGTCAATGAGGCTGAGAGGGATAGACGTCTCTTTAAGGAAAAAATATATTTTCAAGAGCACTCCGTAGACAAAAAAAAAAAACTCCAGACAACATGTGATATGGAAAATCAGTTATGATATAGGAGCTTTTTATAGCGTTATACCATTCGTGCCATTGAAGAGAAAGTAAGTCTATCCTCACAGCCTCGTTGTCATTCCCATTAAAATTAAAAAGATGGCGCTACAGTGAATAAGGTCTATGTAGTTTATCATCCTAACTGTGGGCTGTTTCAAGCAAAATTGCAACTTCCTGCATTAATATGGTTAGGTCACGTGTGCATTTATTGCCTATTATACAGCAGCTTTGAAAGTGGCTCATCCAATCAGATTTTAAAGCCAAAACTATTCATTTTAAAATAAACTATTAACCATTGCAAGAGTCTATGAGCAGAGTAACTTACTGTATCCAGCTGGATCTCCACACAGCCCCCAGTGTTTAGATTTATTACAGCAACTCCTGGTACTCCATCAGCCTGATGCCAAACTCCACCAACCACAACTAACTTCTCATCAATTACATGGGCTGTGTGGGAGTATCTAGAAATAGAGGGCAATACTGTGACTTCAAACTTTTATAGGTGGCACACATGTCTCTTAGACTGAAATCATTCTTTTGACACATTGTCATTTCTCAGACCAAATTTAGGTTGTCTTAAGGGCTGAACAGCAAAAAAGGTAATAAAATGATTAGATTGTGGGCAGTCAATATTATAGATTGGATCTAAAATCATATTGGTATTGTCTGCAGAACGAATACAGCCTTAGACTACTGCTATTCCATCACATCACAAAATAACCTAGAAAAACACATTTGTTATAAATTCCCAATTGTCAAATACAGTTGAAAAGTAGGGAGTGGTTTTGAACCTGGGCACTGGGGGTGGGTCTAAATGTATTCTCTCCCAGCAGAAACCAGATAACATGGGTCTCAGGTGGAATGCATCACCGAGAGGTCTCCCTTCTCTCCCCAAACCCCCAAATATCACAAGCCCTCCTCTATAAGGACACGCTGAATGAGAATGACGGGCTTCCGGGGCAACACCATCAACTGGAACCTGATTGAAACAGACAAAAGACTCTCAAAGAATGCAAAGTGGGAATTTGTGTTAGAAGTTGCATTACTTTGACTGGATACAGTATATGAGTGCTGTCCCAAAACCTAGTGAGCTGCCTACCTAATCATTTTAAAGAATAGTTAACCCAAAAATGATTCTCTCAACATTAACTTACCCTCATTAACTTGTCCACAGAAGCGTTACGATAGTTGTGGGTGGGAAACAGATCAATATCTAAGTCCATTTTTACTTTAAATGATCCTCCCTACCCAGTAGGTGGCGATATGCAAGATTAATGTGAATAGCCAATAACAAAAGCAGACTGTGAAAGTGGACATTTACAGTAAAAAAGGGGCTTAAATATTGACCTGTTTCTCACCCACACCTATCTGAAGACTTGGATTTAACCACTGGAGTCGTATGGATTGCTTTATGCTCCCTTAAGCTTTTTGAGCTTCAAAGTTTTGGACCCTGTTTCCTTGCATTTTGAGGACTTTCAAACTTGAGAAATTCTTCTTCTTCTAAAAAGCGTTATTTTAATTTTTGAGTGAACCATTCCTTTAAGCCATCAAAGGCATGCTCTACTATTTTAACAAATACCAAAAATCTACTATTTAACATATTTGTGGAAACCTGTTGTTTTCTTTTTCTTTTTTCATCAAACCATTTGTATCAACTGAGCGCTAGTCAAAACTCACGCACTTTGGAAAAGAGACTGATTCCAGGATTGAACAGTGTAATATACAATTCTGTTTATGATTTCAATAGGTTTGGATATGAGAAATGTAGTTCATGCCTCAGTCCAGTGCTTGTCCTCCAAAGACAGGAAATGTGTGTCCCCTTGAACTGGTTCCTTCTCTGTACGTCCTCCATACACAAACAGAAAAGTCTTCTCTGGAACAATAAATTAATAAAACGTTAATTGTATGCTCCTTACAATAAGGAAAAAATGGCAAAATATACTAAAACAAACTAAAACGCTCACCTCTATAACTAATTAAGGTTGATGTGTGTCGCCATCTGGGCTTTGGACCACTGCCGGTACATACCATGTTCTTAAATGACAGTTGTACTTTGTTTTCGGATGTGTGATCATCTAGGGCAAAGGTTACTCGCACAATGCTGCCTAGCGGATTGAGTGGAGAAGTTCTGCCACCGAAGAGGACAGCTCCTCCACCAGGGACAGAGGTCAGTGACTGATAAAGACTCACCACTAGGGGAAAGAAATGCCATAACCACCATCATGCGAGTCCACCAGTCTCATGATGATAAGAAACAGTGGGTAAAATTAATTGTAAAATGACTAAGGCTAATTCAACCAGGCTGCCAATAACAAAAGAGAGCCTAGGTTAAATCACCATTGTCTCCCTGAGGCTCTACACAGGCACATTTCCAAGCAGCCTGCTCTTTGATCAGGACCCTCGCTGCTGTGTCTCTTCCTCTTCTCCCACAGCCTCCAGTGAGAAGAATGATTCCAGGGTGCAGCACTGCAGAGGCCATACCCACAGCCTCCACACATGCAGACCCACACATGGGCTGCACGACCAGTGAAGGATGCTCAGCCCTTTGAGTCATGTGAGGAATAGAGGACACTAGACATGACAAATGTGAAAAAGAACAAACCGTTGAGCACATTGTATCAAACATAATATCGTGCAAAAAAGCAAAGTACATTTAATTTATTTTTAATTTTTAATTTAGGACTACTATACACATACAGATGTATATTCAAATCATAGAACCCATCTTTAAAGATGAACATTAAGAGCAAGAGAGAAGAAAATTAAATGAAGAGAAAACAGACATTTACATAACAACATACACAAACACAAATACAAAGGACCAGAGTTGGAGTCATACCAGCCCACGTAAAAAATATTTTTCATTCTCTTTATTAGAATATTTTGACAAAAACCGTGCCTTCCACGACAATCTCCCATTCATTCCAATGGGGAGTTCTGCAGAGCTTGTCAGAGCGAAAGAATGTAACTAAGGGGGGCGGAGTTTAGGGAAGGGTCAATTATTAGCGGTGCTTGCTAAGCAAAGCAACACTATTATAATCTCACATACATATTATTATTCTTCCTTACAAAACCCTGGCACCTAACTTGTTCCGCACCATTTGTTGTAGACCTACAAATGGAGGACACAGGTGATATGACGTTTCTAAGGAGTGGGGTGTAGTGCCAAAAAGTTCCATACATTACTATGGAAAGGGATTTATTTCCTACTATGACAAGACTAACAAAAATTTGTCTTATCAAATCTCCCAATCAGAATGTCGTAGAGACATGGGGGCGGCCTAATTTCACTCAGGCTACCAATAAGTCTTTAAGTATCATATTGGAAACTATCTAGCCATGGCCTAACAACCATTTACAGCACCCTAGCAACCACCCTCATAGACTTCCATTCAAAATGGCTCAGAAGGATATCTTCAGAACAGAATTTCGTAGAGACTTGGGGATTTGCTCATCTGACTCAGGAGACAAAGCATTTTTTTATGCAACACCATGGAAACTACTTGGCCATGCCCTAGCAACGAGCCCCATTGACTTCCATTAAAAATGGCTGAGAGGAATGTCTTCGGATCAGAATGTCCTAGTGACAAGAGAGTTGACTTGTTTTACTTTAGTGAGCAATCAGTCTTCAAGTATCCACTTGGAAACTACTTAGCCACACCCTAGCAACCATTTAGACCATCACAACAACCAAACTGCTTTGACTTAAATTCAAAATGGCTTAGATGGTATCTCCGGATCAGAATGTCGTAGAGTCATCAATGAAGGCTTGTATGACTCAGGCCAGCAAGCAGCCTGTTTAGTATCACCCTGGCAACTGCAACCAGATGGGTTACCTAATACCCAAAACCTCATGTAATACACATGACAAAAATTTCTCACTGGTACTTGCCTTTTGGTGATGTGAGAAGGGCGTTGCTTGTCAGAGAGCCTTTGGAGGCTGTAAGTATGAAGTAATGGGAACATTTCTCGTGCCATTCCTGATACCACAAAAATGACAAAAGATATAGGATCAGGTATGACAGGTTAGATTCAGTAGTTATACTGAGATGATGAAAGAATCTTTGTTGGGAATGGGGCTGTTTTCGCACCTCAAACTCATCAAAAGGCTCCATTCTCTCCACTCTCTGCCTCTCACCATCAGGAAGAAGTTCAAAGTAGAACTGATTCATATCCATACAGACACATTTCTCCCAGCCCTGTACAGAGAGTTAAAGATCATTATCCATCCATCCATCCATCCATCCATCGTCAACCGCTTATCCTGTGTACAGGGTCGCGGGTAAAGATCATTATATTTAGTAGTAATATCAGATATTCCAGTGAGCTGATGAGAATAATAATGTATGTTGTCTCTAAAATGCATGTACGTAGAAAATAAATTTGCATCATCTTGTTGGCTTGACGTTATCCCTTATGGCATGGACACATATGAAAAAAGTTTTCAAAATAGTAAAGAAACTTAAATTAAAAGGCATCATTCTATAACCTAACCTTTTGTAAATAATATTACATGATTTGACTATCTTAATTTTACACCTTTTTCTTTTTTATAAATATAGTTGAATTTGTCAACTGCCTGAAAAAAAAATACACTGTCCCTTTCGGCAGGTACGTAAATTCTTTGTAATTTATAGTTATTTTTGTGTTTACTTTTTACTCATTTTGTTTACTCAGGTCAAGCATTAGAGCAAGGCCTAACAAGTGTGCAAAAACGCAAAACAAAATAAGTAATAATAATTCTAATTATTTAAAAAAGAATGTTTGTCCCTTGATTTCATGTCACTGGTGTATCAATGTTTGAAACTTGTATGTTGAAAATAAAACAAGTTCCTTTCAAGGTCAAAGTTCAGAGTTCAGAGGCTACTGAATTGTGCATATAGTTATTTTTCCACCATACTGAAGTTATTCAATTTCATTTCAAGTAATTTTTTCACATGGTTCATGTAAAAATGTAATTGGTGTTACATTGTTTAATGTTCCTGTGAAATATATTTTGAGGAATTGTTTTTTATTTAATGGTATTAATTATTGATTTTAGTCAGATCAGTTGTGAATGTTTTGTGATGGACACTATCTAAGAAAAACATCTTGCCACTGGTGTTACAACACTTGACTCATTTTTAATACAAATTTAACTAAATTAAAAACAAAAGTCAAGCTGTCCTTATTATGTCAAGATGTTCAAATATGGTTTTCCTCAGCTTTTATGGGCAAAAACTGAACTGAACTAAATTGAAAATGTCAATATTTTGATAGTCGGCAGAGTAAAAAAATTTTTTTATGTTTCAAATGATTTTGAGTTTAAATAATTGTATTATGTGAGAAGAAAAAGAATGCAGGGTGAAAAGGGAGACGTGAAACTAGCACATCTATGTAGAAAAGTTGTGTGGGCCAACGGTCCATCATAACGTTTTGCAGAAATTAAGTCTAAAGAACACCTGTGTCAGACAGACACTTTTGAAGCGTCTTACTTTGGTTATGTCACATCATGAACAGTTTTTTAGTTCGCTGTGTCAAGTTAAAGTAGTTTGAAACTCAGAACATCCCGTCTAGATATCCCTGCGCTTGGTTCTGCTGTGTTTGATCTTTGCTGATCCATTATTAGCAAAATAAACTTTCTGAAATACAAAATGAGATACCTTCACAATAAACCTCTGTGTCTGAGCAAAAGTGTCTGGATACTGTTTGAGAGCATGTATTGTAGAGTTGAGCTTCATGAAGTGGTTCTGCATGACCCGGCCAAAAGGGTCATCTGGCTGGATTTGTTCGTACATCACAAACATAGATTGTGGGAGAAGCTTGGCAGTCCAGCCGATCACAGCATCTGACCTGGAACGAAACCCGAAACAATTACTTCCAACACACTAACGTGAATAAAGCTCAATTTGATCAATTCAAGGTGATTTTGGTCTCTTGTGCTTTAGTTTTTTTTATTAAACAGGAACAGTAGAGTGTCAGAAACTTTTTGGAGAAAGAGAGAAAGGGAATGGCATTGGAACACATTGCAAGTGTGACTCGAACCTGCATCAACTGGATGAGAACCAAGGCTCAATGTGTCAGGAGCACATGTGCCAATTGCTATGCAACACAGCACCAATCAATTCAAGTTCAATGCTTCCTTCATCCAACTCATGAACCAAAGATGCACACACACAACACTGTGTTTGTCCTCACCATTGTGTTTCCATGTAAGTCAACACAACCTCTGAGAGGATGAGTGTGGGAGCGTCCCACTGCAGTCCAACTCTGCTCAGAGTCACCTCCACCTCTTGCTCCTTCCTGACATCCACACCCAGAAGATTATAATGACCACTTTTGAGAAATACATCACCTATACATGGACAAGAAACACAATTGGGTCTGGGCAACAAATTATTCTTGAATGAATAATATGGGTTAAATAAAAGATAAGCTCTATTCACAACATCTGTCATGCTGTCAATTACCTCAGAAAAAAAAAATCATAACTAATTTTCAGCAATGCATTTCATGTACAAAACAAGTCTATTGGGCACTGCATTTTGAAGGGTTTATAAGCAGAGTTTCAAGTACAACGGATTTTTAAAAGATTTATAATTTTAAATAATCTTTTGAGGTGGGACTACTTTTCTAGGCGGATTATTTTCTTGTCATGTGTTATCAATGCAATTCCTGCAGGAGGAGTTTGCCCTATGGAAACAGTACATAACAGATATTTATGTCATGCCCCTTTTTTGGTGCCCTTGTGTGTCTCATTAACCTATTAGGATCTAATGGCATCAACGGCTACATTGTGTAACAAAGTGGTTACATGTTTTTTCTTCCATGCAATCTAATGATGGCATGAGCAAGTTTATCAAGTGAATGTCATACTAGTCTGCTGAGTTAAGACAGTCTCCCAATCTAGCAACGTGTCTTTCAGATAAGCATTGCTACTGATCAAGGCTGCTTTGCGCTGGGCAACTTCTGGAAAGTCAACCTCATAAACTGTGACACCTTCAAGGGCTCCTTCTGCATGCAGCCGGAAAAACAGGGAGTCAAACCCTGCCCCTAGAGACAGAATCTGAGATAGAGAGTGAAAGAGACTATATAAGGGATGATACAGTATAAGGGTATTATTTTTGTACTGTAAAAACACACTTACACAAAATGTGGACATTTCATCATACCTGTCTCCTCAAGCAGGACTTTGTGACACGTAAGAACTGCTTCACACAGTGATCAATAGCTTTCCAACGCACATAATAACCTCTGAAAAACATACCAAAGCATAAACGTAGCATCTGTTTTATGAGAATATCATCACTAGAAAGAATAAGAGGTATCTCTTAAACATTTACTGGTAACACTTTACAATAAGGTTCCATTCTGTAACATTACTTAACGCATTAAGTGAGCAAACAATTAACAAATATATATATATATATATATATATATATATATATATATATATATATATATATATATATATACATATTTATTTATTTATTTTTTACAGCATTTATTAATATTTGTCAAAGTTAGTTAATAAAAATACAACTGTCCATTGTTAGTTCAGGTTCGTTCTTTGCATTACATAACTAATGTTAACAACTACAGCTTTTGATTTTAAAAATGAATTAGTATATGTTGAAATTAACATGAACTAAGATTAATAAATGTTGTAAAAGTACTGTTCGTTGTTAGTTCATGTTAACTAATGTTAACAAATGGAACTTTATTATGAAGTGTTACCCATTTACCTATTGATCAGTGGAGCTCTTCTTGACACCTTGCACACAAAATGCTTAAGGAAGTCATCGTGGAAGTAACCTTGTGCGGCAGAGGACACTTTACTGACCACACTGCTGTCGTTGGTGCCCTGCACCTGAAGGACATAAGTAAAGACACACTATAATGAATGTTTATATAGATCTACTGTCATGGTGGCCAATTCTGTGACCAGTTATATAGTACAGAATACTGAACATGGTTTGTTCTATTGCATATACAAATGTAACATTTCATTTCTTCATTCTACTATATTATTATTGTAACAATTACCATTATGTGTTAACATGTTTCTTAAAAAAGAACAGTGGTGGTAAGCCTACAAGATCTAACTACCATGACTGTGATTAGTGATGATGATCTTTTCATAATCATATGCATTGCTATTTAAATGGAACTGCAAAGGCACTTCAAAGAAGCTGTTATTATTCATGGTACGACATTCATGTAAATAAAATACATGGTACTACAGACTTAAAACATGTCCAAAACAAACATGCTACCATCATGGTACTTGGTAGGCTCCAAAATACTGACACTTGTTAGTGGTTAAACAGCATTTTTAATGTCATGTTTGACCACTTTAAAGTTTAAAGATTTGCGCTATTTGTTCTGTGTTAGTGATACAGTACATAAACATTGACAGACTCACAGCAGCATCCTTTACTTGCTCCCTCTTGCTGTTGCTCACCGGCATCTCTCTTTAAAAACGTGGAAACGAAGAAGAATCAAAGCGGAAGCGGGTTTGGCCGATGCACATTATTCTTCTTCTTCTTCTTTTGTTTTTTATGGCGGTTGGCAAACCAACTTAACGGTGCATTACCGCCACCGACTGGGCTGGAGTGTGAATCAAGAGATATTGGAACTTAGCTAAAAAAAAAAAAAAAAAAAATAAAATAATTTTAAATCCTTTTGTCTAAGTCTATGTCTCTCAGATACTTAATAACAAAGTGATAAATGTTACTAGATGTTTTCCCTAATAAACCTTGCATTGTGAAATTATTCTGATTGATCATTCTGAGAGACTGAAAAAGCTGGTTTCTTTCTTGACTGTATTTTGTGCACTGAAATAAAATATGCTCCACAGTTTCTGAATGAGTACAATGTTGGCATTTCCCTGTTGGATGTTTCCCTATTAATTTCAATGAAGAATTGAGCCCTGTGTGTCCTATTCTTAACCGTGTAATTATACTTTCCTATCTTCTACTCCTACACTCTATCCTTCCTATACCCACTTCTGGTTGTATATTATATAAATGTCTCCCTTTATCCTGATCCACCCAATACTCCTGCCATTTTGATCTTGCATATGCTTTAATTAATATTTTAGCTTCAGTTTTGCTATATGGAACTTGTAATATTCTATTATGTTTTAGTGTTTGTTTTGCAAGTTTATCAACCTCCTCATTCCCTTTCACTCCAACATGTGCAGGTACCCAAAGAAACCTAATTTTTAAATCCTTTACATTTAACTTATGTAAAACCATACATATTTTATGAATTATATCATTTCTTATAGATTTCCCAGATTTCATGCTTTCTAAAGCTGAATAACTATCAGATATAATCACGGAGTTATTTAAATCATTTCCCTCTACCCATTCCAGGGCCAACAAAATTGCAACCAGCTCTGTTGTGTATACTGATAAATCATCTGTTATTCTTTCCTGACATATTACCCCATTCTTTGGAATATATACTGCTGACCCAGCATGTCCTGTCTTTGGATCCTTGGAACCATCTGTAAATATAAATGTATATTCAGAAAAATGCATATCCAGATAACAATTAACAATATCCTTCACTGCTACTTCCTTTGATAAATTTTTGATTTCCTTATGAATGCCTAAATCTACATCTGGTATAGGGAAAAACCATGGAGGAATAGGAGGGACTGAAACCGTTGAACAGTACTGTAACTTATGTAACCCTATATTCTCAGCTTTCACATCACCAATCCACCCAAAACTTCTGTAATTGGACTTACTGTGTTCCCAGCAGTCTTTTAAGATAGCTTTAGCTGGGTGGCTATCAACTTGTCCCCTCACATTAACCCAGTATGCCAACATCAGTTGTATCCTTCTGATCCTCAAAGGCATCTCACCCATTTCCACTTGCATAGAAGACACTGGGGATGTTTTAAAAGATCCACTACATATCCTTAGAGCCTGAGCTTGCATGACATCCAATGCTTTGACATTAGACTCTGCTGATGACATATATACTATACACCCATAATCAAAGACAGACCTCATTAGTGCCCAATATATATTTTGTAATGATGCCCTGCTTGCTCCCCATGCTTGTCCTGATAGACATCGTAGGATATTAACAATCTTTTTACATTTATTAACCATTTTTTCCAAATGAATCTTCCATGTCAACTTTTCATCAAACCATATCCCAAGAAATCTAATAACTTTCACTTGCTCAAGAGGCTGAGTGTACAATTTTAAGGATACAGGTGTGATCTTATGCTTTTTTGAAAAACATATGACTTGTGTTTTAGACACTGATAATCTAAATCCCCATTTATTTGTCCATTTTTCCACTTCCTTAATTGCATCTTGCATTGCACATTATTCTATGACAAAAGTGTTCCTGATATAACCGCACAGATAATTTTTTTTAAAGGAATTTTGCAGTTAAAATACAAATAGATATTTTTTTAGATCCCGGTGGTCGGTAAATTAAACACGGACGCTAAGAATTTACAAAATAGACTTTTAACACATCATTGTTGTATTTTATTACATTTTATTGTCATATAGAATACAAATTTGTTTAAATTTAATTATTTTAATTACAATATATTTTATATTTTTTTATTATCTCGTGACACTTTAATTAGCATATTTTAACAATTATTTTATATTTTTAACCGTGACTTTATAGAAACAGCTTATGCTCTGCGTCATTTCCGCTGTGCGTTAACGTGATGTAGAAGCAGGAAACTTGTCCTCATCTAAAGAGGAAAATTAAAGGTTTGATATGTTAGATTTATATCTTTGCGCTTTGCATGTTGTTTATTTTGTTGGAGGTATATGCAGATGTAACTACATCTGTAATGCACTGACTGAGGATAGTCTAATTTTGAACTCTCAAAGATATAAAGCTTCAGATGGTAATTAACTGTACTGTCACATTGTTATGGGGAATAGAAATGCGTATTTAATACAAACGTTTTTATAGAATGATGTTGTTTAACGCATTAATTCATTAGTGTGTATTTGTTGCTGGATTCTACGTTCAATAACATATAAACTAAGCATCTCTTCTTTGTTGCTATTGAAGTATCACTATAAATCAGTGTTTAAACTACAGTTATTGATACTGGGTGACTGAAGACTGCTTAGTCTGTTAAAGTGATCCCCAGCTTCTGTTGGTTTTATACTGTATATAGTTTCTAACTGGTCATTTATAGATCTTGGCTGGTTTAAATGGTTGAGCAGCTGGAATATCAACTGATGGACCTGGTAGATCACATTGTTCAAGCTGGTAGACAAAACAGCTTGTCATTCTGCCATGTTCCGAAAACCAGCCTGCCAGACCTGAGCTTGTGTTAAAGTAATAATTCACCCCAAAATAAAAATTAGCTCATTATCTTCTCATGCCATCCCGGATGTGAGTTTCTTTCATCTACAGAACACAAACGAAGATTTTTAGAACAAAATCTCAGCTCTGTAAGTCCATACAATGCAAGTGAATGGTAAACAAACTTTGAAGCTCCAGTAAGCACATAAAGGCAGAATGAAACTAAGTAATCTGTTTGATAGTTTGGGGAAGGAACAAAGGCTGTATACTAAGGAGGTTCCTAATTAACCATTCGCCTCCTGGCGTGTCGGTCAGAACACAGGATAGGATTCAAAGAGTCAGGTTCCATTCAAAAGGGGTTTATTTACATAGAAGAAGCCACAAGTCACAGGCACATGACAGGTTGCATATTTAGGTAGTCAGGTTGATATGAGGGTATAGGAGAGTGTTTGAACAGGTACTTGTGTGCACATGTCTGTGTGTGTGGTTAGTCACTCATGGATGCACACTTTAGCACCCACAACAAGTAATATTAGCACATATCACGTGCATGTATTTCGTCTGTCTTGCTCCGCTGTATAATGCCGTTGATTGACAGGTGCTCTAAGCTTCGCCTTTCCAACATAATCCATACAACTCGAGTGGTTTAAAACATGTCTTCTGAAGCAATCCATGAAAACATATTAAAATGTTACTCGTTTTTCACTGAACATCTTTACCAATGCAGTCTCTTGGCATGATTGTGATTTCAGGCTAGATCACACTTCCTAGAACTTGAAGCATGTGCAGAGCACTAGATGGTGTTAGGAAGTGTAATGAAGATTGAAATCATGATCACCAATGAAACTGCTGGAGTCAAGATTTATAGTTAAAATGGAGAAACTTTTTTTTCTATTCTCAACTAAAACCGAATGGATTGCTTGAGAAGACATGGATTTAACCTTTGGAGTTTTACATATTACTTTTATGCTTCTTGTATGTGCTTTTTGAAGGTTCAAAGTTTTGGTCACCTTTCACTTTCTTTTTATGGACATACAATGCTGAGAATAAATATTTGATAAAAAATATATTTGTTTATGTTCTGCAGAAGAATGAAGTCAAACATATCTGGGATGTCATGAGACTGAGTAATTGAGAGAATTTAAATGTTTGGGTGAACTATCCATTTGAGACTTTCTGACCAAAGCAGTACATTTTGGCATGCTGTAAATGTCAGTTTTGCACTGTTGACCCCTCTTACAAACAGAAGTGTTTAGATTTGCATGTACATTGATTAATGAGGCATTGAAGCCATTAATTAATTAAATGCTCTGATTTGCAATTGATCTCTTTTTCTGCTCTCCCACTTTTCACAGACCTCCATCCTAAAATAGAATCTGAAAATCACCCAACAAGCTGAGGCTCCTGTTCAGTCCTTCCTATGAACACATCCTACTTTGTTTTGTCACACCTCCACTTTAGCTGCCTTCTCCTGCTTTTGCTCTTCCTCTTTTTCTCCATCAATCCTCTCCGTCATGACTGAACCAGAGCTGCTCACCGAGGTCCCTGCCTCTCTGAAACGGCTGGCCAAGCAGGTTGTGCGGGGTTTCTATGGCATCGAGCACGCTCTGGCTCTGGACGTGCTGATCCGAAACCCCTGCGTGCGTGAAGAGGACATGCTGGAGCTGCTCAAGTTTGACCGAAAGCATCTGCGCTCAGTGATGAACACACTCAAAGCCGACAAGTTCGTCAAGTGCCGCATGCGAGTGGAGACGGCGCCTGATGGCAAGACGACACGGCACAATTACTATTTCATTAACTACAGGCTGCTGGTTAATGTTGTCAAGTACAAGCTGGACCACATGCGTAGGCGCATTGAGATGGATGAACGGGACTCGACTAACAGAGCCTCCTTCCGCTGCCCCTGCTGCCTGAACACATTCACTGACCTGGAAGCCAACCAGCTGTTTGACCCCATGACTGGTGAGTATGAGGGGGAGAGGGGAGAATAAAAACAAGGTAGGAAGACAGTGATACGTCTGCTATGTTTCCATCCAAGTTGCACATTTTATTTATACGAAAAACCAAATTATCGCAAAAGCAATGTGCGAATGAAGCCGTATTTCCATCCCATGTGTTCAAGAGAACAAAATCTTTTATTAATAAAATAGTCATGATTTAGAACATGCAGACAAAACACTGTAAAGAACTTTGTCTCATGTCTTGGAGCGACAGTGCATCACACAGTTCTGGAAGCACTATATGTGCATGTTTCCTCCTTCCTTTTGGCTTTGCAATGCACAGATCAATTATATATTTTTCAAAAGCGTCAGTGAACCTGCTCTTTGACAAAGTTTGTATTTGACTTACTTGCTCTGCAAACTCTTTGCAGGCTTTGGATTTTCAGGACACCGTTAGACACAGACTAGAGCAACATTTCAGATGCGACAATTGGTTATGTCCTATTCAGTAAATATTTTTTATTCGTATCTTGTATTCCTAATAAATTCAATAGGAGTTTATTCTGAAAACTTGCTTCCACAATAGTTGGTGCACATACTCCTCAACCGAGCGTATAACATTTTATGTGCATTTTGGAGATTTTATTTGCATCTTAGTGTTTTTTCGTCCAGCAGTTTTACGTGATATCCCAAAATGTGCATACAATTATGTAGATGGAAGCTAATGGTGAGAAATTTGGAGTTTAATTGGTTCCAGGTTGTTATAAGCACTTAATTGTTATGAGCACTTAAAGGGTAAGTTCACCCAAAAACAAAAATTATCTCATTATTTACTTAAACTCATGATATCCCAGGTATGAATGACTTTCTTTTTTCACCAGAACACATTTGAAGAAAAATGGTAAAATATTTTAGCTCAATAGGTCCTTAAAATGCAAGTGAATGGAGATTTCTCTTTTGAAGCTCCAAAAATCACAAAACGTCAACATAAACGTCATTGATACGACTCCAGAGGTGAAATTAATGTCTTCTAAAGCAACACAATCTCTTTTGGTGCAAAAATAAAATAAAATAAAGTAATTTTAACAAAAATGCATGCTTCCGATCAGCAGTGGTACTCCCATGTGACGTAATCACATTGGCATTTGAAACATGCTAGAACTGAGGAATCGAGAAGCAGCTCTGTGAGGAGAAACACTGTACAGTAGCTTGGTTAGTTTTGGTTAGGTATGTATTTATTTGTTTCTTTGCTCACAGTGGTGCTTTTTTTGCATATCCTGGATGTCTCAACTGAGAGGAGAATGTGAGAGTATGTCAGTAACATGGAAACATGAATATGTCATGCTTGGACTCCACCTTCTCGTGAAGCTTACGCAAAGAGTTGGATTGTAGTTCAAAAGTATTTAAATATTTATATTTTTTCACACCAAAAGTGATCATATCTTTTTAGAAGACATTCATTTTACCATTGAAGTTGCATCGATGACGTTTCTGCTGACTGTCTGTGATTTTTGCAGCTTCAAAAGAGAAATCTCCATTCACTTGCATTTTAAGGACCTACTGAGCTATGATATTTTTCTTCTAATGTGTTCTGATGAAGAAAGAAAGTCATACACACCTGGGATATCATGAAGGTGAGTGAATAATGAGAGAATTGTCATTTTTGGGTGAACTATCGCTTTAATAAGCTGGAAAAAATAAACATAATTTTAACTTATTTAGCACTTAATGAGCAGAATAAGCTGTCTTTTCAGAGATGTTTGATGAAAAGACTTAATTTAAAATGTCAAGGTGCATAACTTAATGGGTGTCTTTCAACAATAAGATTGCTGAATTCCATTAGTGTAACCCCAGGGTACTACTTAATCAAAATGCATTTTCTCTGATGTACCTTTTTCCTGACATTTGTAAGAGGTAGACATGTTTTTTGTGTGTTGGAGAAAGTGAGCAATGGACCATTTCCCCCTTATTTAGCAGCATAAATCTAGCAGGATTTTTATATTTGCAGTTTGTAATTATTTATTGTAAATTTATAACATTATACTTTGTGTGACATTACCCTGGAATCAGTTTTAAAAGATGAGTTACCACAGATGCAATGAGGTTTCTAGAGTGACAGTAAATTTACCATCTCTCTTCTGACTGTCATAATCCAGCACTCTCTGTTTTTTTTTTCTTAATTTGGAAAGTTGTGGAAATGTAAAAATGGCATCTTTTAATTTTGGAGCAAATGGATAGCAAAATGTATATTTGCTGTGCTCTCCCATTCACTGCTATCGATGTTTACCATGCAGTTGTTTACTTGTTTACTTCTGCATTCCAAACCCCGGAAGTGTGAAAAGGGTCCATGGGGCAAAGTTACTGTTGTGCGATCATGATGTCAAAATCAAGTTGCAACCATCCACATTCTAAATTTATTTGGAAAGATGTTTCTATACAGGTCTGTGTTTGCTTCTTTTTTTACTAAAGCCATTGAATGCTAACAATATGCTTATAATATGCATCTAGAAAGTATTCACAGCGCTTCACTTTTTCCACTTTTTGTTATGTTACAGCCTTATTACAAAATTTATTAAATTCATTATTTTCCTCAATATTCTACAAACAATAAATAACCCATAATGACAACGTGAAAGAAGTTTGTTTGAAATCTTTGCAAATTTATAAAAATAAATAAATAAATCACACAAGTATTCATAGCCTTTGCTCAATACTTTGTTGAAGCACCTTTGGCACCAATTACAGCCTCAAGTCTTTTTGTGTATGATGCTAGAAGCTTGGAACACCTATTTTTGGGCAGTTTCTCCCATTCTTCTTTGCAGGACCTCTCAAGATCCATCAGGTTGGATGGATGGAGACTTCATGGCTTGGTTTGTGCCCTGACATGCACTGTGAACTGTGGGACCTTATATATATATTCCAAATCATGTCAAATCAACTGAATTTACCACAGGTGGACTCCAATCAAGTTGTAGAAACATCTCAAGGATGATCAGTAGAAACAGGATGCACCTGAGCTCAATTTTGAGTGTCATGGCAAAGGCTGTGAATACACATGTGATTTTTTTTTTCCGTTTTTTTCGTATTGTCTGTAAAATATTGAGGAAAATAATGAATTTAATCCATTTTGGAATAATGCTGTAACATAACAAAATGTCGAAAAATTGAAGCACTGTGAATACTTTCAGGATGCACTGTAAAAATGGGCTTTTCTCTGATTTCTGAATGCTTAGTCTAATTGTTAGAACAATTTAGTCAATTTAGATCATCACTTGATCCACACTGAGGCAGCAGAGGTTAAAAGTTGCACTGCATTCAGAAGACTTTTATGTCCAAAGCATCTGGGATGATATTAGATGAGTTTTTAAATGCATGCCATTATGAATTGCATTCAGATAAAACACACTTGGAGGTCGATGTTGAATTACTTGACTTTGCTGACAGTATTCATTGTCAGAAAGGATATAATATTTATTTTCAAATGCTTAAAAATAAACAGGATATAATCTCATAGAGGCAGCTGTAAGGATTAACACATCACACTGACGCCATCATCTTGCCTTTCTTTTTTCTGGCTTACTGTTTTACACTTTTGGCTTCAATGGCGGCTGATTTATGTACTTGAAGCACACACAAAAGTGTTACTTTTGACGTGACTTGTCTTATAATGAGTAGATGGTGTATTTGTCTCTGTTGAAGCTTTTGCTAAACCCAGCACAACAAATACTGCTCTTGCAGTCTTGAGTAATGTATAATTGATCTAGCCTGTGTGTGTTCGGAAAGGATAGTAATGAAAAGACAGCATAAAACCACATAACACTTCCAAGTGTATGCATGTATGCATTCTTAAATCCATAGTTCACCCCAAAATGAAAAATATGTCATCATTCACTCACCTTATATCATGCATATCATATCAAACCTGGATGACTTTTCATGTTATGTGGAACACAAAAGGAGATGTTAGGCAGAATGTTAGCCTCAGTCACCATTCACTTTCATTGTTTGGAAGTGTAAGCAATTGGTTACTGAGGCAGTCACTTTATGACATTCTGCCTCAGTTACTAATCATTGATTGCTTTTAACTGGAGGGTATTGCTTTAGAAGACTAGACTTAGACATGTTTGCAGTTTAATTAATTAAAAAAAAAAACGTTCTGGGTTACAGCCCTCAATAGTCTCAATAATTGCCATCAATGGAAAAAAAAACAATTGCCCCCAGAATGCTGTAGTTACAGCATATACCAGCAGGGGCTCTCTGGACCATGCTAACCAGCCAAACCTTTACCACTTGAAAGTCTCTCCCACCTTGAATCTGCCTCTGACTTTTTCTCTTTCATCATATATTGTGCACTCATTTGTGATTGTTACTTGCATTTGTATAGATGCGGAATTTGACAGAGGGCATATGAAGAGTTGATTTGTATTTGATAGACAGGAGGCATTCTTCAGTAGTGTGTGTTTTTTCTCAGGGCAGTGGGCGAATGAGAGGAAAGAACAGAAATGAAAGAGAGAGTGATGGATGGCAGAGAGCAGTGCCAAAGGTGAGTAATGAGCGATAAAGGAAGAGAGAGGTAGGTAAAGACCTGTGTGGCACGTGTTCACCCTCACCTCTACTGAAAGCAAACTAGCAGGCAGGGAGGTAAAGCTGTTGCTAGGAAACCCATCAGGAGTACCAGCAGACAGACAAGGATGAAACAGAAGAGCAGAACAACCACAATGAAGAACCTAACCCTGCTTAGACCCTGGGATTATATACACATCCTTATTTCCATGTTCTCTCCTGGACTCGATTACAGAAGCTCAGATTTGCCATTATATAGCAGCTATCTCTAAATCCATTTGAGTAGTATCTGCGAAAAAGCTCCTGTTTAAGTCGCATCCTCATTGATGTAACCTTACATTTAACTCAAGATTGTGCAGCTACAGACCTAAAAGTATATAACATGGGTGTCATGATACAGGTGGTTGTTTGTACTCTGGGTAGACTTAAATGTACAAATGGATGTTTTGGGATTGCCTGTTGCCCCCCTGAACACATGTTCCCTTTATGCTTAGGAAGGTTAGTCGTGTCTTGAACAGGAGAGGATATTGATCTGATTTGTCAAGCGTATCTAGGTCCATCTTTTGGAGAAAAAAAAATTGATTTTTGAAAATCTCTTTGATTGCGGAGGTGTCAGGGGAGATAAGGAAATCTGACTGGGTTAGCCATGAACGGTAATAAGTCACTGATCCTATCACGGCACGTCTTAACTCTGTCTTAATTCTGTTATCTCTGTCTCCCATCCTTCTATATCACACGTGCAAATGAGGAACGTAACCACTATAGACATTGAGGGGGATGCAGGAACCCCAATATTCAGATTAGAGTTCAAACTATATGGGTTTTTCAATGGCCCATTCTTAAAGGTGCTGTAAGTGATTTGTTTTTTCCTTGGAAAAGTATGCAAAAAATGTTCCTACTCCCTTAAAGATGTTAATGAAATAAGTGTCCTGAGATATCTCACGGGTCTCTGTGACAACTGTACACTTTGTAAACAGCAAACAAAATGTTTTATTTATTTATTTTTTACTTTTCACCTGTCAATCATTTTGCTCATTCTCATAGTGTTGTATTTTAAGCAGATCGTTGAGGCTATGAGTCATAATGTTTGTCAGTTGAGGGCGCTATTGTGCCACTGTTGAATTTGCCAGCCACAGGAACTTGCCACAGTTCTATGTATTTAGGCTGTCTCAGTTTCTTCTGTCTCTTCAAACAAACCCAGACTGACGCAATGACATTAAGATCAGGGCTCTGTGTGGGACATATCATCTGTTGCAGAACTCCTAGTTTTTCTTCTATTTTCGTCTTTTTGCAGAAGGAATGTTTTAAAGTCTAAAATTAAAATTGACTTTTGACACACGAATGCAGAGGACATGAAATAACCTTAAGACAAGTGTATTTGTGAAACAACTCATGTGCCTAAGAATTTCGTACAGTACTGTATTACATATGGTATGCTGTAATTTACAAAGATTGCTCTCACAGTAATGCACTCTATGTTCAAATCTATGGTTTAAGTCATTGCACTGGAATAAACATACATTTTGAAGTTTGGATTTTCTGTCGCACTAGCACCACCAAATAGAACTGCAAAATCTTTTCAAACAACCCTAAACGAATATGCTCCCTATCAAATAGTCCAGCCCCCAATTCACACCATTGGTTGAGTCAGTGTTACCGTGTTGAGCAGGATGAGTCGCTCAGAACAAACCGAGGAATTTTTATATCGCCAAGAGACAGAGTTTACCGTTTTCTAAAAAATTAAACTATGAATGGTTTCATTATAGTTGTCTCTGTATATTATAAATAAATTATGATAAATTATTTTAACACTGAAAAAGTTACACCCTTCATCTTTAAAATACACAGCTTTAAATGTATATCTGCAAAGCTATATCCAATCCAATCTTCTTTTATCATGACTATGTAATGTGACTATTCCTGTAACTTTGACATACTTGCAAGGGTGAAATGGCTGCAAAAATTATATTGATATGTGCGACAAAACGTTGTTGAGCTGAACAAATCAGGAAATGGCTATAAAAAAGTAGTTCAGCGGTTGATGCCAATTTCCACTATCAGGTCAATAATAAAGAAGTTTAAATCAACTGGAAAAGTAAACAAACAGCCTGGAAGAGGATGTGTGTCTATACTGGCCCCACACAGTGAGGAGGATGGTTTGAGTGGCAAAAGAATCCCTGACAATCAATCACAGTTGTAGAATTGCAGACGTTAGTTGTTTCTTGGGGTCAGATAATTTCAAAAACGGATGCCATTCGCATAACCACATAACCAACCTGTTTAGTAGAGTTGCCAAAAAAAAGCCTTTGCTTTCATCAACCAACAAACTCAAGCCTCCTACAGTTTGCCAGATGTTATTGGAACTTTCAATGGAATCAGGTTCTGTGGTCAGATGAAGTTAAAGACAAAGAACAGCAGTCCCTCCACTAAAAGACAGGTTTATTCAACGTTACTGGTCAAATAGCACACATTTTGAACAGAATAACTAATACAAGTGCTCAAAAGTTCACGTTGTATAATTACACTTTTAATGCCTTGAGAATGTTTTGCCCAATAGACTTCCATTTTAAGTGCATTACTGTAAACAAATTTATTTTCTTTGTTTTACAAATTTTAGAATGAGTCTAAATTCTTTATGTGGTTATCAACAGATACAGACTATAGAGCTAAACTTAAACCTAATTAATGCAGAACATTTCTTTAAAGTCATTAATGCACATTCCTTTGAAGAAAAGAAAGAAAAAGACAGTATAGACAGATTTTTCTTGTAGTTGCATTGCCACAAACACACAACAGGGCAAACCGCTGTAATTGTAATCAATGTGGTGCATTTTTCACTGTTGCTTAGAGGGAGAAACTTTTTCATGAGGGGGTATAACAAATTTAAAAATTATGCTGAATTCATCTTTTTAAGGGCTCGCCACAAAAGTCCTTTTGTTCTTTGGCATTGACAAATGAACAAAGCACCATCCTACTTTCAAAAGAGCTCTGAATCACTGGAGAGATTACTATGTAATTTTAACCAGACCTATTCATATCTGATAGATAATACAAAAACTATCGACACAAAGACACCAGCCCACTTTCGTCTTAACAGAAAGCCCTAATGTATGTCTACACACTAACAGCTCTGCGTCGTGTTCCTTTAGATCACTTTGACAATGTGTGTGTACATGCAGGGCTGACGCACACTTTGCCTGAAAACAAAGACACGAAAGTGATTGTGTGCACGCGAATGTGCCATTTTGCTAATTTTCCAGGGCTTCTGACAGGTTTGATAACTCTTCTGAATTCTGCTGGCTGGGTGCCTCTTACTTCATTACCTCTAATTGTATACGTGTTTTTCTGGTATGCGAAACAGAAAAGAGATACTTTTTATTTTTTCGTGCTAAGCTATGGCTTGCGTTTATCTTAATTTTTCCAAAACATTCTTTGCAGCTTCGATGGATAATACATCAGTGTCAATTATTCCTTTTGTCAAAATAATATTTTTTTTTCTCTAGACCATTTGCTGTTCATCTTGTATACATACATAGTGTGCTGTCACTTTTGAGTGTGCCTTTGTGTTTTTCCAATCATGTTGCCCTATTACTCTTACTCCTTCACAACAAGATGTTTGCATGTGTTTGAAAATGCATCTCTTGATCTCACGTCAATTTTTCAGATGTTTAAAATGCAGCCTTTTACCTCGCTTGTGCTTTTTCATTCCTTTGTGTGTGTGTGTGTGTGTGTGTGAGAGAGAGAGAGAGAGCGAGGGAGGGAGGAAGGCAGACTAACTGACTGACTGACTGAGAGGGTTGCGGTAAAATTGTTCCCTGCTCTCAGGGCTTGTCGATATTTCCTTTAGAGCTGTGTCAAATGCGACGCAGACTTGTCTTTATCTTTCCTTCGCCATAATGCTATTTATTTCTTTTACACTCTCTCCCTCTCTCTATAAAATTGTTTTCTTTTTCCCTCTCCATCCGTGGATTGGCAGAGGAGACATTTGTAGTAAAAGGGCCTAGCCAGAGGTGATTTTTTTTTTTTTTTTTTCAAGAACACTTTCACAGATTTTGTTGTCAACTTTCCAACAAAGCTTTTAAAATGGAAATTGCAATGGATCTTTTACTTTTTTAATTCACCTCAAGGCCACAAACTCGTAGGCAATTTTGACATGCACTCAGCACAACAACATAATTATAAAAATATAGAATAATTTCAGTGTTAAAACAATAAAGCTGGTGTGTGTTCCTGATATCAAAACATGAAATGAAAATATTTTAAAGCATTTTTGTCTATGACTGTTAGTTTTGAGGACATCTATTTGCGTACTTCTTAACACTGACAACTTGCTGTTTTGGCAGAAATATGCATTTAAAATGTAGTCTTTATCTTTTGGGGCAATGGCCCAAAAATGTTGATGGCTCATGCTGTACTACAGGGTTTTCTTTTTTTTTTTTTGTCCAGTCAGATGCTGTAAAAATGTATAATACCACCTGCGACCAACTAGCAAGCAGCAAATCATTGTTTACGACTGTGATGTAACTATGCCTATTGGCTAATTATAAAAAAAAGGTACAAGCCTTTCAATATGTCCCACCTAGACAACTTGTATTAAGAAGGTACTGTTCTTGGTAAAATCATTAGTAACATAAAATGACATCAGCACCATCTGTGACGGACCACATTAAATGCTCTCATTGAGCATACATATGTAAAATAAATACCTCTAATCTATAGTCATCTAGTAACCTGTACACATGCACACAGACCAGGCCCTGCTGTGTGTGTGTTCTCATCAGAAGGCTGTAAACAACGTCTGCAGCAGATATATAATAACGTCTAAGCAGATCTGGCAAACCAGACTTGCTTCTCTTGCAGAGGAACTTCTAGTGAATGCTGGAGGTGTTTGTGTGCATGTCCTTGTATCTTGTGTGATTGTTCTTCCTCTTTCTGTTCCAATAATATTAGATGATTAGCAATAATTTTGGCCTTTTCCCTTTAATGGCATTGAGTTGTAACTGTAATTGGACCACACCCTGCAACCTGATATTGGTTGTCTTTATTTTACTTTTGTTTTATTATTATATCTCCTTTTTTCACCAAAGCCTTTTCTTTTATGGAAGAGTGTGGAACAGGGTCAAAGCATCAGCTTTGGGGGTCGGGATACCACAATTTGGAGCCCCTGGCTCATGAGGAACAAGAGATATAATGCCCCTGACAAGCAAATCTTTCCTTGGTCCCTGCCTTCAAACCATCACCGAAAGGCGCCATATATGTTTGAATTCATTAGTGTGGTATAGTGGTTAAGGTTCATGGATGTAACCAGAAGGTTGCTGGTTCAATTCCAGCAAGGAGCAAGCCTTGAGCCATCAGCATTGTGCTCTTGAGCAGTGCGCTTAATCCCAGGTTGTTTTGGATTGTTTCTGTCATAAACGTATAGTGCCGCTACATGGCACCATTGTGTGAAAGTCACAGAAAATTCTACCAGCCCGGTTTGTGTGGCAATACAAATTCTAGTCTATATGCCATTAATGTGTCCTTTTACATTAATGGATTATGAATTAACGAAGACCTTCTGCTCTTTACTGCAGGGACGTTCCGATGTACCTTCTGTCAAACAGAAGTAGAGGAGGATGAATCAGCCGTGCCAAAGAAAGATGCTCGCACTCTGGTGGCACGCTTCAATGAGCAGATAGAGCCCATCTACGTATTGCTACGAGAGACGGAGAACATCAACTTGTCCCATGATCTCCTGGAACCTGAGCCATCAGAAATCCCAGCCCTAAAACTGAGGTCAGCCATTTTAATTTTCAAATTGGCCAGTCATCTTAATTCTGTATTTAACAAAATCTTTGTATGGCTTTAGAAGACTTATAATATAGTGCATGAGTCATATCGATTACATTTACTATGGTTTGTTTTTGTCAAACGATTCATAAAGAATGTCCAGTTGAAATCAGTTGAGATATGTCATCTCAACAAAAATGTAAATGTCTATGAAAAGGCATTCACCACCCTTTCAGTAACCCAAATCCACCTCTGTTGCTGTTCACAGTCGCGAACGGGCTGCCCAGTCCACAGCAGGAGCTGATGCAGGGGCACCTGGTCGGGAAATGTGGAAAACAAAGGGCTCGTCGTATGACCTTTACACACAAAATGTGGTCATCAGCATGGAAGACCAGGAACCTCAGTCTGGCCAGACAGCTGAGGGCAAAACCCCCAAAGAGAGGCCCGTATGGCTGACGGAAAGCACCGTGCAGGGGGCCTACAGTGAGACAGATGCTTTGAAGAATGGTGAGTCAAATCACCTATATTGTACCTTATGTGAAAGCTATTTTTTTATACCCTTTTCTCCCCAATTTGGAATGCCCAATTCCCACTACTTACTAGGTCCTCTTGGTGGCGTGTTTACTCACCTCAATCCGGATGGCGGAGGACAAGTCTCAGTTGCCTCTGCTTCTGAGACAGTCAATCCGTGCATCTTATCACGTGGCTCGCTGAACATGACTCTGCGGAGACTCTCAGCATTGAGAGCGAGAACCACTAATCGTGACCACAAGGAGGTTACCCCATGTGACTCTACCCTCCCTAGCAACCGAGCCTATTTGGTTGCTTAGTGACCTGGCTGGAGTCATTCAGCACACCTTGGATTCAAACTAGAGACTCCAGTGGTGGTAGTCGGCGTCAATATTCGCAGAGCTACCCAGGTTTCCTTTTTTTTTTTTTTTTTTTTACAATTTGGAATGCTCAATTTCCAATGCGCTCTAAGTCCTCGTGATGGCATAGTGACTCACCTCAATCCAGGTGGCGGAGGACGAATCTCAGTTGCCTCCGTGTCTGAGACGTCAATCCGCACATCTTATCATGTGGCTTGTTAAGCGCATTACTGTGGAGACCTAGCGCGTGTGGAGACTTCACGCCACTCTCCGCGGCATCCACGTACAACTCGTCATGTGCCCCACCAAGAGCGAGAACCACATTATGGCGACCACTAGGAGGTTAACCCAACATGACTATACCCACCCTAGCAACCAGGCCAATTGGTTGCTTAGGAAGCCTGACTTGAATCACTCAGCACACCCTGGATTCGAACTTGTGTCTCCAGGTGTGGTAGTCAGCATCTTTACTTGCTGAGCTACCCAGACCCCCCTGTGAAATACCATAACTGTGCCAACAAGTTTGGTGCGGAATCGCATGGTTGCGAAATGAGAAGCATTCAGTCCAATGATGGATAATCAGCTAAAGATTGAGTGACCTTCAAATCAAGACAGCATCTCATTGCCTTTTTTCTTATTTTAGCTACTATTTGTTCTGATTGTTTTTTTTTATATACATTTTTCCACATCAGCTGGTGAAGACTCCATAGTAACCCAGGACAACATGGCTGGACGAGGAGCTGCACAGGATGAGAATGAGGAGGTGATGTTGGCTCTCCTCATTCACGAGAAAAGGAGTGGAGCCGGACCAGGAGGTGCCGTCGTCTCCAGATCGACCATTCCTGCGGCTAATGCCAGTGACTCTGACAGCGATACCAGTGAATCAGATGAGGACTCTCTGCCCCAGGCACCAGCCCACACAGTACACCGTGCCATGGCCCTGCGGCCTGGCAGGCATGCAAAAGAGGATGATGAAGATGATGATGATGAGTTTGAGGAGGTTGGGGATGACCCAGTGGTTATGGTTGGGGGAAGATCTTTCTCTTACAGGGAAGTGAGCCAGAGACCCGAGCTGGTGGAACAGATGACCGCTCAGGAGAAAGAGGCATACATTGAGATGGGACAGAACCTCTTCCAGGACATGTACTTCTGAGTAGATCACTTCTCAACTATCTGCATCACATTGTCTCTTTCTTTCTTTCTGCATCTCCCCAATAACTGTTTTTAACAGGATGCATTTTTGATCAGTCTCCTTTGCACACTTTTATCTCAAACGGTGTTGTGTGTCTTGCCAGAGCTGAGAAGTGTAGTGTTATAGCGTTGACTGTTCATCTCCTCTCTCATCCGTCTGTTACAAGACCTTTTGCCATATGCACATACATAATATACATACTCTGGTGCCAACAGACCAAAGTATCTCAGAGTTGTAAACAAGAGTATCATGCACATTGGCAGACAGGCTCACACTCATTTTTTCCTTTTAATGGACTTTTGTTTAACAGTCTCGCCACATTCAGAGACTTCCAATCAAATGACTGTTGCTGCAGAGAACGCTGAGACAATTTCACTCAAAAGAAAACTCCAAACAGAAAGGTCCTGGGGCTTTCTGACGTGATTGACATTTAAATGACGGAGAAAGCTTTTTTTTTTTTTTTATTGTAGTGGCAGACTCACTTAGGCTCTTTTGAGGGTTTTTTTTTTCTTTTCTTTTTGCTCTGTTACAGAGGCATTTCCACATCTCCTTGCTCATTTTTTTTTGCTCGTATTTTTCAAGGTCTCCTCTTCTCAACAGTATTTAGAATGACTTGCAGCTAGAAAGGGAAGAAAAATGAACTTCCTGTAGGTGACTGTCTTGAATTGATATTAAATGGAATTATGATGAGACATGTTTGTTTAGAGTGTGATTGCTTTCCTTTCACAGCAAAGATGAGCAATGTCTTACCTGATCTCTGACTAATTGGACATTATTCACTTCAGTTTGTTTGTCCATGAATGGAAAATTATGTTTTTCAGTTTTGTTAGACTTCTTAAAGCAATAAAAAGCTGAGTGTGAAGTCTCCTTATTCATGAGTGTGTGCATGTGTGCGAGAAAGCACTAACTTAAAGCTTTTTTTTTGTTTTCAACCTTTTCACTTAAATTGTATCTAATCTGAAAGGAAAATAATGTAGAATGGAAAATAATGTAGGTGGTTTGAAATTACCTCTATTGTGTGATAACATTTTTGAGTCTCTAGTGATGTGCTTCGGTGCAGCTGTGTATGAGATGGTGGTCGCATGTTACTGTGGTGTGTTGACGCACAGCCAGAGAAAACCAGCAGTGATGCTGTCACTTCACATTATAACTGCAGCCCTGCATGGAGCCAAATATTGGGTCTTTGCAAGTCGGAGTAGAGTGCGTGCAGAAAGATTGGTGGGAAGTGGTTCTGTGTGGACCGATGAACTGAAAATCACTGGAACCACACATGTATATGATTTATGTCATTTTGTGTAAGTAAGGGATGTCGTGGAATTTCTCTGATGCTACATGAGACAATATTTTGCTACGTTTGACAGTTAGATAGTTGCCCCTAAATTAGTTTTTAAATATTCCGCTGTCATTTGGACTGCAGGTTAAACATTTGCATTGCCCTCACAGCCCTAAAACAATAACAAGTCAGTCAAATTTCATAAAACATAAATGTGCACCACCAGCAAGCCTCATATTTTGTGAAATGCGAAAGAAGACTGAAAAAAACTGAGGGTTATGTAAAAAATGTACTGGGGTAATGTATGGAGTACAATAGAGATTAACTTGTTTCGAACCCTAAACATTCTTTTGTTACAAGGCTGAGAGTACTGCAATCTAATTAGTGTTTGAAAGCATGCTCAAATTAGCCAAAATTGATTCCTCCTTGTGTAACAATTTGTGAATGGACACTTCAATGCAAGCAGAACTGTATATTGTGTAGGCCTATGATTACTTTTTACAAGGAAACATTTCAACTAAATTCACTTACCATGTCCAAACCTCTGTTTAACATATAAATGAATCTAAAATGAAAATAATTTTATTGGATTTTAAATATTTATGAGATTTATTGTTGTAAATCTCTGCTCGCACCCCATTTCTGTGCTTGAATGGGTTGATTTGGCAGACCCTGACCCATTCCGTTTATTAGTCCCATTCACCACTCATACCTATTTTATTCCTGTTTATAACATCAGCGGTGAATGAAAGCCATTTATTCAGAGAATTCTCGACTTTTCAATGTTTGTGAGGTCAAGGTGTTCTGCTGTTCCCATTTGTTATTTTGTTTATGTTGACCTAATACAACTATTTAATTTCATATCATTCAGGTGCACTTTCTACATACTTCAGTTATGGTTTTTAAAGAATAACAGATGCATGACATTGCTCAATATCTGTTGTTGGTTACTTTGCAAATTAGTCCCGTTCTTAGCATTCTTTTGGCCCTGTCATCACTTTAATGCAGAAAACATGAGAAAGATGAATTTTTGGATCCGATAGCCTTCTCTATTAAATTAGGAAAGTGCACACACCATCATCTGTCAGTCATTTAAAAGCCATTAGCCATCTCCTGCAGCTGCTTCTGCTGTGTCCTATCTCAACATGTTACTCTTTAACTCGTGGCCAATTTGTCATTATTTGCGTTGTATTGTTTACCTCTCTCTGTTTACTTCCAAACACACTAATTAATGTTTCTTTCATGGAAAGATGTGGGTGAGCTGGTAAAGGGGGTGTTGTTTAGGGCTAATAAGATAATTATAGCCCCGTTAACATATTTCAAATATGTATATTCATCTTACAAAGACAATGCAAACAATGAATAGCACATATGTAGGACAAACTTGCATGTTACAAATGTGTTCCTAAATGTCTTCACAAATTTCTGTGTTTGATTCGATTTAATGTGCAGATTCCATTCAAACTTACAATATATCATACTTTCATAATTTCTAAATTATGATTTAGGTATGTTATATATTTTTTTATATTACTAAAATGATTCCATTCAGATGCTAAACAACAAGTGTTGTCACTATAGCTAATATTTGCATACTGAATTGCAGTTGGTCTTCTTCCTTGCATCTGTTTGCTTACTGAATTGTTATTGGTCTTTTCTTATTCCAAGCACTGGTATTTCTGAGTGTCTTATTGCAAGTGTGCGCGTGTGTGTGCGTGTGTGTTAGAGTGTCACAACAACATATCAGTTTGTCCCTGGTGACACATCCGCAGGCCAGCATTGTTTGTGCCATGAATTCATCTCACGAGGGCCATTCCTGGTTCCATCACATGCAGTGGCCCCAAATGTTATCTGGACACTTTCTGGTAGTCAAACCAGTTGGTTAAATGTAATCTCAAAAAAAGGTCTTGCATTATTTTTTCAACTATTCATAATTATTTATTTGATATTTTGTTATCTAATGCAGTGTTTCTGAATACTGATTTCTGCAACAACAGTGTTTTTGAGCTGCTGAATCACATAATATTTATAACACCAACCAATATTGACAGAATTTCTATGTCTGACCTGGGGAGTGCGCAACAAAACAGATGTAGCATCTAAGAGTAAGCTGGAAACCTCAATTTGGTTCTAAAAATTGTGATCACTTTAGGTATGTAGCTTCAAGGGTTAGTATGCATGGCAACTAATACAGTGAACATACTTTAACATACTACAAGGCAGATTATGTTTGGTTTAATTTACTGAAGGTAAACACCATGCTTCCAAGGATGTTGCCACATATGTGCTTTTGTTTTGATGAGGATCCAGTCAGTGAGTGTTGAACAACAGATTATGCACAATACTATATCTTTAAAACATTATGATTTAAAGCTATCTCTATTTTGCCTAAAGAACCTTTGAGAATGTTTTTCTGTGATCACTGTGAACATAGGGCCCTATTTTAAGAGCGCTAACACTAAGCACAGCTAATACAGTAGAGAATGCCATGCGCTAAGGCTTGTAGCAAGTAGGTTTGACAAAAGTGTCAGCACAACGTACAAATGGGCTGGATTAAGTGCAATTGAATTCTGAGGTTCTTCTCTGGGATTTCCACCATCTGCATCCTATTATAGTCCATACCCCATCAAGCACCAGCAATAAAAACAAAGACAGCACATTCATAAGAAGTTGGTAGTGTAAATGGACTGTATGCTATGAATTAGAAGAATATAAAATGTGCATTAACTGCGTCCTTAATGAATGTCAGCTATATTTCTATGACAGTGACACGCTCCTTTTACACACATATAAAATGTGATTCTCTTCTGAATTTGGATGTACGCTCAGTTAAATTATAGGTAATGTAAGTAATATTCATCATTTTCATCTACTAACACAAATCATGGTTAGTACTAACAGTGATTATATGGGCATGCACTTCACATCTACCTTTCAATTTTGATTTATTTAAACACACACACACACATTTCTAAATTCAAATGACACTTTAAACGAAACCAAAATGTATAATCAAAAAAACGAAGTGGTACAAAAATCATACCTAATCCAAACATTTTAGTCACTCCTTTCACCGGCCCCTTTTGCAGTGGACTTTTGCTTTTCCTCTGACCCCTCAACAACAGGTGGAAAATTACATTTACATTTATGCATTTGGCAGACGCTTTTATCCAAAGCGACTTATAGAGCCCTTATCACAGAGACAATCCCCCCCAGAGCAACCTCGAGTTAAGTGCCTTGCTCAAGGACACAATGATGGTGGCTGTGGGGATTGAACCGACAACCTTCTGGTTAACAGTTATGTTCTTTAGCCCACTACGCCACCACCACTCCACACTAATGGGAGGAGGATTGATGCCTTGTTTGGTCTGCCATACATCTTGTATGAAGACCCATCAAATGTCATCAGGATGTGTGAGGAATGAACAGGTGTGATGTAATTTCAAACCAAATCTGGCAAAAACTATTTATCATTCGACCAGACATTGTTTTCACTTTTGGCAGTGAACTGCTAGTAGGATGACTTGAATTGAACGCGGGTAAGTTTTGTCCTAAGTAAGGGTATTTGGTATGCTAAATTTAGATAGGAACCATTAAAGTGCTGATCTTCTCACACCAATATATGTAAGGGAATTTAGGGTCTTGAAATATGTAAGCTATGAACTAAATTAAACTGTCCTTATTCTACATTATTATGTAATGAAATATACAATGGAATTAGTTTCATTCGACAATCATTATAAATTAGATAAATGACAAATAATGAAATTATTTGTGTGAATAAAATTCTCCACCATTAAAATCTTAATACAACGTATCATTGTATCTGCTCACAGTTTCTTTGGAAAGGAATTAGCTTTAATATGGGAATTATGATCAGTTCTCTTATTGGAGTAATATTATTCTCATGGCTTATTGAAAATAATTTCACACATATTTAGGTACAGCTTTGAAGCGAAATCTTCTTGCATGTCGTGGTGTTTCCTTGCGTTCTTTGTGTTGCTTGGTTCTTGGCTCTTGTTTTAAAGTTTGTCCCGTCACTGTTTTGGAACACTGTAAGATCAGTTTTTTTATTGTCTGGATGAATGATGAGGTTGGCTTTGAAGCGAGGCCTTCTCATGGTTCTTCTCATGAACTGAATAGAGTGAGAGGCTTCCTCTGGACTTCCTTGGTTTCCTTGGACCTCACATGGCATGGAGCTGGTTCTGACGAGATCCAGAGAAGACCACGAGGGAAGAGTCAGTGGGAAGTCTGACAGTCAGAAGAGTAGAAGAAGAAGAAAGAGTTCTTCCTGTTTGGAAACATTTGAACTGAAATTGGCCTCATCCCCAAAGGTGTCTTGCTCCAATCAGAAGTGACTTTTCTGAGTCACATGGTCGACTGGGCTGTCCTTTCCAACAGTTAATTTTATGGTCCTTTGTTTCGGAGTCTTAATAATTTCCCACTTAAAAATAGTGCATGTTTTAATCATTAACTTTTATATCTTGCAAAAGGTACAATAGGCATGATAGTCGTTGTCATCAGCTTCCTCTATGTAACCAAGTGAGTGTTTGCATGCCAAATTTGACATTCTTTCATGAATATTATACGTGTAGTTAACAAAACCTGAAAATCCCTGGTTAAAATCAGACTGGTTAATTCCTTGGTTATACAACATGGATAAAATATTACACACATTTAAAGAGGTACATCAGGCTATAATCATTCATTTGTCAGTTATACGCAAGTTAACGCATTTCAAAGCAATTGTCAGAATTACCTAGCAAGACTAGGTATTGTATAAATCTTGGATTTAAATGCATTCTGTAGATTTTAGAAGGTTAAATCGGTAAAGTAATGTGACTTTGTGTAGAATGTTCATGGATTAAGATGAAATGTGTTAGTATTAAAGTTGTGTAAATCTGATGGTCTTTTGGAAACCTTTCAAGTAAAAGTCTGTTTAAACTCTGTGTGGAAGTTCAGAAGGTCATGCTGATGGGGCCATGCTGACCAATTACCCTTTTTGGTTTGAATTATGGTGTTTAGAGTGTCTGGACCATTTTATTGTCCAAAGACTTGCCTTCACTAGGACTGTTGATGCTTGGTCCGTTAATGTTTGATGTTGAGGAATTCCAGGATTAAAAAGGTTGGGTTTTTCCAAGATTCAAATCATATTGTTTTAATTCTTCTGCATGTACATGTATAATACTACACATATCCCCCTTTCGACTGAAGATGTTTGAAGTCTAAGCAAACATCTGCAATCGCTGGAAAACAAGCCGAAGAAGACAAACACAAACAACAACAAGACAACACCGCCATCAAAGCTAAAGCACTGGTGTAGAATAATTAAGTGGTTCAGAAACCCGTAAAGGGTAATTTGTTTTTTCTTGGGGTGAATCATCATGAAAACTAGCGATCGTTTATGAAATTAAACCGATTAGAGTCAGTTCGCAATTCAGAACCAAAGGTGAAGGAGTACACATTTAAAACCTGGAGGTTTGACACTCTTCACTCGGGAAGTATCGAAGGCTAAGTCATTACATGAAGGCTTGCACTCTTTTGGAAATTGATCTGCATGGTTCAATATTGGAATGGAATGCAAAGTTGTGGGCTACTCGTTTGGGTCAGTCAGTTTGGTTCACATGCGGTTTGGCGGCACCCCCCTGTGCTATAGGTTTAGTCAGGTCAGTGTGTTGAGTGGGCATCGTCATGTACTGGTGGATTTTCTTACTGATTTCTTTATTTTCTGCAAGCATTTTACATATGTCTGTGTTTGTTTTAGGCTCAGTACCCTTAACACACTCTTGAGTCAGCTGTAACATGTAGTGGTATCAGATTAGTGTCATCAGTAATCGGTGTCGGTATGTCAATGGCATGTGGAGGTGACACATGTGCAATGTGAGAGTTAGTATCAACATGAGATGTGCATACAACATTGAAAGTCTGTTTTACTGAATTTACAGTCTCTTGTAATGCCAACAGTTCACCCATACCTTTATGCTCAGTTTCAAGCAAGAGTTTACTGGCCATGAAGGCATTGATCTACTCAAATCAACCATAACTGTCCTCCAGGTCTAGTTCAGATGGGTCTTTCTCAGGTATTGGCCCGATGACCTTGGTGATTCAGAAGAGTTCATCAGCAGGTAGTGTGAACAGGTCCTTCCTGATGTCCCACACCAGGCGTTTCCTTGTATGATCTGACATGATGTCAGTCTCCGTCACAGCCTCAATCTCAGGACAAAGACAGCTGTCTGCTCAACCCTCCGGGTGCGTTCTGTGTCTCGTTGTTGCAGCAGCTGCCGGCCTCAAGCCCACGTGCCACCATATCTCTGGCCCCACTGTTCAGGAATGTTTGGATCAACCTCCTCACTTCACGTGGATTTGATCCTGGATGAGCTCCCAAGAATCTGTTGCAGGCCCTGACTCAGGAGACCTGGCTGACAGATTACTGTTACCTGTGAATACAGGGGAAAATTAAGAGACCGGGAAGTCTTGTCTGCTCTCTTTGTTCATCTGTTTATTTTTTAACAATCAACTTCGGTTACAACAGTCATTTTTCAGCTGTATTAATGAAACATTTCTTTAGTCTCAGTATTTTAAGTTTTTCTCCCTTTTGTTCACATCTCAATAAACGGATTTATCACTCTAATTTTTTTAATCAAAACAAAACTCAAACAATGCTCAAATAATTACATCTGTCACACGGCTTACATTCTTAGTACATTCTGACTGTTCGAATGTTATCACATTTCAGAAGGTTGTTCTAATAAATGTGCATGTTCTTTACCTGTGAATACATGAGAAAATGAAGAGACCGGGAAGTCTGCGTGCGAGATATCCTAACAACCCGTCAAAATAAGAGTCTTTTCTCATATTGTCCATATAAAGATGACAGTGCTTTTCAAAAGTCCACACATCAGCATGTATATAAAGAAAACACAGTTATCATTTCAATACACTTATAGCAGTACTCACCAACACCAAATACAATTGTGTACACATTTTGTGCGTATCACACATAGATCAGCACTTTGATTAAAAACATGACTGATTCAGCTAATGGTAACTTGTGGAGACAACCTCAAACCACGTGGCGACAACCACAAACCCCAAACTATCGCCCCAGCAGCGGGAACCTGGAATGCGCAGGGCATGGACTGGATACAGAGCATTTAGCCTCTGATCCTCTGCAGAGGAAAAAGGGAAAGGGTGAAAAGTAGAAAGCTCCATTACCTCACATGAGAACACTGGGAAGCATTTAGGCATAAAGGCCGGGATGGGCCTAAGGAAAACCTTATCTCCGCTAAGGGAGAACTTAATGCACGAGGAATGAACAGAGAGTGCATGCAAGTCACCATAGAGAGGTCCCACTCAGGAACAGTTCTCCTAGTTCACCTTGAGGGCACACTTCATAAATCTACGAATGAGGGGGTGCTGCCCTGCCGTTGAGCTGTCAAACCCAAAATGCCAGGTAGATCTTAATAGTGTAAAAAGACCTGCCCTTATCCATAAGGTCTTGTATAAAACACAAAATATCAGGGACTGAACACTGATATGATGTGGAACCATGCCAATCATAGCACCCTTCAAACACTTGCCACTTACAGTCACATAAGGACCTTGTGGAGGAGGCCCTAGTATTCTGTATAGTGGTGACACTGCTTGTGTACTTTTTCTGACTGTAAACACCTCAAGCACAGGGAGGCTCCCTGACATGAGCTGGACGGGGAACACACATTGTTACTGACTAAATGCAGATCTTGAAAATATTGTCAATGACCCATAAGTAATAGACCCTCCTGCTTTTGGACAGAAATGGCAGTTGTATGCATGGACTCTCCAACAGAAAAATGACTGATTTCCAATCAATCACCAGTAGATTGTTGGCTGCAGTGAAAAAAGTGAAGGAAATAGCTGCAGGCAGCGCTCCAAGCCTCCAGCAAAGATATATAGAGCCCTTAACCTAATCCTTTACTTAACCCTAACTGTGTGTGGAAGTGTCACCCCTTTTAGAGTTGGCCCAGCCCCCTTCAGGAGTAACCCAGCACCTTATGGTGTTACCCACCCTCTTTTGATATTCTGCTATCCTCTTTTGGGCTGCTGCTATTTGGTAAAATGGCTTCAGTCAAGTCAGACAAAATAAAATGATCTACAAAAATGAAATGAATAATGAGTTCTAAAAGAGTAAATTGTAAGGAGTAAAACATACTTTTAGCTTTGGAAATGTAATTACAGTAAGTACAATTATTAAGTTTAACATGCACTTGTATGAAGTATAAAAATTAATTAAATATGAAGTATAATTACTCAAGCACTTTACATCCCTGCTCTTGTGAATTTTTCTTCTGTGAGTTTTTCTATATAAACAAGCAGCTTTTGCTATTAGATCCTGATGAGGAAACAACACACCCTCTGAATAGGAAACTGTCTATTCATTAAGCTTGTTACCCTTCCCCTCCTCTTTTGGCTCTTTCCAAGGTTAGTATTCTATTCTGTAATCACATGACCCAATTGCACTGCATGTTTAATTTGGCAATATTACTTCAGGAATGTCAAATTGAGCACATTGCATTGTGGGATACAGTATTCTTCACAGTGTTCTCTGGTTATATACTGAACATTTTGGCAAAGCTATTTGGTCATCTGGGTGTTCTGTGCACAAAGTAATTTGGTAGTATGCTATCATGAACATTACCATTAGAAACATGTACAGCAATTCGTTAACATCTTGTAAGGTGACTGATTTGATAACAATAGTGATGCATAAGCCACTTGTTTGATGCTGACAGCATTTCAGGTGAAGGAGACCAAATTGCCTACACTGCGTAAATATTACATCTTTAAAAACACATATTGGGCTTTTGTTGTGTTCAATCTATTTCTAACAAAAAACAAAAAAGGAAATATGTTATCTGTGCATTAAATGTTGCATTTCCTATTTTCTCTGTTTGGATCTTATCTAGATACCCTCTTTAAGGTCTAATTGATACCAGTGTGCCATTATGTGAGTCAGTGGAATGGTTCTCATGTCAAGTCATTGTGTCACATGTCGAGATGAAGCAAGTCTTACGCTTTTGATGTTGACTGAATCTCTCTGAAAGCAGCAGCTGCCTGCAGCTGAACAATGCTAATAGTTTTGATATATCTTGTCAACTCATACTTGCTGTGCCTGAAACACAGAAAGAGTAAAACAAAAGATTAAAAGTATTTGTAGAATGTATAAAACATTGACCAACCGATAGGACTCAGTTCTCAAATTTACACAGAAGTCTATAGAGATTTTTTTGCCAAGGAAGGAGCACTTGTGTTAAAATGAATGGTAGAAATTGGAACACCCAATATGGCAGATGTAAAAAAAAGTCCCACGGCTGACTTACAGGTAAAAGAGCCAATCACTTTTTTAGACATTGTCAGTCAGCTTGAGAACGTACATGTGCATTAGCTGGACAACCCCGGAAAATAGCTTTTTTTAACTTTATTGATGATTTTTAATATTTTTTTTATAATAATCTAGATTGGGACTTTGATTCATATGAGATTATACTGTTTCTAATGTAATGAGTTAATTTATGAATGCTGATAGTTCTATTAAATTATCTAATACATTGGCATTTTATGTAAGATCTTTACCTTTATCTTTTATATATTATATGTGTGTGTGTGTGTGTGTGTGTGTGTGTGTGTGTGTGTGTGTGTGTGTGTGTGTGTGTGTGTGTGTGTGTGTGTGTGTGTGTATAAGGACACCATTGGGAGAGAAAATTCAAATCTGACTGAACTGAAAAAAAGTGAATGAGATATGAAATTCTTGAAAAGTAATTAGTTGATTACACCCTTCCATTCTCAGTTGGCTGAATATTTTAATTACAGCAAATATTGTAATTACTTTCATTTTTGTAGACATTTGAGAATGTAATTGCTTACAGTCTCACAAGTCTCAATTTGCTTCCTAATCCTTCAAACATGCTTTTGATTTATTACTATCACAATGTCATAAAGTCATTATATAAACTCAATATTAATTTAACTAACATTCTGTTTGGGTTTCATTTTGGTTCTTTTATTGTATTTTTCTACAAAGTATTTTTGCTGGGGTCAACTTGACTTTTGTGTATCATGGAACATAAAACATAAAAACAGTAAAGTCAATCTCAACACAGCATGGGAGTTAACAATATTTAGGATCCCATATACAAACTTCAGGTGACTTCTATTAACGTTTACAAGCACTTAGATAGATAATCTAACCTGTCTATCCAACACTATACACTGTATCTCTCTAGTACAAGCAAACAGTCAATCAATCGATTCAGTGATTAAGCAATTGAATGTTCCACCCACTGATCAATATAGCAATCAGTCAGACCTTCACACATCAGGGCCAAGGGAACAGTAAATAAGGAACTTCATTACACGTCTGTGTCAGAAAGAAATGAAAGAAGTTGAGCTAGTTGAATATGTAAGGCTTGAGGCCACATGTCCTTGTAATGTATTTGTCTTTATGAGCCTGCTGCATTAAATCACTTATAATACATGCACATACAGTCATGCATAGCTGCCCCCCATATTGCAATTGAAGGTGGCACTGTGGTTAATGTAATTTATGTGTTTTCTGAGCCACACCTCTTCTCGTTAGTGGTTAGTCATGCGGAAAGGCTCTTTGGGATTATTGTCTGTTATAGCATGACCTCTGAAATGGTAAGTGGTGATGCAGGCACCAGAGTTATGGTAAAACCATGCACATTGCAATTATGCATGTCACTTCACCAAACAGACAGGAGATAATAGGTCCACATCCTAAAACTGTGAATCTGTAGTAGCGATAAATAAGTTAATAGTAACACAATAGTTAACTTCAACTAACAATGACAAATACTTTACATCATTAACTGTATTAATATTTAAATATACTGTATACTTAATTCATGCTGTACATTTTTAACATTAAAAGTTCTACAATGTGAACTAGCCATAGTTTGTTTCCAAATGAACAGATACCAAGATTAATAAATGCTGTAAAAAATGTTGTTTGTGGTTTTTGTTCATTTTGCCTAATAAAAACTTTGAAAATAAACGAGAAATGAGAGTCATGTTTTTACAAAATAAAATTAGTAAAAAATGTATAACAAGCAGGTTATGCTAAGTAACATGCTTATGGCAGCTCTTTTCACACATGGCAGAAAAATAGTTCAGTATGATGTCATGTATGGCAGTGCAATGAGATTATCTTGACTTATGTTTGCTAAAATCCAGTAAAAGCACATCCACTCAGAGGGGAAGAAACAGATAAACGTCACTTATGGGTAATGGATTCCACAGTGTTCTTCAGAGACGCCTAAAGGGGTAAAACCGATGAATCAAAGCAAGTGCTAAATGTGGCATTTCTGGTGTATGCAGAATCAAAAGCAAATATGAAATATACTAGAATATTTTTCTATCTTTTAACACTCTCAGGAGCTAGCTGTTGTCTTAGCTGTTTCTGGTGTCAAGAACAACTTAGCTCACTTATTATATCTGACAATTCTACATTTGTTCCAGCCAAGAATCATTATGCTCTGTTGTATCAGTAGGTTTTGTCTCACTAGGACATGACTCAACGGCCTTCAATCATGCCTTGATATCATTCCTTATCAACTGAATGATGCAGTTTAAAAGAATAGTAATAGGAATTAATGTTTTTTGATAGACTGTGCACCCCTGTACCACATGCTGTTCTGGTTGGTCTTACCCATACAATAAAAATGGATGGCAACCAGTGTCTGTCAAGCTGCAAAAAGGACAAAAAACAAAACTTTAAAAGTACCAGATACAAGCAGTCCATAATAATTGTGCGCTATACTCTCAATCTTCTGAAGTCATACAGTAGCTTTGTGTGAGGAACAGACAGAAATGTAACTAGGTGTACTGTAGATGCGTCACAATGACAGAAAAGAAACAGTATCAGTATACTTCCAATAAATCTCTTTTTTTTCAATCAGTCAATCAGGAACTGGAAGTGTTCAGTAATGCTCTGTGATTCTATGCAGCAGTGCTGTGATCAGAACCTTACATATTTTACCTTAAAGCTAGGGAATTTTTTATTAACAAGTGATTTTATTATTTAGGTAACATGAATATTAATGCATCTCATATGTTTCGAAGTGGAAAAGAATAATTATATGAGCGAATTGTTGCATGGCACCGGAACTATTTTTCTTCCGCTCGTCTTGACCCACAGAAATGCTAAAATACACCAGCAGATAGACAGCGCTCACTCTTTCAGTCACAGCTCTCGGTCAAAGAGGGAACAGTGTTTTCCTGAGGTAATGACAGAAAAACAACATCTGGAGTTATTCACAACAAGTAATGACAACCCTAGACATGACATGTATTATATTGGGCTTGTGTGACCATTTTTACTGGTTTATTTAAATAAAGATGTGTTAAAATATTGATAACAATCTTTAATCCTTGTTAATACATGATACCCTTATGAAAACTACCCATGGATTTACTGAAGTAATTTTGTATTAACCATGACTAGTAACCATGTTTTCTATCTTTTTGGCAGTAACCAAGGTTTTGATATAATTAACCATGGTTTTACTACAGCATTACTGTAGTATCCATATGGTAACTTGGTTTTAGTAATAGTAGCCATATAATAATATCTATGGTTAATTTTCTGGTTTTATATGTTGTAGTGATGGGCATTCTGGCTCTTTTCAGTGAGCGCCAAACAGCTCTAAAAAAAAAAATATGTTTTGTATTTTTTAAAGTCAAACAGTTTGTGATAGTTTGACTATAATTAGTGTTAAAACAATTCTAATTAAATTATTACATTGAAATCCTACTCTACCTTAACCACAATGTATTTAAAAATGCATTGGTTTGTTATGAAAAAGAATGCTATTAAACATTTGCATTTAAAGTATAACATTTTATTGTATATACAAAGTGCAAATAAAGCTAACCATTCAAAATGAATACAATCTGAACAGCATAATAGAATATTGCACCATATCAAAGAAAAATAAATAACAATTAGCAAAACTGCAGCATCCCACAAATTGTAATAAATGTAATAAAGAAGGATGCTATTTCACATGTGCATTTCAAGTATAACTTTTTAATGTATATAAACAAAGTGCATATAAATGTAACAATTCAAAATGGTCAACATGATAAATTGGCTCCGCCCTCCCTCACGCGTCTTTGGTTCATTGGTTGACTCTGCGTGTCTGATTGACAGGATCAGCAGGTGAGGCGGCTGTTAGTCTGAGCAGACAGTCAGAACGAATGTGTGCGCTTGAGTATGTTACGAATGAGCAGCAAAGGCAGACGAGGAGATGCAGTTCCAAATGCAGTTCAACTTTATTTCAACAACATAAAAACAAATGAAAAACCCTCAATGGGGAAATAAACAGAAAACTAGGACACACAGGCAGGGGAAACATTCCAGGCTAACAACATTCAACGACAGACAAGGACTGAACCAAAAACCAGGATATAAATACAAAAACATGGGACAAAGGGGCCAATGAACAAACAGAACACAAACTAGATGACAAGGTGATTAACAGAAACCAAAAGGCAAATTAACAAGGGCAGGTGAAAACAATGAACAGTGAACACGAGGGAATACAAGACTAAGGAGCTACAAGGGTGCCAAAAGTGAAAACTAAGGAACTACAAAAGTGACAAAATTGACAAACAAAGGGCAACGGAAAAAACAAGACAAGGTAACCGTTACAGAGTATTTAGGCCTATATTATTTTATTTCTTTTTTCGTTCTTTGAATTTGTTAATTCTATTCATTTAAATCTTTTGATTATTCATATCTAAACTTTTTTATATTTTTATATAGATTCAGCTCTTTTGAAATTCACGAACGACCAATCACTTATATGTTGCTTATACTTACTCACTTTTAAAAGTTAAAAAAGCAGCCTAATAATTTTCTGTTTAGGCCTATATTCAAGTAATAATTTAAGTTTCAAATTTTATCCAAAGAATTAGTTAAGATCCAATTTATTAGAGGTATCGGTATTGGTATCGATATTGGTGATACTGGCCTTAAAGTACTTGGTATTGGATCGAGAAAAAAAGTGTTATCGCCCATCCATACTTAAAGTGGATTTGTATTTTTAAGCTAAGTAGGCTATATTTGCAGGTTGATTTGACCTAAATATATATTACTGTGGATTATTATACAATCCTCTGTTTGTTTCAGAGACCCTTCTAGACATTGGCTCAACCAATTGTGTGAGTTTTTGGACGGGACTATCTGTTCGTACAACAGTGATTAATTTTATAATTACATTTGTTGACACAAGTGTTGCTAAACAATATTTTTGCAATATCAATGTTAATTTAAAGACAACCAGATTTTAAATCCCAAGTTATGTGGAACTACATTAAAATGGTGAAGTCTGTCGGGTTTGTTGTACCCTTAAAGTGAAAGTGTATATGTGTATTTGTGCCTGCATTTGTGTGTGTCAGTGGCACTCCCATCCTAATTCACACTGTGTAATGCATGTAGTCCCTCTCAGTAGACTCACAAATATTTAATACGAAATTGAAAGAGGAAGGGCGTGGGGGGATCTAGTGTTTCTCTGTTCCAGTGTCATGTTGATTTCTCTCTTTTAATTCAATTCAGATATCAAATGTAGCAAAGGATATAATAATAACAGATGTCCTCATTTTCCTTCATCTCCAGATAATCTTCACATAACATCTCCTTCACTGGTACAGAAGTCATTTATAATTACCATGATTATGTTAATGATGATAATGTTAATAATGACATGGGCGAATAATAATGTTGTGTTGGATTATGATGTGAATATTACGATCATATTCATGTGATGCATTACAGATCTTGTAGGGTAAATTACACCTTGCAAAGCTATGCTACTGTAAAGTTGTGCTTTGAATGTGTTCAAATGAAAAAGATGTTTCTCTTTGTCCTCTTGCATTGACAACACTGTATGTGTGAGGAGATTTTGCTCACCAAATCTGTGTACTCACTGAGTTCAAGAAGGTTTGGGGTAACGTCTACACTGATCTACACTAAATTACTCCTGCCATGATGGCATAGACAAAGTATATGGTGTAGGTCTGGAATGGCATACTACCATATTGTTCATAATATTTTAGCATTATGGACTATGACCTCCTAATATAAATTTGGCAAAATCTGCAGTATATAACCACAGCACACTGTGTTGCTTGTGCTCGACTTAACTTGAAGTCATGACGAATGAACCACAATTTTTTTTAAATATCATTATTATTTAGTTGAACTGCCCATTTGTTGTTGTTGTCACGACCACACTGGGCTCTCCCTCTCCTTCTACACTATGCTCTCTCTCTCTCTGAAATTTGGATCACGAACACCTGCACACTATCACACAGATAATCAAGGACACTACAGATATTCACCTTTCACTATCACTCTTCATCAAGCCTCAACAAGGTCTACTACTGTCCGCTCTGCTACCCTGCAGTGTTTCCTTCATCTTTTTCAGTGAGAGTATTATATTCTCTACATCGTGTTATCTGATTGCTCAGACCCTCTGTGTTGTTCTTGTTATTGTTGATCTTCATTTTTCTTTTCTGCATTAAAGATTCACGCTTCTGGGTTCCAACAATCCATCCGTGTGTTTATTGCCTGACAGTTGTGGACCTGTGAGCCCCTAGAATCGCTATCGCCTTTCACCCCGCTAGCTATGGCCATGATTGCTATGATGACAACCAGAAGCACTCAATGAATTAAACATGTCATCCAGATATCAATTAGTGGGTAAATTTTTACCATATGTCAGTGAGTCAAAAGACAGCATGTACCTTCGGTGGTCTTTGTTGTTCATTGCGGCTTTGGCGGAGAGTGTGTGAGTGGAGAAAATGTTGCTTATAATGTGCTTTGTGAATGAAAAGCACAGCAGATTCACTTTATTTTTACTTTCAATATATTTTAGTGCCAACGTTTTTGGACAAAGGATTTTTTCTCCTGCAGTCCCCATGTTAGTACAAGTGCAACTTGCAGTCATGTGGTCATGACTCACCGCATCGACTAGTGGCAGAACTAGTCAACTAATCAACTAGTTGTGAATCTCCTAGTGTGTGTGTTGGAGGAACAGTTCATTTACACTCTCTTTTTCTGTAGCCTGAATAAATAAGTGCAGGCACATACCAACCAAACAGATTGCTATGTAACCATGGTCTTTGCATAAAGAAAAAGTAAATTTCATATTTTGAGGCCCATGTAATGACTTTATAAGCCTGTGAGTCACAGGCACAAAATGACAGTACCACAAAGAGCAACGGTCTTGGAATAGCTCCTCTAAAATAAGCGTTTCCTCCCACTTAGCCCTCTAGCTTTCGGAATTGTAGATCGTTACACAATTTTCCTATGGAAGAACAGAAGCTTACTCTCTGAAATAAATGCTTAATCTGCCAGGCCTAGTATTTCTGTTTAATGCATAAATGTACATCATTTGGATCTTTATTAGCTGTCTTAGCTGACACAAGCAAGGTCTCATTGGTGACAAGGATTATGATGTTTTGTCATTTGTCTTTGGGGAGTTGCTTGTAAATAAATGTTTTGTTTACAATCCTATTGTGTTTATTTTATGTTTTATTTTTTTGCTTTGAAATGGAAGACATTCTGCCATGCTGATTGAAAAGGGGCAGGCGATCATTACGCTTTTCTCTCATCCAGTCAGACGGGCTGATAATTGCGGGCATACGTTTACCCCCCTCCCAATTTATATGCAAATCAAAGAAATCCCCCAAGCCTTCCCTCAATGCCTCTACCACCATTGTTACTAAGTTACTGTTGTGACCTGTGTAAATTCTAAGACAATTACAAGTGCCCCATACCTGTCTATGAAGACTTCTGGACGACTGGAAGACTTAACTTTATTGGATGTATGGGAAATTCATCATTGTTGTAAATGATGATTAAGGCTCAGGGGCACTGATGTTAATGGAACTGGGGTCTACACGCAAGATGGAGGATTGAACTATTCAATTGTTTTCTGTGGACCAAAAAAATATTGATCTACGGTAATTAGAAAATGGAAAACTGGGTCTTACAGTCCTGTTTGTAATTTAAATGGACAGAGGAGATAGAGATGGACAGTGTTCACTAGGTAATTTCCTCTAACCTAAAAATAAACTCTTGATCAACTCACCTCTCCAAGCATTGGTTTTCATATTGATTATACTCTCTGTCTTTGCCACAATGTATTTTTTATAAGAAATTTTAGGGGGTTTAAAGGTTGCATTTTTTGTGGATGTCATCTTGGATTTACACTGACACCTAGGGGTGTGGATGCAGCATCATTCAAATATTATAGTTATCAATACCATTGTACAAATTCACAATTCAGAGTCAGACAGGATTAATTTTAATCCATGATTAAGCAAGTAGTATTTGGCTGGTCATGTGATCCTAAAGGCGGCGTCTCACTACCCGATTTTTCCAGTGATTTTCAGGTGCTTCGTTAACATAATCACCAGGTAGGCAGAGGGAGACAGAGCGTGCATTAGCATCTCTCAGTGGGCGGAATTAATCACTTGACTGTCGGAACTCCCTGCTTAGTTAATGTCTTTGAAGACTGGAAAAACACATCTGTTTTGTTTGAAATTGAAAAAATAATTTTGTCATTGAGGCAGGGTTTTGTGTTCCCGTGAAGTGACCAATAAGCATCTTCTTTAACAGAAATATGTCAAGCTGATGTGAATGTTTACCCCTTAACGGGGCAAGGGCAGCCTCTGCCACCTTCGTGAAGATGCGAGGGGACAAGGACAGGCCGGAAGGGAGTACTTTGTACTGGTACGCCTGACCCTCGAATGCAAACCGTAGGAAGGGTCTGTGTCAAGGTAGAATCGAGATGTGGAAGTACGTGTCCTTCAGGTCTACCACCGCTAACCAATCTTGATGCCGGATGCTCGCTAGAATGCACCTTAGCATCAGCATCTTGAACGGGAGTCTGTGTAAAGCCCGGTTCAGAACTTGTAAGTCCAAGATTGGCCGCAACTCACCGCCTTTTTTTGGAATAATGAAGTAGAGGCTGTAGAACCTGCTCTTCATCTCGGCTGAAGGGACAGGCTCTATCGCATGCTTCTGTAGAAGGGTGGCTATTTTCGTGCGCAAGGTGGCGGCATTCTCGCTCTTCATCTTGTTGAAGTGGATACCGGCAAACCTGGGTGTGCTGAATCGCGTAGCCGATTCGGATGTCCTGGTCAGCTATAGCAACAGTTGGAAAGGGGAGGCCACACTGACAGGGTTTGAGCCCTGTGGCGGTGATAAGTCGAGAGACATCAAAGCACTTGCCTGACTCCTGATACTCACCGGCGGATCGGCCGAGGAGTGGGGAGGAGGTGTTTCGTCCTCGAGGTCCGTCGAAACCATCTGGGTTTGAGCATGTTTGTGTCACTGCTTGGTGCGCAGGGGAGAGACAAAAGACGGTGGTCTGGGTGACGGCCAAACACACTGGTTATGGGACCCAGTGACTGAGGAAAAAGCTCTTTTGTTGAGTGTTTGGATACAGCAGCTACTGGAGCGTGTGGCAAAACAAAGTGAAAAACAAAAGATTGTCCTCCCAGCCCTCCACTGTAGGATGGAGGGGTCTGCTTACCAGCTCCAAGGAAGTGGATCCATGCTCGAAGTGGAACTCATCAGCTCCTTGTGCACTTCTGGGAAGAAAGGCACACAGCGGTGGCCCGGGAAAGCATGTCCATCATCTCAGCGTCTGCCCGTGACTGGGCAACCACACCTGAGGGGGTAAGCCCAGCGGAGGTCTATTACATTTAATACTTTTGGCCTTCTATTATTTTATATAATGTAAACACTAGCTTTATATTTGTATACAGTTTTAGACTAGATAAATATATTGTAGTCTACATTTATATAACATTGTGTATAAATATGCATACCTTACAAGTTTGCACTTATATTTTATTTTAGTTCATGTTGCTTTTATATATACTTTTAAAAAGTTCACTTTCTACCAAATGACACACGTTTGTTGCCCTGCTCTTTGCACAATGTGACAATAAATGTGTGAAAGGAAAGGATGCAATTTCTTTGCTATGCATTCTCAATAGGACATGTCTTTAACAAACAATCAATCATATCAGATGCTGCAGAATCTTGGAGTCATATTGAAAAATACCTGTGTATTCAAAAGCTTCAGGATGATTGGCTGTGAAAATGGAACCTGACAGTGAAGCATTGAGAAAAATCAAGGGCAGTCGTTAAGTGTGACAACTTACCTCTGTTTTTATAGGTACGTGTGACAGGCTCATTGACTAGAATGGCAAGATCAGCAAAAAGTGTCACAAAGTGTGACACCTCTCAGCCAAATCAAGTTGCTCTGAGTCTGCTAATATGGAGCCAGCTTAACATGGCAGCCCCCGTGAGGGGACCCTCTCCATGTAAACTGAAACAGTTTTTTATACAGTTACTGAAATGAGTCTACATCTTTTGTGAGTGTGCATGATTTGCATTTATTTCAAAATTGCAATTATTTGTTTTTAGACTAAAACTTTTTTTTTAATGAGGAAAAAATGACTGAGTTTACCTTTAAAGAAATAGTTTAGCAAAAATAAAATAAACCCAGAATTTTACTGAGCTCACTATTTGCAGTAAACGTTATTTTTATATTTTCTTGCAGGTATTCTTTAGTTCCTTTATCAAGACAGTTTCCTAGCCGGAATGGTTTGCTGGTCACCACAATGTAGGTGATTTGAGGTTTTACTCGAAGTCTGACCTCCACACACTGAAAAAGGGGTTTTGAATATAGTATAAATTCTTTACGCACAAGTATCAGAGGCTCTAGTGAGTCACCCTGGTGACTGAGATACTGACACAAATTCTGTTGTGACAGAGAGAGAGGATATCCACCCCCATCACCCTACTGAGCCAGTCACTGTATCATCCAGAAACAAGCAACACTGACTCTGCCATCACTGTTTAACACTGTAAATGGACTCATGTGTAGATCCTAAGATGCTGAATTTCTCTGTTTACCAGAATGTTGCATGATCCATTTTCAATGAGTCTTTATTCAGAACCAGTGTAAATGCAGTATGCTACACAGAATAATAAAAATAGCCACATATAATATAACCAAATTTTCCATTGATTTTCGGTCTAAAAGTATGTGTGGTCTATAGTTAGTATACTGACTTTTGTCTAAAACTGTGTTCAGTATCAATCCAAAATATTAACCAAGAGGCTAACTTACTGACTAATTAACTAATTGAGATGAAACTCTTTAGATGAAAATAAGATTTAAATATGGCATCTTTATGGGTTCTTGAAAATAAATGAACAAGCTAATGGCATGATATGTGAACAGTAACAGTAAGCTGAAGGTGGGAATGGACTTTTTGACAGCCTTGGGTTTGAATTCAATCCATTTGAATAAGTGCATTAGGCTCAATGAAGATGAAGTTGTGAGACTGATATGAAGTCCTTTGTGAAGGACCAGAGTCGCTAATTCAATCAATTTTGATGAAAGATGCCAAAATGAATAGTTGGATCCTTTTCTTTTTATTTTTCATTTTTTGGCTTTGTGCTGAAAGCTAAAAAGGAACATAATAAGTAATAGGCTGCAGTCAAAGGCAGCTGGGACAAGCATCACAATATCATGTGACCTTCAAATATCATATTTTTAAGCTGTTGATTTGGACCCATGGAAATAACATATCTGCTTGTAATTTCCTTTCTTTTATTCTCTTTCTTTCCTTGTTCTCTTTCTGTCTTTATTTCACTTTACAATAGCCTTCTTTTTGTATTTTTTTTTCTACATTTATATTTCCTATCTCATCTCATACGTTAAAGCCACACAAATTTCATGATATGTTCATAATATTTTATAATTGTTTGAGAATTTTTATTACGTTTGACATTACATGTGTGTTGAATTTTAAATATTGAAGATGGGGATGGTCAGATGGACAGTCTAACACACAAATGCACATTTGTTACACTGCTAGTATGTGGCTTCACGTGTCTTCTAATGACATCCACTGTGGAAATGGTGGAAAGGCTTAGACCTCTTGCACTTCTGTTTTATGTTTTTTCCTCTCTGATTACAGGTTTTTCCATCTGTGAGCCCTCTTCACCAAAGAGCCTAATGTACAAAGAATGTTTTTTTTTAACCCACATAAGTTTCATAGTTGACTTCACACCAGAGGCAGAGAAACATTTCAAATAAAGCCTGATCCAAAAACAGTGCAGTCATGTAGGTGGGAAAATGAATAGTGCAGACTAACAAATGAAATCAAAGGAGCTCCTGATCAGTGGGCAGCTGGTGGTACATGTGAAGTTTAATAAAAAAAGAAAACATATTCCTGTTCTGAAGGATAAAACTATAGGCTCTTACAATTATTCAGTTCCTTTTGATAATCTCATTCAGTATGCCTCTAAAGTGAATTGTGAAAATACTATATGTGAAAGTACTTCTAATAGTAGCTATATTATTCTTAGACTGTCATTACATTTCGGTTGTATTATCGGAAAATTGGGTTTAGAGAAATGATATGATTAATATTATTCTTACAGTAATCAAGTTCAAGATAAAAGTGTGAAAAGTAAAACTGAATGAATTAGAACAATACAAAAATAATGAGTTAGTAGAGTTAGTTGCCAGTTTAAAGGGATATTTTATCTAAAAAATGAAAATGATCTCATCATTTACTCACCCTCATGCCAACCCAGATGTGAATGACTTTCTTTCTTCTACTGAATACAAACAAAGATTTTTAGAAAAATGTCTCAGCTCTGTAGGTCCTCATATTGCAAGTAACTGGTGGGCAGAACTCTGAAGCTCCTAAAAAGCTACATATAGACAGCATAAATTTAATCAATTTGAGTGCTGTGGTGAAATCCATGTCTTCAGAAGTATTTTTTTTACTATTAATTCACCTCCCTACCCAGAAGGTGGTAATATGAATGAAGAATGCAAGTAGACAAAACCATAAGAATTAGAACTCTTAGGAGAGAAGAGAGTGCTAAAGAGGGCTAGTGAAAGTGGACATATATAGGAACAAATTACTTAAAAATTGATCTATTTCACACCAACACCTATTATAATGGTTCAAAAGATATGGTTTTATCCATTGGATTCTTATTGATTACTTATATGCTGCCTTTTCGTGATTTTTTAATCTTCAAATTTCTGGTCACCATTCACTTACATTGAATGGACCAACAGAGCCGAGATACCCTTCTAAAAATTTTCATTTGTGTTTTACAGAAGAAAGAAAGTCATACACATCTGGGATAGCATGAAGGTGAGTAAATGATGAGATAATTTTTATTTTATGGTGAAACTATCTCTATAATTGTCATGCGATTGACATGTCTGATTGTATTATGTGATGTTGGAGTAATGCTTGTGATCAATAATCATTTTACATGTATTATTTGAAACAAAGACAGAGTGTGTTAAACATTAGGGCTTGATTTTCTCCTACAAACACTGACTAAGTGTTGAAAACCAATACAGAGCATCCTCAATGGGGCACTGTTCAAACCCTGTCACATGGAATGTAGTCACACTTGCAACAATGTGCTGGAGTAATTGAAAAATTCCAATTAAGTCTTGTCAACTATCTGCCCTAATTGATAAACAGCTTCATCTTGAGTGACTGGCCTTTGTGAAAGTCTTGATTGTAAGTGATGGGGCTGACTAATATTGTGGGTGCTTCGCAAAAATGGACAGTTACATAAGTCAAAGTTACAAATCAAAGTCCTTACATTTTTATTTTAATATAAATAGCATGACATGCAGTGGGCAGGTAATGTAAGTGTTGTCTGCTAGGGTTTAACCAGGTCATAAATGGATGTAAAATACAAAATGAATTAACTTTTTCATTGTACAACAGTGCACTGTATGGTATGAGCTTTATGTGTTAGGGAAGATACAGTATTTTGCAACTGTAGTTTCCCTAGATTTAGGCGATTTATATCAGCTAAACTACAGTACAGTCAAGCTACCCATTTGAAAAAGCAGTAGCTAGCCACACTACAAATTAAAAACACAAAATAGCTAAATACATTGAAGTAGGGGGCATTTAAATGAACTGATTGACAAAAAAATATTTGAATTTCCAATGCTACATATTCTTTAAGTGAAATGATTTTCTAGAGTTTGTTTTTAGTAGCTTTACACAGATAAGGCTAGTGAGAGATTTCATCATTTTAAAATCATGCTAACACACACACACACACACACACACACACACACACACACACACACACACACATATATATATATATATAGAGAGAGAGAGAGAGAGAGAGATACATATACTCTCTCTGTGTGTGTATATATATATATATATATATATACATAACAAGAAATGCTAACGTGTACATAGTGTCTAGTGCAATGCTAGAAACATACTTTATTATATATTTAAGAACAAACAAAAGAAAATCCGCCAATGCTTGTGTCTGATACACTGTTCAGAGGCATGCAATGGGACCCTGTCTAAAGAAACAAGTGCATATAAAGACATATCACTCCTTTTTCTCTGTTTCATTCAATTGAAAACTGTTTGCAAGAATTATGTATTCTATGAGAATGCTGCAAAAGATCTCCGATGATCTTGTGAAGTACTGTGAGTTTAGTTCACTCTTACACATTGTGAAAGCAAATCTGCAGGTTCAGTAATATATACAGGTATCTTTGTATTAAATAAACAAAGACGAAAGTGATTAAATCATAAGGTAATACAAGACATGTTCACCATGAACCTAAATTGAGTTCTATTTTTTTTTTCTTTAGGCAGCATAAATATGACCAAAATGGAATACAAACACATTCGATAAGAACACACATTTGGCCGCATTTTTTGGAAACACAATCATTTTTTAGGCTTATTTATTATGATGATTATTATAATCATCTTTACATTTATAATTGTCTTTAGTTCTTAAGTTGTATGCTAGTAATTTTCACCTGTTGCTGCATACTGATACTTGCGTGATGGCAAATGGAGCCGTTGGAGACGGGTAAATGTTTGGATTTGGGGAGGTGGTTATTTGGGGGCTCAGTGGTTGAGGCTCAGGGTTACTGATCCAGAAGGTCAGGGGTTCAAGCCCCAGCACCACCAAGATGCCACTGTTGGGCCCTTGAGCAAGGGCCTTAACTCCAGGTTGTTCCGGGGGGATTGTCCCTGTAATAAGTGCACTGTAAGTCGCTTTGGATAAAAGCGTCTGCCAAATGCATAAATGTAAATGTAAATGGTTATATATACAATGTTTTTATTACCTTGTTATTTGTATTGCTTTTTCATTCGTTTAAAGTGTCATTTGAATTTAGAAATGTCTTTTGTTCAAGTTTTTCATGTTCAATAAATTAATTTAATTTCTAAAGCAAAAAAGCAAAAATATTCACCGACCTTGGGGATTGACCATATAATCGGACATTGATATTTTAAATGCGATTATCATTAAATGTTTATTTTTTTACATATCGCCCAGCCCAAAAGGGAACTAAATATTTTCATGAAAAAAAATTACGTAATTTTATGTAGACCTGCACAAACGTGTGTACTCAATTCCATATTGTAACGTGTTACCTATTAATATTTGCATATTTGTTTGTTTTTGATTAGTCTATGGGCAATATAAACATATATTTTGTGTAGAAGTGACATACAAATCTTTTCCCTTGCATCTGATAGGCCAGATACTGTTGTGTAGATTTGTGAATGAGGTGTTCAGCACAGTCTAAACACTCTTGCTTGTCATTTGTAATAAATGTTTTATCCAAAGCAGCTCACAGTACTCTAATTGTATGGACATTTCTTTCTGGAGATACCTGACTTAAAGTGCCTTTCTCAAGGGTGCAGTCATGACGGCACACAAGCTGAGTCTCAGTAACTGAGGTGCCACTTCTACCTATGATCAAATAAAAAACATTGATGCTGACAGACTACACTACAACCAGGGGTGGGAAGAGTAATGAAAAATAAAACTCAAGTAAAAGTACTGTTACATCTTAAAAAATTTAGAGTGAGTAGAGTAAAAGTACCTGTCCTAAAATCTACTCGAGTGAAAGAGTAACTAATTTAAAAGTACTCATGAGTAGTGAGTATTGAGTTCAGAGTTGCGAAATCTATGCCCCTTTATAATAAAAACTTGCAGCAGTTTAAAAATGTAGCTCACATACCATAATTTACATTCCCTTTTATGGATGTTTGCCAGAAATAATAAAACATATAAGTATTTTAAAGGTGTTTGTGACTGACAACTTTTAAAATACATCACTTATCTATGATTCTGTAAACACTACATGAATCTGATTTAAAAAATAAATAAAATGGCGACATGATTACAGAAATTAAAAGATGAAAAAGTTATTTTCAATATCATAATGTATGAAACAATTACATTAAAATCGGTTTATTTGTAGGGTATAAATTTTCCTTAATGCCGAGAGAGAGAGTTTTTGTTGCACATAAAACATGTTTATAACAGTGCAAGGAATGCCAAAAAATAAAAAATAAATAAAGATGAAAACCCACTAAAAAAGCTGGGTCACTTGGTGCATTATGTCCCGCACAATAGAGGGGGTAGAGCAGTGGTTTGGTACAGGGGCCACATCGGGCTTTAAAGGAATAATTCACACAAAAATGAAATTTTTCACATCATTTACTCACCCTTATGCCATCTCGGATGTGTATGACTTTCTTTCTTCAGCAGAACACAAATTAAGGTTTTTAGAAGAATATCTCAGCTCTTTTGGTTCATACAATGCAAGTGAATGGGTGCAACATTTTGAAGCTCCAAAAATCACATAAATCAGCTACATTATAGACACACAGAATCTAGAAAGCAGAAATATGAAATTTACCTCGATATGTTTCTTAAAATTACAGGCAGGATTAATGCTGATATATGGCTTGAGCAAGTTAAACTCACATGATACAGTCAAGTAATTGGCCTTTTTCACTGTGAAAAGCCCTTTCAGGTGTGGAACTGTGTTTGAGGCATACTCCACAGTTGGCGCCAGATCTACAGCTACTGTTCAAATGTGTGATTGGATTTGACAGGATTCACAAGACTCTCTAGCCAATCACATTGATAGATAAAAATAAAATTATTAAGGGGAAGTAGCAAACACAGACAGTGGGAAAATAGCTCTGTAAAAGTACAGTTACAGCACTTAAAATGTACTCAAGTAAAAGTAAAATGTGGCAGGGCGGAGGGCGGGGCCGGGTCGCGATCCTACGCACCCGGTCCCGTATTAGGCTAATCAAGCCTCCGAGGTATAAAGGTCGACTGCAGGGTGTCGTGCGGGAGAGAGAGATCGTTAGTGGACATGTCCATCATGTGTGTGTTTCTGTCTTCTTTTAAGTTTACTATTAAACTATTATTTATATTGAAAAGCCGGTTCTCACCTCCTCCTTTCCATGAATACTTTTACATAAAAGTATAACATTTTTAAACAATTTGAAAAAGTAAGTAGTAAGTAGAACTTAATAACAGTAATGTGAGTATCGTTACTTTACACCCCTGTCTACAACCTTTCAGGGTACTACCATATCTTTTTTTCTTTTTTTTTTTACATATGAGCAAATTACCTTAATTTTGTTTGAATAGTAAATAACTCAATAATCTAGAATCTGTAAATAAATTATCAACCACGTGTAATCGTCTGCAACTTATATTTTATCAATGTAATGCCCAATCAAAACTTCCCATCTGTATTGCTCTATAGGACACCTAACATGTTCATGATCACAAATCCATGTCTGCAGGTTTGAGCGGGAAGATTAGTGCAGTGGCCCTGTCGTGCAGCACACACCCCGTGCCGTTGTCTTGGCTGCTACGTTATCTTGGATGCTGTTTGTTGTGGGTGAGTGATGAAGAGGATTATTTTGCTTTTTTCTCACTCCCAAATCCTCCCAACAATGGGATTTCTTCTGTAATACATCCACCAAGCAGCAGAGGGAGAAGGCCCCTACTGAGTTCCATAAGCAACACTCTCATACAAGCCTCAGTCGTGATATGACACATGATAATACAATTACTGTAAGTTAAGAAAATATATACAGTAATTCATGTGGGATGTTAAGTCAAGTGACAAGCTGCATTTATACAAGAATCCTGAATAATGTTATCGTTAATCCCAACATAGATAAAGCTTGGTACATTTACAACATCGCAGTATCCAGTTTGCAGAATGTGAGATGAAGAACGATCATAAGCAAACATTTAGGCTACAAATGTTTTATTTGTACCTCTAACTGGTAACCTTTAACTCTTTCTACACTTATATAGCTTGATGAAGCATTGTATTTGAAATAGTGTAATTTAATGTTGGAAACCTAAAGACAAAGTGTGGGTTTGCCACTACTGGTATGGATTGTTTCCTTTAGAAATTTTCATCTGAGGTATGAGGCAGTAAAGAGGTGTATAGACTGAAATGTATTGGCATTGGCTTTCATGATGGAAAGTATATTTAATTAAAAGTTTTTAAAGAGTAATTATATGTGGCAGCCTACTGAGATTATAACCTGTTAGTTGGGAGAGCTTGAGTCTGATCTATAATTTCATAACCTATGAACATTCAAAGCAATAGACGACTGAAAATGTCAAGATAAAAATACATGAAAGCATAATGTTTTTACCCTATAGTAAGTGATAATTACAAACACTCATTTTCAGTTAGTCTCATTCTTCCCTGTTGAAATACAGTGAGATGAATGAACAAGAGTGTTTCTAATACTATAACAAAGTAGCTATATGGGAGGTCAGGGCTAGTTGTCTCACTTTTTACTCCAGTGACCCTGACTTTCTCAGGGTAGATTTACTTTTGAAAGTCCATTTCATAGTCATTAGCCTTATTGCATACAGTGGCTCCAAAAGTATGTGTGGTCTATAGTTAGTATACTGACTTTAGTCTAAAACTGTGTTCAGTATCAATCCAAAATATTAAACCAAGAGGCTAACTTACTGACTAATTAACTAACTGAGATGAAACTCTTTAGATGAAAATAAGATTTAAATATGGCATCTTTACGGGTTCTTGAAAATAAATGAACAAGCTAATGGCATGATATGTGAACAGTAACAGTAAGCTGAAGGTGGGAATGGACTTTTTGACAGCCTTGGGTTTGAATTCAATCCATTTGAATAAGTGCATTAGGCTCAATGAAGATGAAGTTGTGAGACTGATATGAAGTCCTTTGTGAAGGACCAGAGTTGCTAATTCAATCAATTTTGATGAAAGATGCCAAAATGAATAGTTGGATCCTTTTCTTTTTATGTTTCATTTTTTGGCTTTGTGCTGAAAGCTAAAAAGGAACATAATAAGTAATAGGCTGCAGTCAAAGGCAGCTGGGACAAGCATCACAATATCATGTGACCTTCAAATATCATATTTTTAAGCTGTTGATTTGGACCCATGGAAATAACATATCTGCTTGTAATTTCCTTTCTTTTATTCTCTTTCTTTCCTTGTTCTCTTTCTGTCTTTATTTCACTTTACAATAGCCTTCTTTTTGTATTTTTTTTTTACATTTGTATTTCCTATCTCATCTCATACGTTAAAGCCACACAAATTTCATAATATGTTCATAATATTTTATAATTGTTTGAGAATTTTTATTACGTATGACATTACATGTGTGTTGAATTTAAAATATTGAAGATGGGGATGGTCAGATGGACAGTCCAGACACACAAATGCACATTTGATACACTGCTAGTATGTGGCTTCACGCGTCTTCTAATGACATCCACTGTGGAAATGGTGGAAAGGCTTAGACCTCTTGCACTTCTGTTTTATGTTTTTTCCTGTCTGATTACAGGTTTTTCCATCTGTGAGCCCTCTTCACCAAAGAGCCTAATGTACAAAGAATGTTTTTTTTTAACCCACATAAGTTTCATAGTTGACTTCACACCAGAGGCAGAGAAACATTTCAAATAAAGCCTGATCCAAAAACAGTGCAGTCATGTAGGTGGGAAAATGAATAGTGCAGACTAACAAATGAAATCAAAGGAGCTCCTGATCAGTGGGCAGCTGGTGGTACATGTAAAGTTTAATAAAAAAAGAAAACATATTCCTGTTCTGAAGGATAAAACTATAGGCTCTTACAATTATTCAGTTCCTTTTGATAATCTCATTCAGTATGCCTTTAAAGTGAATTTCGAAAATACTCTACGTGTAAGTACTTCTCATAGTAGCTATATTATTCTTAGACTGTCATTACATTTCGGTTGTATTATCGGAAAATTGGGTTTAGAAAAATAATGTGATTAATATTATTCTTACAGTAATCAAGTTCAAGATAAAAGTGTGAAAAGTAAAACTGAATGAATAAGAACAATGAAAAACAATTATATATTTTTTTATTTAATATCAGTAGATAGATAAGAAAATATATACAGTACATCATGTGGGATGTTAAGTCAAGTGACAAGCTGCATTTATTACAAGAAACCTGAATAATGTAATCGTTAATCCCAACATAGCTTGGTACATGTACAACATCCAGTTTGCAGAATGTGAGATGAAGAACGATCATAAGCAAACATTTAGGCTAAAAATGTTTTATTTGCACCTCTAACTGGTAACCATTAACTCTTTCTACACTTATATAGCTTGATGAAGCATTGTATTTGAAATAGTGTAATTTAATGTTGGAAACCTAAAGACAAAGTGTGGGTTTGCCACTACTGGTATGGATTGTTTCCTTTAGAAATTTTCATCTGAGGTATGAGGCAATAAAGAGGAGAGTGTATAGACTGAAATGTATTGGCCTTGGCTTTCATGATGGAAAGTATATTTAATTAAAAGTTTTTAAAGAGCAATTATATGTGGCAGCCTACTGAGATTATAACCTGTTAGTTGGGGGCGCTTGAGTCTGATCTATAATTTCATAACCTATGAATATTCAAAGCAATAGACGACTGAAAATGTCAAGATAAAAATACATGAAAGCATAATGTTTTTACCCTATAGTAAGTGATAATTACAAACACTCATTTTCAGTTAGTCTCATTCTTCCCTGTTGAAATACAGTGAGATGAATGAACAAGAGTGTTTCTAATACTATAACAAAGTAGCTATATGGGAGGTCAGGGCTAGTTGTCTCACTTTTTACTCCAGTGACCCTGACTTTCTCAGGGTACAATTATTTTTGAAAGTCCATATCATTATGCATTTAAGCATAGATAGATATATAGATAGATAGATAGATAGATAGATAGATAGATAGATAGATAGATAGATAGATAGATAGATAGATAGATAGATAGATCGATAGATAGATCTATCTTGTCTGGATTATTCAATTCGATTTTCAAATCTTCTGTTGAGTTGCTATTTGACATTTTAAGTATAAAATCATAAGAATGCAAATACTATTCACAGGAGAAGCATCAGAACTGAAATCTCAGGAGATGATATCAACTACATGAGCAGAATACAGGGGAAAAAGCTCAATGGTGTAAGCTCTGCCGAGAGGAGAGATGATGTAAGCGTTTATGTAATCTGCAAATGCGAGATGCGCATCATAGCGCCTCCTTGAGGCCATTACTGCATCACAGAAAAGAGTGTGGCCACATCCGAGACCCATAATTCAGTCACTTATTAACTTTTGAAAGGGTGTCTCCGGAAGTCTGGTGTAGGTTTTTATTTCTTTTTATGATACTGCATTATTGTACAAATTGTAATGTTTTTCAGTTGATGTGAGGGTGCATTTAAAAACCAAACTTTTAACATTGAAAAAACACTCACTGTACCTCGATCAAACAAAAAGTAAGCTATTAGAGCCAAAGCTTAATCTCTGCATCCTTCCTCCACGCATTCTTTATCATATTTGTTTTTACAACCAATTTTAAAATGTACTGGCACTTACTGGGCAAAACCCGATACATTTGAAAAAGCGTTTATAGCTAAGATGGGTACAGTTTGGGTAAAACATGTAAAATGAAGTTAACGAGCAATTGTGTACATTTTTAAGCACTATTTCATTGTTTGTGGATTCTGAAGCACGTGGTCCAATCAGAGCATTAAGGGGCGTGACTTTTTTTCGCTCGATCTTTCAGCACCCTGGACAGCAGCTTGCACTCGACTGCTGGAGAGCTGGGGCGGGTTGAGGGTACTCGTCTTCTCTAGTCCAAAACAACTCATATGAGAGAGGGGAGATTTTTAAACAAAACCTTTCAGGTGGTATAATTTCCTGTCCTTTTACGGCAGTCTGTGGTCTTTATTCGATTTTGGCTTGTCGATGTGCGCTGGTCCTTTGCGACGAGTCTCTCGTCTTCTGCGTCTGGGATCCCAAACAACAAACATTAAAGGTGACTTTTGGCGTGCACAGTGATTGAATCTCGCTGGGAAAATTCATTTTCACAAACTTAATTGTACTTTATCATATTTTGAGATGGCTGCTGAGAATGTTGATTAGTTGGATGTGATACCGTCCTGCGTAAGTAGCATGAAGTTTCTTGGTTCTTCTCCAGCCTGGTTCAGGCTTTAATGCGCACCAAACCTCTCCTCGCATATTTGTAACCATTCATCATCCACTTTTTTGTGTACTTCAGCCTAATTACGTAAGACAATGTTCTTTTGCGACTGTTTGTACTTCACATAATCCCTGAAAAGAGGAAGAAGCGAGGAGCCAGCGGAGATTTTTCCCGCCTGAATTCGTGCTGTGAAGCCGCATCATTTCCTATGCCGTTTTAAGGTTTTAAGATTGTCTAAGAGAAACGTTGACAAACGTATAAGACAAGCATAAAGATGAAGAAGTTTCGGAAGGTTTTGGACGGGCTGACCACTTCTTCACCTGTCAATCCAAGTGGATCTCCTTCGTGTGGCAGTGCGGCTGGGACCCCCAGTGCGGCACCGACACCACGGGAGCTGGAGATCCAGGAGACACTGATGTCGGAGCACTTCCATATCTGTAAGGTGGGTGCCCTTCTCCACATTGTCGCAAAGGGCGCATCTGTAATTAGAGATGTGCAGCTAGTTTTGGCCAACAGGTCTGTGCTGATCAATGCAACTTTGGGAGGATTGTTGTTGATAGAATGATCCACAAATTGCAGTGCAACTGCTGCCAAAAAATCTACAGTGAGACATACACAGTACTACCCATTATTCACAGTAAACCACAGTCAGTCAACTAGTTCATCAACAGCAGTTAACGGTACTAAATAATTGTAAACTTAAGCACCATTTATAAGATACTAACTATCTATATTCAGTCCCAAAGAATGGAGCCAGAACCTTTGGACTATTGGCATCAATATGTGCCATCCAAGGGCCCCCTCGAACTTTAATGGGACTCAAACTACAGACAAGCCATGTTTCTCAATCCAACTCTCCGTCTTTCATATAGGATGGTTGTACTGAAACTTTAATTCCAGCTTTTTAATATATATATATATATATATATATATATATATATATATATATATATATATATATATATATATATATATATATATATCCGAAATGTTGAAAAACTGTGTTTAAATATATTTGGCTAAGGTGTGTGTAAACTTCTGACTTCAACTGTATATATATATATGTATATATATATATATATATATATATATATATATATATATATATATATATATATATATATATACAGGGTGTAGCAATCATTTCAAAAGTAAGGGGGCAGAATGTTTAGCGTAAGATAAACATACATTTATAAGATATATATATATATATTTGTTTTTTTTAGGGCTGCTATTCTATATACTGTACACTACCGGTCAAAAGTCTTGAAACACTTATTCAATCTTTATTATAATTTTTCACATTTTAGAATAGTAACATCATCAAAACTATGAAACAACATAAATGGAACTATGGGAATTATGTTGTGACTAAACAAAATAAAAAATAAATCAAAACTGTGTTATATATTAGTATCTTTACAGTAGTCACACTTACAAATTGGCAGAAATGTACTATTGACATTTTCTCAACCAACTTCTTGAGGTATGACCCTGGGATGCTATTTAAACAGTATTGAAAGAGTTCCCATCTATGTTAGGCACGTACTTTTCTTTGTTATTTGGTCCAAGTCATCAATTTCAAAACTTTCTTTTTTATTAAATTTTAGTTTTGTAATGAAATAAATTAATAATGTGAAACAATTATATTTTTGTCTACAAAACTAATTTCAAACATTTAAGCATACGCCTTCAGACCAAAATATTTTTAAGATCATGAGAAACATTTCAGTCAAGTGTTTCAAAACTTTTGACCGGTAGTATATATATATATATATATACCACAGTTAGTTCCATTCCTCGAATCTGATTGGACGAGAGATGTTCCATGAGCCCTGATGGTGTGACACTCGGACGTTTCACTGTCTGTGTATCTCTGCATTCATTCTGTTCTAAACTAAAGTGTATCTGTAAGGAGTTACTTGCTTTATTTTTGAAATTACATATGTTAGCCAGCAGGTGGTGGCAACGGATGCAGGTTTGTGTGTAATATGAGCGGTTGGTGATGTAAAGTGAATCTGTTAGTCATTGTTTACATAAAACTGCACTCCCCGATCGCTCATATTACTAATACATTACCAAAGCTAGGAAATAGCTTTAAATGGACAACTTCAGGATTAAGGCTCATGCTGAGAGACACAACAGACTGATTTATCACAGAACTCAAGGTACCTTTTATCAGAGTTTCCACATTGGATACATACTGTTTAAAATGGCAGAGGACATCGCTGTTTCTATAGTGAATGACTCTTGTGCACCGGCTACTGCAAAATAGAGAGGAATACCCCACTTGGATGTCTGTTTTCCACTGAGAAAGCTCAAAGAGAAATCTCTGATTGGGTGTGGCAACAGGTGATTGCACGCTCTCTCTCTCTCTCTCTCTCTCTCTCTCTCTCTCTCTCTCTCTACACCCACACACTTACACCCACACCCACACCCACACACACACACACACTTCCAGCCGTCTATCCTTGTTTATCCAATAACTTGTTAGAAACAGCACAAGCCGTGATACTATTTCTGAAGTGAACTTTTTGAATTACTAAGTAAGTCTTGGATGCATAATTTGCTTTGAACCAGCAATGAGAGATTCCGATTCATCGCGTAAGAAAGTAGTTCCATGCACAAATGCATCCAGCCTGCGGCCACGTGCCTGCGGTCATTTATTTCAATTTAGTTTAAAAAGAGCCCTTGCACTCCCTCGTCTCCCCCGCACTTACACACACACACACACACACGCACACACACACACAGAGACTCGAGTCGCAACCGAAAAATAGAGCCGCACCCGCGCGACTTGATCAATACAACAATTTATATTTTCTGAAATAACTTTTATTGTTGCAATATATTTTGCCCTATTCAGCCTTACATAGCTGTAGTGTAAAACACCACGCTAACCACACCCCCCGTTTTGCTTATACACACCAGTGCATCCTCTGTTGCTGGTTCTAACATGACGTTTTCGAATTAGCAACAAAGACTTGAGCTGTATTAAAGCAAGATACACTTGATCAATACAACAGTTTCTATTTTATCTGAGATATCTGTGGGAACAACACTCGAGGACACACATTATTCCCGTAACGCACACACTTGGGGCCAAAACAGCCTCTTGAGAGAAAAACAGAGTTGTCATGTCATGTCAGCGCACTCCTGCATCTCAGTAGGGATGAAAAAAGTTGTTAAGGTACATAACAGGAATATACCGATTTTGAAGCGATGTTACTTTGACGAGAGCAGCAACAAAAAAGGTAATCCCAGAAGCAATCTCTCTCATTTTCTGAGTTTCTTGCTTTCGATCTGTCAAATACAAACTCTCACACACATGCACTAACGTGACGTTTTCGAATTAGCAATGAAGGCTTCTGCTGTATTAAAGCAAGATGCTGAATATGTTGCGGAAGAAAGTAGTTTCACTCACAAGAACATGTTAGGGACAAAACCAGAATTTTCTTTGAGATAAAACCCTGAATGATGTCTTAAGGTGTGGTAACCGTGGTATAAGCAGAATAATTGACGACCGTTGAATTGTTTAAACTATGCTGTGCATCGTGACCGCATTATCACCTCGGGTGTGCATTATTTTTAAACAATTCAACAGTCCGTCGTCAATTATTCCTTACACACACACACACACACATATATATATATATATATATATATATATATATATATATATATATATATATATATAGTATAATTGATTATGATGCAGGGCTAATAGACAAGTTCTTTGTTACTAATTTGTTTGTGCCATTTAATCTACGAACTTGAAATCAAAGTGAAATCTATCTATCTATCATCTGCTCAGGATTTTGTATTCTTAGGACTCAATCCTCTCTGCAGTGGAGAAGTCAAGTGATAGAGAATCGATGACATAACCGAGGTGTCTTCACTTACATAGAAACTGAGAGAGCCTGCTGTAGTCTCCAGGCTTATGTGATTTTCTTCAAGCTATTTTTAGATTTTTAGAGGCCATTACCAGCCGGATGTGTTGGCGGAAGCTGACTGCAACGATTCTGACACGGCTCAATTTGGTTCGAAGAGAGCTTGAGATTTAGAGCAATCCAGGTCATCCGTGTTTTATTCTTCAACATAGAAAGGAAAAATAAAGCTGCAAGAAAGGAGAAACGACAACAATAACGCTAGAATGGAACATTAATGGGATGTATCATGTGCTTAAATCGCAGTTTAATTAAACATTTGGCTATATGAGAATTCTTTTGAAATATTCTCAGCAAATATTCATTCACTACCAGTCCATGCACACGCCATGTTGCTCAGCTCTCCCCAGGGACTATACGGGGAGAGAGACTCCAGCTGGTACGAGACCTTATAGCCTCCAGTGCCACTGTGACATTAATTTACATATATTAATTTAGCAGACACGTTTACACAAAGTGACTTACAAATAATTAAACATGATTAGAACATCTCAAACAACAGATTGGACATCCCAGAATTCATAAAGACCATAAACACATATTATAAAACAAAAAGTTGTCTGGATGCACTTCTACCCCTTCATAGCCTAATTTCTGAAGTAAAAACATCCAAAGTCTTGTCAGGCAGAACATACATAAACTAAAACCCGAATGTAACCTCAAGCCTAAAATGTACACCGATAATCATATTTTGACAACAACTGTTTTTTCGACAATAATACTGTTTTCATTTAACAAATCGTTTTAACAATCATTTTCCATCTATTGTTGTGTTGTAGTAGTAGTAGTAATAGTTAACACGCACATAGTGCCGGTAGGGCATCCTGGTTACGTGTAAATATTGGTGTTTGGGATTGAAAGGAATGTTTACTGCTGTGTAACTGAAGTCAGGTTTTTAGAGAACAGAGTCAAATCAAGTGTTATGCATTTTATATACCACTCAGTCTGTACCCTTTGATTAATTCTTTGACTAAATTAAAAACAACAGTAGGCTGATTTTTTTTTTTTATTTTAAAGGTTTCACATCATACATTTTTTCTTATGTATTTCTGGAGGTCTATTTACAATAAGATACATTTTTTTGTATTTGCCAAAACATTAATAATTTAGAATTGTATGCTGTGAAATAGTTAAGAATGAACTTCATTGCGAATGGGTAGGTCATGTTGTGGTGGCCATATATTTATGGATTTGGGTGTCTGTTATGAATCCAAGGATTTCGGAACCAGATGTTTTTGTGGTTTAGTTTCAGTTGATGGTCTTCATTGACTTGAAAGGATGTATTGAGTTCTGTACAGTATAAGTTAACATATGTTTACAAAGTACATTGAAATTGTTATTTTACAAGATCAAGGAAAATTGGAGAGAGTATGTGAGAGATGAGAAATTGTATGAGAGATTTGGAGACATGGAGGATCCACCTTGTGCTTTGGAGAGAGATGTGTTCTTTGGGATGTTGACTGAGATAGTGCCTTGGAGACTGAGATCTGAAGTATGCTGCCGAACACACTGTCATATGCTAAAGAACCGACTGTGACACCCATTTCTGGTTATGATCACTCAATTGACTCATGAGCTTTGACAACAGCTCCAGTCATGGGCTGTCATGTTTCATGTGTACTGGAATGTAGAGATCTCTCTCTTCATTTCAGTGTAAGTATGAGATGCACACAATAATAATAGAGTCAAAGGCATAGTAGAAAAATAGAATAAAATATTGAATATGTATGTTAATGCATAATGGAAGGTTGAAGCCAGGCAGTCTTTTTTTTAAAGCCAGACAGCCTTATGTTTGACTCTTTATCTATTTGCAAATGAAAAGAAATTTAGTCGAGTTTTGTCATTTATGAAAATGTCTGGAAGGAAACATATTGTGGTATCGTTCTGGCAGTGGCACGCTGTCCACAATGCTGGCTTCCTCTCCTCTACTCTGAGACCGCTGTGGCAAGCACAGCCTGTGCTCTAGAGTATCCCACTCTGCCTACACATATCCTCATCTCTCGACAGGAAAGCTGTGCTCATTCAACCAAAGACAAATACATGAGTTGTATTCAGTCTGTATTGTTGATAGGTTCACAACATTTCCTTCACCATTTTTTCCAGTAGTTTTATTTACAACACATGATAACTCACACTTTTAATAAGAGCCATATCTCCTTTTACCCAGCATTTTCTTCTATTTTTTCCTCTGTGAAGTCGGCATGAAATCAAAACTGACCCAATTTAATTTTCTTAATACATGTTACTGGTATTATTGTGTACGACTCATTCATGTAAATATTATAATTTTTTTTATAAAATACATTTGACCTCATGATCTTTGATCAAAATGTCATAACTTGCTTTTCCGCTAATATGACTGAACCTTCTCTGCTGATGGATAAGAGGCTGCTTGACTATTCAGTCAATATTCAAAAGTTTTAGTTCACGTTATTCAGTTTTAATATCACCCCTTCAAAAGGGTGACCATATTCTGGTTTTCCAAAAGGATTACCTCTTTTTTTTTTTTTCGGAGATTGTGTGGGGTGGAATAATAGGGTTCAAAACAGTGTTACTATGAACAAAACTTTAATACAATGAAAAAGACACTCTATTAGCATAACATAAATATATATACATAAATAAAAATCCATGTACTAAAAAAAAATATTTGATTCCTTGAGTACACATTCATTTACTATTACTATTATTTTGAATGGCCATGGAAAATGAAGCAATGTGATAACAATTTTACCTAGTTGCAAAACAATTTCCATTAATTTACCTGATGAACTTTCACCATTTGCTGACCCTTTATGCTTCACAGAGCTAATGTGTGCTTCTAAATCACTTGCACCTTTATTAGCAAATGACACATAAGTGCTAGCTTTATATGTCATACATTCTGCCTATCACAGATCTCGACCTGGACCAAAGCATTCGTTTGGGCATTGTTTCCACGCAGCAGTCTCTAAACTCACGCTGCGTAGCCTGCTGGAGTCGGATATAGTCCAGTTTATTGTCCAGGGAGCAAACATTTGAGAGCAGGATAGACGGGAGAGCCGGCCGGCTAGGGTTTGTTTTTAGCCTAGCATGGACCCCGGCCCTCTTTCCGCGCTTCCGCTTTCTCGCACACCGCTTACGACGTCCTCTCCCCCGGCCACCGGCATCAGGCGACGCCGAGGACTGGAGGCCTGGTCTCCGCAGCAAGCCGAGTACGCGTAGCGCCTCCTGCAGGTCATCATGCAGCTTGGTTTTTGCATGAGTCTTATATTTCAGTAGTGTCTGGCGATGGTAGACACGAACACTGGTTGCTCCGATGTCCATGTGCTGCGATAGTCGGGCTTTTTTAACAAAAATAGCGCCATTGTGGATCCGGAGTGGCCGCTGCGTGCTACCGCGCCGCCATCTTGGATCAGTATTAGATCAGATGCACATCATAATGCAACTAAAGCCAAATTCCGGACATTTTCGCAAATTTAGAAATCCCGGCTGGACGCTTTTTTAAGGTCCGAAAAAGTTGACATGTCTGGGAAAAAGAGGATTTATGGTCACCCTACCCTTCAAGACCCTGTCATGTACACAAACCTGGCATCGGTCGAAGCTGACAATGCAGAGAGGTGCATTTTTGGCTGTTAGCCTCCTAAAATCCTGTTCCATACCCCAATCTACCTTGGTCATGGGCCCACTGGCTTGAATATTTACATTTCGAAGAATTAGGAATAAGAGCAAAATTTCATCTCAACTTAGATTTCCCACGTTAAATATCAGTGTGGGGTCTGGGATGTATTAATATGGTAAGTTCTGCCCATCCCAATAGCTAGTATTTATTTCTATTTATAAATTTTTTACCAATAAACTTTATCCTCTACATGTTATTTGATATGTATTTGTTATGTATCTCTTCCTAAAGGGATCCTTACGTGTCTTATCTCTCTCTAAAGGGTACATATTAGTACCTTTAGGTGTAATGAGGGTAATGCCCAGTGACAAGCTGTTGTACCACTAAAGGTACAATTTTTTTAAATTACTGTGTAACAGGTATGATTTTAAATATTATAATTGGCATAGAAAAATTATTTACTGTTTCTATTGGAAAAACATAATAGCTAATATTGTAATATTGCTAATTTCAATATATTTTCCTGTGTGAGGCTGCCAATTAGATGTGATGGAGATTTGAACCAGCTACTCCTGAAGTCCTGGCTATTTAAGAGGTGATGGCTGCACCTTATGGATGCTGCCCCAGGAAACATGTTCCTGTGTTTGCTGTTGTTTTGAGTCTAGTTTATTTTCCTCATCAAGATGGTGGCGCGAATGGATCGCGACGCTCAGTGTCTCTCCAGATTCTGCAAATTAGTGGTAATATGCTTGTTTATATCAAGTATTCTTGGTAAAAACAGTTTAGCGTACATGTCATACACCCGACAGGAACTTTTGGTCATCGGTTCCAGCAATTCAGACATCGTTATTAGCGTATTTCCAGAGATCGCTAAGCCAACGGGACCTCCAAACATCCCCACACCGACTGGAGGGCTCTTCAGACGGACACGCAAACAACACCGTAGGGGATCATGTGAAGGAATTCGAGCGAGGCTAAAGCTAACTCCACATCGACTCGCTCTTCCAAGCCTTTTCCTCTCCAATGTTCGCTCTCTTTGTCACATCTCTTTGTTTCTACTTCCCAAGTATTTAGCACTCATCAAATGTGTGAAACCAACAGTAAGGCCAGTCAAAGTGTGGCCAGAAGGAGCTGACTCGGCACTTCAGCAGCGTTTTGGAAACACTGACTTGAGAGTGTTCGCAACATTGATTCATATGCCTCCTCCATTCTGGACTGCATAAACTCAAACATCAACAGTGTCACCACCCTCAAACGGATAACCACTTTCCCTAATCGGAAGGATGAACAGTGAGGTCAGACTCCTGCTGAAGGCACAAGATTTTGCATTCAGATCAGGTGATGCTCAAGCCTATAGCTCATCCAGGGCTAACCTGAATAGGGGCATCAAAAAGGCCAAGCACAACCACAAGCTAAGGATGGAGGATCATTTAAAGAACAACTCTGACCCCCGACGCATGTGGCAAGGCGTCCAGGCCATCACAGACTACAAAGCTACTAACTCCACCCCCCCGTCACTGACACCTCCTTGCCTAATGAGCTGAACAACTTCTATGGCCGCTTCGATAGGGACAACAAGGAAGTGGCCATCAAGGCTGTGGTCTCTGCAGTTCACCAGCCCCTCCTCCTCAACCAATGTGTGTGTGGCACTGAGCAGGATTAATGCACGCAAGGCTGCTGGTCCTGATGGTATCCTCGGACATGTTCTCCGGGCCTGTGCTGTGCAGCTGACTGAGGTTTGGACTGACATATTTAATCTGTCACTAGACCAAGCAGCTGTCCCCGTGTGCTTTAAGACCACCTCCATCATGCCGGTGCCGAAACACTCCAATGCAACAAGCCTTAATGACTTCCGTCCAGTTGCACTCACCCCCATCATTATGAAGTGCTTCGAGAGGCTGGTCCTGGCCCATCTCAAGACCTGCTTATCACCCTCACTGGACCCCTTCCAATTTGCCTACCTTCAGAACAGGAGCACAGAGGATGCCATCTCTACGGCACTTCACTCTGCCCTGTCCCACCTTGACAATAGCAACACCTATGTGAGAATGCTGTTCATTGACTTTAGTTCAGCATTCAACACCATCATCCCCTCCAAACTGATCACCAAACTCAGTGAACTGGGCATCAATTCCTCCCTCTGTAACTGGATTCTGGACTTCCTAACCAACAGACCTCAGTCTGTTAGGTTAGCTAACCACACCTCCTCAACCATCACCCTGAAAACCGGCATACCACAGGGATGTGTGCTGAGCCCTCTCCTTTACTCCCTCTTCACCTACGACTGCACACCTGTACATGGCTCTAACGCCATTGTCAAGTTCGCAGACGACACTATGGTGATTGGTCTCATCAGTAACAATGATGAGACGGCCTACAGGGAGGAGGTTCAGCATCTATCATCGTGGTGCACTGACAACAAGCTGGCTCTCAACACTAAGAAGACCAAAGAGCTCATCGTGGACTTCAGGAAGTCTAAAGCTGGCACACCCACACCCATTTCTATCAACGGGACTGAGGTGGAGCGTGTAACCAGCTTCAAGTTTCTGGGTGTCCACATCTCCGAGGACCTCTCTTGGAACCTCAACACCTCTACCCTGATCAAGAAGGCTCACCAGCGTCTCTTCTTTCTGAGGAGACTCAAGAAGGTCCACCTGTCTCCTCAGATCCTGGTGAACTTCTACCGCTGCACCATCGAGAGCATCCTCACCAACTGTGTCTCAGTCTGGTGTAGCAACTGCTCTGCCCATGACCGGAAAGCACTTCAGAGGGTGGTGAAAACTGCCCAACGCATCACCGGTTCCTCGCTCCCCTCCATCGAGGCCATACAGGGTAAGCGATGCTTGCGTAAGGCACGCAGCATCATCAAAGACTGTTCCCACCCCAACCACAGACTGTTCACCCCACTCCCCTCCGGGAGGCATATCAGGTCTCTCCACACCCGTACCAGCAGGTTCAGAGGAAGCTTCTTTCCTGCAGCTGTCACCCTACTGAACTCTATCTCTGCATCCCTGTAACAACTGACTACCCCCCCACCCCCCGGACACTACCCTGTTCCACCCATTCTGTTCTATTATTTATTTAAATGTACATACTGTAATTACACCTATACATAACCATATTCTACTACTCTTCATACTATTCATCCTGTACATACACTTATTCTTACTGCTCTTATAATTTTACCACACTGCACATAGCTGTACATACTATACATATCTTTCTATATGGTTCATACAGTTTCATCCATATTTACTGTTTTTCTTACTATATATTCTGCTAATACACTGCATATCTATATTATTCTACTACTATTTTAAATGTCACTGCTACTACATTGCACATATCTGTACATGTTGTTCATACACTGCTCATATTGCATAGCCATATTTATTCTGCTCTTATAACACTGCAATATATTTCTGTACCTGCCTATGCACCACCTGTCTATACTTGATTATCACATTGCACTTTTCTGCTTTTTTGCACTTCTGGTTGGACGCAAACTGCATTTTGCTGTCTTTGTACTTGTACTCTGCACAATGACAATAAATTTGAATCTAATCTAATCTAATTTAAATAAAGGATAGTGAGTTTGGTCTCTGTTTAGTTAAAACCATTTTATAATACACAGAGCAGGAAAAGAAGCTGACCTGGAAGACTTATTTTCTGTGTCTTTACTGGGATTTAAAACTTTTTCTTGACTGGCTACTTAAGTTGGACCCAAACTTGGGTTGTAACATCAATAATATATTGTGAATCCCTCATTGTCATCTCCAAGATCCCCACAGCAGATAAGCCTGTCAGAGGGTTTGAGTGCCCAGAAATGTCTTTCTTTCTCTCTGAGAAAATTTGTATCTTAACATGGGAGTAATAGTGTCATGTAACTAGTGACCTAGAGTTTTCTGTAAGTTGAATTTGAAACGTTTTTCTGTCTTACTCTCTTCCTCACACTTCCTTTCACTAATCGGTCCATGCTTTTACATTTGCTCAATTGATTGAATTCCAATAGTGTCACTTGCTTGAGCCTGATTCTTCTTTGCATCCCTCATTCAAAATCTGTGTTGTCTCCTCAGTGACTGAGCAGGTCCAAGGAAGCTCTGTGCTTGTAATCACCCATTAATGAATAACCCTACTCAGTCAATCTATATCCTCTAAACCTTTTTCCACTCCACTTCTCTGATTCTGCTTAATTTTCTCTTTTTGTAATCAAGCGTATCGCACAAAAAAGCAAGTGGAAGGACTTGTGTGTTTGTGTGTATTTATGTGTTTGTGAGTGTTTTTTATTGTAAGAACTTGTGAAAAAAAGACATTAACTCAATATTACTTAAATATAAAAGGCCTGCCTACATGTTGTATTTAACTCTGGAAAACTGATACAAAGCTGATGTTTTTAGTATGTTAAAATAATTATTTTCTCATATCACAGCTTAATATGCAGAGTTATTAATTACCTTAATATGCAGGTTATTAATAATTAATTACCTACATATTTGTGCTTAACTAGAGCATTATTGTGGACTATTAAAATAAAGTGTTACCTGACATTCTTCATTCGATTCTAAATAGTGCACATGCCAAAGTGTGGCCTGACTATGCCTCTCCTGACTATCTGTTTGTCTCGTCTGTGTTTTTGCCAGTATTGCCTTGTCTCTCATGCCCTTTTGTGTCTTGCAGGTGCCACATGGAGAACGACAGGTCCGTTACCCGAGCAACAGCTCGTTCTCCAGTTAACATTGTAGGTGGCACCTGCTCCCTATCTACCTTTTTCCTACTTAAATCCCGCTTGTGTTCTGTTCTGTGCAAGTTTGTTTTGTTGAGTCTTGTGTGAGTCGTGTGATCTCCAGTTGTTTTATTCCTGGGATTTCCTGAAGACATCGGTCGGTTTATGGTCAGTTGGTTATTGAAGTTTTTTGTTTTCTGTTTTTCCCACTTGTGGGAGTTTTGCTTTGAATTTTGATTTATTTAGTAATAAAGCCCTTTACTTGCCTCTGCGTTTGGGTCCTACCTACTTCTCGTGACATAACAAACTTACCTAATGGACCCAGCAGAGGCATGGGACATTTTTCTTTATCCCGCTCCAGCCTGAAAGGAACAGGTCTCTCAAGGTACCGCCCAGCTCTACCTCACCATGGCCAGGTCCCAGAACGGTTGTGGTTTTGGCGGCTACACTATGGAGCTGGTCAGTGAGCCTCATAGGTGGTGCTTTGACAAGACCAGGTTGAAACAACTCTTCCTTTCGGGCTTGGACAATCCGCTTAGCATGGAGGTGGTAAGAGTGATTTTTGTTTTACCTTTTTGGGATCTGGTGGACCATGTCTGCTGCCTTGCGGAAGTTGAAGACCTGTTGCAGAGGTGGCACCCCAGACTCCAGAACCCCTCTCAGCCCATGCCCCCCCCCCCCCCACACTGTCAGTGTCATGGTCAAGGAGGCTGTTCCCCTGCCCCTGCCAGCACTCATGGTCAATGAGTCCATTCCCCAGTTACTACCAGCATTCCCGACCACGGTGGTCACTGCACAGCTGGTCCAGTTCCCCCTGGTCATCGAGTCTGTCTAGTCCACTGTCCAATCTATCCAGTTTTCTGAGGCTGTCGACGAGCCTGTCCTGTTCTCTGTGGCCATCGTGTCTGTCCTATACCTGAGGCTGTCGACTGTCCTGTCCAGTCCCTAGCAGCCAACGACCAGCACTTTGCTCAATCCAGTTTCCAGCACCCATCCAACATCAGCGGCCAGTCAGACCCCTGTTCGGTGGCTGTCTATGTGCAGTCTGACCTCTGTCCAGTGGCTGCTCAAGTACAGTCTGACCACTGCTCAGTGGCCATTCAAATCCAATCTGAATACTGCTCAGTGCTCTGTCCAGCTCTCAGCGACTGCTCCGCAGTCAGTCAGCCCCCAGAGTCCAGTGCTCAGTCTGCCCATGCCCTTCCTGCCTTTGCCACCCTCCTCTCCACTCTTGTTCCCTTCTGCAGGCCTTCTACCCGGCCGCCGACCACGGCCCCTACCTGAACCCTCCTTCTAGACCTCTGGACCCTGCCCCCTACCTGAATCCACATCCCAGGCTGCTAGACCCGGTCCCTTTCTTGAGGCCCCTTCCAATGCCACTGGAGCCATTCCCCTCCCTGAAGCCTCCTCCCTGGCTGCCAGACCCCACTCCCTTCCTTAAACCTCCTCCCTGGTCCCTCCTACTACTTACACCTTGGACTGCCCAGCCGGTTCCTCCCTGGGTTCCTTCCCTTCCCTCCCTTTCTTTTGTTCTATCTGTTATGTGTTAGTGCTTTTTTTATATTTGTCTTGTCTGGTGATTGATGTTACTCTTTTGGGATGCTCAGTGTCAGGATCCTGTCATTCTGTCAGTCTGGGTTTTTGTGGTGGCAGGATCCTGACACTTTTATTCTGTGTCTGTGTTGAGCGCATGGCTCAGGGGTACTCTCCTGACCATGCACTGTACCTATCCTTGTTTTTTGTCTGTGTGAGTGCACTGCTTCAAGTTGTGGTTTCCTTGCCGTGCACTCTTTGGTCTGTGTTGTGTTTTTTGTCTCTGTGTGAGTGCACAGCTACAGACTGTGGTTTCCCTGCTGTGTGTTTTTGTGTTCATGTTCGGAGCATGCTGTCTGGATCCTGACTCTCCTGTCTGGTTCGGTTTCAGTGTCAGGATCTTGAAACTCATGCTCCACATCTTGTCTTTTTTCCCTATCTCCCTGGTCAGTCCTTTTGTGTTGGTATCTGTTGTGGATGCCAGGAGGCATCCGTCAGGGGAGGGGTACTGTCACAGTCTGGCCTGATTGTGCTTCCTCTGACTATCTGTTTGTCTTATCTGAGTGTTTTTTTCCTGTGTTGTCTTGTCTAGCATGCCCTCTTGTGTCTTGCAGGTGCCACGTGGAGAACAAAAGATCTGTTACCCCGGCAACAGCTTGTTCTCCAATTAACATCATCAATGGCACCTGCTCCCTATCTACCTTTTTCCTAAAGAATCCCCCTTGTGTTCTTGTTATGTGCCAGTTTGTTTTGAGTCGTGTGATCTCCAGTCGATGTATTCCTGTATTTTTTTATTTATTTTGTAATAAAGCCTTTTACTTGCATCTGTGTTTGGGTCCTACCTACTTCTTGTGACAGCACAACCCTGGTATATTGACTCTAAAAATGAAAGCGATGTCTAACTATAATTGTGGAATTGCCTCCAATTCACTCTGCATGAGTTGTCCAATGCTCGATTAAAACCTTGTTGCCTCACCTCCATGTCGAACCTGCTGCCAACATACATCAATATTTGATTAAAGTTATTGATGATATTACCTCTGACAGATGCGTACATTTCTGATTGGCATCATTTCATAGACTACCTTTCCGATGACTTCAGCACTGAGACATCACCCTCACTGGAAAGGCTAGTTTTTTTTTTTTTTTTTTTTTTTACCTTTATTTTACCAGGAAGTCTCATTGAGATGAAAATCTCTTTTACAAGAGAGACCTGGCCAAGGTAGCAGCCATACATAAACACAACATAGTAAAAAAAAAATTTTATACATACATACATACATACATACATACATACCTACAATCATGTAAAACAAAAAATAAAAATCATTCAAACACAATGGCCTCTCAAGAAAAACAAGCACATGTCTCCTTTACCACATTCTTTATGATGCTCTTAAATTTATCAATTGATATACACGTTTCTAGTTTAAGATCTTTTTGCAAATTATTCCATGCCCAGGGTGCATAGTATGAAAATGCAGTTTATTACTCTAGTGATATTCAGTTAGGCACGTGCACTTGCACGCTCAAGTACACAATGGCTTGAACACACAGTAATTTCATTCACTCTCACTCTTAGCACGGATTTGCACCTGCAGCATAAACAGCAGCATGGTTCAAACGGGCTGCACTCACACATGTTCTGTGTCAAGTGACGTTTAGATATACAGTATATGAACAAAGCCCAGCTCTGACAAAAACTAGACAGGCAGACAGATGAATTCAGTGTCGAACAAGAAAGGAGTAAATACTCTCAAATCATCACATTAACTTTCACAATGTGCTTTGTTTGTTCTCTTTCTCTCTTGCTGTGGTGAGAAGTATTTTGCACTGTTTTTTGTGCTCATTGGTTTGTTGTATTCCATTATATTCTGCTGTGTGTGGTAATGGTCTGGTTTGTAATTGATTGGTAACAGATCTGCTTTTAAAATGTTCTGTTTGCCCTCATGTGGCTTCACCGGGCGATGGCACACTTATTGACCCAATAAAAGAGCCTCATTTCTCTTATCTTGTATCAATTCCCCCTCCCTCCCAAGACTCATTTAATTATTTTTCTTTGTGTCTTCAAGCCTAGATGGGAGTTAGAATATTCACTTAATTGTTTTAATGTTTTTGTTTAATTTAAGGCTAAATAAAATATCAGGCAGATTGAACCAGATTCTGACTGCTAAAAATTATGGTTTGACTTTCAGATTGCTTCCAACTATCACTCTTGTAAGTCTCTTCTTATTAGTAGATGTCTTCCTCATTTCAAATTATTTTTTTTAAACTAACCTTATGTCTTGGAGTTAGGGCTTAGATATGTGTGTGTTCGTGTTCGAATTGAGCCTGTGAGTCTTGCACACTCAAACCAGAGTGATAATGCCAGAAACCTACCTGAGATTCTATTCTCATCGTTTATCTGTTTGTCCTTGTCACTTTCTCTTATTAAGAATTATTTACTTGTAGGCAATAACCCTATGGATGCATTCTGGGTCAGATTGCATTCCTGGTTTATTTTGACTTTTGAAGATCATTCTTCTTGACAGAACATAGCTAAAGACCACAACAAGCTGTTGTGTGTGTATGTTTCTATGTCTAAACATGTCTTTGTCTTGGAAGTACAGCTTGTAGAGAGAACACATGTATACAGATTTTCCATTGACTTCTGCTGTTTGTATACCAAACTAATTGTGTTGTTTGCCACCAATCCATACCCCTAACCCTTACACAAACCTTTGAAGTTTTAGATTTTCAGTAAGACAATTATTATTAAGCTCTTTTTCTTAATTTCAGATCGGCAAGGCAAGGCAAGGCGAGGCAAGTTTATTTATATAGCACATTTCATACACAATGGTAAATCAAAGTGCTTTACATAGAAGAGATTAAAATAAGAATAAAAAAATAAGAATAATTGAAACAGTTTAGAATAAAATAAAATACAGTACAAACAGTCCGACACACAGTGGCACAGTGCTCATTCAGTAAATGCACAGCTAAACAGATGTGTTTTGAGTCTGGATTTGAATGTGAATACTGTAGGAGCACATCTGATCTCTTCTGGAAGCTGGTTCCAGCTGCGGCTGGCATAATAGCTAAAAGCAGACTCTCCTTGCTTAGAGTGAACCCTTGGTATTTCTAGCTGATGTGATCCTAATGATCTGAGTGATCTGTTGGGTTAATATTCAGTGAGCATATCTGCAATATATTGAGGTCCTAACCCATTGAGTGATTTATATACCAGTAATAATATTTTAAAATCAATCCTAAATGTAACTGGGAGCCAGTGTAAAGACCTGAGGACTGGTGTGATATGTTCATATTTTCTGGTTCTGCTCAGAATCCTGGCAGCAGCGTTCTGTATGAGCTGCAACTGTCTTATGGTCTTTTTGGGAAGGCCAGTGAGGAGTCCATTACAATTATCCACCCTGCTGGTGATGAAAGCATGCACAAGTTTCTCTAGGTCTTGACTGGAAACAAAGCATCTAATTCTTGCAATATTTTTCAGATGATAGTATGCTGATTTAGTTATTGCTTTGACATGACTACTGAAACTAAGGTCTGACTCTAGAGACACACCAAGATTCCTGACTTGATTTTTAGTTGTTTGACCCCCAGCGTCAAGGTATGCATTCACCTTGAGAACTTCATCTTTGTTTCCAAAGACAATGACTTCAGTTTTGTCTTTGTTTAACTGAAGAAAGTTTTGGCACATCCAACTGTTAACTTCATCAATGCATTGGCACAGGGAGTCAATGGGGCTGTAATCGTTAGGTGATAGGGCTAAGTAGATCTGTGTGTCATCTGCATAGCTGTGGTAAGCAATTTGGTTCTTTCTCATTATTTGGCTCATTGGGAGCATATACAGGTTGAAGAGGAGTGGCGCAACCTAGACAGTATCAACCTAGTCTCATAGTGAAAACATGACTCTATATACATTTTTGCAAAACTTAAATTTGTCTCCAGGTGCTGTACAATTCCCTGCTGTTTCCAGGAGAAATTAACACTAGAGGCACTACAACAACTGTGCGTTTTATTCACTTTCACTCAAATCATGACTTAAATGGCTCATTATGACTTAATATATTGTCACGTTCACTGTTGTCTTTTGTTTTTGTACTGTTATTTTGAAGTTTAGTTTAGTTCCTGTTTCCTGTTTGGTTTTTGTAGTCCTCTGTATTTCATTGGTGTTCCCCTGATTGGTTAGTTTCCGTGATTGTTTCCTCCAGGTGTCCCTCATTCCCTTGTTTGTTCCCTCCTGTATTTAAACCTGGTTCTTTGTTCAGTCTTTGTCGATCATTGTATGTGATGTTCCAGTGTTTTATGCCTGCTCTTGTGCCCATGTTTGATCGTTCGTGGATGTTTCGTGCTCGTGTGTTGATTTCATTTTTCCATCGTGGACCATTTGTTTTTGTTCCAGTGTTTTGTGTCTGTCCTATTATCATTTAATAAAACCGTGTTTGGATCCGCACCTCTCAATTTCTCATTAATGCAATTACCTAATCAACAAATCACATGGCAGTTGCTTCAATGCATTTAGGGGTGTGGTCCTGGTCAAGACAATCTCCTGAACTCCAAACTGAATGTCAGAATGGGAAAGAAAGGTGATTTAAGCAATTTTGAGCGTGGCATGGTTGTTGGTGCCAGACGGGCCGGTCTGAGTATTTCACAATCTGCTCAGTTACTGGGATTTTCACGCACAACCATTTCTAGGGTTTACAAAGAATGGTGTGAAAAGGGAAAAACATCCAGTATGCGGCAGTCCTGTGGGCAAAAATGCCTTGTTGATGCTAGAGGTCAGAGGAGAATGGGCCGACTGATTCAAGCTGATAGAAGAGCAACTTTGCCTGAAATAACTACTCGTTACAACCGAGGTATGCAGCAAAGCATTTGTGAAGCCACAACACACACAACCTTGAGACGGATGGGCTACAACAGCAGAAGTCCCCACCGGGTACCACTCATCTCCACAAATAGGAAAAAGAGGCTACAATTTGCAAGAGCTCACCAAAATTGGACAGTTGAAGACTGGAAAAATGTTGCCTGGTCTGATGAGTCTCGATTTCTGTTGAGACATTCAGATGGTAGAGTCAGAATTTGGCGTAAACAGAATGAGAACATGGATCAATCATGCCTTGTTACCACTGTGCAGGCTGGTGGTGGTGGTGTAATGGTTTGGGGGATGTTTTCTTGGCACACTTTAGGCCCTTTAGTGCCAATTGGGCATCGTTTAAATGCCACGGCCTACGTGAGCATTGTTTCTGACCATGTCCATCCCTTTATGGCCACCATGTACCCATCCTCTGATGGCTACTTCCAGCAGGATAATGCACCATGTCACAAAGCTCAAATAATTTCAAATTGGTTTCTTGTACATGACAATGAGTTCACTGTACTAAAATGGCCCCCACAGTCACCAGATCTCATCCCAATAGAGCATCTTTGGGATGTGGTGGAACGGGAGCTTCGTGCCCTGGATGTGCATCCCACAAATCTCCATCAACTGCAAGATGCTATCCTATCAATATGGGCCAACATTTCTAAAGAATGCTTTCAGCACATTGTTGAATCAATGCCACGTAGAATTAAGGCAGTTCTGAAGGCGAAAGGGGGTCAAACACAGTATTAGTATGGTGTTCCTAATAATCCTTTAGGTGAGTGTATATATATATATATATATATATATATATATATATATATATATATATATATATATATATATATATATATATTTTTTTTTTAAACACTATTGGTTAGGTTCAGGCAAAAGTTTTAGTTTAGGGAGGTATGTTTTAAAAGCAATTATCTAAAAATCACCTTTAAAACGCATCTAAAAACAACACCATTTTACTTGCTTGTGGTGCCCCAGTTGAACATTGCACTAGGGCCAAACGTGATGTACAGCACACAAATTTGAATCGCAAAAATGTTGTCATGTTAAATTTCATGAGACCAGGCTGGATAGTACTGTCCTTGTGGGGACAAGCAAGACCCACACACAAATGTATCCTTTTGACACACTTGATTTATCTGTTGCCCTTAAACTCATACAGTATGAGTAAACCTGCTTCCTACAGCCAGAATAAGGCTTTCTTTTGTTATTTAGAAGATGCTTTTCATCCAAAGCATCTTACAGGTACTTTACAATGCAGAAATAATCCAAAAGCAACTAATGATGGGAAAAATAACCACAATGGAAATTTTACAGTTTTGGACTAACCTTTTGAAAGCTAACTGAACCATAAATAGCATCAAAAATAGTTACAATGTTAACTATTTCAGACCCAAAGTTTTCACTGCAGCACACTGCCAGAATATGTTCTCTGACAATGCTATTTGCTCAAGTGGTTTGCTGGGGCTTTTCTTCTGTAATCTTGTATGGGAAAGGCCTTTTCAGACCAATTGCACTGCGATAATGAGAGGTGAATCGCCATCGAATGGCGCTTTCCCATAGAAAGTGAAGTGATTAACCGCAACTAGCAAATTCACGCCTTTGCAGTATGTGGCGCTAATCAACAAGCAATTTTACCCCGGTACGGTAGGTGGCTCAGCAAACTTTTGAGCTTGTCTTCCCTCCACCCATGATGGTCCATGAGGTACTAGACAAGCAGATCAAAAAAGAAATCCGATTTCTCTACAAGCTGCTGAAATGATGACGAGTTTGTTACTGAGTTGCTCAACGAAAGGAAACATTCTAGACACTTCACAAACTATTTAAATTCACCTGCTGGACAAGTTGACTGTATTATCATGTGTAAACAGTCTGAGGGGTGATTAGAAAGAATCGAGTGCAAAAAATAATATTAACGGTTAAAGCATGTCTTTATTTGAAATAAGACTGATTATACACGTGTATACACAATATCGAGTCAGATTTTCTGTTCTTTAGTGCATTAATTGTCTAAGCCTGAGTTAGTTTCTAGTGACTGATGAGAGAAGAGATGTGCACTGCTATCTCTGCTTGATTTTTCAATGGCGGCATTGAATCTACATGAATCTGTTGAATTTACACACAATGGTTTTGCAGTCCAACTAAGCACATCATGTTAAGGAATGCCTTTGAGTTCACCATCTCTGTTTGGATTTGGCCTAGATTTACTCCACGCGGCTCGCACTGGGGAACGAGTTGGTCAAGGTGAGGCTTTTGGTTGGAAGGATGATAGACAACAGACTTTCTTTGAATCAAAGTTAGCAAACGCCCCCCCACCCCCACATGTATTGCGTCTTTCAGAAGTGTGCTTGGGGTTCGTATAGCCGCCATTCAGACGACTGTACTTCTGACCAGCCAAAGCCCGTTAAAGTATATATTGAGTCAGTTTCGCCATTCTTCACACCTCAAACACTCGAAGTTGTATCTGCACCACCATGAATAACATAAAAAAATATTCTCAACAAACGTTTCTATCCAGTGAGCAAAAGCACTTTTCTCAAGTACTGCACATTGTCCCCTCATTATATTCTGGGACCGGTTTTGTTTCTAACCCCTATTTGAGGTGGTTAGGCACATCGCTGTGCCGCTGGTTGTGGGACAGTCGTCAAAAGTACGCCAATTGCTTCATCTAGTGGTTACATGTCACGCTACAGGTGAGAGCCATGGATTAGATCATCTGTCTGCCATCTAACAGCTTGGCAACAGTTGCAGGGTGTTTCGAAATGGGTACTTCGAATGATAGAGCATGGTTATGTCATTCAATGCAGACAGGTTCCGCCAGTACTCAATGTAGTTGTTCCGACAGACATCACTGTTCTGGAAGCCCCATTTTTTAATCTGGAAATTCTCTCTCTCTAAGAAAAAGGTGCTCCTTCTCAGAGAGAATGCGGCTTTTAGAGCCGTTACTTTCTGGTCCTGAAAAAAGATGGCATCTTGGATTTGAGACTTTTGAATTTCACTCTAATAAAATGTCAATTTAGAATGCTGACGCAGAATCAAATAATGTCACAAGTACAACTTGGGGACTGGTTTGTGACAATAGATTTTTGAAGTATGCTTAATTCCACCTATCAGTCTGCTGCACGTAGGTCTACAAAGGGTTTGGGAGGATCGGGTTTGGCTTCTTTATATTGGTGCCATATTGGCAATCTCAAGTATGGTTTTCGACTCTGGTATCACTCCTGGAAAAGACGCCTTGGGAGATTCCAGTACTTGGTGTACAGCGCAAAGTGAAAATCCTATCACTGCCCTGTCGGTACAGTGCTGGAATTTTTGCAGGAGTGTATCGGGGCAGGAATTGCCTCGGCCACCCTTAAAGTCTATGTTGCCACTGTAGCGGCTGAACATACACTTGAACATGCAGGCATAGACCTTTTTGTCCCATTTACGTTATTGGGTGCTCCGTTTGAGCTGTTGACAACAGTTACTGATACGTTTTTGACTGCTAGTGGCATTGGCATCGTTTAAGATCGTGTCTGGTCACATGTGCATGTAAAATGGCTAGAAATAGCATTTTATATTTAGCATAAAGCTGACAATTTACGCAAGGTTTATTTCTATTTCTTCTGCTTCAAACTTACTTCAAACTTATTTCTCTGTCTGCTCATGTGAAAGTGTTTCACCGCTGTCCAAATGCACTTTGGATCGCATCATTTATATATGTATAAATGTTTTCCATTTGAAAGAACTAAATATTAAATTAAACAAATGACTATAAAATGCAAAGTAATCTCTTCAGTAATCAAAATACTGTTTGAATGTAACTGTATTATAATTATCAATTATTTAAATTGTAACAGTAGTGGAATAGTTACTTATATTTTTTATTTTAAATACGTAATCCCTTTACATGTATTCCTTTACTCCCCAACCCTGGCCAATGGCAGCTGTTAACAACTATTAACAATTGCACAGAAATAAAGATTTTGAGAAGACAATACCATATTTTTGGCCTACAAAGGCATTGTGATACAAAGACATACATTTCATAGCATTAATTTGGTTAATGTTAGGAAAATAAAAACACTTAAGATACTGTACATTTGTTTAGTAAAAAAGGTGATACAAAAGGCAAATATTCTGCGATATATGTTATATTAGCGATATAAGAGAACTTACATAATATTAAATGCAAAGGAGTAAAATACAGCAATATACCTGTATAAAGACAATCCTTATCAGAGAGCTTTTTAAAAACATTTAAAACATGCAAAATCAAAACGGGACTTCATAACTTTGTTATGAAAATGCGATCGCCAGATGAATCCAATTCGCCACACTTGGGTCAATTGTCAACATATACAATAACAACATATATTAATTCTGAATATATGTTGTTGGGAAATAAAGCCCAAAGTGTCTTCTTGCATAAAATACTACAACTGTGTCCATACTCCAAAGGGTCCAGTAAATACAACCATTTAAGTTCAGGTATGTCATTTTCATGGTTTTTGCTAAAAAAAAGGGGGTGTGTATCAACAGGTTAAGGCATTTGATGCAAATGAAATACACGTCCTCACTGCTTTAACATTTCATTTCGGTGGTGAAAACAGCTTTCTGTGCTGTAGCGTCACCTGTTCTGCTGCTTTTGGGAACTGCAGCAGCTCCTGACACATGGTTCACAGCTCAAATGTATTGGTTGGGGTGTTTCTTCGCTATTTGTAATGTTATCTAATATTGTTCTCTTACGAGAGGTTCTCTCGTATTGCGTAAGCTAGCTTACGCTACGGGAAAGATTCATCTTTTCTGAGATATTGAAGCCAAAAAATTATCCTTAATTTTTGTATCCATTGTCAACGCAGTGCGGCAGCTGCAGACCTTGAGCGAGCTAGCTAGCGAGCTCATAGGTTGCTCTGCGGCATCTGCTGCAGCCTATAGACGAGCTTGGGCGAACTCGCATCCAATGAGAGGCGTCCGCGCGCTCACTGCATCAAAGCCCGCCAAAATGGGCGTGACTAGAGTGCATATAAGCGTAGTTCGTAGGCTGGAACCCTGATTTTCATCTCTTCAGCGAAGCTCTCCGCATCGCTGACCTGGAAGCCGCGTCGCCGTTTGAGGGGCATCTAGCAAGCGTGGACAGCGCTAGAAGAAGCCGGCCGTCTCAGCCACCTTCAGCCATCCTGCGAGCTACACCATCCGACGACGTATCCTTTTATTAAGCAAGCTAGTTCTCACGAACTATTCACAAAAGAGTACGAGCGTCTTTTTCAAGATGCCTCGCTCCACTTGCGCCTCATGTCGCGCCCTTCTCAGCACAGGAGACCGCCACATCATCTGCGCTCTCTGCCTGGGACTGGGGCACGCAGAGCTCGCCCTCACTGAGGGCGGATGCGATTTCTGCGAGGAGCTACCGATGTCGACCCTGCGGGCTCGACTCGAAGCGGTCAAAGCAGAAACCGCCGCGCCGCCTACCCTCAGCCGCGCAGGAAGAAGCGCCGCTCACAAAGGCTGCCGGAAACTGTGGTTGAAGCGACTGCCTCGCCGGAGCCTCTCCCTCGAGCATCGCTTTCACCCTCCCCGCCCCCGGGACGCGCAGTTGCCGCCGAGCGGCCGCACTGCTGCCATCTCGGATGACGAAGCGGAGGATAAGGGCCGCTGTTCCATCATGGCTTCGGACAGCGAGGAGTGGACAGGCTCCCAAGCCTCCTCCTCAGCCCAGGAATCCAGCAGGACCCGCGCCGAGTCGAAGGGGAGTTAACACGCCTCCTCACACAGGCCGTCGACCGCCTCGGGCTCGAGTGGTCACCGCCCCTGAGCAGGCACCCAACAGACTCGACGGCTGCTTTCTTCAAAGCCATCGCCGCTCTACACCCGCGGCCTGGGCCGCTCCCTTCCTGCCGGAATTACATACGGAGCTTGCAAAGTCGTGGAACGCTCCGTTTTCAGCCAGGACCCGTTCACACGTCTCCACCTCTCTCGCGTCGGTGGACGGCGCCACTGAAGAGGCTACTCCTCCATCCCCCGGTCGAGGACTCGGTAGCAGCACACCTTTGTCCGCCCTCCGCGAGATGGCGTTCCAAGCCTGTGCTCCCGTCTAAGGCCTGCAGAGCGACTTCCGCCTATGTTGGCCGCGCCTATTCCGCCGCCGGCCAAGCCGCATCTGCTCTGCACTCAATGGCCGTTTTACAGATCCTACAAGCAGACCTTCTTCGGGAGTGGGATGAGAAAGGCAGGCACCCAGAGGCTGTTACTGATCTACGAAGCGCGACAGACCTCGCCCTTCGCGCTACCAAAGCTGCAGCCCAAGCTCTAGGGAAGTGCATGGCCTTGCTGACTGTGACCGAGAGACACTTATGGCTAACACTAGCCGACATGGGAGAAGCAGAGCGCTCCACGTTCCTCAACGCACCGCTCTCTCCAACCGGTCTCTTCGGCTCCGCGGTGAGTGGCATTGTTGACCGCTTCTCAGAAGTCCAGAAAGCCACCCAAGCCATGAACCTCTTCCTGCCGCGTCGCGCTAGCTCCTCTGCAGGCCGCTCACGTGATCAGCCTCCTGCACGAGCCTCTTCACAGCGCCCAGTTCAACAATCTCAGACTTCTCAGCGTCGACAGGGCGGCCGCCCTCGATCGCGCTCAGACAGCCGCCGCAGACCGCCGCCCCAGCGGGCCTCGATCTAAGGTAACGCTGAAACCCGAGCAGCCGAAGTCTTCCTAACTGTGTTGAACAAACGACGGCTCAGTCCCGCCGCGGCCGGACCACTGTCAAAGCTTTACCCCCTGTCAGTCCCCTTCTCTCAGGCTACTACAGTGGTGAATTTAGCAGCCAACAAGCCGGTGACACTGCCCGCTTGCCTGCACTCAAACGCCGTTTTCACGGCGACCCAAATAAATCTTGTAAAGAGCAAACATGTCTTATGTGTAGAAAAAGTGCCCACAACCCAGTGTTCGCCCCTACACACAAGCATAACACATTCCGTGCCCCTATCAGAGCACGCTCTCATAAAGCGGTTACGAACCGCTCGAGCGCTAGAGTCAATAAATGCGCCCACATATGCGTGCGCGCGCCCATTCTCTGCCCGCTCTGTTACACGGCCAGCAACCATTCCTCTGTGTGTAAGTCCCGTGCCCATGACTATGCTTGCGCATCACGTAACAGATGTGACTCTTCCCCATTCATTCCAATCGGGAAGTCACTCACAAAACAGCCTGTTCATGCTGTCTGCGAGCAATCATGCATGAACACACTAAACGTGCTCACACATTTTGTTCAGCGCTCTGTGTGCGGCAATCAGAGCGAATTGGCCATTCACCCTCTAGCGTTACGCTTCAAAGCGTGGGAAGCTATTACAGGGATATCCAAGTGGGTGTTAAGCACAATACAACAGGGCTATTTGCTACAGTTCGATCGCCGCCCCCTCGCTTCAGAGCCGGCTCGAAACCACTGTGAACACGGAAGCAGCGTGCATGCTTCGTTCAGAAATAGCAAGCCTTCTGTGCAAAAGGGCCATAGAAAAAGTGCCACCCTCTCTGAGCGAGTCGGGGCTTTACAGCCGTTATTTTCTTGTTCCCAAGAAAGACGGCGGCCTCAGACCCATATTAGATCTCAGGGTTTTGAACAAGGTGCTTGCAAAAAGACCGTTCAAAATGCTTACAATCAGGAAACTCCTCGCGCATGTGCGCCAGGGGACTGGTTTATTTCTCTCGATCTGAAAGATGCATACTTTCAGATTCAGATAAATCCCGTCACAGGCCATTCTTGAGATTCGCCTCGACGGCCAGGTTTATCAATACACCATCCTTCCGTTCGGCCTGTCCTTAGCACCCCGTACTTTCACGAAGTGCATGGATGCGGCGCTCGCACCCCTGCGGAGTCAGGGTTTGCGAATTCTGAACTATTTGGACGACTGGCTGATTATGGCTCAGTCACATATGGAGCTTCTGTCTCACAGAGCAGTTCTCCTCAGCCATCTGAACAGTTTGGGTCTTGCAGTCAATTGGACCAAGAGCTCACTACAGCCCAGTCAGACCATTTCCTTCCTGGGAATAGAACTAGACTCCGTGGCAATGACGGCTCGCTTATCTACACAGCGCGCACGCCGTGTTCAGCGACTAGCCGCATCTTTTCAGATGAACAGCCTCACGCCTCTGAAGAAATTCCAGAGAGTGCTAGGTTACATGGCCTCAGCCGCAGCAGTACTTCAGCTGGGTTTACTGCACATGCGCCCGCTTCAGCATTGGCTAAACACCTGCGCGTCTCGCCGGGCTTGGGCCACAGGCCGCCAGCCCATCAAGGTGACTCAGACCTGCATATCAGCTCTGCAGCCCTGGACAGTGGCCGAATGGTATCAGCGGGGAGTGACAATGGGAGCTGTATCTCGCCGAAAAGTCATCTCGACAGACGCGTCCAACACGGGTTGGGGTGCGGTCTGCGAGGGCTCTCCGGTTTTCGGCCTATGGTCAGTTCAGGAAAAGCTCCTTCACATAAATTGTCTGGAAATGATAGCGGTCGAGTACGCGCTCGTGCGCTTTCTCCCGGTCATTCAGGGTCACCACGTCCTGGTCCGTTCGGACAACAGATCTGTGGTATCCTACCTAAACCGTCAGGGCGGTGTCAGATCCAGGAACCTCTTCCATCTGACAAAACGCATACTGAGTTGGTCCCAGTGCCACCTGCGCTCGCTGAGGGTGACGCACGTGCCAGGCCACCTGAACGACGGCCCGGACAGACTGTCCAGAGACAATATTCCCCCAGGGGAATGGTCCCTGCACGCTCAAACAGTCCAGACGTTATGGCGCCTATTCGGCAGAGCAGAGATAGACCTCTTTGCGTCCAAAGAGAACTCTCACTGCCCAATATTTTTCTCAAGCGAGGACGCGCTGGCCCAGGACTGGCCCAGACGCCCGCTTTACGCCTTCCCTCCCGTCTCGTTATTGCCACAGGTAATGCAGAGGATCAGGGAAACGCGTCACTCGGTGCTCCTCATAGCCCCGCGTTGGGAGAATCAGACATGGTTCCCGGAGCTTACGCAGCTGTCACTGACAGCGTCGTGGCCCATCCCAGTGAGAGCAGATCTCCTCTCTCAAGCTCGCGGCACAATCTGGCATCCCCACCCAGAGCGCTGGCGCTGCATGCGTGGGTGATCAACGACTACCCGTCGCTCTGCCAGGAGTAATAAACACCATCATACACGCTAGAGCCCCTTCCACGAGAAGACTCTATGCGTCAAAATGGTCTGTGTTCTCAAAATGGTGCACCGACAGAGACCTGGACCCACGGACATGTGGGGTGTCGTCGCTGCTCGTATTTCTACAAGAGCTGCTGGATAAGGGCAGATCCCCATCCACGCTCAAAGTGTATGTGGCGGCCGTTGCGGCGTTCGCTGAACCCCTGCACGGCCAGTCATGGGGTAAAAACGAGCTGGTCATCCGCTTCCTCAGGGGAGCTAGAAGGATGAACCCCGCGCCCCCATCGGTTCCTATCTGGGATCTTTCTATAGTTCTCGAAACTATGAAAGCCCCCCTTTCAAACCACTTCAATCCGTGGATTTGAAATACCTTTCACTCAAAACCGTTTTTCTGACTGCCCTGTCATCAGTCAAACGTGTGGGAGACCTTCACACGCTGTCTGTCAGCGCTGCGTGTCTTGAGTTTGGACCAAGTGACTCCAAGGTCATTTTAAAGCCTAGACACGGCTATGTTCCCAAGGTGATCGGTACTCCTTTCAGAGCACAGGTCATTTCCCTATCGGCGCTGCCAGCACCGGATAGCGACGCGGCGCCAATCTCCTTTGCCCGGTCAGAGCACTGAGATTGTATACTGCGCGCTCCGCTGCATTCAGACGCTCCGAGCAGCTTTTCGTTTCGTTCGAGGGCGCACCAAAGGTCTCGCCGCCTCGAAACAGACACTATCTAGATGGATAGTGGACGCTATTGCTGCTGCATACGCGTCAAAAGACCTGCCATGCCCGTTGGGCATTAGGGCTCACTCCACTAGAAGCATGGCATCCTCGTGGGCATGGTCCAGCGGAATTTCCATTCACGACATATGTGTGGCAGCGGGATGGACTTCCCCTCCACCTTTGTCAGATTTTACAATATGGAAGTGCCCGCTCTGCAGGCAAAACTACTAGCGGTTTAATACGCTACAGCTCCCCTGGTGAGCTGCACTGATGGGACACATTCCACACAGACCGGCACCGCCGCTCTGTCGTTCCCGGTCCTACTATGTGCTTATGTATTACACAATAAATGACCCGCATTCTTGCCGGCCAAATATTATTTCCCCACTCATAAGGGCTCCCGGGTCCCCCTTAATTCCCTGGGGCTCATACAGTGGATGCTTGGCGCGACGGCGTTGACAATGGGTTCCCGTGAGCGTAAGCTAGCTTACGTAATACTGAGAGAACCTCTCGTAAGAGAACGTATCGGTTACCTAACGTAACCTCGGTTCTCTCTAGATGAGGGAACGAGTATTGCGTAGCCGGCCGTGCTTTCGCGCCACGGCGACTTTTCGCTTCAGTCAATGAAAACCAGGGTTCCAGCCTACGAACTACGCTTATATGCACTCTAGTCATGCCCATTTTGGCGGGCTTTGATGCAGTGAGCCGCGGACGCCTCTCATTGGATCGCGAGTTCAGCCCAAGCTCGTCTATAGGCTGCAGCAGTTGCCGCAGAGCAACCTATGAGCTCGCTAGCTAGCTCGCTCAAGGTCTGCAGCTGCCGCACTGCGTTGACAATGGATACAAAAATTAAGGATAATTTTTTGGCTTCAATATCTCAGAAAAGATGAATCTTTCCCGTAGCGTAAGCTAGCTTACGCAATACTCGTTCCCTCATCTAGAGAGAACCGAGGTTACGTTAGGTAACCGATACGTTTTGACACACCGTAAAAAAATCTTCACTTTGTCGACACAAACATTAATTCCAGGTGTGAGATGTGGCAAGAAATCACATCACATGTTCACGTTTGGTGTGAAAAGGCCTTAAGCTGTGCTTTTGGCCATGACACAAGCGCTTCTTTAACAAGGTAAGCCTTAGCCAAATCTGGATGGCACACATCGCTATCTTAAGTAATTCGATTAAATATTTCTACACATAGCAAGTCTAAATCACTAGTTGAACAAGCTCTGGGATTTCCTGGTTAGGTCACTAGCTGTTTAAGCTATTCTGCCAAGCTGGTGTAGGCACAACTGTGTGTTTGTGACATCACGAGACATTGCTCAGTTGTATTTACACACCCCAGAACATGCGTCATTGCACCACTGGCCCTGCCAACTGGCTTTCAGTTTGTATCGCAAACAGAGAAGGAGAGAACACAAACTGCTCAACATACTACTCTTTCGACCCATCTGTGCTATTTTTAATCGTTGGTGTGTACGTTTCTGCCGATCTGCACCTCAGTGCACCTATGTGTGCATGTCTATTCATCATGCTATGGACTATGTATAAGCATGGACTGCTTTTGAACCAGTCATAATAAGATTCAAGCTTGGCAAAGGAACGGCAAAGGATGGTGAAGTTAAAAAGACTTGGACTTGACCAAAGGTGTGTAGTAATGTGGGTGTTTACTCTGGTACTTGAGTACATTTTTGGAGAAAATATTCTTTTAAGAGTAAGTTTAGTAGTGGATACTTTTGGAGAGGATTTTCTCCCCTTTTTCTCCCAGTTTGGAATATCCAATTCCCAATTTCGCTGTAAGTCCTTGGCGTAGTGGTGACGTAGTGACTGGTGTGGCGGAGGACGAATCTCAGCTGCCGCCGTGTCTGAGACTGTCAACCCGTGCATCTTATCATATGACTTGTTGAGCTCGTTACCACGGAGACATAGCATGTGTGGAGGCCCACGCCATCCACCGAGGAATCTACGCACAACTTACCACGCACCCCACCGAGAGCGAACCAAATTATAGCAATAACGAGGAGGTTACCCCGTGTGACTCTAGCAACCAGGCCAATTTGGTCACTTAGGAGACCTGGCTGGAGTCACTCATCATGCCCTATGATTCGAATTTGTGAACTCCAGGGGTAGTAGCCAGCGTCTTTACCACTGAGCTACCCAAATGAGTTTCAAATATTACTATATTATTATTACACTGAAGTTTAAAGGAGACGCTGTGGCCAAAATGGAGCGTTTCAGGCAGAGGACCAGAAACTGTAAAATGATCATTTATTAATTTATACTAATCTATTAGTGCTAAAAACTTTACTAACATTATCAGTGGACCTCAGGGAAGATATTTAAATTATAGTAAAAAATAGCATTTCATGACCCCTTTAAAGGTACTATAGTTGTTCAGTGCCTAGATTATCCTTTTCAGGCTTGAGAACATTTCATATGTATGAGTCATACATCACAGGGTGCCAATCTGGAACCCATGCATGGATGATTTGTAGGATGGAGCTTACTAGAGAAGAGCACCTCTGAGAGATTTGGTACATATGATTATTGAAGAGGACCTCTAGAGTAATGTGCAACTTAAGAAACATGCAGTATTATATTATTCCTGATAAAAAGCAGAGAGTGAATGAGCAGAGGCTGGCATTGTGTGTTGAGTTTGCATTGCATTGTTGATCTATAAGATACATTACGGACACAGGTGTGTCGCTGCTGAGAGGGTGGGAAGTCTCTTGAAGTCCAGATCCTCTGTGCTGTGTTCATATGAACAGAATCCTTTTAAGGTCACAGTACACACACACACACACACACACACACACACACACACACACACACACACACACACACACACACACACACACACACACACACACACACACACACACACACACAAATGACACATATTAAAGCAGGAACATTTAACTTGAAACACCCAATCAAGTTCATAACATACATTACTCACAGACAAACATTTCTCACTGAGCTAACTGTTTCTAGTTCTCTGACTGGGCAAGCGATAGATCTTAAGTATTCAGCTTAATCTTTCTCATTGTCCTTCTGAAGGGTTTGTAGATGGGGGAAAAGAAAAACAGAACTGTAGAACCAGACTAACAGAACCTAGGTTTCAGAAACTAACAGAAATTAGGTTTATTCCTTCTTCATTGTCATGGAGTATTAAAAAAATGACTTTGCATGGGTTATTTTAAGATAGCGAAAGATAGCGAAATGAGTAGAACAAATTTAGGTGTAAATCCTGTGTAAAACCACTCTTATGTAAAATGTCACATTCAGTTCAATGCAGCAATTTATGTCAGAATGTTTTTACAAATGATTTAGATAGAAATTAATTAATTCTGCTTTTAATGATTTAGCTGTATAACAGGACAAATATCTTGACTTATTACTTTTGTCCCTACTTCTGTATTCTGCATCATTCTAACACGTTATAGTGTCATTAAAATGCACAATAATATCCTGAGATAAGTGAGGCTTTATGGAAAAGATTAAAATATTCTGGTTGTGCATGGGCATATGCTGAAATATTATTTTATTTTTAGGCATTTCAATACTTTTATCAACAGTGATAGTAAAAAGAGGGCAGAAAATGATAGGTAGGAGAAGGAGAACGGGAACAAGAAATGGCGTGAGTCAGACTCGAACTCATGTTGTCTGGATGAGTACCAAGCTCAGTGTGTGGGAGCCAGAGTATGTGAGTAGAGCGGCAACAATTTCCCCTCCACGCTCAAAGCATTCTTTAATCACTCCGCTCCAGCTCCACTCCGGGTTGTCCATTTCCCGCTCCTCGCTCACTCCACGCTAATGGATTAGAGACACCCTGCTCCGTGTTCGCTCCATGGCAAAATTAGCTCCTAACTACCTCTCCACTGTAAAGTTATTTCAGTATGCTTTTTAATATCACAACCTTCCATGCAAAAAGGGATATTACATGAAAAATAAATACACAATACTAGAAGAAAAGCTACAATATGCTTTATTAGAACACTAACATTAGCCCAAGACTAAATGACAATTTTTATAGCTTACTTTTGGAAAATTAAAAATAAAACATCAAATTCAATTAATAATAAATTACCAAAAAACATTATTAGGCCTATGTATAGTTGGCAAGTACTTTTGCCTATTATTTTCTATTATTGCACTTTTTTAATTAACCTCACCCTATTATTCTGTGAATGAGAAGAAAAAAAAAACATTCTCTGAAAGTTTTACACTTTTTTTTTAATCAAAACTAGATAAGACTGTCAAAACCATATGTCTAATGCAGAGTTCACTTTTAGAAATACTAGCATTTGTATTTTTTTTTAAGATTTTAAATCTTCCTCTATTCACATTTTCCGAGCTTTGTAAAATATTTGGTATGTGACATTTAGGAGGGAACCATTAAATTGCGCTTATTCTTACACCATTATATGTAAGGATATTTGGTATGCTAAATTTAGAATGGAATTTAGGGTCTCGAAATATGTGAGCTATGAACTAAAATAAACTGTTCTTATTGGACATTATTAGGTAAGGAAATGTATAATAGAATTAGTCGTGTTCGACAACCATTATAAATTAGATGAATGACAAATAACTAAATTATTTGTCTTAATAGAGTCTCCACCATTAGAATTGTAATACATGTTTTGTTGTATCCGCTCACAATTTATACTGTAAAGAATTAGCTTTAATAAGTTTTTATAGCTTATTAAAGCTTATTTTATATTGGGGTGATATTTTTCTCATGGCTTATTGAATATAATATCACATGTATTTAGGTATAGCTTTGAAGAGAAATCTTGTAGAAACAGGGATGAGATTATTTATCAAAATATACCACAGTCAAATTATCTTTGAATACAGACAAATTTTACTACTATTTTATTCATAAATCTAATCGAACACATATATACACAGGTTGGTGAAAAGGGTGACAGAATGTGAAATAAATGATCAATACAGTGAAAATGAACTTTACGGAGTCTGTTGACAATACCTTAAGAACCATTTATGCTTATTTGAGTTTACATTGATTTGCTCTCGGATTAAGCAAAGTATTTAACTAATACACCAGCACTTTAAGCACAATATTGGAGATATGCTTGCGTGTCTTTGTGGTGTTTCCTTGTGTTCTTTGTGTTGTTTCGTTCTTGGCGCTTGGTCGAAAGTTTGTTGCATCGATGTTTTGGACCTCTGTAAGATCGAAGTTATTGTCTATGAATGATGAGGTTGGCTTTGAAGCGAAGCCTTCTCATGGGTGTGTGCACCATAGAGACTGACGAGCTTTCTCGGGACATCAAATCCCGACTTCTTTAGGCCTCACATGGCATGGATCTGGCAGTCAGCGGAGCAACCTGATGAGCGAAGAGAAGAGAGGAAGAGAGAGGAGCGAAGAGAGCGTGTTCTTCCTGTTTGGAAACCTTTGAACTGAAATTGGCCGCATCCCCAAAGGTGTCCTGCGCCAATCAGAAGTGACTTTTCAGAGTCACACGGTCAACTGTGCTGTCTTTTCTGACAGATGATTTATGGTCCTTTGTTTCAGATTCTTACAAATCTCCTGCTCAAAAATAGTGCATATTTAACTTTGAACTTTAATATCTTGAGAATGGTACAAGAGACATGATCTTCGTTGTCATCAGCTTTCTCTGCATACGCCAGTGAACGCTTACATACTAAACATGACATTTATTTCATGGATATTATACGTGTAGTTAACAAAACATCAAAATCCCTGGTTACAAATCATACTGGTTATTTCCTTGGTTATACCACATGGATAAAACATTACACACATTCTAAAGAGGTCCATCAGGCTATAACCATTAATTTGTCAGTTATACAAGTTACCACTGTTCAAATAAAATTTTAGAATTAACTATCAAGTCTAGGTCTTGTATAAATCATGGATTTAAATGCATTCTGTACATTTTAGAAGGCTAAATCGGAAAAGTACTGTGACTTTTTGTAAAATGTTCTTGGATTAAGATGAAATGCCTTAGTATTCGATTTGTGTAAATCTGATGGTCTTTTGGAAACTGTTCAAGGAAAAGTCTGCTTTAACTCTGTGTGGAAGTTCAGGAGGTCGTGCAGCAGGGCTTTTCTTACCCATGACACTTTTCCTTTAAATTAGGTTGTTTAGAGAATCTTGACCATTTTATTGTCCAAAGACATGCCTTCAGTAGGAAGTTGTGGCTTGGTCCGTTACTTTATGATGCCGAGGAATTCCAGTATTAAAAGGGTAAATCCTAGATTCAAATCATGTCGTTTCAATTCTTCTGCATGTATAATCCAACAGCTTCTTCATCTGCAAATGTATAACACATAAATTAGCCTACAACACTAAAATAAATTTAGATGGCAAATGATTAAAGTCAAACAACGTAATATTAACATGTTGATTAGTTCCTTTGGTGTTTTACGTCATTAAAAGTTCAATTCTATTTAATGCGGGACATAATAGCCTACAGTTATGATTGAGATGCATTAGATTAGAATGTTGATATGATTATTCAAAATAGGGGATATCTGTATTTCTGACCTATATATTTTCTCTCCACATGTGAATGGATTATCATCGTGTTTTTTAGACACATCTTTTAGGATTTCACAACAAACCTTTGATCATGGCAATCACCTCCCCGCTCGTGTTCTCCTTCACCATCCCATAATTAATTTTTACTATATGCCAGTTGACGTATGAATAAAGAGACGAGACACAAGTATGTTGTTAAGTCAAGGTTTACCACAAGCTTAGCTCAATAATAGGGAGCATGAAAACAGAAAGCAAATGTAACCTTCACGCTGGAGGTCGAACATTACCAAGTGCCGCTAAATTTTATATTTGTATTTTTTTTAATCAGATTCTTTCTGGTTATATCAGAAATTAAATTTTTCCTGCCAATACTGTTTAACATTGCTTAACACATGGTGAATTATTACATTAAGGTATGTTAACAGGTGTTTTGCCCGTGATGGAGCATTAGTGGAGCGCTCTAGGAGCAAGAGAAAACAATGAAGCTCCGATTTTTTAAAAACCCTCTCCTCGTTCCAGGCAAAATCATGCTTCTCCACTCCTCACTCCGCTCCACTCACATTTCTGGTGGGAGCAAATGTACTAAACATTACAACACAGCTCATCTTAATTTTAGTATTTCATATGTTCATAACTATTTCATGCCTTGACAAATACAAATATGATACAACATATCACTTTGCATCTACAAAAGAATCTATCTGTAATATTACATAATAGTTACCTCAATACATTTTTACATGTTGCATCAGTAATGATTTGTATTGACATTTACCATCTTTTACTTACACTGTGTTATAGTGCATTGCAGCAACAGATCGATGCTATCGACCAGGTCCATGTCATATATATAACTAAATAAGTGTGTGTGTGTGTGTGTGTGTGTGTGTGTGTGTGTGTGTGTGTGTGTGTGTGTGTGTGTGTGTGTGTGAGCTTATGCAGGAAGTCCCAAAATATTCTATTAGGACATTTTCATGTAAAATAAGTCTAAAAGACAAAGTCTAAAAAGATGTGTGTGAGGGGAGGACATTAAATAAATTTAACTGATGTTGACAATCCAAGAATATTTGGAATAGTATACTCTATGACAAATAAAAAAAAAAGAATTCTCCCAATTTGGCATGCCTAATTCCCAATGTGCTTTTAAGTTCTCGTGGTCACGTAGTGCCTCCATGTCTGAGACCATCAATCCATGAATATTTTCTCGTGGCTTGTTGTGTCACTTTGTTGTCACACTACTGTGTACACAAGTGCAACAGTAGGTGAAAGTCTTGTGTGCGGTTCCGAATAACATAGCAGTACCAATTACAATAAACAACATATTTACACAACACAATTTACTTAACAAATGTACACATACTTACACAACACAATATAAAATGTACAGTAAACAATACACACAATATAGAATACACATACAATAAAAATAAAAAATAAGGGTAAGAGTATATAATATATATATATATACAGTTGAATTGGGGAGAATATATTTGATCGTCCAGTGTGTGATACAAGATGATAATTAATAAAGTGCAGTGCTGATTGTTTATCGTGAGAGATCAAGTGTTCAAAAGTCTGATTGCTTGGGGGAAGAAGCTATAATGTAGTCGGCTGGTGCGGGTCCTGATGCTGCGATACCGCCTGCCTGATGGTAGCAGTGAGAGCAGCCCATGACTCGGGTGGCTGGAGTCTCTGATGATCCTCCAAGCTTTTTTCACACACCGCCTAGTGTATATGTCCTGGAGGGAGGGAAGCTCACCTGCGATGATGTTTCTGGCAGTTCGCACCACCCTTTGCAGGTCTTTGCAGTTGTGGGCAGTGTTATTGCCGTACCAGGAGGTGATGCAGCCAGTCAGGATGCTCTCTAGAGTACTGGTGTAGAACCGTGTGAGGATGTGTTGGTTCATTCCAAACTTCCTCAGCCGTCTCAGGAAGAAGAGGCGCTGGTGAGCCTTCTTCACAACGGCCTCAGTGTGGACAGACCATGTGAGTTCCTCAGTAATGGGGACACCGAGGAACTTGAAACTGCTACAGTGAAATAGCATGTGCGGAGGCTTCATGCCATCCACCGTGGCACAACTCTCCACATGCCCCACCGAGAACTAACCACATTATAGCGACCACGAGGAGGTTACCTCATGTGACTGTACCCTCCCTAGCAACCGGGCCAATTTGGTTGCTTAGGAGACCTGGCTGGAGTCACTCAGAACGCCCCGGGATTCGAACTCCAGGGGTGGTAGCCAGATTCTTCACCACTGAGATACCCAGGCCCCCGACAATACCTATTCTATCATTTAAATGATAATGTGTTGCAGGTTTGTGTGTGTGCGCATGCTTATGAGAGACAGAACACAAGTGTGTGAGCAAGATCTGTAGTCTTAGGCACAGACCAGTGCATGGGAGCACTAGATGTGTGGCCTATTTTTAGATTGGGGTCTAGACTCGCCCACTCTCCACTCTAATGGAAGAGGCTGAGTAAATGAATGAGAAAGAGAGTTCATTCTGTATGTGTGTGCGTGAGTGTGTGCGTTGTAAAATTTGTAGCAATGGAGAAAGACTGGTGTGAAATGTAATTTGATAGAAAAAGAGAGAATTTCTTGCTCAGTGTTCTAGAGAGTTCTATGACATCAGTGACGCTAAGGTGTCCTTGTGTTCCATATGTTCTTCTCTCCCTTCTCCTTTCCTAAAGATTCCATGAATACAGAATTAAACATATTGTCCACAACAAACAGCGAATACACACTAAAGGAGATGAACAGAGATATAGAATGAGAAAAAGAAAGTGAAAGTGAAAGCAAAAGCAAGGGAAAATGGATCTTCTGGGCTTGAAATATGGATGAGGCTTTAAAGATTGGGGCCAGTATATGTTTTTTTTCATCCTCTCTCTGTACTATGTATATTTAATGTCAAATGACTCTCTTTGCAGCCTGTATGGGGCCTGTTTGCACTATCCACCCCCTTTGCATGGATATAGGGAGGTCCCAGGGGTCCTGCGTCTCCTTCCTGCCCCAGGTCGCATCACCCTGCTGGGACAGACAGGAGGTCAGCACCCCCATGTGTATCAACCTCTTTTCCAGCCCATGATTAAAGGATGCAGAACTGCCAAACTCAGACCACCTGCCCTACTTCAGCTGCGGGAAATGAGTGTGTGCGTGTCTATGGCTCAGTAATGGAATATTCCTAGGTGTTTTAACTTACTGTCTATGTATCACATCTGTGACATGTCGTCAATAACCACAGACAATTATATAATGGACATAATGATGTTTTCATAAGGTTTGACATCAGTGGAACCAAACTACATTGGTTCTTGTATGTCTCATAACTGAACACAACATGGCAAGTTTGATTATGTAGGAGTGAAAAGAAAACTAGGTTTGAGAGGTTGAATGATGAGAGAACTTTCATTATTGAGTGAATTGTTCCTCTTCTAAGGCTTTAAGTGTTATGGTTTTTTATGGTTTGAAACAGTGTGCTTACATTATAAATGTATTTACTTTAAACACATTTCCCATTCGTTTATACACAATAAAGGATGAATTGAAATGATTGTTTGTGCCACAGATGCAGTACTTTAAGGTCATTCTTATGAATTCACTCTGCCCATCTTGACAAGGATGAGCTTGTGCTGGAAGTCCAAAAAACTTCTATTAGGATATTTCATAGTACAAGAAGTCAAAAAGGCATTGTCTAAAAATTTTCATTTCAATAATACCATTAGTCTAATCAATTACCAAAGGAAGTACGAGTTGCTAGAAGATCAGTGGCTTTACTGGAGATATAAGATTCCATTCTGCATTATCTAACATAAAAGAAAGACAGAGAAATAGACAGATCTACAGATCATGTATAAGCTGCTATACCCTGTTTGAATGACTTGGAGAAACAGAAAGTTTATTTGGAGTTTGCTCTTCTGTAAGAGGTTGGCACGAAGAGGCGCACACACACTTTCAGGGCAACACAGCATATGTGAGCCTGGGTTGATTCTTGGCAAAACTCCCCACTTTTAGCAGGGTTGTAACAGTTAGACGTGTGGTGTGACCACGCTAGTTTGTTCTGCAATTTTTAAAAAGCTGCGAGTGTGAATTCGTATGCCTGTGGTTCTGTGTGTGTTTGCAAGAGGACGCTCGTGTTTTTTCACATCTTGTATCAGGCTTATGTTTGTAGCTTCAGGAAATTGAATCACAAGAAGGAGCTACCAAGGGAGTGAATGAGTGAGATTTTTATATAAGAGAGAGAGAGAGAGAAAGAGAGAAGAATGGTTTGATACACACACACACACACACACACACACACACACACACACACACACACACACACACACACTCACACACACTTCATTTTAAGAATGAGAGAACAGTATAGAGTAGTAAAAAAGAGTGGAGAGATTGAATAGCTAAATGGTGGAAACAACAGCCCATATCCATATGGGGAGAGAGAGAGAGAGAGAGAGAGAGAGAGAGAGAGAGAGAGTAAATGACAGAGCAGGAGATGAAGATGAAGCAGGAATGGGAGGGGGTTGCTTAAATAGTCTGCAATAAAGCAGAGCACTGAATGAAAATCCATACGCTGAGGCATTCATTAGGACTTGTTTGATTAATAGAGAAGATAAGGGAACACTCGCATGGACATACACACATACACCCTGAAACATCAAACACAGCCACGCCCAATCAGACATATGATTGAATCCAAATCTCTGTATAAGCAGACAATAACCCTGCAGGCATTGTCACAAGTCGAGATAATTTGGACATGGACAAAGGTTTTCGTCACAGCTCTGTTTCTGCTTGATAGCCAAGAATGGATCATTACTTTCTCCCTTTTTCACTGTCTCTCGCTCTCTATCCCTGTCTTTCTTCCTATGTGTGATCACTCCATCCTGCTCATTCATCCTGTACACAGTTGCATCAGTCCAGAGCCATGCATATGAATTATTGATGAACGCACCTTCATAAGGGAGCCAAACAAATAGGGAAGTGTCTGTGTGTGTGTGTGTGTGTGTGTGTGTGTGTGTGTGTGTGTGAGAGAGAGAAAGAAAGAAAGAAAGAAAGAAAGAAAGAAAGAAAGAAAGAAAGAAAGAGTGCATGAAAGGTGAAACAAAAGTCAAGAGGATGACAGAGACATATATAAAATATTACCTTGTGGACTTGAATATGTTACACTCTCTCACTTTCCCAAGCAGGGACCAATCTACAGTAATCTTCAGAATCATTCCTGGCATAATTGATCCTTTTGACAGTGTCACAATTTGCGTCACAGCTCTGGAGCTGCATGTGTGATGGATTTCAGCACCATCTGTGGTGGACAGCGCCAGTGCACTAGCACAGACCCGCAGGCTGTGGATAGCTCTTGCTGCATGCTTTCAGCACCGGTGGTTGTGGACAGAACCTGCTTTCTTTCATTTCAGAATACAGCTTCTGTACATTTCTGTGCACCAAATAAAACAGACCCTGAGCTGCATGATATGAATTTGGCCCCTCACCATCTCAGCTCAAAACTAAGAATGCAGGCTGCTGCAAGTGAGTCAAAGCAAACGTTCATTTTGTAAGATGGCAAATGAGTGACTCATTTGTGAGAGGCTTGAGAACTTTGAATCCCACTAATTGCTTTTGTTGTTTAACTAGAGGTTGAGGTGATTCCATCTCAAACAAGTAGACAATGTTTATATGTGGACTGTTTCCAACTATTGGTTTGTGGAAGGTTATTGCAGTATTTCCCTAACTATCAGTACACATACACATACAACATCAGTCTTACACTCCTACATCTATGTTGGGCATGAGTTCTTACAACATGTCATACATTCATGTTGAAAACAAATTACAGAAGTCAAACTGTAGCAAATACACAATGAACAATGCTAAAAGCTAATTTTTATGTTGTTCCAGTGGATAAGTATAAGACAATAGACATGCAGCATATTACATGACGTATATTATTTTTTTAATGCGTGGTTTCTGCAAATGAAGTAATTTGCATAAAACAAATTTAAATAGCTTTACATTAGTTGACTATTAGCTTTGCTCCCTATGGTAAATATGACTTGGCATGATCTATATATGTGCTTAGAACTTGTAATATTTAAGACTCCACTTTGTAGGGAAATTCAGTTAAACCCAGTAAAGAGACCAGAATGTTCACTCAATAGAGAGAGAGAGTGAGTTTACTGAAGACAAAGTTCTCCACATTTCCAAAGGTAATAGACAGAAACAGAAAATGAGAATCTAACCTCAAACTAACTTAGATTACAGAGACAACCATAATTATGCAAATGCAAATGAATTGACATCATCTCTTATGAGTATGGATATCTGATAGGTGAACAGTACAGATAATTCTGTTTAACTACAGGAATGCAATCATTCAAAGATTACATTTTTAAGTCATTAAGTCAAGTTGGTAAGCAGAAATGGATCAGAGATGAGTCTTCCATTTAGACACACTGTCCAGATTCTCAGAACTACAAACAATCCCTGCAATGACATTATTAGACAGAACACAACATTTTTCTCAAAGTTGAGGCAGGCATCAATGTGATTCAGGCCTTATCCAGCTGGAACAAACATGACAATAGAACAATACGTCAACAGAGAAAGGTTAGGCAGAAATATACTTTTAGTTGTGTATGCTAGGAATGTATTTGTGTCAGTAATTAATGGCCTAAAACTTTAACACAATGAAACACTTGCTTGAATAAATGCACACGATTAAATATGTTTTGATTACCTTTTGTTATAACAATTACTAGTGAATGTATTCAACTCATCAATAGGGGTGAACCCACCCCTTCAACTTGAAGGCCTTCTTGACCTTGCAAGTAAACACTAACCCATACCCCTTACTCTTAGTAAACTAAGTACTGAGTAAGCTCATTAACAGTGTAGGCAAGGACTTGGGCCTGTATTGCAAAGGCTGCAGGCTTATTAACAGAAATGGATGAACTGAACTGAACCCATGAGTTAATGCGTTCCCAAAATCACTGTTGTGTCTTTAAGCAAAGCACTCCAAGGGGTGCTTCAGGGTACTCCAGTGGAACTGTCCCTACAGTTTTCCATCTGCTAATGGCAAATAACACCATCTTGACTTTGAATTGGGCAGCCAGTGTGGAGACCTGAGTAAAGGTGTAATGTGTAATTCTAGAGGGTAAATGTGGTGGGGAATGGTAGCTTAATATCAGGGCCAGTAACTGGACGGATGCTAGTTCAGTTTACAATAACAAGACATGAGCTAACACCATTGAGTTCCTGAGCATCTTCGTGTAACCCCAGGTTGTTCCAAGTGGAGTCTCCCTCTCATTTGTACTGTGAGATGCTATGGATAAAAGTGTCTGCTAAATGACTCCTTACGCCTGAGATGTGAAGCAATGATTTTGGCATAAATCAGCTTTAGCTGGTTTGCTGGTCTTAGTTGGTTTAAGATGGTCTAGCTATGTAGTTGGTCTCCCAGCCTGACCTTATGAAAAGTGCACAAAACCCCTCTAAAACCAGTTAAGACCAGCAATTTAGCTTAGACTAATTTAAGCAATTTTTTCAAGCAAGGTAGAGTGGCAACATTTAAAGCCAGATTGTTCTTGGAAACTTTAAAATTTATTTGAATTCCTACATTTTGACTTGTAAGGGTTGAGGGGGACTGGCAGAATGAGTTTTCGAGTAGTGGCGTTCTAATGAACAGGCTATATTAAACTTTTATAGAGAAGAGCTGCTGAACAGTTGGAAAAGTATGGGAGAAGATATCTTGGAGGAGATGGAAAGAAACTAATGGTTTCACAATGAGCAACAAAAAGCTGGAGTATTTTCTCATTCTCGGAGATGCAGATATGCCCATGAGTAGCAAGCTATCTTGCCAATAAATAACTGGAGCCTGGGTAGAGTAGGAGACACGAAAGTTTTGCCAGTGTTGTGTACTATGAAGTGGCTATTTAAGCAATTATCGCAATGTTGTCCATAAATGTGAATTGGTCATGAAGGTTAGGTTTTTCTACAATGGAAGGTTGTCAATGAAAACTGTGTGACACTAAGCTGGGAGGAAGAGAGACTGAGTTAGGTGCCTCGGGTGGGGGAAGGAGAGCTCAGTTTTGATTAAGTTTAGCAAGTCGGTGCAAGTTGTAGAGAGTGATCCTTTCCCACTGACTTTGGACACTCTGCTTCCAAGGTTGATAACAAACTATAAATGTGAAAGTCTGGAAACCATTCTCCACTGGAGTGTAGATAAACAGTTGGTGGTTAAAAGCATTGAATGAGGCAGACATTCAGATGTTGATTAACCATAATTTACAGTATTTTAATAAAATACATCTCAGAACTTTATACCTGAAAGAGTTGAATAAGACTGGTAAAAATATTCTTTTCATGATTGAACAGTTTTTAACTTAACAGATTTAACTTAATTTTCAAGTAGCGTGACAGTTTATATTTACATTTACATTTATGCATTTGGCAGATGCTTTTATCCAAAGTGACTTACAGTGGCCATATTACAGGGACAATCCCCCTGGAACAACCTGGGTTAAGTGCCTTGCTCAAGGACAGAATGGTGGTGGCTGTGGGGATCCAACTAAAAACCTTCTGCTTACCAGTTCAGTGCTTTAGCCCACTATGCCACCACCATGCCAGTTGTTATATAAATGAACCAGTTAAAATAAATTATTATATCATATATTGTACTGGGAACTCCAATTAATTTTTTAGATTTGGTTCCGTCGGAGAGTTAATGTAAATTAAGTAGTTCGTGTAAATTAATCACTGAATTTAATTAAAAGGACAGTCCTTTTTTGAGGTGAAATATTTACTTAATTGCTTCTGTTAATTGCTAGTCATCACATTTCAACTCAGTTATATAACATGGTGGTTACTAGATTTATTGTTTATTATTAGTATAAGATCATTTGTTCAATTTAATGTCACTTATATTTTTTTGTCACCCTAATTGAATATATAACAATCATTGATATTATTTAATTCTGCAAACTGTTTAAAGAATTAAACAATAATATTTGATCATTACAAATAAAACAACTTTTAAATATAATTAAATAATCTGATTGTTACATAATTTTCTTCAAAGTTCAAAGTTAAAGTAAAAAATATAACTGTGTTTTGAAAGTAACTGTGTTTTGTTTTTCTGTAATTTATCTACTTTAAATTATGAGTAGCTTGTAGCTTGTAAAGATAGGGTTTCAAAGTACCTTTCCCAACATTGTGTAAGACAGAGCTACTCTTCAAGGACATTTTACACACACAGGAACAATATAGGAGAAGATATTTTGGAGTAGATAGGAAGAAATAGGTGGTTGCACAATGACGGGCAAAAACCTGGAGTGTTAGCTCCAGCTGTGATGTTGTTTGTGAAGTTGCTTGTTTGCAGTGTTCTCAAACAAAGTCAGGAGTGTAGTGGGAGCAGGCAGTCAATAGATTTTATCACTGTTGTTTAGGAATACATTACTGAAATGGGTTATTTCTTTCTTGATGTATCCCACCATGTTTTCTCGTAATTTTTTCATGATTTATCTTTCCCTGTAGACGGTGCGTCATGGATTTCCCTGTCACCCCACAGCTCTGGCATTTGACCCGGTGCAGAAGATACTTGCCATCGGCTGTCGTTCCGGAGGTGTACGACTGTATCCTTTCCCCCTGTGCTTCAATGCTATTTCCTCCACAGTGTAATTTTGGCAATGGGAGGACTTCGGGGCTTTGAGATAGATGCTGACTGAGGTAAGGTTGAATGCTGTCATGTTTCCTTTCTTTAAATGCCTCACTGCGGCATAGAGGGGTGCAAGACCGTTTAACGGACTCCCAGAGGAATCACTGCACACAGTTACTAATGTAAAATCATTGACAGAAACAGAGAAAAGACAGACAGGAAAGAGACAGAGAGAGTGAGACATACAGTTTCCATATAGTTGAAAAAATATATTTTACTAAGAAATCCAAGACATTATTATTGGTGACTACCAAAATCCATATTAGCATTAGCCCTGCATTTAATTTTATTTTGCAGCATTTCAAGCAAATACTAATTCCAATATAGAGACACTGAATATAAATTCACAAAATAGAGTGTCCGCAATTTAGATTAACATTTAGAAGAGTAAAATGTGTGATTTCATTTGTGGTGTGTGTGATTTATTTCTTCAACCACACGAGAAAATGTTATTCCTTTAAAGCCAAGTGTACACTACACGACGTGCAGTCTGTGACGCACAGTCTTTTGTATTCTGTCATGTTGGTGCCTCAACTTCATGACAGATCGCAGACTGGGTGAATCAACCATACGTCAACTTGTCCCCCACATGAAACTGCGATCCCGAAATTCATTCACAAATGTATGCACGGAGCAACGGGAGAGTTTATTTGTGATAACATGTCAACAAACAACATGAAAAAGGTCTTGTGCATGATATTACACTGATTTGCATGGAACAGGAAAAGAAAAATAGCTGAAAATAATGATGAGACAGTGGTTTGGGAGACGTGTGTGATGTTTCATTTTATTTTTGAATAATCTTGTGCTCTCTCTATATTTCATTGGCTTTTGCCCATTGCAGGTCTCTTGCTCATCAGGATAGTGTGCACACCTGTCAAAGTGGTCAAATAGAGCAGGTAGAGAGACGAGAAGCTCAAAATCTTGGTGGACAGTGAGTAAGTTTACATGCAATAATTTTCATAAATTCAAATAAATTCAATCAAATTGCAGATTCCAAAAGTACTGTTTATATGTACCCTAAATTTGCATTCCGATACAAACATTTGTTTACATTTGCATTGCATTCATTCCGAACAAAACTTCTGTGCTAACAAACAGCATCAGTCGACGCATTTTGTAGAAGAGGAGAAAGGCTGAGAAAGCCACCGCGTAAGGCACCAAACACCATAATTGGGGTTTTTGCTTTGTTGAGATATGTAAAAATATGCCAGAACTGCTTTCTTCTTCTGTTACTCAATTTACTTGGCAAACGAAGAATTCGAATCAGCATCCAATATCCAGTCTGGCATTTATTTGCCTCATTCCCATTCCTCCTCCAATATAACCGCTGGCATCCCTGGATGTGAGTATGAAGTAAAGACAGGTGGATGGGAGTTGTCCTTGTTGTCCTCAAAGGTGTTTACAAATGTAGAATTGAAAACTAATATAGATACTTAAGCAACAGCTGCGGTAAAATCACTAAGCAATAATGATGGCGGAATGGAGCATTTAATCATTTAAGAAAAAAGTCATTTAATACAGCAAATGAAGGTGTGCTTGCAGTGTTAAAAAACTTTCAGAAGAAGAGATTTTACTCTTGAATGATATAAATAACCTACGTCTAAAACCTAGATATTATTATTAATAGGCTATCAAGATATTTATTTATTTTATTGTATTAATTTTTTCTCAGATTCTACTTAATAGACAGTGGGTAATACATGTAACATGAGTTCTAACATTTACTTTCCTAATCTGTCACGTAGTATCGACTGTCACTATGGAAAAGAAGAAATGCTTTAGAAATAATGGTTACAACATGAGGAAATGAGTGAAGACGTGTGCATGCAGTGGAACACAGGACTCCATATAGCTGCAACTGCTACTTAAAGTTTCTATTAAGAATGACACAACGTTCTTTTTTGTTTTATTTGATGTTATGAAAGAACATGTGTGCTTTGCTGAATATTCAGTGCGAGCCCACACACCTTAATAATGCATGTTGTCACTGCTTTGTATTTAGGTTCCTGTGATGAGTTTCATATCATACACATGGATGGATCATACATATGGACCACTGCTCTGCAAGTTATTTTAGAATCCGATTGAGAAAGCAGTTGGATGCAAACGTTTACATGGCTTATATATTTTTTAATGGATTATTCTAGTTCTACACAACCCCTTTCAATCAGATGGAAATTTAATTTGGATCAAGCACAATCGGATGTTTTCTTTTCTGACTGAGCTGTTTACGTGAAGACATTTCGATCCGATTAGTCGGTTTATAAACTGATTATTTGGTTGCATATACGTAAATGTAGCTGTGGCACACAGATGAAAGGATGAAGATGAGAAGAAAGGGGAGTGGAAAAGACAGAGAGTAGGCCAATTTAACATCACAGTGAATTAGCTTTCTGCTAATTATGGATCTGTCATTACTGTAGATGATAACTGTGGATAGTGTTACTTAACACTCTGTCTCTCTCTCTCTCTCTCTCTCTCTCTCTCTCTCTCTCTCTCTCTCTCTCTCTCAATCTGACACTTGTTTTCTCTCACCTTGTCTTCTTCATGCCTCTCTGTCTGTCTATCCTTCTTTCCAATTGTATGATAAGGAGGGGGGAGTATGTTTTGGATCTGCTGAATTTCTTGGCATGGACTATTGTGAAGAATTCAATGCATGCAGGGTTTTAGATTGCAAACCATCATTGTTCTATGATGCAGTGGGGTCGACTACTAACATTCATATTTTTTAGTGGTGGTGGTTTTAACGGGAGACACAATTTTCAAATTAATTGAGAGATGCAAGTTCTTGGATAGCATTTGTATGTGATTAGCTTGCTGATTGAACAATATTCAGCTTATTAAATCCTTTTGCAAGACATATAGTCTCTTTAATGCTTTTAAGGTTAGCCCATTTATGCACTGTGTGGTTTTGTGCCCCTCTGTATTGGAGCCTTTCTCATTTCTTTTTTCTTAGCATCCATATATCTCTCTGAAATATGCCTGATCAGGGTTGCATGACCAAAACAAAGCCTGAATATACATTATTATCCTTAACACAGACTTGTTGATTATTTGTTCAAAACAACTGACTGACTGAGTGATAGATTTGCACATACAATGCCTTTGGATTCTCCACAACAAAAAAAGCATTTCACATTTTTATGATATATGTTTATATTTATGCAATTTCAGGGTGTTTTTGGTGGTTACTTGGTGTTGCTAGGTGGTTGTTGGGGCATTAATAAATGGTTGCTAGATGTTTGCTTACTAGCCCAAAAAAGACCATCCCCAAATCACTAGGACAACCAGATCCATAGTGTGGGGACCTTTTCAATGGAAGTGTAAGGATTTTTCAATCTTTCGGACTGACTATCTTCTGGGCGGACATTTATATTCTGAAATAAAAACTTTTCAAATATAAACAATGATTCTGCATTTATTTAAAAGAGATAATATGTGTAACTATTCAAATTATCAGGTTTTTTTTTTACTCAAAGATATGGGCTTACTGTATATCTACTGTAAAAGAATAGTACTAGCACTGACATATAGTTGGAGGTCTTCAGTTTAAAAGCTACTATGAAATGTTAGATTCAATTATAAAAACAAGCCTATGCCAATTATCATATTTATTATCAAAATGGAGGTGTGCTGTGTATCTACTGTACCCTACTGGATCTTATTTGACCCAAACAGAAAAGTTGTTAGGACTTTTTCCACATAACATAAGGGATAACTCCAGTGATATTAATGGTATGGCATACAATTACTTTCTAGAGAATTGTGTGCTTCCACCTTTGTGGCAGGAGGGACTTTTTCTGTTCCAGTTTGACAGTGCACATAGCGAGGTCCATAAATAAATTATTTACTGAGCCTGGTGTTGAAGAACATGACTGGCCTACACAAAGCCCAGTCCTGAACACCACTGAACACCTTAGGGATGAATTGAAACGCTGACAAGCCAAGCTCCATTGCCTAACATCTGCACCTGACCTTACTGATAATCTTGTGTCTGAATGGGAGAATATCCCTGCAGCCATGTTCTAACATAGAGTGGACAGCCTTGCCAGAAGAGTGGAAGCTGTTATATCAACAAAGGGAGGGCCAAATCCCTATTAATGTCCATGGATTTAAAATGAAATGCTTAAGCACATATGGGTGTAGTTTTGGGGTGTCCAGATACTTTAGGCCATTGTGTATTGCCTTTCCTCCCTTTCTGTTTCCTGACTCTTTCTCTCTATCTTTCTCTCTGACTCTGGGCAGAATGGTATATTTAGTTCTTGTTCTTGTTCAGAGCTCTGTATTGATTGAGAGTGCCCAAAGTTAAACATTCACACTGCATTATTGATTGCCAACGTCTCTGTGCACTCACTGCATACACTGTCAGATTTATAGAGGAATACTAAAATCATGCATGTACTGTATGTGTGTGTGTGTGTGTGTGTGTGTGTGTGTGTGTGTGTGTGTGTTTGTGCTCTTTTGTGTAAAGATTTGTCAATATTTTCAAATTGCAATTCTCTTAATAGCCTAGAAAGGAAGATACTGAGGGGTGACAAGTGCATAACACACATACACATGTAAATATATAAAAAATAAGACTCCATGCTAAAGCAATCTCTGCATGGAGTCTGAAGCTTCTCTGTTGTGTATGTGTGTGTTGATGCAGAACTTGGCAGGGTGGCAGCATGCAGGGCTGAAATTGGTGCGCCATTCACTTTACTGCAGTCAGCTAACTGTACAAGCTCCTGTGAATGTAGACAAAGAATCAATCTCATACTAATCCAATAAAGTTAATCTGAACTCGAGGTGAGGAAGAGATCTAATAGAAGCAAAAACAGCTGAATCTAACTCAAATTCAAATTCCATTTCTACAAATATATTAACAAATGTAACTGAGGCCCATGTGGAAATGAGTTCAACCTCTAACCTACAGTAAGTAATCCTGACAAAATGCAATTGACATGTTCATGTAACAGTCTAGAGTCTGGACCAAAATACAACCAGATTATGCCAGCTGCTTGCTTGTGTGTTAGTGCTCTGTATTTTGTGTGGATGGCAGGCATTCATATTAAGTTGGATTTATGTGCTGTGATACAATGCATATTTGAGTGACACACATGTAGACACTATTCTGTTGATTAATTTCAAAAGCTTTGCTCTTGGCCTCTGTTTACCCTCTGTTTACCCTATAAGCTATCATAAAATGTTTTTTCAACTGTGATGCCCGATCTTACACCAGTTATGCTTAATAAGCAGGGGCGCTTTAAGGTATCTCTGGGCCCATGGGCTCGCTGGTCCCTCGCCCCCTTCCAGGTGTTGTTTGGGGGGGTATGGAACTTCTGTGCATTGAACAAGCACTACACGGATGCCTTTAATGGTTGTGCAATGTCACCATGTCAACAACCGCATCTCCTGCTGAAAGCATTTAAACATGCTCCTGTTTTGGGCAAAACGGATAGGGGAAATGTGCATATGACTGTTTACATTTGATGTCAAAAGTAGACTATATTCTGATTATTTGAAATTACATGTAAACATGGGATTCTACATTTTACCTTTTTTTGTAATATTCAGATTTTTAATAGTTTTCAACATGTTGTGCATGTAAACATGCTAATTGTAAAAAAAAAAAACACACACACACACAAAAAAAAACAGACAGACCCATTATTAGGGAGGAAATTCTCATTGTTTCATACAATGAGGCCGGTCTCCTAAATCTATGCCAACGAGCGTTTGTGTCTATCATCTTTTGTATTATTTGCCAAGATCTGCTCTGTGACATCTGTGCTGTATGGGCTGCTGTTTGTGTGATGTAGTCCTTATCATAGGAGGATCTGAAGAGAGGATTACTGACCAACGGAAGGCTGCTGGAAATAGAATTCTCTACTTGTGTGTCTGTGTGTTCAAAGACGTGATTGAATTCCATGTGCACTTCTTAGATAGTTTTACTTTGCTCCAATTTCTCTGTATGTGTGTGAGTGTGTGAGCATCTACGCGTGAACAGGTAATAGAATTCTCCTCTGTGATAAGCTGTCGATTCTCATCAAAGCAGACTAGTGGAAATAGCGAGAGAAAATGAGTAGAGGAATTGGTAGAGGAGTGGTAATGAATTATAGTGAGATGGCAGAGGTGGGAGGAGTCACATAACCTTCTGCATCCTTTTTTCTCATTCTGCTCATTTTTGTTTGAAAGGAGAGCGAGAGAGAGAGAGAGAGAGAGAGAGGGGGAGGGGGAGAGACTGTGAAAGAGCAGGAACTGTTTTCGTTATAAGGCAGGGCACGTTCAGAGTTCACCGCAGCCTCTGTCTAGTTAATGTCGGAATGATGGGAGAAACACACACACTTGCACACTTATTCAAGCACATCTAAACAGCCTCTCAGAAACATACAGAAACACCAAGCCAATGACAGATTTTTTGTGTGTGGGGTCAGAGTGACAGTGAGTAACACTGAGATCTTAGTGCTGATGCTGTTAGCGTCACTTGTGCCATCTTTACTGCAGACAATTTGCCCCCCCTTCTTCACATTCTCTCATTTACTGCTCTAGCATCTTTACACCACTCCTCTTATTCTAGTTTTTCAAATGCATTTCCTCTTTTTCTTCTTTGCTTCTGCACTCTGTCATGACAAGACATAATATTTCATTTGTTAATCATTCCCATACGTAAATCTAGTTTTAAAACATTGTAATAGCTTCAGTTGGCATATAGCATACAAAAAGGGCAAGAGCCATATCAAAAGAGAAAGCTCCAATCTGTTTGGCTTGCTTTATTTGATAACCGAGGTCCATAGTGCACAGGTTTTTATCTGTCCACAAGGAAACAAAGTTGTGTTAAAGTTAAAAAATAATATACTTTTTTTTTTACATTACTGTGTCACAACATAACATACTGTGTGCATAAGTTGGTGCTGATAAACGTAATTAAGAATTACTACAGAAATCAGAAAGATAATATGTAGGCTGACATGATACATGACAAAGCAGCACAATCTTCACTTATAAAAAAAAGAGAAAGTGCTGTTGTTAATCTCACTCTCGCCATGAGCCAGCAGACGTGGCTAATCACCTTATGAACATTTGATAAACACAAATGTATTGTTAATAACAACTTTGATTAGTTATTAGCAAAAATTATGAATTGCTTAACAGATCAGTCTATAAACATTCAAATATGAATATACAGGGAAATATACAGTACTGTATATCAAACATTCATGACATTCATAACTTGTTGAATGTATTTTAACTTATGGTATGTTAAGCATTATATTAAAAGCTATAATTCTAATTCAAATTATTAATTAAATATGTCTTCTTTGAGGCGCACATGAAATACCTCACATTTTATTAGAGATTACTCTTTGCTGTGATTTAGTCCTTCTAAAGTGAAAGCTTCCCTCATGAATTATAATTGTTACATGATATTTACCCAGAAGGCTTAACATTTTATTAGCATAAAGTATTGATGTGCAAAACTGCATAGTTAAAAATCGACTAGTCAGTATAGGTACCCTGTATAATTAGGCTGCATGTCAACTTGACACCGAACAGACTCTTTTCATATACTGTATATATTGCTACTCAGCGCAATCCTCCAAAAAAGAACTGACAGATAATCAACAAATAGGCTAAATAATTATAACCTTTCATTGCAAAAACTATCATGTGAGAGAGTCCTCATGTAAAACACGCTCCAGTACAGAACGGCGCTAAACAATGTAAACGCATCCTGGATGCAGAATGATGCGCTTAAAAGAACTTGGACCTTTTTCTGCAGCAAGTATATATTAAAGCATCATCTGTCTGACTGCAGTGGTCAGTGTCAGTTTAACAGCACATAAAGCACAGAGTGCTGTCAGACGCACCTCTTCATTCACTCCTTTAAAAGTACCAGTGATAAAAATACTTAACTAATGCAGCGAAGAAAAATAAAAACTGAAAAATCTTTTTGGAACAGTTTTCTGTTTACTTTGAAACCATTGAAAACATGATGATGGCCCTGTTAAATGTAAGTTGCATACTGTATAGATTCACTTGCAAATGTGAGTGAAATGCTCACACTGTAGAGCCCTGCTTCACTTTAAGCTATTAATTCAATCTGAATAATGAGATACTGTAGGCTTTCACCAATAAAATTATATCAACATCAAATACGAGTTGTAGAGCTTGATGTTGGCATTGCTTTCCCAATTTAATTTGATTAAAGTAGATTCCTATTTTAATTTGATACAATATCAATTCATTTGGGAATATTTCAGTTATAATATCAACAGGCATTTTTAAATAATTACATAATGCCTGCTCTTTACACTGCATAATGTGGATTGTAATTTAAACAGATTCCAAGATCACTTTTTTTACTCATTCACATATTTTCAAATGTTTTGGCTATTAAGTTAACATATAGCCTACAAAACTATTGCAACATTTTTATGCCCCCATATTTAGAATTTCTTGACCATTTTAGTGTCACTTTTTTTCAGAGCCCTAGTTTATTTCCGACCCTCCTTTACTCATTGAGTTACATACGTTTTTAGGTTTACCCACTCCTAAACGTCATATACTGTAAAATAGCGAACTGTGGTTTGTCATTTTAAATGCCGGTTAGACTATCTCTTTCTATCTCAGTAGGTGGTTCTTGGTCAGGATAAGCTGCAACATGGACCAGACTTTATATGATAGTCAAAGCTCAGGCCACACAAATCTAAAACATGCATTTCTGGCTATGCAAAAACTATGCAATAGCTTTGTGACTGATGTTAAAGTTTTAGGTAAGTTTAGGCTTTGGTTCTTCTGTGTAAATGAAATGTTGCTTCAGAGCTGCTTTGCTGTTGTGATGATACTAATCACTAAGCATCTTGTTTTCTTTCAGCTGTGCGTGAGAATAAATCACAGTTTTTGCAGTGTGAAGCTGGCAATAGATGGTTAAATGGATGCCATCTATTGCCAGCAAGAGAGCAAACAAATCAGAATTCAGTATACAAATATTAGGATGATGTCATTGCTCTCAACGTCATTAGTATTCATTCCGTTAGCAAATCTTTGTGTTGTGAACTCAGAAATTGTTGCCAAACCCACGATATGCACACGATTTCACACAGACAGAGATGCACACACTCATAGTGCAGCAAGGGACCCATGCAAAGAGCTTAATTACATTTGATTTTAAACTGATTTATAGTGAATGCTGCTAATTAAACTCATGTAAATTTTATGGTTGGAATAACAGGGCATACTCACCTACACACACACCTACAAAGCTCCCCTTTAAACTCTAAACCTAACTCTCTCACAAACCTTTTTGGATTTAATTTGAGGAATTATTTTGGATGTTTATTATCCTTTTTTCTATTTAAGGCAAAATTGGAGTTGAGAGCTAAGGGGTATAGGGTTTTCAGCCAATATCAAGTTAAATTATTATTCTCATTTGTTTACACAAAGCTATCATATGGCTTCAGAATTTTTTTTATATAAGGACAAGTCTTTTGGACTAATTATATGGTCCTTTTTGGAGCTAGTCCCTGGTCACCATATGTTTACATTGTATGGAAAAAAAAAAGAGAAAGAAAAGAAAGAAAGCCATAATAGTTCAGAAAGACATTGGAGTGAGAAATTGTTTTGGTAAACTGTTCATTTAAATAACATTTGAGAAACATTGGGCATACTTATGCATGTTTACACAAGTACATTTGCACTTACCTGAAAGAAAATGCAAATTTCTGTCATATCCAGTTTTTACTCCCACTGCAGCAGAGCAGCAAATGGTTATTTTATCTAAAAGGAGGGTTGCAGGGACAGAAAAACATCTCTAGCACTGGGCTATTATCCATTGTCCTTTTCCACATTTACATTTTTTGCAATCAGTCATCTGTTCATCTATTATAGTCATCATTATAATTAGTGATTGCCCTTGATCGAGGGACATGCCTGTCATTTAAATATGCTTTCCATGTAGATAATGCTAGATTTTGATTCCTGCACCGATTAGAATGAAAAGAGAGCAAGTTTGATAGCTGTATTCTCTCTGAAACTGTGACATAGCTTTCATTCAGTTGGTAAAAAAATGGAAAGATTCTCTAGCAGCCAATTGCGAGTATAAATTCAGTAGTTCGCAAGTTAATGTAATCCTGCATTTGAGAATAGTTAAATGTATTTGGCTCGCTGTCCTGGGCGAAGGACTCGAGGCTCTATTCGAGACTTGATCAGATTGGTCAGATTAAATGAACTTGCTCCTCCCGAACTTTGTTAATGAAAAGACACGGTTGGTTCGACGGGATGGGCCCATGCAGCAAACGGGCTAACCCAATAGGAAAAGGGCCAGTGGCCACTTGAGCAAGCAAGGCCAACCTGCCATTTAATCGGGGCCCACATTGCATTTGAACAAGGAAGTCCTCCCATGCTTTGAACGGGAGAGCCCACAATACAAATAAACATGAGTTATTTTACACTGGGTGGGCCTGTCGAGCAATTTGAACGGGGGGCTCCTGGACTAGCATCCAAATGGTTGGGCCGGCCTAGTGATCTGATGATGATGAAGCAAGCATCCCCTGACCCCAATTATGAATGTTTTGTGATTAGCTGATGAGGGCTTGTTATGCCTTTCTGATTTGGAGATGGTTGGCATGGATGTAGATAAGATATGCGTCAGATGACCGGCGGCCCAGTAAGCCCAGTATTTGGCGCTCGGGCAGGTCTTTGTGGGCTGCTGTGGTTGTGGCGCTGATGCAGAAGGAATGGCTTGAGTATAAATTAAATGTACTCTTTGTTGATCTGATTCACATAAATGATTTACTCAAACAAGCAAACAAATAAAGCAACATAGGGTGACCATACATCCTCTTTTTCCCAGACATGTCCTCTTTTTCAGACATGAAAAAAAGCGTCCAGCCGGGATTTCAAAATTGCCTATAAATGTCTGGGATTTGGCTTTTTCTTCATAATGATATGATCTCTACAGTTAGTGCTATCCTACATTCTGTGTATTTGATACTGCCATCAGTTTTCAAGCATACATGTCCTTATGTGTGATTATTCTTGCTGAGAGAGGCAGCGTGCACTCTTTCAAAGTTTTTAAAAAAGTTTAAACTTTTTTTTTAACTCTCTCAACCACGCGCCCATGCTGTATGTGTGTGTGGGAAAGATACCACTCGTGCTCTGCCACTCTCATCCAGAAACATAAATAACAACTCTGCAAATTATGAATTATAAATAAACTTCAGTCTGTTTTATCAGACTCACATTATTATGTAAAGTCATTTCTGACTGAAAATTTTGACTATCAAGACAAAATCAAATATACTAGGGATCAGGGATATTTAAAATAATATGACGGTTAAAATAGACCATGATGGGAATAGTACAACTCAGTCCGACACATATTTATAGTGCAACATCTGTGTGTTACCTGTAAAACTGGCACTTGCATTTCAATGGCAAACAAATCTGAAAATACAATGAAGAACACAAGTGAGGGGAGAAGTCTCTATTCGCCTATTATCCATACTAAATATAATATGAAAACGCATCAGCTCAAGGAGAGTTTTTCATAAAATAAATTTGATCTTGACTTTAGGGAAGTAAGCTACAGCAGGAGGAATGAAAAGTGTGTTAGTGTAGTAGAATAAAAATATATTTCTAATGGTATCTGATCTTTTCTGTTTTTATTTTATATTTAATTTGATGGGCATTAATATATGTTTTAATATTCCCATTTATTAGATATATTAAACATATTAAATGTATTTAATTACAGCCAGGGCTCGATGTTGGGCAGGCATCTGCGTTCTGCTGAGATAGCAGCCTAGACAGGCACTCTGATAGTGGGTGTACATTGTTGGAAACATTGGAAGCAGAGCTACCACTACTTGATGCTTCCTTGAGGTATGGGTTATGGATAATATAACTTTTATGGATTATGTAAATGGTAATATGTAAAACATGCATTTGCAGAAACACCTAGCATTTAATGGCACTGGTGACTGGGGTAAAAGATGAATAGTTGAGCCAAGATTGTAAAAGGGGATCCCTTGTAAAAGCAATTCTAGGAAGATGTTTTGAATTTCCCTGTGATTAGGTGTTGCAAGACACCTGCGAACACGTTTGCACTAAAGCTTGTTGAGGGAGACACAGTAAACGTAGTGTCTGTGGACGCCTTAAATGTAATTGTTTGCTGGATTAAATGTCTAGGACATATGTGAAGCAATGTCAGAATACATGCTTGAATGTGCATACATACAACGTCATCTAAAGTTGTGGTTTGTCATGAAATTAGAAGGCACCCAAAACTTGATGAATACTAATAATTTTATCTGCATGAAACGTTTGTCCTGAGCTGGAGGAGAGAATGGCATGTTATACTCTAGAGATGAATAGAAGTTTGTAGAAGCTCTTGCTTTATAGTTATTTGAGCTGTGCAGTGAGGTGAGCTTGAATGCTACGAGGAGGTGAGACACGTTTGTATGTTGGCACTCGACCCGCCTCTTGCGGAGCTGAATTCGGCTCATCTCTGTTCGGATAGAAGCTGCATATAGCTTTAGTGAGCTGTAGCATGGTCAGATCGTCAGATCTGTTCATGGGCAAATGGGCTGGGCCAAATGACAGAACGGTTTACATGATGTAGAGGTAAGCAGCTGTTTATATACTTTTGCTCTTGCAGTGTAATTGGTCGGATTAGATTAACTTGCACCTCCCAAACTTTGTTAATGAAACTCCATCTTTTGATGATTAAAAATTTTCATAACTGAAGTGTGTTATTTCTGCACAGCTAGTGGCACCAAACAGCATTGCAAATATAATGAACAGGATTCTCAAACTCTTCCTTGTCTTCCATTGTTCAAAACTTCTTCGCTTAAGATTGCGTTTTGCTCTCCCACATTCGCAAAATCTAGTGTGACCATTCCTAGGGTCAGAAGTTGACATGTTGGACCACAAACAAACAGAGTGGTGTTTTGAAAGAGCTACAGAGTCACAATGTTTATTACATATATATATATATATATATATATATATATATATATATATATGTATGTGGCAGAGCGAGGGCAGGGTCGTGATCCTACACACCCGGCCCGGTATTAGGCTAATCAAGCCTCCAAGAGGCCTCGGAGAAGCCTATTCACTGCCGCTCTGCATTGGCCTTTTCCCTCTCTTTTAAATTTTACAGTGTTTTTTTGGGGGGGGGGTACTACACTGTTACAGGAAGTACCCCCCCCAGTTTAATTATTTCTTTTTCCCACCCCCTGTCCCCTTCCTCGTCCAGGTAGACGGGGATGACCTGCCGGCAGACGGGGCTTAGGGCACGCCTTCCCCCAGGGAAAGGGGGTGTACGTCATGCTGGGGGCTCCCCAGCCTGAGAGAACGAGGGAAGAATGTGGCAGGGCGGAGGGCGGGGCCGGGTCATGATCCTACACACCCGGTCCCGTATTAGACTAATCAAGCCTCCAAGAGCGATAAAGGTCGACTGCAGAGGATCATGTGGGAGAGAGTTTGTCTTTTGTTTGAATCTATTATTAAACCATTATTCATATTATCAAGCCGGTTCCTTTCCATGGATCCCTTTACATATATATATATATATATATATATATATATATATATATATATATATATATATATATATTTTTTTAAATAACCTTCGAATTACTTAAAGTTGTCTCTGCACATTTAAAGCTGAAATGTTTGCTTGTTTGATGTTAACCTGTCTCCTATTCCAGCCTCGAAATCTGTGAACACTATGGGCTCTATTGATGCACGACCATGTGCAACGTAAATTTTCGTGAGTGCGCTAATTCTAGTGCAATTTTTGTGCAAGCACAAAACATGGGTGGGAGTCTTTGCGCTATTGTGGGTGTATGCGTGCAAACTGTGTGTGTATTGTATGTTAATGAAGTGGCACAAAGTGCAATTTACTATTTTCCTGAGAAATAGGTTTCTATCAGGAAGACTCGCAGACTTGAGTGAAATTGAAGATGACATTTATTTGATGAATATAAAACAGAAAAGTAATGTCTCTCTTTGGTGTAGGCCCCGTCTGGAGGTCCGAAGTTGTAATATTCGGAACCGACATATCCTGCCGGAGATTGGAGGCAGGGGCGAGGAGACTACCCCATGCAGGACGGGACTCAACGGGTGGGGTGGTGGAGGTACCTGCGTTAGCACACTGAAACAGCAATGTGATATATTTTGAGCAGACTTATAAAGCAATGGCTTACATGTGATTAGCTGGGAATTACCCAGCTAGTGTGCGATGATGTACAGCTGCTACTCTTCCCGCTAGAACTATGCTGAGCTTACATTGTTGCGCTAAGTCCTTTCAATACCATCTCTTAACACAGCGCAAAGTTCAAATTCAGTTCCTGTTCCGGTATTTCTATTAAACTTTCTAGAGGTCATGGTTTATTTTTTTGTATTATTATTTTTATGTTTATGTTTATATGTATTATTATTATTATTATTGTATATACACAATTGTATTTATGATTTAATTTGTAGCCCATTAATTTTCCACATGTTGTTGAGATTGATTTTTAAGTCAATGCAAAAGGGGCTAGCGGTGGAAGGAGAAATTCATGTTTGGATTAGGCATGATTTTTGTACCACTTCGTTATTGTGATTATATTTTAATTTCATTTGAAGTGTAATTTTTTTGGTGGTTGAATACATGAATAAATTTTTTTTAAATCAAAATCGACCAGTAGAAGTGAAGTGTGTGCCAATACAATCACTGTTAATACTAGCCATGATTTGTGTGTCAGTAGATGAAAATGATTAATAATACTTACATTACCTATAATTTAACTGAGCGTACATCCAAATTCCGAAGATAATCACATTTTCTATGTGTATAAAAGGAGCGTGTCACTGTTATAGAAATATTCCTGGCATTCATCAAGGATGCAGTTAATGCACATTTTCTATTCTTTTAATTCATAGCATACGGTCCATTTACACTACCAACTTTTTAGTAGGATGCAGATGGTGGAAATCCCAGAGAACAACCTCAGAATTAAATTACACTTAATCCAGCCCATTTGTGCATTTCGCCAAACCAGTTTGTGCCTAGACTAAGTGCGTGCTTGTACAAAAATACTAACATTTTATGGATCTGCCCTCTGACTTTGCACTTATGACCTATGACGTAGTGTTGCTCTTAATGCTAGTGATCTTAAAATAGGGCCCTGTGTTTCTGTGATGCTTTAAATATTCCTCTGTTTGTTTGGACCATATCAGCTCGACACAACACTGACTAAAGCAATGGCGACTCAAACACTGCCATGACTAGGGACAGGACTATCTGTTTGTTTGATCAACAGTTGACTGGGAGCGTAATCAGAAGACTGATAAAAACAATGTTTATTTTAGAAATTATTTTAAAATTGAAAAAATTATATTCTTCAACTTTAAGTACCAGTAGTGCATGCCATAATCAAATTCAGCATTAATACTTTTGTTGGATTTTGTGGTATTTTTCGACTGTGTTGACTGTTCAGTTTAACATCTTCCTGTTTGAAGAGTGAATGAATCACATTTCTAAAGATGTAGCTTCACAATCTCCAGATAGCTTTACATAAAACACATATCTCACACATTTAGAACACAGGTCAGTGTGTGTATGTGTGTGTGGGTGTATGAGTGTGTTTAAAGCAAGATTATTCACCAGCCCACATTGTGACTCATTACTTGTCATCTGACCAGCTCATGTTCCACAAAGACAGAGACGAGATCCCAGACCTCCTCTTTTGTGTGTGCATGTGTGTCATGGTTTACTTTATAGAAAGGATATATTTTGAGGGAAAGAGATTGTTAAATGCACACATTTGCTCACATGCACCTTAGAAACTGTGTATATAAATGAACATTAAATATCATAGACGCACACATGTATTTACCTAGCTACCGTATCAAAAGTGGGTCATCAATTTTTTGTTTTTGTTAAATGTAAGTTTTTTTACATTTTCCTCTAATGGTTAGGTATAGGTTTGGATTTCGATTGGGGGGTATAGTCCATCAAAATATATATTCCTCTTCACTTTATTACAGCTGAAAGGAACTCGCTTCACAACTAGCTTTTGGCGACATCTCCTGGACATAAATGGAGTTAACACGTGTCTATGCGCCCAACAAAACTTACCGCTTTGACCACGGTGGGCAGCGTTTTAAGATTCGGTCAGCATAAACTGATTTTTGCTAAAGAATGGTCGACCTACTCTTTCCGATTTTACTGTGTGATCAAGCTGGTTTGGAAACAATCACAGACACAGAAATTACACAATGCAGCTTTAAATTATAAGGCAATTTCTATAGACCAACCAAAACTTTTGTTGAAAACAAATTATTTGTTGTCATGTATCATTTTTATCCCCAAACTTCTTTTTCAGATGTAGGTTACTTCTAGGGACATTTCTTTTAGCAACTTTGTGCCCCAAAAATATTGTTCAGAAACAGGCATACACATTCACAATTTGTCATCAAACTATTATGTGATAATTTGCTGCTGTGATATCAGCCACAGACAAAAGCACCGGTAAAGTTAATTGGGTTTATTTTCAATGGAAACAACATCATGATTGCTGCACTCTCTCTTTTGGCTGTCAAAGTCTGTGTGCATTTACAATTGCATGTGTGAATGAGAGGGTAGGTGTGTGTATGTTTGTGTGAATTCCGCAGAGACCAGCAAAATTTTACAGGCTGATTTTTTTGTTTATGTTTGGCTGCATTATGAGAATGTGTTTGCCAATCCTGTAAATGGATAGAAGGGAAAATGGATGGCTACAGACACGTAAAAGTGCAGTTAAATGCGCCCTCTGAGAGCAGCTCAGAAAAAGCAACCATATTAGAGTAATTTGCCCATCCTCTATGTTTGTCTGCTTGACAGACGTTTGGCTGTGAGTTTTTTTAATATGTAATGTATACATCAAAATGCCCAGACAGTGGATTAGATTGTCAGTTGGGCATACATTAAGCCATTTCTGAGTTGGGGATGTGAGATTTGATAACAACTTTCCATTTTAGGTTGAAACAATAGATGGTGGCTCAGTTCATGTTTGTTTAGTAGAACGAAAACAATGCAAAGACATATAGAAGCTCTGTTCTGATCCCTATTAAGCTGCTTACTGTCTTCACAGGCAGCTGCCTTCTAAGCAGAATCACAACTGAAACAGAACATCATAAGTGACTGATTTCAAACACTCTTCACAGGCAAATCGCTCCTATACACTCTTCATAATTCGCATAGTACTTAAAAAGCACTTCTCACGTCAAGCACACAAGAGACACAAATAGAGCTCAACACGTTTCTGTAAGTGTTTTCCCATTAATTTTTTCATAGGAATTGCATAAAATTATTAATAAAAGAGTTCTAAGCCATAAACCAAATCAACCAACTGCGAGGTGAATTACATAAAAAATTTGAGTTTGAAGCAAAAAATAATGTGAAAATCAGACAAAAAGACAAAAGGTACAAGACTATGTTCTTAATGTATTAAAAGAGGTAATGAACTACAATCCCATGAAGCATTGCAAAAATAAAGCTATTCATTAAAAGTTGTTGGTAAAAAGTTTATTGCAAAATATTAAAATATATACTAAAATATACTGTAAGTAGTTTGAGAGTGCAATGAGGCCGACTCGATTGCATCATTAGCAGTGCGATATAAAAGTGTGCGGCATGATTTGTTGCCACGATACTCTGATTGGTGCATATTTTCACTACAGGTTGTTGGGTAGTATAGTTTTTTTACCAGAAATGCCTTTGTTAAACAAATTTTTTTCATATGACTGATGGCTTCAACAGAACCATATACCAATCTCGGAGACCATGGTCTGTATTTAAATGTTTATACAATAAGTTATTGTTAAAAAACGATTTCCCGAGAGTCGCGTGGTGCCATGCGAGACTATAAAAGTGTCTGCGCACTTTGCTAGTTTTAATAATTTGTATATCATAAACCGATGAGATTCAATAAACTCTTATTCTTAACTGTTCTAGGAAGACAATATGTCAAAGAATTCAAAATGGCTCTGGAGACAGTAAAAGACACTTATGTGCTCAAGCTCAAGCCCCTGAGCAACAGGCCGAAAGCCAGAGACTCAATTTGGCCAATGCGGTGAAAGAATTCAGCGTCAACTGTCGAGCATGTTGTTGATGCTGACAAAGTTCATTGCTGACTTGGAGGATCTTGCTGTAATACATCGATTGATCACTGACATAGAGACGAAATTCACTGTGATGGTTAGAAGAGTGTCGGATGTTGAGCGAAGAATCGATTATCTGGAGTCATTGGAGAGGGAATTAGCTGCTAATCCTCCAAGACAGACTTGGAGCATGTTTGGGAAAAGCTGGAAGACCTTGAGAATCGTAACCGGCGAAACAACTGGATTGTTGGAATTCCTGAGGATGAAGAAGGCAGAGATATGGTGAAATTCCTAGATGGGCTATTCCAGAGTCTGCTTGACATAACAGGCCATAAGCTGGAAATCGAGAGAGTTCCGGCTTGGAGATCCACAGAGGGAGACAGGCCCTGATAAATTTTTGCCAAATTTCTGAGATCATCCTATAAAGATCTCGTGTTACGTGAGACGAGGAGTAAAGGAAGGCTTTCTTTGAAGAACCACAACATTTTCTTGTTCCCAGACTTTTGCGCATTTGACAAGAGAGAAATGTGATCGATTCAAGGAACACAAGAAACTCTTGCATCAGCGGAAGGTCTCTTTTGCACTGATGTTCCCGGTCAAATTATCAAATTCCCGGTCCTTTATGAAGTCAATGGAGTATGTCATTGTGTGATTCCCTCTATGCAGCCGAGTGGGCCTGACTCACTGAACATTAATTTGACTGTTTTATAGATTATTTTCTGTTGTGTAATTCTGTCTCACAAAATTTGTATAGAAGCAATAATTTGTGCTATCCGATGGCAAAGTTGTCATGGGGGCTCTTGAAGGGATGTTGCAAGCTGTTGGCACCCCATGATATAATATTAGGAGACTTTAATCTTTTGATGGACGTTGATGAAGTGTAAGACCCACAGAGTAACATTAACTCTTCACAGGATGTGTAAAAATCTTAGTCTTACAGGTATTTGGAGACTTTTGAACCCATCTGGTAGGGATTATTTTTTTTTTTTAATCAGTCCATAAGATTTATTCTAGAATATATATATTTTGTTATATATATATATAAGTCCCTCATTTCATCTGTGGTTGATTGCTAAATTGGAAACATCTTAGTCTCAGATCACACACCCTGTTGAGTTTAGAGATGTTGCCACATACAGAGAAAAAATTAATCATATAGTTGCCTCTTTAATGTATCCCTTTTGCAAAATCCCAAATTCCAACAAATGTTAAAGGCTGAAATCAATGTTTATATGGGAACCAATTGGTCCTCAGTATCCTCTGTGGGTGTGGCTTGGGAGGCACTTATGGCAGTTCTAAGGGTTCGGATCATACAATGTCTTCTACCATTCCCTGGAATATTTACCTCGGCTATTGATATTAATATTGCTTTTAAAGAATTATATCTTGATCTCTATAGTTCCATATCTTCATCTACTGATGAAGATATTAGAAACGTTGTGGAACCATTAGATCTCCCTAAACTGATTAAACATGTTGATGAGATGTCAAGTGTTGGTGAAAGCATAAGCTTTTGCTTTATGCAGATGATATTTTATTATTTGTCTCTGACCCAACTAGATCTATGCCTTGCCTCCACAGAATTATGAATTCCTTTTCTAAGTTTTCAGGATACAGAGTATAATTGGTCTAAATACAAAGCTTTGGCTCTGACAGCATACTGCCCAGTAATGGCTTTTCAGCTGGGCACCTTCCAGTGGCCCAAACAGGGCATTACATATATGGTTATTTTATTCCCAGCATATTTGCATGATTTTGTTTTGACCTTTTAATAAAATGGTTTTCGAGCGATGTGGGCAGGTGGGCTTCATTACATTTATCGATGATTGGGAAGGCTAATGTTATTAAAATGAATTGTATTCCAGAATTCAACTACCTGCTACACTCTCTCCCTGTAGATGTCCCCATCTCTTATTTCAAGCAATTTGATAGTATAGCGTAGTCCTTAATTTGGAATGGGAAATGTCCCACATTACATTTCAATAAGTTGCATAGGCCAATTGACAATGGTGGGCTAGACCTACCCAAGATTTTGTTTTATTATTATGTATTCGGTCTCAGACATTTGGCTCATTGGTTGCTTCCACCTGAGAGAGCCCCTCCCTGGTTTTGTATCGGACAGGAATTTCTTGCCCCTATTTTGCCATTGCAAAGCCTTTCTATTACACTAACCAGAGAAGTTTAGTCACGCCCCGTTATCTCGCATTTGCACATGGTATGGACAAAAGTGTCCAGAGTGTTTAATTAGGACATTTATTTAAATATTGCCTCGAGCATATGGCTGAACCCAAAATTACGTATTAATAAGTGCCCTTTCTGCTGGTCAGAGTGGATTGTGAGGAAGGTTAGTATGCTCAGTGACCTATATGAGAGTGGAGTGTTGAGATCTTTTGAAAATATGGTTCAGCATTTTAGGATTCCCAGATCTCAGTTCTTTAGGTACAGTATTTACAGCTGCGCCACCTGCTCTGTACTATTTTTGGGAGTAGCATACCCACCCCTAAAGTTGCAGATGCTCTAGAAGTGATGATTACTGCTCTAGATTGTATAGTCTTGGTCTTAAAGACACACCCACCTGCTGGCGATGCCAATCAGAAGACTGGGACACAACCCATGTTTTTTGGGGATGTGTTAAGATCCAAGAATTTTTGTTTAAGGTTCTGAGCTTCATGTGTGACATAGTGGATACTCAATTTTCATTTTGCCCCAGATTGTGTATTTTGGGTTATGGGGTGGTCCTGAATATGGGTGATGGATTTATGGAGAGCTGGGTCCTGACTGGCATGATGATTATCAGGCGGGTAATCCTCAAGAGATGGAGGTCGACTGATGCACCCTCATTTCGTGAGTGGTGCGTCGAGTTGGGCAGAGTGGCAGTGTTTGAGTAGATGGTATATAGAAGGCTAAGCAATCTGGCTATATACATCAGAAAAAGGGGCAGCTATCTAGGTTTTTTAGGAGGCTCTCAGGGAGGCTCATATGAGAGAGACTAGTGTTTTTTTTATGTTTCTAAATATTTTCTGCTGTTTTATTATGTATTTATTTGTGTGTCTTTGTCAGTTGGCTTCTTGGATTGCCTTATCTGAGAAGAATACACTTGTGCAGTGAAGATAGAGAACCCTTACAACGCCCCTGATGCTGTAAAAGCCTACAGGCTACAAAATCAATATCTTCTGATAGTGGTGAAAGGAGAGAGAGGCAGAGGGCAGTGAAGAGGTAGGGAGGGACCTGCCAACTAGCTGCAGCAATGTGAGTTTGTGTGAAAGAGAGAGAATCAGAGCACGAGAAAGCAGGAGCGGGAGGGAACATTGCTTGGATGTTGTATTTAGCTGCACTTAATTCTTTGGAGCAGAAAATAGGCCTGTTTCCCTCATGCAAGGAATTATCCACATACAACACAACACCTTCAGAAACTCTCTGTAAGTGAAGGAATGCTATACAGATGTGGGCAGAAGGACAGCAGGCCTTTGCATAGCCTTACATACACCTCAAAAAATATTTATAGGCAAATGTATTGAAAAGCATGCTTTAGTAAACTAATCCCAGTATTACAGAAATACAGAGGTACAGTATATACACAGAACCAGACAGATTATTGGAGGATGGTAAAATAGGCATGGGATTTGAAGCTAATAGAATGTACTTGGCATTTGGGCTTATAGCTGTAGCAGTCAGGGCTGACTTAACTCAAATGACTTATTTTATTTGACCATCTTACAGCCTATAACATCTCAGGTAGTGGCACAAAGCTGCTGAGCATGATGCTGAATCACCATCAGTGATGGTGATGAGACTGGTCAGATGGCACTGTATTTTTCAGATGAGTTCGATGTTCTTATATGTTTCCTCCTGCTGTCGTCATGAAAAGGGTGCATAATTATCATTGTTTAATACATTAAAGGAGTTCAACCCAAAATATGGCATAAGTCGTATGAACTAATTTTATGATACCTTAATAGTGTTTTTTTTTAATCATTTTTGGAGCTTGATAGCCCCTGGTCACTAAATGTTTTCAAAATATTTTCTTTTGTTTTCTGTGGCAGTTTTTATTCTGCAGCCATTTTTTTTTACAAAGGCATTCTAGAATGCGTTTTAGAATATTTTATTAAAAATAGATCTTAAACATCTTATATGTTTTAGAATTGTATTTATATTATATTTATATTATTTAAAGTGATAGTTCACCCAAACCTTCTCTCATCATTAACTTACTATCATGCCATCTCAGATGTGTATGACTTTCTTTCTTCTGCAGAATACAAACAGAGATTTTTTTAAATAATATTTAAGCTCTGTAGGTCCTCACAATGCAAGTGAATGGTGATCAGACCTTTTTAGCTCCAAAAATCACATAAAGGAAACATAGAAGTAATCCCCAAGACTCCAGTGGTTCAATTAATATCTTCAGAAATGAAATAATAGGTGTAGGTGAGAACAATATTTAAGTCCTTTTTACTCTAAATCTCCACTAGAACTTTCACTTTCAGATGTGAAAGTGAAACCAAACATGTGACTTTCACATGTAAAAGTGAAAGTGGAGATTTAGAGGGGGAAAAAAGGACTTACATTTGTATATGTTTCTCACCCACACCTATTACATTGCTTCTGAAGATAAGGATTTAACCACTGGTGTTTTATGGATTACTGCTATGTTTCCTTTATGTGATTTTTGGAGCCACAAAGTTCTGGTCACCATTCACTTGCGTTGTGAGGAGCTGAAATATTATTCTAAAAATCTTTGTTTGTGTTCTGCTGAAGAAAGAAAGTCATGCACATCTGGAATGGCATGAGGGTGAGTAAATGAGGAGTACATTTTCATTTTTGGGTGAACTATACCTTTAATTCATTTTATTATTAAATATTTCAACCTAGATTTTTGACATTAAACATTTGGTGTTATAAACAAACAAACAAACAAACAAACTTTTGTTCAATAAAAGAAAGAAAAAAGTAAGTTAAGGGTTTGAAATGACATAAGGGTGAGTAAATGATGACTTAACTATTTCTGGATGAACTATACCTTTAATGATTATGAATGATTTTGAATGACTTTGCAGACAAGTATTATACTGTTGTCAAAACATGACACAGTTTTGTCTCAAACTCTCTTTTATTCAATGCTTTTAAAATAGTTGCACACAAACAAATCTGGCAAACAATGAGAAGGAGTCACTGGAGAAAAGTCTTACAGGAAGAAGTAATTAATTAGTGATTTAACATAACAGAAACAATGCAAGACATAGATGATTGTCTGATATTGCCTCTTTGGGGTGAAATTAAGTTTCTCATTTTGCAGAAGAATCCTCTGTTGTACTATTATGTGTTGTCTAACGCCATTCATCATTATAATGAAAATGAAGTGATTTATAAAAAAGAGGTTCTTTATACATGGAATAATCATGTATCATTTTACATTGCTACTGATATGCACATTAACAGGCCTCACATTAATATTCAATGTGTTCTAATTTTGTTTAGCACAGTTGAAAACACAAAACAAAACCTCAGTTTAAGGTCAGATGACTCTCTCTCTCTCTCTCTGTGTGTGTGTGGGTTTGGGTTGTTTACATGGAATTTGTTTTAGGTTACAAACTGATTAAGCTATAAATGTGTTTTATGAGGACATTTCTAGTATCTCCATAATTCAAATTGCTTAAAAAACATACTAAACTGTGTTTTTTGGAAAATTAAAAAATGCAGAAAGTTTTTTGTGAGGTTTAGGGTTAATTACTATAATTTGTAAATTATAAAAATCATTATGTCTATGAAGATTCCTCATAAGGAAAGCTGTGTGTGTGTGTGTGAGCGTGTATTTATCACTTTGTGGGGACCAAATGTCCCCATAAGGATAGTAAAACCCGAAATTTTTGACCTTGTGGGGACATTTTGTCGGTCCCCATGAGGAAAACAGCTTACAAATCATACTAAATTATGTTTTTTGAAAATGTAAAAATGCAGAATGTTTTCTGTGAGGGTTAGGTTTAGGGGTAGGGTTAGGTTTAGGGGATAGAATATAAAGTTTGTACAGTATAAAAACCATTATGTCTATGGAAAGTCCCCACACACAACTGTGTGTGTGTGTGTGTGTGTGTGTGTGTGTGTGTGTGTGTGTGTGTGTGTGTGTGTGTGTGCGTGCGTGTGGTGCTGAGAGAAAGAATGAAAAGGAGAAGGCGATGGAAAGATATTTATGTTTTTCAGCATGGTTTGGATAACAAAATAATGAATGGGTGGGCACGTCACTGTCTTCATCTGTTTTTCATTTTCTCTTCATTATCCTTTGTCTTTATTTCTGTATGTTCCTCTTATTCTGTTCATCTTTCTATCTCACAGTCTCCTCATAAGTCTTTCTATTTTAATATGTTGTAATCAGAGCTGCTAAAGTAATCTGTTTTCTCATGAGAGAAGTTAAATATACTATTACTTAAATATACTATATTACCAAATAACAACATTATTTTTGTATGCAGATATTTGACATTCTGTTTCATTCTGTTCTGATTGACTTGTAAAATCTGTTCAGAATAATAGCACGAGCGACAAGTGTTCAATACACATACACATACTCCCGTAGTTACTATTTCTGTAAATTATGGAGAAAGACCTTGCTTTACCATTTATTTAATTATTGATCAAATCCATTAAAGAGTTTCAGACAGAACCTTTACAAAATTTAAGCCATTTGTAGCCTATATGGCAAAGATTAAACATCAAGTAAACATCAACTTATGAAATTTGTGGCTCTATTTTCATGAGTGAGAAAAGCGCAGCGCTACATGCAACAACACACAATGTCTTATCCAATTTTCGTGACAGCATAGATCTAATTCTAAGTGTAATTTCCATGCCAGTGCAAAGCACAGGTAGGTGTGGGTGGGATTGTTTGTACTAACTGTGGGTGTGTGCGCGTAAACTGTCAGTGTATTGTATGTTAATGAAGTGGCGCAAAGCGCAATCTGTAATTTTCTGAGAAATAGGTAATTGTGCTAAAAGCAGAGTCCAAACTTTTCAGTTTGGAGAGTCCATCAGCAAGTCATAAGAAAGTTCATGTCCAAACTCTGAAAATATAGTGGAACATCAAATTATGTCCCTGACGATGAGTGTTTTAAGTTGTCTTATGAAACAAAAATGTATGGTATTTTTGTTAAACTATCTCATGGTTTATTTTTAAATTATTATTATTACTTTTATATTTACAATTGTATTTATGGTTCATTTGTACTGGTATTTTGATTTGGTATATGATTTTTGTCCATTCCATTATTTTGATTATATTTTTGTTTCATTGAAGTGTAATTATTAATTTAGGAATATTTTAGGTGTATTTTTTTTTTTAAATAAATTAATTTAATTATTCAAAATCTAAATTGACCAGTAGAAGTGAAATGCATGCCGACACAATCGTTGCTAATACTAGCCATGATTTGTCAGTAGATTCAAATTATTAATAATAATTGCATTCCCTATAATTTAACAGAGCATACATCCAAATCCTGAAGAGAATAACCTTTTCCAAGCATAGAAATGTGGACACTCTCCTTTTATATTATTCTAATTCACTGCATACTGTCCATTTACACTTCCAACTTCTTATGAATGCACTGTCTTTTTTTATATTGCTGGTGCTTGAAAGGGAATGGACTATATAATAGGATATAGATGGTGCAATAATCAGAGAAGAACCTCGAATTAAATTACACTTGGCACAGCCCATTGGCATATTCCACTTGTGCCTAGACTAAGCGTGTGCTTGCGAAAAAAAAATCTTCACGGCCACACCCGCTGCGCTTATGACTTGGCATAGTACTGCTCTCAGGGCTAGCTCTCTTAAATTACGGCCTATCATGTATGAGCAAAACACTGTCAATGGTACTAACTGCTGTTATACCAATGTCTTTGATAAGAAATGTATTTCCTTAAAAATGGAACTGAACACGCTACATTATGAAAGGATATACTAAACACCTTAACTATAAAAATATATGTTTTCCTTATATACTTCCTGTCCTGGTGGTGTTTTAGTTTTTGGATGTCATAGCAATTGAGTTTACGCATGCCTGTCTGTCTGCTCACATTACATCACTGTATCTCAAGATGTGCACTGAACCCATGTGTGCACACGTTTATAAGCACAAATGATTCTTTGGGCAAACAGACCACAGCAGGAGTAGTCTTTATTTTTTTATGCTCTTTTATTTATTAATTGTTGAACTGGTGAGTTTTGATCCAATTTGTGAGAGTCAACCAATACATCATATTTCAAAGAAAGCATTCTAATGTGCCATGCTAAGCCTTTTTTATACCAGAATCTAATAAAAATATACCAGAATCTAATAAAATAAGATTAAAGTAACCAAATGCAGTGAAACAAAACTACAGTAAGTTTGTGTAGAATCATTTCCATCATTACATCAATATGATGCAATGTAATAGAACAAATTTACATATCACATATTTTACATATTTATATATGACATTTCACATGAATTAGTGAAACAAACAAAAAGTAACAGTGTTATAAAAAGCACCAAAACAATATAATGTTAAGTAAATGATGTATTTATACAAAATTAATATAAAAGAATCTGACATCACAATATGACCACCAATTTTATTAGTGCTCTACCAAGAAAACAGTTTCAAAATAAACTTATAGAGATTCAGTCTGTAGTCCTAAAGACCAGAAGAAAATTTGCACTTTTGAGCCATGGGTTCTCCCTGGAATTTCAAATGGGTTTGATTCATGTATAACATAGGGTCTGTGGCTAACATTACTTGAAAAGATTTTCCTGTTTTGCTCTATATTTACACGCATTCATGCGTCACATGTGAATTTTTGAAACCTTTGTGTGCTTTAAAAATGTAAGTTGCTAGGCCTCACATCATTCTACTTGACATGTAATGAAGCAGATTTATCATATGACTAAATCAGATTTTGCAGATTTGTCTATAATAAAAGAAAATAAGTGTATTTGCGAGAGAGAGCAGAACAGAGAAAGTCTTTCTTTTGGATAGAAAAAATACTTTTTATTTTTGTTTGTATGGTCAAATGCTTTTTCTCTTATTTTTCTTTTTATCTCTCCCCCTTTCCCTTATTTCCTGTCATTATCTCTCTCTCATTATTTACATGTGTCTCTCCATCCTTTAGGTATCTCTTCTAAACTGCCTATCTTAGAAACCATTCACTGCTGGCTTATAGGGAAAGTAATTGATTTTAGAGCAGATGGACCAAATTGTTCATTTTGAGCTGGATTCTCAAGCTAGCTCCAAGAGAATAACAGAGACAGACAGAGAGAGAATTTAATTTTTAACACACCTTTATTACAAATTTCCAAAACTAATACAATCAGTTGCTACCTACAGAAAATACAAAATATACACATTCAATTCATAAAAAAAAAACCCTAAAAAAAACCAACTTTTGAACCAAGTCATTTTAAAACATGTACAAATTGTAAACTCTCATTAATGATTTCACACAAGAGCCCTCTTATAGCACCAAATCAATTCAAAAGACATAAAATCCCCCATAGCCTTGTAATACTGAAAGTCTATTAAAATTCTAGATTTCACTAGGTTAAGAAACACAATTTGTATTTCGCTAAATTTTTATCTTCCTGGTGTCATAAGTAGCCTTTTTCGCTTGACCTAATAGGAAATTCAGCAGTTGGCAACAAAATCGACGACTCCGAGTATATCCACAAATAAACGTTTCCAAAGAGAAAATCTCATCAAAAAGATCAAATAAACTCTCTAAACCCTGAAACAAAGGTACAAGCCTGTTACAATACAGAAAAGCATGAAATACATTCTCTTTCTGAAAGCAGAAGGGACACTCATCACTAGTGCCTGGGTTTATAACCAAAACAAGATCATTTACTGCAATAGCGCCATGAAGAATTCTCCATTGTAAGTCCCCCACCTTCTTAGGCAAAGGTGACTTGTATAAAGCTCTCCATTCTGGTTTAGCATTCTCCCCTAAATGGAGGACAGAGCACCAAGGCGTATCAACTCTTTTGTGTAAAGACTGCTTGTTCAGAGTTTTGACACAGCTCTTGTACAAGACTTTTCCAGATACTGGATTTGGAGCCATTAACACCCATAAAGTGTTTTTATTAGTTTGTAAAAAAACACTTTCACATTCTTCAAAGTCAGTCAACAGGTACAGATCAGGAAAGGGGTCATTACGGTTTGGAGTAATTGAGCCTTCAGTGTATTCTTCTAGTAATTTGAATTCTTCTGACGTGAGTGTTAGCTTCCACTTTTCAAGTAATTTGGCTGTGATGTGTTTTGACTTTATTCCCAGATGTCCAGCAACTGTATCAATATCCTCGAAAGCCAGTCCAGCCAGATTAAGTAAATGACCAAGTGTTAAAACATTGGTTTTAAAAAGAATGTCAGAAATTGCAGGAAATATCTTTTCACTTGATAATTCCAGGTGTGATCCATAAATCAGAGGTTCCTGTAGTAACCAATGCAAAGAGTTTGTGGTGCTTAGCTTCAGTACCTTAAACAGAGACCAAACTTTAATAGGTTCTGGTAAACGGTGGGCAACTTAGACGGATCCATCTTGTGTGGGTTCAACCAAAATAAAGATCTCTCAATGTCTAGACTTCTAAAATCCCACAAAATGACACAAGCGGCGAATTTCCAGCTTGAGTCTACTCGTCCAGTCAAGAGTCTTTGAACAAATTGAACCCTGAAAGCTGCTATTCTGCTCTCTATGTGGATTAAACCATGTCCCCCTTCTTCTTTGGGCAAATACAGAACAGCTTTCAGTACCCAATGCAACTTGTCCCAAAACAAAATCAACTAAAATTGATTGTAACTTTGGCAGTAGATCTCGTGGAGGATCCACACAAATTAATCAAATTAAATTGTTAATAATCAAAATTCGTTCTTTATATGACATTTTAGGGAGTAAAAAATTCCACTTGTTGAGGTGACCTTTAAACTTCTCAACAATTCCTTCAAAATTCTTTTGCATGAATATTTTGTCCCCTAAAAACACTCCCAGATATTTAAAACCATCCTTGGTCCAGGATAAACCTTCTGGGAGCCTTGGCTCCATATTAACCCAACTTCTGACCAATATTGCTTCACTCTTGGACCAATTAACTTTTGTGGCAGAAACTCTTTTAATATCATTCAGGATCTCCAAAAAAAACATTAACATCTCTCTGTCCATTAATTAAAACAACAATATCATCAGAATATGCCGATAACTTAAAAGCATAAGAACATCTTGGGACATGTAAACCATACAATTCTGCTCTTATTTTGTTTAGGAGGGGCTCTATAGCAAAAGGATACAGCATACCAGACAAGGCACAGCCTTGTCTGATACCTCTAAAAACTCTAAAAGGGGCACACAAATTCACATTAAGTTTCAAAACACTTCATTGCACAACACTACAATCTTATCAAGGAAATAAAATCATTACTAAAACCAAAGGCTGTTAAAACATTCCATAAGTACATGTGTTCTACTCTGTCGAAAGCTTTTTCATGGTCGATGGACACTAGACCAAAATCTAATTATAGGCTTTTGCCAATATCTAGAATGTCCCTAATAAAAGAGATATTGTCAGAGATTCGTCTCCCTGGAACACAATAAGTCTGGTCAGGATGAATAATTTGGCTAAGAACTTCACTTAGTCTATTTGCCAGAACTTTAGAAAGTAATTTGTATTCGGTGCACAACAAGCTCACAGGTCTCCAGTTTTTAATCTCATTTAGATCACCTTTCTTTGTTAGTAATGTGAGGACCAACTTCTACAGCTTAAAGGTAACTGCCCATTGACCAAACTTTCATTCAGTACCTGCAATAAATCTGGGCTCACCTCTTTCCAAAACGTCCTATAAAATTAAACTGGTAGCCCATCAATTCCCGGTACTTTACCACCTTCCATGTTTTTAAGTGCTTTTTCTAATTCCTCTGAAGTTACAGCTTTACTAAGTTCAGCATTGACTTCTTCAGGAACTTGAGGCAAATTTTCAAAAAAGCTCACATCTGTTTCACCATGTGTTAATTCACTCTCATATAATTTTCTATAAAAATGAACTGCCCTGTTTCTGATCTCAGAAGGTTCTGACAACAAAACTCCAGACTCAGAGCGTAGAGAGTGTATAAGCTTTTTTTGCCCATTCTTCTTTTCTAAATTAAAGAATTTAGAGGGTGCATCCATCAGCTCTAAGTTCTGAAATCTTGACCTGACCAGAGCTGCTTATGTGGTTACATCTAATAGGTCATATAAAAAAATATTTTTCTCTTTAAAATTCTTAAAAATGGTCAAATCACCAGTGATATCAAATCATTTAATACTTTTTCTAACATTTCAATCTCAACTTTTCAATCTCTTGTGGCAAAAAAGGTGTAATTTTGACTCAGCTGTCTGACTTGTGTTTTAGCAAAATCCCACCACTGCTGGATAGACTGAAAAGAAGATTTTTGGGATCTAAAGTCAACCCAAAATTCTTTAAAAAGACCTTGAAAAAAATGATCACACAACAGATTGTTATTCAAGTGCCAATAAGCACTTTTTGGCTTAACAGAACTCACTGTCACAGCACACTTTACTAGACTGTGGTCAGAGAAACCAACTGGGATGATAGAACATCCCCTGAATATATTAAGTTGATGTTTGTAACCATAAAATCTGTCCAACCTAGCTAGAGATATTAGACTATCTTGAACATGAGCACAAGTATACTGCCTCTGAGTGAAATGAAAATTCCTCCACACATCAAAAATATCGTTAGACTTCATCAATTCGATAAGTCTCTTTTGTGATGGCATCTCCCCCCTAAAATCAAAACATCCTCTGTGTTACAATTTGCTAATACATGACTCAAAGTTTCTAAAAAACACATTCTTTCAACTGCTCTGGGAGGAAAATATACAGAAATAAATACAAAAAACAATTCTCAAACTGAGCTCTGACTTTTAAAAGTCTACCTTTTATAATCTCTTCCACTTGATATGAAAAAGGAATAAATCCCTTGGAAAATAAAATAGCAATGCCTCCACTGGTGGAGCTCAAATGGCTTAGTATAGATAATCCGTCGAACTCTCTTGCCCAATCACTCGCGTTTATCTCATCACTATGAGTCTCTTGAGCAAATAAAACATCAACCTTTTTCTGTTTAAAGGTTTCAAAAAGATGAAGCCGTTTTTTTCCTTCTCTTGCCCCATTTACGTTCAGAGAAGCAATACATATTTCTCCCATAAATGAAGAAAGCAAAAAAACAATTAGACTCAAATAAAAACTAACATGAATGTACTTTTCATTTTTCATTGCTAGTATTGGACTCTTATTGAGCATTGAGTTAAGCAAGTATTTTCTTCATACAATATTCTTCTAAATTGCTAAAGCACCCTTCACTCCTATATACTTTAGCTTTGTCAATGAACTGTACCACATCAGAAAAATACTCTTCAATATGGACTTTTCTTGCATTCTTTGTTGTTTTAAAAAAAGGATTTGATATCATCTGCACTATAGTCCCTATTAGAAAATCCACTTTGTGGCAAACTGCATGTTACACAAAATTCCGAGAGATCACTTTCACTTTCAGTGTCTGTTTGACCCCCTATCTGCCTAGTTTGATGAAGTCTGATGAAGTCCTTTGAGTGCCTTGTGCTTTCTCACCTCAAAGACATCACCGACCCCCTCCTGGACCCACTGCAGTTTGCATACAGAGTCAACAGGTCTGTAGACGATGCAATCAACTTGGCCCTCCACTACATCCTCCAGCACCTGGACTCCACAGGAACCTACGCCAGGATCCTGTTTGTGGATTTCAGCTCTGCATTTAACACCATCATCCCGGCTCTGCTCCAGGAGAAGCTCTCCCAGCTAAGTGTCCCTTACTCCACCTGCAGGTGGATCACTGACTTCCTGTCTGACAGGAAGCAGCATGTGAGGCTGGGGAAACACGTCTCCGACTCACAGACCATTAGTACTGGATCCCCCCAGGGCTGCGTTCATTCTCCTCTGCTCTTCTCCCTGTACACTAACAGTTGCACCTCCAGTCACCAGTCCGTCAAGCTTCTGAAGTTTGCGGATGACAACTCCCTCATCGGACTCATCTCTGATGGTGACGAGTCCACCTACAGTTGGGAGGTTGACCACCTGGTGACCTGGTGCAACCAAAACAACCTTGAGCTCAACACTCTAAAGACAGTGGAGATGGTTGTGGACTTCAGGAAGAACTCAGCCTCACCTGTACCTGCCCCCATCACCCTCTGCGACACCACAATTGACACTGTTGAGTCTTTCCGCTTCCTGGGAATTCTCATCTCCCAGGACCTCAAGTGGGAGCTGAACATCAGCATCCTCATCAAGAAAGCACAACAGCGAATTTACTTCCTGCGGCAGCTGAAGAAATTCAACCTGACAAAGTCAATGATGGTCCACTTCTACACAGCCATCATCGAGTCCATCCTCACATCCTCCATCACTATCTGGTATGCTGCTACTACTGCCAAGTACAAGGGCAGACTGCAGCGTGTCATCCGGTCTGCAGAGAAGGTGATTGGCTGCAATCTGACGCCGCTCCTGGACCTGTACGCCTCCAGGACCCTGAAGCGTTCTGGAAAGATTGTGGCTGATCTCTCCCACCCTGGCCACAATCTCTTTGAATCACTCCCCTCTGGCAGAAGGCTGAGGTCCATCAGGACAAAAACCTCACGCCACAATAACAGTTTCTTCCCATCTGCCACTTGCCTTATCAACAAGGCCCGGTACCCACCCTGACACTCGGCTGCTCCGTTGGGGTGGACGGTAGTGGCGAGAACTCTACTACGGCGTATCTCTCCTCCTTCCCGGGTTTCAGCACCAGTGTAAAGGGATCAATGGAAAGGAGGAGTCGAGAACTGGCTTGACAATATAAATAATAGTTTTAATGATAAACTTAAAAGACGAACACATACATATGACGGACATGTCCGTAAATGATCTCTGCAGTCGACCTTTATCCCTCTCAGAGGCTTAATTAGCCTAATACGGGACCGGGTGTGTAGGATCACGACCCGGCCCCGCCCTCCGCCCTGCCACACGCACCTACAACACCAAAACAAATTCCTTGTATGCGTAAAAAACTTACTTGGCAATAAAGATTTTTCTGATTCTGATTCTAATTATACTTATTGAAAAACAACCCCTCAAATTTTGGACATACCTAAATTCAAGTTCCCCCAACACACTATGACATGAAGCCCTTAAAACCCAATCGTTGATGCCTAAAATTAGTCCTCTTTGTTAGCTGGCTCTGAAACTCACAAACCACCAACAGCTAACAAACGACAGTTTCAGACCAACACTGCTGAACAAAACCAAATCAGTATAACCCAAATCATAAAAGAAAGCAAAAATTCATATTTTGACTATTGGGAAAATTAAAGTAAAAACCAAAACAAATTGGAATTTTTGGGGCCCTAAACAGAAAGTATAATCTGGCAGAACAAGTAGAATATCTCCACACTGTAAGAGATCCAAATCAGAGACAGATCCTCACCAAATACAGGCTCAGTGATCACAGTCTGGCCATAGAAAAAGGGAAACACAAACATGGCTTCCAAATGAAGAACGAGTCTGTGGTCATTGTAACCCTGGTGAGGTCGAGACAGAGACAGACTTTCTCCTTCACTGTGAGAAATTTGTGAGGTGAGAGAGAAATACTTTGATTAACTCTTAACCCTCCTACCACAGTTTTCCAGTTTCCCAGTTCAGCAGAAACAGCTCAAATGCTGGTGTTACTGAGGGAGGACAATCATGCATCAGTTGCAGCTAAATTCATTTTTAAAGTGCACACCCTCAGAAACCAATTACTGCCTTAATGTACTTCATTCACAGTAATTTTTATGTTCATAATGTCTTGTTAAATGCAAATTTGATGTCATGTTGTATAGTGTATATTATTATTATAGTATTTTATTTATTTATTTATTTATTGTTTTATTAATATTAGTCAGTTTGTCTTGTCATTTCTGTTTTGTGTATTAATGCTTTGGCAATATTGTATTTAAACACAATCATGGTAATAAAGTACTTTAATAGAGAGAGAGAGAGAGAGAGAGAGAGAGAGAGAGAGAGAGAGAGAGAGAGAGAGAGAGAGAGAGAGAGAGAGATTTTTAAAACACATTTATTAAAATGTATTTCCACTTATAAAAAACATTATATAAATTGAGTAAAATGAAGTTCTTTATCTCCAACAGAGCACAAAACCTCTCCATAGCACCAGACATCCTCAAACATTGCAATACATGAAGTAGCTTTATAAAAAACTAAAATCAATCAACAATCTGGACTTTACCATGGCACGAAAAATGGCCACAATATTAAAATCCTGATTTTGTTCGATTTTATCTTTCCTACTCATGTATATTGCCAATTTACTTTTACCAAAAATAAAAAGTAACAACTGACACTCTCTCTGTCATCTATTTGTATATTTAACACCAACAATGAAAGTTTGCATTGAAAATTCATCAAAGGATTTAAACACGTTCTGTAAAACCTAAAATAAAGGTTAAAATCTATAACAACGCATAAAACATGAAAAACTTTCTCACTTTGAGAGCAAAAAGGACATTCTTGGCTGACATCAGGATTCAATACAGATATAAAAGCATTTACAGCAATAATACAATGTAAAATTCTCCACTGCAAGTCTCCAATTTTTTTAGTTAATGGTTTTTTTAGTTAATTGATACATTTTAATTGTAAAATGTATCAATTTCATCCATATCTAAAACATTTCGCCAGGGTGAATCAATTCTTCCGTTTAGTGCTTTTTTGTTAAAACATTTAAAACCCGACTTATAAATTTTTTTGCCATTCACACAAAGTTCATGTCCATAAATTCCACCATACTCCTCTAAATTAGGTGAAATCAACAACTTTGGAAAAAAAATATTTATCACTGGGAGTAATTTCTCCATCACTATATTTCCTGAGTAAATCAGTCTCTTTTGCTGTAAGAAGAGTCTGTATCTTTTGTAGTAACTTTTCAACCCCCAATTGCATGCCACCGTATCCACCTCAACAAGATCTGGTCCTGCCAAACTTATAAGTTGACGAAGAGTTACCACATTAGCATTTATAAAGACTTTAGTCAATGAAAACTATGCACTTGTTATTTACAGTCTTGCACCAGAAACCAATACAAGGATGTGTGATTTCTTATCCTTTGGAGTTTAAAAAGACTCCATACTTTAAAAAGGTTTCAATAAAAAAATGAAAAATTTGCCACATTTAAAGTTTTTGAATCCAATAAAAATAAGGATTTGTCCAGACTTAGACCTGCAACAGTTCTTAAAATAGCACTTGTCACTGGTCTCCAAATTACAGACTCTGGGCCTATCAGGAAACGTTGTATAAATTGTACTCGAAATGTTGCTGTCCTGCTTTGAAAATGCACAAGTCCTTGTCCACCTTCTTCTTTTGGTAAGTACAAGACGTTATGGACCACCCAGTGCATTTTATCCCAGAAGAAGTCTATCAACATTGATTGTATCTTAGCAAGAAAAAGTGGTGGCGGGTCAACACAAGTCAGCCGATGCCAAAGAGACGAAGCAACAAGGTTATTTATAATAAGGGTTCGACCCCTATAAAACAGTATTTGGTTAATCCACTTCCATTTATACAAACGACCCTTTAATTTCTCAAGCATCCCTTCCCAATTTTTGGATTGAAAAGACTCATCTCCCAAATAAACTCCCAAATACTTTAAGCCATCTTTTTTCCATATCAGGCCATTTGGGAGTTTGGGGGTCACTGTTATCCACTCTCCCACTAAAACAGCGTCACTTTTAACCCAATTAACCTTTGCAACTGATATCACCTCAACATCTTCCAAAATTTTCATAAAAATGTTCACATCATTTAGCTCTTTAACAATAACAATAATGTCATCAGCATAAGCTAACAATAACAATAATGTCATCAGCATAATCTGATAAAACATAAGATCTTTTACAGTTCATCAAGGATAGGCCTTTTACAACCCTTCTTAATCTTTGCAAAAAGTGGTTATATTGCTAAGGTGTAAAGCATGCCTGATAATGAACAACCTTGCCTTACACTACACTGGACATTAAAAGGAGCACACAAACCACCATTAATTTTCAACATACTCTCAATGTCATTATATAATATTTTTATATAGCCTTTAAAAATTTAATTAAAACCAAAGGCATCTAGAGTCTTCCATAAATAATCATGCTCTACGCGGTCAAATGCCTTTTCTTGGTCAATGGAAATCAAGCCAAAATTTACACCACAAATCTTTGAAAAATCTATCAAATCTTGAATTAAAAAAATATGATCAAATATAGATCGACCAGGTACACAGTAGGATTGGTCAGGATTAATTATGTCCCCTAAAACTTCCCCTAATCTGATCGCCAATACTTTGGACAGAATTTTATAGTCAGAGCACAGTAAAGACACTGGTATCCAGTTCTTAATATCGCTTAAATCTCCTTTCTTTGGGAGGAGAGTAAGAACTGCTCTCCGACTACTCAGTGGTAAAAAAACACGAACTAAACTGTCACTAATAACTTTAAGCAAGTCCTCTCCTATGATGGCCCAGTATGCTTAATAGAATTCAAAGGGAATTCAATTTATCCCTGGAACTTTCCCATTCTGCATACTCGGAGGGTTTCATGCAGTTCTTTTAAAGTAATTACTTTACTAAGTTTTGCATTGGCACTTTCGGAAATGTTTGGCAGATCTTCAAAGAAGATGTGATTAACATCGTGATCTGTCCTGTTATCACGACTATAAAGATTTTTATAGTTTATATATTTTTCTCAATTTGACTGGGTCTGATAAAAGAACCCCAGTTTCAGAACGTAAATTCTGTATGTACCGTCTTTGACCATTCTTTTTTTCTAATCCGAAAAAAACATCCATCTGCTCCACATTCTGAAAACGTGATCTGACCAATGCTCCTTGTCCCTTTCTTTATATAAATCAGACAAGGCTGATCTTTTCATAAAAAGAGAATCTAAAGGGTCTTGATTTCCTGTTTCTTGAATTAAAACTTTAAATTCTAAAATTTCATTTTCTAAATTCTCTATAGACTGAGTTAACATTTTTGTGACATTTTGAGTATATTGTTGACATAATTGCTTGATATTTAATTTCCCAGTGTCCCACCATTCTTGTAAAGAAGAAAATGTATCTTTTTGTTCTCTAAAAGACTTCCAATAAAACTTAAAAACATCTTTAAGCTGTAAATCTGTCAACAATGTCACATTAAAATGCCAATAGGGACTTTTTACCTTAACAGAACTTACAATCATTTTATGGTCAGAGAAACCTACTGGAACAATTGAGCCATTTATGAAGTAACTAAGATGATGTTTGAAAACATAAAATCAATCTAATCGTGCCATTGACAACAAATTTCACGAGCATGTGTCCATGTATATTGTTTGACATAATTACAATTTCTCCACACATCACACAGCTCATTCGCTTCTATCATTTGTATCAGTTTTTGGCGTGAAGCCATACGTGGCTCTACGGAGTACCCTAAGTGACCTGTGCAAAAAAAAATAAAAAAATCACAGAGACTTTCGCACGTGCACGCGTTACAGTTTCCGGTGTGTGTATAGCTCTTTTCCGATTGCGTCATTGCCATCATTAATTTACTCAAAGATATTGAGAGCATGGATGCACATGAATTTATAGAGATATATTTAAACTTGGCCTTCAATACAAAGACATTACTGTCTACAGGGGCATAGCACCAAATTTTGGGCCCTGGGTACAAACCATCTTGCTGGGCCCCCGTACCAAATATGTATGTATAGAAAACTGACTTCTAAGGGGCCCCCCCTGCCTCGGGCCCTGGGTACTCGGTACCCTTTACCCCCCCAGTCCGACGCCCCTGACTGTCTATGACATTTGTAATACTGTCATGGCTGAGACACACTTTGATCTTCCAAAGGACACTAATCAAGCAATAGACTTGTACTTGAATTTAACACTAGAACTACCGTAGTTCTATAACTACTAGAATGGCCATAGCGGTCATTCTGACCGTTCATATTAGACACATTTTTTTTCATGTCATATTTACATTTACATATTCTATTGAGGATTTAGAATGACGCCTCTAATGTCTGTCATCATATTTTATAACGTCATCACCCTAAACAAAATCCTCAATTTGAATAAAATAAAATAATATGGATTAAATGGAGCATGGAGTGCCAAGTGAACGCAGATAGTCCTACATAATCCGATCTTTTTTTTGTAATATTTAATGCTTTTTTATCACAAGTTTTTTACACATAATGAACACAAGGAAGAATGGTATTTAATTTAGACTATAATAAATATAATTTACATGCTGCAAAACAGTAATAAAAATGCAATATTTACATACATATATATTTACAAAATATTTTTTTAATTGAATAGGGTGTGCAAAGACTTCACTTACTTGTATTTTGGAACCCAGAGACATATTATTGACCCATCAAGCTTATAATTATTACATGATGCTAAATTCTTTTTTAATGATTTAAATTATCTTCAAAGCTCCATCATCACCTGGAGCTTTTATTTTGACAGAACAATATAGTGCACTGTGGTGTCAAACTCTATTTGACAGTGTAATCTTCCTCTTTGCCATTCTGGACAGCACATTACATCTGCTGGTTTTCAGCTGTTCAGAGCGGATTGCATCGTGGAGTTAATGGGGAAAACAAGAGGCGGTTGAACATGCTTTTACATCAATGAAAGTTGGTGTACAGATTTAACAACGTTAAAGAGGGTGTGCTGTCCTAATTTGGAAGAGCTCTTAATTAACCGTAAGCCTTTCTACTCGCCATGGGAGTTTTCCATGTTTATTCTAGTGAGTGTGTGCATCGCGCCAAACGCATGTGTGAACACAGTACAACAAAACCTGGACTCAGTTATTATTAATCTTGGGGATTTTAACAAAGCAAATCTCACACGTGAACTGCCCAAATACAAACAGCACATTACATGCTCCACCAGAGACAGGAATACACTGGATCATTGCTACACAACAATAAAGGATGCATATCAATCTGACCCTAGAGCAGCTTTGGGACTCTTTGATCACTGTCTGGTACATCTTCTTCCCAACCAAAGGCAGAAATTAAAATCAACCAAGCTAGTAGTAAGGACTGTAAAGAGTGGACCAATGAAGCAGAGCAGGAACTATAAGCCTGCTTCAGTTTCACAGATTTTTGTGTTTTTGAGGCTGCAGTCACAGACCTGGACGAGCTCGCAGATACTGTTACATCATATATCACTTTCGGTGAGGATATGTGCATTCCTACTAGGACTGATTCATCATTCAAAAACGATAAACCATGGTTTACAGGAAAACTCAGACAGCTTTGTCATGCCAAAGAGGATGCTTACAGGGGTGGGGATAAAGTATTGTATAATCAGGCCAGAAACACACTGAATAGGGAAATCAGACTGGCTAAAATAAGTTACATGTTTTCAGCTAACAACCTTGCATCAGTTTGGAGTGGCATGCAACAACTCCTACCCCCAACCCTGTGGTGGACCAACAACTCGCTGACGACCTGAATGTGTTCTACTGCAGATGTGCACCTACTACAACCCCCCTCCTCCCCCCTCCTGCTACTCAACCATCACTTAAGATCTGTGAAGATGATTTGTGCCTGGTTATTTGGAAACAAAAGACGAGGAAGGCTTTAGGCCCAGATGGCGCCTAACCAGCGTGTCTTCGATCCTGTGCTAACCAACTGGCCCACATCTTCACACAGATCTTCAATAGATCACTGGAGCAGTGTGAAGTCCCATGCTGCTTCAAATGCTCAATCATTATACCTGTCCCAAAGAATCCAAAAATCACAGGAATTAATGACTACAGACCTGTCACTCTGACGTCTGTGGTCATGAATCATTTGAGAGAGTGCTGTTGGCCCACCTGAGGAACACCACTGGACCCTATCTAGATCCTCTTCAATTTGCTTATTGAGCAAACAGGTTTGTGGATGATGCAGTCAACATGGGATTGCATCATATCTTGCAAAATCTGGACAGACCAGGGACATATGCAATGTTCCTTTTAGTGGACTTCAGTTTGGCTTTCAACACCATCATCCCAGCTATACTCCAGAACAAATTACACCAACTCTCTGTTCCCATGTCTACCTGTCAGTGAATCACTAGCTTTCTGACAGACAGGCAGCAGCTTGTAAGACAGGGGAAATTCACCTCCAGCACCTGTATAGAGAACAGTGCGTCATTTGGCATACAGCTAATGACTTGCAGTCAGAAGTTTTATATTGTATCGTAGTTGCTATTTAACGTACATACGTCATTCATGTCATTGGATGATAAGTTCTGAGTAGTCATAGAAGTAAATGTAAATTCTGTCATCATTTACTCACCCTCTTGTTGATTCAAACCATCCATATGATGCTGGAAGCTTGATGCATGTCAGGACACAGTGTCATTCTCTAGAGTAGATGTTTTCATTGACTTTTGTACATGTTTGGACAGCATGCAACAGAATCATTTTTTGCAATGTGCTCTAGCGTACTAAGGCTGACAATCAATAATAATTTGCTCAAGGGTTATTGATCACTCTTGGACACCCCTGACCCCTCCCCCGGATTACCTCCATGTCTCTTCATAATGTGACTTTCATTGGCTTATCCCCTTAAGCTCAATCATCATGCCTTCATTTGATCTCGTCCTCATTAATGGAGCATGTTGAACAAACACTGCTATTTACCGCCCCGTCAAGCAACGATTTACCAAAAACAGGTGGTGCAGGACAAATGAGAGACAGATAAGAAGCAAGAAAGTAGGAGATAGAGAAGGAGTGAGGGGTTTTATCTCGACTGTAATCACAGTGATTTGATCTTTAATTTGTCACCCCAATGCAGCTGTCTGCCTGTCCGTTGTCATGGGAACGAACCATTCTGCCCCAGAGGGTAATTAAGACATAAAGTAAAACAGAGTATGGTCTAAACAAAAGCTGCATTATGGGAGCATAATACCAAATCATCCAAATCAGAAAAGTGATGTAGAGTAAGGATATCTTAAAAACCTAAGAAGTAAATTAAATCTAAAATAAATATGTCTAAAAGGAAAAGGCAGATGCTATTTGCACCCTTGTCCAAATAATGGTAGATACTATTTAGAGTTCCACAGACACCCTATAACACCCTACACCAACCCCTACGCCTAAACCTAACTTTAACCTTCCCTAAGAAAAAATAACCTTGTTTTACTACAGTAACCATAGTTTCACCATGGTATTTTGTAGTAAAATGATCAATGGTTATGATATTACCACCATATTACTGCAGTAACACCATCGATAATTGCATTAAATCTATGTTTCCTGTCAAAAAGCTACACTTTGATGCTGCGCTGATTTAGCATTTTGGGAACAACTTTAGCTGTGAATATGTGTGCAACACATCAATGAAACTGACCAGAATTTATAGCCTCTGCTGGTCACATCATTGGATGCACCTGTAGCAGGGCTATAAATAGATGTGTCACAGGTGACAAAAGTGTCAGATCTTTTGTCTTCAGTTCATTCTGTGTGTATTGTGCTTTTTGACTGTCAGAACTTTCTACTTTCCTCTGTAAGGAGTAAGAATTGTTAGTCAGTGCGCAGAAACCTTTCTCTTTCTCTTTTCGTTAAAAAAAAGAATGACTGATAAACAAAGCAAGCGGTGTGTGTTCCCATGTTTACACTCGATGGCTAAAACGGACACACCATTTTTGTTTTGTGTGTTTGGGGGAAGAGCATGTTGCTCTTGCATTGGGGCAGGGCAGGTGCAATCTGTTTACAGTCAAAATGCTTCACACTCATCTCGCTTACTTCCAAGAGCCAGCGCCAACTCTTTTATCGTGGGGCTCTCGCATAGATCTGGCTGAGGAGCGAGAGACGGGTCCGTCCCTATCGCTCGCTCTCTCCAGTTGATCCTTCTCGTAAGCCTGAAGCATGCTTCGGCACCTCTTCGGTTCACGAAGGGGGCGTTGAACCTCTGAACATTCCACGCACAATAATAAAGCGGCCGAGGAATTACTCGAGGTGGTTACTCGGGCTGTGGCCAGACTACAGTTAGACTGGCCACAAGAACAAGAGTCCCCCAAGACAAATTTCTGTCTGGTAGCCAAAACAAAGGGGAAGGGAACGCTATATCAGTCCCTTCCTTTCTTTGATGACCTCCATGATGAGCTCTCTCCTTCATGGAGGAAACATTATTCTTCCCGTGTCTTTGTGCCCTCGACGTCGACATATTCGACTATTGTGGGTGCCGTGGCACGGGGGTATTCAGTGATGCTAAAGGGACCCACTCTCCTCACAAATATTGTGCAGGACCACCTCTATCCTGGGGAGGTGGGGCAGGCTTATCAGGCAGCAGGTCAGGCTGGTGCTGCTCTGCACACTATGGCAGTGTTACAGGCGTACCAAGCTGATCTGTCGAAGGACCTGAGTGCGGGCACCACGGTCGATGAAGAGGCATTCTCTGAGCTTCATCGAGCCACGGATCTGTCTCACCATGCAACCAAGCAGATGGCCTGCGCCACTGGCCGTTCTATGTCGGCTTTAGTAGCACGGAGAGACACTTAGGGCTCAACCTGTCGGGCATCAGAGACAAGGACAAAGTTTTCCTTCTCGATGCCCCGGCCTTCTGGCTTATTTGGTGATGCTATGAATGTAGTTATCACCAGGCTCCAGGAGGCAAAAAGTCATGAGGAAGCCTTCGGCCAATTCCTTCCTCGCCGCACTCAAGGGGAGGGACCGTCGACCACCCAGTCCCGCCCCGTTCCTTCTAGAAGGGAGGCTCAGAAACAAAGCGTGGTGAGTAGTGGCCCCCACTACTGGGGAATGGGGACCGGCTCGTTGCCCTCAGCAGCCCCCAAAGCAAGACCTCAGGGCAGTCATTTCTAAGAGGAAAAAGCCCAGACAGTCTTGCGCCCTGCCTTGTGGGGCTAGCCCCCTCGGGACAGGGAGTATGTATCATCCACTTCGACCCTCCTGATACCCACACGAAACCTCTCATTCCTGTTTCATGTTTCGAGAGTTAGAGGCTTGCAGTAAAATGTTGGGTGTACCGTTGCTTCCTGCCTTAGTCCAGGACACGGAACATTCGACATCCCTCAACAGAAAGTGTCAATATTAATACCCATCACAGAGAACCTGGCAGCATGGAAACTTCTGCCAGGTATTTCTATGTGGGTCCTAAGAACAGTAAAAAAAAGGCTACAGAATTCAATTCGTTCGCCATCCTCCATGTTTCAACTGTGTGGTTTCCACTAATGTGAAACCAGAGTAAGCATTTCTACTGTGGAAAGAACTGCAAAATCTCTTGGTCAAAGGGGCCATAGAACATGTTCCCCTTCCAGAGAAAGAGTCAGGTTATTACAGCAGATACTTCCTGGTTCCCAAGAAGGGTGGAGGGTTGCGTCCGATCTTAGATCTTCGAGGCTTGAATCACTCAGTCAGGACGTTCAAGTTCAAGATGCTAACTATCAAGACGGTCTTGTCCCAAATCCAACATCACGATTGGTCATGATCGAACTCATGGTCACATACTTTCTTATAGAAATTCTGTCACAACACAAGAAGTTCCTGAGGTAAAGCTTTCGGGGGCGAAGCCTTCCAATATCCGATTCTTACATTCGGCCTATTCCTATCACCCCGCACATTCACAAAATGCTTGGATGCAGCACTGGCTCCCATGCGACTCTGGGGCATCCGCATTCTGAATTACATAGACGACTGGCTGATACTAGCTGAGTCTCAAGAACTGGCAGTTCAACACAGGGATATCGTCTTAGCTCATCTGGTTTCTCTGGGTTTGAGACTCAACTTCAAAAAGAACGTTCTCTCTCCCACTCTTACATAAATCATCAAGGAGGTCTGGCACGGCAGATTCTCCTTTGGGCCCAGGGCAAGCTCCTGTCAATCAGAGCAGATTATATCCCTGGATGCCTTAATCTGGGAGCAGATTTACTGTCCAGACAGAAAATACGATGGGAGAGTGGAAACTCCACCCCGAGGTAGTGGAACAAATCTGGGTGAGGATTTTACAGGGCAGAAGTGGACCTCTTCGCCTCTCAACAGACAGCGCAATGTCCCCTCTACTTCTCTCTGAGTCATCCAGCCATCCTGGCTCTGGACACAATGGCACATACATGGCCCAGAATGGGCCTTTATGCGTTTCCATGCTCCCGGGAGTCTTGACCAGAGTACGCCAGCAAGGGTCCTGCCTCTTAATGTTTGCGCCATGCTGGCCGAACAGGGTATGGTTCTCGGAGATAATGTCTCTCCTCGATGGCTTGCCTTGGGTGATTCTGGACAGGAGGGTCCTTCTGTCTCAGGCACAGGGGACAATATTTCATTCCCGGCCTGAGCTGTGGAACCTTCATGTTTGGCCCCTGAAGGGTACCAACTGAGGGACACTGGGTTTTCACCTGAAGTCATCGAGACCATTCTAAGTACTAGGGCTCCCTCTACTAGAAGAAGTTACACCAATAAATGGGGTATCTATGAAAGATGGTGCAGTGCACATAATGCAGATCCAGTTAACTGCCAGATTGCTTCAGTTCTGGACTTTCTGCAGGAAAAACTGTCAGCAGGCACATGCCCCACCACTCTCAGGGTTTATGTGTCCTCTCTATCGGCTTGCCATGCCTTGATTGACAGGGTGCCATCAGGGAGACGTCCTCTGCTCGCTCGCTTCGTTCATGGAGCCATGTGACTGAGACCTCCTGCTAGGACCAGGATCCCCTCATGGGACTTAGCAATAGTCCTTGAGTTTCTGGTTCATACCCCCTTTGAACCTCTAGAGTCAGCGTCTGATAAATTTCTGACTCTCAAGATGGTTTTTCTTATGGCAGTTACTTCTCTAAAAAAACTTGAGGATCTGCAGGCTCGGTCTGTCTTTCCAGCCTGCTTAGATTTTGCCCAATGGCTAAAAGCAATATTGCACCCTCATCCTGACTACTTGCCTAAGGTTCCTTTCTCGACCGTACATCCGGTCACTCTCGAAGCCTTCTGCTCCCCGCTGTTTAAAATGCTGCAGCATGAAAGACTTCACAGTCCGTGCCCTTCAGACTTATGTCCACTGCACTAGCCAGTGGCGTAAGTCAGGGCAACTATCCTTTTGCCATGGGAGCCTCAACAAGGGGCGGCCGCCACCAAGCAGTCAATGTTGTATTGGGCAAGGGATGCTATTGCCCTGGCCTACGAGGCGCGCAGTCAAGCTTCGCCAGTAGGGATCAGGGCTCACTCTACCAGAGGGGTCGCCTCCTCTAAAGGTTTGGCTAGAGGTGTCCCTCTGCAACATGTTTTTAATGCGGCAGGCTGGTCCTCTCCGTGCACATTCATAAGATTTTATAGTTTGGATGTTCATGCCACTCCAGGCTCTTATGTCCTTGAGTCAACATCACAAGCTCATGTCTGAGGCCTCTCGTGCTCTTGTGAGCACAACTACACAACAGTGCGGCGGCGTGGGTATTCTCGTTCCCAAAGTGCTAAATCAGCGCAGCATCAAAGTGTAGCTTTTTGACAGGGAACGTCTCGGGTTACTTAACTGTAACCCCTGTTCCCTGATAAAAGTGGAACGAGATGCTTGCTGCACTGGGATGCCCCAGGACTGCTCTTCAGACAAAATACCTGACGATGCACCTGTGACGCATCCATTTATAGCCCTGCTACAGGTGCATCCAATGATGTCACCAGCAGAGGCTATAAATTCTGGTCAATTTCATGCACACATATTCACAGCTGGTCACACCTAAAGTTGTTCCTAAAGCGCTAAATCAGCGCAGCATCTCGTTCCGCTTTTATCAGGGAACAGGGGTTACAGTTAAGTAACCCGAGACAGTTTCTGCCAAAAAACATGTTTTCTACAATATTACTTTAGTACTACAGTGATGCAATCTACACACAAGCAATGCTGAGCCGCGGGAACGAGTGCGATCAAACATTCTCTGTATGGTGCTAGGTAGGGGCAAGCAGGGCAAAACTAATGATGTAGATGTAACAGACTACGCCACCCTGTTAAACAGGGACATATTAATATTTATTTATATTAAATCACCAATTAAGTAAGCGGTTGGCTTGTTTCGAAAAAGAGAGCCAGAGACGTGGATACCAAAATACAAAATCTTGATTTACTACTATAATCAAGCAATAATTTTAAATAATTTAAAAGACTGTATGACCTGTGTATAAGAATATACACATGAAACACATAAACAAACACTGCAAAAAGGGAGGCTGAGGCTTACTAGTAGCAGGTCAGCTAGCTGATAAGCACAAGGCTCCTATATCACGAAATCTCCCCACCAGGTGCACAAATTTCACCATGCACACAAATGAGGTCAAGCGTGAATACACATCACTCCGTCGCAGAAGTACCACCACTGCACAAGAAGGCTGGCTAGCTGCCTGCCCTGGGCCTTTGCTCCAGCAAAAAGAGAAATGTATAAACACTCCAAAATAAAGAAAACCCCAAATATAATAATAATGTGTAGTGAAGTCGTGTGACGTCAGTACCATTTGGTAGGTGGCCAATGAGCAATCGGCCATTTGGGGTATATAAACCGTTCATTCAGGCCTCTTGGGGTGCGTCATGGTTGAAAGCCCGCCCCTTACGTTGTAACTACAGACTGAGTGTGCCGCTGGGTTGCCGAGGGTTTGTGCGCGTGGGTTGCTGCTTACTCCCAGTACGATGCACCTTCAGGGCTTCCATCGGTGTGGCATTGCAGCTTAACTGATTGGAATACCAGCTGTTGCAGTCAACAAGGCTGTTAAATGATTCTCTGATGTATATGTTGACGTGTAACTGGATCGTTCACTCTGGTCTTCGTGGACGCTAAAGCGGGCTAAGTGAGCAGTCGCATTAAACAGCGTGCTCTCCCTCTCCGCCACTCGCTCTTTAAAGCCACGCTGCTGCTTTCTCCACATCGTTACGTTTAAGTTAAGTATGTCTATGCGGGCTTGAAGGATTATTTGTTTTTTTTTTGGCAATTCTTTTTGTTGTTGGTAGATTTGTTTTCTCGTTATTAGTTGACTCCGAGGGACTGTGTCTGCCTGGAATCACTTCCAGGCGTAACGTTATTGCAGTTAACTCTGTATTTGGTGTGAGTTTCTGCTACGGTCACTGTGTTGTTCATTGTTTGTTTGGATGTGAACGTGAGTGTTTAGAGTATTATTTACTTTGGGTTGTTTTGGGACAAGGTAAATATTGTTGTCTCTGTTTTTGTGTCGGTCACGTTGGACTGTTAAGTCAATAGACCGACCTTGAATGTGTTTTGTTTATATATATTTTTTGTTGTTGAATTAACCTGTCCTGTTTATCGTGCATTTATTATTTGATTCTGAGTGGCTGTTCTGCCTGCAATAACCCCTGGGCATACTGCAGTTCATTCTGTGTGGTGTTCCTGCAGCGGTCATCGTAATTGTTTATTGTCTGTCTTTACTCTGTTACTAGTATTTATATTTTGTTTATTTTTGGGTACATTGTAAATAGTTTTTTTTGGTTTTCGTTAAAGTCAATAAATTGACTTTGAATATTTTGTTTTTTTTGTTTACTTAATTTATTTAGTGTATTAATTATCTATATTCTTTTTCTCTCCTTTAGGAGCTGAGGACTTCCTGGAGCGGGCTGGTTGTCTGTCTCACTGCAGGTTTTGTTTCACTAAGAGTGTTAGTGCAGTTTAATTATTGCCGTGTCACTATCTTTGGCTAATTGCAGTGAATTTGGTGGGTGTAAGTTGGGTTGGCGTGCTTCTTATGGTGGACCTGTTGCCGGCACACTAGCCTGCTCCTGTCCGGAAGCCTCAGCCCCTGTGAAGGTGTATTGTGAATCTTGTGAAGGTTTATTGTGAATCTTGTGAGGGTTTATTGTAAATCTTGTGGAGATTTATTGTGAGTCTTGTTTATTTCTTTGTTTATTATTTTCTTGACTTTGTTCAATTCAATCATGACCCATGTGAATTACTGGTTTTAAATCATTGCTGATCAACTTTTAGCATTAATAAAACACTTTTTTGTACAGAAGCCCATGCCTCTTGCCTTTTCTAGGTGGAACGTATTTGTGTGCTTTATTTGGGTTGTTGTCCCCGTTAACCAGGGGTGGCGTAGTCGCTAAAATTGAGCCACTTGCTACAAATGGATTACAGTTGAACTATAAAAATAGAAAAGCTATGACAGAACAAGTGAGAGTGGTACTCAGTTGTTAAGCAGGGGAAAGTGGAGACGTGAAACACCTGCTTATGTGTTCGGCCACACGCTATAAAGTTCAAAACAGTAATTCATCAACAAAAAATACAAAAAGAATCACCATGTCACCCACTAGCTCCTGTCAAGAAGGTTCACAAAATACTTAATGCCCTCCAATTGACGGTAGCATGCAGCTAGATTGCAAAAAGACAAAAACACAATAAAAAACAAATAACAGAACAAAAGAGCAGAAACAAATAACCTCACAGGCCCAACAAATATAGCAAATAAATGGAGGTGGATATTCACACAACACTCCACAGTTGTACAGAGCCAGAGAAGAGGTTAGATGGAACAAAATTATATAAACTCAAATAGCTAAAGGCAAAACATCATAAAACTAAAACCAAACAAATATTAAAGACAAAAACTATAGACAAAGCAAACAACTTAAACAAAACACCCAAACTAAAGACAAAGCACCCAAACTAAAGACAAAGCACACATACTAAAGACAAAGCAAGAAGCTACAAACAAACAAGTACAAACAAAGTACAAACAAAGCAAGCAACTACAAGCAAAGCAGCAGCAGAGAATGTTGCCCGTATGTTTAAACAGACATGAGGTTTCCTAAAACACAGATTATTCTGCATGGAATGTTGCCCCGCCAGCTTAATCAAACAAGATGTTTCCTAGAACACCGATTATTCCTCGTAAAGTTAAAAAGATTGTTTATGATATGACTATTTAAAGTATGCATAAATAGCATTCGTTCCACATACCTTCATTTTATAGCTACAGCCGTAGATCCAATAGCACAAATCCAATAGCACACCAATGCAAATAACAAAAGGCATCAACACGCCAGTAAAACAATACAATGCTGAAGAAGAATGTTGAGGGAATGGCAGCCGCCAGCCAACCACAGTGATAAACTGTCTGTACCGAAGCTATCGACCAAATAAAGAAACCAGTTACCTCAAACCAAGCATATTAGTGTTAGCTAGTTAGCCAAACAACATACTGTATACCTCCAAAGCTGAAGGGATCAAAACCGGAATGGGCGGTCCTCAGGCAGTGACGCACAAGCAGTGCTCTTACACACAAACAGTGCTTTTACACACCAGCGGTGCTCTAACACACAAACGGTGCTCTGACACACAAGCAGTGCCCTAAAGTTCCATATTATATGCTCCCTAAGGGCCTGTGATTGGACAACCCATGCACCCAAAGGCATGGTACAATAATGACAGAAAAATCTGTGCACTGCCCATTGTTTGTCCCACTACATCTGCAATACATTCACCATGACCAAATCACTGCCATGAAATCAACCTTTATATTAATTTTTATTTATAATTGTAAGTAATATTAAAGGAAGTATTAAGAGTGAAACAAGTGTGATAACGGGTGAATCGAACCAGGGTCGCTAAGACAACACTACACATTCACAATGTCTTTACATCCCACTCCACTGCAGCTACATCTGTTGTCCAGTTTGTCCATATTTCTGTGGTTCCACCAGACTATTGAGGTGCAAATAGCTGCACTGTGTGGCAGTTGCTATTTACACGATGGTGCAAATATTTACTGCGATATACTGACACAAGAGAAAAAAGACACAAAATGATGTGGTAACTTGCTTGATCAGTCCATTTCAATCCTAATTTATCAGAACCACAATGAGAAATGAAACTGTAACTGCACCAATAAGCCGGGATCGGTATGGAAAAGCACAGTTCCAGAATGAAAACAGTTCTGCCAGATGGTGGAAAAGAGCCTATTCATGTCCGTGGCACAAACTGTGCAGGAAGAGATGCATGCCCAAGTTTAATACATAGGGTCAGGGGCTTTGAAAAGGTACAGTAAAAGTAATATTGATACTTGGCATATCAAGTGCCTCTAGTAAAACTTCAAATTCATAGATCAGGATGCACAGGATAATAAAAGAGGCCTAAGCCACCGTGAACAGACCTGGAATATCTGTCATTCATGTGCATTATAAAAAGCTCAATATAAAAAAGATCTAGCAATATACTGTAGAGTGTGCCTCAGCTAATTGGCAGTCATCATGGGCTGCAGTATGCAAATTGCATTTCATCCTTTATTCAAATTGTCAGCCATTCAGTGTGAAAGGGACCATAAAATGTCACATGCAAAAACGATATAGCAGACCAATCGAATGTGTCGCTCCGGGTCAGCAGTCCTGTTTGGGTGAGAGGATCTTCTTTTATCAATAATCCGCTCCAGCCTCCGCCATTCTGTAATGAACATCTGTGTCCTCCTATTGCCTTTATTATTAAAGACCTACATAAGCTGCACCTCGGTCAGGGTCACAATCTCTGCGCTTTCTCTTATTCCTGGGTCCTTGCAGCAGCTCCATCTGGCAGATGTGTGTGCCACAGCCAGAGGGGTTTCAGCGGCAGATGAGGTCATTTGTCAGAGCAAGTTTGGGTGAGAGTGTTAACACCTGGATCCTCTAGCTCGGAAAATGTGCTCAGCATAATGAGGGATCATAATTAAATGATATATGTGGCTGGGCCCTGTCCCTTTCTGGCAACTTGAATCTTCAGAGATGCACGGGAAAATACCATGGTCCAAGAAAACCATGTTACTGCTGACATTTTGTAAACTGAATGCCTCAGCTCTCTGAAATGATCATAACAGCATGTGTCACGTGGGTTAAGTTTTGTCTTTCCAAAGGAGATGCACTGAATTTTATTATTATCACTGGGTATAAGAAACTTGCCCAGGGGACTAACATCCTCATCTGCACAAATATTCTTACTAAGCAAATCACAATGATATACTGTTTTTCTCATATTAAAAAGAAAAAATGGAAAGAATCAAACTGACATCTTCCCACACACCCTCATATTCAGTCTGCCCTTGAGCATGCAAGTCTCGATACAAAACCACATGTCCTTGAGTTATAAACATCACCCCTCATTGAATAATTCTCAGCATAGTGAGGAGAAGATAGGAAAGAGATTGCTTATTCACAATTAGTTAATCAGAGTGGATTTACTGGAAGTCGGCTACCAGCATCTCCACAAGTATTAATGCTTTTCATACAAGGCTGATTCACTCTGAAATGCCTACATCAGAGTTTCTCACATGTACAAAACATACTTAATATCCCAACATACATATCTGTGAATGTAGTTACCTTCTGAGCTACTGCTGAGAAACAGCTGTGTTTGTTTCTGGGCAACTTGTAAGACTTTTTTTTTTCTGGCACCAATAATAAATATGAAAAATATATACTTCTATATACCACTTAAACAGGTTCATGAGGGCTAATATACGGTTTGAAAATAATGTAGTCATAGAAGGAAATATGGATGTCCCAATTGCAATACCAGAATCAGAATCGGGTCCTAACCTGTACTACGCAGTGGTAAACACGATCGGTCAGGCCAAGGCTCCTTCTACAAGGCAGCTGTATACACCGAAGTGGCATGTGTTCGCTATGTGGTGTTCTTTCTGGTGCTAAGACCCCCAGAGATGCGCAGTCGGATCAGTGCTTTTCTTCCTGCAGGAGAGGCTGGGGGGTGGGGGGGGCTGGGCTGTCCACTATATCAGTGCACCACGATGCAGTAGATGGTATGTTTTTAGGGAAGCACGACTTGATCATCAGGTTCCTAAGGGGCATGAGGAGACCTCGTGCACCTCTTCCCTCATGGGACCTCTCCGTGTTCCTCTAAGCCTTTGGAGAGCCCCGTTCGAACCCTAGAGTCTGTCAAGGTAAAGGCCGTCTCATGAAAGACTGCCCTCCTGTCCGTGCTCACTTACATCAAGAGGGTTGGGGACCTGCAAGCATTATCTCTCAATGAAACATACCTGGAGTTCGGTGCAGAAGACTCTCACGTGATCCTAATATCCCGACCGAGCTCTCTGCCCATTAGTGGGAACGTGGTGAGCCTGCAAGCGAAGATACCCCAAGAGGAGGCAGACTCAGCCTTATCTTTGCTGTATCTAGTGCATGCTTTGCGCATCTACAGTATTTGGATCGCACACAGAGCTCTAGATGCACTGAGCAGCTCTTTGCCTGATTAGGCGGACAGCGGAAAGGGAACGCTGTCCCCAAACAGAGGCTTGCCCACTAGGTCATGAACGCCATCATGTTGGCTTACCAGGCCCGGGCCGTGCCCGCCCCTTCAGGTAATATTAGCACTGGACAATGACACCTCTCTAGCAGACATCTGCAGAGCAGCGGGCTGGGAAAACGAAGTACCTTCAAGATTATACAATATCCGGGTTGAGCCGGTTTCGTCCCGTGTTCTTTCAGGTGCAAACAGATAAGTTTCGTAATGTGGGGCACAAGGTGAAGCTGTTTGCTCTTCTGTCCCATGCGTGTTTGTGATCCGTGAACCTTGGATGTCCTTCCTCCCAGGCCTATGGCTCACGAATTCAGCAGAGGAATTGTACTTGTAGAGCTCCTCCCCTTCGAAGGGCAGGACTTACCGCTGCACCTCTTCCATGTGGGGCCTTGAGCCCATATATATTTGCCACATGTTTACCCCCCCTTTGGGGCAAGGTGTGGTCTCCGCGGGGTCTTTTCCCCTGAAAGAATAGGAAAGGAAAAGAATGGTTTACCTGCCACATTTAATGAACATTTAAAGGTCCCAGCGGAATCTAATACTCTGTGGAGTGGAGAGGAAACTTAGAGAGAAAAGGCTGTGGCTAGTGCGGCCTGCAACCATACTAGATACCCCCCCCCCCCCAAAGTTCCGCCATTGTGGCGTTTCGTATAGGGAACCCTAGTGTCACCTTCATTCCCTGATGGAGGGAACGACACTTTGTGTCCCTCTTGCCACAGGCTGTACTACACCGCTGTAATGTCCAGGACCTTGTCTTGGCTACTCAACACAAAACCTGAATGAACTTTGCATTCCAGCTCTCTTTAATATCCGTATGTACAGGGGAGTGACATGCAAATTCTACACGCCAATTCTCAATTCTCCTTTTCTCAAAGATTTGAAGGTTGTTTTTGGGCTCCCACATTGACACAATGTCTCGATCCCTCCATCAGGAAATGGAGGTTAGGACAGTATCCGAGACGTTGTGGTTCATTAATTTGACGCTGATGTTTCTCCTAAAATTCCAGGGACAGATAGACAAACTAGTGACAAATGAGACACAATAGACACAGATGAGACAATTGTTGATATACATGAGTGATCTTGATCAGATGAAACTCTAGGATTGAGATTACTGGGGTCTTTTTCCCAGTAGAAGCAGTAGTCTTGATTTGCTCTCTATTTAAAATCATTGCTGTTAAGAAGAAACAATTGAGAAATTAAAGAGATCTCATATGTGATTTGTCTTTCTTATAGGTGGCATCAATATGTCAGTTTTTAAAAAGTAATGCTGACGTTATAAACCATGATTATGAATCTGCCAGTATAATTCTCAGATATGCAGTGTGTTTATGTATGTTTGGATAGAGTATTTCATCACTGGCTGACAGCACCCTTCACACAAACAACGCAATCAGTTTCACAGTGACTGTCATAAACTCAGACACATAAACAAAAATATTCACACATTTGACTGGGGGATATCCACAGAAAACAGTTTGCTCTGTAATTTAGCATGGCTACAGTAATGCCAGCATTTTTAATTAGTGACATTGGAAATAGATGTTTGTGAGAGAAGACAAATGAAACATGCTTTGCTACTCTCTAGGTAATAGTTTTTGATGTTGGTGTTGTTGTTTTTGTTAGGAAAGTTTCAAGAGAAAATGACTTTTTATTAGACACTTTCTCTCCCTCTCTCCAAAACTCTATTGCACTCAATTATTCCAGCTTTAATTCTACCCATTTGAACTGATTCATTTATCTCACTGTGAATACTTAGTAAATTGTAATAATGTTCATCAACATAATTTTCTCTTTCCATCAGTAGAGGAAATCTGTAGCACTAAAGGAAATCTAACATTGTTCTTTGGAAATGAGTCCTCAGCACAGCTGTTTAATAATTGGAATGATACATTTGTCAGTCTGTTTGTGTGTGTATGTGTGGTAGAGAGAGAGAGTGTAATAAAGGGCTATGCTGATACAATTATATATCAATATACTGGAATGGTTTTGCCCACAATATTGTATCAATACTTTAGATCCATAGGATGTGAGAGAGATTGACACTCAACCCTCAGGTTCACTCTTTCTCTCATGGACACTCTTAGTCTTTTTCACATATTTAGTGCAGTTTTAAATCACAATCCAATTATGATATTGTGAAACCTCGTGGTATATTCAACCGTGACACATGTATCGCAATATATAACATAGTTATGAACATATTGCGGTAGATATATCGAGATATGTATTATTTTCCATTGATAGTTCACCAAAAAAAAGATAAATATTAGTTGGTTTTTACTATAAATCTCCACTTTCAAATTTTTCTTTTGTTTTTTAATTATTCAAATTCTTCAAGCATATTGGCACCTACTAGAGGAGAATTTATAGTAAAAATGGACTGAAATATTGAACTGTTTATCACCCATACCTATCATATCATTTCAGAAAACATGGATTAAACCACTGGAGTCGTATGGATTACTTTTATGCTGTCTTTATGTGATTTTTGGAACTTTAAAGTTCTGGTCACCATTCACTTGCATTAAATGGACCAACAACACTGAGATGTTTTTTTATATAAAAAAATATATATTTGTATTCAGCTGAAGAAATAATGTAATACACATCTGGGATGGCATGAGGGTGAGTAAATGATGAGAGAATTTTTATATTTGGTTTAACTATCCCTATTAACTATTAAGGTTTTGGACACACACAAAGAAATAACAAACCCTAAAATGACTATTGTATTGGATTTTTTTTCTTCTCATGAACACAAAAGGAGATGTTAAGCAAAATACCGACACTTCTCTATTCAATACAATGGAAGCTCAACTCAACTCAAATTTTTTTTTTTTTATATATATATATATTTATTTTTTTATTTGCCCACAATGTCAAATTAACATCAGCAGTATCACATAACATAACTAAGATCTATACATGTTACAGGGTGTTCAAAACCTAAAAGAGAGAAGAAAAAAGTGTTACACTGATTTTAACATATGAAATTAAAAGAAGTTGGGAGCAGTCTAATGCATGTTAATTCGATTTTGTCGATTTTTTTTTTTTTAATGTTTGTCATAGGTGAGCTTTTCAAGTGGTAATCACGTAGCAGTCTGTGATTTCCACATTGTGGGAGATGGAGCCTGTGGTGTAGACCAAAATAACAAAATGCATTTTTTGGCTAAACAATCCAGGACAATGAATAACTGTTTTGCATCTTTTTTAAACAGAATGTACACATTAAGATTCAATAGATACAGAGCTGGGGTCATATCGAGCTGCAATCCAAGAAGATCTTCAATTACACCATGTATTTTTTTCCTGTATGACAGTACCAAAAACAATGAATGAATGGACCTTCCCCTTCTGTCGCTCTCTCCACGTTGTGTCAGAGAAGCGACACTAGGGGTCTCTCTTGAGCGCCGATATCCACCTCTGATCTATGAAAAAAGGCCAATGAGAGTTGGCAACCAGTATTTGCATGTCCCGCCCCCGGACATACGGGTATTTAAGCGGCGCAAATACGGGAGTTCATTCAGAAAATTTCTTCGGAGCCGATGGTCGTGTTTGCAGACTGCTGCATATTACACACCGAGTTCCTGCTATCCTCTGCTGCATGCTGTTGGATTCTACGGCGCACAACAGCGGCTTTCTCCTGTTTGCACGGCTGTGCACTTCCTGCCCCTGAGCGCTTCGACAGTTGCAGATAAGAAAGATCTCTCACGAGTCTTTCATTCATAAAAGAGTGATTTTATTTAAAAGAGTAATTTCCTCTAAAAGAGCAAAAACACAGCGGCGTTGAACGTCCTTTTAAGGACGCGTCTTTTTAAAGATGCCTTTCCGCCCCTGCTCATTGCGAGAACATGACCATGACAACGTTGCGGTCGCGGCTTGCTTACAATCTTCCCACGGGATTGAGGACGATGCGGCTGGCGATGGAGGCGATTCAGGGATGGCAGCGGGTGCAGCTCCGCCGGGTACGCCCCCTCGGACCACCGGCGCCCCGGCACGCTCGTTGACTCCCGTCCCCGCTCGAGGTGGCGGCAACTCGCCTCACAGCCAGTCTGCCTACCCTCTTGCGATGGAAGCAGATGAGTTCGCCGCGACATCGGAGGGCGTGGGCTCTGACGCTGAGGGCTCCTCTGGGCTGCCGCCTTCGGGCTTGCACGCCCAGGAGGAGGCCGACGCGCAGATGTCCGATATGTTTTCCCGGGCAGCCAACAGCGTGGGCCTGGATTGGAACCCTCCATCCTCCCCACAGCCATCACGGCTGGACGATTGGTTCTTGGGCGTTGGGCGCCGCTCACAACCTCGCCCCCCCGGTTCCTTTCTTCCCGGAGGTGCATGATGAGCTGACGTCTTCGTGGAGAGCACCCCTCTCCACTCGTCGCACTGCCACCTGCTCATCCGGCCTCGCCACCCTCGACGGCGGAGGGCGCCACGGGTACACGGAGATCCCCCAGGTGGATAGAGCTGTTGCGCTCCACTTATGTCCCGGAAGCACTACCACCTGGCGGGGCCACCCTGTACTCCCTTCCCGGTCCTGTAGAGCAACATCCTCGCTCACCGCGAAGGCCTACAGCGCTACCGGACGCGCCGCTTCCGCCCTGCATGCCATGGCTCTCCTGCAGGTCCACCAAGCCAAGGCACTTCGCAACATGCACGGGGGTGGCCCTGATCCCGACACGCTGCAGGAACTGCGCTCAGCGACCGACCTCGCCCTGAGAGCGACGAAGGTCACAGCGCAGGCTCTCGGGCAGGCGATGGCCACCCTGGTGGTCCAGGAACGTCAGCAATGGCTGGACTTGGTTGAGATGCATGAAGCCGACAAGACTCGCTTCCTCAACGCCCCTGTCTCCCAGTTCGGCCTCTTCGGTGACACCGTTGAGGACTTTGCCCAGCAGTTCTCCCTGGTGAAGAAGCAGATGGAGGCCATTTCGCACATCATGCCGTGCCTCAAGCTTGCCGCCACGGCCCAGGCCCCACCTGCTCGCCGAGGGCGTCCTCCCGCAGCCAGAAGACCTTCTGCTCCGCCCCAACCTGGGCCCAGCTCTCAGCCCCGGCGTTGAGCAAACCGCAGGAAGCGTACGCCCCCTGCCTCACGGACCCCGTCGAGGACCCAGAAGGCCCCCAAGCGTCCCTGAGACAGTGGACCCAGAGGACGAGAAGTTAGCTCCGGAGATGGTAAGACCGGTGGAGGGCCGGGAGGAGAATCTTTTGTTTTTTCATTTGCCGCAAATTCTCAATAAAAGAACTATTTCCTTTACCTCTGGGTCACATGGCCCGCAAATGCCATTCTCACGACACCTTGCTTTCAGGCCTCAACAGTCTCGGCGCCCAGGATGCGGTGCTTCCGCCCTCAGCCCCACGACTGTTCCCCGGCCGGCCGGTTCAGACGAGTCCAGAGGACGCCAGCATCAGACCTCCTCCTCAGTCATGAACCCGCCCCCTGCCGGGTGCGTGGAACAAGGTAAGTGCTTTGAGTTTATTGTCAGCACCAGAGCCTCGGGACGCCACAGCGCCTCCCGACGCCGCGTTACCTGTTCCGCACCGCTGCGAAGCCCCACCGGGTACGTCCAAAATACTCGTCCCCTTGGTGCCCCTAGCACAGAGCTTAGAGGCATGGCTTTCACTGCCCAGCTCGTCACGGTGGCTGCACCGGACCATCCGACTCGGTTACGCAATTCAGTTTGCCAGGTCTCCGCCCCCCTTCGTGGGCGTTCGTTCCTCCGCAGTGCACGGCGAACATGCCCACTCCCTGCGCGAGGAAATCGCCTCCCTTCTAATCAAGGACGTGATAGAGCCTGTCCCTCCGACCGAAACGAAGAAGGGTTTCTACAGCCCTTACTTCGTTGTACCCAAGAAAGGCGGCGGCATACAACCGATCTTGGACCTGCGAGTTTTCAATCGGACCTTGTCCAAACTCCCGTTCAAAATGCTTACCCAGAAACAAATTCTGTCTGGCGTCCGGCATCTAGATTGGTTCGCAGCGGTAGACCTGAAGGACGCGTACTTCCACGTCTCAATTCGCCCTTGACATCGACCCTTTCTACGGTTCGCGTTCGACGGCCAGGCGTATCAGTACAAGGTCCTCCCCTTCGGCCTGTCTCTGTCCCCTCGCGTCTTTACGAAGGTCGCAGAGGCGGCTCTTGCCCCGCTACGAGGAGCGGGCATACGCATACTCAATTACCTCGACGATTGGCTCATTCTGGCCTCCTCGCAGGAATTACTACGCGCACACAGAGACCAGGTGCTCGAGCACCTCGGCCGTTTAGGGTTTCAGGTCAACTGGGAAAAGAGCAAGCTCACCCCGGTCCAGAGCATCTCTTTTCTCGGTTTGGAGTTAGACTCAGTCTCAATGACAGCACATCTCTCCAACGAGCATGCTCAGTCAGTGCTGGAATGCCTCGCTTCTTTCGAACCAGGCACCGTGGTCCCTCTGAAACGTTTCCAACGGCTCCTGGGGCATATGGCATCCTCCGCGGCGGCCACGCCACTGGGGTTGATGCATATGAGACCACTTCAGCATTGGCTCCAGACTCGAGTCCCGAGACGAGCATGGTGCCACGGCACGCACGGCGTGGAAGTTACCACTGCCTGCCTCCAAACCTTCAAACCCTGGACAGACCTCTGCTTTCTACGGGCAGGAGTACCCTTGCAGCAGGTGTCCCGTCGCGTTCTGGTTACAACCGACGCCTCCAAGTTGGGTTGGGGCGCCGTGTGCAACGGGCACGCAGCCGCAGGCCGGTGGAACCGAGGCCCGCTGCGCTGGCACATCAACTGCCTAGAGCTGCTGGAAATTTCTTCCGTTGATTCGTGGCAAGCATGTCCTAGTCAGGACAGACAGCACCACGGTGGTGGCCTACATAAACCGCCAAGGCGGAGTACGCTCCCTCCACATGTCACAGCTCGCCCGTCGTCTCCTTCTTTGGAGTCAGCAGCGACTGGAGTCACTGCGCGCCACTCACATCCCCGGCAACCTCAATGTGATAGCGGACGCGCTGTCAAGACAAACCTTGCCGGTGGAGAGTGGAGGCTCCACCCCCAATCAGTCCAGCTGATTTGGGACAGGTTCAGCAAGGCCCAGGTAGACCTGTTTGCCTTCCAGGAAACCTCCCACTGTCAGCTCTGGTATGCCCTCACAGAGGCTCCCCTTGGGACAGATGCTCTGGCGCACAGCTGGCCCGTGGGGCTGCGCAAGTATGCCTTTCCCCAGTGAGCCTTCTTGCACAGGTGCTATGCAAGGTCAGGGAGGACAAGGAGCAAGTCACTCTGGTGGCCCCCTACTGGCCCAACCGGACGTGGTTTTCGGATCTCACGCTCCTCATGACAGCCCCTCCCTGGTGAATTCCCCTGAGGAAGGACCTTGTTTCTCAGGGACGGGGCACGCTCTGGCATCCGCATCCAGACCTCTGGTATCTCCACGTCTGGTCCCTGGACGGGACGCGGAGGATCTAGCCGGCCTACCTTCGGCCATCATAGACACTATTAACCAAGCCAGAGCCCCTTCGACCAGGCATCTTTACGCCCTGAATTGGCGTCTGTTCGCGGACTGGTGTTCTTCCCGATCCGAAGACCCGCAGAAGTGCGCAGCTAGGTCAGTGCTCGTGTTTCTTCAGGAGAGGCTGGAGAGGAGGCTGTCCCCCTCCACCCTCAAGGTGTATGTTGCCGCTATCGCGGCCCACCACGACACGGTAGACGGCAAGTCTCTTGGTAAGCACGACTTAATCGTCAGGTTCCTAAAAGGTGCCCGGAGGATGATTCCCTCCCGGCCTAACCTGTTTCCCTCCTGGGATCTCTCGGTCGTCCTTATGGGACTCCGGAGACCCCCCTTCGAGCCGCTTGACTCAGTTGGACTCAGGGCCCTTTCTCTCAAGATCGCCCTGCTGATCGCTCTCGCTTCCATCAAGAGGGTCGGGGACCTGCATGAGTTCTCTGTTAGCGACGCTTGCCTGGAGTTCGGTCTGGCAGACACTTTCGTGATCGTAAGACCGCGACCGGGCTACGTGCCCAAGGTTCCTACCACACCCTTCAGGGATCAGGTGGTGAACCTGCAAGCGCTGCCCTGGGAGGAGGCAGACCCAGCCCTTTCACTGCTGTGTCCAGTACGTGCCTTACGTATTTACCTGGACCGCACACAGAGCACCAGACGCTCTGAGCAGCTCTTCGTCTGCTTTGGGGGACAGCAGAAAGGAAATGCTGTCTCCAAGCAGAGACTCGCCCACTGGGTTGTCGACACACTCCACCAGGAGTGTTGCGTCCTCGTGGGCACTGGCTAGGGGCACTGCCCTAGCAGACATATGTAGAACAGCGGGCTGGGCAACACCTAACACTTTTACGAGATTCTACAATCTCCGCGTTGAGTCAGTATTGTCCCGTGTTCTCTCAGGTACCGAGCCCGTAGAACTCGGTGGCACGTCCACGATCTGACCGGGTGAATCGCTTGCACCCACGCCCTTCCCCCTAACCAGGGGAAACAGTGCGCCTTCTTTCCCAGGAGATCCCAGGTTTGGGACACTGGTTGACTCCTCCCTAGCCCTCGTGGGTCGCAGTTCTGCGGAGGAACTTGCCGACCCAAACCACTGCGGGTACCACTAGCTAGCCTGTACTGGTATAGGTGCCCCACAGGTAAGGCCTCCTGTTCGGACTCCCCCTGTGTGTAAAACCACGGTTCTGTCCCCTCACGAGAGTTGACTCCGTGTTTTCCTTAGGCAGTTACAGCTGCCTCGGGTGCCGTGCTGTATGCTTCCCCCCTCTGCGAGGCTGGATCTACCACCACATTACTGTTCCGCATAAGACCTAAGTATAGGCCATGCAATGTATTTGCCACTCAAAATTTGCCTCCCCTCCCGGGTAGGTGTGGCCTCCGCAGGGTCTTCTCCACCCTACTAAGGGCTAAGACCCCCTCCCTTCAATGCGTGTAAGGGCCCCGGCCGTAGTTGCTCTATGCGAGAAACATAGAGAGAAAAGAGGCCCAGCCAGGCTGGCCCGTTCCCATGTTGGCGGCCGTCACCTTGTTCCCCCCTCCAGGGTAACGATAAGGAATCCTGATGGCTTAAATGGGGCATCGGGGAAGGGTACGTGCAGCCTGATACAGTTGGTCGTTCTGCACGTAGGAATACCTGCTCGCTCCTGTATCAGCAGATCACGTACACGGCTCAGCGCATGGCTCTTTTTAAGTGGACCCCTAGTGTCGCTTCTCTGACACAACATGGAGAGAGCGACAGAAGGGGAACGTCTAGGTTACGTATGTAACCTCCATTCCCCGATGGAGGGAACGAGACGTTGTGTCTCCCCTGCCACGTTGCTGAGCCGAGCCCCTGTTGTGGCCGGACCATTTCCGGTTCCTCAGAAAAATCCTGAATGAACTCCCGTATTTGCGCCGTTTAAATACCCGTATGTCCGGGGGCGGGACATGCAAATACTGGTTGCCAACTCTCATTGGCCTTTTTTCATAGATCAGAGGTGGATATCGGCGCTCAAGAGAGACCCCTAGTGTCGCTTCTCTGACACAACGTCTCGTTCCCTCCATCGGGGAACGGAGGTTACATACGTAACCTAGACGTTTTTCTGTGTTACACTTGAAGCACAGACCTATTGTGTTAATGAATATCTTCTTAATGTGCATCGGTCTAAGATATAGCCTATTAAAGAATTTGAAGTTAAGCTCATGATAGGCGCATTGTATTGCTCCATAGTCTGTTGAAAAGACTTTAGAGTGCCCTCTGAAATTAGGCAAAATATTTGAGAGATTCCCAGTTTCAGCCACACTGAAAGCCCAATGTTTTGTAATGTTAGGGGGAAATCAGGATTCAAAGAATGTGGAGAAGACAAGGAGAGAGAAGTAGGTATTTTAAAATATGTCTTAATATCTCTCCAAGCCTGCAGAGTGTTTAATATGGTATAATGTTCCGAGATGTTTTTTAGCTTTGTAAAGCACTTAACAAATGGTAGAAATCTAATTGCCAGTGGAGAACAAGTTGCTGCTTCCATATTATACCAAATAGAATTTGTCCTTTTGCTGCTCCAACTAATCATATTTTTTATCTGAGCTGCCCAATAATACAGTTTGAAAGTTTGGCAAGGCGACCCCACCTTTGTCCTTTGGCTTCATTAATTTGGAGAATTTGATCCGTGGCACTATATTATTCCATATCAAATTTGAAAGGTGTTAATTAAAATTTTTGAAAAAAGGCTGGCTAAATAAGTAGGTATAGATTGAAAAAGATATAAAAGCTTGGTAAGAATATTCCTTTTTATTACATTTATTCTCCCTAGAAACGAAATGGGGAGCGAACACCGGGTTTTCAAATTAAAATATATTTTAAAAGAGGGGTATAATTATTGCTTTTAAGATCATCAAGTGAAGCAGTGATAAAAATACCAAGATACCTGAAGCCATTCTCAGTTATTCAAAAAGGGTAAACTGATTTTAGGTGTTCTAAGGAAGAGATATTTAAAGGTAATGCCATGGATTTTGTGAAATTAATTTTATAGCCAGAGAGACTACTGTAGTAAGAAATACATTCCAGTAGCACAGGAATTGACTTGTCGGGTTTAGACATAATACATCATCAGCATACAGTGATGCTCGATGATCTTCTCCTCCTACTGTAATGCCATAGAAGTTTTTGCTCTGTCTAATAAGTTCTGCCAAGGGTTTGATGACTAGAGCGAAGAGCCAAGGTGAAAGCGGGCAATGTCTTGTACCTCTTTCTATACAGAACGGGGTTGAAGTGAGTCGATTTGTAACTACTGTGGCCTTGGGATTAGAGTAGAGCAACTCAACCCATCTAATAAAATTATCACCAAGGTTAAATTTTCTAAGAGTGGCACAAAGAAAGTCCCATGTGGCACACAGAAAGTGCAGGGTGCCTCCCGTTTTGAACCAAATTAATGACATTTAAAAGTCTACGTATGTTATCAGTGCCGTAATGGAATTTCACAAACCCTGTCTGGTCTGGTTTAACTATCTGAGGTCTACATGCCAGAACTTTTGCCAACATTTTTGAGTCTGTGTTAAGAAGATTTGGCCTATATGATGCAGAGCCTTGAGGATCTTTGTCCTTCTTAAGATAGTTGAAGTTTTACATGTTTCAGGTATTGTATCTTGATCTAAAAGAGCTTGAAGAGTATGGAGCTAAAAGAGTCTCAATAAAGATAAATGCACACACTACATTCACATATGCACACACGATTCATACATGCACACACAGGATTCATACATGCACACACAGGATACACAAATGCGCACAAAATTCACAAATGCACGCACAAAATTTAAAAAGCACAGAAGATTCACAAATGCATAAAAAAATCATAAATGCACACAAAATTCATAAATACACACACAATTCAGAAATGCAAACAAAATTTACAAATGCACACAAGATTAAGAAATGCACAGGACAAGATTCAGAAATGTATTTTGATTTACAAACTTTTTGCGGTCTGTGAACTTCACTGCATTTGTGTGTGAATTTTGAGACTCCCCTGACTTGGCTCGACACACAAATGCCTTTTTTTAAACAAGGAATGATCTGGAACCAATCAGATATCTCCCTTGTTTTAGCCAATCACGAACGCACCCCACGTGGGGGATTGAGCCAGTCACATGAACGCGTTCACACAGCGCGTGCATGTGGTGCGGGCGCGTTCACGGTCATTGTCACTCAGTTGAGACCTCAACATGGCTTCTGGCAACGACAGGGGAGCAGTAAGTATAACTTAACGTGTTTAGCTAGTTATAGCCCTGTTATGAGATGTTGTTTAATTGTTAATGTTAACCGGTTTATTTGTGCAACTATCAACATAAGCTAGCGAGCTGAGCTAGCGAACTACGCTAGCGCGTCTGCATGCTAATAGGGTCAGGCTAACGTTAGTATCTTTCCATAAAGTTGAAATTCTTGTGAATTAAGTGACTGTTTGACAGGGTCTGTCGCCCCAAGCCGAGGTAGCAGCTCGGGCTTTTGTGCAGTTATTGGCCCGGGAGCTGTCCTCGGCTCCAAACGCACCGAGAGAGAGAGTACAGCAGCAGTCAGGGCTGGAGGCAGTGCTCCTCTGCCGGTTAGCGATGGTAGGGTGAGACAGGCTATGAGAAGGTGATCCATTTAACTTAGTATTTCTACATTTGCTAGTAAAGTATAAAGAGAGACCATAGTCCCTCATCTAACTATTCTTATTGCCCTCTGTCTGGTAGGGTTGGGAATCTGAACTCAAAAACTAATTTTATTTTGGGGGGTGTTCAATGCAGGTGCTGAACTTGTCCCAAACTTTATTTCAAATAGCTTAATTGGCATGAATGTTTAGGTGAAGAATGTTGCTAAAGCAGAAATTCACATACAAATTTACATTTGGTGCTTAAGAAAAGATTAATCAGTCCTCCAAAGATTTTGGTACATAGATAAAGCATTATGTATTGTTTATTAAGTGACACATGTTTACGTTACTGACAGTGAATAATATTATTCTGACACATTTAATATTGGTGTCTGGAACAGTAATGAATAGCGTTAGTGTATTTTATACTGATATTGAGACATTATTTAAATTATTGAAATTATTTTAATTATTTATTATTTAAATTAAACGAAACACAAAAATATCTGGTTTCCTACAAATCTTTTTGTCTTTCCCACATCAGGCAGTTCCAGTATGTTTAATACTGATCACCTCATCGTGTTTCAAGTGGTCTGGTATACTTAACATCCTCTTCCCAAGGCCAGCATGGGCAAGTTCTAGCTCTTCTGAGCCCTTTGGTGTTAACTGACTGGGTTCCGAAAGGACATAAATATGAAAGTCTGTCCTTTTCACAATGCAAGGGGCAGGGGTCAAGAATCGTCGTTTTCCTCTTGGCTGATCAGTATTAAACATACTCGGGAACTGCCTGATGTGGGAAAGACAAAAAGATTTGTAGGAAACCAGATATTTTTGTGTTTCGTTTCATTTAAATAATAAATAATTAACTCCCTACTTACCGCTCCCCTGTCGTTGCCAGAAGCCATGTTGAGGTCTCAACTGAGTGACAATGACCGTGAACGCGCCCGCACCACATGCACGCGCTGTGTGAACGCGTTCATGTGATTGGCTCAATCCCCCACGTGGGGTGCGTTCTCGTGATTGGCTAAAACAAGGGAGATATCTGATTGGTTCCAGATCATTCCTTGTTTAAAAAAAGGCATTTGTGTGTCGAGCCAAGTCAGGGGAGTCTCAAAATTCACACACAAATGCAGTGAAGTTCACAGACCGCAAAAAGTTTGCAAATCAAGATATATTTGTGCGTGCATCAGAAATACATTTCTGAATCTTGTCCTGTGCATTTCATAATCTTGTGTGCATTTGTAAATTTTGTTTGCATTTCTGAATTGTGTGTGTATTTATGAATTTTGTGTGCATTTATGATTTTTTTATGCATTTGTGAATCTTCTGTGCTTTTTAAATTTTGTGCGTGCATTTGTGAATTTTGTGCGCATTTGTGTATCCTGTGTGTGCATGTATGAATCCTGTGTGTGCATGTATGAATCATGTGTGTGCATATGTGAATGTAGTGTGTGCATTTATCTTTATTGAGACTCTTTTAGCTCCATAGAAGAGCAGGCATTAAAATATGAGAGAGCTCAGGCCAGGCTATAAAATTCTAAAGGGAAAACCATGGGGTCCTGGTGACTTATTAGACGGCATTGCTTTTATTGCTTCTATGACCTCTTCTGGAGTTATAGGTGAGTTAAGGTAATCTCTATCCTCATCTGAAATAGCTGGGAGAGAAATATCATTAAAAAAAAGTTTCAAATTCTATTTGTGAAGCACCATTTTGGAAACAATATAAAGATTCATAATTTGATCGGAGTGCATCATTTATAAGTGCAGGTTCATATGTAGTGATACCATCCAACATCTTTAGAGAATTAATTGCCCACTCAGAATAATTTTTTTTAATTTGATATGCTAGTCCTCTACTAGATTTGTTTGCATATTCATAATAATTTTGTTTGGAACGAAACAGTATTTTTTATTATATTATTAGTGTGATCAAGGTTGAGATCGGCCATAGCAGACCAGTTAGCTTGGTTGGGAGTCATACTATGCAAACATTCAAGTCTTTTAACCTCCTTTTCTAATTCTCGACATTTAGATAACAGGGCCTTTTTATGTGTGGAAGTATAAGAGATAATGTATCTGCAGATTGTTGCATAGCTGCTTCCCACATCATAGCAGGTGAGACACGTTAATTTTTATTATACAAACAATAATTTTTCATTGTACCTCTTACTACACCACAAAATTTTGGGTCTGTTAACAATAGACAATTTCAGTTTCCAAACATTGCTCCTTGCTGGCAGATTACTTAATTTAATATCAATCTGAACTGGTGCATGATCTGAGATGGCAATTGAGCCAATTTGACTAAAAGATGTAAAGTTGAGGTAGGTATTTGGGATAAAATTATAGTAAATTCTTGAAAAAGGACTGGAATAAATGTATGTCCATACTATGAGGGTTAATTTCTCTCCAGCTATCAATTAAACCAGTCTCTTTGCCTAGTTTTTTAAGAACCAAAGAGGATCTGGGGTTGACTAGTGTGCCCATCAAGGATTTGTCCAATCTTTTATCCATCACGCAATTAAAATCTCCGGCGCAGACCTCTAGTCCTTTGCAGTGATCATTAAATAACTAGATCAATTTGGAAATGAATTTAGGAGAGTCTTCATTTGGCGCATATACATTTAGCATAGTAATATGTTGGCCAAATATTAGGCCTGTGACCACAATGAATCTACCCTTTCTGATTTGATGCTCAAGAATAAATTATAAATGTTTACTAATTAGAATAATTGTACTTCTCTTCCTGGATCAGCTGCGCATGAAGAAAAATATACTTGACTCACCCAATCACGATTACATTTCAAATGTTCACTGTCTAATAGATATGTTTCTTTAAGCATGGCAACTATGGCTTTTTCCTTTTTTTAAAAAGTCATTTTTTTTTCCCTTTTTACCACTTGCCCTAATAAGCGCTCATATTTTGTTCAAAACTTGGGTTAATTTGTTCTGTTGAGGACAAAGACGTTTCTGCTGACTCTCCATTTTCTGTAATCGCGAAGTTGCATGAAGTGGAAAAGCCTTTGGATCTTGAGTCTCAGACATGTTAGCTGTATGCCAAGCCTAAACACAAGATTCTTTGATTTTAACTGAAGAGATTAGTAATTTATTAAACAATCTAGGATTGCGGAGCTAGGATTTAAGCGGCCATCTTCTCAAGCGTCCGCGAGCGCCCCATCTCAACTTTTATTTATAGAGCACTTTCAAAATGGGCCAAAGTGCTGTACAGAGATTCCGATTTCAACATCAAACATAATATGGTATAATACATACCATAACAACTAAACTACTCATACAAAGACACAGAAATAAAATGGTATGATCAAGTCTCTGATATACAGGGGGCTTGGAGTCAAAGGTTCGAATCAGAGCAAACAAATTGGCCTGGTTGCTAGGGAGGGTAGAGTCACATGAAGTAAGCCTGTCATGGTCGCGATTAGTGGTTCTCGCTCTCAATAGGGCACATGGTAAATTGTGCATGGCTCGTGCCTCCACTTGCTTTGAGTCTCCGCGTTGTCATGCACAGCGAGCCACGTGATAAGATGCGTGGATTGACTGTCTCAGAAGCGGGGGCAACTGGGACTTGTGGTGAGTAACTGTGCCACCACGAGGACCTAGTAAACAGTGGGAATTGGGCATTCCAAATTAGGGAGAAATTGGGTTCTCAGTGGGGCGTGTGGTCAGTTGTGCGTAGATGCTGCGGGGAATAGCGTGAAGCCTTCAACCAAGATATTTCTCCATGGTAATGTGCTCAACGGGACATGTGATAAGATGCACAGGTTAACAGTCTCAGATGCGGAGGAAACTGAGATCCATCCTCCACCACCCAGATTGAGGCGAGTCACTACGCCACCACAAGGAATTGCGCATTAGGAATTAGGCATTCCAAATCAGGACCAAAAAACATTTCTGAGCCAATCCATGTAGGGCTTTAAAAACAAACATTAACACCTTATATTGGATCCTAAACTTCACCGGAAGCCAGTGAAGAGCTGCCAAAACAGGTGTTATGTAAGCTTATGGTGATCACAAGCTGTGACCACCAGCTACAAGAATTTAAATGAGATATTAGCGCTACCACATGTAGGTCGCTCTTTCTGTCAGGGGCTTTTAAATGTGACAGTAGATAAAAAGTAAAATCAAAGTTATAAGTACATTTTTTCAATGTGATCTCATGAGAATTCGTATGTATTCTTACGTAACGCTTGGTTCTAGCAAACTGAATTTTTTTACATTTGCATAGACACCAAAACGTACAATATTGACGGCTTCTAAACATCATAATTTGTACGTAAATATATCGAAAAAATATCGAAAAGAAAATCAAACATGTATAGAAAATCTATGGATTTTTTGGGTCTAAAATCTATAGCTTTGAGAGTGCCTAAATTGCGTAACAAGTCAAATTCATCAGCATGAGTCATGAAATGTTACCTTGTAAGTGTTGTGGCTTTTATGACATCCACACTATTAGACTTCAACCTCTCCGTTTAGTCTCTCTCTCCTCCTCACTCTGAGTCACCACTTTAAACTTGCCGAAGTCTCCCTCTCTCTTTCTGACTCATCGCTCTCACCTACTGCCTCACTGACTCTCTAGGTTTCACCTCTGCTCCTTCTTTCCCCCTTTTTTCAGTGTCTGAGTCACCAGTCTTTCTATTAAACTCCTCCTAACTCACTCAATCTTTTCTTAAAGCATTGCTTTAGCAACCTGTTCACCACCCAAACATCTCTCAGTGTCTGTTATTAACCTCATTACAGAGGATATAGAACTCTTGGCTGAATGAGGCAGAATGTGGAAGTACTGCTATGGTTCACTATTTTTAACAGCAGTACTGGATGAACGAAAGTTTGTTAGATTACTCAGCACACTCTATTTATTTATCGAATACAGGGGTTCACAAACATTTTTATTCTAAATTATTAATAAATTATTTTATTCAAAGTACTTACTGATATTTTTAAGCAATGTTAACTTTTCGAAACATAATGAGTTTTATGGGTTTTTTTTTAAAACTTTTTTTAAGGGTTCAAGTCTGAAGGGCTAGAAAGGGCTATTTTGGATTTTTGATTTTATTTTTAAACAAACTGGTCCTCGGCCGTTCAAATGATCGGAACCAAACCAGTACAGAAAGATTCAACAAAGAGTCCCAATATGAAAAATTATCAAAGGAATTTAGAAATTTGTATTCATCGTCAAACGGTGTGCCAAAACGTACGTAGTGGGCATGGCCACTTTGACTAAAATGGTTACAACATTTGAATGGATTGAGATATTATCACCAAATTTGGTACACGTATGTATTAAGTGATTCTGAAAAAAATTGCACCTCTGCCTTTTTCCTCATTCATCACTTCTCACTGGAGCTTACGTAATGCCTACGTCATACGCCTGAACTTGACTCTCTCACGAACATACGGACGTGATTATCACAAGCCAGTGATTATAGTTTATAAAGTTATAAATATGGATATTTTTCTTACAAAAATGCATCACTTCAGAAGGCCTTTATTAACCCCCTGGAGCCGTATGGATTACTTTTATGATGGATTTTTTGGGCTTCAAAATCTAAGGTACCATTCACTCCCATTGTAGAGCTTGGAACAGCCAGGATATTTTTTTTATATAACTCTGATTGTGTTTTGCTGAAAATAAGAAAGTCATATACACCTAGGATGGCTTGAGGGTGAGTAAATTAATAATAATGATAATTTAGGTTTTTGGATGAACTAACCCTTTAACAAGCCATTTGTGTGATCGATATATGAAGCACATGGTTTAATCTGGGAACATTATCTCTCTCTGTTTATTCATCATTGAACCTTTTGGTTTCTTTGCATTCGTGTAGAATGATAAGTTTGCCAACTCAATTTAACCAAGTGCAATTAGGAGGCAATCATGCATATTGAACAATTGTACCTATGATTCATGCCCTCTCAAAACACACAGACACACACACACACACACACACACACACACACACACACACACACACACACACACACACACACATATAGGCCAACTTCTCTTTAGTGTTTGGCCCATGATCCATAACCACTGTATTTGTAAAATGATTGGATATTTTATTAGTGATGGGAGGGCTTATTCTAGAACATTCTGTCCCTTTACGACTGCTTTAACATGCCGTTTGTGTGATTCAGTTAGAAGTGACTGGAACAGACGGGCAAATAAATCATTGATAAGTGCAGGCTTTATAAGTTTGATTGATCTTTTGTTTTTCATGACCTCAAGATCCTGTTGAGAAAATAATAATTTTTTTTAATACCACTGATAAAATGTCCCTACTACCTGTCAGATATCCCTTAAATTGGAGTGCTGAAAAATCACACCTGTCTCTGTGACAGCGTTGCTCACAGACTAATCTCACAGTGAAATCTGCATCAGTAGGTTGACTGTTCTTTAGATAACATTAGTCTGTGCTTAACAAAATGTGAAACACTGCCCCAAATGGCCAAAGCGGTAAGTGTTGTTGGACTATGGGCACGCGTGTTCTCCATTTTCCGGGTGTAATGTCCACAGAAGGGCACCAAAAGTAAGATGTGAAGTGAGTTATTTTCAGCTGTACAGGCTGCAGTAAAGTGAAGAGGAATCCATATTTTATAAACTGCACCCCCAACCCAAACCCCAAAACTAAACCTAATCATCAGCGGAGTAAAACGTTTATGTTAGTGGGAAAAACGCAACCGAATCGGAATCTGAAACTGATTGTGCAAACATGATTACTTCTTGGTTACAATGTGGTATCCGAACCGCGGTCTCCCACACTGTTGACTTGACATATCTAGTTGCACCTCAGGGGAAGGTAAACACAATGCAGCCAATACAAAAATGTCTAATTGGAGATGGCACTTGTCAGCAAGTTGGCATAATATGTCTGCCTGATTCTAGGTTACCAGATGTATGGAAAACAACATGTCAACCAGCCATTTGACCATGTTGTTGCTTATGCCTGTTAGCCAATCAGAAAACTTGGATGCACCTATATTCATATCAATAATTTTGTGTCAATCAATTCAAACCACTGAATTTAACTGGCTGAATTTTTTGTAAAATTTGTACAAGGGTCTGTTGTAAAGACAAGGATCATACTACAAAACCAACACAATATACAGTATAAGACTTTCAGTATTGTTTCTATATTTGTAAATGTTTGTTTTTAGCCCTCTGATGCATGGTGTAGTTGACAGATCTTTAAACGTCATTTTTAACAATTCAGGGTGTAATGCTACATTCAAACCACCATAGTTGATTAGCTCTGATCCTTATCCTTAATTCTGTATGACTATCCTCTTATGTTTTATTTATATTTGTATTATTATTGTTTTATTTATGACAACATAAATTCAACATGGCGACGAAAGTGGATATGGATCTTTGGGTTCCCCCATCTATAAAATCCCAATTTTACCCCTGCATCTACATAATGCACATATAACTACTCATTTCCAGAAATGCACTGCACAGATAAGCTGTATAAAAAAATGAAAGCAAATACGAAGGCTGGAAAGACACTGTACATGAAGTGGGTTTGATATTGCTTCTGTCTCAAAAGCATTTTACTACACTGTTATTACCTGTATTTTACTGTTCTTATTTTAAAGTGATCATATGCATATGTGTGTGTGTGTGTGTGTGTGTGTGTGTGTTTGTTTGTTTGTGTAAATATAAGAGGAGACAAACAAGATCATGCTCTTTCTCCTCCTACTGTCTGATTCACAGGTCTTCTGATCAATTATGCGTGTGTGAGAGTGTGTGTGTTTGTGTGTGGATGGCTGTGAAAAATCATTAAGCAGATTCCTACAGGAAGATCTATTTTAAACAACTTGAGCTGATGTTGGGGTGAAAGCTGTCTCTTTATCAGTTTATCAGTTTATCTAGTCACAGATGAGCCATTACCCCCTCTATTCCAGACACACTGTTCTGGATATACAATCTTTAAGATCACTGAAGTGTTTAATGTTGCTTTTGTATACAACCATATAAACAACTGTGACTCCTGCCCTCTGTAGTTCAAAGCATGCCAAAGACAAGATATTATTAGATTTTTGTATATGGAAATGATGGAAACTAATTGAAAACAGTGTCAAAGGTGCCCATATGTTGTTTTTATGGAGGATCTGAATTTTGCATTTATATGCATGCTTTTAGAACCAATATTTCCCAAAACCTGCTTTAATGCATTGATTGATTGATTGGTTTAATTTATTAGCTTTTAAATAATGTGCAGATATTACACCATTCAATATAATTTAAATATAAAACACCATTCCATACACTAAAAAAATACAATTAAATAAATGTATATTATTAAAATAAATTAAAAACCGTCAAGGAAATAACAAACACAATAAACCAAAAGTCTTATTTCCATGGTTGACCTCTAAAACATAAACAGTGCATTACAAAGTGGTCTGTTGTTCAATTTTAAGACATGTTAGTATATCCCTATGCTAACCTACTGTCTTAAAAAAGCATGTACTTAGAGAGAGAGAGAGGGAGAGAGAGAGAGAGAGGGCAAGAGTTACGATTATATTTGTGTTGCATATAGGGAGAGAGACAGCATACGTAAAACAGCAAACTTCCTCACTCAGTTCGACCAACTACGCCTACCTGGGATATATCCAGGGAAAGATTCATACCTAGCAAAGGGCACATAAGTTAGATTACCAGAAAAAGGGCAAAGAGACATGGGTACTATTATGAAAATATATCTTTATTATAAATACAAATTCACTTTATGTAAGAAATAGATAAAATCTTGGTTGGGTTGGTCAAACACAGATTATGCAAAAATGTCAAAAACAATCAACATAATTGATCAAGAAACACACACACACACAAAGATAAAGATCCCCCATTTAGCCTTAACAGACTGTAGGGGCAAGTGCTGTTAGCGAGCACCTACGAAGGCCGGAACGGTACACGAGGGGGTGGGTGGCCAGCACCACACCCAACCGCTTTTGTCTACCCAGTGGCGATGTTTACACACACACACACACACACACACACACACACACACACACACACGCACACACACACACACACACACACACACAGTTGTGTTTCCATGTTTTATGGGGACTTTCCATAGACATAATGGTTTTTATACTGTACAAACTTTATATTCTATCCCCTAATCCTAACCCTACCCCTAAACCTAACCCTCACAGAAAACTTTCTGCATTTTTACATTTTCAAAAAACATAGTTTAGTATGATTTATAAGCTGTTTTCCTCATGGGGACCGACAAAATGTCCCCACAAGGTCAAAAATTTCGGGTTTTACTATCCTTATGGGGACATTTGGTCCCCACAAAGTGATAAATACACGCTCACACACACACACAAACACACACACACACACACACACACACACACACACACACACACACACACACACACACACACACACACACACACACACACACACACACACACACACAGGATAGAAAGAAAACAAAACTCAAACATAAAGACTGAGACATACCAGAAGCAGGGTAGGCTAGATTACGGTTTTAATATCTAGACAAATCACACCACTCGCTCAAACTCACTAAAACCCACACACTTATGTGAGAGATTGGATGCAAGTAGCAAACATGGCATTCAGTGACGAAGCACCACCACCAGAGAGGCAGGGACAACCTCCCCACTCTAGGGCCTCTAGCTCCTAAAAGAAAACAAAAACTAATTTAGCCAGCAGACACAAGGAAATGTTTCATATAACACATCACAATATTGCCTTTGACTATAAAACAAAGACTGTACAAAATATGAATTAAACTGAAAGAAAACTAGCAAACCTTACTTGAGCTTACATCAAAAGGCCACAAATAATGCAAAAATATAAAAGAAAAATCAACTACACAAATACAGGGCTAGGTATCTCCACATACATATACATTCATTCATATACACAAAACACTTAAGAGGGAGCCCAGTAAACAAAGCAGTAAAACAGCAGAGGTCTCCTTATGCAGTTTAGCTTTTCAGGCACTCAGCCCCACAGCCCACACAGATAGGGATAGGGAAGGATAAACCAGCCTCAGGCGTGCAGATCAGCCAATACAGAGGAATATTAACAGTGTATACGGTTGCTCAAAGTGTACATAACTGTAGCCTGTCACTGACATTCGAGTGATGCAATACACATTAGGGAACGATTGGCATTATATCCACTGCAAGCTTCAGAAAAAAAAGGAATCGTCACAAACACGGCTTAAGCAGAGAACGAGTGACGTCAGAAGGGACGGCGCAGAAATGGCGCAACAAGGTATGAAGAAGCAGTGATGCTTATCCAGGTGGCATTTACCAACCCTTTATAAACACATAGAAATGACGCTGATTTGCTGACAATATGATGAAAATATGACGCAGTAATGCAGGGAGGTTTTAACTGATCCTACTACATCTGCATATTCCTGCTACTGGACTATAAAACAATATAATGTAGAACAGTGGTTCTCAAACTGTAATACGTGTACAACCAGTGGTGAACAGATTTCCTCCAGGTGTTATGTCACATGAATCTGGAAAAGTAAATAAAGAAGTTAATATTTAAAATGTGTTTTAAAGCTTAAGAATGTAATTTCGGTGACACTTGCGCCACCGAATGAAATGCAAATGCAAAAATAAACAATGTATTTAAAACAGCTTTCCAAATGAGCCCCTCATCTGCTTTTGTTAGAATCATCTGACTGTCCCGCCCCAACATTGGTTGAGTAACGTTGTTGGGGCGGGTCTAAGCGGGTTTCTCTAAACAAACGCAGGAATTTCATAGTGTCACAAAGACAATGTTTACAGTTTTTGAGAAAATGAACCTCTGAATGATTTACTTGTAGATGTCTCCGCATATTTAGCTGGTATAGAAATAACTATTTTAACACTGAGAAGTGTCAGCTTTAAATTATCATGATTATTTTCATTTATCACGATTTATTAAAAATTTTGGTTCTGTTTTTAAATTGAAATCTTTTCAACCATCCAGTGATTAGATCACATGTTCTTATGTTGACAGTCTGGTAAGTGAACAGTTAAAGTTGTGTCTAGGTGGTACTTGAATGGTCTGATTTAATAAAACGTGTTACATTGATGAATAAGTATCTCCTCCCTTCCAGTGACAAAGTGTCTACAGTTAACATTGTATGTTAAATCTCAAATCCTAATGTTGCAATAAACCTCTATTGTGAATTTATGAACTTTTATCCTTAACTTTGTGATGTCATCAGTCTGGGACGGCCGGGAGTGGACAGTCATTGCCAGCATGAAAGTGGGGCGGCAGTTCTCCAACTGCAGTTTCTCATCAATGAGGTATGGCACATTGAACCATGATGTTGTAGGAGGATCTATTGGCGTGCTTCCCCTGGGAGATTTAATTCATTCATTCATTCATTCATTCATTCATTCATTCATTTTTATTTATTTATTTTTATTTCAGCACCAAAGCATTCATTTCTGGTAGTTTTAGGAGCATCATTTGGATATTATCTTTAGTAGCCTACATGTATTGTGTAGCATTAATGAATCTATGGACTAAAATCATATCAACACCTTTTCACATTAGACAGCACAAGATGAAGTCTATCAAATTGATCTTTCTCAAAAGTCTGCTGTGGCAGTATAGTGGTACAGTTATGGTACAATATGGTAAAACCTTTGTGTTTTTATAATCTATCATGGTATTTATATGGTCGGCTGCTCTAAGGAGTCATGTCCAATAAACATGGTATTGGAGTGGTAATTTATGGTACTTTTAAGTGCTTTAATGTAATATATTGATTCACTTTTATTTAGAAAATGTCTTTACCTGCAGTAGACACTCTTTCACACATGACGATTGAATACAGCTGCAGTTTTGTTTCAATTAATTGTAGGTAAATATCCACTTAATTCAGCTTTGCTTTTGTTCTCTGTCTTCTAAAGCACCCCGTTACCATTTTACTGAGTGACAAAGCAATTCAGCCTGCACGTAAGAACCAACTCAAAAGAGTAATTATTTCACGCATTGGGCATCACTCTGATTCACGAGCCATGCACTCGTGAGTCTGTGCCGTGTTCACAATGGCATACTTTCCATTCTGCTCTCACTGTTTTTGCCAAACATAGATATAACAGAAACATTAAGAGTAGTAGGCATTTAGTACACAGCCTATGTTCCTTGGGGGATGGCACAACACCTTATCAGAATGCACAGGGTGCTTTTGTTCGACACAGATCGGACACATGCTAAAATTTGCTCAGTAGATCGGCACCCCAGAAGCGATGCCAACCTAGGTGCTCGCCTACAGTATGTCGCCTAATGGGTTGACTGGACCTGAACTAGATGGTAACATTCCTAGAAATGTAAATCCTGCACCAGCCATTACATGGTGGATTACAACACATTTGCCCTTTGTCCCTCTCAACACAGCACAACTAAACATCCTTCTCTCATTGTCTGTGCTTTTCTCTGCCTTGGTCTCTTGGGCACGCTGGTGCAAACTGTGTTTACCTAAACACTATCTCCATAGAAACACGGTTGTCAGTCACCTGACTGATGGATCTGGATTCAGTGCACTCTGTGAGAGAGAGGAAGGAAAAGAACAGAAAACAAATACAATGACAAAATACAAAATCGGCACAATATACTGTACAGCTAATAGATTGTTGGCCCATTATCACCCTCAGATTTGGCAGCAATTTGATAAAACATGTTCAGATTAATATCATCATGTTCTCATCCAGGAACTAAAATATCACACAGTTTGACGACTGCCTTGCCCTTTCAGGTTTCATGCTGACTTATTTGATTCTTGAACATTGTGTCTGGAGTTTGAAAAGAAAATTAGAAAAGAAAATTAGATAAAGGGCATTTTAAAAAAGGGAAAAATTATATTGGGCAAAATTATATGGGGCTTCCAGATAAATGGGTCAGAAAGACTCTTGTCATGCCAACGCTGACAGACACGGTGGAAAAGAGATTTTTCACATTGACACTTTTTAGTCACTTTCACCTTTTGCTCTGTATGCTCTCATTTTTTTCTGTCTCCATTCACCATGAATAGCAATTTGAGCCCTGTTATACACTGCACTTTAGCGATGTCCTGAGAACACAGTGTTACAATTCTCTTTCTTCAGACTATTGCATTCTCTACCCAAGGACTTTAATATCATGAAATATGCATGAAATGAATGGGAAAACTGCATAGTTATACCGGTTAAAGCATATCACTGTGACTGAATTAATAAAGCTTTATAATTTCCCAGAAACTATATCAGTAAAATTGTATTTAATATGTGTCCTGGAAGATACATTTTATAATGTTTGATTTTCTTCCATCATAATCATATACTTTGTGGGCAGTAAAAAGTATGTAAACCCTTGAATTTATCATGGATTTCTGTATAAACAGGCCTTAAAATTGTATCTGATCGTTCACTAAGTCACATATAGACAATAGACAATTACAGTCTGCATAAACATATAACATAGCTGGCAATGTGAATGTTTACACAGTGTTTTCAATAAAGACATGAAAACTTATCATTTTGTATTATTTGTTTAAGCAAGTTTGTCTATTGCTTTGTTGATCAAATCAAATTGTATTACCAAATCTAGAAATGGTAAATCCAAGGTTTTACATACCTTTCTGTATATGTTTAGCACAGCCAGTCTGAGGATCTCAACAAACGTGTTATTCTGATGTCTGATGCCATTAGCTGGGCTACTGACAACTGAAATAAAACACCAATCATATATATTGGGTGGATCTATACCATACACAGAGGGAATTAGAAGAGAATCGAACTGTCATTGTTAGAGAACTATTGTAGATTTGCCTGTTGATCACATAGAATAAGTGTTTCATTTTAACACATTTGTTTCCATAGGGAGCGCTAGTCACAGCCTGTGCAGATGATACGCTGCACCTCTGGAACTTGCGACAGCGACGCCCAGCCATCCTCCACTCTCTCAAATTCAACAGAGAGCGGTGAGTATAGAAATAGCTTACACACACCCATGAGCATAAACAATTTAACAAATGCCATTGGTTCTTTATCTTTAGATTACATTTGACTAAATATAAAAATGCACAGACACACATGTATATGCATAAAGAACTCGCCAACTAACAAATCAAAAAGAGTGTCAGAATTTATGAAAATTCCCAAGGATTTCATAAAATAATATGTTTATTACATTTTATTTATTTATATTCACATAACATTCAAAGTGAAAAACCAACTCAATATTTCAACTTGCGGTGAAATTGCTGTCTTCCCGAGGCTACAGAGCATCTGTCAGAATGAATATGTAATAAAGTAAACACAGATATCTCAAGGTTGCAGAGTGAAGAACAAGCCGTAATGTTTCAGCTTGCTTTTACCTTTATCTTTTCTGGTCCGTTTTAGTTTTTTTTATTATTCTCTAAAACTAAAACTGTTACACACAGGGTTTATACAAATATGAAATTCAGAATAAGCAAGGTTAGCATTAACAAGTGCTAACATAGCCAGTGTTATAGAATAAAGACTGTAATAAAACAAAAACAAAAAAATGTGGCTTTTATTTCATGTCCATTACCTTTGAGAACATCAATATGCTACAGTTAATCAATATCCTAAAAGTTAAAAAAATAAAAAAAAAGTTTGGTAGATAAACACATTTAAAACTTAAAAAATATTAACAATTCAATTTGTTTAATGGGATATATGCAAATTTGTGATGTGCCCTTCCCCTTAATTAAAAATACCACTTGCCACTGATTTATTGCTACAACAATAGGCATACAGTAACTAAGAGATACTAAATCATAAGCATATTATTTCTCCTACTATTCAAACACATCATCACCCTCTCAGTGATGACTGTGGGATTCTTCAAAACTGCCAACCTTGGATCTTGACTTCAATAGAAGGCCTTTCTCAAAAAATACAAATGAATGTATAGTTATTTTCCTTTTTATTACCATCTGATTCTGTCAGGCCTGTAGGTGTATGTGAAGGTGGTTACAAGAAATCCTCCACAATTGAATTTGAATTGTCTACATAACTTTCATATATTGTACAAGCTGTCAGGTTTGATGTAGGCTTTTCCAAATTTTACAGGCTATTTTTACAAAGAATAAGTCCTTTAATTTGTCATGCCTCATCTTCCTGTTTCATTATGTCAACACATGAAAGAAAATATCATTGCATCACACCACTTCAGGGTGTTTATGCAATGACTATAACTCAATGTTTTAGGCTCTCACTTAATTTCTCATGACAACTCTTCCTCAGCTTCTCAAACTGTGTACTATTCACTCAACGGAAATCAACCTGCTAGATACGATCAGTAGGCCTTTGGCTTTTGTTACTCTATTTCCCCTTGTTGAGTGAGTCAGGGTCAGTGCTTATAAATTTCACTCTTTCAGAGTTATGAAATTTGTTCTGAGGGCTAGTTGTATAGTGGTCATTGAATTTTTTGAATAGTACAAAAGTATAGAAACATTTTGTGAAGTTTTAACAGAAATTCTGACATATCCTAGAGAAACAAAGGAACATTAATTGAATTGAAGAGAAAGTCATGGACTGCCTTTCTTTATTTATTATGTACCGATTCCTTCACTGTAATTGGTACTTAAAAGGAATGATTTCATGATATTTGAGCTTGAATTTGAGCCTGAATAAACCCTGAATTGACAGATAGACAGACAGACAGAAAGACAGACAGACAGACAAAAAGATAAAATTCTTTGCTGAATACTACTACTGAATACCAAATGTTGATTTGTTAATGTTGGCGATCATATGTTAATGTGGTTATGGTTGACATCACTTTGCTTTACATTTTCAAAGAGCAAGGAAATCCTGCTTATTTTCACAATATATCTCTTTTAAAGGATGTTTGATACAATAATTCTCAAAAATATTGGCATGAGAAAGAAGCAGTTATTGTATTATGTAAAGGCCAGTCATAAGCAGAAGGGAATCAAATAAGGGAAAACGAAATCATTTAGTAGCTAAACAGTTCCATTGTGCCAGTGATACTGAGCAACTACACAGGACAAAATGAACTTGAAAGAAAGAAGTAATGATGGTCTTGATTGATTTTCCATTTTGGTTATTATCTAAAGCAACTTACAGTAGGCTACCCTTATTTCATGGACAGTCCCTCTGGAGTAACCTGATGTTATAACATGAGAAATTGAATGATGGAAGATGGGGGTGAGGCAGAAGGGCCAATTGAAGTTGGGAAACCTTTTTGGAAAGAGTCAATACATGCTATTCCATTTGGCTCTGCTAGTGGTGCAGAAATTACACATGGAAATTTTGCTTTGTGTGGCAGCTTGCCACAATATATTGGCTCATATCATTAATTCTGGTCCCACATAATATTCATTAAATGAAAAGCCAATCATTCAGAAATTATATGTGATTCAAGTGCCGAATAGAGAATGCTGTTAGCTCACACCAAAGCTAGTTCTGTTTTCTCCTTTACCTGCCTCCCTCTAAGTGTAATTAACATGATTTTGTGTGTACTTTATGTGTGAGTGAGGGAAAGATGATTTATGATATGGATTTTTCTCGTTCTTCATTTAGTTGATTGGATATTGAGTTATCCATGGTGAAATTAAATGCGTATATTTGAATGCATTTGGTTGTTTAGTGAAGAGTGGGGAGAAGAAATGTTCTGAGACAAATGCACCGATCAGCCACAACATTAAAACCACCTGCCTAATATTGTGTAGGTCCCCTTAGGGCCGCCAAAACAGTGCCAACCCGTATCTCAGAATAGCATTCTGAAATGATAGTCTTCTCACCACAATTGTACAGAGCTGTTATCTGAGTTACCGTACACTTTGTAAGCTTTAACCAATCTGGCCATTCTCTGTTGATCTCTCTCATCAACAAGGTATTTCCATCCACAAAACTGCTGCTCACTGGATGTTTTTTGCACCATTCTGAGTAAATTCTAGAGACTGCAGTGTGTGAAAATCCCAGGAGATCAGCAGTTACAGAAATACTCAACCCAGCCTTTCTGGCACCAACATTCACGCCATGGTCCAAATCACTGATATCACATTTTTCCCCTTTCTGATGGTTGACGTGAACATTAACTGAAGCTCCTGACCCATATCTGCATAATTTTATGCAATTCACTGCCTCCACTTGATTGGCTGATTAGATAATCGTATGGATGACTGTTGGTGCGAGAAAGGCTGGTTTGAGTATTTCTGTAACTGCTGATATCCTGGGGGTTTCACTCACAACAGTCTCTAGAATTGACTCAGAATGGTGCCAAAAACGAAACACATACCGCGAGTGGCAGTTCTGTGGACAGAAATGCCTTGTTGATGAGAGAGGTCAACAGAGAATGGCCAGACTGTTTCGAACTAACGAAGTCTAAGATAACCGCTCTGTACAATTGTGGTGAGAAGTATAGCATCTCAGAAAGCTTTTCTGAAATGCGGGTTGGCACTGTTTTTGCGGCACAATGAGGATCTACACAATATTAGGCAGGTGGTTTTAATGTTGTGGCTGATCAGTTTGTGTTTCATGATCAAGTTTAATATTCAGAGCCTCATGGAAGAAACACTTAAAAGTATTGTAAGCGATTCCAACTTGTTTTGCTAACTTCCGCTAGAAAGCTCCCACGCCCTCTCCCCAAAACTCTGCTGTGCAATGTCAGCAAAACCCAAACATGTAAATGGTAGTGAGGTAGATCATGTGTTGATGTATTTCCAATTGAAATGTTATCTTTTGGTGGGACATGTTAAAGTGCTTATCCCCTTTTTGAAAATAGCTTATAGGCTTTAGTTCTACACAGCTAGTAGGGAAGGGACATTCTATAGAGTTTTTGATTTGAAAAACATTTGTGTAATGTCATATATAGTTTTGGTCCATTATACCAGAAGAGAATCACAGCTCAAGTTCATTTTGTCATCTTTTAGATGTACACTAGAATCTAGATGGCTTTAAAGCTAATCGACTATAAACCACACATTCCAATTTTGATTTAATTTTGTCTTTAAGTGTGTGAGTATACTAGCAGGATCTTTGATCAGCTTTGAACTACAGTAGAAGTATGTTTCACCATAGTCCTTTCACCTTTTTAAGCTTTAACTATCCTTAATAATTCTCAAGCCATATCAACCACATGAATACAAGCATTAGATTGACATCAAACAGAGAACTTTGATCAATGAGTGTCATACTGCATATTGAGCAACAGAACTGAAAGATAACTTTAAATTGCTGCAAAGGTTTTGGCTATAAAAATTCCTACTCATCCTAAGCCAATAGTATGAAAACTAAGGAACAATGGAATGAGGTGCCATTTGTTACAGGTATTTGGAATTGTTGTGTTTTGCAGGGTATGGCTAATGAGCATTGCTCCTCTCTGTAATAACTTATGATTGTGTTCATCACCTTGTCTGGAACAAACAAACAAAGTCACAATTTCTCATACTGTCACAGTTTCGCTCATGCGGACGCACATTTCTCTTATATTATGTGTTTGCTTTGTCCCTAAAGTGTTTTATAATTGGCTTTATTAAAATTATGCAAATTCACATGTAATGAGAAATGTTGTCTCAGATCAGTAGGTGACTGTCTATGTGCTTATGTGCATGCACGGTTGGGTGCATGTTTTCATGCATAGCAGAGTCAGATGATAGAGATTTTCTGCTCAGCAGGGTCAGGAGACAGACTCAGGGGGGCTATAAGACTTCTGATTCAAGATACTCAGCATGCTTGTCTGTCTCACAAATACAAGATGCTTTCAAGAAGTACAGACTCACCTAGCCTGGTGACATACAGGCATTTTATTTAAATATATACTGAGCATTTAATTTACCATTTTAGTACAGACCTATCTCACAGTGAACTCCGAAACAGTAGATTGACTGTTCTTTAGATAAAATGAGTCTGTGCTTACCGAAATTGGAAACACTGCCCCCAGTGACCAATGTGTTAAGTGTTTTGGGGAATATAGGCGTGTGTGAGCTCCTTTTTATGGATAGAATGTCCACGGAGGAGCGCAAAAGCTAGTTGTTAAACAAGTTGTTTTCAGCTGTACTGGCAGGAATACAGTGAAAAGAAATACATATTTTATAAACTGTGCCCCCAACCCAAACGGTAAACCTAACCATCAGTGGAGTGAAAATTTAATGTTAGAGGAAAAAATACAACCTCTGAATCATGCTTGTTACTGATTATGTGAACTTGATTACATACTGGTTTCAACGTGGGATCTAAACCCTGTCTCCCACTCTGCTGAAGTGAATTGCTTCCGGCCTAGCCACAGGGGACGATAAACACACTTGATGCAAACATGTCTGATAGGAGATGGTGTTTTTCAATGAGTTGGCCTAATGTGGCCAATCCAAGGGGACCAGAAGTATCACAAACAACATACTGTCCTCCTGTGTGATCATGTTGTTTGTCCAAGGCGTGTATGGCCTGAGTATACTCCATGCAAATATTTTAATGCATATGCTTCGTAAATATAGGTCTGCATCCCGCGGAACTCCCTCATGACCCGCGGGACCCGATTAGATTTATTGTGCGCAGGATTACATTTCCGAGTTGAAGGCAGGAGCCTTCTGATGATCCAATCTGATGTGGATCTTTTATTTTACGAATTAGTGAATGCAAAAAAAACAAAAAAAAAAACAATTATAAGAATTTTTTATAGCGTAAAATAAATGTGGACACAGCTTGTGCATTAAATTATAGAAAATTTAGAGCAGGCAGGTAGTCAAAGAGGCTTGAATGGCAGAGTAAAGCACACAATCATCAAAGCATGTGGAACTCAGACTAGAAAATGGTCAATTTAGTGTTAAGAAACCAACTTCAGGCAAGTCAAATTGGTGCCATTTTCACACATCATCTGATAATAACAATAACATTAATAACAAAACTAACACAAATAAAACATTCTTTGTGGGCACTTGTTGTCTGTTTGTATGGCTTTTGCTCTATGTGGAAAAAAATTTTGGGTTTGCAGGAATGGGAGTGGTTGGGAAGAAAATCATTGCGGGCAGAGAGCAGGTGAACATGGAGTAAAATCTAGCGGGAGCGTTCAGGTACGAGAAAGAAAATTGTGGGAGTGAGCGAGAGGAGTATGGAAAAAACGGTTCCGTACAAACCTCTGCTTCAAGTTAAGAAGCTTGATTTCACGCTTTTTATAAATTGAGTGTGTTTACATGCACACCAATACATTGATAACTTCCAAAAATCTAAAATAAAACAAATTGCCACAACGTGAGAAAACGCATTTACATGAGACTTTATCATTGGGTTATTCTCTGCTTTTGACATAAAAACACATTGAATTAATCTGTAAAGAGCACCAGTAAATGATTAGCATGTAAAGACAAATCGGGGTAATGGGCTAAAATCTACATGTGCCGATTAGTTTTTTGCTTAAACTGTTTATGGCCTTACCCAAAGTGAACCATTTAATGCGTTTACATGACTTTACACATTGCATGCTCATTAAGCTTAATCGGTGTAAGATTGTGCGATTGTGACACAAGTAGTACAGGTTTCAGAAAAGGAATTTCAACTACGCCACCCATGGGAATTTCACCCAGGGAAATATGAATGATACCTAAATATTTAGGTCACACAGGTCCGACTCTCTTAGAAGGTAGGCAGAAACGTAGGTATTATAAAAAATAAAAACATTTATTATTGAGGACGACCTGGCTGGCGATGGAGGCGATTTTGGGGTGGTAGAGGGCTCGGTTTCGCTGGGTAAATCCCCACGAACCACCCGCCCCCTGGCACGCTCGTTGACGAGTCTGACTACTCCTTCGGACCCGGATGGATGACATTCGCCGCTGCATTGGAGAGCTTCCTGTCATCTGACACAGAAGACTCGACTGGGCTGCCGCCTTCCGGTCCCCTCCAAGGCCTGTAGGGTGACTGCCAAAGCCTACAGCGCCAACGGACAGGCCGCCTCCACCTTGCATGCCATGGCTCTCCTGCAAGTCCCCGACGTGCTGCAAGAACTGCACTCTGTGAATGAGCTCGCCCTCCAGGCTACGAAGGTCACAGCGCAGGCACACAGGCAGGTGATGGCCACCCTCGTGGTCCAGGAACGTCACCTCTGGCTGAACCTGGTGGAGATGCGGGAGGTCGACAAAGCCCACTTTCTCAATGACACCGTCGACGACTTTGCCCAGCAGTTTTCAGCAGTGAAGAAACAGACGGAAACCATGTTTCACATCATGCCTTGCCAGCATTCCAGCACGAGCCGTGCTCCGTCTGCTTGCCAAGGGCGTCCCTCGCGGACACCTTGCCTCCGGACCCACGACTGCTGTCCCCCGGTCAGCCGGTTCTGACAAGTCCAGAGGACGCCTACACAGGCAGAGCAATGTAAGTGCTTTGAGTCCTTTCTCAGAACCAAAGCCTTGGGATGCGCATTTGCCGCAATACTACCTGCTCCACCCCGCTGCAACGTCAAAAAATTATCGTCCCCCTAGTGTCCCTCGTGCGGAGCTTGGATGCGTGGCATTCACCAGTCGCGTTGGTTGACCAGGACCATCCGACTCGGCTACGCAATTCAGTTTGCCAAGGCCCTGCCCCCTTTCGGTGGTATCCGCTTTACCTCAGTGCACGGCGAAAACTCCAGCACCCTATGGGTGGAGATCGCGACCCTTTTACTCAAAGACACGATAGAGCCTGTCCCTCCAGCCGAGATGAAGAAAGGTTTCTACAGCCCTTACTTCATTGTACCCAAAAATGCCAGTTGCTTGCGACCGATCCTTGACCTGCGAGTTCTCAAACGGGCCTTGCACAACCTCCCGTTCAAGATGCTCATGCAGAAACACATTCTAACATGCGTCATCGGTGCTGAAATGCCTCACCTTGTTCAAACTAGGCACAGCGGTTCCTCTAAAACAATTCCAGTGGCTCCTGGGGCATATGTCATCCTCCGTGGCAGTTGCGCCACTGGGGTTGATGCATATGAGACCGCTTTAGCACTGGCTTTAGACTCGAATCCCGAGAGTGGCATGGTGCCGTGGCACATACTGTGTGTTCATCACCCCCTCCTGCTGCCAGACTTTCAACCCCTGGACAGACCTCTGTTCGCTTCCCAAGAGACCTCCCACTGCCCGCTCTGGTAATCTCTAGCGGAGGCTCCCCTCGGGACAGAGACACTGGCACACAGCTGGCCTGCACACAGCTGGGTCTGCACAAGTAAGCATTTCCCCCAGTGAGTCTACTTGCGTGGGTGCTGTGCAAGGTCAGGGAGGATGAGGAACAAGTCACTCTAATGGCCCCCTATTGACCCACGTGGATTTGGTTCTCGGATCTCTTGTGACAGCACCTCCGTGGTGAATTCCCCTGAGGAAGGACCTCCTTTCTCAGGGACGGTGCACCCTCTGTAATCCACGGCCAGACCTCTGGAACCTACACGTCTGGCCCCTGGACAGAATGCAGAAGATCTAAATGCCCTTCTACCTGCTGTCGTAGACACAATGAACCAAGCCAGAGCTCCCTCTACCAGGCAGCTTTACGCCCTGAAGTGACCTTTATTCGCAAATTGGTGTTCTTCCCGATCAGTGCTCTCATTTCTGCAGGAGAGGCTGGAGGGGAGGCTGTCCCCCTCCACATTGAAGGTTTATGTAGCCGCTATATTGGCTCACCACGATGCAGTGGACGGTAAGTCCTTAGGGAAGCATGACCTGATCATCTAGTTCCTCAGAGGCGCCCGGGGGCTGAACCCTCCCAGGCCATGCCTAGTCCCCTCATGGGATCTCTCCGTGGTCCTTTCAGTTCTCCAGAGACCCCTCTTAGAGCCCCTAGAATCAGTCAAGCTCAGAGCCTTCTCCTTGACGATTGCCCTCCCGATCGTGCTCACTTCCATCAAGATGGTTGGGGACTTGCAAGTGTTCTCTGTCAGCGACACTTGCCTGGAGTTTGGTCTGGCAGATGCCATATGTCGTCCTAAGACCTCGACCGGGCTACGTGCCCAAGGTTCCTATGACCACCTTCAGGGACAAGGTAGTGAACCTTCAAGTGCTGCCTCGGGAGGAGGTAGACACAGCCTTTTCATTGCTGTGTCCGGTGCGTGCTTTGCGTACCTATGTCGACCGCACACAGAGCTTTAGATGTTCTGAGCAGCTCTTTGTCTGCTTTGGTGGACACCAGAAAGGGAAATCTGTCTTCAAACAGAGGCTAGCCCACTGGGTCGTTAACGCAATCGTTTTGGGCTATCAGACCCAGGCCTTGCCCGCCCCCTTGTGGGTTTGAGCACACTTGACGAGAAGTGTGGCATCCTCGTGGGCACTGGCCAACGGCACCTCCCTAGCAGACATCTGCAGAGCGGCAGGCTGGGCAACATCCAATACCTTTACGAGATTCTACAATCTCAGGGTTGAGTCGGTTTCATCTCGTATTCTATATGGTCCGAGCACGTAGAACTCGGTAATACGGATTACTGACCGGGTGTTCCGCTTGCACATAGTGCCCTTCCCCTCCACTAAGGCGATCACGTGCGCTCTTTCTCTCAGGAAAGTTCCCTGGATGTCTTTCCTCCCTAGCCCTCTCATTCGCAAATTCAGCAGAGGAATTCCTGACCAGACACACTACGGGTACTAACTGCTCTGTACTGGAATAGGTGCTCCCTGAAAGAATAGATCAGAGATGCAAAAGGCTCTCAAGAAAGATCCTAAGTGTCGCTTCAATCAAAACAACATCTCGTTCCTTCCATCAGGGAACCTAGACATTAGTGTTGTCCTTTCTGCACACACACCTACTTTCTATTTAAATTAGACTTACTGAAGACTGCATATAATTCGCAAACCTCCGTGCTATTTGCCCAGCACAATGAACAAAGCGCTATTACCACCTGAGGAAAATATTCTGTAAAATAATTTATTTTAAAACAGATTGAAAATATGTATATTTTCAATCAATCACAGAAGTAGGATTTAATCAAATAATGATTACACCTGCCGTATAACCTGCCGTATGAATGTGGGAGTGTTTGAACTACTGTAGTTCATAATGCAACAATGTATACATTACCATTGCCATTAACATGTTGTGGGCATTAGTGCAAATAATAATAAAAAAAAAAAGAAAATAAATTCCCAGATCTGTTTAAAAAAACTAAATTTCTGCATAATTTCCTCATTCGGTAATAGCGCTTTGTTCATTGCATTGGGCAAATAGGTTTGTGAATGAAGTGCAGTCTTCAGTAAATCTAATGTAAACAGAAAGGAGGTGTTTGCACAGAAAGGATAACAATAACCTACCTTAAATACCCAATATGCAGCACTATTTGCTTGAACTAGATTGTGGGAGGTTAGTGAATAAGGTGCAGGTTTTGCATTGAAATATCACATGTAAAAGTGGTGCAACTGTCACATCCGTTTTACTGGCACAGACATTTGAAGGTTACTCTATCATACACATCATATTCAACTATGACCTAAAACTTAACTATCCTTAAAAACCAAGGCATAAGCATTTTTGCACAGTTGCTCGCTAAATGCCTTTATCACTGGCATAGTCTTTTTCTAATTTGGACTTTCTAAGTGCAGCAATCAGAAACAGGAAACCACGCATTAGAATGGACAGATGCTCTATTTGCATTCTAACACTGACAAGTTTAGCTGTCTGTCCAACATCTCACAACCTTCATGTCCAATCAACCCGACTGTCTGAGGACCCTTGGGGCATAAGGGGAGGGAAACAGAGAGAGAGACATAATGAGTGTGGACAGCAGTGAAGTGCTGTGTGTTGTCTCTATTTTCTAGTTAACATGCTTATGAGCATGATGGATGCTGCCACTGGATGAATGTCATCGTGAAAAGTCTCAAACAGACTATTGATTGTTTTTAATAATTACTTAATGGCTGATTTATATTATCAAGAAAGTTTATGTGTGGTATGTCACATTGAGCTGTGACATGCTATGCAATTTTGAATCTGGCTTGCAATATTTCCCAATGGTGTTTACATTCTTCAGTAAGCCAACCAATGAATGGCTTGCATACAGTATTACATTGAGATGCGAGAAAATAAAATAGCATCCAAACAATTACACACATAACCTTAGCTAGAATCATATGTATAGCAACAATGATTAGCAGTACACACCTCAGTTTCAATAATAAACACTGTTTACATAGATATGTAAATATGTGACTTGTTATTAGATGCATTGCCTGGAGTGTTTCTATTGTGACAGTAACAGTGATAAATCAGAGTGCTAATAGACTGCCTAATTTTGTAATTATTTTGTAATTAAGGTTCTAAGCATCTGCTATGTGCTATCTATCTTTTAACCTTTTCATGACACTGGAGACAGCATCATATTATGTACACAAACACAGCAGCATGGGAAATTGTTTAATGCGATATAGTCTCACGTGTCATATAGTCTCAAACTATGCTGACATGAAAAGACTATCATTTGATACACCAAAACAAAGGAAACAGATATTTGTGGATCTGCATAACAATATTGCATTTTTAAGTTTCAAGATTTAGTGTCTCATCACGTCTCACTCATGGTTCATTAGGTCCAGTTTGTCTTGAGGTAATAGTGTTCCAATTAACTGCTGCATCCCAAAAAATACACACAAGTTTACTCCAGAGGGGCTGATTTGAATGACATGAGCCTCAGAGCAGATCCAAACCCGACAACACCAGAAAAAAGTATGACAAGAGTTACTTCAACTGCTAAAGAGGACCACAGAGAACTGAATCACTGAAAGTTAGTGTCCAGTCATGAATGGCTCGGAATATGACTGCTCGATATGGTCCAATTATAATTTTGCAATTGTTTTCAGAAAAAAATTATTTTGCATTCTGAATTAGGATATGATAATCTTAATACCTCATATTACATTGTTTTATGAAACAAGTTGAATAATGAACAGTTTGCTGGTCATTATTCAAAAATAAACCCCTTCAGTGTGATACAAAAACCCCACCGCGACCTGATCACATTTTGAGGGTTTATTTAGCTCTAATGACAGGCATTGTTATCATCACATTATTGAAACAAGCTTGTATGTGTGTGCTAAAATGTGTGCTAAGTGTGCTAAAATCACAAACTAGTAACTTCAAGTTATTATTATAAAGTACAACTATTGTGAAGTACCTTGTGACAGGCAACATTTTGGCTTTATGTGAATGTGAACCTGGAGTCCTTTGCCTTCGCAATGTTAAAAGTGAACTTCACCACAGACTTAAAGTGAACCATACTCTGATTACCACCAGTAATATAGTTTGTGTGAGACAAAGCACCACCCCTTCGCTTTTAACACACAGAACATACATACATATTATATTAATTCTTTTAATTAAATCACAGCCTTCTATTGTTTAATAATCACAGAAGGACAAATAATGCACTGTAAATAAATAACTGTGAGTTTACATTAAATTAAAGTATATTTTATACTTTCACAGTATATTTTACAGTAGTATTTTTACAATTTATCACAATTAAGAGAAATGTACTGAACTGTGACTTCAAAATGAACAGGACAGGAGTTAATTAACAGAGGTTCAGGATGAGCATGTTAATTTTAATCTGACAAATCACAAATCAAATAGTGTATATAAGCCGCTGCTTACCTGCTTTCCGTGACAATTCTCCAGACATCCCTCCTCCACCCCATCTCCACTTGTTCTCTAGATTCAAATTGATTGTGGTAATCAAGACTCGAGTTGAGTCTAAAGCTCAATACGAACAGCAAGCCAAAGAAGTTTATCTCTTCTATACAAGATTACATTAACAAACAAACTACTGAAATGTAAATTTTTTTGCAGTGCTGTGTTGTAGAATCACAATCATCATCAGTATTATTTTCTTTTACATTGTTTGTTAATTGTCACCATTGTTGAGTTTTGTATGCTGAGTGCTGAAAGCTGTGCATGCCTAGTTGGCATTTTCTTCCAAAAATTCACGAGATATAAAACCAATCATATCATCGACTAACACTGCAAACAGAATGTCACAATATAAACACATTATTATTTGTGTACTGCACAGTTTATGGCTCTTGTTATGTTTTGTGCTGTCTAACCACTTACTGTACCTGTAATGCATATATGTACTGCAGTACTCATTACACATAACAATATTATTGCAATAACATCTACAACTTTCTGGAAAAGGGTCACTGCCGTGTAATTTGCTCAAATATGATTGATGTATAATTGTGTATGAATAAAACCCATGAAGCATAGTCATAGTCATAATGGTAATTATTTGCCTGTGGTTTCTTCATAGTGAGATAGTAATTACAGACTTTAATATGAAGCTAACATACTCTGTGTGATCTCTTCAGATCTTGCTTTCTATTGAACAAATATGATTCCTCCTTTTTTCTGTCTATTTTAGGATCACGTTTTGTCATCTTCCGTTTCAAAGTAAATGGCTTTACGTGGGGACGGAGCGTGGAAATACGCACATAGTGAACATCGAATCCTTCATTTTGTCTGGATACATTATCATGTGGAACAAGGCCATAGAACTGTGAGTACAAGTACAAACATAAAATCAATGTAACAAACATGACTAATAAATGCCAAAGAGCTAATCAATAGAATGCCAGAGTTCTCATGTTATCACATAATAGGCTATGTGGATCTAAATCAGATAATTTAATGATGTGAAATTAAATTAATTACCTGGAATGTGAAATGTAACCTGCAATTATAAATGTAAAAGTCAATTTCATATAGGGGTTTTCCCAGTAACTCTGTCAGGGGTTTAGCAAATGAGCTGTACTATTAGCCCCCAATTACATTCTTGAAGGTAAGATTTCCCAAACATGAAAATGATTTCACTATTTAGTCACCCTCATGTCATTCCAAAACCATATATTTTCTTTCTTCTATGGAACACATTAAGATCTATTGAACAATTTACAGAGTGAGATTTATCAATGGGACTGAGGCTTTTGAGACTCTGAAAGTGACAAAAAGCAGCTCAAAAGTAACATAAAAGTATCCACCCATATGTCTTACATGATATATCACAAGTCTACTGACAGCATACGACAACTTTGTGTGAGGAATTTTCATTTTTGGGTAAATTACTCCAAAGGTTCTTAAATAGTTTGTGTGGCAACTTAGGTTCAGCAAAAAAACATTTTCTTATCAATAACCATTTTTCACTGTATAGGGTTCTTGAGTTGGCTGTATGGCTCTTTAGATATTAAAAACTCTTCTTCATGTTACATTATCATCTGTTAAGGACAAGTAAAGCCTTCACACATTATTTAAAGAACCAGCACATGGATGGTCACAATGCTTTCAGGACAAAATTTATACAAAAAAATTCCAAACACATTGATTAGATCAGTATGGCTATAACAGATCTGTGGCAAAATCTACATTACACCTGCCAATGTTAGTCTGCTGTCACAGACATCTTATACAAATGTTATCCTTGCTGAGAAAAAAATTAGTTATAATGTTAAAGCATTTCAAAGTACATAGAATCCCTCTTATCTGACATTCTACACTAACACATTTAGACATACTGAAACACATAAACAGTCATACATTCACACATCTATGCCTTTTTATGAATAAATGTGCAAGTCAACAGCAACACCTCAGTCTCAAGAGTGATAATCTGACAAGCAAATAGCTTGCAAGTGTCAATCAAGTCTCCTCCTACACAAGAGGCTCTTGGCGTCTTCCCTGTAGACAAACGATAACGTTAGCGTGAGTAACCGTGGATGCATTTCTGAAGGACATTTAGATCCCTTTTCGCCCACTTGCGGCCCTCTACAGATCCATTACCCACAATCCCCTCACCTCCTTATGTCTTCAAGTAGCTCAGTGCCACATCGAGTGTGTGCTAGTTTATTAGCATTTTTCAAATGAAAGGACTTGTTGCTAATATTTTATTATTCTGAAGGGCTTTTAAAGCTGCTGCTTTATGAATGCTTTATTTTAACTCATTATTTAAGTTTTTATATACTTCTGTACAGAAGTGGTTTAGTCACTGCTGTACTGTTGGATATAAAATAAATATTCAGAGTTATTTAATGGAATAGTTCACCCAAAAATAAAAATTAAGTCATTATTTACTCACCCTGATAACATTTTTCTAGTAGGTCAGTCCACTGTCTGCCATTTTTGGAGGCTATTTCCAGTCATGACAGTGCAGCTCATATCTACTTGAATGGGGAAACACTCAAATATAAAAAAACGGTTGGTCAATATTACAATCAAAGAACATATTTCACTGCAGCAGTAAAATGTGCCAAAAATGGTATCATAAATTATGCTTCTTTACCTCATATTACGTTAAAAACAAAATGTTCCTGGCTTGTATAGCTAATGCACATGAGTGTTCTCGAGATGTTTGACAGGCGATGTCTGTATCTAAAAGGTGATTCGCTCTTTTTACCTGTAAGACATTTCATAATTTGTTATTATGTTTGGTGCTACCCAAACACTATGCAAATAAATAAAGTTTACATATGTGTCTTGAACAGCCATATGCATTTTACACTTGACAGAGTTTAGGAAATTTACACTTGGTCTTTTCATGATTGCAGAGCAATCTAGTAAGCGAAAAATAAGTGACCAAGTGTAAATCTCCCAGTGTTTAAGTGCCTTATTGTTTTTAAGGATTTAATGGAAATTATTTTCATTACGTAACACTTTTTTATTGTGTTAAGTAATTGAGCATTAGCTAATGCCTCCTACACACTACACGACTTTCAAAGACGTCGGATCGTGGTACCGTTCATATTACACAACTGTCTATCTTGTCATGGAATTCATAGCATTTTCAAATTACACGACGAATCTGTGACTGGGGTGAACACAAAACATTTCACTATTGATGAATCCTCGACGACTCTGCCTGGACTCCAAATTCAAATCAAATCAAATCAAATCACTTTATTGTCACACTACCATGTACACAAGTGCAACAGTAGGTGAAATTCTTGTGTGCAGTTCCGAGCAACATAGCAGTCATGACAGTGACAAGACATACCAATTACAGTAAACAACATAATTTACATATCAAATGCACACATACTTACACAACACAATAATTATATACAACGTACAGTAAACAATACACACAATATAGAATACACAATATACAATACAATAAGTAAAGAGTATATGATATATATATATATATATATATATATATATATATATATATATATATATATATACATATATACAGTAGTTGTATTGAGGAGAATATGTTGACAGTCCAGTGTGAGATTATAGATTAATAAAGTGCAGTGCTAATTATTGATCCTGATAGATCAAGTGTTCAACAGTCTGACTGCTTGGGGGAAGAAGCTGTCATGTAGTCGGCTGGTGCGGGATGCTGCGATACCGTGTGCCTGATGGTAGCAGTGAGAACAGACCATGACTCGGGTGGCTGGAGTCTCTGATGATCCTCCGAGCTTTTTTCACACACCGCCTGGTATATATGTCCTGGAGGGAGGGAAGCTCACCTTGATGTTTCTGGCAGTTCGCACCACCCTTTGCAGGGCTTTGCGGTTGTGGGCGGTGCTATTGCCATACCAGGCGGTGATGTGGTGATTCATTCCAAACTTCCTCAGCTGTCTCAGGAAGAAGAGACGCTGGTGAGCCTTCTTCACAACGGCCTCAGTGTGGACGGATCATGTGAGTTCCTCAGTAATGTGGACACCGAGGAACTTGAGACTCTCTCTACCGGTGCTCCATTGATGGTGATGGGGCTGTGTTCTCCGTCTTTCGTCCTGAAGTCCACTACAAGCTCCTTGGTTTTACTGATGTTGAGGGAAAGGTTGTGCTCCTGACACCAGCGTGTCAGAGTGTGCACCTTCTCTCTGTAGGCTATTTCATCATTGTCAGTGATCAGACCTACCACCGTCGTATCGTCAGCAAACTTAATGATGGCATTGGAGCTTTGTGTTGCCACACAGTCATGTGTGTGTATAGTGAATACAGGAGTGGGCTGAGAACACAGCCCTGTGGGGCTCCAGTGTTGAGGGTCAGTGATGAGGAGATGTTGCTGCCCATTCTAACCACCTGACGTCTGCCTGACAGGAAATCCAGGATCCAGCTGCTTGGAGGGCACTATGGTGTTGAATGTATACAAACAGCATTCTCACATATATGTTCCTTTTTTCCAGATGGGAGAGAGCAGTGTGTAGTGTAGATGCAATGGCATCATCAGTGGAGCGGTTGTTGCGGTAGGCAAACTACAATGGGTCCAAAGAGGGGGGCAGCACAGAGCAGATGTAATCTCTGATTAACCTCTCAAAGCATTTGCTGATGATGGGCGTCAGAGCAACAGGACGCCATTCATTAAAGCAAGTGATTATGGCTTGCTTCGGTATAGGCACAATGGTTGATGTTTTGAAGCATGTGGGGACTACAGACAGGGAGAGGGACAGATTGAAAATGTCCGTAAAAACACCAGCCAGTTGATTCGCGCACGCTCTGATGACGCGGCCCGGAATGCCGTCTGGACCCGCGCATCAGACGCGAGTGCTCTCTCCGTGAGGGCGGTGTTGTTGTCCTCGAAACGAGCATAAAATATATTAAGTTCGTCCGGGAGAGATGCAGCGGTGTTCACGGCGGAGTCTTTATTCCGTTTGTAGTCCGTGATGGTGATAATTCCCTGCCACATATTTCTAGAGTCGGTGGTGTTGAATTGACCTTCAAGTCTGTGCCTGTACTGGCGTTTGGCTGCACTGATAGTGTTACGGAGGGCATAACTGGCTTGTTTACGCTCCTCCGCGTTAGAAGAATTAAAAGCGAAATGGCGGTTAACCCATGTTTTCTCGTTGGGGTATGTCCGTATTTTTTGGATCGGAACAACGTCCTCTACGCACTTCCTGATGAAACACGTTACGCTGTCAGCGTAAACCTCGATGTCGTCATCAGAGGCGGACCGGAACATCTTCCAGTCCACGTGATCAAAACAGTCTTGTAGTGCAGAGTCTGAATGGTCCGACCAGCACTGGATCGTTCTGAGGGTGTGTGCTTCCCGTTTCACTTTCTGCCTGTAAGCGGGCAGAAGCAGAATGGAAGAGTGGTCCGATTTGCAAAATGGTGGACGGGGGAGTGATTTGTAGCCATCCCCATAGTGATTTGTGGCAAGACTACAGCTAGACTGACAATGTGAACAAGAGACCCCCCAAACGCTCCAAACTATAAGACTGATTTCTGTCTGGTAGCCACAAAAAAAAAAAAAAAAGGGAACGCTATATTAGTCCCTTCCTTTCTTTAATGACCTCCATGACAAGCTTTCTCACTCATGGTGGAACCCATATACTTCCCGTGTTCACATACCCTCGACATCTTTATACTCGACTATCGTGGGTGCTGAGAGACGGGGGTATTCAATGATGCCGCCGGTCGAAGAGATGCTTGCCGGGTTCGGCATCATCACTGACGAAACCCGCTATCCCCACAAAGCCATGCAGGACTACCTCCATGCTAGTGGGGAGGGCTTATCAAGTGGCAGGTCAGGCTGGTGCTGCGCTGCACACCATGGCCGTGTTACAGGCGTACCAGGCTGACCTACTGAAAGACCTGAGTGCGGGTGCAACGCTCGACGAAGAAGCCTTTTCTGAACTTCGTCGAGCCACAGATTTATCTCTCCGTGCGACCAAGCAGACAGCCTGTGCCATTGGTCGGTCTATGTCCGCTTTAGTCAGCATGGAGAGGCATTTACGGCTTAACCTTAAAGGACAGGGTTTTCCCACTCAATGCCCCGGTTTCGCCTTCCGGTCTCTTCAGAGACGCCATGAATACGGTTATCTCCAGATTCCAGGAGGCGAAAAGCCACGAGGAAGCCTTCGTCAAGTTTTTTCCTCGCCGCACTCAGGGGGGCGGGGCCGTCAGCCACCCAGTCCCGCCCTGACTCTGCTAGGCAGAATGTGGCGAGTCGTGCTCCCCCTTGTAAAGACTGGGGGCAGTCTCGTCGCCCTCAGCAGCCACCGAAGTAGGACCTCAGGGTCGTGATTTCTAAAAGAAAGAAACCCTGATGGTCTTGTACCCAGCCTTGTGGGGGTGGTTCCTCTCGGGACGAGGCGTGTACCATCCACTTCGGCCCTCCCGATACCCTCACGAAACCTCTTCACTCCCGCCGCCTTTGGTGTTTCGGGTGACAGAGGCTTCCAACAAAGAGTTGGGTGTACCGTTCCTTCCTGCCTTTATCCAGGACGTGGAACACTCGACATCCCCTCAACAGGAAGTGTCGAAATTGATACCCATCTCAGGGAACCTGGCAGCGTGGAAACTTCTGCCAGGCATTTCTATGTGGGTTCGCTCGCTGTCCTCCGCGTTTCAATGCCGTGGTTCCCACTATCGTGAAACCAGAGCAGACACGTCTACTGTGGAAAGAGCTGCAAAATCTCTTGGTCAAAGGGGCCATGAACATGTTTCCCTTCCAGAGAAAGAGTCAGGCTATTACAGCAGACACTTCCTGGTCCCCAAGAAGGGGGTTGGGGGTTGCGTCCGATTTTACATCTTCAAGGCTTGAACCGCTCGGTCAGGGTGTTCAAGTTCAAGATGCTAACTGTCAAGACGGTCGTGTCTCAGATTGAACATTACGATTGGCTGATCACGATCGATCTCATGGACTCATATTTCCATATTGGAATTCTGCCACAGCACAGGAAGTGCCTGAGGTTCGCTTTTGGGGACGAAGCTTTCCAGTATCAGGTTCTTCCATTCGGCCTAGCCCTATCACAAAATGCATGGATGCAGCACTAGCTCCTTCGCGACTCCGGGGCATTCGCATTCTGAATTACATAGACGACTGGCTGATCTTAGCGCAGCTCCAAGAACTGGCAGTTCAGCACAGGGATTGTCTTAGCTCATCTGGTTTCTCCGGGTCTGAAACTCAACGTCAAAGAGCGCTTTCTCTCCCACCCGGGGAATCACCTATCTGGGGGTTATATGGAATTCGATCACAATGCGGGCACAGTTGTCTCCCGCTCGTATCACGTCCATTCAGAACACCCTGAGCAAACTCAGGCTAGGTCAAGGTTGCACTTGTTCACCAATATCAACAAATAGTAGGTCTCATGGCGTCTGCGTCCACGGTGATCCCTTTGGGCCTGCTCCATATGAGACCATTTCAGCTGTGGCTAAAAGCCAGGGGATTTCATCCAAGGGCCAGTCCCCTAGGGCTAATAAGGGTTACACGCCACGTGCTTCGTTCCCTTGCTATGTGGTTCAGATCCTGGTTTCTTACCTTGGGTCCCACTCTAGGTGCGTCTCGTCGGTGCAGGCAGCTAACGACAGATGCCTCCCTGACAGGCTGGGTAGCGGTCTTAAGTGGTCGTCCAGCTCAAGGGGATAGGAGGGTCGTCGACCTCTTATTGTGAGCACACTTCACAACTGTAGGGGTCCGGACAGCCCCAGTGCGGCGGCGTGGGTATTGCGTTCCCAAAAGCACTTAGCAAAGCACAGCATCACAGTGAAGCTTTTTGTAAAGGGAACGTCTCGGGTTACATGTGTAAACTTTGTTCCCTGAAAAAAGCGGAACGAGATGCTGCGCTTCTTTGCCGCACTGGGACGTCCCAGAACTGCTCTTCAGAAAAAGATATCTGACGACACGCTGGTGTCTATTGGTCTATTTATAGTCTGGCCACAGGTGCATCTAATGATCTCACCTGCCGAGGCAATAAATTCCGGTCAATGTTCATTGACATGTTACACACATATTCACAGCTGGTCACAATGCAGGATTGTTCCCAAAAGCGCTAAGCAAAGCGCAGCATCTCATTTCTCTTTTTTCAGGGAACAAGGGTTACACATGTAAACCAAGACATTTCACAACAAAGTACACGCAAGAAGTGATATGAGATACGAAAATATATGCATGATTATGCATTTCAGAATATAATGTGTATGTTTTTAATCATATATTTTATTGGTCACAATATGAAAAAGTACCTCCTACTGAAAAATGTACATATTTGCTTACCTGACTGTCCAAGAGAATTGGCAATTTCTCTCCAATTCTTCTCTTTCTCCACCCGGTTGGATACAGTTCAGATAAAACATCAAATAGGCGCTGGTGCTCGTGCCAGTGTTTCACAAATTTTTCATCCATTTCTTCAGTCCAATGAGACTTTCTTGATACCGGAGCAATGTTGAAGTTCTGTTGCAAGTACATCAGCACTCCTCCCACTGAAACTTCCCATGCCCCGTTTCATGCTCTCTCATTGGCTGTAGGTCAGTGCTGCAGTTTTATTCAGTCAAAACATATTTCATATTGTGTGATTTGGAATCGCAGACAGGTCCAGATATTTAACATTCTAGATATCTCGCTGACATAGGCAATGCGTCTTTGATAGTTCATACATTGTGTCTGTTGTTCACGGGAGCGAGCTCCGATTTGCCTACGATTTCAGGCTTTTGTCGGCAATCTCCACAAAACTGTCGGCGAGTGAGAATCGGGCTTAAAATCGTGTAGTGTAAACTTGGCATAAGTGAACTGGTGTTTTGCGTCATAGCTGTTACTATGTGATGTTTTTTAAAATAAAGCTGTAAATAAGCCGTCATTTTCATTTGAAACATGAAACGTCTCAGGTTACATGTGTAACCCATGTTCCCTTTACAAAAAGCTTCACTATGATGCTGCGCTGCTAAGCACTATGGGGAACAATCCTAGTTGTGACCGAGCTGAATAATGTGTGTAACACGTCAATGAACATTGACTGGAATTTATAGCCTCAGCTGGTGTAATCATTAGATGCATCTGCGGCCAGGCTATAAATGGATACGTCACCAGGTGTTGTCAGATACTTCTTTTTGAAGAGCAGTCCTGGGACGTCCCAGTGCGGCAAAGAAGCGCAGCATCTCGTTTCGTTTTTTTTTAAGGGAACATGGGTTACACATGTAACCCGAGACGTTCCCTTTACAAAAAGCTTCACTATGATGCTGCACTGCTAAGCGCTATGGGGAACGCAATACCCATGCCACCGCACTTGGGGCTGTCCGGACCCCTACGGTTGTACAGACATGATCTTGAGATGTCAACTCAAGGGCATAAGAGCCCGGAGTAGCATAAACATCTAAACCATTACATATTGATGAATGTGTGCGGAGAGGACCAGCCTGTCGCATCACAAACTTGTTTAGGCATGGGCTGAGATGTCGACTCAAGGACATAAGAGTCCGGAGTAGCAAAGCATCTAACCCATAAAGTTCGATTAATGTGTGAGAAGAGAACCCTATCGCAACACAAACTTGTCATAAAACTGATGAATGTGAGTGGAGAGGACCAGCCTGCCGCATCACAAACTTGCTGCAGAGGGAGACCTCTACCCAAGGTTTTAGAGGAGGAGAGCCCGCTGGTGGAGTGCACCCTAAAACCTACTGGCAAAGCTTGACCGCGCGCCTCGTAGGCCCGGGCAATAATGAGGATGCCTCTTTGAGGGCACCCCGCCCACCAAGCTGTGGCAAACCGCAGTGGCCACATAGAACCTGGCAGTGGCGAGGAAAATGCCCGCTGACAGTTCTGTCTACAGAAAATCCAGCACTGAAGCAAACTGGCAGTTAGCTGGTTCTGTAATATGAACTTTAGTAGAAGGAAACGCATGCAGGTGCATTTGTGCTATGTACGCGTTACTACGATCAGCCCCTCCCAAAGGGGGGGGACTGGGCGACTCGGGGACATGTAGAGGAGACATTGCGCTATCAACAGAGGCGAAGAGGTCCTCTTCTGCCCTGTAAAATCTACCCAGATCAGTTCCAAGTGGAGGGAGCCCTAGCACTTGAAATGGTCTCGATAACCTCAAGAGAAAACCCTGTGAACCTCATTTGGTACCCTTAGGGGCCAGACATGAAAGGTTTCACAATTCGGGCTAAGGATGAGAAGGTCCTCCCTGTTAGGAATCGCCCAAGGCGAGCCGTCGAGGAGAGGAATTAACTCCGAGAAACATATCCTGTTCGGCCATTAATAGGAGGCAAGACCCTTGCTGGTGAACATTGCCAAGACTCCCGGGAGCAGAGAAACCGGGGAAAGAAACGCATACAGACGCATTATGGGTCATGTATGTGTCTTAACGTGCAGACCCAAGGGGGCTGGGTGATTTCAGGGAGAAGTAGAGGAGACGTTGCGCTATTCATAGAGGCGAAGAGGTCCTCTTCTGCCCTAAGATCTCACCCAAACTTGTTCCAAGTGGAAAAAGCCCGGCATTTAAAAAGGTCTCGATAACCTCAGGAGAAAGCCTTGTGTCCCTCAGTTGGTACCCATAGGGGCCAAACATGAAAGATTCCACAATTCGGGGCGGGGATGAAAAATTGCCCTTTGCCTGAGATAGAAGATTCTTCCTGTTCGGAATCGCCCAAGGCGAGCCGTTGAGGGAAGAGATTAGCTCCGAGAACCAAGCCCTGTTCGGCCAGCACGGTGCTATCAGTAAGAGGCAAAAACCCTTGCTGGCGAACTCTGGACAACTACTAACTACTACTAACTACTGGAGTTCTTAACTTCCCCGTTGGTATTTTCTGTCTGGACCGTAAATCTGCTCCAATATACGGGCATCCAGGGATATAACTGACCTGAGTGACAGGAGCTTGCCCTCGGCCCTAAGGAGAATCCGACATGTCAGAAATACAACTGACAAGAACGTGGGTCTCCTTCATGATTTATGTAAGAGGCTACCACTGTATTGTCCACCCGCACCAAGACATGGCATACTCAGGAGGAGGTATTTCAGGGCCAGAAATACAGCCATCAACCCGAGACAGTGACTGTGACAACCGAGCTGACGACCCTCCTTTCCCCTTAAGCTGGACGACCACTTAAGGCTGCTACCCCACCCATCAGGGAGGCGTCTGTCGTTAGCAGCCTGCGACAACAAGACGCACCTAGAGTGGGACCCAAGGCAGAAAACCGGTGTCTGAACCACATAGAAAGGGAACGAAGCCTGAGGCGCGTAACCCTTTTTAGCCTAGGGGTTTTGGCCCTTGGAAGAAATCTCCTGGCTTTTGGCCACAACAAAAACGATCTCATGAGCAGAAGGTCCAGAGGGATCACTGTGGACGCTGTCGCCCTGAGACCTGGAAATCGTTGATACTGATAACAGTGCAACCTTGACCTAGCCTGACTTTGCTCAGGGTGATCCGAATGGACTCAATCCTAGCGGGAGACAGTTGTGCCCGCATTGTGATTGAAATCCATATGATGCCCCGATAGACAGTGTTCTGAGTGGGAGAGAGGACGCTTTTCTTGGCATTGAGCCTCAACCCCAGAGAAACAGATGAGCTAAGACGATCTCCCTGTGCTGAACTGCCAGTTCCTGGAACTGTGCTAGGATCAGCCAGTCGTCTACATAATTCAGAATGCAGATGCCCCGAAGTCGCAAAGAGCCAGCGCTACATCATGCATTGTGAATGTGTGGGTAAAAAGGGCTAGGCCAAGTGAAAGAACCTGACACTGGAAGACTTCGCCCCCAGAAGTGAACCTCAGGAACTTTCCATGTTGTGGCAGAACTTCTAAATGAAGTATAGAAGTGCGTCATAAGATCAATGGTGACCAGCCATACGAGTTGTTGGGCTTGAGACATGACCGTCTTGACAGGCATCATCTTGGACTTGAACACCCACGGGCAGTTCAAGCTTTAAGATCTAAGCCAGACGCCACCCCTCACCCTCCATGGGAAACGGGAAGTATTTAGTGTAATATCCTAACTCTCTCTCTGGAAGGGGAACACATACCATGGCCCCTTTAACCAGGAGATTGAGGTTTTTTTTTTTTTTTACATAAAAAAGAAATCGGGTTTACGGTAGTGAGAACACGCAGTTGAAACACGGAAAAGCGGCGAGTGAATTAAATCCTGAAGCCCTTATAAGACCCACAGAAAAGAATATATCTGGCAGAAGTTTCCACGCTGCCAGGATCTCTGAGATGGGTATTATATTTTAACACTTCCTGTTGAGGGGTTGTCAAGTGTTTCGCGTCCTGAATAAAATGCAGGAACAGCGAAAACACCCAATTTTGACGGAAGCCTCTGCAACCCGAAACACCAAGAGGTGGCGGGAATGGAGGGGCTTCGAGGGGGTACCAGGAGGGGTGAAGTGAAGCACGCACCCCATCCCGAGGGGAGCTACCCCCTAATCTAGGCGCAAGACCGTCAGGGTTTTCTCTTACTATAAATTATAGTCCTGAGGTCTTGCTTCGGGGGCTGGCGAGGGTGGCGAGACTGTCCCCAATCCCTGGGAGGAGGAGCACGACTCACCACGCTTTGCTTTTGAGCCTCCCTTCAGACAGGACCGAGGCGGGTCTGAGGCTTGCTCATCAAGCGCAGAACCCACACTCAGGTCGTCCAGGAGGTCGGCCTGGTATGCCTGTAAAACAGCATAGAGTGCAGAGCAGCACCAGCCTGACCTGCTGCTTGATAAGCCCTTCCCACTAAAGTGGAGGTTGTCCTACAAGGCTTTGAGCGGAGAAAGGGCTTCTTAAGTGACGATGCCGAGCCCGGCGAGAGATAGCCCGCAAGCGTCTCTCCGACCGGCGGCATCACTGAATACCCCCGTGCCTCAGCACCCACGATAGTCGAATATAATGACGTCGAGGGTATGTGAACACGGGAAGAAAAAAAAAATATATATATATACATTTTTTTTTTTTTTTTTGGGGTTCCTCCATGAGCGAAAAAGCTCTTCATGGAGGTTATCAAAGAAGGGAAGGGACTCATGAGGCATTCCCTTTCTTAGACTGGAAGATAAAATCTATCCCCTAATTTGGCATCTCTTTTTCGCATGGCCAATCCAATCTGGCAACCGCACGAGTAACAACATCGAGCAATTCCTCCGTAGATTTTTTATCGCGGACGGAAAGCTCGGAGGCGGGAAGAGAATCACGATCCTCCTCATGATCCGAAGAAGCGTCGGAACCTGCTTCGATATCATGTGAAGGACCAGCTGGGTTTGGGGAGAGAGCGAGAGAAAGTGATCAACCCGTCTCTTGCTCCTCAGCCAAATCCATGCAAGAGCCCCACGAACGATTTATGATTTTGTTTTTTCGTGAGTGCTGACTCCCGGAAGCAAGCGAGGCGAGCGCGAAGCACTTTGCCTGTTAAAGCAAATCGCAGTGCTCGCACCCGCCCTGCTGCAACACGAGAGCAGCGCGCTCTTCCCCCATACAAACAGTGCAAAAACGTATGCAGTGTTTGCAGCTTTCAGTCATTCTCTCTTTTTTTCTTTTCTTTTTTTAGAAATATATATATATATATATATATGTATGTGTATATAATATTTTTTAAACAAAAGAGAAAAACATTCACTGCACACTGTCTAACCAATTCTAACTCCTAACAGAGGAAAGAAAGTTTTGACAGGGTTTGTAAAACACACAGAAACAGAATCGCTCTGAAAAAAGAGTTTCTGACGACACCTGGTGACGTATCCATTTATAGCCTGGCCGCAGTTGCATCTACTGATTACATCAGCCGAGGCTATAAATTCCGGTCAATGTTCAGTGACGTGTTACACACATTATTCAGCTCGGTCACAACTAGGATTGTTCCCCATAGCGCTTAGCAGCGCAGCATCATAGTGAAGCTTTTTGTAAAGGGAACCTAATGTTGATGTTGTTTTACTGCGGGGAAGCCTTACAAAATCAAATTGTGATTACCAAATTTGTTTACTGTACTTCAAAGAATACAATGATATTACCATGGTTCCAAAAACCATGGTTAGCACTTTACAATAAGGTTGCATTCATTAATATTAATGCAGTAGGTATCATGAACAAACAATGAACAATATATATTTTGACAGCAATTAATAATCTTTGTTAATGTTACTTAATAAATATACAATTGTTCATTGTTAGTGATTTGTTAGATTAGATGATAATTCATTATGCATTAATTAATGTTATCATATACAACTTTTAAATTATAAATGTATTTGTATATGTTGAAATTAACAATAACCAAGATTAATAAATGCCATAAAACTATTGTTCATTGTTAGTTTATTTTAACTACTGTTGTTAATTAATGTTTACAAATGGAACCTTATTGTAAAGTGTAAAACCAAAGAATCAAAATATGTGTCATACTATATTGTGGCATGCATATCATGATAATGTATTATGGAATGCTTGCCGATTACCCTTCTGATATTCCGGCAGTCTACCAGAGTTAAGGGGAAAGCTTTTCTGCCATTGCGTTCATGACCATATTTATGTGTACTCTAAATATGTCATGTTTTAAACAACAAAGCAGCACAGTACTTTTTCCCTGCTGCATTTGGGAATAGGTTATGAAAAATGCATTCACACAATCTCGGTATTGAGAGAATTCCCCTTTATAGAGGCAAAGTGCAGCTCATTTCAATGAATAACTATGAATGAATATAAACATCGCCCTTGTGCGCCAACAGTCGGCATCCCCTGATGGAAATCAAGTACAAGGATAGAAACAAGGAACCAGAGATTTGTTTTTTCCTCCTCCTGAGTCACACATGAATAAGTGTGGAAGGAAGATGAAAATGGGATAGGGATTCAAATGAGAGCCAGAGATTAACTGAGATCCTGTGAACCTCAGAACCTAAAACAATTCCACACTGTGCTACACTGAAATCAGTTGCCTTCAGATAACTGGTCTCTCTCAATCAGATGTCTTGTACACAAAAACCTCCCAAAATCTTAATTTGGAACAAGATATCTGACAAGTCCTTCTTCAAATGTGCAGCCATGCTTCACAGCCATCAGGAACATCACTGCTCATGCTGTGCGCTGGTCTCAATTCTGCACACTGTTTATCTTAAACCTCTGTGCCTGTAGTGTTGCTAATCTGTTTTACACTTTTAGCATCTTTGGAAATGGCATGAAAAAATGTCATGTTCTAGGTCATGCTGCACGTTTTATAATGTGGATTTTCTACTAAGATGCTCAAATCTTTAATGTAATAAGCAGAAACTTCCCTGTGGTACCTTCAAGCTTTTCAAATCACTCTCGCCAAATTGCAGCCAACCAATTTCTTGTTCTTCACCATAATAATCCAACCTACGCAAGCACCGAAAGCACTTCATCTACTCTTATCGTAGCCTTTGAAGTTGGATTCAAACAGAGAGTGAGCGCTCACAGCCAGCAAGGCTAGCGTTAGTATACACTTCACATTTGCTTTCAAACAATTAGTTAACAATAAATTAGTGTTTTTGGATTGCATATGTGGCTCTGTGTGTTCTCGCCGGAGGCTTATGTGATCACAGGTAGCAGAGGATGATAAGGGTGAGGGAGAGGAGGCTTGTCTTCATTTTTCACTGATAAGCAGGGACCTCCTGTTCTCATTGTCCTGTGTACATGCACACACACTCACTCACACATATCGTGCTATTTTACTGTCAGGCAATAGCCTACCTTACACACATACAGTGCCAGACAGGGTCTTCCATGGCGCCTGTCTGTCTGCTTGTTCAGAGAGCTAAACAGGTAAATAGGGATGGTGGGAAGGTGAAAGAAAAAAGACAGTGGAAAAGGAAATGAAAAAATGTGTGTTTATTTAATATATTTTTAATTTAAATTGATAATTTTTCTATTTATAACACAATCCTAAATCCCCAAAAAAATGGGACAGTATGGAAAATACTAATAATAATGAAAAGGAGTGATTTGCAAATTCTATTCACCCTGTGAAAAGAAAGCACTACAACAAATGTTTTAATGTTTTATATTGTGAATTTAATTATATATACATTGGATATAAAAGGTCTGCACACCCCTGTTAAAACAGCAGGTTTTGTTGTGATTTAAAAAATTAAATAAAGATAAATCATATCAGATGATTTTTGCACCTTTAATGTTAAAATTACAATGCATGCAAGATTTTTTCAGAGAGCAAAAATAAAAATCTTAGAATAACCTAACTGCATAAGTGTGCGCAACCCTGAACTAATACTTAGTTGAAGCACCCTTTGATTTTATTACAGCAAGCAGTCTGTTTGGATAAGTGTCTATTAGCCTGGCACATCTTGACTTGGGAATATTTTCACACTCTTCATTGCAAAAACATTCCAGATCTGTCAAATTGCGAGGGCATCTCCTGTGTATGGCCCTCTACAGGTCTCCCCACAGATTTTCTATAGGATTCAGGTCTGTTCTCTGGCTGGGCCATTCCAAAACATTAATCTTTTGTTTTTTTGCTGAAGCCATGCTTTTGTTGATTTGGATGTGAGCTTTGGATCATGGTCATGCTGAAAGGTGAAAGATATCTTAATTTTTTAGCTTTCTAGCATACACCAGAAGGTTCTGTGCCAAAATTGACTGGTACTTTGAGCTATTCATGATTCCCTCCACCTCCACTAAAGCCCCAGTTCCAGCTGAAGAAAAGCAGCCCCAAAGCATGATGCTGCCACCACCATGCTTCACCAAATGTTTTTGCGCCAAACATACCTTTTACAATTTAAGTCTCGTCAGACCATAACACATTTTTCCACATGGTTTTGGGAGACTACATATAGGTTTTTAGCCAGGCTAGGATGTTTTTTTTATCAGAAAAGGTTTGCGTCATACTTTCCCAACTTGTTGATGACTGTCTTCACTGTGTTCCATGGTATATCTAATTCTCTGGATTTTTATTTGTAGCCCTCACCTGAAGGATACCTTTCAACAATGAGATTCCGTTGATGTTTTGTATGCTCTTTGTGGCTCATGGCACTTGTAGTAGCATGCAACCAACAAGATGTCAGAAAAATCCTACAAGAACAGCTGAGATTTATTTTAAGTTAATCAGAGTCACTTCAGGTGAAGACAGGTGTGTACGAATTTTTACATTAAAGGTGCAAAAAGTCTTTACATCGCAAAAACCTGCTGTTTTAACAGGGGTGTGTATATTTTTACATACACAGTATATAATATATAAAAACGGACATAGTACAATTTATGATGCAATTATCTAAAAGCTAGGGAAAGATAAATAAGTTTTTAAGGCCCCCTGGAAAGACACTAGAGACAGAGATGACTTCATGGCCAACGGAAGCTCGTTCCAAAGTCTAGGGGCTGCCACCGCAAAAGCTCTATCAAATTGAGCTTTTATGCGAGATCGAGGAACGGACAAACACAGCTGATCACCAGAGTGGTGAGACAATGAAGGTTGATGCAAACTTATTAAATCAGAGATGTACTCTAAAACATGGAGAGCCTTAAATACATATAGCAACACTTTGTACTGGATTCTGTATTGGATCGGTAACCAATGTAGGCAAATCATTATTGAGGTAATATGGTCTCTTTTCCTGGTTCCAGTTAAAAGCCTAGTAGCTGAGAGAGAGATAGTGGCCTGACTCACACCCAGATACAAAGCATTCCAATAGTCCAAACGAGAAGACACAATGGCATGAACAACCTTCTCCAAATCATTAAAAGAGAGGATGGACTTCAACTTTGCTATAGATCTAAGATGGAAAAGGCTATTTTTAACAACATAATTTATTTGCCAATCAATATTGAGCTATTTACCACTGTGTAACATCACCAATTATTCTAAGAACACTTATTAAAGGGATAGTTCACCCAAAGTGAACATTCTCTCATCATTTACTCACCCTGTGCCATCCCAGATGTGTAGGACTTTCTTTCTTCTGCAGAACACAAACTAATATTGTTTTAAGAATATCTCAACTCTGTAGGTCCTTACAATGAAAGTGAATGGTGGTAAGGCCTTTTAACCTCGAAAAAGGAGATAAGGTCAGTATAAAAGTAATCCATATGACTTTAGTGTTTTAATCAATGTTTTCTGAAGTGATCTATTTGGTTTTGGGTGAGAACAGACCAAAATATATCTCCTTTTTCATTGTACATCTTGCCATTTCAGTCTCTAGGCACGATCATGATTTCAAGCTCCATTACATTTCCTAGTGCTTGATGCAGGCACAGAGCACTTGATGGCACTATATGAAGTGTAATAAGAGCTTGAAATCATGATTGCCAAGGTAACGGACCGACAGAGCTTAGATATTCTTCTGAAAATCTTTGTTTGTGTTCTACAGAAGAAAGAAAGTCATACACACATTAGATGGCATGAGGGTGAGAAAATGATGAGAAATTTCAGTTTTGGGGGAACTAACCCTTTAAGCTTTTAGGCACTGAAGACACAAGTTTGTTAAGTTTAGCAAGTGGAATTTCCCCCATTCACCCATTATGCTGGTCTTCAGCTGCGCAATTGTAAAGGGCCTTCATTCACGTATTTTGCACTTCATAATGTGCCAAACATTCTCAATTGGAGACAGGTCAGTACTGCAGGCATGCTTATCTATCACCCACCTTCCCTGCTTACACAGCCATGCATTTGTAATCTGGGCAGTATGTGGTTTGACATGGTCCTGCTGGAAAATGCAGGGATGTCCATTGAAAAGATGGCATCTAGATGGCAGCATATGTTGCTCCAATATTTTTGTTTAAAAACAAACCAACAAAACAAACAAAAAACTTTAAAAATTTGAAGGTAAAACATCAAATAATGTGTTTTTGTTTTGTTTTCAATACAGCACAGTGTGGATGGCATGAGTTTGGGGTGTGAATATCTGTTTGTTTAACCAATGGAAAACAGGAGGAGTGTTCAGGACTTGTTTGAAAACAGACATTATTTGTTTCATATTCACATTTCCGTTAAGTTAAACGGCACAGGAATTTTACACTTCAGCTTTAATTAGAAAATAAGATAATTTAAAGTTAAAATAATGGACAAAGAACATATAGCTGCCAAAACAGTTTACATGCAGCTGTTACACATTCTGTCTAAAGGGGCACTCACACCACATTTTGCGCTCCATACATTCCCATTTAAATGCATCCAAACCCAGGAGACTGAAAACATATGCCAATGTGAAGAAAATTCATGTTTGGCTGCAGATGAAAGTTCAAGTTTGGTGAACTTTGACTTGCGAACCTGAATGACGAGAAGACGCGTGATCAATAGAAGATCAAAATGTCACACACTGACCTCTTGGTTTAATACAAAGACATATTTCAAAACTGCGTGTTTTATTGTTTCAGGAAAGTGAGTGGACAAAATATCTGAACATTTTTAAACATTATTTATTTGTGATCTATCATTTACTTACACCAGAAGCCCTCCCGCATGACATTATACCCTCGTCAGTTGCACTGTCAGAAACAAACTGCATGCTCAAAGACTAGTGTGACTGCCCCTAAAAGCATTTGCAGTTGTTAGTTAAAATATTTATAAGAAAATCAATAAAAGCTAGCACAGAGATGTTATAGTCCAATTCCAGTGGGTTTTTTCTTTCTGCAAGTGATTCCAATCATTAGCATCAGCAAATTTGAAGGCAGATATTCAGGATAAGAAACATTGAGGAGAATGCAATTGGTTAATCTTGTTCGAAATTTGGCAGAGAGGAATTGTTGCATATTTTCATATAAACTGGTGTCAGACCAAGCAAGGTTTTGTAAATACATTGCCTAATAGAAAAATAAAAAAGTGATTGAAGAGGAAGGTAAAATCGCCTGGTGTGTTCATCTAGTCATAAAGATGAACATAGGAAGAGGAGTGCATTACACCTCGCTCACTTTGCCTGTGTTAGAGGACAATAATAGGACTCATACAGAGAGCGGAGACAAAGGGTCACTGCTTTTTATGAGACGAGCATCAATGCTGTGCTGGACATTCCATCAGACTGAAATTAAATTTGAATCCCAGAGAGAGAGACTTGTTTAGAGATGAAATATCTTTCCTATATCCTTTCTGCCTTTGTCTTTCACTAAAACAATCACTCTTTTTCATAATTTGTTGAACCTGCCAGCGGTCAAAACACTTTTCAAAGGTCTCTCTCTCTCTCACTCTCCCTGTTTTGTATTCTCTTAGTCCATCATGATTTGGTAATCTTAAAAAGCAACCATTATAATCCACCTAATAATGCTGACACATAATGATGCATTTTACAAATTGTTAATTCCTTTGATAGTCTCTTATATGAGTTATGTTGTAGTTTTAGGAAAGTCTATTAATGAAAGGTAAGATTTGTTTGTTTTGCTGGTTGATATGACAGTCATTGTGAGTAAACATTCCTTTCAGAATGGAAGCAGCATCAGGAAAACCTTTTCAGATACTGTTGGCCTTTGTATGTATAATCATCCTAGAGTAATTTATTATGCAACCGAAAGTGTCCGAAAAATTACTATTCATTTTTTCGGGTATAACATTTTTCAAGTGAACAAAGTGCATCTTTAATTTATGCATAGTGAGTTGGAATGTCAAACATTGTGTTGTAGGAACAGTATGTGAGCTAGGAATTTAATAAGGAATAAACTGTCCTTATTCTACATCATTATTATGTAAGGACATGTTTAATGGAATTAGTCATGTTCAACAACCATTATAAAAAGATAAATCTCAAATAATTAGATTATTTGTCGGAATAAAATTCTCCACCATTGAATTCGTAATACAACGTCTCGTTCTATCCACTCACAATTTATCTTTAATAAGGGAATTATGATTAATTCACTTATTGGAGTAATACTATTCTCATGGCTTATTGAAAATAATATCACACTGTGACAGGGCGGAGAGCAGGGCTGGGTCATGATTATACACACCCAAGACCCAGGAAGGAGGAGGGATACGCCGTAGTAGAGTTCTCGCTTCTACCGTCCACCCCAATGGAGCAGCCGTGGGCGTCTGCCAGTGGATGAAGACGGCCGCTGACCACGAGGGGAGAAGGGGCTCTTAACTGACCGCCTGTAGCAGTCAGGGCCGCTGCCAGGGCCGGTGGATCCTCTACCAGCCGCTGAAATGTGCCGGGGTCTGAGACCGCCAACCGCGAGGGGGGAGGGGCTCGCTGCCGACCGCCTGAAGCAGGAGAACCGCTTCCAGGGGCGGAGGAGACCCCTTCTGTTCCCCGATAACGTGGCGGGGCGTTCCGTCTGGCAGGGGCTAGAGGACTGCCTCCTATCCGCCCAGTGAGGCACGGCTGTCGTCCGTTAGTGGGTGGAGGAGTGGCCGAGGACCAAGCTACGGCATATCGGTGAACTGGCGAGATCCGATTTGACAATATAAATAATACTTTAATGAGAAACTTAAACAAAAGACACAAACACACACATGATGGTCAGCTGACAGTAAACGATCTCTCTCTCATCGCACCACTATCCGCAGTCTGCCTTTATCCCTTTCAGAGGCTTAATTATCCTGATAAGGGACCGGGTGTGTATAATCACGACCCGGACCCACCCTCCGCCCTGTCACGCACACATATTTAGGTATAGCTTTGAAGCAAAATCTTTTAAAAACAGGGATGAGATTATTTATCGAAAATATACCACAGTCAAATTATATTTGGATGCAGACAAAATGTATTGCTATTCTAAACATAAAACTAATCTAACACATACAACATGAAACACGTTGGTGAGTAAAGTGACAGAATGATCAATACAGTGAAAATGTACTTTATGGAGTCTGTTGACAATGCCTTTAGAACCTTTGATCCTTCTTTGGGTAATCCGATTGCAAATCGATTTAGACTCAAAGTATTTCGCTAATACACCAGCACTTTGAGCAAAAGTGTGGAGAGGTACTTGCATGCTGTTGCAATTCCTTGCATTGCGTTTCCTTGCTATGGCTTGGTTCTTTGGCTCTTTGTAGAAATGTCATACTATCAGTGTTTTGGACCTCTGTTAGATTGTGATATCTGTTGTGTCGATGGATTATGAGGTGGTGGGCTTTGAAGTGAGGCCTTCCGCAAGAGGACTTGTGACTCCTGTTACGTGTGTGTGACTGTAGAGCAGAGAGTGAAAGGCTTCCTTGAGACTTCGGGTCCCAAGTTTCATTGAACCCTACATGGCACAGAGACTGGAAATGAAGAGCTGCAGAGGAAATGAAGAGCAAGAGAGCTGAAGAAGAGAGAAGACTGAGAGAGAAGAGGATACCGAGAGAGTGTTCTTCCTTGGTAGGAAACTTTTGAGCTAAAATTGGCTGCACCCCAAAGTTGTCCTAAGCCAATCAGAAGTGGATTTTCAGAGTCACATGGTCAACTGGTCTGTCTTTTTCAAAGTTGATTTACAATCCTTTGTGTGGAGGATTCTTACAAACTTCCCGCTCATACTAGTGAATGTTTAATCATGAAATGTTTTATCTTGAAAACAGTGCAAGAGACATTCATTGTCATCAACATTCTCTATGTAAAATAATTTGCATACTAAATATGACATAATTTCATGAAAATGATACGTGTAAGTAACAAAACATGAAAATACCTGATTACAAATCATACTGGTAAATTCATTGGTTTTACAACATGCATAATAGATTACACATTATGAGAAACCTGATTGTCAGGGTATATTATCAGGTTAAGCCTTGAATAGTTACCATTATTAGTAGAGTGAGATGAATAATACAAGATTAAAGATTATAATCATCGATTTGTCAGTTACAATTGATTACAAATCACTACACATATTTTAAAAGGTACATCGGTCTATAATCATTAATTTGTCAGTTATAAAATTGAATCACAGGTAAAAGTAATTTTCAGAATTATCTAGCATGGCTAGGTATTGTGTACATTTTGGGTCCAAATGCATTCTGTACATTTTAGAGTGTTAAATCAACGATTAAGATCAGATGTCTTCATATTAGGATCGTGCTAACAAGAGGGGCTTTAACAAGGAAACCTTTCAAAGAAAGCCTGCTTTAACTCTGTGTGGTAGTTCAGAAGGTCATGCTGAGTCTGCTCCATGTCACCATTCCACGGGTTTAGGGGTATCTGGCCAATAAAATGAACAAAAGATGCCATTGCAAACTGTGGACTTCAAGGCATAATTTTATGTTATTGCATAATTATTTGTAAAGCTGCTTTGAAGTTATGTGTTTTGAAAAGCGCTATACTAATAAATAATTGTCTAAATATTTTCTTGTAGTATCTGCAGAGAAAGCCATTGAATTACATTTTTATATAAAAATGGATCAATGATAGCCTTGGTGTGGAACTCAGAGGCACTCAGAGTATTGGGTAATATGTTTCAAAAAAGATTGTAGAAGATGCAGAAATGAGCTTCTCTTGGGTAACCAGAGGTACCATTGGGACATGGAGCTGTGACAGATCAGTGAAATTAAAAATTAATTCAACATTATAGAAGTCGTCGCAAAGGATGAGGAGGCTTCACAAGGAAAATAAATAAGTACACTGCTTGAGCTCAGAGTCAAGAAAATACCTGTTGCAGAAATTGAGTAATGGTAGAAAAGGAGTCATTATGATGGACAGATCATGATCTGGTGGAGCTGAAGGTCAGTCGATTATGAAAACTAGTGCAGATCGAAGCAAAATGGGAGCTCAGTGTGAAGATAAAGGACTACAGGAGTGGATGAGATGTTTGTGGTGGTATGTGGTTTTATGCTACGACATTTAAAAAAAGTGCTGCTGATATTACTAAGAAAAGAACTGATTTACAGTTTAGACATTCCATCTTATAGACATCTTAAGTCAATTGTACACTACAAGACTGAAGCTTGTCACCCTGGGTACATTTAAAGATTCACATTTTTTTGTTTTCTGTCATGTTGGTGCACACATTAAACAACTAAACACATACTGTGAATGTCAATTTCATTGTCATTCTCCACTCTGACAGTACTTACATTCACAAAATATATTTTTACACAGTATGTAGCAGTATGTTGATTCTTTATGTCACCAAAAAACAGATGAAGTGTATACAGCCATTTATGCTCTGTTTATACAAACTGCATAAAAATGATAAAGAGCTATAAATAGGGAAAAGTTTTATTTACTTATTTATTTATTTATTTATTTATTTTCTCCGACATCCCACTGAATCTCTCTCCTCTTGGACTCTTTCGCTCTTTCACAATTTAATTGTCTGTTACTCATTATTTCTCTCTCTATAGTCAGGACAGTGGACACATCTGTTTTAAAACTAGCGCCTCATAAGTGTGCAACGATCTTTAGTCTTGTAGTGTACGCTTGACTTTATGTACACTTCATTTGATATCTGTACAGAGAAAGAGACCATTAAACATGTATGAAACACTTCCACTTTGTTCCTGGTATGCCGTGGTTAGTACCTACCAAAAGTGATCGAAGGAAGGTGAACCGGCAACAGGGTCATGGGCGCCCATCCACTATATAGTACACTATTTTGAGTGTCTGCCATTTTGTAGCAGTGTCTGAATTCTGAGTGAGCCACTCTTTCCTTACTTTTGTTCAATCATTATTACCCACAATGCACTCTAATGGTTAATTGCCCACAATCCACCACAGGGAAGATGTACTAGCTGGGAGTTTACTGCTTCCTTCAATCATGCAATGTTTTATTTCATGCTGAATGTATTAAAATTACTTTTTGACAAATCATTACTTGATTAAAATGTAGAGAGACAAAACATACAGATACATTTTAAAATGTACTCTTTATTTGATCAAATGTGTTTACTCTTTATATTAACATGCAGTATATATTAAAAATGACAAACAGAATGAAAATGTATTGTATTTCTATATTATTTAATAAGAATAACAAGTAGGGTGCAAGTATTTTAAATGTTCATATGTGAAGTTGTTTCTGTGACAGCCCCAGAGATCCGACACTTTGTGTATACATCAGCGTCCAAATTCACTTGTTTCATTCACTCACTGCTGAGATAACTGCCATTCACTATATAGGAAATAGTGAATGATTTTGGACACAACCAATCTCTCTTCGCCATATGACCGCCTCGTGCCCGCACATCTCTCATGCGCGTGCCCCATGCACCTCACTGTGCATGCCACAAATGCTGTCTGTTCGCACTCCAGTTGTCAATCACACAAACGCAGAGCCAAGGCATTTATTTAAAATTAACTTGGATGTTTAAATGGATTTACACAGTTAATTCACCTGAAGTAGCTGTGACAAAGCTCACTGATATATTGCTGCGCTGATTTAAATATGTACACTTAAAAACTGATTTCATAAGAGCCCAGTTACAGAATCACACTGAAAATGATCATCGCATTACATTAAAATATACCTCAACGTGCTACCTTAAGTTGAAGCTGTGATTTTAATCTTGAAATATCAGCTTGTCTTGTTGTTAAATGAAGGCATTGCATGACGAAACTATCCTTTTTATCACTGTGCGGAGTGAAGAAAATGTTTCACTCTGAAGAGTTTGATGCTGCAGCACTGATGACTTGAGTGATAGTCGATGACAGCAGCATGCCCTCGTAAAATTGCCATTCAGTAATCTCTCAATAAATTACACATTAATTAAAATTAAACCCAGTAATGTAATGACAGGAATGCCACCCATTTTAAAGAAGTAAAAGTAAAACAAATTAATTCCAAATTTATTTGAGTGAAAGTAAGGAGTACCCACTTTTAAACCTACTCTAAAAGTAATTTTCCCCCCAAAAAGTTACAATGTAGCATGTTACTACCCAACTCTGCACATTACAGATAAAACAATACACGTGTTTTTACTTAATATTTTGTATTGTGATTGCTATAACAAAAATACATGGGGGGCACTTTTCAACATGTTCTTTACAGCATTTCACATTTATTTTCCTATGCACAGCAACTGATTAGTAAACTAAATGAGTTTCTGTGTTGCCATGATACCAGAGTTCGCTGGAGGCATTATGTGATATTTTGGCTTTGTGTTGGCCTAGAGTCTCTGTAATGTCTAGTCCAATAACATTTACACCAGCAGAGACAAATGTGTGTCTGTGAGTGTCAGTTGTTGTGTGTGTGCACACAAACATGAAAGAGTTATTTTCCCCTTCTCGCTCTGACGTTACTTTGCTATTTTTCATGTCTGTCTTGTACTTGGCATATTCCCACACAATACCAGAGGAGTCATTTCACCGGAGACTGTCTGAGCACATTTCCCGACCTGTCACTCTTTTCCTTTGAAATACTACTGAAAAGAAGACCTTGATGGGTAGAATTCTGTCAAAAACACTGGGGGAAACTTTCTGAATATTCAGAATATTTCCTATTAAAAGAAGTTGTGGCAGGACATACAGAAGGGATTTTTAAAAAATAAGCCAATAGCCTTTAGTTTAAGACATCTTCCCAAATCATGATTGTGATTGGAATGCTGGAATCTTAATAACCTCTACTAACTTGAAAATACAGCATAGTATACAAATAATGCTTCTTCTATTTTTAAATAGTAAGTGAATGAGTAAGAGAGCACTAGTATATAGAAGGTCACAAAGCTAACAGAGTGTGGAGGCGAGGGCGTTGTTGAGCGTTCATCTGGGGAGAGAAGAAGTGGTAAGGGTTTTCACCTGAGATTAACTGCTGGTAATTGCTGTTTCTTTGTTTACAGTGAGAGATGGGGAAATAAAAGGGGCCAGACCTCAGAGTGAGGGAGAGAGAGCCCAGATGAAGCTTAGAGTGTGTTGGCAGCTGCCAGTCCCACTAAATAGAGCTTTTTGAGTGTTTATATGAAGATTTACTGTTACACAGTCAAGCGAACGTGTTTGTGTGAATAAACTTACCTTTGAGTTGGATATCCCATTTCCACATTCCTCAAACCTGTTACACAAAGATGGACATAATATCACAAAAATCTAATTCTGATTTAACGAGGTCTGTAAAAACGTATCACTGGCTCAATATGCATGATGAAGATTTGTAATGTCTATCATTCTGTTATCTATTAAAGAAATAGAATCTCTCTCTGTTTTCAGATCAACAAAGACACATCCAGGTCCAGTTGTTCATCTGAGTGACAGTCCAAAAGATGAAGGAAAGGTGAGGACTGTTCTTTTACTCATCTTTTTTCATTGCATTTTAAAGGAATCAAGAATTTAAAGCTTCCCAGAAAACCAAAAACAAATGTTCACATAAGCCCACAAACTAAGAAAAATAAGTGTAAGTGCTCCTTTAACAAGTGGAGTTATTTTTAATAGGCACTTTGCATGCGTTGGCACAGGACTGATTAATTAACACTCATTGGGGTCCATGCACACACACTTATGTGACCTGGTGTTCACCCCAACTACTTTTCTTAGCATCTAGTATCCTGTATTGGGGATGCATGCTGAAAATCTGTCTCTCTCTCTCTCGCTCTCTCTCTCTCTCTCTCTCTCTCACTCATGCACACACACATATAAACACAAAATCACACTCATTTAACAGAATAGTTTCACAAAAAAAATGAAAGATCTGTCACCAATTACTCACGCTCATGTTGATCAAAACCCCCTCAAACTTTCTTTCCTCCGAGTAACACAAAAGTAGATGTTAGGCCAAATTGTCTAAATTATTCTACAAGAAATGTGGATGGTGATATTTGCTGCCAAGCTCCAAATAGGAGAAAAAAAAATCACCAATAACATATACTGATAGAAGTCCATATGACTATGCACTATATTTCAAAGTCTTTTGAAACCAGACCTCATTGATACCTTTCCCATCAGAACTCACATGTCTCATTCACATATGTGTACAATTAAAATAATGGTGCCTTTAGATTTGTTGACGTCATTGAGGGACAACCCATTTGGTTCTTGCATCACGGGACCAATCACAATGCTATATATGTGACCACAAATGACAGCAAAGGGGAATTACTTGTTTCTGTCTTTTGCTCACAGAAACCTTCTTATGGCTTTCTAAGATCGAACTTGGAATATAGCTCACACATGTTATGGATTACTTTTACGCTACTTTTATGGAGATTTTTGGAACAATAAACCATCTTCCACTTGTCAAAATCTGCTCAGACATCATCTCCTTTTGTGCCTTGCAGAAAAAACAAAAAAATCTAATTGGATTGAGTTGACATGGGGTTGAGTAAATAATTTTCACTTTTGGGTGAACATCCTTTAGGCCATTTCTCTGATCTCCTGCTGTCTCCAGGAGGAGGTATGGCATTTTGTAGTGGGTACTGTGGGGCCATTTTCCAGGAAAAATAACCAGGCCATGTTACACATTGCTAAGTCACAGCAGGTCAGATGCATTAGAGCAATTGATAAAGACAGGTTTGGCGAACCAGTAAGCTCTTGTCTTAGAGTTTAATGTTAGTAACATAACTATGCAAAACATGATATGAGCTCAAGGCTTTTGAATCAAACATTCAGTCAGTAAATTAGTCATTCCTGTCCCAATCATATGTCTATATGTCAATAATAGCAAGTAGCCTTTAGTTTAAGACACTTCACCTAACCATTATTCTGATTAGAACAATATCTTCATTGCCACTACTAACAACTGAATACTGCACAGTATACACTGTATGCTGCCTGCTATTTTCAAAATAGCAAGTGAATGAGGAAGAAGGAGGGAATTAGTATAAAATTGTCTTCAAAGCTAACAGAGATGGACTTAAAACCACAAATATATTTTTCTCAATACTTCAATTACGTGAACATAGGAGTGAATTGTAGTTCCCTATCTGTCACTCACTCGACGTTGTATCGATGAGATGACATTTGGGGTTGCTCCTGCGGAGGCCAGACATCTCTGATCTTGAGAAAAGGCCAATGGAAATTGGAGTGTGGAATTTGCATGCCACTCGCCCGGGCATATGGGTATAAAAGGAGTGACGTGACAAACACACATCAGATATCTTCTTCGGAGCCGAGCGAGCAAGTTCACAGAGCTGAATTCCTCTGCCGCCTCCATTCATCTCTCTACGCTGTTGGATCTATGGCGCATTCCAGCGGTCCCCCTCGCACACCACGGTTGTGCTGAGCAAATTCCCCTGGGTGCTTCAGCAGCAGAAAACTAGCAGAAAACTACGGAGTGAACAACTTCACTTATATATATCTATTTATTCCTACGTATACATACATATATATATATATTAAAACACATAAAAGAGTTTAATTTCCTCTAAAAGTGTGGTGCAAACGAAAAACTTCTTTTTCAAGATGCCTTTTTCGTTTCTGGATATTTCCTGGTTGCGATCGTTACCTCTCCGCTTCTCACAGCCACTTTCGCTGCCTCTCGTGTTGGGCACTGCCCACGCAGGGACAGCGCTTGTGGATGGATCATGCTCTCACTTCGAGGACATGATTCTGTCATTGTTGCGGTCACCCCAGTGGCTCCCCGACTCGGTTCTACCCACGGGTATGAGGCGGGGTCAGTTAGCACTGGGGGCGATTTGGGGATTTCAATGGGAGCTTCTCCACTGGGAAACCACCCACGGATCTCCCATTCCCCAGCACGCTCGTTTGCCCCAGCGAGTTCGCGATATGACTGCCGGCTCGTCTCAGGGCGAGTTCGTGGTCGCGTTTGCAGCTCGCGAAGTGGACGAGCTTTCGATTACAGCATCGGAAAGTGGCTTGGTTCAGTCTCTCGCCATGCGCAGCTGACGGCCATGCTTGCCCGGGCGGCTGCGAGCGTCGGGATGGAGTGGAATCCTCCGCTCCCCCTGAACCCTCGTGGCCCGGTGATTGGTCCCGGGGCTCCGAGTGCCGCTTACGTCCGTGCCCCGCCCCCGTACCTTTTTCCCAGAAGTGCATGATGAGCTCACACGATCGCGGCGGGCACCTTTTACTGCCCGGACCCGGTTTGCAGGCTCGTCCTCTCTTACTACCCTCGACAGTGGGGCTGCGAGGGGGTGCTCGGTGTTGGTAAGGCAATCACGGTGCACTTGTGCCCGCAGCGCGCCGCCACCAGGCAGAGCCGTCCGAGTCTCCCGTCCAGGGCCCGTGGGTTTACGTCCTCACTCATAACTGAGCCTACAGTGCAGCTGGACAGGCCACCTCCGCCCTGCACGCCACGGCTCTCCAGCAAGTGCACCAAGCCGTGGTGCTCAAAGAACGGCACAAGGGTAGTTCTGACCAAAGATTTATGCAGGAGCTGCGCTCAGTGACTGGTCTCGCCCTCCGAGCGATGATGGTCACGGCGTGGTCTCTTGAGCAGGCGATGTCCACCTTAGTGGTCCAAGAGCACCACCTTTGGCCCAACTTGGTCGAACCAGTTTGGCCTATTCGGCGGCACCGTAGAGGATTTCGCCCAGCAATCCTCAGTAGTTAAAATGCAGACGGGGACCATTCAACGCATCCTGCCCCGGCGCGACACAATTTCTCACACCCCCATCTGTTTGTTGCCAAGGGCGTCCCCCTGCGGCAGCAACACTGGCTCCGCCACAGCCTGCCCCAGTAGCCACCCTCAGAAAGCAGATGCCACTGTCTCATGGCCGGTCGCCAAGAACCCAAGAAAGGCTTCAAATCGTTCCCTGAGATGGACAGTCCAGGAAGTAGGAGACCCGCTGCACAGGAGCTGGTAAGAGCACCACTCCTTCCCCATTGGAGGGCCGGATGGAGGTCTTTTCTTACCCGCAATGCCACGTGCCGCAGTACCCACATTCTAAGAAAAAAGCTGTCTTCTCATATCCTGGGCCTCACAGTCGGTGTCCCCGGCAGTCGTTATCACGACTACCAGGCACCATTTCTCTATCTGGCAGGTATCGTGCCTCGGAGACGGGCCTCCCGCCCCCGCGCGCCCAGCTGTAGCAAAAATCCGCCCCTGATGTGATGATCTCCACAGGCTACGAGGACAAAAATCTTCCTCCCCTGTCCCAGGCTGTTCCGGGAGCTGCCACAAGGAGCCAGGTAAGTGCTTTGATGTCTCTAGACTCAGAACCTCGGGCTCAGCCTCGTCGCCGTACGTCCGACGCTGTAGTTCCTTTGGTCCCTCTCGCGCAGAGCTTTGGGGAGCTCCCTTCAGCAGAGCTAAAGGTGCTCTCTCTGAAGACCGCCCTCCTGACAGCGCTCACCTCCATCAAGAAAGTATGGGACCTGCAGGCGTTCTCTGTCAGCGAACTGTGCCTAGAGTTAGGTCCGGGCTACGTGCCCAAGGTTCCCATGACCCCTTTCAGGGATCAGGTGGTGAACCTGCAAGCGCTGCCCCAGGAGGAGGCAGACCCAGCCTTGGTGTTGCTGTGTCCGGTGCGCGCTCTTGGCGTCTACTTGTATCGCACGCAGAGGTTTAGAATCTCCGAGGAGCTCTTTGTCTGCTTCGGTGGACAGCGGAAGGGAAGCGCTGTCTCCAAACAGAGGCCATCACTATGGCATATCACACCCAGCACGTGCCGCACCCTGCTGGTCTACGAGCCTATTCTACCAGGGGTGTTGCGGCTTCTTGGGCATTGTCCCACGGCACCTCTCTAGCAGAGGTTCCATAACCTCATGGTTAAGCCAGTTTTTTCCCTTGTGTTATCAGGTGACACAAACAGGTAAGTTCAGGTCAGCTGGCCGGGTGTATCGTTTGTGTATAGCGCCTTTCCCCTCCCTTGAGGCGAAGATGTGCACTCTTTTCCCAGTTGCGTTCACAAGAAGTATGAACCCTGGACATTCTTCCTCCCTAGCCTAGCAGCCGTCGAGCCTACGGAGAGGCTCGTTGCCACCCCAGGTAAGTGCTCCACATGTGCTGGTTGTCCCCCTAGGCAACCCTGTGTGAAGTATATTCTGCAAAATGGTTTTCCTGCTGGTAAACCGCGTCTTCCTTGGGCAGAGGGCCCTCTGTCGTTGGTCGCCGTGTTTGTAGTAACTCCTCGACCCTTGGGTAGGATCTACCACGACGCCGCTCCACACGATGTGCTTCCGCTCCTAACCGGTTAAGACTGTGTGTTGTATACAACCTTATTAATTAAGTTATTATTAATTAAGTTTAAGTTCCTGCATTTGACAAGAGCACATTAGAGCAAGTTTTATTCACAGCAGCACCATTTCTTATGGGAATTGCAAAGAGACTTTTAGAGATAGACAGTTGTTTTATAGTGTTTTTTTTTATCATTCTGTTGACAAAACATTGAAATGTTTTATCCTTAAAATAATGTCAGTAGACAAAAAACTATAGACAGCATGATTTGTGGAAAATCAGACATGATCTAGGAGCTTTTTGAGAGCTTTTTACAGTGCATGAGTTGAGGGAAGGAGGTGCACATGTGGAGGTGAAGATATCAGTAGAAACCGCTGAATCAACAGGACACACACTTCTGAATTAATGAGCTTTGCCAAGCTTTGCACATACAAACAAACACACACACACATGTTGGATGTAGGTATTTGTGGTTTACGAGGACTCTCCATAGCCATCATTTATATTATACTGTACAAACTATATATTCTATTACATAACCCTACCCCTAAACCTAACCCTCACAGATAACTTTCTGCATTTTTATATAAAAAAATAAAATAAAATTCCTATGATGAAACCAAATCCACACTTATGTGTGTAGCCAATTTTTTGGCCAAGGTCTATGAGATAAGAGAGGACGAAAGGTTTAGAGTTAGTCTGTTTTGATTAAGACTTTGCTCTGTCCTGTCCACATAAATATTAAATATGACCATGCACTGGTGTGTCTGTTTTGTTGTGAACCAAAACGGCCAAAAGGCCCCTGACATTTATTGCACACCTTCTGCTCTGTTTTCACTGTTTACTGCTGCTCAGTTGAGACTGACAAACTGCTACTGCTCTCCTCTGTGTTTGTGTGTGTGTTTCAGTTGCTGATAGGCTTTGAGAGCGGCACAATAGTAATGTGGGAGCTGAGGGCAAAAAGAGCCGACTTCAGGATATACTATGATGAGGTACATCTCAGTGTGTGTGTGTGTGTGTGTTTGTGTGTGTGTGGGGTCGGGTTTTGCTCACATTGTGTGGACCAAACATATTTTGTATGTTTGTAAACATACAAAATACTGCCTTAATTAAAACTGAAAACACAAAAAGGTTTTTGTAAGGACTTCTGTGTTCCTGTAGCTGGTCGGGCATGGCACTTAGCAACACCAAGGTCATTTGATTCCCAGGGAACACACATAAAATGTATACATTGCACTAATTCGTTCTGAATAAAAGCCAAATGCATAAATATACTTGCAAGTGGTTAGGCTTAGGGGTAGGGTTATAGCAGGGGTGCCCAATACGTCGATCGCAATCTACCAGTTGATCGCAAAGGCAATGCTGGTAGATCGCACAAAATGTAAATGTGCTTTCGTTAAATTTTAATAAAAATAAATATAATGTCTTTCCTTCTTTTAGTTTTAAACTTGAACTTGATGAGTAAATTTTGACCAGGTGAGATTTTTGTTTATTCAGTTGCCATGACAACTAGGTTTGCACCCCCCAAGGGCTTCTGAGAACAGAGCGCGAAATTGCGAAGCTAGCAGTGTTTGAGACTAGCTACCAGCAGCTACTGCCCTGATTATGCAAAACTGTCGGATTCCATCCAGTGCAAGTCATCAGAATAAGGTAAATGCCCTGTCTATTGTAATCTATTGTGCTGTAGGTGTTTTGGGTTTAGTGTTAAAACTGGATGATATCAACATTGAACATTATTATTATTATTTTTTTTTTATTTATTTGAAAATGAATTCCATGTAAGGATACATGCAGTAGTCCCAACAAGCATTTATTTTATTTTTTTAAATCAAACGTAAAATGAAATGTAATGTTTTTTTAGTTGGTAGATCTTATTGAGTTGGTCATTTAAAAGTAGATCATCATGCAAAAAAGTGTGGGCACCCCTGGGTTAGAGGGTTGAAATCATCAGCATAGTATTAAAAAAATGCAAGTCCAGAAAAATGCCGTCCATGATAGGAAAAACTACTACATTAGTGACCTGAAATCTCTTATTTTTCATCTCATTAAAATCCAGCCATCAGCCAAAAACAAGACAAACAAATATGAATTGGGATATAAACAATACATTTACTTTCGGTACAAAGAAATTGTTTTTCCCCCCCCCACTGATGCTGATTTAAAACACTGCATACAAGTCAATTTTTTTCTAATTAAATTTCCCTCCTTGTGCCATGTGGATGTGTTTAGCACAATCACTGCTTGGCACACAACTTGGTCTTCCTCTCTGAAAAAGGAACTGGCTCCTGCAGCCAGCTGCTCACATTCATCTCTCCAAAACACGTTTCAATCACAGTGCCCTTCGTCACACAGCAGCACGTCAACCTCGCTAAAGTGCTAAACCTTCCAGATACTTGCCCTTTTCTCCTTCCAGCCCTTTACTGCGGGTTTCAATGTGGTGACGGCACTCTCTGATCATCTGTCAGTGATGACTGTTCAGAGGGAGTCTGGAGTGCCGTAGCTCGGCAAGCGTTTGTCAGAGTTGGTAAATGGAAATGTCTTGGGGTCTGCTAATTGCTAGTTTAGATGCCTGTGTGAAATGCCCATGTGTGTGGAAATAAAGTGCTTTTAATAGAAAGAAGGGTTTTGAGTGAGGGAGAGAGAGAAACTGTTAGCGAAGTTAAAGAAAAAGACAGGAGGGAATGAGACCAAAGACATATAGGGAGTTGATTGTTAGTGTGGTGTCAGAAGCGGTGACGAAATAAAGAGGAATGGATTGTAAAGAAACAGAAGTCGCATCTCAAAGAAGATTTAAATGTGTGGTCACACTAGACTAAATTTTAATAAACATGCAAATGCAGGATAATGGAAAGCATTCGCTGAACACCAGTGGCTGGTGTTTTTCAAGAGTGTTTTTGTTGTCTGGAATGGTGATCCCCAAAAGCGGCTGAAACTACTACTCAAATTTCTTAAACAAATAATTAACTAAGCTCAAAGCTGTTTTTGCAACAATTAAAAGTAACAATAACCATAAATAAATGTGTTACCTCAGATTACAAAACTGCATGTGTATCTCAGTGCCACCAAACACGCTGCGCTCAACAGTGATGCTATTATATTTCATACGCTGTTAATCATGTTCAAAACTATTTAAATATATGATGTTTTAAAGTCCCGCCCTTTTAATAAAGAGCTCAACCAATCTTCATAAAGAGAAGCCGGTCTTCCAAGTAGGTCAAAAAATTGAAAAAGCCCGATGTGCATCAGGCAGGCCATCAGATCCAGATCCAATATAAATATTACCCACATAGGAGTATGGCATCCAGAGGGGACACACAATTATGTGTTTCGAGCCTCTCGTCCAATGAACATCAATCTTTTACACCATTGACTCGAATGGCCATAGAGCCGTGCTTCAATGGGCTGTACATCCACTGACTTCTATGGATCTATATATAGAAATATATAATTTATATTGATTCATGTGAAAAAAGTGGATTGTGTAACTTGAATGAACAACACGATAGAGATGAGTGATATATTGCAGTTTTATTCGCTAAAATATTGAAATGCATAAAGAGTGATATTTATAATTTGTATATATATATATGTATATATATATATATATATATATATATATATATATATATATATATATATATAACTCATCCTTGCCACATTTCTTCTGAAATTTTAGGGAAGCTGTACTTCCTGTGTAGTCTTTGCTGCTGCTGCATACCAAAATTCAGTTTTGTTGAACTCTGTTTTGTAAAATCGCATAAAGACATTTGACCAATAGAGGATCAATAATCACAGATAGACCTCTTGGTTCAATACAAAGAATACCTACCTTTAAAACTGTAGTTCGCCGTGTTCTGGGAAAGTGAAAAAAGATAGTATGTTTTAACATTAAGAATGTATTTTTTATTTATAATTTACTTATTCAAAATAGAAAGCCTAGAGTGTGAGATCATGTCCTATTTCCCATGTTCTTTTGCAAGGTTTGAAGTAATTTTGCAACCCCAAAGTCTAGTGTGACCACAACTTAACATCAAAATCACTGTATCTTGTTTGATTAGCCACCTTGAGATTCAATTTCAGTCAATTTCTTGGTGCCTCTTTGAGTAATAAAGAACAGAGGCCTCTTAAACACTTCAAACAATCCTAACCTCTTTCATACACACTCATAACAAACATCAAATAAATCTAACGCTGATATTATTTCACATATTATTTACTCCGTGACATTAGCGAAGAGATAAGTGGAGATCAGGCTGCTTTGATGGTGGAGTAATTACTGATATTGGATTATTGACTCTGCCTCAGATGGATGTTAGGCTGAGAGAGAAAGACTTTTCCAAGCAAGAACAATTAGTCTCGTTTTCACCTCGCTCTTATTTTTGGAGCCATCTTGAAGATGTACCTGTGTGACATAAGGGGGATCACAGTTTTTGAAGAACTCTCTATTTCTCTCTCTCTCTCTCTCTCTCTCTCTCTCTCTCTCTGTTTTAGTTTCAGCATTAAGGTGCTTTATTGGCATGACAAATATGTGTACGTTCATATTGCCAAAGTGTTTACAGCTGAGCTGCATACAAATAAAAATGTGCAAAACAAAGTCAGTGCAAAACAATGTACATATTAAAAATGAAGTTACACATAGAGGAAAAATAAAATATTACTAGAAAACTAGAGCCATAGTAAAATGGAGGCACAGACTCGGGTCAGTTCATTCACTGTCTCTCATTGTTTGGCAAACAGACACATATTGTGCTGCTACCACACAGCACTCCTTGTGTTCTCCTAATAAGATGGCAGTCTTTCATTGTTTGTTATACTCAAATGTGCTGTTAAAATATTTAATTTTGTGGTAATTTTTTTCCCAGATGGCTGCGTATTTTGTGCATTCTGTTAGAAAATGTCTCGATTTTATTTTGATCACAGTGTGGACACAATCTTTCTTCCTGTGGCAGCCATATTTTCCTGTGTCTACCCATTTCTATAGTGAGGTTGAGTCTGTATCTTGTCAAGCTGGCTCTCAGGTTTTTTCTGTAACTGTGTACAGATAGTCTGCCAAGGTGTAATCTCTTTTTAGGGTCAGATAGCATTGCATTTGACTCCATATTGCATTTGATTTTCCAACAAGTTATGTAATTTTGCTGTAATTTGGCTGTATCTAATAAGTTTAGCAGTATTGTTCTGGTCCAGGTCTTTAGTGTGATGAGGGATAATAGATGTTGTTGAAGCATCTGGACTAAAGCTCCTAACCAACTGAGAGAGGGGATTGGTTTCTTTGCTCAACTCTTTATAATGGTATGACTGAGATCGTGGAGTTTTAGATGTTTCCAGAATTTGATTGCCCGTTTTTGTATTTTTATAATTGGGGGTTAATTCTGCCCTGCATGCATTTTTTTGTTATGTGCCGGTGTACATGTAGAATATTTTAACAGAATTCTGCATGCAATGTCTCAATTGGCTGTTTTTCCCATTTGGTGAATTCTTGATTTGGAGTTGTCAGTGGACCTCACACTGGCTCAATCGCTGATTCTAAAATTTGTATCAAATTCTGGCAGATATCTCTATAGGACATTGTCATTTTATGGTATAGAAGGCCCTGCAAGCTTTATCTCTCATTTCATTCACTGCAGGGTTGAAGATTCCAGTGGAAGTGATTTTAGACCTAGATAATTATAGTGTGATGAGTGTGTCATTTTGTTATTTTCTAATGTGAATGTTCATTGTGTTCCCTGGGGTCTGGATCTTTTCTGGAAGGTCATGATTTTAGTTTTATTGAGGTTTACTGTCAGGGCCCAGGTTGGACAGTATTGCTCTAGCAGGTCCAGATTCTACTGTAAACCCTCTTCAGTGGGAGACAACAGAACCAGGTCATCCACATACAGCAGGCACTTGATTTCTGAATCACGTAGAGTGAGACCATGGGCTGTAGATCACTCCAGACTAGAAGCCAGTTTGTTGATGTAAATGTTAAACAATGTTGGGCTTAAACAGCAACCCAGTCTCACTCCATGCTCCTTAGAAAGAAATATTGTTCTTTTTGTGCTAGTTTTTACAGTACATTTACTTTCAGTGCACATTGATTTAATAAGGTCATAGGTTTTATCTCCTGTGCTACTTTCAATACGTTTGTAAAATAATCTGTTGTACCAGATTGAATCAATTGCTTTTTGTAAGTCAGTTAAGCATGCAAAAATGTTTCCCTTATGTTGGACAACATGTTTTTCAATTAAGTTTGTATTAAGTGTAAATATGGTCAGATGTACAGTAATTTGGTAAAAATCCAATTTGACTTCTGCTGAAGATATTGTGATGAAGTCCAAAATTCTCTGATTTATTAAACTTCAAAATAACTTTCCAGATAACCAGAGTAACCCAGGTTGTTACTCACACAAATGCCTCTGTAATTATTCAGGTCAAATTGATCTTACCTGTCCTTGATTCCAGATGTCAGGGAAGTAACCTACTGTACACTCAGAACCACATTGAAGGATTTTAGAAAGGCTGATTGGAATTTAGTGCTGGGATATTTTAACATTTCATTCAATATCCTATCAGGTCCAGATGATTTTGGGGGATTTAGAATATTAATTTTGTTTTTAAGTTCTTTTTCAGTAATAGGAAAGTCGAATGGGTTTTGATTGTCTTTGATTACCAATTCTAGTTTTTCCAATGGTTTCGTTATTTAATTTTGCTTCAAATGTGTGCCAGTTTCAACTTTATTAAATAATGTTTGAAAATGAGTTTCCCATATTTCTCCATTTTGGATGGACTTGGGCTTGGGTGGAGGATATTGTACTCTGTTCCCTCTGGAGTGGTCCTTCCTCTGTACTGGCATGGGGGGAGGACTCAGTTTGTTGGTTCTGATGTCCCAGGAGAGGGGGATTGCTTGTAGGGGTTGTCTCCCTCCCTTTCCACCATTTATTTTAGAGGGTGGAATGTCTCTTCAAAGTTTGTGAGGGCAACATAATTTCCCTGAACCATTACAGTCCCATTTGACTGTTAAGTGCCTGTTCTCCAGGTTCATTTCTGAATCTTCATATATATACACAGTTGTCTGCCTTATAAATTCCATGTTTTGTAAAATGTTCATAAAGTATGCAGAATGCTGTGTGCCAGTCATTTGGGCGTTCTGTGTAGAAAATAATGTTGGTGGTGACGATTTTACCCTTGCTGTGTGATGTGTCTTTAAACAGGGCCTCAGTGTTTTCTTTCTGGATTTTAAGTTTGTGTTCTGGATGTTTGTATGATAGTCAAAGGTGCGAGCACCAGCCCCCACTACTGCTGTTGCCATAGCACTGCAGTTCACAAGTCTCTGATGGTCAGGGCTATAGCTCAACCAGCCAATCCGAAAGTGTGGAGGCCAACTATCCTGTGCTTTTGTTATTTTGAATTAACATAACATGTAACCTTTGGACAGGTTTGTTTAAAAAGTTTTAGAAATGTAATTCTCTCTTCCTACTTGTTTTTATGAAGATATTTTTGGATAGATTGCTTACCTCTATCAAAGAGCCAGTTAAAATCCTATGTTGGTTTTCTTTAGTATTTTGTTAATGTTGTTATTTATTTAATTCTCCTTTTGGCCAAATCCTTATATAAATATATTGACCCTTCTTGTTATTCCAATGATGTTTGAATATAGTTCCTTATTCTCCAGATTGTTTTCTTTTTTCTTTCTGGTGTCCTGTGATAGGGAGGGTTCTCTTCAATGTGAAGTTCTTCAAGTACAGTTTTTCACAAATGTGTCTTATTTTCCAAAGTATTTTTGCTACATTTATTTTCTATTTATAGTAAAACTGTGCTCACCGTGACATTTTTGGCAAATTTTTGTGTTTTTTTTCTCATTTTAAAAGCAAAAAACTTTTTGGTTGTTTTGTTTTGCATGACCTTTCTCTCTCAAAACTCTCTGCCGTCTCTGACTGTTTTTATTTCTCATACTTATGTCTTCTGCCCACATGATTTTAGGGCTGCAACTAACGATTATTTTGATAATTAATTAATCTAACGATTATTAGAATGATTATTCGGCAATTATTGTGACAAATAATCATTGTGCATTGTTTTAAATGAGTTTTAGATATTTATATTGGAAAACAAGCTAAAACAAAAACAAAAACAAATCAAAAACTTATTTTAAGAGTACCATCTCTCACCTTTCTTTTCACTTCAATACACCTTTAACTCATTAAAAAACAAACTCTCTCTTTTCAATAAAGCTGCATTATGCCAATTTTCTTCACAATAAGTAATGCACAGCGACACACATATTATGATTCATTAAGTCATGAGCCATCACAGGTAAATCTAGCTGCATTTAGCATGCACGCTCGAGGGATGAGCATCCCCGCAACAGAGTGTGCATCAGCCGGGTGCTGTTTCCCCTTATATCGGGACATTTCGCACAACTCTTAGAAGAGGCTGACCACACAGAGACATGCCAGTTTCATAGTTTGTAGTTATTTACATGATCTGCTTACGTATTATTTTAAATTGAATAAAGCTATAACGCATTAAATGGAGCTGCATTTAAGATGTGAATCCGGGGTATTTCCTTTAAAGAGCTCCGGCTCCGCTTCTTCCACAACGAGAGTGCATCTGGACTGTGAGCTGTGTAATTCTTCCTCTCCTCAGTCAGGCACGAGCTGCAATGCTTCTCTCGCGCATCATCATTAGAGTTTAATGTGATCTCATTTTACATTAAATGAGATCAAATGACTATTCGACTACGAAAATGTTTGTCAACATTTTTTTATTGCCGATGTTGTCGATAACGCCGACTAACCGTTACAGTGTACAGTATAGACATTACAACAGTATATGCAAGGAATAATTAACGATGGACCATTGAATTAATTAACAAAAACTTCACAAACAGATTTTACACACAAAGGACAAATATCAAAAAGAGAAAGTCTATAATGACTTTAACTTTCTGAAACATGTGATTTCTATTGTGATTTGACCCTCTCTTTGTCTCTTAGGCCATTCACTCAGTAAGCTGGCATCATGACGGGAGACAGTTCATGTGCAGTCATTCAGATGGCAGTCTGAGCATGTGGAATCTGAGAAACACTGCCAAGCCTTTTCAAGTCACCTTCCCTCATGGTGAGCACACACAAACACACACAAAATATTAAAACATACTAGTATGTTGTCTTGTAGTGCACAAGCTCACTTGTTCATGGGGTAATGACAAATAGTAATGTTCAAGATGATGAAATGATATCTGATATTTTCTGAGACCTACCTGGCCTTGACACACCGTTATGAGGGTCTGCAGGTTTTTGTGAGTTACATGACAGCAAGGGAGTCTGCATAATGAGGGGTGTCTGCTTCCAAACCTTAGTTATTCTATCCTTAATAGTTATTTTTTTTATTAGTTTTATTTTAGTTAGTTTTATATTAGTTTTTATTATTATTATTATTTAAAAATGTCAGCCTTCTGCTGAACTTTTTGTTCTTCATCTCAGGACTGCTACAAAAACCTTGAAATGATTTAATTCAGAAATGTAAAGAATATATATCATAAAAGTTAGTGTCTATATGAATATATATATTATTTCTTTTTATAAATGAGCGTTATGTCAGTTACCCTGAAATAACAAAATTATTCTTCAAAGTTGCTGTGAGCACTTATGATAAATACTTTTAATCCACAGCTTAATTTTCTGTTATCATATAAAATACCATCTTTTAGCACTTTTAAAATTAAGAAAGAGTCATCCCTGTACATTGAAAAATTATCAAATTGAATGATTACACCCATCATTCCCTGTGACAAATACAGACACACACACATACACACACACACACACACACACACACACACACGAGAGAGAGGGAGAGAGGGAGAGAGAGAGAAAGTTAAAGACCCCTTCAGCCATGACTCACCATCTATTAGTGACATCTGACTCTAATGTTGTAAGCAAACACACCCCCTCACCAGGTGTGATCTTTATGGAGGATGATTCAGTGTGTGGGTATGCAGTGTATGTGTGTAAGTTTGATTTGACAGGAATAAGTGATTCATTCTCAATCTTGGTCGCTAAGTTTGGGGCCTGGCCTTGAGCTCAGCGGGTTATATACATCTCAGCACTTATGGGCTTGCACAGTGGAAAGTGGTTTGTTAATCAGAAAGTACTAGATATAAATGCCAGAAAATTCTAGGTCAGTGCGTAATGAATTAAGAAAGAGTGAGAAATTCAAAAGTAACCATTCTGTGCGTGCGTGTGTGTGTGCATATGTGTGCGTGCGTGCGTGTTTGTGTGATTCCAGGCAAGACTCAGAGAGATGGTCGAAAAGAGTCGTGTAAACCCATTCTCAAGGTTGAGTACAAGACCTCCAGAAACAGGTAAGAGAACATATAGACACAAACACTTCTTTGAGACAAATGTGTCTAAGTCTCACTGAGACCATTACTGCTGTTTTATCGTGTCACAATACAATTAAAGTTTACTGAATGTTTTTAAAAAGCCCATTTACCTCAGTAGAGGAGCTGAAAAACATACTTTAAAGAAGATTCCATCTTTAATTGCTGTAATATTGAAAACTATATGATTTTTGTCCCAATTGTTTGTTCATAATACTAATAAAAAGAAATCTAAAAGCTTGTTTGCACTCAAAAGTTAGTTCCTATTCCATAACATATTTTTACCATTTCTCTGACAACAAAGTGAGGATTGTTTTTATCCTACAGGTCAAAATCCTTCCATCATACACAAAACAAAACCTCTCCAACCAACTGGATTTAAGCTTTTGAGGCATGTGTCTGAGTCTGGTCTTCATAATAAACAGCTGTGTGTGGTGCTGATGTTCTGGTCTCTGTTGAGCACAAGGGACATAAAAAAATCCATAACTGTAACAAGCAGGGCAAAAAATTGATACGAAAATCAATTGTTGTCAAAATGAAAACGTGTTTAATATACATTTATATTATACCCGCCGTGCACAATTTTTATAACAACAGCTAGCTGTAATTTTATTACAAACACCTCATTGTCATTATACTGTATGTTCATTTATTACCATGTATATCACTGTAGTACAGTGAGTGAAATTTGATTTATTAGATGGCTTGTATTTTGCATTTATTTGAGTAAAGTCTTTATTGTCTGATGTGTTGTTTTCATTTTGCTCTTGGTATGAACAGACCATTCATCAGCTATGTTTTGTTCTTGGTTTGAACAGGCATTTGCTCACCCCTTTGCTCACATAAACATCAGTTTTCTTGACCTTGTTTCAGTGGGATATGCCCCAGTTTTACAGTACAGAAGTTTTATTACCATGGTTATATTAGTGGAACCAGTGATTTTGATTAAAGTACTGCACACATATTTTGAAAAATTCCCATTTTTTTCTTTTGCACAGGGTCAGAATAAGGAGAAGACAAACCACTAATTGAAAAATTAATTGCAGACATTGCAAGTACGTTAGCTAAGAAAGGAAACCCTGTCTTTTAATTAAAAGAGCCAGTGGCATCATTGGCAAATACATTGCCTGGTCTTGATGACAGTAAATATTCCAGAACACATACACATTAGCCGGACCAACCTTAAAGAAACAGACCTGATTCGTGCTTAAAAAAACTAAATCTACGATACACTGTATTTTATTGGTGGTTGACATGTGTTATTGAAATGTAGCTAGGCAAACAATTTTGGAGATTTTGGCTTTTGGTCTTTTACATAGGTCCTGTGCTTTCATAATTAGAAACAGCATATTGGCATTGGAACAGACATCAGTCAAGCTGCTCTTTAGGAATCAGTATTAGCATCGGCCGTTAAAAAAACCCATATGGATTGAGCACTATGAAAAATCCCACCTTTCTGTTGGATATGTTTTTTCAGCACCACAGACAGCTGTTTGCTAAGTGTTTGATTTTCTGCTCTCTATTGCACAAGCCACACTAAGGAAAAGAAAGAAATTCAGAATTGGAAGAGGAGGCAGTGTTTTTCCAGTTCACTTTTCTCCACTAATATTCTTACTTTCTGTCTTCCAGTAGCGAAGCCTTTGTCATATTCTCTGGGGGTCTTTCTTATGATAAGGCAGGACGCAGACCCACCCTAACAATCATGCATGGGAAAAACATCACAGTGTTAGAGATGGACTATCCAATAGTGGATTTCATGGTGCTCTGTGATACACCCTATCTCAACGGTGAGTGTGCTGAGCAGTTCTACCATGTTTTTTGCAGTGATCTACAGTACAGTAGCCTCTGTCAGGTTTTGTGTGTGTGTGTGTGTGTGTGTGTGTGTGTGTGTGTGTGTGTGTGTGTGTGTGTGTGTGTGTGTGTCAGATTTGAATCTAGGTTTTAGTTCTTTGTCTCACTTTTTGAAGAGAATTTACTCACCCTTGTGCTGTTCCAAACCTGTATGATTTCCTTTCTTATGCAGAACACAAAAAGTTATTTTAAGGAATATAACAGGCTGACAATTCAATACAATGGCAGTTGATAGTGACTCACTTTAAAGCTTTAAAAGGGACCCAACAATTTCATTAAAGTAATCCAAGGGTCTCTTGTGTCATGTTCCAAATTTCTGAAAGTACAAATAGGTTTTTGGTGAGAAACAAGCCAAAATGTTATTAATTTTCAGTTAAAAAACTTGATGTTGCATCTCATTCACAGTGGCACAACTGTAAACTACTAAGTTCTAGTGTGACCATGCAAGCCACTGTGAACTTTTATGATACTTTTGTGTCTTTTTTAAGATTTAAAATGAGACTCTAGCCATTGTCATAAAGAGGAGTAAATTAAGACAGATTATTAATTAATTAATTTACACTTCAATAAAGCATGTCAAATAATTTATTTATTTATTCATTTTTGGGTGAACAACTATTCCTTTAAGTAATATAACATTCGAGTGTTTTAGTTGCATTTCATGCAAATGTATTTATATTTGTTCCAGTTTCATGCTTTCACTATTATTGAGATCCTCATTGTATTTGTGAAACATTGTCTTGCTTTTGATTCCAGCCTGCCCCTTAACTTATAGTTACACTCCCAAACAAATTTATAGTTCCAACAGTTGAGTGATTTACAAACGCATTACCAGGCTGGATTGGTAATCTGGCATACCGGGCATTTTCCCAATGGGCCAACTCACTTTGGGGCCGATCAGGGGTGGACTAGCCATCCTGAGAACAAGGCCGGCTTCGAAACGGGCAGAATGGGCCGCGATAAGCTGAAATGAGTCACCGTGTTATGCATAACGAATGGGCCACAAAGCGGTGCAGCGATATGCAGAAAAGGATAGTGATACTACAGTTATACTGTAACTGCTAAGAATGATTTGTTCACAAGTTGAGTCTTTAAAGCTGCACTACGTAACTTTTGCTCTCTAGCGACATCTGTAGTTGAAGCTTAAAATTGCAAGCAATTTGCTGAATAACACTTTATCTGAATCAAGTTTCGACACTGCTCTTCTGACGGATGAATCTCATGATTTGAGCTTTGCTTGTGTGTGATCATGACTGGAGATATTCAGAGCTGTAATCATAATGTGCTATTTTCATGTTGATGTAATGATATACGATTAAACATTTAAAACTGAAATATTACTTGCTTTTATGAAGATAAACAACAATCATTCACATATTTTGAGTTAATACATTTTACTCTTTAAAGCACTTTTCTGACACTAAACTCAAAGCAATTTGACATAAAAAACAGGGGACTCAATCACTACCAGTATATTTTAATATACATTTTCAAGTGTTTTATCTACTATTAATGTTTGTATTGTTCTACACTCTTCAATTTAAGAGGTGATTTTCCTGATATGGCTGATACGATTTATATGGGAAATTGTATTATTTTTATATTATGTGAATATGATAAATATTTCAAAATGCTTTTTGTCCACCAAATCAAATTATTTTTGTGTAACCAACATGTAGGTAGCTATTTTGTTTATGTTGACCAAAAAACCTATAAAACACAGTAAAATATTGTTTTTATTTATTTATCAGTTTTTATTTTGCTGAGATAAACATTGTTACTGAGACTATTTAGTATAGAGGGGCCACTTCTATTAAAATGAATGGGAGAAATTGGAACACCCAGCAGTCAACGGATGTAGAAAGGAAGATGTTTAAAAGACATTTGATATTTATTTTGACATATTTATGAAAAGGCAAATTTTGTTGATGTGGTGTAACCCTGAGAAAAATTCTTGATACTTCTAACTCAAAAATTCAAAATATTTATATTTTAAAAAACGTTTTTGAAATTAAGAATATGTTGTTTATACTCATGTATTTAAGGTGCAAATAGTACTTTTTACTTAATGGTTACACCACATGACAATGGGAAAGTTTAATTATTTAATTTAGAATAAGCTATAAAGGTTTTTCTAAAATGTATGAAACCAAATTGGACGAATATTACATTTCTGAGAATATGACATGTGACAAAATGTAGAAATCGACCACTGAGTACATGTGTGCACAATTCATTACCCACAAAACACACTGTACCAGACAGCAAACATAAGAGTGAAGTGACTTCAATTATGGAACCCATCTCTCTCTTTTCCTCTGCTTCTTTTCTTACTCAAATGCACACACTCTTTCTCTCTCACTCACACACACACATTTTAACAGTCTGTTTATGAAAATTAGCTCAGTGAGCATGCAAATAATGTATCATTATGATTCCCAGCATCTCCAGAGCTGAGTGGTTACACATGCATACCGCACTCAAACATGCACGCGCAAAATAATTAACATCAGCCTGCGCACCCATTGGTTTCTGATGTCAACTTGTCATCAGTCCTGAACAAAGCTTAAATAAAAGAGTATCCATCATTAATCTGTGTTCTTTTCTGGAGGTCACGGATGGTGATTTGTTGGATGGTGATGGGAATGTTGTGCTTGTGTTGACAGAGGTCCAGGAACCGTATGCGGTGGCGGTTCTACTGGAGAAAGATTTTGTTGTGATAGACCTATCTCAGAGCAAGTGAGCAATCTCTTCTTTGTTTTTTCCACTATCATACTCAAACACTTTATTCTGTGTGTGTGTGTGTGTGTGTGTGTGTGTGTGTGTGTGTGGCGTGTATTTATCACTTTGTGGGGACCAAATGTCCCCATAAGGATAGTAAAACCCGAAATGTTTGACCTTGTGGGGACATTTTGTCGGTCCCCATGAGGAAAACAGCTTATAAATCATATTATATTATGTTTTTTGAAAATGTAAAAATGCAGAAAGTTTTCTGTGAGGGTTAGGTTTAGGGGTAGGGTTAGGTTTAGGGGATAGAATATAAAGTTTGTACAGTATAAAAACCATTATGTCTATGGAAAGTCCCCATAAAACATGGAAACACAACAAGTGTGTGTGTGTGTGTGTGTATACAGGTTCCGTGTACAGAATTGCCCTTATTTTAAAAAAAAAACTTTGTGGTTACGTATATTATATTGAGGAAACAAAACATGGCTGTGCTTTACATTGATTTTAACACAGGTAAGGGGTGTTAACATTTAGAGCTTTCTATGGAGATTTATTTATTTGCTCTGGTAGACTTTTTTGCTCTTTTGAAGTTCAGTTCATATTAAACTTTTTAACACTTTGGAATGAACGTGGTTAAGTTTAATATCAATGAACCCGGAAGTACTTTATAGCCATGCTGTTTAAAAAAATTGTCAACACCTTAGAACAGCGTTCAGCATTTTTCAATGAGAATCAAGAATTCAACAATGCAGTGGTATAACAAATAAGTTCTATATATTTATCTTTTTGAGAAATCATTGACTATATTAATTGATCCATTATATCTTGGACATATGAAAGTGATTCAAATTTAAAATAGCAGAAGTGTGTTATTCCCTGAAGCATAAGGTAATGAAACAGCAAATGGATTTCCTTCAGGTATATCAGACAAGTAGCCTTCCAGATTATTTTATTCCTTTAGGTAGCTTTCACTCACAATAAGTTTGGAGACCCCTACTGTAAGATGTTTTTGGTTGCTTGTAGCATCTTGACACATTAAAACTGAATCCAATAGATGTGTGGTCACAGGTGCATGTGTATATTGTGTGTATATTTTCTCAACCAGAATTGTAAGTCAGAATGATCAGTTCTAAAAATGACTGTTCTTTCAGAAGTGTGTCTCTTTCCTTCTTATTTCAGTTTTCCTGTTTTTGAGAACCCCTACCCCATGGACATCCATGAGTCTCCAGTCACATGCACAGCTTACTTTGCTGACTGCCCCCCTGACATCATACCGATACTTTACTCCATAGGGGTCAAACACAAAAAGACTGGCTACAGCCACAAGGTTTGACAAAATCAATACGTTTTTCGAGTTTCCAGAGCATTTCTGTAATATTTCTTGAGAAACAAATTATAATATTCTATATTATATCTATATTTTCTTTTCTTTTGGGGTAAATAGTTTCCTGTTTTGTTTTGTTCTGTTTAGTTTTCATTTAGTTTAGTTAAATCACGTGTATGTGTATGTGTGTGTGTGTGTGTGTGTGTGTGAGTGTTTTGTTTTTGTGCTTTAGAAGTGTTTTACAGTGTAATTGTATGTTTGTGTTAAGGAGTGGCCAGTTTGTGGTGGCACATGGACGGTCGGTTCCCAAACATATCCAGAGATTATCATCACAGGGTGAGTTTGTTTGCGTGTGTGTGTGTGTTTGAGAGCTTGTGCTTTGTGTTTCCAACCTTGAGCTGTGGCTAATAGTTCAGTCAAGGCTTAATGTCAGCATTAAAGAATATTTTATTTATTATTATTTATAGCAGGAGTGCTTAAAGTTTAATGGCATGAGATTTACAATCCGAATTCCGAAACAAGTTGGGACAGTATGGAAAATACATAAAATGGAGTGATTTGTTGATGATATTCACCTTGTGATATATTAAAAGCACTACAACAAGACATTATTTGATGTTTAACTTAAAACATAAGTGTGTGGGCACTGACGACACAAGTTTGTTAAGTTTAGCAAGCTGAATTTTCCCACAATCATACATTATGCCGTTCTTAGGCTGCTCAATTCTCCGGGGCCTTCGTTGCCATATTTTACGCTTAATTATGCACAACACATTCTCAACTGGAGACAGATCAGGACTACTGGCAGGCCAATCTAGCACACACAATCTCTGTTTACGTAGTCATGCACTTGTAATCCAGCAGTATGTGGTTTGGCCTGTCCTACTGAAAAATGCAGGTACGTCACTGTCAAAAAATGGCATTTGGATGGCAGAATATGTTCGTTTAAAAATTAGGAGCGAGACAGGAGTGGGACAGAATCTTGGAGGATCTTGACTGAAAAATCCACGTAGACCTCTACCTGAGGGCTTTTGCGAGCGGGAGCAGGCCAAACTATGAAATACTTTGTGTGAGCGGGTCTGAAAAATCCATCCTGCCAGACCTCTAGCACGCACACAGAAAGAAGCTGCCTGTCAGTCAAACAGTGTACAGGTGGGCGTATTTCCAAAACGTAGGATGGCAGGGGAATAGTAATTTATAGTCACGAGGAAAGATATCTGATTGGTTGGAGAAAATATACCTCAACCCTGACCCTTCTCCTAAACCTTACTCTAACAATTCAGGGAGTTTTCTTATAAATATCAAGTCTTCCCCTGCCATCTCACTTTACATTTTGGAATTCTCTGCACAGGGGAGCCAAAATAAGGAAAAAAGAGATCGATAACTGGCTGTTTGCGATCGACGCAATGAGCACCCCTGATTTATTATAAATTAGTTTTACAAAAATTGAAGTTTTAGCATTAAAGCTAGATTATATGGATGCATTTCAGCAGCTTTCAGTCAGAATAATGCTTGCAAGATCGAGGGTTTTATATGCAATATGAATCAGACTGTGGGCTGTTCTTAAACATACTGTACTTGCAAAGCATCCGGTATACAAACCAATATTTACCTGTTGATTAATGTGAAACTTTCTGCACAAATATGGTCATTAAAACATTTTAAATTGCTTCAAAACTCTATATTGAGATTTTTATTGTTCTGAAGTGTGCATTGATTGTTTTATGTCAATAATGTTTAAAATGTGCCCTTCCGCTTTGCTTTTATTGGTAAAAGTATTGCACTTTGCAGCTTTAGTTCAATAGCTTTATTGACCATGCATGTTGTTTTCCTTGCCTCTCCTTTTTTCATAGCTGTCATTCCTAGCTTCCACTTAAGCAGTTTCACAAACTCATTCACTCATTCCATCACACTTTGACCTTCCTCTTTGTTGTCCTGCACAGACATGCAGACGGATCAATAAAGTTTTGGGATGCCACAGCAAGTAAGTGTCAATGCTTCTAAGAGCTTGGTCCCCGTCTCAGTGTCAAGCTGTTTCTGTCTCACTCTTTCTTTCCGCTGTCATGATTCAGATTAATAACATCACTTGACACTTTCCAATATAATTTTACATTTCCCATTTCATTCATTTAAAATCAACAAGTAATATGTTGAGCATTTTGAAATCCTTGTTCCTCAGCAGTGTCATAATGGATACTTTTCACTATAATTATTGTCTAATTAAACTTTTAGTACTTAACAACACTGTGTCTTTGTCATTACAACATGTGCATCACAGTGACTATATTATTACGCATTTGTATATTTTTATAACAGTGTAATAACAATGAATAGATGTGATTAGCTAATAAACACTGTCTGTATCAGTCACACTGCAGATGTTGTATAAGCTCAAGACGTCAAAGGTGTTTGAGAAGCCCAAGAGTGGAGAGGTTGGGCGTAGTGCCGAGCTGGTGGAGGACGACCCCTATGCCATTCAGATGGTCAACTGGTGCCCACAAAGCCGTATCTTTTGCGTAGTGGGCATCAGCGCCCACATCATCCTGTACCGCTTCAGCAAGCATGACGCCAACACCACTATCACCGTGAGTTGAGAAAATGAGTATGCCTTTAAGGGATCACACACAGAAATAATTTTCACACTTGGTCTGCTTTATAAGTCTTCTTAAGCTTTTTAATTGTCATTTGCCACCGTCCTGGGCTGCGTTTCCCAAAAGCAGATAGTAGAAACCATTAGTGCCAATGGTCTCTATGGTCAACTTAACCTTATGATGCTTTTGGGAAATGCAGCCCTGCAAAGTTCAGTTCCAACTCTGCTCTTACACATTTGCCTGTAACTTTTTAGTAATCCCGAAGGCCTTGATTGGCTTGTTCAGGTGATTTTGATTAGAGTCGGAGCTAAACACTACAGGAAAATGGCCCTCTAGAAACTGAGTTGTATTGCTCTGGTTTAGACATTGATATATTTTATTATGTTCAAGAGTTTGAGCACATACTACAGTATGGATTCATCGGATTAAACTTGAACTGTTTATTTGTGTCCTAGTCCCTAGAGGTGCGACTGCAGTGTGAAATGGAGGATGTCATCTCTCCATCTGATACAGAGAATACCCCATATTTTTCTGACCCTTGTGGTCACTCGCCCCAGCCTCAGGCCCCTAGTCCCCGAAGCAACACGCCGGACAGTGTGCGGGACAGCATCTCTTGCCTCAAGTCAGACATCATGCTGTTTACAAGCTCACATTGCAATATAAAACTACTCATGAGCCTCAAAGTCTTTGTTTTTCCAGATAGTATTTCTTGGAAAAAGCCATAGTTAGCTTGCTCACTAAATAACAGAATTTATTAAATTTCTTTAGGTTATAGAAAGTTTGTTGAATTGCATATCACATGAAATTAACTTTTATCTCAGAGTTAAAGATCGTGTGATCCGAATGCCTCCTGGATACCAGGCGGAGCTTGTGGTTCAGTTACTGTGGGTCGAAGGAGAACCGCCACAACAAATCACCAGCCTGGATGTAAACTCCGCCTATGGCCTGTAAGTGGCCCCTTCTCTTTTATGTCACCAATTTGAGTCAATCAATAAAATATTCACTATTTACATTTGCATTTTTTCTTTCATTGTTTAAATTGTACCTTTTTAGTACCATCATTGAACCATGATGAACCATGCCATGGCAATTTTTTATGAATTAATGTCTCTTTCTCTCATTTATAAAATTGTGCCTCTCTTGTTTATTTGAACCTAGTTCCATCATCAAAAGCCCAGACTCATGTTTCCAGCCACTAATATTTCAGCTCACTGGGTGTTTAATATTTTTGATTGAAGTGGTGGAAGTGAGACAATGATGTGTCCTCCATTTGAATCTTGCACTTGCTGTCACCCTGTTTTGATTCAGTCATAACCACATGCGACCTAACTCAGTAAAGCATTATTATGAGAGCAAAGGTTGTCCTGGTGATGTCTGGCTATAGTGGGCAAAAATACTTTGAATTCAGTCCAACAGTTTAAATGTCACTGCACTAAAATTCCATTCAACCTGTGTTCCACAAAACCAGAGACACACAGCTAGCCTAGATACTGATTGTTAAGCAATGTTGTTGTTGTTTTGTCCACCTCGTGCAAATGACCATAGTTTACCTGGTTAAACCCAAGTGCATTTTATATTTAAACAAAATACTAAAAATATGATGAAACAGAAGATAATCTCAAAACCCCAAAGGCAGAACTCACCAAACATAACCAAAAGATGAAGAGAACATTAGGACTATAATTACACAGAGGCTAATGCCTAATGAGACTATTTGCCAAGAAACACCCAGGGTGCTTCTCGTCTCTAAATTGTGCATCCTCTTTTCCTCGCTCCTCCATCCTCGCGCCCGTGACCTGTAAACTGAAAAAGTCTGCCGCAATTAAGGACGTATCAATTCTCAAAATCCACTACGAGGAGTTGAGGATCGAGGACTGAGGAATCTTACTGAGGCTGCTTAAACAAGGAAGCACAGGAGCATCCAATGTGGAAAACATTTTGGTCAAAGCACCTGACACAGGCATAAATTGTCCTCCACTTTCACATCTGGTACAATAGTAATTCAAGTTACAGCTTTGCAGTTTAAATAAACCAAAATTGTCACATACTTCAACAGTGCATATTTAATTATTTGGATTTATTCTGAATATCTTAATAAATAAAGTTTCAGCAACAATGGCAAGAAGCTGCGCAAAAACGTGCTTTGAAGTCACAGTTGAGTGAGCAAAGACTTTCCATTTTACAAATACTTGCATCAACTCCTCATTTCCTTTCCTTCCATCCTTTCCTCGTTTCATAAGAGGGTGGAGCTAGGAAACAAGGAAAGGAAGAAAGGAAAGGAAATGAGGAGGCACAGTTTAAGAAATTAGAAGCAACCATAGACATGAAAGGTATATGTTACAAAGGTATGACACTGACTCAAAACAACTTAAAAGTTAAACTTCTGCTAGACAGGGTTCCTAGTTATGTCGTTTAAAATTTTTATAAAATAATTCACATGACTAATGATACTTATATTAGTAAATTCAGTTCTTATATCATATTCAGTTTCAAATTGAAATCTCTAAAATTATTAGTAGGTATTATTCAATAGCCTCTTAACTTTAGGATGGGCATGTCCCTGTCATCAATACCCAAATCTACACACATGACTGAGCTATAATGTTAGTTGTGACTGACACTTTTGTTATGAAATGTCAGTGTGTGTGTGTGTGTGTGCGTGTTTTTGTGATTTACGAGGACAATTTTGTAAGTTACAAATTAGTAATTACAAGGGTATTATGCTATAAATGTGATTTATGAGGACATTTCTAGTGTCCCCATAATTCAAATCGCTTAAAAATCATACTAAACAATGTTTTATTGAAAAAGTAAAAATGCAGAAAGTATTCTGTGATGATTAGGTTTAGGGGTTGTGTTAGGTTTAGAGGATAGAATCTATAGTTTGTACAGTATAAAAGTCAATATGTCTATGGAAAGTCCTCATAATGATAGGTAGACCAACATATGTGTGTGTGTGTGTGTGTGTATGTGTGTGTGTGTGTGTGTGTGTGTGTGTGTTTACAGGTTGGCTTTTGGTAATTGCAATGGTTTAGCAGTTGTGGACTACCTGCAGAAAACCGTTTTGCTGTGTATGAGCACTCTTGACCTTTACGGATCTGCAGACCCTTTCCAACGGCTAACACGCTCTCCACGCAAGAACCGACAGTCCACATCAGGTACCCATAAATATACTCTATCTTGCAGTAATTCAAATATTCTGTTTACATCATAAACATTAGCTGTAAACGCACATCGGTGGCATGCATCTGCAATCATGCTCAGCATATCACTGACAAACTTTGCAACCATATTTCAGATATTTAATATCTGTGGCTAGTTGTGCTGCCCACCAATCACATTTGAGCATCCAGCTGTAGGAACGCACAATAAAATCAGCAATAACATCGCTGTCAGTGTGAATTCACAGTTTTTTTTGTCATGACGCTTGCTGTCAGTGTAGACAGGGTGTCAGTCTGCAAAATGTATCTGTGCCTTGTACTCGTACAAATATACACATATACTGTATATCCTGTTTTCCTACCAGAGTAAGTCACATCAGTGTAGGGGCAACACAACAGCAACGAGACAATGGGATGTCATTTATAAAAAAAAAAATTATATTGTTTTGCCAAAGTTTATAAAGTTAGAATTAACATAACACAATTCTCTCAGTATGAGATGATAATATTGAAAGTACTATATTTAATTTGTTTCAAAATACCTGGACATCTAAACATCTAGTCTTGCAACCATGGTACTGCTTTAACTGCTTTTTACATGGATTGTCTTTAACTCGTGTCCTTGTCTGTAAATTTCTTGTTAATTTTACACACACAAAAACAGATACACATTTACTTGGCTGTCTAAATGAGGACTTATCATAGAATTGATGTTTATATATATATATATATATATATATATATATATATATATATATATATACATCAAATTATATTATAAATACTATACCTAAGACTAACCTAAAGACTAACCTAAACCCTAAATGAAAACTTTTTTAGATTTATATATATATATATATATATATATATGTGTATATGTGTGATGTCCAAAATATTTGGAGGTTTTGTCAGAATTAGGAGACAACTTTGTCCCAAAACTATAGCCAAGAACCACACACACATGCAGTACACAAACACACACTAACAGTCCCTCTCTTTAACTGCATGGGACAGATTGCATTCATTGTTGATTTCATTGCATGTCAAACACTGTGTCTCTGTTCTGCTGTTGGTCTTTGCTTAAGCACGACTCCTAATAGAGAACATAGCGAAACCTGCAATATGAACTCTCTGTTACTAATTCAGCACAGATCTCACTGCACCTGCTCTCCTCTCCTCTCTCCTCCTACCCTTCTACTCATACTCACATACTCACATGGACATGCTGGAGAAAGGAGATGTCAAAGTAAAAGAGCTGAAGAGGAAGATGTGTTTTCATAGAGCTTCATCAAAAGTGAGCTGCAGGGAGGCAGCCATGCTGGCTCCTCACTTCAAAGCAGTCACTCAGGCAGCGATATCTTTAGAAACCAAGCAACTTTGAGCTGATATGGAGATGCAGAGGTGGGCAGATAGGTTGTTCAGTGTGGTCTTCGAGTGATTTTGATCCGTAGCTTATGCAAGTTCTCAAAAAAAGACAGATAGATCATCTTAACACTAACACACGCAGGGCTCACTCTGTTATAAAAGACAGCGAGCGACAGAACTACCCTTTGTTTTCGTTCTTAATTATAGATCGCACTCTTAACTGTATTAGTGGTGCTGCAATTTAGACTGTGTCTACCATGTTAATGGAGTCGCTTGTTTTAATCGATGAAGCTAAAGTGGCGTTCATAAGGTGCATTGTCATTGGGGGTGGACTGGGAAGAGAAATCAGCCCTGGATTTTACATAGAAACCAGCCCAAAAGTTGTTGAACCAAAAGAGGGGATATCGCAGTGCAGTTTGTGGTCTTCTTCAGCCAGTCGTGGCCTGTTCTGCATAACGCGGCAGCCCGTTTCAGCTTATTGCCACCCGTTCAGCCCTGTTTCATGGCCGGTTCTCAATATAACCAGTCCGTCCTTGACTGTCATCATCAGGTCGAACATTTCTGAGAATGGTGAGTATCGGTTCTAGTAGCATTTCCATTAGCTTAGTATGGTACTAATACAAACCGTTCACAAAGATTTCTGAGCACGGTTATTGGCCACCAATGGTAGTGTAACCGCTCTTGATGGAAATCTGCTAGATACTGTATTCAAGTGTAGCTAATGTGGACAAGTTCAAGGTACTGTGAGCAATTTCACTGCTCTAAATTAATTGTCTCTGCCCACATATGGGGATTTATTTAAAGAATGATTCCTAGACAAACATGTCAAAAATCATGGGCATTACGTCTCATTTGTGGTTAGACCACTTCTTATCCTATTTCTATGGGTCAAATATTTAATATCTGTGGCTAGTTGTGCTGCCCACCAATCACATTTGAGCATCCAGCTGTAGGAACACACAATAAAATCAGCAATAACATCGCTGTCAGTGTGAATTCACAGTTTTTTTCATGACGCTTGCTATCAGTGTAGACAGGGTGTCAGTCTGCAAAACGTATCTGTGCCTTGTACTCATACAAATATACACATATACTGTATATCCTGTTTTATATAGACACATGCCTGTATGAGAGGGGACAATTTATGTTTTGATTCAATTTGTTCATTACATTTCTGTGCCAAAATTGTTTTGACAGAATCAAAATGTTTGTGTTAAGCTTTGTTTTCTTCCTTGTTTTCCCCCACTACACTGGGTCCTGCTCGAATCATGGCCACATGCATTTAGTCACTCTGAGCCTGTTTTGTTTTTTCTCTTCTCCCTCGCTCCTTCTCTCCTCTTGTGGGTGGCGATGCTGGGGCATGGGGTCGCTGTTGCAGACATTTGCATGCGTGGCCTGTCTAACTTATATTCTGATTCAAAGAAAAGGATCCGTACTTCCTACCAGAGTAAGTGACATCTTCAGTGTAGGGGCAACACAACAGCAACGAGGCAAAGCAGAGTCAATGGGATATCATTTATAAAAAAAAAAAATTGATTGTTTTGCCAAAGTTTATAAAGTTAGAATTAACATAACACAATCCTATAAGTATGAGATGTTAATTTGTTTCAAAATACCTGGACATCTAAACATCCAGTCTTAATCTTTGGTTGTCTCCTTGCGTGTTTTTATTGTTTTGTGCCAAAGGTTCAGACATGAACAGATGTTCCCACACTGTAGGGATGGGCAGATCGATACTAAAGTATCGATACTTCCGATACTGATGTGGTATCAAGAATATCAGTCCTCACATAAAAATATTGATTCTTAATTTTTTAACACTAGTGATCTTATTATTTAGATAACGTGAATATTAATGCATCTCATAAGCTTTGAAGTGGAAAAGAATAATTATATGAGCGAATTGTTGCATGGCACCGGAATTATTTTTTCTTCCGCTCATCTTGACGCACAGAAATGCTAAAATAAACCAGCAGACAGACAGCGCTCACTCTTTCAGTCACAGCTCTCGGTCAAAGAGGGAGCAGTGTTTTCCTGAGGTAATGACAGAAAAACAACATCTGGAGTTATTCACAACAAGTAATGACAACCCTAGACATGACATGTATTATATTGGGCTTGTGTGACCATTTTTACTGGTTTATTTATATAAAGATGTGTTAAAATATTGATAATGATCTTTAATCCTCGTTAATAAATTATACCCTTATGAAAACTACTTATGGATTTACTGAAGTAATATTGTATTAACCATGACTAGTAACCATGTTTGTAATAACCATGTTATTTTGGGGTGGGTTTTGGCAGTAAGCAAGGTTTTGATATAATTAACCATGGTTTTGCTACAGCATTACTGTAGTATCCATATTGTAACTTGGTTTTAGTAATAGTAACCATATATTAATATATATGGTTCATTTTGTGGTTTTATATGTTGCTTATACTTACTAATTTTTAAAAGGTAAACAAAGCAGCCTAATAATTTTATAGTTTAGGCCCAAAAATATAAAAAGAATTAAGTAATAATTTAAGTTTTTAATGAATTTTATCCAAAGAATTAGTAAAAAATAAATTATTAGAGGTTTTTGTATCTATATCACCGATACTGGCCTAAAAGGACTTGGTATAGGATCGAAAAGAAAATAGGTGGTATCGCCCACTAATACAAATGCTGTACAATACTGGTTTCCATAAAATAATAATAGAAACAAAATTGTATGGAAAAAATAAATCTATACATAAAATATACTAATCAAAGTCTTAATGATTTAAAAAGAGCATCTTTTCAAAAAGCTTTTTTTTTTTTAAGTCAATTTAACTTTTCATATAAGTGAATGCAAGTAAATATACATTTGACCAGTGTGCCTCAAAATTACTTTATCTTATACAAAAACATGATTCTGCCCTGAACATGATTGTAGCTGATGTATTTATCATACTGTATGTTTGTGAAGATGAGGCTTGCATTGCATTTATCTATCTGATTATAATATTTCAACAAAGTTATCGTCATTACATGCATTAGTTAGCCAGATCTCCTAATCTTCTGCTTTTCAGAAGGACCTCAGTTCTTTAGCTTTCACACAGACACTCACACACTCCTGAAGTGAATAATATTGCTGCAGTGCAGGCCTTCATATTCATATTTTTACCGCCGTGCCTTGAGTGACATAAAAAGTAAGGTTTTTTTTTAGTTTTTTTTAGTTTGTTTCCTCTCTATCCTGCATACACTCACTCACATGCATTGAATTGTTGGTGGTTTTGGTGCACATCTTGATTCTGGATTTAATGTACACTTAATGCTGAAGTTACTTACTGGAGTGGAGGTTCAATTCAATGTAGTGGGCTAAAGCACATATCTGTTAATCAGAAGGTCACTGGTTTGAGCCCCACAGCCACCACCATTGTGTCCTTGAGCAAGTCAATTAACTCCAGGTTGCTCCAGGGGGATTGTCCCTGAAATAAGTGCACTGTAAGTCGCTTTGGATAAAAGCGTCTGCCAAATGCATAAATGCAAATGTACTTTCGTTAAAATAGCTTATAGCAATGCACTGGATTTGTTCACAGCAAGCAGAATTAAATAACCAGAACATGGCTAACAATGAATACGATTAAATGGTTCTATTTTCGTAAGTGTGCAAAGTGCGTACTACGACCGTGAGCTACATCACTAATCACTAATTCTAAGTGCAATTTTCCTGCTAGCCCAAAGTGGACGTGGGTGGGAGTGTTTGTGCTATCTGTGGGTATATGCACACAAACTGTGGGTGTACTGTATGGCAATGAAGTGCTGCGAAGCGCAATTTGCTATTTTCCTGAGAAAAAGGTAATTGCTCAAAGATGTTTCAAAAGCAGATCTGTTTTCAGTGCAAAGTCGAAATTAAAATCAATAGCTCTTAAAATAGGGCTCATAATATTTTAAGAACATGTGGGCAAAAAATTAATCTTTCTTTATTGTTCCAGGATCTTGATGGTGCCCCAGACCACATTGTTTGTTCCGGTGGTTTGATGCATGCAAATGTGTTTGGCAGTAATTGAAGACAAAAATTATTTACATCTGCCTACTCTTACTGTGCTTTCCATGTCCTTCCACGGTAGGCCTTACGGAGCTTTCTGATAATCAGGTGTCTTTGGACCTAGAGAGGAGCAAATCACCCACAACAGGTAACCACACCCACTCACGAACACAACCTTTCTTATCTTTCTTAGACACGCCCTTTCCTGGCTATTCCTACATTAAACAATCACGGCCTCATTTCCCAATAACGATTGATCTTGGCGGTTAAGAGTGTTTTCTACAAGCGATTTTATGAACATTCGTTATTTTTTTACATGCGTTTCCTAAACCAGGAGTTAACATGAACGTGTGAGGACACGCTTAAAGTCCTACTTAAGAGTTTTGCTGTCTGTGTGACAGTGCTAGAATATGAACGTTCAGTACTACTTGTCATTGTAACTCCATTATATTATTATCCGTAACTTTACATACATTTGTAAATTACTGTGTTGAAAATGTTTAAAGATATTTTATTAAATATTCAATCTAATTAACTACATGATTAAATATTGTTTTACAATCTTGAATGATTTTTTTCCATTTACACAAACACTGTTTCCATAATCAGGTGTGCATTTGTAATATTTATTTTTCACAAATTGAAATCTTCTGGATCAATGAAGACAGTGGACGCCCTGTGTATGATCCTGCTAATGACAAGCATTAATATAATATAATGATATGGTTGCGGAGTGCAAAATACGGAGACGTGTGGAAAATGTGCTTTAGGGACATTCAACAATAAAGCGGAGGTCTGCTATTTACTTCCAAATGTGTTAATGCTAACAGCAATGCAATGATTCTATGCATGTGGTGCAGGCAAGAGCACCCTTGGATGTCAGAGACGAAAAGGAGACAAGGAAGATGAGCCAATATGTGGGTGTTTTTTTAATTCCAGGCAGCAAGTCATTTACTTTTTTCTCCTCTGTCTGATTTTATACAGTTGACAGCATCAATCATGACACAAATAATGTTGTATGTTTCCTAATTAATCTATTCACCATTTACATAGACTATCTATTTTTTGCATTTATTAATTATTATTAGCCTTTTCTATGAAAATAAAAATAAATAAACTGGTATCGTGATATTAAAGTCTCAGCATAATGTGTAGCTATAGGTATTTAAATTGTATTAAGTGTAACTTCACAATTCTCCACAAAATTCTATATCCTTACAATGCTCTTAATGCTGTATAATTACTCCAGAGCACTCTTACATCTACGAGCATTTACTTGTAGTACTACTTAAGTTACAATGGCTTTTGGAAATGGGATGCAAAACTAAGATAATTCTTAAGATTAATTTTATGATCTACTTAGGCTTACTATGCTTTTGAGAAACACAGCCCACACATATGCATGACCACTCCTGCTTCAAATAGCCACACCAATTACAGGTCACACCTCTGATTGTTAACACCTAAATCTGATTGGTCACATATACCTCTTATTGCCACACCCAAACCCTTTCTGAGATAGCCACACCTATGACTGGTCATGCATACACGACAAGTACCCAAACCCACTCATGACCACTGACACCACACATCTGTATTTACTGAGCAGAAGGGATGGGATGATATGGTTCTCATGATTTGGTTTGGTTTGATATGATATGAGGTTCAAGATTCAATAAAATAATGTCTCAATATTATAACAATTACATTACAAAATGTGACAATTTTATATATATATATATATATATATATATATATATATATATATATTTAGAGCAAAATGAACATTATAATTTCTCATCAAAATTATGTTCTTTAAAGGGGTCATGACATGAGAAACCAAATTTGCCTTGATCTTTTGGTATATAAGAGGTCTTTGTATCATTAAAACGTCCTGCAAGTTTAATATTTTAAGACGTCCTCCCCATTCTAAACGAATCATTTATTTAATCAAGCTCAAAATACAGCTCGTTCTGGATTCATGGTTAGAAGTGACGTGTCGGTTAGAAGTGACGTAACAGCGTTTGCATATGACCGCCTCCAGCGCAAGACAACTACGCTCATTTCAGTATCGCCGTGCGCCTCACAAGTGTTCAGTCGATGGACAGCGAGCTCTGACAGAGACTACTTGTGCACAGGAAAATTACGATGCCACACAGATGTGCTGTTCCTGGCTGTGGTCAAACAAAACCTCTGAATAAGCTGCCGAAAGATCCAGACGTCAGGGAAAAATGGAAGCAGTTTATTTTTTGCGGACGTCCCAGTCACGGCAGTGTTAACTTAAGCGTTTGTTCTGTACATTTTAAGGATGACTGTTTTGAGAACAAATCTCAATATGATGCTGGCTTTGCCAGAAAACTGTTGCTCAAAGATAAGTCCGTGCCGACTATTCTGGGAACAACGACGACGCAAACTGTAAGTAATCTATTTTAAACTTTAAACTACTTTTTAAAGCGCAATTTCATTCATTATGAATAATCAGTGTTTTTACTTAGTTTACTTGCATATTGTTCTGGCTGGGGGCGTCAATAATTGATACATAGGCACTGACGTTAGCCAATCATAACAGTGGGCGTTAACACTGAAGTCTTACATGGAAAACGCCCCCAAAACAGACTGTTTGAATCAGAGGATGAGAAACAGGGTGGGAAAAGGTCATAAATCACTAGATTTTAAAAGTTTTTCTTAAAAAAAAAAAAACATTAATACTATAATTGCACCTAAGGGAACATAATAATACAATAAAAAAAACCATGTCATGACCCCTTTAATACTCAATATAAATTTACAAAGTTCAAGTAAGAGTTTTTCATATTCCTTTTACTATAAGAATAGATCACAAACAAATAAGCCTGCAAAAATAGTGGGCTACATTCAGGGTGATTAGTGGGCTACATCAAGGTATTATTATATAAAAAAACAGTTTGAAATAGTGTCCTATCATACATTTTAACATTGATTTTATATTCATGGTTCAGTCACTTCATGGTGAATCACACACAGCTGTTCCTTTAAATTAACGAGAGAGGTCTCCCTCTTTATCTGTGATGTTTATTAAAATGAATTGTTCTATGCCTTTTTTTATCTGACTGTAAAGAACAGAACAGCATTATTCAATGAAAGTGGAGTGTGAGATCTCATCTTTGATGGATATATTAATTATACGGAATAATGTTTTTTTTTTTTATCTCAAGCACTTTTCAACAAAACAAGTCAAGTCAAGTCAAGTGGTTTTTATTGTCGTTTCAACCATATACAGTTAGTACAGTACACAGCAAAACGAGACAACGTTCCTCCAGGACCATGGTGCTACATAAAAACAACAAAGGACCAACATAGGACCACATGAGACTACACAACGAAATAAAATACCTATATATACCTATATAAAGTGCACGTGCAAACATGTGCAAAAAGTACAGGACAGTACAACAAATTACTGACAATGAACAGGACAATAGACAGTGCAGCGCCGACCAGTACTCAGTAGTGCAAAAAGATGACAGTTTCTAAAAATGTAAACATAACATACTATGAGATAATGTTCTATGCACATAGCAGTTATTGAGGTAGCAGACAGTTATAAAGTGACAGTAATTAAAGTGCAACTCAGGACACGTGTGTGTGTGTGTGTGTCAAACCAGTCTCTGAGTATTGAGAAGTCTGATGGCTTGGGGGAAGAAGCTGTTACACAGTCTGGCCGTGAGGGCCCGAATGCTTCGGTACCTCTTGCCAGACGGGAGGAGGGTAAAGAGTTTGTGTGAGGGGTGTGTGGGGTCGGCCACAATGCTGGTTGCTTTGCGGATACAGTGTTTTTTGTAAATGTCTTTGATGGAGGGAAGAGAGACCCCAATGATCTTCTCAGCTGTCCTCACTATCCTCTGCAGGGCTTTGCGGTCCGAAACGGTGCAAGTCCCAAACCAGGCAGTGATGCAGCTGCTCAGGATGCTCTCAATAGTCCCTCTATAGAATGTAGTGAGGATGGGGTTGGGAGATGTGCTTTCCTCAGCCTTCGAAGAAAGTAGAGACGCTGCTGGGCTTTCTTGGTGATAGAGCTGGTGTTGAGGGACCAGGTGAGGTTCTCCGCCAGGTGAACACCAAGGAATTTGGTGCTCTTGACGATCTCCACAGAGGAGCCGTCGATGTTCAGCGGAGTGTGTTCACCTTGTGCTCTCCTAAAGTCAACAACCATCTCTTTTGTTTTGTCGACACTCAGGGACAGGTTGTTGGCTCTACACCAGTTTGTCAGCCGCTGCACCTCCTCTCTGTATGCTGACTCGTTGTTCTTGCTGATGAGACCCACCACGGTCGTGTCATCGGCGAACTTGATGATGTGATTCGAGCTGTGCATTGCTGCACAGTCGTGAGTCAGCAGAGTGAACAGCAGTGGACTGAGCACACAGCCCTGGGGGCCCCAGTGCTCAGTGTGGTGGTGGTGGAGATGCTGTTCCCGATCCGGACTGACTGAGGTCTCCCAGTCAGGAAGTCCAGGATCCAGTTGCAGAGGGAGGTGTCCAGGCCCAGCAGGTTCAGCTTTCCAATCAGGTGCTGGGGAATGATTGTGTTGAATGCTGAGCTGAAATCTATGAACAGCATTCGAACGTATGAGTCCTTATTGTCTAGGTGGGTGAGGGCCAGATGGAGGGTTGTGGTGATGGCATGGTCCGTTGAACGGTTTGAACGATACGCAAACTGCAGTGGGTCTAGTGAGGGGGGCAGCTGGGTCTTAATCTGCCTCATGACGAGCCTCTCGAAGCACTTCATGATGATGGGTGTAAGTGCGACGGGACGGTAGTCATTGAGGCAGGACACTGAAGACTTCTTTGGCATGGGGATGATGGTGGTGGCCTTGAAGCACGTTGGAACAACGGCGCTGCTCAGAGAGATGTCGGTAAGAACATCTGCTAGCTGGTCTGCACATCCTCTGAGCACTCTGCCAGGAATGTTGTCTGGTCCAGCAGCCTTCTGTGGGTTGACTCTACGTAGAGTTTTCCTCACATCTGCCGTGGTAAGACAGAGCACCTGGTCGTTGGGAGGAGGGGTGGACTTCCTCGCCATCACGTCTTTCTGCACTTCAAACCGAGCGTAGAAGTCGTTCAGCGCATCTGGAAGGAAGGCATCTTTGTCACAGGCAACTGATGTTGTCCTGTAGTTGGTGATGGCCTGGATGCCCTGCCACATGTGCCGCGTGTCACCGCTGTCCTGGAAGTGACTGTGGATTCTCTGGGCGTGTGCGCGCTTTGCCTCTCTGATTGCCCGTGATAGTTTGGCCCTAGCTGTTCTTAGGGCTGCCTTATCGCCTGCTCTGAAGGCGTTGTCTCGGGACCTCAGCAGCGTGCGCACCTCCGCAGTCATCCACGGCTTCTGGTTGGAGCGTGTGGTGATAGTCTTGGAGAAAGTGACATCATCAATGCACTTGCTGATGTAGCTGGTCACTGATGCTGTGTATTCCTCCAAGTTGGTAGAATCGCCATATGTTGCAGCCTCCCTGAACATGTGCCAGTCAGTACACTCAAAACAGTCCTGAAGAGCAGAGATGGCTCCTGCTGGCCAGGTTTTCACCTGCTTCTGAAGCGGTTTTGTGCGTCTGACGAGCGGTCTGTATGCTGGAATTAACATAACAGAGATGTGGTCTGAGTAGCCGAGGTGGGGGCGGGCTCCGCCCGGCACGCGCCTGGGATGTTTGTGTAAACAAGATCAAGAGCGTTCAGCCCTCTCGTTGCAAAGTCCACATACTGATGGAATTTAGGGAGCACTGTCTTGAGATTTGCATGGTTGAAATCTCCGGCGACAATAAACAGTCCGTCGGGGTGAGCGTTCTGCAGTTCAGCTCATAGCCCCATACAGTTCACAGAGCGCTTCCTTAGCGTTAGCGCTGGGGGGAATGTAAACTCCGGTTATGCAAACAGTGGTGAATTCCCGTGGTAGATAAAAAGGTCTGCATCTAACAGTCACAAGCTCCAACAGAGATGAACAGTAACTAGAGACTAGCATAGAGTTCTTGCACCATTCCGTGTTGATGTAAACACACAAGCCACCACCGTGAGTCTTACCGCAGAGAGCTGTATTTCTGTCGGCACGAAACGAGGCGAGCCCGTCTAGCTGAATGGCGGCATCCGGAACTCTGTCGCTGAGCCACGTCTCCGTGAAAACAAAGACGCAGCAGTCTCTAAACTCACGCTGTGTAGCCTGCTGGAGTGGGATATAGTCCAGTTTATTGTCCAGGGAGCAAACATTTGAGAGCAGGATAGACGGGAGAGCCGGCCGGCTAGGGTTTGTTTTTAGCCTAGCATGGACCCCCGCCCTCTTTCCGCGCTTCGCTTTCGCACACTGCTTACGACGTCCTCTCCCCCGGCCACCGGCATCAGGCGACGCCAAGGGCTGGAGGCCTGGTCTCCGCAGCAAGCCGAGTACGCGTAGCGCCTCCTGCAGGTCATCATGCAGCTTGGTTTTTGCATGAGTCTTATATTTGAGTAGTGTCTGGCGATGGTAGATACGAACACTGGTTGCTCCGATGTCCATGTGTTGCAAAAGTCGGGCTTTTTTAACAAAAATAGCACCATTGTGGATCTGGAGTGGCCGCTGCGTGCTACCGCGCCGCCATCTTGGATCTGTCAGGGCAAGGCAAGACGATTGGTTGCTCCGATGTCCATGTGTTGCAAAAGTGGGCTTTTTTAACAAAAATAGCACCATTGTGGATCCGGAGTGGCCGCTGCGTGCTACCGCGCCGCCATCTTGGATCTGTCAGGGCAAGACAAGGCGATTTTCCAGGTATTCCAGTACTCAAATTTCTAAAAGTTAAATTGAAGCACTTTAAGCACTTAAGGACCTTGTGCAAACCCTGTAAACAGTGTAGAAAGTGACAGTGATTATGATGTTTGACGGATCATTTCATTTATGCTCACGTAGACAAAAAAACTATGTTGCAAATTTCAAAATTTCGAGTTGTGCCTCAATATGGTCAGAAGTGGGTAGAGTAGCCAAAAACTGTACTTAAGTAAAAGTACAATTTCTTAAAAAATTTATTACTCAAGTAGAAGTAAAAGTACTAATATAGATAATTACTTGAGTAAGAGTAAGAAAGTATACAAATTAAAGAGTACTCAAGTAGTGAGTAACTCGTTGCTTTCACAAATGAAATAATGACGTTTACTCCCCTATATTCCATTACATAATACACATTTAACATGTATTACAGAATAATTTGTATTATTAATGGAAATTCTGTCATCATTCACCAGCATGTTGTTCCAAACCCATATGCCTTTCTTTCTTCCATGTAACACAATAAGACAGAATTTTTGCCCGAGTCACTATTTACTTTCAGTGAATGTTTTTTTTTTCCTCCATATTTTGAAAGTGAATGTGACAGAGACTGTCAGTCCCAAACATTCTGTCTAACATATTTTGTGTTCCACAGAATACAAAGTGTCACACTGGTTTGGAACAACATGAGGTTAGGGAAATTATGGAGGAGCTATCACTTTAAAGGTATAATTTACCCAAAAAGTAAAATTCTCACATCATTTACTCACCCTCATGCCATCCCATTTGTGCCTGACTTCCTATCTTCTGCAGAACACAAATTAAGATTTTTTAGAGGAATATTTTAGCTCTGTAGGCCAAAATGTTGATGCTCCAAAAAGCACATAAAGGCAGGATAAATGTAATCCATAAGATTCCAGTGGTTAAATCCATATCTTCAGAATTGATATGATATGTCTGGGTGAGAAACGGATAAATATTTTTCATTTTTTGGCTAGTTAGCACGGGGCGATATGCAGAGAAGAATGTGAATCACCAAAAACACAAGAAGAATGAGACTGTTTCTCATGCACACATATCACTTTGCTTCTGAAGACATTGATTTAACCACTGGAGTCTTATGGATAACATTTATGCTGATTTATGTGATTTTGTTTAGCTTTAAAATGTTGCCACCCATTCACTTACATTGTATGGACCAACAGAGCTGAGAAATTCTTCTAAAAATCTTCATTTGAATTCAGCAGATGAAAGAAAGACATACACATCTGGGGTGGCATGAGGGTGAGTAAATAATGAGAATTGTAATTTTTGGGTGAACTATCCCTTTAACCCTCTGGGGTCTGAGGGTATTTTGGGCCCTGGAGAAGTTCTGACATGCCTTGACATTTGTGCTTTTTTCAGTTGCTTAAAAACATATTAATGTCTAAAGTCTGATAACACTGTATTCAGCACAAACTGGGCTACAATAATATGTGAGCAACATGTATGTACAGGTTTGTATTTTTGAGAAATTATGTTTATGCATGGTTTTTGAAAAAACAAAAATTTTAAGTCACTGAAATAAGGCCATATAACACATACTAAACATACTAAACATTTGACTTTTGAGAACTGGATCTTGTAGCCTAGAGTTTTGCTACAAAATGATGTGAAAATCATCATGATCACTCATTCATACAAAACAATATAGTCATTTAACTTTTGTGTGACAATTTTAGAGCTGAATGGTAATATGCGAGGAGGCGTGAACGATCATGAATATTGATGAGATTTACACCTGAGGACACAAAGACCACTCCTCTGGGCCTATCAATGAGGAATGTGACAGAGAGAGAATTAATGTGAGGAGACTTAATGATCAAAATCAAGTTTTAAGTTAAAATAAGTAATCTGACTATATATTTTCTTTACATAAAGACTTTACTTAATTTTAGACCTACACTACCATTAAAAGAAGTCTCTTCTGCTCACCAAGACTGCATTTATTTGATCCAAAATACATATGATAATATGCTGATTTTCTAATATGGGCATATTTAAAGTGCATTTTAACCTGAACAGATATTTGCAAGCACAAGCTTTGTTGATGATAACGAGTCAGCATAAACACATTAAAATATAATCTAACATTCATATTATTTTTATATCATATTACATATCATATTTATATCATACAGCATACAATGTAAATAACAACATTTACATGTAACTAAAACTTGCCTATTAGGACATGTCAATACTTTGAATGTCAAATGTCAAACTTTGAATCATGTCTGGAAACAGTCCCACTAGTAAAATATGTACATGTTTATATAAAATAGCATGTCAGCTAATGAAAACTAAATGACTTACTCGTTTGAAATTGTATCCTCTGCTGGAACAAATCTCTCTTCAAAATACAAATGTCCACCTCTTCGTCTGAGAAAAATGTTAACTCTTCCTTAATAGCCAAGAGTTTGATCGCCTGTGTATCGTTACAAGCACGCAGAAAAGTTTAGTTGTGTTTGTTTACATCAAATCTCGCAGTCGGGGGCGTGTACTTTTCCCTTGATCGCCTCAGCACATTAGCGTATGAATGGCGCGCTCTGCTGGTGGGTGGGATCACATTACAGATAATGAGATGGACCGGTAAAAACTGTACATCGCTTTGTTTCAAACAGATTGCATTGCAGGAGAATATTTGTTTTAAATTTGAATTGTTTTATTTAAAAGTAGACATTTTAAGCTTTCTTTAGACATATGTTTCATGTTTGTGTGAGAAGAATTCGCGGAGTTTAAGTTCATTTTAGTGACGTGTTTCTGAAATATGATCGTGAACACAGAGACTGCTGAAAGCTTACCCTTTTTATTTTATTTATTTAAAAAAAACACAAGGTTTTGATGTTAATATGAGTGTACACAAAAAAAGAAGACCCTCTATAGTTTATAATAATGTATTGATTGTATTTATATGACCATAAATGACGGAGTATTTTAAGTCTATGTTACTGCTATGTGAAAAAAAAAAACAGCAAAATGCGCCGGCGCATTTGCCGACCCCAGAGGGTTAAGGGCTCTTGTCAGATCTGGATGAATTTGTCAATAAGAAGAGATGTTTGGAAACATTTTTAGTAATTATTACAGTGAAAATGGGAAAATGTCCCACAAAGACATTATATATAATGCTGAATTATAAACCAAAGCAAGATCATGTTTTATTAATGCCTACGTTAGCTATTTTATAGCTTTTAAAGTCCTGTGTGGCTTCTTATTTGTTTTGACAAATCATTACTTGATTAACATAATAACAGAATGGGCGGTGGTGCAGCTGTTAGCACTGTCGCCTCACAGCAAGAAGGTCGTGGGTTCAAACCCTGGTTGCCCCGGCCTTTCTGTGTGGAGTTTGCATGTTCTCCCCGTGTCTGCGTGGGTTCTCTCCGGATACTCCGGCTTCCTCCCACCATCCAAAAAAAGACATGCAGGCTAGGTTAATTGGTGTCTCCAAAAAAAATTGCCCTAGGTGTGGATGTGGATGTGGAGGTGAGTGTGAGTGTATGTCTGTCTATGTGTGGCCCTGCGATGGACTGGCGACCTGTCCAGGGTGTCCCCCGCCTTTCGCCCAATGTTAGCTGGGATAGGCTCCAGCCCCCCGCGACCCTGTACACAGGATAAGCGGTTGATGATGGATGGATGGATGGATGGATGAAGATATATTGTATTAATATATTATTTAAAATGAATAACAAGTAAGGCTCAAGTATTTTAAAATGTCAACAGCCCCAGAGCTCTGACACTCGGTGTATATGTCAGTGTCCAAATCACTAATTTTGTTCAATTGCTGCTGAGATATAGTGCACTAACTGCCATTCTCTATATAGGAAATAGTGAATGAGTGAACGATTTCAGACACAGCCAATCTCTCTTCGCCACATGATCGCCTCGTGCCCACACATCTCTCTCACCCTGTACCCCTCGCTGTGCACGCGCAGAAATGCTGTCTGTTCGCGCTCCAGTTGTCAATTGTGCGAATTGCAGAGCAAAAGGTATTTATTTACACTTATCTTTGATGTTTACATGTTTACATTTATACATTTAATCCATCCAAAGTAGCTGCAATATTTGCCATTACCCCGGCAAGGGCGAGGGGTAAATGCATAAATACTGCTCATGACATGCGGGACACAGGACAAAGCACACTGAAGTATTACTGCACTAATTTAAAATGTACACTGAAAGACTGATTTCATAAGAGCCCAGTTACAGAATCACACTGAAAATGATCATCTCATTACACAGAAAAGCCTGTGTTAGAATTAGAGCCAAAACTTACATCAGCGTGCTGCCTTAAATTGGAGCTGTGATTTTAATCTTGAAATATCAGCTTGTCTTGGTGTTAAATGAAGGCTTTGCGTGATGAAACTTTTATTTTTTTTTTCAATGTGCTGAGAGAAGAACATTTTTCACTTTGAAATGTAGCAGCAGTGATTGAGTGACAGTCTGTGACAGCGGCTCAGCACACAGAGCTGTACGAACTTCCGCTTTCGTAAAAGTCCCATTCAGTAATCTCTCAAAAAATTACAAAGAATTTTTCACATTTTTACACAAATGAATCCCAGTAATGTAATGACAGGAATGCCACCCATTGAAAAGAAGTAAAAGTAATAACAAATAATTAGAAATGTACTTGAGTGAGAGTAAAAAGTACCCACTATTAAACTTACTCTAAAAGTTTTTTTGTTTTTTAAAGTTAATCAAGTAAATGTAGCCTGTTACTACCCACCTCTGGATATGGATCTTAATTTATTTTGTTCGCAATACATAAAACTTCAATATATTGACCCATCCCTACTGATCAGTTACATAAACCCTCTCCATGATGACAGTAGTTACTGAAAAACTTCCTTTTCCTATACCGGTTCAATGTGCAGAGGCATGTCAACATCTGCCTCAATCAATGGTGTAAGTTTGGGCAAGGACCACTTGTTTTTCTGAAAAATGGGAAACTTTTTTGAAAAAGTTTGGTGCAAGCTTCAAGTACAAATGCTTTTTATAACAATATGGCTTACAGAGCCTTCATTCTGCAGTTTTTCCTCCTTTTTCTCTTCTGTCCTCTGTTTCTCCACTGCACATATCTTCAGTCCCTGGAGGCTGTACCCTCCACTCTCTTGCCTCCAATATCTTTCATCCTTTGTTTCTATTTTCTTTTTTAAAGCCATCATAACCTGTGCAGAATTTTTATGAGGATATGATCATATTTACAGAGCTTTACTCAATATTTGCATTGCCACAGCAACATTAAAAGGATAACAACAATAGTGCTTGTACTTGAAGATTTAAATCTCTTAATTTAGAAAAAGTATTTCAATAAGGCTTTGACTCTTTAGGGGATGTTATTGCATTGCATCTTTTTTATTATTTATTTATTTACTGTTGTTTGAAAAATCATAGGCATATTTTGTGTAGAGTCTCAAGAATACAAAATTTACTGTCTGTTTTCTTCTCTCTCTTTCTCTATTCTCTCTCATGTCTCAGTGCTGTTGAAGCTTCTGCTTGTTTTCCCAGTTCCCAGCTCAACAGGCAGCCTGAAAGCCAGAAGCCGCTTGGGAAAGCGAGCAGAGGGCTGTAGCCTGATATATGTGGTTTGACAGATCGAGAGGAGAAATTAGGTTTACTTGTTGAATTTAGCAGTGTATCAAGCATGAGCAGCTCTTGGCATTTAAAGGGAAAATTCACCCAGAAATATAACTTCTGTTATCATTTATGCATGACATTCCTATGGAACACCAAAGGGGATAGTTTGCAGATTGTTCACATTGCTCAAAGAACGCATACTGGAACCAACGCCTGCTAAGCTTCAAGAGATAAAAAATAAAATAAAACAAAACACGAAAGCCCCATAAAAGTAGTCTACATATAAAGTACATTGTGCGCTTTATTCAAAGTCTTATGGAGCATACAGTCTTTGGAGGGCTGGGGCTCAGGTGGTGGAGCGGTGTTGTCCACTAATCGCAGGGTTGGTGGTTCGATTCCCGGACCACACGACTCCACATGCCGAAGTGTCCTTGGGCAAGACACTGAACACCAAGTTGCTCCCAATGGCAGGCTAGCACCTTGCAGCTCTGCCGTCATTAGTGTGTGAATGTTTGTGTGAATATGTGAATGAGACGCAGTGTAAAGTGCTTTGAATACCACTAAGGTTAAAAAGGCGCTATATAAGTGCAGACATTTGCTATTAGTGTGAGGAACAGTCAGAAATAGAATTTGTAAGTTGTTATTCACTGAAAACCTTGTCCTCTACTGTAGCTTCCAAATCAGTCTTCCGCACATTCAAATTTAAAAATGTGCCATGTTGTGATTGGTTACAAGCTTGAATGAGATTTAGTTTGCAGCAAATGAGAAGAGTTTCAGTCCTTGTGGGTTTGGAACAGTGTAGATGGTGACAAACTTTTAATATTTGGGTGAACTATTCCTTCAAGAGCTTAAGCCTGCAGTAAGAGTTGAGTTGGCGTGTGATTTTCTGTAGAATGTTCAGTGGTGAATAACTGGCTTTTAAAAATATCTGTTTTGTGTTTCCTTGAGTTCAGGATGCTGGAGAATTCAGATCTGATGCAAACTATTTTTATGGAAATAGTTTGCATCAAATAAATGTTGATGGTGCTGTTGTTATTTGACCTTTTGTTTTATGTCATTACTTAGATCCCAGCTTTTAGATGTGTACTTTTCAACAGAAAAATAATGAATGAAGGGAAGGTTGCACAGATGGTACTTGTGCTGTTTTCCATGCATGTCCATGTTCAGGGGCACAAACCCTTTCCAATCACAAACATTTCCTGTGCTATGTAAATGCACCCCTGTTTATGTAGAACTACACTCTGTTTAAGCTATTATAAGGATTATAAATGTTGATGCCACTTTTCTGTGTTATGTTCTGTTTTTTAATCATGTACATTTTCCTCTAATCCTCTAATTTCCTCTAATCTGCCTTATTTTACTCTCGTTCATTTTCTCACTCATTAGATTTATCTCTGATTTTAAGTATACCCCTTGTCTGTTTTTCTTTCTCCTCTGCCTTCTATCAAGTCCAGTAATTGGCCACACTTTACTTTGAAGTTATCTCACAAGTGCTATCCCTGTGACTTGTTGTTGTTTGTTGTTAGTGCGATTGTTGGTTTTGTCAGCAGGGTTGAGGTGGGTTGCTGTGACCTGGTGTTGATTGTGGCACACTGTCAGATGGCTAATAAGATGAAATGTCAGCCCTGGATTGATACCAGCAGATATGTTTTTAGAAAAAGATCATTCTTGAATTAAAGGGAAAAATGAAAGTGGTTGTAAAAGGTTAGAGACTGGTAACTTTGTTTTAGATTATTTAATTGTACCGGTCTAACTTGTTAAACTACTACAAAGGCAACAAATTTGTACTTAATATGTTCCCTTCCCTTTTTGAGAAACAATGACTTGTTCAGTCTAAATAAGCACACATTAAATGTTTAAAAGGGTCATGACATAATCTATATATATATATATATATATATATATATATATATATATATATATATATATATATAATTGTATTATATATATATTTTTTTATTATATTCCCTGATGATAGTAAAGTTGTTTTTAGCACCAAAACAGTCATAGATTAGTTATATATAATTATTTTCCACCCTCTCTCTGGCCCTCTGTCTGAAACATTCAGTTTTAAACTCTCTGGCCTTTTAAGACTTCAGTGTAAACAGCCACTGTTCTGATTGGCTAACATTGTGCAGCCCCATCATTACAACCATATTTGAAACTCAGTCAGAAGAAAATGAACAACAAGCTCCACAACATTAAGTGTAAACCCTGAAATGTAATTTTATGAAGTACACCCAATACGCTGTATCCAAGTACATTAAGCACAGTGGCACCTTAACTATAAAACAGTCTTGACATGATTCATGAATGAAACAGTTTACTTAAACTTGAATCATGTATTGACTGGTTCATAAGCAATCCACACTGATGTCAGCCATAACACATACAATCCATGCTGAAATGTTTTGAATACACAAATGTAATACATGGTGATGTTGGGTGCTTCAACCGGATTCAACAGCAAAGGCGCTGGTCTTCACAGGAGAGACATCTCACATCTTCAGTGTTTGTTTACACACAGAATGGCATGTGTTTCCTCCAGTCTGACAGCAGTATGAGATGCATTTTTAAAAGTTGAGCTTGTACCGCTCTTAAAACACAGCACATCAAAATGAACAAAGACGTCCATCTAGTGCATGTTTTCAAAAGACCAATAATTAAATATAGCACAGATGGGTTTAAAAATGGTCCAGGACACTGTCAAAACAGCAAGAAACTGCACAGCTGAGTGAAACAGAATAGCGATCTAACATGAATAGAGTTATAAAATGACATTGTTTTTTTTAATAGTGGCGCTAGATGAATGATAAATGCTGTCTCCAGTCGGCCCTTATCCCTCTCGGGCTAATCAGCCCAATTAGGGGCCGGGTGTGTGTAATCAACCGGCCCTGCCCTATGCCCTGCCACAGACACCTTTAGTATCATTTAAATAGAGTTGATAGAAAAGTAAATAAAACCTTTGAAAGAATATTCCATTACAAGCTGATGGTGCAATCTGAGGGTGAAACCCTCGATACAGAACTAAGCATTAAATCTGCATCTAAAGGACAATTATCATGATTTGAAGGGCAGAAATAAAAAGCTTTTGGACAGGGAGGGCAGATTGTTCAAGAAAGGTTTAAGGAAGATCAATCATGTAAAAGCAGAGTAACCAGGAGACCTGCGATATGCTTGTCATCCTCTTACAATACTGTTCTGTCATCTTTACCGGAGCAATTTGGCCCCAATTCATACAGCATTTATGATTCAGAAACATATAAGATAATTCTGAATAAATCTGATAAAAATTTATTCATTAACACTTTCTTGCAACTGTAAAAAAAATATATAATAATTTGGAAACATTGTTTGAAAGAGTTTGTGAAGTGCTCTGTAGAATTTTGTTCTACAGAATGTAAAAATGTAATCTAAAAGCTTTGTAACTGCATTTTGTAACTAACAAAACTGGAATTGTTTGAAATTGAAATACATACAAGTATGTTATTGGAGAAATCAGATTTGGCTTTGGTTGTGGCCTGAAAGCATTAGAATAGAGTTGTGAATATAGCAGATTATTTGAATATTAATTTATTTGATTGTGTGTCTTCTCTTTTAGCATCTGTCCACAGCCTCCTTTACGAATCATAAATTATCTATAGCAAGTTATTTGGCTGTGTGTAATTAATTCTGGCTGAAGACCTCCATTTGTGACAGTGATTGTGTGATCTTTGATTTTCAGCACCCTTCACTCCTTCCCTCCATAATGAGCCTCGTGGCACAGGGGAACCTGTTTCTAACCTCCGGTCCTGCCATTACAGTCCTGTCTTTTACCTGCTGGACAATGGTAAGAATTTTTCCAGCCCCTTAAAAACACACACACACACTATGTGGCTCATGTGCTCCTCCGTCTGCGCGTGTGTGAGTGTTTGTTTTGGGGTTGCATGCTGAAGTAGAAGTAGCTTTACTCGAAGTGCCCCGTGCCACAATCTGTGCCACTGAGATGTTAGGTGTGTGTGTGTGTGTGTGTGCTTATATGTGGGCATTTCTGGCATGTATGTGATTGGAGCATGATAGTAAATAGTAGGCTATAATATGTAGTGTCTTTTTGTGTGTGTGTGTGTGTGTTTGTGTGCATTGATGAATGAGATTGTGAGTGTTGCCCAGACAGAGCATTCATAGTTTCAAATTACCCTAATACATACATTTAAATATGTATAGACCCTAATATTATATATTTTCTAGTTACTGTATATATTGTTTTCTTGTGTAGTTGATATTGACTGAATTAATACCTGAATATTTAACAGAAATTCAATTGTCTGAAATTAACAGGTATGCTTGGACTTAGTTAGAACCCAACAGGTTGTCACAGGTTTTTCTTTGCAAAGTGAAAGAATGAGAACATTTGCTTTTTCTGTCCATGAAGCTATGTGTTTGTAGGCTCCTACAACATCAAGACTCAAGACAACTCTTAATAATTTGTAAAAGATGGCAAGATCTTTTATTACAAAACTTTTATTTCCATAAAGACCAATCCAATAAACAAACAGTATTTAACATGTATAAAATACAGTCAATTTAGCACCTCCAATCCAACACTTTATTTTAAGAAAGGAAACATCTTAGAAAAAAATTGTGTATTCATTCCATATTTTTTTAAACATGTATGTACATGAAATGTAAGAGAAATTTTAATAACATTGTTCTTTTTTTTTTTTTTTTTTTTATATATGGGACTAAAAATGTTATGTTTTAATCAAGCCATCTTGTAAAATGTCTTACTATTTCGACATCTCATACTATTATTATGACGCATTTTAACACTCACCCATAGACAACAAGACTTGCATCCAGAGACTTGCATCACTTTAAGTGATAAAATGGCTTGCCATATAGGACCTCCCCACGAACTCGCTGGCGGGTTTAAATAATACTTAGTGCATTATAAAAAATCAATACAATGGCAAGAGGTGAAATAATTAGCATTATTGTTGCTACCATGTAGGCTTCAAATGAGTTTAATATGTAATCTTGCCAAAATTTGTTGTAACAATGTGTTGAATGTTTTAAGCATGTCATAGAAGTTAAAACTTGCCATGGAAGGCAAAGCAAATGCTGTGTAATGTATAACTTATGGCTACAAGAATAAGCATTAAGTTTATGCTAATAATGCATTGTTCACATTTGGTAATGTGCTACATGTAAATGTCCTTGCGTGTTGGCTTAATTAAAAAATATAAATGAATAAAAAGAAAAATACAAAGGTCACTAAATTGGTGCTGCTAATCAGTGACAGTCTTTTGGCAGGCAGAAGTAAATTAATGTATTTTTGATAAACCGCTTACAAGAGGTAGGCTAAAATGTAAAAGTAAAATTAACATAATTACATATTTTATATGATCAAAAGAGACCTTGTGACTCAAAACTACTAATGCATGTTTGTGAGAGTGAGAAAGAGTTTGGCGTCTGCATCTTTAGCAAACTCCTAAAGTATATTTCACATCTACAAATTAGTGAAAGATGACTTGAGCTAAAAGGAAAGGAGTCAGTAATTCATGCAAATTGCAGTGCAGGGTGCAGAAGACAGCTTTTGAGATCAATCCAAAGCAATTCTAAATTAATGTTCATCGAAGCCATAGTGCTCAGAATGTTCTAACGAGCAGCTAAAGGACCACTGAAATTCTGCCCATGGAGAAGACAATAATACAGGATGGCCACTGGAGGGCTGACATTGACATCAGCGGATGCCAGCTGTTATGCTTGCCATTTTAGCTGTGCCACTGGATTACAATAACAACTGAGGTCCAACATGGGTTTATTCAGACAGAAATGGGACTATACAGGCAACACACAAAACATTTAATGTGTTTCTCTCATGTCAGCATGTAGGTAGTTTGTGCTTTCTCTATTTTTGCCTTTCCTTAATGTTTCCACACATGCTCATGCATATGCAGGCTGATCCTATTAGTGTCAAGAGTAATGGGAGGGATTCCACATCTAAGGCACAGGTTGTCGATCCCGGAATTTTAATTACTTCCATTTCCAGGAGCAATTTCCTCTTTGCATTACCCTCAAATCCTGTTCATCTCCACATCCATGGAAGGAGAGGGGGGAGAGAGAGAGAACGATACAGTCAAATCTCTTTACAATTATATGCTGCTCAGTTTTTTCTTACTCAAAGTACATTCACAATAGAGCTATATTTTTTTTAATACATTTTTATTTTGTGCAACTGATATCTGAGGAGATTTCAAAAAGCAGTGCTTTAAAGATACTGTTAAATCATTATTGGAATTTTTACATGAGAATGTACGCACTAATATTGGCTCATAAAACATACTACAGGACAAGCCCTGCAATATGTATCTCCTAAATCCTGTTCAAGTATGAAAATGTATCAACACAGGAAAGAACATTGCACTTGTCAAACCATTTAATTGGGTCTTTCAATGGAAAAGCATTAGTGAATGCTGAAAATTTTAAATTGCACCCACTTTAAAAACATTTTATTCAAATAATGCTTAGGAGGCAAATGTCATCTTGGGAAGTATTCTGAGATTGCAATGACAGATACTTTTTCTGGTGTGCTGATAGAATGCGTTAGATAATGGAGACATTATTTGGGATAACATTTTTAAAAATGATACATCTATTTTTTCTCTGTTAAATCTAATTTCTGCAGAGATCTTATCACATATTGTTCCTTAGAAATTCAGCAAAGCGCACACTCTAACCTTTGTGGTACAAAATGCTTGCAAAATGTTGACTTCTCCTTTATTTATCTCTTTATGCTTTGATTTGAACCGTTGTGTTTGTTATGTTTAGCTACAGTATTTATTTGTCTGTGTCTGGTTCTTGTTAGAGGTCGATCGATAGTGGATTTTGCCATTACCAATAACTAAGGTGGCAGAAAAGGTTGATTTAGGCATTTACCTAAAAAGGTTGAAAAGGCATTTACCAAATTAAGCTTTTTATAGCCACATTCACTAGATTAAAACTACTGGCAACTGTTGGCATAGATTTTTTTGCAGATAACGTCATGTTACTAATGTAACATCCGTTCCCTTCCTGTCACTCACTCGACGTTATGTTGATATAGTGACACTAGGGGTCGCTCCTGGGCGCCCCAGATATCTCTGATATTTGAGAAAAGATTTTTCAAACCTTTGTTGCCTGGAGGGCGAGATTGGTCGCTGAGCACAGCTCCTGCATTAGTCCTGGGTCAGGACTACTTGTGCAGTTCTTTAAGTGACTTGGCTTGGTGCACCTGCAGGAATGCAATGGCATGCAGGGCGGAGGCGGCACATCCAGCAGCGCCATAGTCCTTAGCCACCAATGACAACGTAATCCTACAGGCCCTGGATGGGAGCCTTGGACGACTCTGCCAGGTGGCGGCGCTCTGCGTGCACAAGTGCACCGCTACCGCCTGATCCACCTGAGGAATTGCCGAGTACACCCTTGCCGCCCCAGCATTGAGGGTAGTGGAGGAGGTCACAAATCTGGTTCGGGCAGTAAAAGGTGCCCGCCATGACCGTGTAAGTTCCTCATGCACTTCCGAAGAAGAAAGGAACTGGGGCAGAGCGTGGCCATGAGTCCAGTCGAGTCATCTGTGTCAGACATGACGAACCTGCTCTCTGACGCTGCAATCGACAGATCATCCTCTTCATGAGCCCCGAATGAAGCCGCAAACCAGCCCTCCAGTCTCATCCCAGAACTCATCCGGGGTATACAAGCGTCCTGGGGTATGGGATGTCTGTGTGGGGTTTCCCGGCAGTGAGGCTCCCATTGAAGTCCCCAGATTGCCCCCCGTGCTTACCGACTCCGCCTCATACCTGTAGGTAGAAGGACCAAGCCGGGGAGCCGCTAGGGTGGCTTTCCCTCTGACGAAGGAAAGCAGTGACCGCAATGTAGCCATGGTCATACTCTCACAATGAGGGCATGAACCATCCACCAAAGCCGTCTCCACGTGAGTAGTACCCAAGCACGTTAGACAGCAATCGTGGCCATCAGAAGCGGAGAGATAGCGACTGCAACCAGGAATAACACACAAATGAAAAGGCATCTTAAAGACGCTTTCGTAAGTGCCGCTCTTTTAGTTGGAAAATCTACTCTTTTTTTTGAAAATACACTCTTTTGCTGCTGATGCGCCTAGGGGTGTGTCTCTGCACAACACCAGTGCGAGAGGGGGAGAACCGCTGCAATGCGCCATAGAAACCAAAAGCTCGTAAGAGCGAGAGATGAATGGCTGGCAGAGTATTTCAGGTCAGTGAAGTACAACCGCTTGGCTCTGAAGAAGTAGTCTGAATGAGTGGTTGCATTCCAGCTCCTTATATACCCGTATGTCCGGGCAGTGCTGGACTGGTAGTCTGGCATACCTGGCATTTTTCCGGTGGGCCGTTGCACTTTTGGGCTGATCAGCTGTGTAATGGCCATTGGGAGAACCGAGCAGGCCGGTGGTTCGGCCGTGAAACGTGCTGAATGGGCCTCGATAAGCAACAATGAGCTGCCACGTTATGCAGAATGGACCACAAAACGGCGCCGCGATATGCAGAATAGAACAGCGAACCCCCCCATCATTCAACAGTTGGGCCAGTTGCCACGTAAAATCCCGGGCCGATTTCTCTTCCCAGTCCAGTCCAGCCCAGTCCACGTCGAGTGAGTGAGTGACAGAAGGGTCCAAGTTCCAAGAAGCAACTATCAGCACCGATGAATTGGTAAAACCGATATATCAGTCTACCTCTAGTTCCTTTGCGCTTCGTGTGATATACTATACTACAGATCCTAACTGTTCCCTTTTACTCTTAATTTTACAAATTACAGATTTTAAATGCATGCATGAGTTTGTTTTGTGTTTGTGTATATGTACCTGTAAACAGAAGAGTACAGATGAAACTCCGTTGTCTGGTGGCAGTATGCGATTGGGCATGACCGTCGAATACAACGTTACACGCCAATGTGTGCACATGCATGTGTTACACAAGATTATTTACTTTATTTCATTAAAATATAATTTTAATTTTATAGATTTTAATTAAGATGAATTATTTATTTCCTTGACGTCTGCACCTTTTATCTTTTGTTTAGTTTTCTTAAATGGATTAATTGCCCCTTTCTGTCCTATTTTGTTTTGTTTCAGTCAAGGGACCAGGCAGAAAGTTAAGTCTACCCACAGATCTTAAGACTGATCTTGGTACGGTAGGCCAAAAGCGAGCAGTTCTTTTTCTTTATTCTTGCCTTCGATTCATCAAATTTCTCTGTTTTCATCCTGTTAACAATGACATGATGAATCCCCTTGTCTTTGCATTTTAAAGTTATTGTTTGATGTATTGTTGTACTTTTATTTGATCACATTCTTTCAATTTCTTCTCATTTGAATTCGTGAAGGGGAGCAAATTTCCTTCCTCACATCTCTGCGTGTGGTCTTTTTTAATTATTAATTTCCTTTTTTCAATGCTTTTAGATGTACATTTTGCAAGTGTTTACAAAGGTGGTTTGTTCACTTATTCTTAAGTTGAGAAGAGTACCACTCTAACAACTCGCTCCTGCTCTTTCGCGATTGGTTCATCCTTTAACTCTAAACGCCCTTGATCCATCGCAATTGGATCATCCTACACCAAAGACCATGCTCTAACCCTGTTGGATCATTCTCTAACTCTATGAAAGCCTGCTCCATTGTGATTGGATCATCTTCTACCGCTGAACCGACATGCACTAATGTAATGAGACTGGAAATGATCTTGCCTCATCATGACTTGGATCATTATTCAGCCTTTATGGAAATACTCCGATATGTCTCACTCTATATCTTTGTTTCAGTATCTCTCCTTATTCTCTTTTAATTTCCCTCTTGAATGGCTTTTTTTTCATGCTAGGCTGTGACTATGCATGTGACATGCCTCTCGCCGAGAGCTGAACCCTTTCCTCTCCAATTTCTTCTGCCAAATCTGACCTAATATGTAATAATGACACATTTCCTCAACAGGTTAAACTATGCTGAATTACAATGGAAAATAGACTGTCTGAGCCATGAATGATTATACTTGTTTTAAATCCTCTAAGGTTTAGATTTGTACTTGCTGAGAAATGTTATAGAATAACTGAGAAAGCACAGTGGAGTCATTTTATAATGTAAAAATACTATCTTAATGATTTAAGTTCTGGATACATAAAGAAATATATATTTTTTTAGTTTCTCTTCCTAATAATACCAACTTAGACCAGCATGAATTTCCATGCTGTATGCATGTTGTGATACAACATACATTAGTGTTGTGGTGTAGAACTGTCTCCCCTTGAATGCACCAGGGTTGCAATTGCAACTAGATGTGCTATTCTAAACCTTCAATTGCAATATTTTAATGACCCTGAGCACATTTAGAAACATTGACCCTCTGCCCCGAAGACAGGCATAAAGATGTTTGCGGACTGGGCTTTCTAATCCTGCTTCTCTCATGTGGTCTAATATGAGCCTGCATTCTCTAACTTGTTATCAACAGCAAGTAACATAATGTCACAGCAGGCTTTTAGTACTGTATGAATTACAGTATGAGCAAAAAGTGCTTATTTCAATGTGATGCTCCAGTTGTCACTTTCATCCCTTTCTTATCCTGGGCAGTACTACTTATACTGTCATCTAATATCAAGTTAAAGTTATTGTAGGATATTTCTGCAATGCTTGCAACTTTGTCTATCTACTTTTCATCTGTCTTGGTTCCAGAAGTATTTTTCCCATTCTTTTTCACCATAATGAAAGAAAAATTCAATTAAAGGCCCCAGCAAACTCACAGCAAAGTGCTTTTTTGTTCTTTGCTCAGAGTCAAAAAGAAGTTTGAAACACCTGAGCAATGACATACTGTTTGCAAACATTTAGACACCCACCACGCTGCTTTGGGAGGCATTAAGAGATACATTTAAATATGAGGACACTCAAGAGTACATGTAAAACATAAACTAATTTGACATTTAAAATGTGTTTTTAATGACTTTATGCCTCGTTCCATGTATAATTACCACAAGATCAGCTAAAGAAGCTGTTTTAACGAGTTGATGATTATTTTAGTTTATGTATTTGCAGTTGATAATGTGAAATTTTTAATGTTTAACTTGGATGTATGCATGTATGGTGCTAATATACTATACGCAGTCATAATATGTGCAGATAACACTCTGTTATTGAAATTTATGATGGCATTGATACTACTGCAAAAATGGGTGTATGAATAAGTGTTAAAGGGTAGAATAGACAAAAGAATCATGATAGGGATGTCTTAATTTGGGCAGATGTGTGAATGGCTTTTGGCTGCAGTTGGCACATGAGTGAATGGGCACTTCAGAGTATTTGAGTAGATTTGATTCCTTTTGTAGACTAATTAAACATTACAAACATTACACAAGCATAACATATTCTTGGAAAATGTCTGTACTCGAATGATCATTCAGATGTAGGTAAATTTGCACCAGCTTGCTAATATTAACTCTGTATGCTGGTGTGTTCATGATGACTGATCTTAATTGATTGACTGGGATTAGCTTTTGGCCTCAAAGTAGGAGGAGCTCCACGTCACACCTACAAATGATGTGGACCAATGGCAGCAAGAAGGTGTTTTGCATGTCGTAAGAAGATTTCTGAATGTTCGCCCTGGCGATCTGGAGAACACCACTTTCTTTTTGGACAGATTTTGTTCTAAATTATGTCACACCCTTCTTTGATTTTGTGGGAAGTGTGCAGGGGCCTTAAGAGTTCTAAGCCTTGAACCAGACCAACCAGCTCTGATATGAATCACAACTTTACAACATTTTATATTAAGCAAAAAGTATTTGAAAACTGGACAAAAGGTACAAGAGTATTTCAATTATTTTGTAAGGGAGGGAACTATGCAAGATTTTGAAATCCACTGAGTTGTGGCTTATATAAAAGCGCTCATGGTAGTTTTGTCTTGAAAGGGGTTTATATTGTCATTAAAAATTAATTTCTCTTTGGAGGAAATGAATGGGATTTTTACTTCCTAAGCCCTAATGTTCTGCTTTAATATTATGTAATAGCAGAGAAATATAACTTCATGACAAACAACATGACTATCAAGTCAAGTGTGTAAAAAAGTTGGAAATAAGCTAAATGTAGTCTTTAAAATGATAAAGTTTAACAGACTCACTACAGATGGTGTTCTCAACAGTGCTTTGTTTCCCCATGAGTCAGTGTCAAAGTTTTGAATGCAAAGTCTTCAGTGCAATATCAAAAATACTGAGTAGAAGTAGGAATCCTACGGACTTGAAATATCAGTAGACAGCCATGGATTTGGATGGCTGCGTTGGCATGAAATTGATTGAAAGATACGAGATGGAGAAAGGCAGAGAGTATTTACAGCTATATTCTCAAAATAGACAGGATTCAGTCAGAATCCTGAGATATATCCGAAAGGCTCTGGTTTCTGGATATTTCCGCAGGTAGGGACCAGTGAGTTGTGTTGAAGGCACTGTTGTTAAATGTGCTGTTTTATATGCAGCTCAATATCAACTAGACCTCCATTAACTTTCTGCATAAACCGTGTCTTGTGTCTGAGTTGAGAAAGTATGAGAAAGCCTCTCTGAATGCCTGATTCTTTTCAGCACTTCTGTCATTACCTGTTTTCCTGTCTCCTCAAATCTTTCTTTTCAGATATTTTTTTTAAATCTTTTACTTGATATTTCTTTTTTACTTTTCAAATCTTTTAATATCTTTTCTTTTGGAATCACCAAAATTCAATTGGGCTAATTATTGCTGCTGTCATGTGACCGCCTCCTTTTACTGTTCTCTCTTTCATTTGTGGCTGCATTATTTTCATCCCACAGACCTCTTCACCTCTCTTTCTCTCTCTGTTTCTTATTTCAGTTTGGTTTCTTGCTAATGCTATGCCCATTGTTACAGATCATGTGAATGGACATTGCAATAGCCCCACCTCCCAGCCCTGTCCGTCTGGGAGGGCCAGAGTCTCTGGGGGCCCTGAAGGGCCACGCCTCGCTCGCAGAGGGCCCGGCCGACCACCCTTCCGCAAGGCCCAGTCCGCCGCATGCATCGAGGTCTCTTTGCCTGTGTCCTCCCTCACCGAAGGTGTGTGCTTGTTCTCCAGCTCCTTTATCCCTTTATTACATGTATCTATTATTCCCATATCTCCACTACCCCCTCACCCCTCCTGCATGTTTAACATTCATCAAAGGATACAAGGACAAGGGTGGGGTTTTTATTGTGTTTTTTGACGCTCTGATTTGATTGCCTTTTCTTGCTGTTTATTTTTTTATTTTTTCTGCTCTGTTGGAGAGATCGGTAAAAAGCCTTAACATGCCATGCAGGAAACATACCCCTTTTGCAGCTAAGTAGTGCTGGTGCTCACACGGGGATCCATGGACATCTCTCAGAACCAGCCTGCATTTCCATTGAACTTTAGAGTAAAAACAATGCTGTTACTGACTGCATTACATCAAAACCTGCCTCCACACAAACGTGGTGCTTTGTGATCTTGGTTTACAAGTCCTACTCAGTTTAGAGAACAAATTTTAACATCCAAATAAAATTGTAAATTAGCATCTTTATGCTGTTGGGTTTAATGTTACAAATGATAACTGTGTTGATATTCAGTACAACAGCTCGATTGCAAACTTTTATACTACAGCTCTATAAAAAAGAAATTAATCTAAAGATACTTACATTTTAGACCCAATATAGCCAGTTATTTTGTCTATTTATGCTGTGCTTATGAAAATAGCTCCAGTCGATGTCAAAGCCGGATTAACCATTGTGTGTCGCCGAGCTACACTGCAAACAAAGAAATGCGGAATGATACAAAAGGTGCGTCCCAAACCGCACTTTTCTACGCCATTTTGTTGTTTAAGTAGTGTGAGTAGTATGTCAACACTGAAAATGCAGCAAAAAGAAGTGTACTTTAAGTACCTGGATGATGCACTTTTTCATCCGATTATATGGAGTGAGGAATGTTGGACACTTCATGCTTTGCCATAAATAGCTGAAGGGTTCAGTTACCTGACTGCGCTGCTTGTCTGACAAAACGGTTGTAAATAATGAAGAATGTAGCAGCTAGCAAAACTTCAGTGGAGACAGCACCTTACAAATGTCAGTTAAATGCTTTACCATCACTCCAAGCTGAATGTCCAAGCTGAAGTGTTGAACTGAGGTTTGCTAATGCGCTAAAGCTAGTGGCAACACATCACATGCACTTGAACTTTTGGCACACTTTGAAAATTCATACACTATATGGCTGTGCATAGTATATTTTGAAAGTGCATAGTGTATGTGTAGTTTGGGATACAGCTAAACAGTGTTAGAGGACCAGAATTGTTGTATTATATTGAAATATATCATTTAAAAAAATTATAGCAATAAATTCACACATATGATATGTAATTTAAAAAAAAAAAAAATTCAGACAGGTAAAATAAAGTGCTTGGCATAGTTTTTCAGTGTAATAAAATACAGTAGGGGAATGGGATGTCCATCAACTGAAGAGCTTCAAACACTTACAGCACTGACTGCTTTGTTGATTATATTGAGAGAAATCTAGTTACAGTAGGATTATTGAATATGTGAGAGAAATCTAGTTACGGTACATTAGCCACATTGTTTTTATTCAAACATCTTTGTCGGTCATGGGGATAACATTAACCTGTCCCATGGCATCTGACATTAGTGGTTCCTGGTTTAAGACCAGAAGGTTTAAGGGCTTGACCCAGAGACCGTTTTTTTCTGGCCCAAAACAACCTTTTCTTCAGTGTAAATGCAGGGAACGATGTCAGATTGGGTACCAGCATCAGTGCTGGCATAATGTCATTGGAAAAGGGGTAACAGTGTACCTTTTTTAATCACCAATTTCCATTTTGCATTTTCGCTGCTGAAACCTGACATTTTTGTGACAACTTTTTGTGATCCCATAATAGGTTTGTGTAATGAACTGTAATTAAACTTAAATCCCATTTATCCTGACTTAAGTCAAATTAGAATAAATGGGATGAATTTTGCTAATAAGTTCATTTTATTAACCATCCACCTAAAAGTAATTTGAAAAAAGAAGAGTAAAGCAAAAAGAAGAAAGAAAGAAATGGCACAAACCTTTCACAGTGTGACTCACAAAAAGGACTTGGCTTTTCAAGCTTTGGTCCCTTTTATGTTTGAGACCATATCTGTGCTTCAAACATGGAGGCTGAAGCAGTCACAGCTATGAGCCTAATTTTATGTTGTGCTTTTAATGCTTTTAATTACTGCCTGTACATATGGTCCTTCGACAGGTGGGTTGGTGATGTGAATTGAAAAATTAATGTAGGCCATTTTTGTGGAACGTCGCTTTGATTTTACTTTAAACAAATATTACATTTATGGGCTCATTCTTTTTCTTTGACCATTTTTCTCTATGAGAAATGTTGAAATTGTAGCATAATGTGGAATTCGTTAGAGAAAATGTGCAGAGAATTTAAATGAAGCAAGTTGGACGATGCCACATGATGCTTTTCTACAAAACACATAATTAAAGTGTGCAAACTTTTAAAGGTTTATGCATATCACTGCCACATTCAAATTTTGAAGTGTCTTGGTGTGAGTATGTTACATGTCAGTATGTTAATTCTTGAAAGTAACAAGGAGCCCTACTTTAAAGGGGTCATATCATATCAAAAGTTCATTGTACTATGAAAATGCAATTTAAATTTCAGAACTCAAAACTTCATCTCCAGTCCAAAAAGACCATTTATTGAAATTAAGCTGAAGAAAGACTTGTTCTTAACCCCTGCAACTTCAGATTGGCCCACCCAAATCATGGTGAGTTAATAAAGAGGATGTAAAATAGATATTATTATTCCTAAACACCAGAAAAACGAATGAAATTGGAGTAAAATGTGAGAAATCTGTCAAACCTTGTGCTGTTCGTAGCTCTGCAAATTCTTATGAATGATCCCTGTGTTAGAACCTTTTAACAAGATCTCTGATCTTAGCAATTCACACTGAAATGTGCTGCTTAAAGGGTTTTGTGAATATGTCAATGTTATGTATGCTTTGGAAAGAGGCTATTATTGAAGGATGGGGCAGCACATCTCATTTCTCATGTGAAGAGAGTAATTACAATTGAGCCTTAAAGACTTAACTCCAAGGGTTAGAGAAAATGTATGAAAAAAAATAAAATAAATACTTTACTAACATCATAAGTGGAAGTCACAGGAAGTCAGAGCACAGGATATAATCCATGTGAGATGTTGTCGATTGGTTCTTTAATTCACCAAACTGGCTTTCAACTGATTACAAAGTATAGTCAGGTCAATACTGGTGTAAAAAACAGCACCATTACAATTTGAAAAAAGTAATATTTGATCAAACCTAGACAGGCTCCAGCAGCCATCTCTCCAACACCTTATCCTTGAGTAATCATGCTAAATTGTTAATTTGATACTAGAAAATCACTTGCCATTATATCAAACACACTTGAAAGCTATTTGGTTCATTAAATGAAGCTTAACATTAAACAATCTTACAAAATGAATAAAAATTTTCACAATTACTCACCTTTAGCACCATAAATAGAATTCTATCATTACACATCTGTTAATGGACTGTTCGATATTTTAATTGGACTTACATGGATTATTGTTAGCGAACGTGGACATACATGGTTTTCTTATCATGGGTTCTGGTGGCATTTGTTTAATTACAGACTCGAGTCTAACTGTTCATGTTCACAGAACTTAGTTGGTAGGTTATGGATTGCTAGAGAATTTATTTTTGAATATAATCTGAGCTTTCATTTACTATTTAAGATCGAAATCAGTTTTGAGTTTTATGTCCGTTTGTTGAGTGGACAGTTCGTTTTCGAGATGCATTTTCCAGGGTCCAACGCATAAATTGCCTGTAAGAATTAGCTTTCACTCGCTGTTTTGTGAGGATGTAAATCTGTCAACCGGATATAGCTGGTGTAGTCTACTTTATAAAACCACCTGACATTGTGCGTGCATGAATGGTTTAGGTTGTCAGGGAAATCACAGAGCCAGCGTGATGTAGGCAATCTCTTCAATACATTTCAGCTGGACAGCTGAGGTAAATAAGTTGATGGACATACACGGTTTTGATGGACACTTCTCAAGGCCAATGGAGATACTTGTTAAACAGATAACCAGATTAAACATCTTTTCATTAGTCATTTGGATGCACAGTTGAAACACTAGAAATAGAGTCATTCTACGTCTTTTATCTCATGTAAATTCTCTGTCCTCGTCAGTCATAAATATCCTGTGCACTGACTTCCTGTCATTCACTAATCCAATCGCAGAAATAAGCAGCATCTCTTCCAACACTGTCATCTCTATCTGTAATCCTGTTTACAAGAGGATGCCACCCAGGACAAGCCAAGGATGTCTTTAAAACGTGGATAAAGCTAGTTGTTAGCATTCTCATTCATCTTAATGGCAGCTGCTTGGCTGACGCAGCCCCTCCTGAAGGACACAATTTTAAATCTGACATCTTTGCTCATGGGAACTCAGTTCCAAATCCAGGATTTTTCAGCTAATCACCTGCTGTAAAATCCATTTTACTTTCTGGAACAAAATGCTAACTGGCTGTTTTAAAACTTCCACTGGTGACTGACTATTCTGAGCTATGGAAAAAATGTCAATTACACACTTTTAAGTGTGTATATCTAACTATAAAATAATAAAATATTTGTGATTTATATGTTCCTGCTCATTTCTTTCAAAAGAATACATGGTTAATTTTGAAACCTCTTGAGAAAATTGATAGTTTTTTCACGGTGATTGGAGCATCCCCGGATTACAAGCTGCGTATTGCCTTTTTAACCAATGAATTTTTTCGAACCACCGTTATTTTCTTTTTCCATCTTTTATGTTTTCACCTGGAGTTCTGACAGTTTTGCAAGCACCCTTAAAACCCTTCTATACAGACTCAGCTTGACATTTTTAATTGAAAACTGTCTTGATATGCAAATTAATCAGAAAAATTACTCACTTTTTGGTCTAGTTATAGACATGACTTAATTTTCCCTCCCCTTGGAAGACTGTAATTGTTCGTTAGAGGACTGCCTACCACTTCTTTGGTCTCGAGGCATGGAGTGTGTCCCTATCACTACAGTAACAGGCATGCAGTGCCGCAGTGGGGTCGCTGAGATAATTAAAGGTCAATTAGCAGCAAGGAGAGCCAGACCATTGCTAATGAGACACGCTACAGGAAGAGAGAGCTGCAGGAGCCATGAAGGCTGGGATACGTAGTCTCATATAAACAGGCATGAAGGGTAAAAGAGACACACATGCACACTTTTTGTTTTGTTTTCCAGTAAAATAATATCTAAACACCAGGGCTGCCGCTGGCCAAATTGATGCCCTATGCAGAGTTCCAGGTGCTGGTGGTGCCCCCCTAGGGAGTTGGTGCCCTACGCAGACTGTGTAGTCTGCTTATAGCGGCGGTACTGCTAAACACCCTTAAAACCAGATACATTTATTTGAAGCGAGACACAAAAGTCATGGGTACAATTCCCAGTGAACACACACAGATAAAATGTAAACTTGGATGCACTTTAAGTCAGTTTGTAGAAAAGCCACAGCCAAATGCATAAATGTAAATGTAGAGGCAAAATGACAAAGACATTAAGGGCAATCTAACAAAATTTAGGAGACGTTATGCATAAAACAAGAAAGAAACCATTTGATTTATTTTAAATTAAGTGTATTCAAATATTTACTTTCTTGTTTTAAGCATAAAGCACAATTTTATTGAATTTCTATGAAAACAAGACTTAATATCTTATGAGTTCCTGGAGCTGTTAGAGCGCAAGCAAAGGCAAGTTCATGAGTAGAGATTGACCGATAATCGGTTTGAATGATATTTTAACTGATATTTACACTTTCCCACTTAATCGGTTATCAGTTCTTCAATAACGAGTTAACTGATTAACATTAACACAAAAATGTTGCATGTTGCAACTACATGGAGTTCAAGTCATTCTTTGTAGACACTATATTATTTGCATAATGAAGTTTCATAAAGCAGTTCACCTTAAGAGGTTAGTGATAAATGATTAACTTGTCATTGTGCCTATAAGCAGAATTAAAACAAGAATTACAAAGTTAGTGTCCGATAACCAAAATTATGTATTTTGGTTATCGGACACTAACACACAAAAAGAAGGCTATGAGTTTGATTCCCAGGGAACACACATAATGATAAAATGTATACTCTGAATGAGTTTTATGTCACTTTGGATAAAAGCTTCAGACAAATGCATCCATTTAAATAAGATAAATGCTAAATGTATCTTATTTTATGGATTTTTTCATATTTTAATTGGTTAAGCAAGACAAAATACTGATAACCATGTAGAAAATGACATTGTGCAGAGTAAGCTACAAAGTTAGAAAACAGATCTAGGCATGATAGACAAGCATAAAAAAGGCTCTAAATAAGACACACAATTACAGAAATGTGTCACAAGCTGCAAGTAGTGAACAGGTGGACGGACATACACATAGGAATGAAGATTACATAGCAGCAAGCACACTGAGTGACTGAACTTGCATACTCAAACTCAAAACACTAGTCTATGCCATGCTGGTAAAGCCACATGACATTAAAAAGGAGAAATTGAGAAATCCAGCAGACTGTGAAAAACGATTTTCACTAAAAGGGTTTGCTCGTCCCACAGAGTGAGTGCATTGTTGGTGTTTCTAATAAAAGGTTTGTCATTTAGCTCTCCTGATTGACAGCCAGTGACCTCAGCAAAGGAGTCCCAGAGAGAGAGGGAGAGAGCGAGCAAGCAAGGAGATCTTTTCATCATGAAATATTCACACTAACAGGCTTAACAGGATAGATACGATTATAATTATGTTCACTGTCTCTGCAGATACAGGTGCTGTCGGTAATAGAAAAGGTCAATTTGTATGCCTTTATATAAACCTGGATGTTATTTTGTTTATGACCATTTGACACTGTGTGTGTTAGAGAATGTGATTGGATTGTTTGATATTGCCTTCTTTTGTTTAAGGAATAGTTCACCCTAAAATGAAAACTCATTTACGTTTGTTTTTTAACACCCATATGGCTTTCAGTGGAACACAAAAGGAGAATTCTTCTGAGAACATACAATTTCCATTTTGGGGTTTACTATTCCTTTCATTCTTTGATCCATTGATCCACACACACACACACACACACACACACACACAGAGAGAGAGAGAGAGCTACAAGCATCTTAACCTTGATGCAACCCTCACAGCCAAGAAATTATTCCATTCTGCCTATACATACTTTTACATATGTTGTCTGTTGGACATACTGAAGAGCTGTGATCAGGTATTTTAAGATTATTGACCAGGCTGTCAGTGTTTCAAAAACTACAAAAGAGAAAAAAGGTCTTTCGTTCTTTCTTTCTTTCTTTCTTTCATGCATATCAGTTTATCTGTTTCTCTTCCTCTTTCTCTCTGTCTCTGTCACTCTCCGTATACTGTCTGTGATGGTCTGGTCGTGTTTTTATGTTTTGGTATGCGTCTGATATTTGTGTGTATTTACGTGTCATTATATATGTCACGTGGGCGTATCTACGTGTGTGATTGTGACCGTTGGCATGTTGTGCTTGTATGCATGTGAATGTACGTTTGGTGGATAGGTTATCCGTCCCGACGAGCCATGCTGCAGCAGTTACACGGAGTCAGTATGTACTCTCATGATGAACAACGCATCACCACCTACTCCTGGAACGAGAGAGGTAAGGAGAGGCATACAAGGGTCACAGGGTCATGACCCAACGCATGACCCCGTCTCGCTCCGTCCCGTCCTGTGGCTCACAGTCGCTTGGTCAGACCCCCCCCCCCCCCACTCACATCAAGTTAAATCTTGATTCGAGTCTTCACCTTGCTCTTTATCTTCAGATTTTGGATTTACACTATAGCTGCTATCAGCTGACTATTATAATAATGTCTGCTTTGTGTTCTACACCAGCCTCTGTCAATCTTCTGTGTTGTCGGCTTATAGTCGTCTGTCCGTCCCATGCACTCTGACATCTCTAGGACACAGATTTAATCTAGTCCTGGACTATGTGTGATAAACCATTAACTGTGCAGTTTAGTCCAAGACAGTGCTTAACCTGTTTCAGGAAAACTGTTGATTCTGCAGACATGTCAGTATCATTAAAAATGTATGTTGTCATCAATGTAGAGCTGAATGTTATGAGGTCATAGGGATAAGTAGGAGGGTCATTCTCAGGAAATGGTGCCATTTCTGTGTGTAAAAGTGTGTGTTTGTTTGTGTGTGTAGGGGTGGGGGGTGGGGGGATTTGGGTGGACAAAATCCAAGGACATTTTTGTAGGTTACAAACTAATTGCAAGGTATACTATAAATGTGGTTTATAAGTAAATTTCTAGTGTCCCCATAATTCAAATCACTTAAAAAACATATTAAATGATGTTTTATTGACAATGTAATAAAGCAGACATTTTTTTGTGAGGGTTAGGTTTAGGGCTACGGTTAGGGGATCGAGTCTTTAGTTTGTACAGTATGGAATTAATTATGTGTTTGGAGAGTTGTGATAAGGATAGCTGCACCAACTTTCATTCTCTCAACAAATCACTTTCATTCCATCACTGCCTAACCCATGTTCTGACATTACGACAAAATGTCCCACAACATTTCCTAATGATGGGTTTATGATAAAAAATCATAGTGCAGTTTTGTATGATGGGATAGACAGGAATCTCAATGGAAAACACTAGTCAAGTTCTAATATAGTCTAGGGTTTTCTATGTTATTATTGATGCTTTATGGTAATGCAAAGACATGATAACTAATAATTAAAAAGACTGGATGTCACACAAGATATGATATAATGACACCAACAAATCTTATATATTATTATTATTATTATTATAAAAAACACCTTTGCCTGGTTTATTTTCCACAATCTGATGTTAATTCGTTGGCAAGTACAGTATAAACTTGGCATTCTTCAGTTTAAGTGGGAGGGAGAGTTTTGTCTAAATGGATGAATGAAGAATATATCAGGAATAAGCAGATAGTCTTTTTTTTGTTTGTGTGTGTGTGTGAACTTGACCTTTTGAGTAAGCAGTAGATATGAACCTGAAAGCAATTCAAGGTCAACAATATTTGTAAGATGCCATAACAGGTGTGAATAAATTTGGAATTGTGAGATTGTGTGCTGTGCGTTCTTTCTCTGTGTTTGAATGTGTGAGTAAAATATCTACATGTGCGAACGTGGGAAATGCAGTCTCAGAATTGTGTGTGCACGCAGTATGTTTGTGTGTTTTTATGTGTGTCAGCCTGTATAGTATGTCAATTATTAATTCTGATTTGCTTAAACTGCAAATCTATATAATGTATGTCATCTTAAAACTGCTGGATTTTCACCTGCACACCTGTATCACTTTATGACTGGTTTAATGTAAGTGTGAATGCACACATGGAGTGACTACACTTTTGTCTATTTATCTTTACTCTCTAAAATCAAGAGCTCACTCTTCTTTTAAACAGCAAAAATGATTCTACTACTATCTACTTATAGTTTTCCCTTTTTTCTCTTTTCTATATATATATATATATATATATATATATATATATATATATATATATATATATATATATATATATATATATATATATATATATTCTTTTCACCCTATGATCCTTCTTTATCTTTTTTTACTACACTTCCATCTGTCTGTCCTTCTCTTTACATCTTTCCTGACATTTCTCTTCTCCCCACCCACCCTTTCTTTCTCCCACTCTCCCCTTCTGCATTCTTTCTCAGAGAGTCGAGAAAACTCGTTCAGCCGTTCTCGGAGCTCTAGTGTTTCCAGCATAGACAGAGAGACTAAAGAGGCCATAACTACCCTTCATTTTGCGGAGTCGTATGGGCATAAGTCAGACACCTTGCCCACACCTTGCCTGTGGGTGGGAACGAGTCTGGGCCTGGTGCTCATCATTCCAATGTCTATCCCTACAGATGAGGAGGAACGCCAGGAAGAATCCATTACTGTGGCCCCCACAGGTGAGAACCCACATGCTTTCATGTCTTATACGAGAAGTTTGTGGTTATTTTGGTCAAACGTGCTGGGTAAAAAGAAAATTATAAATGTCTTCACACTTATATTTGTACTTCCAAATTTGTATTGCTTGCAACATTTCAACCTCCCCAGTCTTTACTTGGCAGTGAGAAAAAGGTGCCTGTCTGTATGTTTATATTTGTCTTCCTCATGATTGTCATAATTAAATGGCAGTTCCGCTTAGCCATTTAACCACCTAACAAAGGTGTTAAATGGAAATCTGAAGGTCAGAGATGATGTACTACATGCTTTATCATCCATTTTGGTATGCTTTAACCCACATTATTTGTAATAATATCTCCTCACAATCTACTAAAGATTGTAATTTCATTAGAATTCAAAATTAATCAAGTTGAACAAATTATTTAAAAACAAATACTGTGTCCTGCAATTACATTTTTTAGAAATAAAACATAAATCTAAAACATCCAATGCTCAAAGCTTGCAGAAGAGAGACACAGGTAGTCTTATGATTGTAAATCCCCATTGACAGAAAATTAGGGTAGGAAACTATTAATTTCTTTATTTTGTTATTTAATTGATTACCTCATATGCCATAAAATAATACCTTGGGGCTTTTGCTCACTGAGGGCTCTTACTTTAGTCCTGGAAAATGACATTTGGAGCCTATTCGTGAGTGAGCTTTTTTGACCTGGTGGTGCTCATCAAGAGCAAAGCAAATTAATGGGTTAGTTCACCCAAAAATTCTCTCATCATTTCCTCACCCTCATGCCATCCCAGATGTTTATGGCTTTCTTTCTTCTGCAGAACACAAACTAACATTTTTAGAAGAATATCTCAGCTCTGTAGGTCCATTCAATTGAATGCAAGTGAATGGGTGCCAAAATTTTAAAGCTCCAAAATCCACATAAGGGTAAAATAAACATCTTCCAGACGACTCTGGTTGTTAAATCCATGTCTTCTGAAGAAATATGATAGGTGTGGGTGAGAAACATATCAATATGTATGTCCTTTTTCCATCACTTTCACGTTCTCCTTCTTCTGTTTTTGGTTATTAACATTATTTGGGCATATCTCCCCCTACTGGGCATGGAGAAGAATTTATGATAAAAAATTATGATAGAATTTTCATTTCTGGGTGAACTATCCCTTCATTTTTGGGTGAAGTAAACATTTGGAAGGATACATGTCAGTGTGCAGAAATCTACTCTTATCTTTAACCTACCACTTACTGCACTGTTGTGTCTGTGCACAATTTACTACAGCACAAGTGTGACATAGTGTTCGAATTCGGACATGTGACATTATTTGTTCTTGCTCACTTCTTCCTGTTTTCTATTTCAGCCACAGTATTAATGTTGAAGGGATCTGTTCTGCGGTTTTCCTTTCTGGACTGTGGGGGTACTCTGATCCTAAATCCCTATGAGTTGTGGCGGGACCAGCATGCTCCAGAGGACCCAGATCGACCCCGCAAACGAAAGCTGGTCAACTTCTCGCCCTCCTCCTCTCAGGAGGCCAGTGGAGATGGCCACTTAGCTTTGGTGTGTTCAGAGAGGCAGGCCAAGGTCTTCCTCATGCCCTCCCAGGCATGTCTGTACGTGCACAACATCACAGAGTCGTCCTTTGTGCTACGTGCCGATGTGGTGTCGGTTTGTAACAGCATTTGTCTGGCCTGTTTCTGCGCCAATGGACACATCATGACTCTGAGGTTCACATCAACATTTTGTTTTGTTTTACATTTGAGATGGTGTGTTGTAGAGGTTAAAGTTCTTTACTGCTAACCAAAATGTTCTTGGTTCCATCCCCAATTTAAAATGTACAATCAAATTTAGCAGTAATCATATACTGATATTCTCCATACAGCATATTTTTGTGTGCACATGCGTGCACATGCGAGTTCTGACTCTTGAGAGGTTGAGAGCTCCTGCACACATCAGATGCAGTGGTACACGACTTTACGACCTTGTGAATTCCAAAGCAATCACATGAATTTTCTCGCTATTCATCATTATTAAACAAGCCAGAGATTTTAAGTCCTTGTGGTAGTAATAGCTTGCTATTTAGAAACAACAAAAAAGAGACAGGTATGGCCAGGGGCTGTGCTATCTGAAAACTCTCCATCATTTACAGTTCTCTTACGAGAGGTTCTCTCGTATTGCATAAGCTAGATTACACTACGGGAAAGATTAATCTTTTCTGAGATATTGAAGCCAAAAAATGATCCTTAATTTTGTATCATTTGTCAACGCAGTGCAGCAACTGCAGACCTTGAGCGGGCTAGCTAGCGAGCTCATTGGTTGCTCTGCGGCAACTGCTGCAGCCTATAGACGAACTTGCGTGAACTCGCGCCCAATGAGAGGCGCCCGCGCACTCACTGTCCCAAAGCCCGCCAGAATGGCCGTGGCTAGGGTGCATATAAGCGCAGTTCGTAGGCTGGAACCCTGATTTTCATCTCTTCAGCGAAGCTCTTCGCATCTCTGAAACTGCAAGAAGCCGCGTTGCCGTTCGAGGGGCATCAAGCAAGCTTGGACAGCGCTTCGAAGAAGCCGGCGCCGCCACCTTCAGCCATCCTGCGAGCTACGCCATCCGGCGACGTATCCTTTTAAAGCAAACTAGTTCCTCAGTGAACTTCACAAAAGAGCACGAGCGTCTTTTTAAAGATGCCTCGCACCTGCGGTTCATGCCGCACCCCTCTCAGCGCCGGAGACCGCCACATCATCTGCGCTCTCTGCCTGGGACTGGGGCATGCAGAGCTCGCCTTCGCTGACGGCGGATGCGACCTCTGCGAGGAGCTTCCGATGTCGACCCTGCGGGCTCCACTCGAAGCGCTCAGGACCGAAGCCGCCGCGCCGCCTTCTGTTTCGCCGCGCCGGAAGAAGCGCCGCTCCCAAAGGCTTCCGGAACCGGGTTTAGAAGCGACTGTCTCGCCGGAGCCTCTCCCTCGAGCATCGCGTTCACCCTCCCCGCCCCCCCGGGACGCGCAGTTGCCACCGAGCGGCCGCACTGCTGCCACCTCGGAGAGCGAGGCGGAGGACAAGGGCTGCTGTTCCATCATGGCTTCGGACAGCGAGGAGTGGTCACAAGCCTCCTCATCGGCCCAGGAATCCAGCAGGACCCGCGCCAGAGTCGAAGGGGAATTGATACGCCTCCTCACACAGGCCGTCGACCGCCTCGGGCTCGAGTAGTCACCGCCCCCTGGGCAGGCTCCCAACAGACTCGACGGTTGCTTTCTTCAAAGCCGTCACCGCGCGGCTCCCTTCCTGCCGGAACTCCACGCCGAGCTCTCTAAATCGTGGAACGCGCCTCTCTCGGCCAGGATTCGATCCCACGTCTCCACCTCTCTCGCTTCAGTGGACGGCGCCGCCGAGAAGGGCTACTCTTCCATCCCCCGGTCGAGGATTCGGTAGCAGCACACCTTTGCCCGCCCTCCGTGAGATGGCGGTCTAAGCCAGTGCTCCCGTCTAAGGCCTGCAGAACTACTTCCGCCTGTGTTGGCCGCGCCTATTCCGCCGCCGGCCAAGCCGCATCTGCTCTGCATTCCATGGCCGTCTTGCAGATCCTCCAAGCGGACCTTCTTCAGGAATGGGATGAGAAAGGCAGGCACCCAGAGGCTGTTACAGATCTAAGGAGCGCGACGGACCTTGCCCTTCGCGCCACCAAAGCTGCAGCTCAAGCCCTAGGGAAGTGCATGGCCTCGCTGACTGTAACCGAGAGACACCTGTGGCTAACGCTAGCCGACATGGGAGAAGCTGAGCACTCCACGTTCCTCAACGCGCCGCTCTCTCCGTCCGGTCTCTTCGGTTCCGCGGTAAGTGGCATTGTTGACCGTTTTTCGGAAGTCCAGAAAGCCTCCCATGCCATGAATCTCTTCCTGCCTCGCCGCGCTAGCTCCTCTGCAGGCCGCCCACGTAACCAGCCTCCTGCACGAGCATCTTCACAGCGCCCAGCTCAACAAAGCCAGAATTCCCAGCGTCGACAGGGCGGCCGCCCCAGATCGCGCTCAGACAGCCGCCGCCCCCCCGCGGGCCTCGGCCTAAGATTGCGCTGAAACCTGAACAACCGAAGTCCTCCTAGCTTTGTTGAAAAAACGACGGCTCAGTCCCGCCGCGGCCGGACCACCGTCAAAGCTTCGCCCCCTGTCAGTCCCCTTCTCTCAGGCTACTACAGTGGTGAATTCAGCAGCCAACAAGCCGGTGTTACTACCCGCTTGCCTGCACTCAAACGCCGTTTTCATGGCGACACAAAAAGATCTTGTAAAGAGCAAACATGTCTTATGTGTAGAAAATGTGCCCACAATCCAGTGTTCACCCCTACACACAAGCATTACACTTCCCGTGTTCCTATCAGAGCACACTCACATAAAGCGGGCACAGCCCGCTCGAGTGTTAGAGTCAATAAACGCACCCACGAGCCCGTGTGCGCGTCCCCTCTCTGCCCGCTCTGTCACACGGCCAGCAAACACCTCTCTATGTGTAAGTCCCATGCCCGTGACTATGCTCGCGCATCACTTAACAGATGTGACTCTTTCCCCATTCATCTCAATCGGGAAGTCACTCACAGAACAGCATGTCCCTGCTGTCTGCGAGCAGTCATGCATAAGCACAATAAGCGCACTCACACATTCTGTTCAGCCCGCTGTGTACGGCAATCAGGGCGACTCGGCCATTCACCCTCTAGCGTTACGCTTCAAAGCGTGGGAAGCTATCCCAGGGATATGCAAATGGGTGTTAAGCACAATAAAACAGGGCTATTTGCTACAGTTCGATCGCCGCCCTCCCCGCTTCAGGGCGCGGCTCGAAACTACTGTGAACATGGAAGCAGCCTGCATGCTTCGTTCAGAAATAGCAAACCTTCTGTGCAAAAGGGCCATAGAGAGAGTGCCGCCTTCACTGAGCGAGTCGGGGTTTTACAGCCATTATTTTCTTGTCCCCAAGAAAGACGGCGGCCTCAGACCAATATTAGATCTCAGGGTTTTGAACAAGGTGCTTGCAAAAAGACCGTTCAAAATGCTTACAATCAGGAAACTCCTCGCACATGTGCGCCAGGGGGACTGGTTTATTTCTCTCAATCTGAAAGATGCCTATTTTCAGATTCAGATAAATCCCCGTCACAGGCCATTCTTGAGATTCGCCTTCGACGGTCAGGTTTATCAATACACCGTCCTTCCGTTCGGCCTGTCCTTTGCACCCCGTACTTTCACGAAGTGCATGTTTCGGCGCTCGCACCCCTGCAGAGTCAGGGCTTGCGAATTCTGAACTATTTGGACGATTGGCTGATTTTGGCACAGTCACATACGGAGCTTCTGTCTCACAGGACAGTTCTCCTCAGTCATCTGAACAGTCTGGGTCTTGCAGTCAATTGGACCAAGAGCTCACTACAGCCCAGTCAGGCAATTTCCTTCCTTGGAATAGAACTAGACTCTGTGGCAATGACGGCTCGCTTATCTACACGGCGCGACTAGCCGCGTCTTTTCAGATGAACAGCCTCACGCCTCTGAAAATATTTCAGAGAGTGTTAGGTTACATGGCCTCAGCCGCAGCAGTACTTCAGCTGGGTTTACTGTGCATGCGCCCGCTTCAGCATTGGCTAAACACCCGCACGTCTCGCCGGGCGTGGGCCACAGGCCGCCAGCCGATCAGAGTGACTCAGACCTGTATATCAGCTCTGCAGCCCTGGACGGTGGCTGAATGGTATCAGCGGGGAGTGACGATGGGAGCTGTATCTCGCCGAAAAGTCATCTCGACAGACGCGTCCAACACGGGTTGGGGCGCGGTCTGCGAGGGCTCGCCGGTTTTCGGCCTATGGTCAGTTCAGGAAAAGCTCCTTCACATAAATTGTCTGGAAATGATAGCGGTCGAGTACGCGCTCGTGCGCTTCCTCCCGGTCATTCAGGGTCACCACGTCCTGGTCCGTTCGGACAACAGATCTGTGGTATCCTATCTAAACCGTCAGGGCGGTGTCAGATCCAGGAACCTCTTCCATCTGACAAAACGCATACTAAGTTGGTCCCAGGGCCACCTACGCTCGCTGAGGGCGACGCACGTGCCAGGCCACCTGAACGATGGCCCAGACAGACTGTCCAGAGACAATGTTCCCCCAGGGGAATTGTCCCTGCACGCTCAAACAGTCCAGAAATTATGGCAAATATTCGGCAGAGCAGAGATAGACCTCTTCGCGTCAGAAGAGAACTCTCACTGCCCAGTATTTTTCTCGAAAAGCGAGGAAGCGCTGGCCCAGGACTGGCCCAACCGCCCGCTTTACGCCTTCCCTCCCGTCTCGCTATTGCCACAGGTAATGCAGAGGATCAGGGAAACGCGTCACTCGGTGCTCCTCATAGCCCCACGCTGGGAGAATCAGACATGGTTCCCGGAGCTTACGCAGCTGTCACTGACAGCCCCGTGGCCCATCCCAGTGAGAGCAGATCTCCTCTCTCAAGCTCACGGCACGATCTGGCATCCCCACCCAGAGCGCTGGGCACTGCACGCGTGGGTGATCAACGACTACCCGTCGCTTTGCCAGAAGGAGTAATGAACACTATCATACACGCTAGAGCCCCTTCCACGAGAAGACTCTATGTGTCCAAATGGTCGGTGTTTTCAAAATGGTGCACCGACAGAGACCTGGACCCATGGACATGTGGGGTGTCGTCACTGCTCGTGTTTTTACAAGAGCTGTTGGATAAGGGCAGATCCCCATCCACGCTCAAAGTGTACGTGGCGGCCGTCGCGGCGTTCGCCGAACCCCTGCACGGCCAGTCACGGGGAAAAAACGAGCTGGTCATCCGCTTCCTCAGGGGAGCTAGAAGGATGAACCCCCCGCGCCCCCCATCGGTTCCTATCTGGGATCTTTCTGTAGTTCTCGAAGCTATGAAAGCCCCCCCTTTCGAACCGTTGAATCCGTGAATTTGAAATACCTTTCACTCAAAACCGTTTTTCTGACTGCCCTGTCATCAGTTAAACGTGTGGGAGACCTTCACGCGCTGTCTGTCAGCGCTGCGTGTATGGAGTTTGGACCAAGTGACTCCAAGGTCATTTTAAAGCCTAGACACGGCTATGTCCCCAAGGTGATCGGTACTCCTTTCAGAGCACAGATTATTTCCCAGCATCCGATAGCGAACGCGACACAAATCTCCTTTGCCCAGTCAGAGCACTGAGATTGTATACTGCGCGCTCCGCCTCTTTCAGACGCGCTGAGCAGCTTTTCGTTTCGTTCGGAGGGCGCACCAAGGGTCTCGCCACCTCGAAACAGACACTGTCTAGATGGATAGTGGACGCTATTGCTGCCGCGTACGCGTCGAAAGACCTGCCATGCCCGTTAGGCATTAGGGCTCACTCCACCAGAGGCATGGCCTCCTCGTGGGCATGGTCCAACGGGATTTCCTTTCAGGACATATGTGTGGCAGCGGGCTGGGCTTCCCCCTCCACCTTTGTCAGATTTTACAATCTGGCAGTGCCCGCTCTGCAGGCAAAACTACTAGCGGTTTAATACGCTACAGCTCCCCTGGTGAGCTGCACTAAGGGGACACATTCCACACAGACCGGCACCGCCGCTCTGTTTTTCCCTTCCCACTATGTGCTTATGTATCACACACACACTGACCCGCACTCTTGCCGGCCAAATATTATTTCCCCACTCACAAGGGCTCCCCCGGGTCCCCCCACCCCCCTGGGGCTCATGTAGTGGATGCTTGGCGCGCACGGCGTTGACAATGGGTTCCCGTAGCGTAAACTAGCTTACGCAATACGAGAGAACCTCTCGTAAGAGAACGTCTCGGTTACCTACGTAACCTCGGTTCTCTCTAGATGAGGGAACGAGTATTGCGTAGCTGGCCATGCTCGCGCCACGAGCGATTTTCACTTCATTCAATGAAAACCAGGGTTCCAGCCTACGAACTGCGCTTATATGCACCCTAGCCACGCCCATTCTGGCGGGCTTTGGGACAGTGAGCGCGCGGGCGCCTCTCATTGGGCGCGAGTTCACGCAAGTTCGTCTATAGGCTGCAGCAGTTGCCGCAGAGCAACCAATGAGCTCGCTAGCTAGCCCGCTCAAGGTCTGCAGTTGCTGCACTGCGTTGACAAATGATACAAAATTAAGGATCATTTTTTGGCTTCAATATCTCAGAAAAGATGAATCTTTCCCGTAGCTTAAGCTAGCTTACGCAATACTCGTTCCCTCATCTAGAGAGAACCGAGGTAACGTAGGTAACCGAGACGATTTTAAACATTGACTGATAATTATTAAAAATTTTGTCAGACATTAGACAAATCGGATTTTGAGGGGAGGACTGATTTCATGACTGCACTAACAAAAAGTAAGTAACTATCAAATAAGATTAAAAAGAAAGTGCACCATTTCTGCCAATTATACTTGGATTTATTCTAAGTGCAAACAGAATTCTGAGTTGATTCAGTGAAGTGCTAATATAATTGTGTTTCAGAAGTGCTTCTCATCTGTGTCTCTATATGTTGATATCAGTATACTGAAGAAGATCCGTAAGATATTGTCCTTGTCAATGCGTTTTAAAGTTTAAGTTTTAAAATCTTGTTTTAGCACAGTGGTTGATTAACAGGTAGAACTTTCACCTTAGATGTCTTTGGTTCCACCGGACTCATGCTTGGGGAGTAAAAAAAATAAAAATAATATATCCACTATTGTGTACTGTTAATACAATTATATAATGGATGCTACATGCCCCTGAATGTATCCCAACTTTACATCTTAAAAAACATCTAGGTTAATATCATAACCTCCGTTCCATGACAAGTTGTGTCGATTAGTGACACTAGGGGTCGCTCTTGGGAGCCCCAAACACCTCTGATCTTTGAGAAAAGGCCAATGAGAATTGGCGAGTGGAATTTGCATGCCACTCCCCCGGACATATGGGTATAAAAGGAGATGGCTCGCAACCACTCTCAGGTTTTGTGCTGAGGAGCCGAGACAGCGTTCCGGACATTCCAGCGTATTGCAAGTGGCAAGAGGGGCACAACATCTTGTTCCCTTCATCAGGGAACAGAGGTTATGACAGTAACTGAGACATTCCCCTTCAGTCACTCACTCGACACATTGTTCCTATATGAAACGCCACAACTAGCTGAACTGTGTTACGTGGACTGCCGATGCAGGTGCAAGCAAGCTGCTGCATGCAAAATAGCAGGTGCACTGGTCTGCACGTAGCCTCCCCCAATGACCCAAAAGACGTCATGTAGTTTCCCACATCCCTGAGGGGGGGAAGAGACGTAAATAGTATGGGAGCAGACCTCGCCAGCCGCTGCCTTTTCTCATTTTTTTCTCTCCACAGAGTATTAGATTCAGCTGGGGCCCACTAATGCTGTTATTCGCGCCATGGAAGGTATTCTTTTCCTTTCCTATCTTTCAGGGGGAAAGACACCATGGAGACCTCATCCTGCCCGAAGGGAGGTTACATGTAGCAATACGTCACGTGGGCTGACCAGCTGCACATGGAAGAGGTGCGGTGGTAGGTCCTGCCTCAAAGGGGAGGAGCTTTACAACTGTGGAGAACTTACCAAGGTTCAGGGCATATTAGCACACATACTGGATCTGGCTGCCAATTCCTCTGCCAAACTTGTGAGCCACAGGGCTAGGGAGGAAGACGTCCAGGGTTCACAGGTTCATGAACTTGCATGGGAGAAGAAGTGCAGGTCTTCGCCTCATGGAGGGGAAAGGCGCTGTGCGCAAGCGGTATACCCGGCCCAGAGATCAAAAATCTTGTGAAGGTATTGGGTGTTGCCCAGCCCACTGCCCTCCAGATGTTTGCTAGAGTGGTACCATTGACCAGTACCCATGAGGATGCCAGACTCCTCGTAGAGTGAGCTCATATTCCCAAAGGGGCAGGCGCAGCGATGCCGTCCACGATATAGTTGGCAAGCCTCTGTTTGGAGACAGCGTTCCCTTTCCGCTTTCCACCAAAGCAGACAAAGAGCTGCTCAGACCATCTAGAGTTCTGCGTACAATCCAAATAGATGCACAAAGCACACATTAGCCACAGCAACAATAAGGCTGGGTCTGCCTCCACCTGGGGCAGCTTCACTTGCAGGCTTACCACCTGACCCCAATAGGGGTTGTGGGAACCTTTGGCTCATCTCAAGATCACGTGAGAACACTCTGGACTGAACTCCAGGCAGGTGTCGCTGCCAGAGGACGCCTGCAGGTCCCGAACCTAAGAGAGGAGGTCCTGCCTCAGGGAAACTTGCCAGGTAGGGGCTGTCATGAGGAGCGTGAGATCCAAGAACCAAATCTGATTGGGCCAGTACGGCGAACAAGGTGACCTTTTCCTCGTCCTTCCTGACCTTGCACAAAGTCTGTGCAAGCCGGCTCACTGGGGGGAATGGACATTTGCGCAGCCCCCTGGCCAACTGTGTGCCAGCGCGTCTGTGCCGAGGGGAGCCCCTGTCGGAGAATACCATTGCGGGCAGTGTGAGGATTCCTTTGCCGAATCGACTCAAAAACAGCTGGCCCACCTGGGGGTGGAGTCTCAACTCTCCCCTGAGCGTCACCTGTCGCAGCAGCACGTCCGCTTTATGGATGGGGCCGCCTGGGATGAGTGATCCACAGCGACCTCAGTCGCAGCCTAGCTTGGAGGCGTCTGTCGTATCCATGACGCGCCTGGATGCTTGCTGTAAAGGAACCCCTGCCTGTAAAAATGCAAGGGCTAAAGGAGTGGCGGCAGATCGGCGTGATGGCCATGCGATGTGTGCCAAGGCACCATACCATCTCGTCACTCAAGTCTGAAGCCAGTGCTGGAGTGGGACTGCCGTACTCTGCCTGAATGACTTCAGGGAGTTCAACACTGACTGTGCACACTCGCTCATGAGGCACACTATCATGGAGACAGAGTCTAAATTCTTCCCGAGAAAAGAGATGCTCTGAACCGGGGAGAGCTTGCTCTTTTCCCAGTTGACCCGAAGCCCTAAACAGCTGAGGTGCCTGAGCACCAGGTCCCTGTGCACACACAACAGGTCTCGAGAGTGAGCTAGAAACAGCCAGTTGTCGGGGAAGTTGAGGATGTGAATGCCTACTGCCCTAGTGGGGCAAGGGCTGCCTCCGCAACTTTCATGAAGATACAAGGCGACAAGGACAAGCCGAAGGGGAGGACCTTGTACTGATACGCCCGGCACTTGAAAGCAAACCGCGTGTCAAGGTTAATCCGAGACGTGGAAGTACACATCCTTCAGGTCTACCGTTGTGAACCATTCTTGATGCAAGACACACGTTAAAATGCATTTCTGCAAAGAGTGAGGGAAAACGCTCTTTTTAAAAAAAAATTGTGGGTGCGGCAAACTCAAAACAAAAGGAAACACAAGATTTACCTCCCGGCCCTCCACCAGGGGGACAGAGTGGTCCTGATACCAGCTGCAGGGTTCTGGCAGATGTCTCGATCCTTGGGTCGTCTGTCTCAGTGGCGCTTAGGAGCCTTCCTCGGGGTCCTAGTGCTAGGTCGTGAGGTGGGGGATGGCCGCATCCTGCGGGGGGGGGCTCTACGCTGGAGCCGAGAACTGGGCTCGGGCTGTGGCGGGAGACACCTGGATGCCCTCAGCGAGCAGACAGGGTACGGGATCTTGAGCCACGCCGGGGCAAAATGTGTTGTATTGCCTCTGTCTGCTTCTTCACCACCGAGAACTGCTGTGCAAAGTCCTCGACAGTGTCAACGAATAGGCCAATTTGGGAGATGGGTGTGTTGAGAAAGCGAACATTGTTGGCATCCCTCATCTCGACCAGATTCAGCCATAGGTGGTGCTCCTGCATCACATCGGGATCAGGACTACCCATGTGCAGCTCTTTCAGTTCCTTGGCCTGATGTACTTGCAGGTGGGCCATGGCATTCAGAGCGGAGGTGGCCTGTCCATCGGCACTGTAAGCTTTGGTCGAAAACGTAGTCCTACAGGCCCCGGAGGTGAGTCCCAGGCGATCCCACCAGGTGGCAGCGTTTTGCCTTATCCACCTGAGGGATCGCTTTGTACCCCTCGGCCACCCTGCCATCGAGGGAAGTAAGAGTGGACGAACTGGGAAGTTGAGCTTGGACTGAAAAAGGTGTCATCCCGTGAGCGGCGCACTGAACCCAGGAACCAACCATGCAAGCATGCCGGTCAGCTCTGCGTCAGCCTCAGACTGTGCGGGCAGACCCTGGGCGTCCAACATCGCCAACGCGCTCTCCGATGCAGCGATTGAAAACTCATCCTGCTCACTTGCTCCAAAAGAGACATTAAGCTGGCCCTGAGGTGAGCTGATCTCATCTTGGAACACAACAGGGGCAAACGAGCATGCTGGGGAATGGGAGGTCCGCAGGGATTCTCCCGCGGGCTGCTCCCATTGATGTCCCAAAATAGCCTCCAGCGCCAGCCAATACGGCCTCATACCCGTAGGTAGAAGGCCCGGCGTGGGGGGCGGCTGGAGCGTCTTTCCCCCAGAAGAAGGAAAGCCGCGACCGCAACATTGCTATGTTCATGTTCTCACAATAAGAACATCAACGGTCCACGAACGCTGCCTAAATGTGATCGCTGCCCAGACACGTGAGGCAGCTCCCATGGCCATCGGAGGTTGAGAGATAACAACCACATCCAGGAACTACACAAAGATGTGTTTTGCTCTAATAGAGGAGATATTCTCTTTTGCAGGAATATATACAGTTTTAGCGCTGTTGAAGCGCCCAGGGTCGTACTCTGCACTGATCGTGCAGAAGGAGAGAAAGCCGCTGGAAGGTGCCGTATATCCAACAGCATACGCTTCTTAGAGGTGAATGGACCGACAGTGGAATTCAGCTCGCTGAAACACAACCACTCGGGTCCGAAGAAAAAATCTGAATGAGTAGTTGCGTGCCAGCTCCTTTTTATACCTGTATTTCCGGGGGAGTGGCATGCAAATTCCACTTGCCAATTTTCATTGGCCTTTTCTCAAAGATCAGATCAGGGAGTTTGGGGCTCCCAAGACACACAAAAAGCTTTACATATCTGCTTTCAAAACTTTTGGAGTGCCTTGCCCCACAGACTTCCATTGTAAGCAGGGCTTAGCAAGGTATTCTGGGCTCCCTTACTGTATATTGATCAGGGCTCCTTTTCTATTAAAAAGATACAGTTTAGAATTTGTTGTGGGGTCCCACTGGACCTGTGGGCTCCTAGAATCGTTATCACCTTTCACCACACTAGCTATGGCCCTGATTGTAAGTATATTACTGTAAATGCAATATTTGCTGTCAATAGAGCTTAACTTGTATTTAACCGAGAACATTCCTTTAATACCAGCTCAAACCTTTTTGATCCTCAACTTAATCTAATCTAGATTACAGGAAACTGCTCAATCCCTCAATAAACTCTAAACCTCTAGTCAGCAGAACTGCAGTGTGCTTTTACTGTCTTAAAATCAAATCCTGCATTCATTTAACTGCAGTATAATATTTTAATGCAAATTTCTTCATTCAGTGTTTTCACTGACATTTCTAATTTCTTTTTTGAGGTCAAAGATTTTGGAAATGCAATAGTTAAACCTGGCCTCCTTCCCTTTTCTATATGTGTTTTGTACAGCCTTCCCAGTTTACGACCACTGCTGGACGTCAGCTACCTGCCGCTAACGGACATGCGCATTGCCAGAACATTCTGCTTTACCAACAGAGGACAGGCGCTGTATCTGTGCTCCCCTACAGAGATACAGAGAATCACTTACAGCCAGGAGATGTGTGACAACCTACAAGTGGGTTTGGCTTTGTGTGTGCATGCGTGCATGCGTGCGAGCGGGCGTGCATGCGTGCGTGCTGATGGTGTCTATTGAAGTGAAATGTCATGCTTGTCATAGATGCTTTGAGCTCTACTGAGCTGAGCTCTGCTGCATCTCTGCTGTAATTTGTGGCTCACAGGCTGTCATTCTGTCCTCTCTCCCCTTCTGTCAATGCCTCTCTCTCAAAATGTTCAAAATGACATACTACCATACTATTTAAACTGTTTTTGCACTATGAGGTATGTATGCACATAATTCAAATGCTCTACTGAATATGCATTGAATTCATATACATAGACCTTCAACATGTGCCAAAGTGTGCAGAATACAACCAGAGTACACTGCGTTGAATACTGTATTTAGCAATGTAACGTGCTAGACTTGACCTTCCATTCCCAGTGTGAACTGGATAAATCTCACAATTTTATTAACAAATACATATTTTCCCAAAATTACATTCAAAAATTAAGGTCATGTGACAATAATGTGGCATAAATACTACTGTTTATTGTTGCATAATAATGTGTACCATTTAAAATGCTATTTTCTGCCATATTCTGCACTGGCATGGCTAGACCATGGCTGATAGGGCAGAAGCTCCGAAACTTTTGTTAATAGCCCTGAATGTTTTTTTGTTTTGTTTTTTATGGAAAAAAAAAGGGCTTAATTTTCATAACACCAGAGTACAAAAGTAACAAGGCAGGCAACAATTCTGGCTTCAAATGCAAATTAATTCTGATCAGTGGGCCCAACTTGCATTAACTGACAGTTTGCACTTTGACTTTTACTTGCTGTTCATGTTTAAGTTCATCAGACATGCAATGAACACCTCTTGTGGGAGATTTCTATTATCTCTCACAGGGGTGCAGCTATTCTGTGTCAGAGGCACTGAGGTTTTATTACACAAGCCTTATTTCTAAATTTATAATCTATAAGCCTCATTTCTAATCTTCACTTGTTTTTAACAATCTGCACACCTAGTAGGTTTTAATGCATGCGCCAGTCAACTTTTATTCTGGTTTCATCAGGAGTCAGTAGGCTACGTGGGAATAATTTTTTTTTATTGCAGTGGAAAAACGCAACTCAGAATAGCAAAACAGTGAGCTATATGCCTATATAGCACAATACAAAGTTATACAATTATAAATCTCACATTAAAGTAAAACAAAAATGATCGAACTGTCACTGCCTGTATATGCGCTCTGCCCGTGCTGGTTCAATGTCATGTGCATGGAATTAAACTTCTGTTTAAATAGCCTCTTTGGAGTGCCTTTATTTTGGTTTAAAATCAAATGACATTGTACATAAGTCTGCACACCAGAGCAAAAGGGAAAAAACTCTGTCTTACCGTTTATGAAGCATTGAAACTTTGCTTTGTTAAAAGCAACCAGGAATCATGAAACCCAACGCAGGTGTTTTGAGATACATTTTTTAAACATGAAGTTATTTTTTTTACTTTATTTGGTGATCCGATGATGGTGTTTTATTGCCACGTAAAAAAAAAAAAGAGAAAGATTTCGATAATGGTCTTATTTATATAATTAGTCTTGTAAATATTTTGCAAATAAAGTAACAATTTTGATAATTAAGTTGAAGCTTTATGAGACTAAAGTTTATTTTAAGAATAAAATCATAGCATTATGATATTTAATTTTGTTTCATAATAAAGTCAATATTAGTAGAATAAAGTTGTTGCATTGTGAGAATAAAATCTCAATATTAGGCTAAACAGAGCATCATTATCACAATGATAGAACGGACGGCGAGCCAGCAGCTTCACTAATGCAAGAGATGTAGAGGATGTATTTAATTATAGGCCTATTTTAGTTTAGGATTTAGCAATAATATTTAGCAATTCTTGGTCTTTTTGCTCATCAGCACAGAGTTATTAGTATCCGCAGCGGTCATGTAGGACATTTTATTTATTCACGAGAAAGTAGACTGCTAAACCTGCTATTAGGTTTTCCTCTCTAAACAATACTGTAACTGAGGGGATGTTACCACATACAATGTCTTGATAAGGACTTATTTAATTCAAAGCCGTTTCAATTATTTTTCACTTCACTTGAGTGTGAACCTATATCTCGTGCCTCCCTTGACAGGCGCCCACATGTTGAAAACTTCTGTACTAATGCACACCTCATCTATGAACAGAGAACTCATAAAAACTTCCCACAAATTCAGTTTGGTTGCATAGCCAAGTTATCTCCCTGGTTAGTTGTGTTGTATATAAAGACCAGGATGCTCTACTTTGCTGTTGTCCATCACATGATGTTCCTTTAGATTTATTCACAAAATATTAGGACTGTAATCTCATACTGTTTCCAATTTCTTCTCGTAATTTACTTAATTCATTAATTGCAAATTTATATTGTTAAAATACTTAGATTTTATTGTAAGTGTTATTTTCTGCATAAAGAACAAATGAGCCAACAAATTGTCATTTTTGCTTTGATCTGCAATTTAAATTAAAAACACATTTAATCCATTTATTGTGCGCCTGTTGCCTGATGTTTGCTCATATAAAGTTCTGAAAAGGTGTCAGTGTTGTGTGCTTAATGTAAGCCCTAATTGTTATTTGACAGGTAGAGTGGTCATTTTTTAAGTCATGGAAGGAACGATTATTCTTATTTTTATATTTGAATATGCCCTGTGGGTTAAGCCCCAGATGTCAATGAAATCTAGCAACGGCACTGGTATTTAGTGTATACAGCACAGTTTGCTGTATGCTAGAATTCAATTTTGAACATAGTCTTTCTTTCTTTATACAGTGTTGGATTTATAAAATATGTTACTGTACTGACATCTGCTGGTGGCTTTCTCACTTGAAAGCGCTGCTATTTTTTACACTAGTTCTCTTTTACTCCAGTATTTGATGTTTCTTTTTTGTTGTTGTTTTTTGTTTGTTTGTTTTTCTTTTCTTTCTTTTTTTCTATTTTGATGTATTGATTAACTTTTCTTCACTAATTGCAGGAAATGTTGGGGGAGCTCTTCATACCCATCGAAACTCCTGAGGCCCAGAACCGTGGCTTTCTCAAGGGCTTTTTTGGAGGCAATGCACAAACTTTCGACCGAGAGGAGCTGTGTGAGTGTAGTTATCACTCATATGTGTGTGCATGCAGCCCTAGTCTCTCAAATCTTTGACAATTGGCATGAAGAACTGCCCACTAAGACAGTGAGACTAATTTCTAAAATTTTAATTAGATAATGTATATACAAATATTTGTGATTGTATTTTATAAATTGTTTACTCATGTAAAGCTACAACCCCAGTTTTTTCACATGATGTTAAAGGCAGGTTTATTTGAATTAAATCTTCCTCTCGTGTGTCTTTCTCTCCATCTCTCCTTATACTTTGTTCTTTCTTACCCACCCATTGACACTCACTCTCTCCCTACTTCTCTCTCGCTCTCTCTCTCTGTAGTTGGTGAGGCAGCGGCAGGTAAGGCGTCCCGCAGCCTGGCCCAGCACATCCCGGGACAGGGTGGTATGGAGGGCATGAAAGCGGCAGCAGGCGGGGTGGTGGGGGAATTGGCCCGAGCTCGCATTGCCCTGGATGAGAGAGGCCAGAGGCTGGGGGAGCTGGAGGACAAGACGGCCCTCATGATGACCAGTGCCGAAACCTTCTCTAAACATGCTCATGAGGTATGGAGGGGGGAGAGAAGATAAGACAGAGAGAATGAGACAATAAACTAACACAGACTGGGAAATATAGTGAATATTCTCATTATATTCATGGTCACACTGTTGGCGATGTAAATTGTTGCAATGTTAATATTTTGATTGTCCATTAAATTTCATAAAGACTTTGAACCTATTAAGTATTAGAGTGTTAAAACGGAGTGAATCAATTTCATTGAATAAATAAAAAAAATATTCAATGAATAGTTCACCCAAAAAAATAAATATTCACCAAAGGCTCTGTATGGCTGTTTTTTTTACAAAATATGTTTGATTGAAAATATATGTAGGGAAATATTGCTGTTTATTACTAATGTTTTGTAATATCAATACATATAAATAATTGTTTTTTTTTTCTTTCACGGTTGTCCTACATAGCTGATGCTGAAGTGCAAAGACAAGAAGTGGTATCAGTTTTAGAGGGTCCTGGATGAGGGCACGTTTGGCTCTGCTGCCTCAAGAGGACACTACTCTGGCACTTGGACTTTCAGTCTTAAAAAGAGAGAGCAAGCAAGGTGGATGGACAGAAAGGGACTAACAGGCTGGTCAGCCTCTCTTCTGTCTGTGTACAGGATTTCTAAGCCAGATTGCGATGCAATGGATGTGTACCAATAGTGTTTAAGAGTAAGACATTACTCTTACATTGTGAATCAGACAACATCTTTATTTATGTACAGTGGCTAATTGGGGTCTCCTCACAAGAAGCAAATTGGCTCAAGTTGTGTAGATACTTTGAATGTTATGAAATCATCAAGAGTGCATGAAACAAAATGGATGACCGATAAATGTAAAACTGCCAATTAAAAAGCAGCATGTTACTTTAAAACAAAGGGAAATAACTGTTATTTAATAACATAAGCAGATAATAGAAACTATGACAAAAAATATTTTAAATAGCGAACAAATATATACTGTATATATATTGTTTGCTATTTAAAAAATATATAGTTTATATATATAGTTTAGAATAATGTACAGATTTTGCTGTTTCAGAAGGAACTTGGTTCTTTAATTCACCAAAGTGGCATTCATCTGATCATAAAGTATAGTCAGGACATTACTGATGTAAAAAACAGCACCATCACTATTTGAAAAAAGTCATTTTTGATCAAATCTAGACAGGCCCCATTTACAGCCACCGTCACTCCAACACCTTATCCTTGTGTAATCATGCTAAATTACTAATTTGTTACTAGAAAATCACTTTCCATTATGTCAAACACAGTTTGGTTTGTTAAGTGAAGCTTAACATTGTCTTTGTGTTTGTTTTTGAGTTGCCACAATATGCAATAGACTGGGATGTCTTAAGATCAATATTAGGTTTTCTCTAGAAACTCTAATAATGTTTTTTTTTTATTTATTTTTTTATGAATAAAGCCTATACAATGCTTTAAATTGACAAAAAACTGAAGATTTAATAGAAAGGTATACACTACAGTCTTCAAAGATAAAGGACAACTGGCTTTAACAAGGATAGAAATAGATGTGGAAGGCCAGATTTACAACTATTCTCTAGTTTGAGGACTAGATGCCTCACATGTTCTCAGCTGACAGCTTCATTGAATTCTACCCACTCAACAGCAGATGCATGTACAACAATAAAGAGAAGACTTGGGGGTACAGGCCTTATGGGAAGAATTGCCAAGAAAAAGCCACTTTTGAAACAAAAAAACAAAAAGAAAAGGTTAGAGTGGGCAAAGAAACAGACATTGGACAACAGATATTTGGAAAAGAGTTTTTGGATCTTAACCCTGTTGAGCTTTTGTTGGATCAGCTAGACTGTAAGGTGCGTGAAAAGTGCCCGACAAGACAGCCACATTTACGGCAAGTGCTGCAGGAAGCATGGGGTGAAATTTCACCAGAGTATCTGGACAAACTGACAGCTAGAATGCCAAGGATCTGAAAAGCTGCCATTGCTGCAGGTGGAGGTTTTTTTTTTGATGTAGACTCTTTGAAGTAGTTTAAGAAGTTCTGAAAATTTTTATCAAACTTTAATAGTAATTTTTCACGTTATTAATATCCTGACTATACGTTGTGATCAGTTGAATGCCACTTTGGTGAATAAAAGTAACATTTTCTTTTCATAAGAGCAAAATCTGTACATTATTCCAAACTTTTGGCTGCCAGTGTGTGTGTGTATATATATATATATATATATATATATATATATATATATATATATATATATATATATATATACACACACACACACACACACACACACACACACATACACACACACACACACACACACACTGATCACCAACAATCATGCCACAGTCCAAATCAGGCTGGTTTGGTATTTCTGTAATTGCTGATCTCCTGGGATTTTCACACACATCAGTCTCTGGAATTTACTCAGTATGGTGCCATAAACAAAAAACATCCTGTTAGCGGATGGAAATGCCATGTTGATAAGAGAGGTCAACAGAGAATGGCCAGACTGGTCTACAGAAACAGATAACTTACAATTGTGGTGAGAAAATAGTGACGGGTTGGCGCTGTTTTGACGGTGGACATACCTCAATATTAGGCAGGTGGCAGGTGGTTGTAATATAATATACACACCGATCAGCCACAACCATATATATACACATACAGTACAAACAAACAAAACATTCTTGTCAATCACAAGAAAATATACAAATGTATTCACCCTTGTACTGTATTCCAAATGATAGAAGAGAAACGAGTTTCCATGATTCGTACAAAGAGTGCAGGCCAGTGGTAACCCACAAGGCCAAGCCCACTGACATTCAGTCATAAATGTGACAACACAACACAAAATGTTTCCATTCTCTGCTGCTAGATCGCAAAAAAACACCACAACCAACATTTTAATCAGTCTCAAAAAGTTACTTCACCCTTGCCTAGAAAAGTATGATGTTACATGGTTTTGGAAGTGTGAATAGTTAAATGCTTTTGGCACAATGTGACGAGTGTGTATCTGTAAGGTCATTTTCGAGAGTGTTTCTCTTTATAAAGCGTATTAACGTGCCATATTCTAGATGGGTTAAGTTTCTTTACTATAAACTAGCGATGAATTAACTCTCGTCTGTGGTTGATATTCTGGGCTCTTACCAATACATACGACAAGCCAGCCAAACTCATGAAGAAGCGTTAGCGTGTCTGTAAAAGTATAAATACACTTTGATTATCTTTCTTTCTTGTTATTAATCTTCTTTTTCTTTTTTTAGTTTGTCATGATGTTTGATTTCCTTAAAAGGAACCATTTAAGCTGGCCTGTTATTTCATTTGATTCTAGTCTCTTCGGTTACCTTGGGGCACCTGTAAGAAAGATTGTGCATTATTTTGAACCTTGCTGAGAATGAGCGAATGACCTCTGTATTCTCTGCCAAAGTTTGAATGCATTTGTGGAGAAATGTCCTTCACATTCCAGTACAAGGGACAAATTTTTTATTTCATCTTCTTTCTTTTTTCTCAATATAATGTCAAACTATGTTTTATACCTTACTACTGTAGTGTCAGCCAATTGTTCACTTGTGTCTTCTGGATATCAACTGACTGTGTAAATGGTGTTTTAGACTGATCAGTGGGCGCTACTGATAAATATTCATGTTTTTTGAATATGTGTCTGGAAAGAATAAACAGAGTGAGTCACCTGCATTTCATGGCAGGTCTCGTGTGAATTAGTGTTACATGTAAACTAAATCTTCCAGAATCGTATTTGAGACTCATGTTGTGTTTCTATGATTTGTCTTCTGATGACCTCAGACCTTCTAGTGCTTTACTGTAACAAACTCAGCATCTCTTCCGTAGTCCATGCCTCTGCCCATTTGGGTTTGTAAATACAAGCTACATAGTAACGTACACGTTGTGCATTGAAATACATAAACTCAAGGCTCATGCAGATATACACTGTCAACCATTAGTCAAACTTGGGCTCTTAACAATGTTAGTTTTTTTCTCATGCTTTCACATTTGAAATAATAGCTCATGGTTATGACTAATTTCAAGTTTGGACAGATGTTTGGGAGGCATTGTACGTATGGAGAGAGTGTTTTTAGACATAAGCCTCACGATAATGTTCAGACTGTCTGAAGCCAAAACCATAGAAGTGTCCTGCTGAAGAAACCTGTTGGTTAATGTTCATGTTCACCATTATATTTGTTTTGACAGATTCTCCTATGACTCTTCTTCAGTGTCAAAATAAGAATAAAACTGACTCTCACAGACAGGGTGTTTTGTTCGTATGTTCTCAGTTTTTATATAAAAATGTACAGTTCAACCTGTGGGAGCGTGACATGGTCATTGAACTAAATTGTTGACAAATGTGATTTGGATATTCCTCTGTGAACGTTGTACCTGTTTAAAAATGGTACCATGTCTGATATTCTGACTGAAGTTCTGTAAGACTTACTGTAGTTTCCTCCACTCCAATTCTGATCCTCTGATACCTTCAGAGAAGGCAGAAATGTCAGTCTTGTTTGAATGGAAAGTAGTGTTATAAAGTAGTGTTATGAAGGTTATTGAAAAGTACAATGGAAAAACATGTTGGTGCAAATTAAATTGAAATAAACATTGACTTACACAACATTATAAGACTGGTTTGTTTCTGTCTTTTGATGAGCAAGAACAGTGCCAATCTAGAATTTTCTATTCATCTATCATGTGTCCGTTTGTCTGTCTGTCATGATGTCTACCTTATATTTCAGATGCCCCTACAAGTACAAAGCATTACTGTAGTAGCCATTATTTCCTGCTAATATACCATAGTTAAAACATTTCTAAAGTTATTGCTACTGTGAAACCATAATACATACTGTATTAAACATAATACTTGCAGTTAGCCATCCCTCTACTAAATGTAACAAAATGACAGTCATTTTGTTACATTTAGTAGAGGGATGGCTAACTGCAAGTACACTCAATGGCCACTTTATTAGGTATACCTGTATATCTACTAATTCATGGGATTACCTAATCAGCCAATTGTGTGGCAGCAGTGCAATGTATAAAATCATACAGATATGGGTCAGCAGCTTCAGTTATTGTTCACATCAACCATCAGAATGGTTAAAAAAGTGATCTCAGTGATTTAGACTGTGAAATGATTGTTGGTGCCAGACGGGGTGGTTTGAGTATTTCTGTAACTGCTGATCTTCTGGGATTTTCACTCACAAAAGTCTCTAGAGTGTAAAGAGAATGGTGCGAAAAACAAAAAACATCCAGCAAGTGGCAGTTCTGTGGGTGAAAACAGCTTGTTAATGACAGAGGTCAGAGGAGAATGGCCAGACTGGTCCAAGTTGACAGGAAGGTGACAGTAACTCAAATAAACATGCGTTACAACAGTGCTTTGCAGAAAAGCATTTCTGAACATACAACACGTCAAACATTGAGGCGGATGGCTTACAGCAGCTCTGGGTACCACTACTGTCAAGTAAGAACAGGAAACAGGCTCAGGGGGCACAGGCTCACAAAAACGAGACCGTAGATGATTGAAAAAACATCACCTGGTCTGACAAATCTGGCTTTCTGCTGAGGTACACAAATGTAGGCCCACTGCAGCTTCAGTTTTCTGTTCTTGGCTGACATAAGTGGAACCCAACATGGTCTTCTGCTGTTGTAGCCCATCAGCCTCAAGATTTGACATGTTGTGCATTCTGAGGTGCTATGCTGCTCACTAAAATTGTACAGAGGGTTTCTCGGAGTTACCATAGCCTTTCTGTTAGCTCGAACCAGTCTGGCCATTCTCCGTTGACCTCTCTCATCAACAAGGCGTTTTCATCCACAGAACTGCCGCTGGTTGTTTTTTGCACCATTCCCTTTACACTCTAGAGACTGTTGTTTGTGAAAATCCCAGAAGATAAGCAGTTACAGAAATACTGTCTAGCACCAACAATCATGCAATTTAAATCAGTGATTCATGATCAGAAAACATTTTTCTGCCACGGCACACTTTTTACGACTAAATAATACTATGGAACACCACTATCCCACACAGGATAACCATCATCAACATTTTTACTTTTCAAGAACTTGTCCATGTTTTCTGTACGTCTTAGTAGTGTGTTTACTTGTAATGTTTGAAATTCGGCTATGCAAAAAAAATCACATACAGTAAACTTTTTGACGGACAGGGTCGTAAAAATTCTGTCATAATCTTTTATTACCCGTCATTTTAATTTTCATATTTTAATGATGGTAAGACATTTAATAGCTTTCGCTCACATTTTCATTTTTAATTATGAATTTACAGGACGAGCATACAGTAGATTATGCATTTATTTATTTATGAATAGAACAGAAGAACAACAGAAACACCACACATAGCAGATTAATGTTTTTTCCCCCCGCAGTGACAGCAGAGGCCACTAAAAAACAACATATGAAAAACGCAATATTACGAAAAACAAAATCGACAAATACGAACAAAACACGTAAAAAATGAACAGAACTCAATCAACAACTCAAACCTTCCTCCTGGTCCGCATCGACTTATACTGGGTGTTCACCTGTGCGTAATCAAACGCATCAAGGGAGACTGATGCTGAGGCAATTGTCATTAGATTTTGCATCTTTGCCTCGGACAGATGACATCTCGTGGCAGTTTTAATTTGGTTCTGGAGGCTGAACCCAGCGTCGAGTGGCGCATTACCCTCCATGTGACAAGAGTTGCAGAAAGCGTCACAGAGGGGTGATTTCACAAGTTTGACATGTAAAAAAGCGGAAGATGTGCACAATAAACATTGAAAACATGTATTTGGAAGAGAGAAAAAAAAGCTTGCAGTTGCTTTGATAGCAGATAGTAATAAAATGACTTGTTTATGTTTAGTTCTAAGCGTTTTCTTGGCGAATTTAAATTAATTAAATAACTGGGGTCTCTGATATTCACAAAAAATAAGGTAATATTTAATTATATATTACCTTATTGAAGTATTTAATTTAATATATAACAAATGTAAGTAATAATTTAAGTTAGGCTACTAATTTTATCCAAAGGATTCGTAACAATTATATTCATTAGAGGTATCGGTATTGGTATCAATATCGGCGATACTGGCCTAAAAGTACTGGTATTGAATTGAAAAGAAAATATGTGGTAACGCCTGTAAGAATAGGCTAGACAAGAAGACGCGGCAGCTTTCAGGAGAAAAATACGACAGCCTATACATCTTTACAAGAGTCACACCGGATGCCTAAAAAACAAGATTCCAAATAAATAGTATGAGTGAGGTTTATCATCAGCTGACTGTACTGTGCACAAAATGCCCTCATTGCCCTGAAGCGCAGAGCATTCATGAGCGTCTTTCCTCTTCCCATAAGACATCCAATCAGCTTTCACTTAACTATGTCATCAGTACGCACGTTGTGCAAGCAACCTATCACATGAGTGCTTAAGCTTTGGAGCACAGATTTTTTTCTCTTAAGGGTCTATGACTATTAGTTCACGTTCAACCACTAGTATTGCACAGTAGTATTGCTGTGAATGTGAGTATACGGTGAAGTGTATAATCAATGTTTTATGCGATGTTTTATTTAGGTTTTAAAAGCGTAGCCATTCTGATGCGTTGAATAGACGTGAACGCATACTGCAGTACGATTATTTGAAGCACACGAATATATCGAGTAGCGTTCTCTAGAGTTCGCCCACTATCTGTGGAAATGTTGAGAAAACTTTTGCTGCCCTTGATACTTTGTATCATTGTTCTGACGCGGAGATCAAAGGCAGCGTCAGCGCCCAGCGCGGTGAAAACTCTCATCTGGGGTCCTGGACTGGAGACAAACATTGTCCTCCCGGCTAGATACTTCTTCATACAGACAGTGGACACCACCGGGAAAAAGTGAGTGAGTCCAGTTGGAATTGGGATGCGTGGCATCTAAAAGGTTGTAGGTCCAAACCCATGATCAAGACACATAACCTCAGGTTCATTCTTAAAATAAAGTCTCCAAATAGTGTCAAAAAGGGCTTTGCAGCCTGATGCCATATGAGAACTTTGTTTTCTGGCTCTTCAGAAAACTAACTATGTATCTATGTGCTGCTGCTAGAACCTATAAGCCAATACACTGATCTGAAGAACCCAATGAACCCTATAGCCAGTTCAGGAACCCTATACAATGAAAATGGTTCTTTATCAGAAAACAGTTCTTTGCTGAACCTAAAGGTACTTCTGTGAACCATTGAAGAACCTTTATTTTTAAGAGTGTTGATACAGGTGGATTGTGTATTATAATTGCCTTGAAAAAAGCATTGAACACAAGCATTAGTAGTAATTAGTCTGTATTTTCTCAGTCTTTCGTAGCTCTGTGTTTGTCTCTTGAGCATATTGTAAAAGACACCATCTTCTGTGATAGGTGAAACTATTTTTAACAAGAAACCTTTACATTCCATGCCAGTGAATTCCCCGGTCAGGTCATTCTTTGATTTTCAAGGCGGTAAAAGTGTCTAATTTCTGCACAAGTTCTATAGGGTTGCATTACACGTGTTTACATTTAGGGATCAGTTTACTCACTGACACAAATGTTAAACTCTCTCCCTCTGCTATTCATGATTTTCATGTACCTGACCTGGGCCAGATTGATTGATCTATCTGTCTGTCTCCAACTGTCAATTTGTCTCTGTCTATCAAACAAACATGACTAATATGCATTCTGTTTTTGTTTTCATCTCCCCATATACAGTTTCACAACTTCTCCTGGAGAGAAGACATTTGAAGTGAAGATTACATCTCCAACGGATCCGTATGCCAGAATCTGGATGCAGGTTTTAGACCGGAACGATGGATCTTTTCTGGTTCGGTACCGCATGTATGCTAGTTACACAGATCTGCATATTCAGGTTCTGTTGAATGACAAACCTGTGGGAAAGTCACCATATGTGCTTCGAGGTAAGAACCAAGTCCAGTTTAATCATTCAGATCCATACAGGTGAAGACTGGAGGATGACATTCATCTCATTCTGTGGAGACCCTTTCCAGACCTTTATTTAACTATCCAGTCTCTCACTATCCAGGTGCAGTTTATCATGAATCATGTGATTGCCCTGAGCCCAGTGGTGCAGTATGGGAGAAGAACATGCATTGCCCTGCCTCTTTCTCACAGATAGAGAGTGATTTATCTGTCTTCCCCACTGTGGACCCAGACCGTAATGCCCAAGAGATCCTTCAGCGCTTCGGGATGAGGCATAGTCTGTGCCACTACACCATCAAAAACAACCAGGTATACAAACAAATTCTGCATCCTTATCACTGTTTCCCAGTTGACTCATTTTCTCTGTTCACACATCACATTCTACCGAGAAAAAAATTAAAAAGTTTTGCACCTAAAGAAATGTAGTACTTTTGACATATATGATTGAATATGTCCTTTAACTTTTAACGAGCACAGTATTTTTAGTCCCACAAGTCATACAAAGAAAGAAAAACTTTAATGTAGTTTGCAAGACTAATGTGTGTTAATTAACTATGTATTCACTGTTAGGTCTATATCAAAACACATGGAGAACATGTTGGATTCAGGATCTTCATGGATGCCTTTCTTCTCTCTTTCACACGGAAAGTGAGTATTTGCCAAAATCACAGCTACAGCCACTACAAATGTTTTTGAGCGTTTTTTATGCAATAATGATTAATATAATGTTATTAATAAACAATCCAAGTATGGAGCCAGTCATGTTCCATTTTTAACCAGTAGATGGCACTATAACACAGTGATAATTATATTCGATTTGATTGTGTTGAATTTGATGAGTGTTTAACAGTTACATACCAGTAAGTAACAAAGTTTTCAGTTCATACAGAACCATTATGTTTATTGGTTTGCATTATTTTCCCAATGCAGCCAGAGCAAAATGTGATGCAAGTATTACTGAAAATAAGACTGTTTTTTATTCAGTTATGTTGGCTCAGCAGTTCTCATTAAATTCTTAAAATTAAATAATTATAGTTAAATTAAGTAATTTAAGTACAGTTTTTGTTGTCATTTGCATGATCAGGTTAGGCTTCCAGACATTGAGTTTTTTGTGAATTTGGGGGATTGGCCCCTGGAGAAGAGGCGGCCCCCTGGGAATCCCAGCCCGATATTTTCATGGTGTGGATCCAATGACACACAGGACATCGTCATGCCGACTTATGACCTCACTGAATCTGTATTGGAGACCATGGGCAGGTAAAGGAACTGAATCAACATATAAAACCAATTTTTAAGGATTTACATAGAATGTAATGTACATTTGTTTATAAATATCATTATATAATAATGTGTAACATAATTTTTTATGTTTGATGTCATACATAATATATAATTTTTGAGAAATTTTTAATTGGTAAATGCATAGTCGTTCGGCATAGGCATGAATTTTTGGTACTTTTGTGCAAGTAAGTGCTAAGTCTAGGCACAAGTGTGTTTGGCAAGATCGCGAGCTCAAATCACTAATGGACTGTGTCAAGTGTAATTTAATTCAGAGATTCTTCTCCGTTTATCGCATCATCTGAATCCTATTATATAGTCCATTCCCTGTTGAGCATCAGGGAATAATAAACATAGATGGCAAATTCATAAGAAGTCAGTAGTATAAATGGAGTCTATGAAATTAATTAGAAGAATAGAAAAATAGACTTGTGTTCTTTTGTGCATTTGCTGCGTCCTTGTCGAATGTCAGGCATATTTCTATAACATGCTCCTTTAATATGCATGGAAAATTTTGTTCTCGTCTGGACCTGGATAATTTTCCATCCACAGACTCACAAATCATGGCTAGTATTAACAGTGATTGCATTGCCACGCACTTCACTTCTACCATTCAATTTTGATTTCATACAAAATTTATTAGAAATATTTCTAAATTCAAATTACACTTCAAACAAAATAAAAAAAAATTCATAATCAAATCCAAACATATTACCCTCTTGAACTATTTTCACCGGCACCTTCTGCAGTGACTTAAAAATCACTCTACAACAACATTTGGAAAAATACCAATACAAATTATATCATAAATACAATTGTAAATATAAAGAAAACAATATTAACAATTTAAAAATAAACCATGACCTACTGTATAGATAGTTTAAAACAAATCACATTAAGTTTTGTTTCTTTGTTTCATAAAACGCTACAATTGTGTTTTTCAGGGATATAATTTGATGTTCCACTATATTTTCAGAGTTTGAACATTCTTACCACTTGCTGGTGGAATCTCCAAACTGCAAATGTAGGAACTGAATTTAGACTTTACTCTGAATACAGACGTGCTTTTGAAACGTCTTCATGTAATGACCCCTTTCTCAGGAAAATAGCAAATGACCACTTCATTAATATACAATGCACTCACAATATGCATGCATAACCCGACATATTGTGCAAACACTCCCACACCCACTTGTGTTTTGTACTGGCATTACTGTTTAAATAAGTATTAATAATTTGTCTTTACAAATAAGTTATTTGTTTAATCCATTAAAAAGAACAAGAAATTATCCATAACGCTGACTAATGTGCTAAACCACATATTATTTGTTATTACTTTTGGTTACTTTTTGATTAAAATATATTTTGTCCTCTTATGTTTGTGAACACATTAGTACTCATTCTTACTTTGATCATTTGTAATGTGCAGAGTGAGTCTGGACATGATGTCTGTTCAGGGACACACAGGTCCAGTATGGGAGCAGAAGAGGAGTAAAGCCTTCTGGAGGGGGCGAGACAGCAGGAAAGAGCGTCTGGAGCTGGTTAAATTGGCTCGGGCGAACTCTGCCATGCTCGATGCTGCCTTTACCAACTTCTTCTTTTTCCAACACAATGAGAGCCTTTATGGGCCCCTAGTCAAACATGTGTCCTTTTTCGACTTCTTTAAGGTGAGGTACGGTTGAATTTATTGCACAAAATTAGTTCGGATGAGGGGGAACCACCATTATGTAGAATAAAACTTTTCTTTAGGAGTAGAGTTTAAGTGCATTTTAATGGGATTAATGCTGATTGTTATTCTTTTGTTTTTTTTTACAGTACAAGTACCAGATAAATGTAGATGGGACTGTAGCAGCATACAGACTACCCTATCTGCTCGCTGGAGACAGTGTTGTGTTTAAACATGACTCCATTTATTATGAGCATTTTTACAATAAACTTCAACCATGGGTGCATTACATCCCTTTCAGAGCTGACCTCAGTGATCTCCTGGAGAAGATCCAGTGGGCTAAAGACCATGATGAGGAGGTACATACATCCCCATACATGCACACAAACATACAGTTGAAGTCAGAAGTTTACATACACTTAAGTTAACGGTGCCTTTAAGCAGCTTGGGAAAACTCCAGAAAATAATGTAAATTAGCCAGTTAGCTTCTGATTAGAGTCAACTGGAGGTGTACCTGTGGATGTATTTTAAGGCCTACCTTCGAACTCAGTGCTTCTTTACTTGAAATCAGCCAAGACCTCAGAAAAAAAAATTGTGGACCCCCACAAGTCTGGTTCATCCTTGGGAGCAAATCATCTGTACAAACAATAGTATGTAAGTATAAACACCTTGCCATCATACAGCTCAGGAAGGAGACACATTCTGTCTTCTAGAGATGAACATAGTTTGGTGCAAAAAGTGCAAATCAATCCTAGAACAACAGCAAAGTGAAGATGCTAGAGGAAACAAGTAGACAAGTATCTACAGTAAAAGGATTCCTAAATCGACATAACCTAAAAGGTTTCTCTGCAAGGAAGAAGCCACTGCTCTAAAACAACCATTAAAAAGCCAGACTACAGTTTGCAAGTGCACATAGGGACAAAGATCTTACTTTTTGGAGAAATGCCCTCTGATCTTATGAAACAAAAATGTGTCCATAATGACCATCGTTATGTTTGGAGGAAAAAGGATGAGGCTTGCAAGCCAAAGAACACCATCCCAACAGCAAAGCATGGGGGCGGCAGCAGCATCATGTTGTGGGGGTGCTTTGCTGCAGGAGGTACTGGTGCACTTCACAAAATAGATGGCATCGTGAAGAAGGAAAATTATGTGGATATTTTGAAGCAACATCTCACAGCATCAGCCAGGAAGTTAAAGCTCGGTCGCAAACAGGTTTTACAAAAGGACAATAACCCCAAGCATACCTACAAATTTGTGTCAAAATGGCTGAAGGACAAAAAAAGTCAAGGTATTGGATTGGCCATCACTAAGCCCTGACTTCAATCAGAGGTGTGGTCAGAACTGAAAAAGCCTGTGCGAGCAAAGAGGCCTACAAACCTGACACGGTAACACCAGTTCTGTCTGGAGGAATGGGCCAAAATTCAAACAACTTATTGTGAGAAGCTTGTGGAAGACTACCCAAAATGTTTGACCCAAGTTAATACATTTAAACATTATTAAAATAAAGTAGTTATCCTAACTAATCTAAGACAGGGAATGTTCTCTTCAATTAAATGTCAGGAATTATGAAAAACTGAGTTTAAATGTATTTAGCTATATTGTGTATGTAAAAACCTGACTTCAACTGGACACAAGTTTTCATGTAAACACAAAATATGATTACTACGGCTGGGTTTGCTAGAGGGTACTTGGAAAATTTCAGAGGAAAACAATAAAATGATTATTTGGTATTATTACTACTGATTCATTTTGGTTTGTAAAGAAATGGATTTCAATTGTATTGTTGTTTTTTTCTTAAGGTTAAAGGGGTAGTTCACCCAAAAACTAAAATTCTCTCATCATTTACTCACCCTTATGATATTCCACACGGACCTTTTGAAGCTGAAAAAAAGAACTAACAGTCAGCATACTGTTGACTGTAGGCTAAATAAACGTCATCCATATGAATCCAGTGGCTAAATTAACGTCTTCTAATGTGCAATCACTTTTGGTGCGAAAAAGATAAAATGTACTTAATTATTGAACTATGAACCATTGCGTCCGGAGTCGTATGGATGACATTTATGCTGACTCTCTGTTCTTTATGTAGCTTCAAAAGTCAAATCACGATACACTTGCATTTTAACTCACTGAGCTAAGATATTTTTCTATTGTTCTGGTGAAGAAAGAAAGCCATACACACCGGTGATATCAAGAGGGTGAGTTTGATGAGAGGGTGATCAATGAGAATTGTCATTTTTGGGTGAACTAACCCTTTAACTCAAAGTTGGTAGAAAGAAAAATCACAGTGTATATTGCTATTTATTCATGAAATTATATGCCTGCCTTTTTATATTTTAGTAAAAGTGGTGGCATCAAAAAGTTTGAAAAAAAGAAAAAAAAAACCTTGACCAGTTATTGCCAGTTGTTATGCATTAGAATGATTTGACCTCATTCTTAAGCATGACAGAAAGATGAGAGCCTAAAACTCCTTTAATTATGGTATAATCACTGTGAGTGGCTTATTGCTTTCATAAAACAGCTTATGATGGGGCTGTAATTCAGCATTTTGAGGCTTGGGTTAACGAGTTCTTAGTCAAATTTACAAATGCAAACTCTGCATAATGACTGAGGCAGTAAATAGTACAAATGCCACAGGGGTCCATCATAGTGTTAAAATAAAACATCAGGAGTCTGCCGCCTCTCACTCTCTCTCTCTCATCTTATAGGCGAAGAAAATCGCCCTGGCAGGTCAGCAGTTTGCCCGAACCCATCTGATGGGTGACAATATTTTCTGTTACTACTTCAAACTCTTCCAGGTACATTTTCTTACTTTCTTCTGTTTAGTTTTCTGGTGTGTTCATTGTGGCGGTGACTACACAGGAACTGTTTTTCTGATGCCATAGATTTTTAGTTTTCTGGCTTCGTTTTTTGCTTGCAACTTTTTTGTTTTGTTTGTTTTTCTGTTCACATTCTGTGTTTCTCCGTGCTTATCAGTGTGTATATCTTATCCTATCTTGATCTTCCATCTTCATCCAAGTTTTATGTGATGTGCTCAAGGACACAAGAGGCAAAGATCAGATAATGCATTCCTTACCATCTGCACATCACACTCGCACTCAGTTGTTATTTTAATGTCTGTGTTCCTGAGAAATCTCAATAAATGTATTTTACTACTTCTTAACTAACAGCCGCTTTTGCGCTATGCACTATGTTTTAATTTCTCCTTTGCTTTAACACACTGTGAACTGTGAACTAACAAAATAAAACAAATACAAAAATATGTAAGTGTGATGTAGATGTAAATTGTGGCAACTTTTCTGTCATGAAGCACAAGTACCCCTGAGGTCATGAACCTAGGTGCTTTATGATATTTCATAACTACAGGCAGCAAACTTTTAATCTTTAAACACATGCTCTGACCTCATAGAACTTCTCAGCCATAAACCAAAAGTGGCTACTTGAATTTTATTTGATTCTTTTTGCAGATAAAGAAACATTTTTACTGTTATGCTAATTGTGTTTTGAATTGTGGCACAGTTAAAAATGTACGTGTAAACTTTAATTTGCACATGTGTTTACAAGTTGAGCATTGTGAAATATAAGTAAAATAACAAAACCTTTTATTTTGTATTGTTCAGAAGTAAATATATATTTTAAAAGACTTTTACAAAAGGAGGAAAATGCATGCACATCCAATACTTCTACAACAGGTGCTGGATCAAGGCAAAAAGCATTGAAATAAATGTGGATCCACACAGTTTAAATATTCCCTTTTTATTAATTTAAAAACAACAGCAATGTTTCGTCTGTCTCCACTTCAGTTTTATTAAAAGGATTTTACTATCCAGTAAAATTCTCATTGAAATTTCTGCACTGTCTCCTTAAGATGATTTGCTTATGTTTTCCTCTTTTGTAAGTTGCTTTGGATAAAAGGCTCTGCCACATGAATAAATGTAAATGTAATCCAGCTCTGTTTGTGTGTTTAGAGGTATGCTGAACTGCAGGTCACTGAGCCCAAGGTTCGAGATGGCATGGAGCTGGTGGAGCAGCCGAAGGATGAACTGTTCCCATGTTACTGTGCAAGAAATAAGGTGTGTGTGCGCATGTCTGCTTTGGTTATTAAATTAAATTACTTGAATGTACATATTAATTGTGAGACATATTTTTTAACTTTACCCTAATTTTAGCTCAGTACCTGGATTCCATCAAATTAATTTAGTCATGTTGGTCATTTAAAAGGATCTTAAGTATTAAAGGATAAACAGATGTGTTACAGTGTTACATCATATTTTCAGAGTGATGCATGTAAATTTGATCTTTAGCTGTCAGTCATTGATCCTTTCATTTTAATTCAAGAAAAGAACATATATATTTTTTATTTTTACCATTAAATGAAGACATGAGGTGGACATGAAAATGTACTGGATAACAGGAAAGATCCAGATAGCAAGTAATAATCATCTGACCTGACCCTCTAAATTATAGGAAAGGGAATGGTTTACCACCATATGTTTTAAGGCTGTACCAATACAAACATTTGATTTAATTCAGTGTCTTATAGATTTAGTATAATTTAACCCTTGTGCGACCTTCAGGACATTCAGGACGAGTTGTTTTCGATTATGCCATTGGCACTGTTAGTGCCAATGGCATAATCTTTGCCAAAGGTGAATATTTTTTGGGGAATTTAGATTTTTCAACCTCAGTTCCTATAATACATCTATAATACACTATGTACACAAAATAGTTACAATCAGGACCTTAAGGACAAAAATGTCCCCATTGAAACCCATTAAACGGCAATATTTGATCACAGTGGCATTAAAGCATAAAATCATGAATTCTGTGATATTATGCTTCCATTCTGGAGCCCAGGCTTCAAATTTATTTTATTTTTTTATATTTTCCACCAGATGGCGACATTTTTCTCATGTTTAGCCTATATAGCAATTACATGCTTTTTTTTCCCCTATTTTCTGTTTGCTGTATTATAGAGCACTGCAGGCCAATAATAAATGAATAAATTATGCAGCTAAAATTGTGTGAGTGTGTTGGTATGGATGTCTGAGTGTATATGTGTGTATTGACAAGTTTGTGTGTAAAAACAACAGTGGCATTATGTAACAAACTGGCATTTAAAGGGTTAAACTCCTTAAAATTAATTCATATTTGGTAGTTATGATCAGGACTGATGTTGGTTAAAAAAAATTTACTAATTGAAAGTGGAAAACAATATTAATATATAATATTATTATGGCAGGTTTTTGACAGACTGAGGGACTTTTTTTTAAATTGACACACAAGGGTTTAAAGCACACAAACTGTTTTTATGAGGGCATTATGCCATCATATGACTAGGATTTATCTTCAAATTATTCTGATAAAACAATTACATGATACTGTAGAATTCCTTGTGGTTCAAACCCACAGAAAAACATATCACACTAGCCCTGGATCAGATTAAACACTTCTAATTGTTTGTTTTGTTTTTGCATAGGCCAAAGATGAGCTGTGAGAGACCACAAACTTCATTTTAAAACAGCAGCCATCATATTTCGATGGATTTGCACCAGAAAATGCTCCTAAGGGCACATACTTATTGCTTCAAATGTTGTATAACTGCAATGTCTTGACTGTATGTTTCTCTTTTTGTATTAAAAATGGTTATTATTTCTAACCTCTTGTCTGCCTGGTTTATATCAATTCTGTATTATATAACTTTTTATATATCTTTTATAAAACAGATGTGTCTTCTGCTAGAAATGTTTCATCTTTGATTTGCTTCCAGTATTCTGTGTTTTTCACCTCCCAAGCATCCCCATAAATCTGTTGTATTGCAACAGAAAGATTGGTGTAGGGCTGTATTTGTTTGTGAAATATGATAGATGGGCTTGCCTATAACTTTGAAATCTCAGACTAGACTTTACATATTGCAAAATTGTATTTGCACATTAAAGTATAATAATATGCATTAAGTGTAATTATAATCTACCATAATACCTCTAGTTATAGTACCGGTACATTAATTTGCTGTTAGACCCAAAAACACACAAACTCACACTCAGAAAAATTGGGGATTGCATCTTTAGAACAAAGAGGCCTTCTGGAATGCATTTTTAAGTCATTTTAGTCATTTAGTAGATGTTTTTTCATTTAAATCACCTAACATGAAGTCAGAAGGAAGAATGTACGTATACAGCATTTTTGGTTACGCATTGCAGATTTTTCTTTCTTTCTTGAGGTTCTTTAATTTGGTTCTATTTTATAAACCTTGGTTAATGCATTAGGTATCATGAACAATATGTTTTTACAGAATTTATTAATATTAATATTCACTTTTGTTTTAAAAAATGTTGTATATGATAATTGATGTATTAAAATTTACTTTAACCAATATTTCAAATGCTGTAAAATGATTGTTCATTGTTAGTTCATGTTACCATATGTTGGTAACTAATGCTAACAAATGGAACCTTATTGAAAAAAATATGCATTTGTGAGCTTTAAACTTGTGTAATCGAAGTCTAAAAAGACAAATTGTCTAATACAATGACATTTATGCATTTTTCAGTATGGCGTAAGTATCCTAATACTTTGTGGCCTCTGTTTTGTGAGGATGCTTTCAGATTTTTTGTTGTGCAGATACTCTTTTTCAATAGATGGTGGTGTTAACAACATGTTTTATATGCACATCGATGCATCCGCTGGCGTTCCCACCCTGTGAGAGACCCAAAGTGATCATTGAAGACACCATACATACTCTTCAGTTTTCAGAGGTTGTTCACACTAAAACAATAAACCGTTTGCATTGTTCTAAACTGCGTAGTATGTAATAAAGTAGCCGAGTCAGCATAAACAATATAACACTTTTTGTTTTGTTAAAACTTTAAGCATTGATCGCTCGCTCTCTCTCTCTCGCTCTCTCTCTCTCTCTCTCTCTCTCTCTCTCTCTCTCTCTTTCTCACATGCCAGAGCATGCACTGCATTTAAAGAATAACACACTTCTCGGACGGTAAAAAAAAACTAAAAAAAACAAAGTACATGTTTTATGTGTGCAGGTGAGTAGTATGAATATATCCTGGTTCTCTTACGAGAGGTTCTCTCGTATTGCGTAAGCTAGCTTACGCTACGGGAAAGATTCATCTTTTCTGAGATATTGAAGCCAAAAAATTATCCTTAATTTTTGTATCCATTGTCAACGCAGTGCGGCAGCTGCAGACCTTGAGCGAGCTAGCTAGCGAGCTCATAGGTTGCTCTGCGGCAACTGCTGCAGCCTATAGACGAGCTTGGGCGAACTCGCATCCAATGAGAGGCGTCCGCGCGCTCACTGCATCAAAGCCCGCCAAAATGGGCGTGACTAGAGTGCATATAAGCGTAGTTCGTAGGCTGGAACCCTGATTTTCATCTCTTCAGCGAAGCTCTCCGCATCGCTGACCTGGAAGCCGCGTCGCCGTTCGAGGGGCATCTAGCAAGCGTGGACAGCGCTAGAAGAAGCCGGCCGTCTCAGCCACCTTCAGCCATCCTGCGAGCTACGCCATCCCACGACGTATCCTTTTATTCAGCAAGCTAGTTCTCACGAACTATTCACAAAAGAGTACGAGCGTCTTTTTCAAGATGCCTCGCTCCACTTGCGCCTCATGTCGCGCCCTTCTCAGCACAGGAGACCGCCACATCATCTGCGCTCTCTGCCTGGGACTGGGGCATGCAGAGCTCGCCCTCACTGAGGGCGGATGCGATTTCTGCGAGGAGCTACCGATGTCGACCCTGCGGGCTCGACTCGAAGCGGTCAAAGCAGAAACCGTCGCGCCGCCTTACCCTCAGCCGCGCAGGAAGAAGCGCCGCTCACAAAGGCTGCCGGAAACTGTGGTTGAAGCGACTGCCTCGCCGGAGCCTCTCCCTCGAGCATCGCTTTCACCCTCCCCGCCCCCCCGGGACGTGCAGTTGCCGACGAGCGGCCGCACTGCTGCCATCTCGGATGACGAAGCAGAGGATAAGGGCCGCTGTTCCATCATGGCTTCGGACAGCGAGGAGTGGACAGGCTTCCAAGCCTCCTCCTCAGCCCAGGAATCCAGCAGGACCCGCGCCGGAGTCGAAGGGGAGTTAACACGCCTCCTCACACAGGCCGTCGACCGCCTCGGGCTCGAGTGGTCACCGCCCCTGAGCAGGCACCCAACAGACTCGACGGCTGCTTTCTTCAAAGCCATCACCGCTCTACACCCGCGGCCCGGGCGCTCCCTTCCTGCCGGAATTACATACGGAGCTTGCAAAGTCGTGGAACGCTCCTTTTTCAGCCAGGACCCGTTCACACGTCTCCACCTCTCTCGCGTCGGTGGACGGCGCCACTGAGAGGCTACTCCTCCATCCCCCGGTCGAGGACCTCGGTAGCAGCACACCTTTGTCCGCCCTCCGCGAGATGGCGTTCCAAGCCTGTGCTCCCGTCTAAGGCCTGCAGAGCGACTTCCGCCTATGTTGGCCGCGCCTATTCCGCCGCCGGCCAAGCCGCATCTGCTCTGCACTCAATGGCCGTTTTACAGATCCTACAAGCAGACCTTCTTCGGGAGTGGGATGAGAAAGGCAGGCACCCAGAGGCTGTTACTGATCTACGAAACGCGACAGACCTCGCCCTTCACGCTACCAAAGCTGCAGCCCAAGCTCTAGGGAAGTGCATGGCCTCGCTGACTGTGACCGAGAGACACTTATGGCTAACACTAGCCGACATGGGAGAAGCAGAGCGCTCCACGTTCCTCAACGCACCGCTCTCTCCAACCGGTCTCTTCGGCTCCGCGGTGAGTGGCATTGTTGACCGCTTCTCAGAAGTCCAGAAAGCCACCCAAGCCATGAACCGCTTCCTGCCGCGTCGCGCTAAGCTCCTCTGCAGGCCGCTCACGTGATCAGCCTCCTGCACGAGCCTCTTCACAGCGCCCAGTTCAACAATCTCAGACTTCTCAGCGTCGACAGGGCGGCCGCCCTCGATCGCGCTCAGACAGCCGCCGCAGACCGCCGCCCCTCGCGGGCCTCGATCTAAGGTAACGCTGAAACCCGAGCAGCCGAAGTCTTCCTAACTGTGTTGAACAAGCGACGGCTCAGTCCGCCGCGGCGGACCACCGTCAAAGCTTTGCCCCTGTCAGTCCCCTTCTCTCAGGCTACTACAGTGGTGAATTTAGCAGCCAACAAGCCGGTGACACTGCCCGCTTGCCTGCACTCAAACGCCGTTTTCACGGCGACCCAAATAAATCTTGTAAAGAGCAAACATGTCTTATGTGTAGAAAAAGTGCCCACAACCCAGTGTTCGCCCCTACACACAAGCATAACACATCCCGTGCCCCTATCAGAGCACGCTCTCATAAAGCGATTACTGAACCGCTCGAGCCAATGAGTCAATGAAAGCCCACAAATGCGTCGCGTGCGCCCATTCTCTGCCCGCTCTGTCACACGACCAGCCCTATGTGTAGAAAATGTGCCCACAATCCAGTGTTCACTTCTGCACACAAGCACTGCATGTCTCGTGTCCCCACCAGAGCACGCTCACATAAAGCGGTTCACGAACCGCTCGGCGCTAGAGTCAATAAATGCGCCCACAAATGCGTGCGTGCGCCCATTCTCTGCCCGCTCTGTTACACGGCCAGCAACCATTCCTCTGTGTGTAAGTCCCGTGCTTTCGCATCACGTAACAGATGTGACTCTTTCCCCATTCATTCCAATCGGAAGTCACTCACAAAACAGCCTGTTCATGCTGTCTGCGAGCAATCATGCATGAACACACTAAACGCAGCTCACACATTTTGTTCAGCTCTGTGTGTGGCAATCAGAGCGAATTGGCCATTCACCCTCTAGCGTTACGCTTCAAAGCGTGGGAAGCTATTCCAGGGATATCCAAGTGGGTGTTAAGCACAATACAACAGGGCTATTTGCTACAGTTCGATCGCCGCCCCTCGCTTCAGAGCGCGGCTCGAAACCACTGTGAACACGGAAGCAGTGTGCTTGCTTCGTTCAGAAATAGCAAGCCTTCTGTGCAAAAGGGCCATAGAAAAGTGCCACCCTCTCTGAGCGAGTCGGGGCTTTACAGCCGTTATTTTCTTGTTCCCAAGAAAGACGGCGGCCTCAGACCCATATTAGATCTCAAGGTTTTGAACAAGGTGCTTGCAAAAAGACCGTTCAAAATGCTTACAATCAGGAAACTCCTCGCGCATGTGCGCCAGGGGACTGGTTTATTTCTCTCGATCTGAAAGATGCATACTTTCAGATTCAGATAAATCCCGTCACAGGCCATTCTTGAGATTAGCCTCGACGGCCAGGTTTATCAATACACCGTCCTTCCGTTCGGCCTGTCCTTAGCACCCGTACTTTCACGAAGTGCATGGATGCTGGCGCTCGCACCCCTGCGGAGTCAGGGTTTGCGAATTCTGAACTATTTGGACGACTGGCTGATTATGGCTCAGTCACATATGGAGCTTCTGTCTCACAGAGCAGTTCTCCTCAGCCATCTGAACAGTTTGGGTCTTGCAGTCAATTGGACCAAGAGCTCACTACAGCCCAGTCAGACCATTTCCTTCCTGGGAATAGAACTAGACTCCGTGGCAATGACGGCTCGCTTATCTACACAGCCGCACGCCGTGTTCAGCGACTAGCCGCATCTTTTCAGATGAACAGCCTCACGCCTCTGAAGAAATTCCAGAGAGTGCTAGGTTACATGGCCTCAGCCGCAGCAGTACTTAAGCTGGGTTTACTGCACATCGCCCGCTTCAGCATTGGCTAAACACCCGGCGTCTCGCCGGGCTTGGGCCACAGGCCGCCAGCCCATCAAGGTGACTCAGACCTGCATATCAGCTCTGCAGCCCTGGACAGTGGCCGAATGGTATCAGCGGGGAGTGACAATGGGAGCTGTATCTCGCCGAAAAGTCATCTCGACAGGCGTGTCCAACACGGGTTGGGGCGCGGTCTCGCGAGGGCTCTCCGGTTTTCGGCCTATGGTCAGTTCAGGAAAAGCTCCTTCACATAAATTGTCTGGAAATGATAGCGGTCGAGTGCGCGCTCGTGCGCTTTCTCCGGTCATTCAGGGTCACCACGTCCTGGTCCGTTTGGACAACAGATCTGTGGTATCCTACCTAAACCGTCAGGGCGGTGTCAGATCCAGGAACCTCTTCCATCTGACAAAACGCATACTGAGTTGGTCCCAGTGCCACCTGCGCTCGCTGAGGGCGACGCGCGTGCCAGGCCACCTGAGCGACGGCCCGGACAGACTGTCCAGAGACAATATTCCCCCAGGGGAATGGTCCCTGCACGCTCAAACAGTCCAGGCGTTATGGCACCTATTCGGCAGAGCAGAGATAGACCTCTTTGCGTCCAAAGAGAACTCTCACTGCCCAATATTTTTCTCAAAGCGAGGGCCGCTGGCCCAGGACTGGCCCAGGCGCCCGCTTACGCCTTCCCTCCCGTCTCGCTATTGCCACAGGTAATGCAGAGGATCAGGAAACGGCGTCACTCGGTGCTCCTCATAGCCCCGCGTTGGGAGAATCAGACATGGTTCCGGAGCTTACGCAGCTGTCACTGACAGCGCCGTGGCCCATCCCAGTGAGAGCAGATCTCCTCTCTCAAGCTCGCGGCACAATCTGGCATCCCCACCCAGAGCTGGGCGCTGCATGCGTGGGTGATCAGCGACTACCCGTCGCTCTGCCAGAAGGAGTAATAAACACCATCATACACGCTAGAGCCCCTTCCACGAGAAGACTCTATGCGTCAAAATGGTCTGTGTTCTCAAAATGGTGCACCGACAGAGACCTGGACCCACGGACATGTGGGGTGTCGTCGCTGCTCGTATTTCTACAAGAGCTGCTGGATAAGGGCAGACCCCATCCACGCTCAAAGTGTATGTGGCGGCCGTTGCGGCGTTCGCTGAACCCCTGCACGGCCAGTCATGGGGTAAAAACGAGCTGGTCATCCGCTTCCTCAGGGGAGCTAGAAGGATGAACCCCGCGCCCCCATCGGTTCCTATCTGGGATCTTTCTATAGTTCTCGAAACTATGAAAGCCCCCCTTCGAACCACTTCAATCCGTGGATTTGAAATACCTTTCACTCAAAACCGTTTTTCTGACAGCCCTGTCATCAGTCAAACGTGTGGGAGACCTTCACGCGCTGTCTGTCAGCGCTGCGTGTCTTGAGTTTGGACCAAGTGACACCAAGGTCATTTTAAAGCCTAGACACGGCTATGTTCCCAAGGTGATCGGTACTCCTTTCAGAGCACAGGTCATTTCCCTATCGGCGCTGCCAGCACCGGATAGCGAACGCGACGCCAATCTCCTTTGCCCGGTCAGAGCACTGAGATTGTATACTGCGCGCTCCGCTGCTTTCAGACGCTCCGAGCAGCTTTTCGTTTTGTTCGGAGGGCGCACCAAAGGTCTCGCCGCCTCAAAACAGACACTATCTAGATGGATAGTGGACGCTATTGCTGCTGCATACGCGTCAAAAGACCTGCCATGCCCGTTGGGCATTAGGGCTCACTCCACTAGAGGCATGGCATCCTCGTGGGCATGGTCCAGCGGAATTTCCATTCACGACATATGTGTGGCAGCGGGATGGACTTCCCCTCCACCTTTGTCAGATTTTACAATATGGAAGTGCCCGCTCTGCAGGCAAAACTACTAGCGGTTTAATACGCTACAGCTCCCCTGGTGAGCTGCACTGATGGGACACATTCCACACAGACCGGCACCGGCGCTCTGTCGTTCCGGTCCTACTATGTGCTTATGTATTACACAATCAATGACCCGCATTCTTGCCGGCCAAATATTATTTCCCCACTCATAAGGGCTCCTCCGGGTCCCCCTTAATTCCCTGGGGCTCATACAGTGGATGCTTGGCACGCATAGCGTTGACAATGGGTTCCCGTAAGCGTAAGCTAGCTTACGCATATACTGAGAGAACCTCTCGTAAGAGAACGTATCGGTTACCTAACGTAACCTCGGTTCTCTCTAGATGAGGGAACGAGTATTGCGTAGCCGGCCGTGCTTCGCGCCACGAGCGACTTTTCGCTTCAGTCAATGAAAACCAGGGTTCCAGCCTACGAACTACGCTTATATGCACTCTAGTCACGCCCATTTTGGCGGGCTTTGATGCAGTGAGCCGCGGACGCCTCTCATTGGATGCGAGTTCGCCCAAGCTCGTCTATAGGCTGCAGCAGTTGCCGCAGAGCAACCTATGAGCTCGCTAGCTAGCTCGCTCAAGGTCTGCAGCTGCCGCACTGCGTTGACAATGGATACAAAAATTAAGGATAATTTTTTGGCTTCAATATCTCAGAAAAGATGAATCTTTCCCGTAGCGTAAGCTAGCTTACGCAATACTCGTTCCCTCATCTAGAGAGAACCGAGGTTACGTTAGGTAACCGATACGATTTACTTCATCTGGGAATGTGGGTATTGTCCCGTGCCCCAATGATGTAGTAACCTCAACCGCAAGGTTTTGTTAATCAGAAAGATGTGTAATGTGATTAAAATGTATTTTTGTAAATATAGCTCTTACAGTTAAAAGAGCCGTCTGAATTAAGGTACTCTGCTATTTGAGTTTGTTTGTTTGTTGTTTTTGCAACATTTTGAATCTGATTCTCAGATCCGGTTGCATTTTAATATAGTAGGCTACAGATGTCCAGGGCCCAGTTCAAATTGATGTTTAAATCTGTGCTGAGGAAATCAGTTCACAAAGGATTGCATGGATACACAAATAAGATGTACATTTTTATAATAATAATAATAATAATGACGAGTAAATGGAAGAAGATGTTGATCTTTTTTGCCTGAACCTTGAAAACAACTAATTAACTTTCTATACCGCATCTTGTTAACTGTTATGTAATGTTTCCTCTAAAATTCTGGACAAACCACTGATCTATATAGTGGGACAAAACAAGAAATGATTGCGAAATTGAATGAAGTCGATTGCCTCGTGTACCTTTAAGAACTATGACGCAATCATGTAAGCATGTGTATGACTGGCTGGCTTTCTCCTCCGGCAGACAACTGTAAACATGATCCAGGAACCCTGGAATAAAGTGAATATTCCGTTTCCAGGCTCTGTTCATTAGAGTCGGATTGTATTTTCTGCTTCAACGGGTACGTTTCCATACATATAGAAAGAAAATGGATACAAGCACACAAAAAAAAATTTGTTTCCCTGCTGCTGATGGGAACCCATGGCTCACACTCGGGCCTTTATGGGTTAATGTGAAATTATGCTCATGTTATTTTATTTGGATTGGATTAATGGATAATGGATTTATATTGTAACTTCTGATGTCTTTAGATGGTCTTAGTTAGCGTAAGCACAGATCATAAACATATATTTAAGTAAAGGAACTGTATCTGTACAATGAACAGTAAAATAAAAAGAGGACTGCCAAAGCAAAATTGAAAAGGGAGTTGCAGAAACTACAGGATAATTTGAGGAAAGTTGAGCAGAAAAATACAGAAAGTTTTTAACTGTTTTTGAAATGCTTATTAGTTTTAATGCCAGGCCTACTGGCATTGTGAGCCTACTGTAATATGACTATTTTTTATGTTTGTCCATTGAATATTTGATCAGATCCAGTTTGTGGTCTTGATGACATGTTTCTTTTTTTTTTAGCATTCCTACTCAACCTGTTGATCCTTCATTGAAAAGATATATCAAATATTAATAAACAACATTCCTGTGCTCCAGAGTATTTATTTGTCACATTTATGCCATGATCTACAATCAAAAATAATGTATCCATTCAACCCTGTTTCTTTGCGCAACCCTGTTACCATATCATTTTTATTAAAATAATCTGAAATTATTTTCTCATCTCACAAGGGTTTAACCTATTGTACTTTTTTTTAAATCCCTTTTCTTCCCAATTTGGAATGCCCAATTCCCATTACTTAGTAGGTCCCAATCCGGGTGGCGGAGGGCAAGTCTCAGTTACCTCCTCTTCTGAGATTGTCAATCCGCGCATCTTATTGCGTGGCTCGCTGTACATGACGCCGCAGAGACTCGCAGCTTGTGGAGGCTCATGCTACTCTCCATGATCCACACACACAACTTACCAAGTACTTGGCACCTCCAGCCTTTTAGCCCGAATCTTCAAACGATGTGCCCATGCTTTTCAGTATCCTTAATGTTCATAACCATGTCCTGTATGATCACTGAGGTTTGGCAAGATATTGGTCCACTCCATTAGCACGGATTGCATCATTTTTAGGCAACGAAGCACTAACCCACACAGCTAAGGTACACAAGAAGCAAATAGAAGAATTAGTTAGAAAAGGTTTGCACCATGCGCCATTGTTTTCCTGCAAAAGTGAGTATGAATTTAAAGCTGTCATGTTACATTACTGTCAACTATGTAATTTCCAGGTTTTATTGAAAAATTAAAAACCTAATACATTTGTATTTTATGTTTGTTTGTTTTTGGTAAAGAACTTAAAATGCCCATTATAAACATACATTTTTCTCATATATACAGTATATAAAATGTTACTAAAATATAAATATAAGAAAAAAATCCTTTTTGTTGAGCACTGTGTTGGCTTTGATTTTGTGCAAGCACAAAGTGGTTTATATTTTTGCCCAAAACCGGGAATAAAAGAAATTGGTAGACAATGTATAAAAGTTGTTGTGATAGAAAAACAAATGAACTGCATATGGCTGTGATCCTTCACATCCCAAATAGATGGATACGACAGCACCTTGCACTGGCTGAATTTATTGTGCTGAATGTGGTGATAACCAGCATGCTCCGTCGTCTCTGGTAAGTTTATGGACCATACTCACCCTGTACTCATGGTAAAATCAAAATAGCCCACTACAATTTGTGGCTTATTGCTTAATTAAATTAAACCATTTTATTTTAATTTAGGGTTTTTTCAAAGGTATTCTGAGAGCCCTCTGGCCCATGTACAAAAAAATCCACTAAGTTCCTCCAGAAGGTCGCTCCGTCCCAGCCCATGGCCTACCTGACTGACTTCAACCTGCCCGGGGACCTCAAAGACGTCCTGTGCCTCTCACATCCTGACCTCCTGATGGAGGATGGCACTACAAAATCTTTAGAGATCTTAAAAGGGGGAAAAAAATCTAATCTTCTCTCATTAGCAGAGAGGAAGAGGATCAGGTAGTAGAAGAGAGAGAGAGATAATGTCAATATTAGCTGCTGGTCTCAATGAAGGCTCTAGTCTGGACCTAGTGGGTACAGCAGTTTTACTGCAATGACCAGGTTATTTTGGATATCGCGTTGTACTTGTTTTTTACTATGTTTTTATATGCATGCATATGATATGTTTTTCTATTTGATTACAATCTTCTAGAAGCCTCTCCCTCCGGATTGGACATGAAGGTTGTGCTTTGACAACCTTATAAAACTCCCAAACATGAATTTGGCCTACAAGTTCATGAAGTTAATATGTTACGGTTACTCTAGCTACTCATATTAAATTCTTATGACAAATTATGCTGTGTGCAAAAACTGCATTGTTTTCATAACACTGCTTATTTTGATAACTTCTTTATCTTCCTCGAAGATGATATTTCTCAAGCCAAGGGTGAAATTGGACTTCTCAAGCCAAGTTGCAGTCTGTCAGAAGAGGAAGTTCTTGAGCTCAATGAGGAAGGTTTTCTCCTTCAGAAACATATCTACACACTTGTAATAAGAGATGCACTGGTGCAGGAGCTGTAGTTTCTGTCAAGAATGCAAGCACCTCGCCTTTCTACTCTTGAAGTGTCGGAGAATGGAAAGATTGGAAGCTGAAGGTGTCAGGTACAACAAAATAAAGAAATTTTTATTGATGTTTAAAAATGTGTAATTGTGCGAAATGTCGCATATTTTTGTGGAGGGGTGATTTGTGGAGGGGGTGATTGTCGGTGATTGTCGGTAGCCATATCATCCTGCAGCTATTGGAAGGAAATTGGACTCTCTTACAGAAACTAAATAATATGCCCAAGGATGACATTGATGATATTTTCGCATCCATTGGATTTTAGTGGTTTATTGTGTTGGTAGAATATTCTTCTTTTTTTTTTTTACATCCAAACTTAAGCACAAAATCTGACATCATTGTGTGAAAATGCTATTTCTTGAAATATCTAAATGAAATTCTTTGTGATCTGATTCTGATATTTCCTATTCAGTGCCTTTTTAATTTCTTTGAGAACATGCTGATAGATTGCAGTGCAATTTCAAATTTCTGCAGAGATAATGTTTTTTAATTCAGGATTGACAAATTAATTTAATCTCACCCAATGAATTCTTTGTATGAATTTTGCCCTGTATGTATGCTGCATGGTATAAGTAAAAAAAGGAGAAAAAATATAAATGCATACCGTATAATGTACCTGACTTTATAAAATGGCCAGTAAATGGACATTGATTTGATTTAACCACTGGAGTCATATGGATTACTTTCATGCTGACTTTTGATTCACTTGCATTGTATGGAACAAAAGAGCAGAGAAATTATTCTAAAAACCTTAATTTTAGTTCAGCGGATGAAAGAAACTTTTTTTTTTTTTTCATTTTCCTTGGAACATTTCCTTTAATAGCTACACAAATACTTTTTTGTTTTTACTTTAAAAGTTGTACTGTATATTGTAGCGAATCAGCTCTATGAAATATTAATAATCAATCATAACTTGTTATAATCGATTATGAATATTTGGATCAGTTAATCGGGTTAACTTGATGTAGCTACATTAACATTACAACCAAATACTCGGTTCATCCCGTGAACACTCAATATTGGTTATTAATTAATTAATTAATAGAAAGGTACATTTCCGGGGCATGGGAAATGTCTTTCTTACTAAGTATTAAGAGCAAGTAGTCAAAATCTATGATTAGTGACTTTAGATATGAGCTTGAGACACAGACAACTTTACATGTGACATGAACAAGACTTTATTAACTAGACTAAACATTTAAACTACTCTAACATACATATACATACATTCATACAGTTTACCAAGGGAAAGAGGGCTGAAGCAGAATACAGGAAGGCAAGAAGTTATAGCATTGTTTGAAGTTCAGCAGATCAACAGCCTGAGCAAACCATCATATTAGTTCTGACACGCCCTTTTTAGAAAGGGGTTAAGGATACTTAATGTATCAAATAATGAGACTAAGTTTGATACTTGCATGTCCCATTTGAATTAAACTGTCCTGATGCAATTTGTTGAGGCTCCAGTTGATCTTTGATGATGTTGTCTTGATGAGAGAGAACCAGTGAGAGTCAGAGGATCTTGGTGAATGGGCAGTCAAGGCCGTATCATCAAAGATCAACTGGAGCCTCAAAAATTGCATCAGGTTGCATATGATTGATTATTAATATTTCATAGAGCTGATTCGCTACCTAATGGTGGAAGAATATAGAGCTGATTCGCTACAATATGTTAATATTAGTTAATACATTATGAAATAACAACAGAATTTTGATACATTAACCAAATTTAATGTGACGAGGAAGTATGTATATGTATGTAAATATGTCATTTACATTTTAATATGTAAGATGCTGGAAAAGCTTGAAAATACACCTTGAAAATGCTTTAAAAGTACTTGATTTGACTTTGGAAAAGGTGTAAGAACCCTGAACTCTGCAAGGCTGTGTATATTTAGATAGCAGTGTATAGGAGTAGCAAGTCTTATAACTTGCTCTTCTGCAGCAGCAGCGTAAGAAGATCTAGTCCACCAAGACTACCAACTTGCAATATTCATTTTGAAACCTTAAATTTATACCAAACGTTGTCATGACTTAACTACGATTCATTTTTCCTTCATAATTTGAAATTCTAATACTGAGTCAAGGTACTCTAAAGCTATAAGCAACTATGCAATGTACAATAACAAAGACTACTTATCTTTATTAGAGCTCAGTTTACACCACAGTCCATGCCAGAATACCTCATGCATATCAGTGTCCAATGGCCAGTCGAGATAGGTCCTACTTTTGACTAGCCGGGCCAATCTTTGATGGAAGGATAGCAAACGAGATGGATTTTTTTTCAAGGAACACCAGGATAAGAACATCCCTGTGTTCTACCAGGGGCCGATAGGCGGCCAGCTGCATCTCCAAAGAACACCAGTTACTATGGAGGTAATTGTGTCTGACAAGGCAAAGAGTTTGACGACTTGCATAATGCTGTCTGTAATGTTTTCCACAATGTCTTCCCCCAACCGGAAATCTCGGCTATGGAGACAAAGACACAGGAATGGAGGGCCACGCTACTCTAAGTTTGGCAGAAGTTCTTCCATGACCCAGCGCTCATCCTTACTTCTGTAGGACACAAAAATATCATAGCGGTACCGCTGTTTACCATTTAGATGCAATGCCTCAGAACCATCCACTGGCTATGTGATAGAATGGCACTATGTATTGGCCTGCACATTGATATGCTAAATCTGCAATCATAAAAAAATACAAAAAAGCAGAAGTGGAGACAAACAGCAAAAATCAATATCAAATGAGCAATTCTCATTGGCGTAACGAATGAAGTTGAGATGGTCAATTCCATTATCAGCCAGGCACTGCAGTTCTTTCATAGTGAGTTTGAACATGGCAACCTGAACATGCCTGTTGTCCTTAACCCATGAAGCAAGCCATGCATTATCACAACTACAGTCCAGATGCAACCCCAGGCGATGGAATTACTTTAAACTAGTGAGATGTTCCACAAAGTTTTGAAGAATTAAAACATTTTCTTGTGGCGTCTACACTAGACCTGTCAGTGCATTTAAGTCCTTGGTCAGACTTCCATCCAGAAATAATATTCTGCAGTTCATCAGGGTAAGTGTTCGTAGTTTTGTCAGATTGTGAAACATTGATGCCACGCTTGGCTGTTTAGACAAATCAATGTTTTCCAGTCTTAGGGTTTTTAAATGAACAAGCTCATTGATTACTACCAAATCTCCAATATTGTCTGAGAACTTTGATTTGAATTCCAGATTTACAACTGATCAAGCATATTTCCCAATTAATTCTTTTCCACAGGTTACATATGCTGCATTTATCTGAAGTGTGACTATAGATGTCAAGATAGGACTGTTGCAATCCTCAACAGTCACATATTGCCCTTTGATGTGGAAGTCTAAGTTCTGATTCAGTGAGGTATTGCTTCCAATAATGACCTTAACTAATTAGCATGTAAATTGTCTGCACTTATATAGCGCCTTTTTAACCTTTACTGTATTCAAAGTGCTTTACACCGTGACTCATTCACCCATTCACACACACATTTATACACCGATGGCGGCAGAGCAGCCATGCAAGGTGCTAGTCTGCCATTGGGAGCAACTTTGGGTTCAGTGTCTTGCCCAAGAACACTTCGGCATGTGGGTCACATGGGGCGGCTGTGGCTCAGTTGGTAGAGCGGGCCGGGATTCGAACCATGTGACGTATATTATATGGAATTATTTACATTTATGCATTTGGCAAATGCTTTTATTCAAAGCGACTTACAGTGCACTTATTACAGGGACAATACCCCCGGAGCAACCGAGAGTTAAGAGCCTTGCTCAAGGACACGATGGTGGATACCACCTCTCCATATTTGATTCACTCCAATTATTCCAAATATATCAGATAAATGCAGCTTGATCATTGACATGTGAGGTGGGAAGTTCAGATCTCCCAACAGAAGTGTACAAAGGTTAATAAGATGTCCAAAAGATTTTGGTTCAGTTTGAACTAATTGATTTTCTTGAAGATCTAGTAACATTAGTCCATTTAGACCACTGACTGTGTCTTGATAAATTAAATATAATTTGTTGCTACAGAGGTTCAAATGTGTCAATTTGATTAATCCAATAAAAGCAAAATTATATATGATGGAAACATTACTTGCAACTAACTCCAGAGTTTCAAGATTTGTGAAACACTCAAATTGAAGGGAGATTACTTTACCTATGTTATTTGAGTTTAGAATCATAATGGATAGCTGATTGACTGAATGTGGAAAGGATAAACAAATAGATTGGAAATAATTTGGTCTGAGCACATGACTGATTAGATTAAATACTGATAGGTTGCTGAAAATCTGGAAGATCAAATGTAAATCTAAAATGTTTACAATCTCATCTAATTCAGACACATTTCTGAGAACAATGGCTTTAATCCCTTCACAGATATAGGGATATTGGCACCAAATATCTTCACAGATATTGGTAGATGTAGGTGGCAAGTTAATAGCTGCATAATGAACATCTATATTTTCAATAGAATACAGTTTTGCTGCTCTACACAACTCGTCAAGGTTAAGTACGTCCACCATGAATTTCAAATAATGGATTTTATTTACACCAATTAAAAAAAGATTTCTGATTAAATCTGCTTTAAACCCAAATTCCAGGACAAACAAATTCCCCAGCACTTTCAAAGCTCCATCATCTACATATTGTACTGATTGTACATCCAAATATACCTTTTCAATATTGTAACAGTGGATAAGTATTCATCAGAGGTGTTGAAAAAAAGAACAGTTTGGGAACTTAAGACTGTATTGCTCATGATCACAAAGATGAAACCTATACAGTGATTTCAAATTTGCAAGTTGACACAGAAACTCTTTCAAACACACATTAAATATGTTTAGTTCTTTTAAATGAGGAATTGTATCAAAGACATTTGGTGCCATTAATGCCAAACTGTATTATGAAAGAAACTAACTTGTAAACGAAGGAAAGCCACTGAAATCAACAGCTACTTCACAACATCCTTCTCGCAAGAAAGACAATTTTAAAGAAGTTACATATACTAAACTAGTCAAGGCTTCTGGAGAGATCTCTGAAAAACACCCCGCAATTCAAGGTATTCCAGTGAAACTAAGTTGGAAAATGAACCTGGTGCCAAGGCACCATAAGATATGTCATGATCCATTTGGATGCAAATGTTCACTAAATCTGGTGGAAGCCCACAGAGATCCTTCTTGATGTCAAATATGCGGTAGCAAAAGTCAGTGTTTGTTTTTCCAGCACATGTTGTTTTAACAGGAAATTCTTCCACATCTTTGTAGAGAAGACATTTACCAACAAGAAGTATGAAGACTGAAAATAAGAGCCATCTTCATGGCTTCAGTTTCAGGAACCAGAGTATACCTACATGCAGATCTGAATACAAATGAAATCCTTCAAAGATTTTAAGTTTTCATTCAACATATCATCTCTAAAGGATGCAGCTAAATGAGAAATGTCATCAAAAACATTTGTTGTCCTTTCAGAGGACTATTGGAGATTTGTCACAGATGCAATACATAATTGTTCAGGTCAATTAAATATCCAGTCTGATAAAAGAACTATATCACAACAATCTCTTTTATGCATGTTACAAAACAAGCCCAATAAAATAAGCAACCTTGCGTTAAATGGGTCAAGTTTAAAGGCACAATCATGAAATGTTATGGAATTATAATAAAACCTTAAAGCTACAGGATTAAAATGACATGTAAAATGACAAAGGGTTTTGTGGAAGAGTCAGTGTATTTCAATGCTAGAATGGTTTCTTATCATTCCATGCATAGGCGGAAATCACGGGGGGTCGGGGGGTCAGGACCCCCTAAAATATCATTAAAATATGTGTATTGTAAATAATATAATGATATATTCTTTAAATAATTGTTTAAGAAATAAAATAATACAAATGCAAACGGGGAAACAACAAAAAACCCCATTGGTCCCCTTCAAATATTGCTCTTGAGAATTGTTATGTTTATTGTCCCCCCCCCAACATTTTGATGAAATTTTCGCCCCTGATTCCATGCACAAATTGAATCTACAATACAAAAAACAAAACTTGGCAATACATAGACAATGTATAGGTTTGTGTTAATAAATAATCATATAAAGAACTTCTATAATGTGGGAAAGTCAATCCAGTTTTCTTTAGGGATTTATGTTTTGGTGTTGACTTAAACTCTACACTCTTTGATTGTGCAGAATTATTTGAGTGAGAATGAGTTTACCGCTAGATCACAACTGCGTACATTTGCCATGATTCTCCAAGGTGTAATTCTGCTTACCCTTAATGTTGTCAGACTCAATTGTGCTCTTGCGACTTTCTGACTATAACTTATACAAATATATACAGAGGTTCATGATCAGTGATCAACACTTTAAATTACATGCCCTAAAGTCTGCATATAAGCAACTGGGCAAGTCCTCATTTATTTTCCCATTGAAAACACACTAAAGTAATTCTGTCATATTCCAAATATTTAAATGTAGAGTGGACAGGAGAGCCATTTACTTCCCAATGCAATCCCAGCCACAACCAGTTGGAAGATTTTGTATATTAAGGGGAAAGCAAACATAACCTGAAGCTCCATGGGGGTGAAGGACAGCTGGCTAAAGTAAAGCATAGCTGAACGTTCTACATGCCCGTTTACAAAGCAATGGTGCAACACATGCAATCTTACAAGAAATGAAGCATCACAGATAACAAGACTTGGGTCATCAATGACCTTGCATTTACTGCTTCACAGTTTGATAAAATGCATAACGTAGAGAGAGAGAGAGAGAGAGAGAGAGAGAGGACAGGAAATAATGGGAAACAGACAGGAAACCTAATTGGGAAATTCCTCAAACCGGATCTGAATTTACCTGTATCAAAGTTTTCCCTCAAAGTGAGCCAACAGAGATCAGGCCAACGCCAACGAATATATATATATATATATATATATATATATATATATATATATATATATATATATATATATTTTTTTTTATTTTTTTTATTATTATTTTTTTTTATTTATTTGTTTCAGTGTAAGAACATTTATGTGAAAATGGTTTAATGAAAAATGTACACAAATTAGTTCGGCTGGTGTTTCACATTTAAGACCCATTAGAGTAAATGATAATTTTGCTGGGTTCAGTCTTTTACCCACAATGTTCCTCAAAGCTATCATAAGACTTGGAAACAACCTGTACTTGACCATTATTCAGAATTTCTCCTTTTGTGCTCAATAGAAAAATAGCAGTATACAGGTTTGGCAAGGACCATATAATGGAGGTGGAGGACTCCTGAAAGAACATACACATCTTCTTAAAATGCTCTTAAATATTTTGTGTATATTTTATAGTTAAATTTATAAAAAAATAATTTAGTGTTAGTGATTTTAAATATATTTTGTATGTTTGTTTTTACTGTGAATAGAGAATTTTATAAAAATAATAGGCTAATAAAAATAATAACTTTGCTCATTTATATTGATACATTTGCATTTTAAAGATACTGTATATACCAGTACAAATATTCTTATTATTGTTAAATGGTTAGCTGCATTTGTTTTGTCTGTTTATTTACAGCCACTCAGTGTTTCTGTTCACTGACAAGAACTCTCCTATACTTTATGCCTTTGAAACTTATGTTTCAGTTATAATTATGAACAGACCATTTAAAAGCATTTCTAAATAACAGATATAGCCGTTTCATGTATGGTATTGAACCATTTAGCAAAATTATCAAAATGTTGATATTATACAGTGAAATGCTTTGCAGCATTTTTTGTCTGCAATTCTTAAACCATGTTTTGATACTATAAATCGCAAACATATTTTGTGTTAGGAAGGACACAGTGGCATTTTAGTATTTAGAAATTGTAGGTATACAGAGATTTAGGGATATTTATTAGGACAGGAGTGGTTATTTCCAGAGATTTATCTGACCCCACCTTAGAGCATTAAGCGTTTGCGCTGGAATACGCAGACATTTACGAGTAAGAGCTAAAGAGTGCCTGATCATTTCTGTAAATGCATGTCAAATTGTACTGACTGATAAATATCTGTGAAGGAAGATGGGTTAGTTTCGGGCAGTGTATAGAAACTAGACACGGCAGGATATCTACCCGTAAACTAACAGAAACTTGAGCGTTGGAGTGAACCATCTTGATACGTGGTTTTTCAAGCAGTGAAATCTTGTAAAAAAATCCAATAGATGATAAATACTGGAAAATCTCAAAGACACACTTTCAAGGGGTTACTGGCAGTTACTTAATACAGAGCATTTTTTTTGGAACCACAATCTAGAATATTATTTAATTGTAACCTTGTCGAAAAATCTTTCATGCAGTCTGAACTGATTATTGATTCAGCTAATGAGGAATTTGAAAATCACCTGATTTAAGAGCTGCCTTACAACTATCTAATGCATGTTTGAATTCAGGCCAAATATAATAAGTGACTTCAGCTAAAAGTAAAAAAATATCAAATTGTATGTAATTAATAATAAAACCTTGAAAAGGAAAGGTGAAAAATCTTAAAACACAGATTTGGAATATTCGTTTATTAATGTTGTTGGATGGATATAAATACAACACATACAAAATAAAACACATTGCTTGAAATGCAGCCTAGTTGAAATGACAAGTTCAGTTTTTAAATGGAATGCCGTGGAGCAATTAATGCTATAAAACATCTCATTGCTTGTGTTCTCAAACCAGGTTAAAATGTTCCCAAATGTGTGGTATCATACATAAACAATACAGGAAGCAATTTTTTTTTAATACAAATCCCATTATAATTATGTGTATACAAAGTACAAAACATTTGAATAAATTAGTTTGCATTCAACCTACTTGAAATATGCACCATATATACAATATATATTTTATATTAAGGACTCTGATTTCTCTTCTTTACTACACTGTTTTAGTTTGGAATTATTCACATGTTTTGGACATATCAATATTCCCACCGAAGGGCTTTTTAGAGAAGTGACTATATTCCAGTTGATCAATGGATTATGTTATGTACAGTATGAACGTAAAATGTAATATAAATTGAATATTGCAGACAAAGACAAAACTTGACTATAGTCAATACAATACATACACAATTTAGTGTTGAGTTTTGTGTTCGTAAACTTGTGGGCAGTCATCATGGAAACATACTGTAGAGTTGAAAGATTTTTTAATATGGAAAATTCGGTCCAGTTGTCTTGAGACCTACGTTCTGGAGTTGGCAAATTCTACACTCTTTGGTTGTAGAGGATAATCAATACTTAATAGCTTACACAATGATAAACTGAATATGTGAACATGCAGCTTACACCTCCCACCAAGGAGGTCGATCTTGACCGGTCCAGTCACGCAGGCAAGTGTGAGGATGAGTTTAATGCTAGCTCACAACTGTGTATCTTTGCCTTTTCCCTCTGTGTTGTCATTCTCATCACGCTGAAAGCCACAATTCTCCAAGGCGTGATTCTTCTTTTCCTTAATAGAGCCCGATTCAACAGTGCTCTGTGCACTTTCACCATCTTCCTCTGCTGAATTCTTCTGACACCAGTGCTTCAGTGAGTAATAAACTGAAAATACATACAGAAGTTCATGATACTGAGTAATTAAAACTTTAAATTAAGGTAAGTCCAAAACACAAATGCATGCTTATCCCCACACTTTGAATATAATTGATTGTACCATTAAAAATAAACTAAAGTAGGATTCTAGTTACATAATGGTTGTAAATGACACTACTATGGTTCACAATCAAAATCATATTCCCAATGCTTAAATGTAGAATGGACAAGAGAGCCATCTTACTTCCCACTGCAATCCCAGCTACAATCAACTGAAAGATACTGTAGATTAAGGGGAAGGCAAACATGACTTCAAGTTCCGCCTGGGTGAAGGACAGCTGGGTAATAGTACTGCATAGCTGAGCGTTCTGCATGCCTGTTTCCAAAGCAATGGTGCGACACCTGAAATCACATTCACAAGAAATTAAGCAACACAGACACCAAGACTTGGGCGATCAAGGACCATATATTCACTGTATAAGTTTCACTTCAGTCATTTTAAAAATATTAATAATTTATTTGTAATGTATATGTTAACATTAATGTATTAGTTAACATGGTCTAATAATGCACAAAACTTTTAGCATTTATTATTCTTTGTTATTTTCATTCATATATACACAAATACATTTGTAATGTTAATATTAATGCATTCTCAACATGAACTAAAAGAGACCAATTGTATATTACAATTTTACATTTTAATTTAAGACAAATAAATGGTGTAAAAATGTATTGTTCATTGTTAGTTCATGAGAAACCAAATTGATTTATATAGCACTTATCACATTAAATACTATTTCAAAGGAGTTGCACAGAGCAAGCTAATGGGAACAGTGACACAGAGAAATCCCTAGAAACAAATACAAACAGTTCTTGAAAGTGAATACGTTACAATTAAGGAGAGATGAACACTTGGATATAAATAATTATCTATGAAACTTAGATCACCATTTATTTCTTACTGTTAAAATCTATGGTTGTCAAAAGAACACAATAATAATAATTTCATGATATTAATCAAATTTGGTAAATGTAAACACTTGTTTCCCTGACATTTTCTACAGATTGCCTAGCACTCCCTTGTGGCCCCAGACCCAAGTTTGAAAACCCTGAGTTAGCTAATGCATAAAACCTAGCTTATATAAACATGCTGATGACGCACACCGAACTTGAACTACAGTTCAAACGCTCCTACAAACATGTTTTTTGGGAAGAAGCAATTTACTGATTTTTACCTGTACCAAGGTTGTCCCACAAAGCGAGCAAACAGAAAGCCAAGGCCAAAGCCGACAAAGGGATAAATGGTTCCGATGATCCAAAGAGAAGGAGAAATGGTCCATGAGGACTGGTACAGCACACCACCTACCACGGCGATAATAATGATGAGGAAGATTCCCACTACTGATCCAAACTACATGGAAAGAAATAATTCACGTGAAGCGGATTGAGCCACACTTATGAATCTGAAATATGAATTCTTGACACAAATGCAAAGAAACAATAACACACTCTGAGGATGATTTTCGCTGCTTTGGGCCACCTGTGTTTCACGTACATTCCAACACCAACAGGCACAAGTAAACTCACAAGTGTAATACCTAGAAAGAAAATTCATGACATTTAAGTAACAAGACCCCTTGTTTGTCTATTTATCCATCTTTCCAAATCCTGTACATAAAATGGAAAATCTCCACTCTGATTTATGTTAAGAGCAACCACAGGCCAAGTCTGATGCTAGAACAAAGCTTTACCAATGCTGTCATAAGGGATCTGGATTGTATCGGCAGATGTCCAGACTGAGGTGTAGATGAGTAGACAAAGAGGCATCATGCCAAGAGCCAGGATGGAAGAACATGCTGTCATGCTGATACTGTAGGAAACAGACATCATAAAGTGTCTTTATCAACTGTTCATTCAGTCCGTGCACTTCAAATTGAGAAGCTGGCATATTACGAACATAAGGTTCACAGAGGGTCTAATATTAGGCTTTTGCCATTTATAATTAAGGAAAAATACTTTTTAATGGCTATGAAATTGTATTTGGCAATGTCCACATGACAATTAATTTATTTCACAATTGTCCTTAATAATTGGGTTCGCCTTAAATTGTCTAAGTATTTTTGAAAATAATGGACTTGTATAAAATTGCAAAAAAACGGTCTTGCCTAGCTATTTTGAGGGAGCGAACTCAGAAGTACAGGGGAATGTAGACTGCATCTCTGCAAGTTTTGAGATATGTGGCCATATGTAGATTAAACAATCTCATATCCAACTCCTTTATCTTTATATTTTTCGGTGGATGACAATGTCCAAAGAACCCCAAAGTCCACAAAGAACGAAGGAATGCATAACACACTGCGCCAACTAGGTAACAGCGAGGAAAACATCCTAATTTTGCTTAAAATATTCAATATGCTGGCTTAATACGAGGAACATACAACATTTGTGTTTTTCATGAAGGGGATAAAAAGCAGGTCAAAAACAAAAGCAAAGTTATGGCAAAATTATTTGAGCATTGGTTACGAATGATATTTCTGCACGGTTTAAAAAATACGGTCTCACCTTAGGTCCATGTCGCCATCAAGCCAATAGCAGATAATGTTTGAGCTGGAACCTCCAGGGCAACAGCCCATGATGATGATGACTACAGCTTGGACTGGAAGCACATTGAAGGCCAGTGCAAGAGCAAAGGCTGTGAATGGCATAATGCCAAACTGGCAGAGGAAACCAATGAAAATGCCCCAGGGCCTGCGGACGTGACTCCAGAGCTTTTTTGCCTCAACAGTACAGCCCATTGAAAACATGACCATGGCCAACATGATGGTCATAACAGTGCTCATCACCACGCCAAGAATCTGATTGAAGTTATTAGGGGGCAACAGGCAGGACTTACCCGAGCATATGGTGGCATTGGCGAGGCAGATGGGCTGTGGTGTGCACATGTTGAAAAACAAAAACAAAACTAAAAATAAATAAAAGTTTAAATTAAGGGAAAAATTTAAAGGAGGATCCTAAGGGGAAATATATCAAGAAACAGGTCAAAGTTGTAGATTCCAATCACAGAGTTGATGGCTCTGTCTTCTGAGAGGCTGATTTGGAGAAAGTTGCTAAGACCCCAAATTAAGTTAAACGAGTTAGGTCCTTTACATTTTCCTAAGCACGTTCTATCCCTCCTGTGTTCCCACTCTCCTACATCCTGTGTGTCAAGAGACTCATAGAGAACTTTAACTCATTCCCTAGTGCTTTAATATTTTTCCAGGGGTTATAAAATTCTGAGGAAAATTTTTGAAAAATAAAAAATTAACTTGCTGCAAAAGTTTTATGGGGTCAGTGTTCAAACACATAAAAGAGAGTGAGTGAGCGAAAATGTCAAAGTTAAGTTTTGGCACAATAAATGTAATTGCACCGTCTTGCATTTTTATAATATTGTGGCACTTAAATTGTATAGTTTATCTACAGGTACAGCCCTGTACCATCACCACCCCTGCTGTCATTATGGGAGGAAAAAGGATGCTTACCTGACTCCATGCTTTGAGTGTCAGAGAAGAATACAGATGGTTAAAAGAAAGCCATCAATAGTATGAATGTTATTTTTAAAGTACCTATTAAAGATGCACGGACACACACATGGTACAAAGTTAAACTTTAAAAACAAAACTAATTTTGAGCTTGTGTAACTATGCACAAAATTAATTTATGGAAGTAAACTGGCTGCACACAGTTCCTTCAGGGCACGTAAAAATATAAATGCATAAAAATAAAGTTAAATAAGTCAAAAAAAATGTATTAACTCTTTTTAGAACAGCCCTTAACGCCAGATTAAGAAGGAATGTCATACAGATTTAGAACATGAGGGTGAGTAAATAATGACAGAAGTTTAATATATGGTTGAACTTTCCCTTAAAGATCAGACAAAAAGCATTTCTTCAACAGCTGCACTGTACTCATTCAACTGATGTTAATACAATTTACAAATAAGAACATTAACTCAGTGTTGTACAAATGCATGTGTAAAACATGACTCAGAATGAATTACTAACTCAAGGTGAAGTATGAACATAGAACAAGGTAAAAGGATTATGTTTAACCAGGGTCAAAAATGACAAAATGTTAACAAGTTGCAGTGAGAAAACACCATCTGTTACCCATTTACTGACTTTAACATTAAGTATACACCAAACATTAGGTATGAGCCAAAATGCCTATTATGCTGTTGGTGCTCTGTGTGCCACCAAAACAGCACCGACCCACAGAGGCATGAACTCAACAAGACCCCTGAAGTTGTCCTGTAATATCTGGCACCAAGACATTAGCAGCAGATCCTTCAAGTCCTGTAAGTTGCGAGATGGAGCTGCCATGGATCGGATATCTTGGTCCAGCACATCCCAAAGATGGTCAATCGGATTGAGATCTGGGGAATTTGGACTTAAACTCATCATGTTCCTCAAACCATTCCCGATCAATGTGTGCAGTGTGGCAGGAAGCATCATCCTGCTGAAAGAGGCCACTGCCATCAGGGAATACCATTGCCATGAAGTGTACCCGGTCAGTAACAATATTTGGGTAGGTGGAACATGTCAAACTGACATCCACATGAATGGCTGAACCCAGGCTTTCCCAGCAGAACATTGCCAAGAGCATCACACTGCCTCCACCGGCTTGTCATCTTCCCACAGTGCATCCTGGTGCCATCACTTCCCCAGGTAAATGGTGCACATGTACACGGCAATCCATGTGATGTAAAAAAAACAAAAACAGGACCCATTGGACCAGTTGACCTTCTTCCACTGCTCCAAGATCCAGTTCCGATGCTCATGTGCACATTGTAGGCACATTCAACAGCGAGCAGGGATCATCATTGGCACTCTGACCAGGCTGCGGCTACGCAGCCCCAAACGCAGCAAGGTGAGATGCAGTTTGTTGTGCCACACTGCTCCTGTAAGCATCATTCAAGTTTTCTGTGATTTGTGAATCAGTAGACCTTCAGTTGGTTCGGACCAGATGGTATAGCCTTCGTTGCCCTCATGCATCGATCGGCGCCAGACATCGATGTTTTGCCCCTCCTTGGACCACTGTTGGTAGGTACTCACCACTGCTGACTGGGAGCCTCCAACAAGCCTTGCGTTTCAGAGATGCTCTGACCCAGTAGTCCAGCCATAACAATTTGGCCATTGTCAAAGGTCTTTACCCCTGCCCATTTCTCCTGCATTCAACATGTTGACTACGAGAACTGACTGTTCGCTTAACATCTAATCTACCCAGACCTTGACATGTGGCCTTGTTAGGAGATGATCATCGTTATTCACTTCACCTGCGAGTGGTCATAATGTTTTGACTCATCAGTGTAGGTATAACCAATCTAATAATTAATTGGCAAGTAGTCATTTTGCAGACACCTTAAAAGTGACACTTTTTACTGGAAGACAAAAATTGACATGTGGCCTTGTTAGGAGATGATTAACGTTATTCACTTCACCTGCGAGTGGTCATAATGTTTTGACTCATCAGTGTAGGCATAACTAATCTAATAATTAATTGACAAATATTTGTAATTGGCATTTTGCAGACACCTTAAAAGTGACACTTTTTACTGGAAGACAAAAGTTGAACTATCTATCTATCTCTACATTGATCACTCACAACTGATTCAGTGCAAGATTTTCTACCATTTTATTTGGAAGAACAAATATTATTTTCGTCTTTACATAAATGGACATGAACTTATGATCTGGGTATGTCCCATTCAAAAAATATTGCTGAGATTCCAGTCTCTGCATTTGAAAGTAATAATACATACCTTTCATTGCTGTAACTCAAAAGTATACATGCTGGTGAGTGCAAAATCATGCAAGTAAGCCATGGAACCATTTTAAATCAGTCTTTCTAAAACTGTCACACCATCCCAGATAACATTGTGTCCTGATCCCATGTACATCTGTGTGGCTCCAGATAGAGGCAGTGCAGTACGCTCAAATCTGTTTAGCAGTAAGCTGTAGATTTCCTGTTACATGTGCTATGAAACATCTGAGGAGGTAAATCCCAGAGAACTGGACTGAACTGCAGGTGAAAGGAAGGGGGAAAGGGGTGGGGGTGAGATATGCAGGCAGTTATAATGTGTGAAATGTGTGTCTTAGGTCAGTTAGAATCACTACTTTATTTTAAGAATGTGAAATGTCAGAAAATTAGTACAGCATATGATTTATTTCAGCTTTTATTTCTTTCATCACATTCCCAGCAAGTCAGAAGTTTACATACACTTTGTTAGTATTTGGTAGCATTGCCATTATTTCACTTGGGTCAAATGTTTTGGGTAGCCTTCCTCAAGCTTCTCACAATAAGCTGTTTGAATTTTGGCCCATTCCTCCCGACAGAACTGGTGTAAGAGTAAGGTTTGTAGGCCTCTTTGCTCGCACACGCTTTTTCAGTTCTTCCCACACATTTTCTATAGGATTGAGGTCAGGGCTTTGTAATGGCCACTCCAATACATTGAATTTGTTTTCCTTAAGCCATTTTGCCACAACTTTGAAGGTATACTTGAGGTCATTGTCCATTTGGAAGACCCATTTGCAAGCAAGCTTTAACTTCATGGCTGATGCCTTGAGATGTTGCTTCAAAATATCCACATCATTTTCCTTCCATGTGATGGCATCTACTTTCTGAAGTGCACCAGTCCCTCCTGAAGCAAAGCACCCCCTGGGCAATGTTCTGTTCTTTGGCTTGCAAGCCTCACCCTTTTTCCTCCAAACATATCGATGGTCATTATGGCCAAACAGTTATTTAGGACATTTCTCCAAAAAGTAATATCTTTGTCCCCATGTGCACTTTTGTAAATTGTAGTCTGGCTTTTTTATGGTGGTTTTGGAGTGTGGCTACTTCCTTGCTGAGCAGCCTTTCAGGATATGTCAATATATGTTTTACTGTGAATATAGATACTTGTCTACCCGTTTCCTCCAGCATCTTCACAAGGTCCTTTGCTGTTGCTCTGGGATTGATTTGCACTTTCTGTAACAAACTACGTTCATCTCTGGGTGACAGAATACAGGTATGATGGCTGCATGGTGCCAAGGTGTTTATACTTACGTACAATTGTTTGTACAGATGAACGTGGTACCTTCAGGCATTTGGAAATTGCTCCCAAGGATGAACCAGACTTGAGGAGGTCCACAATTTTGTTTTCTGAGGTCTTGGCTGATTTCTTTAGAATTTCCCATGATGTCAAGCAACGAGGCACTGAGTTTGACGGTAGGTACACTTTCAATTGACTACAATTAGCCTATTAGAAGCTAATTGCCTAAAGGCATAACATCATTTTCCAAGCGACTTAAAGGTACAGTTAACTTAGTGCATGTAAATTCTGACCCACTGGAATTGGGTTTAGTTAATTACACTAATTGTAATTTAGTTAATTCAAAGTGAAAGAATCTGTCTGTAAACAATTGCTGGAAAAATGACTTGTGTCATGCACAAAGTAGATGTCATAAAGGACTTGCCAAAACTATAGTTTGCTAATATTAAATCTAAAGAGTGTTTAAAAAAAAAAAAAAAAAAAAAAAAAAAAATAAAAAAAATAGTTTTAATGACTTTAACCTAAGTGTATGTAAACTTCTGACTTCAACAGTGTACACACACACACACACACACACTCAGTATCTCACAAAAGGGAGTGCACCCTTCACATTTTTGTAAATATTTGATTATATCTTTTCATGTGACAACACTGAAGAAATGACTCTTTGCTACAATGTAAATTAGTGAGTGTACAGCTTGTATAACAGTGTAAATTTGTTGTCCCCTCAAAATAACAACACACAGCCATTCATGTCTAAACCGCTGGCAAAAAAAGTGAGTACACCCCTACTAAATTGGGCCCAATTAGCCATTTTCTCTCCCCAGTGTCATGTGACTCGTTAGTGTTACAAGGTCTCAGGTGTGAATGGGGAGCAGGTGTGTTAAATTTGTAAAACAATTGGTACTTTTATTTACCAAAGTGGCATTCAACTGATATTCAATCAATATCGAGAAACATTACCATACCAATTTGAACTAAACTACTTCAAAGAGTACTCATCAAAAAATCCTTCATGTGCAACAATGACAGCATTGCAGGTACTTGGCATTCTAGCTGCCTGTTTGTCCAGATACTCAGGAGACATTTCACCCCACGCTTCCTGTAGCACTTGCCAAAGATGTGGCTGTCTTGTCGGGCAATTCTCACAGACCTTACAGTCTAGCTGATCCCACAAAATCTAAATGGGGATAAGATCCATAACACTCTTTTCCATTTATCTGTTGTCCAATGTTTCTTTGCCCACTCTAACCTTTTATTTTTGTTTTTCTGTTTCAAAAGTGGCTTTTTCTTTGCAATTCTTCCTATAAGGCCTGCACTCCCAAGTCTTCTCTTTATTGTTGTATATGAAACTGGTGTTGAGCGGGTAGAATTCAATGAAGCTGTCAGCTGAGGACATGTGAGGCCTTCCATATCTCTTTCTGACCTTGTTAGAGCCAGTTGTCCTTGTCTTTGAAGACTGTAGTGCACAACTTTGTATGAAATCTTCAGTTTTTGGCAATTTCAAAAGTAAAGCTGTTACATTTTTTTCAAATAGTGATGGTAGTGTTTTTTTACATCAGTAATGTAGTGACTATACTTTGTGATCAGTTGAATGCCAATTTGGTGAATTAAAGTACCAATTTCCTTCAGAAACAGCTAAATCTGTATATTATGCCAAACCTTTGGCCACCAGTGTGTGTGTGTGTGAGTGTATATATATAAAGAAGCTGGCTGACATGTTCCTTATCTGAAAAGTGACTTCCTGTATTGACAACCACCTGCCTTATCTTATCAATGAACTGATAATCATCTGATCAGATTGACATACTTCAGCTAACAGAATGGAATCTTCATCATTCTTATAAAACTACAGGTCAGATGCAAGGGAACTCATATATATGTATAACATGATTTATCTAGTTCCTGGTGCTGAGGTTATCTCAGATGCATACTAACATGACAACAAAAGAAGAGACTCGGGAAGAGTGTGCTTTATCAACTCATCAATGACTCATCATTATCTAAATTATCGTGAAGAATGTGCCTTCTCATACACACATTGGAAGGATGACAGTGATTGAATACGTTAAGCCCTTGAGATTAGGAAACAATGTTGATGCTACCGATAAATGCAGATTATACAACAGTTGGTGTCAGTCTTCTAATATGATTGGACAAACGGCATTTCTAGAGTCCTGATATTTCTTAGAACAACACTGGAATGTTGCTCTATTTTTGTATCACTTCGCTTGTCTGTGTTCTGGAATTCCATACAGTATGTCATGTTTTAGATTGCAATCCTTTCGTTCACATAACTTCCTGACAATGTCTGGGCATAGAATCTACAAGTTTCTTCCAGGTATAAGCCACCAAGTCATTCAGTTCATCCACACAAGAACATCGACAATCTGACATTTTCTGCTCAATTGCATCCCATAAGATCTCATTACGGTTTAGGTCAGGAATCTGGGAGGGCCATTCTAGAACCTTAATTTTCTTTTTTGCAAAGTATTCTTTCAATAGGCGTCTGGATCATTATCCTGTTGAAAGAGCCTCTTCTGTGTCTTAAATAATTTCTTCCCTGATTTCTGCAAGTTTGCATCCAGAATTTCTCTGTACACTTCAGAGTTCATGATTCCTCGCTGACACCACTGTATGAGAAACAGCCCCAGGACTCTGAAGCTTCCACCTCTGTGCTTTACCGTACCCTTAGTGCAGTGTGGCTGTAATTCCTCCCTAGCTTTCCTCCACACAAATACTCTGCCATCAGATACATGCAGGTTCAATATGGTCTCTAATAAGACAGTTCTCCAAAAATCTGCTGTCTTTCTGTGAATGTTCTTTAGCTAATTTAATCCCAGCTTTCTTATTCTTTAAACTAATTAATGGTTTTGTCGCATTACTCTCCCTCTGTACTGCTGGTGGTCTTTCTGGGTCTCCCTGTGCATGTTCTGTTCTTATTCACAAGTCCTTTATCTTTGAACTATTTTGTAATATACCCAAATGCGAAGGATGGCAGATTTAGTTTTTTGCTAAGCACCTATGAAGAAAATGTCAGATCGTCAATGTTTTAGTGTGGATGAACTGAAATCTTTGGAAAACTTTTACCACAGAGTAACAGGTTTCACAGGACGGGCAAGGAGGTGGCGGGAACCGGCAGAACAGTCAGCATAATTGTAAATGGCATAAATCAACTTAAACAGAAACACGCAGACGCGTGCGTCTCTCTCTCTCTCTCTCTCTCACACACACACACACACACTCCCTCTCTCTCTCTTTCGAACTGGCGCCTCCAGGTCGTCTTTATCCCCCTCCCGGCTGATTAGGACAATTCAGCACCGGGTCGTTCATCCTCACAGCCCGACCACACCCTCCTCCTCATCACACACAGCTTTTACAAAAACATGTTGATTCTATGCCCAAGAATCAAAAAAAGCGTTTAATTGCAAACTTATAACTAAAACAATTGAACTTGTAATCTTTAATGAAGCCTTTATCAAGAGTCCAAACATTTATCTTAATTTTAAACCATATATCTGTTGTTGTCATTAAAAATGTAACAAGCTTCTTTTTGTTAAATGTTCTCCTTGAAAATTGTGCTTATGTTATCTTTGCTTACAATAAATGCAATTGTTTTTTTTTCTCAAATGCAAAGGAATTCATGCATTTTTAAGATAAGCTCAAGTCCAAATACTTTTTGGGGCCACTGTATTGCTCACCTCACTAGAAATGGCTGCGGGAAACACATGCTGGTCTGATTTTTGATGAAGTCTCGCAGCTGTAGCATAAAGGCCAACAAAGCGCCCTGTCGGGTTCTGTCTATTTTAGTCACCACCAGCTAAAACACAACACAGAGAGAAACGGGTTACTTTTATGGCAGCTTAAGTGTAGGCTACATAACACATTCTTTCCAATAAAAAGACAATAAATGTGCATTTGGAAAAAAGTCAAGAACGGCATAAACTTTACAGCTGAGTAGGGGAAAAATATTTTTAGGCTTTTTTTCACACCACACCTAATTCCAATTTGTTTCACCTCGTATCTTTAGAAGTGAGTGTCCAAAAGTCTCTTTGCAAGAGACTAGAAATTGGATCAGTTTGTTTAAAACATTGCTGTCAATTACTGATGTATTTTCATTAGTTCTGATGAAAATTAATCATGGGGACATCAGCATGATGCTAAGAGACTTGCTACAACAACTATGAGGCACTGTCATTATGGAAGAACAGGACGGAGTACTGGAAATATTGCCATGGCTCAAATCTCTCATGACATCTCACCCTGGAGATGAACTCTAGTGGTGCAGAGACAACAGAAACGAATGAGTGATTACCGTTTTCATTCACTACATAATGGATGCCATACCACATAGTTATGATATGGGAAAAGAGTAAGCTAAAATGAGTGTGAATTCTGCCACAGCTAGAGACATTACTGAACGTAGCATTCTGAATGACAAAAAATAAAACCTTAAACATTTTTTATGTATTTTATTCTTATGTACAAAGACACATTTATTCCATATGAGAAAAATTGTAAACATGATATTATAAAGACCAAATTAAATATTTGGCTTTTATATTGTCATTTTACTAATGCCACAAGATATTAATTTAACTATAATTATTATTATTATTATTACACTTTTTTTTCTGAAAATTTCCAATGACCTCTAGCACCCTTTGGTGACCCCCTGGAAGTCCCTGGATGCCAGTTTTCAAACCCCTGCAAATGATGCGTGGATAAAGATAACAGTAATAGGTTATAGTACTCTCATGACCTCTGCTGGACAGTCAAGATTAGAGCACGAGAAACACTTACCACATAAGGCAAGCTGAATTCATCACACATCTCAATGGCAACTAAATCTGCCTTCTGGAGGCCTGCTCCACCATCCAGCAGTAAGAATGTTGTCACCAGACTAGAGACAGATAAATGAGAAATAAAAGGATATATAATACAATCAAGGCTATAATAATAAAACACTATGTTTGATTCAAAAAATAATAAGTAAAACAAAAGTTAATCAAGTTTAAATGTTAGTCAACTTTGGATGCTTGGAGTCCATCTTATTTCAACTGGTAGAATTTTCTAGATTCTTTGGGACATAGTGGCTAAAAGCCAATTCACTTGATCTCTTATGTGTTGTACAGCAATATTTCATAAAGTCAGCATTTGCAGATTGTAGACAATGACTTGGAACATATTTTTTTATAGACACTCAGAAATGTATGGTGCTAAGTCGTTCAGTTCTTCAAAAACAATAAAAAAGACCTATGTTTAACAGGCAGCCAGTTGTAAATGAACTAAAACAGGTACAATGTGGTCTGTCCTCCAGCATTTTGTACTATTTGTAGTTTATCCATACAGTTCTTTGGCAAACCAGTGCATTACAGTAGTAAAGGCGAGCGAAAATAAAAACAAGAACTACTATTTGCACTCAATAAAATCAGAAAGAATTGTTAAATGATTAGACATATCAGCATTTCCCATTAATTACCTAGACAGTGTTGGTCCGGCAACAGTTTCATAATGAACCGACAATATTTTTACACTTCTCATAATAGACTTTTTTCACACTCAAGTAAACATTTGCAGGATAATCGGAGATCACAGCAAATATTATTTTAACTTACCCATATGCTCAAAGAGCAAAAGAAAGGTTTAATATTTCACATGACAATGCTTAATGTCGAGCCCTGCTCAAATGTTTTGCGAACTGCATCCAACTCTGCCTCGTTTATGCTTTGAGGGTGTGACATTTTTGCTGTCATCATCACCATTCATATCTATACAACCAATGTGTTTATGATTAAATTACTAAAACACAAAATTGTTAACAAGAGCACAAAGCTCTTCATAGATCTAGCCTCATAATTTTGCTCTCAATGTGCACCAGACTGATGCATTTAACTTTAAAATGTAAAAAAAAATCTTACGGGGGGAGCATGCCCCCAGACCCCCCTAGAGGATCCAAGGTCCACCCACAACAGTCTCACAAAATCCTGTGGGAAACACTGCATATTAGCAGTTGTGAGTCTTCTAGAACAGATTCAATTAAATTGAATAAATGATAACATTATCGACATAAGCCTACTTTTGACGCTCTTGAAGGTACGGTTCCACCATCTCTACAAAGTCCTGTGGGGCCTTATGTCCATACCCCGGCATGTCCACTAGAGTAAACGCCTTTCCCACAGTGAAGAAATTCAGCTTTTTGGTATGGCCCTGTTCCAAAGTGAGGAAGATGGAGTACACTCATACGAAAGAAAAATCTCAAATGAGATATATGTAATAGCTCAGTTGTTTCTCCTATAGAGCAATGAGGTTAAATGGATAGCAAATGAGACAAAGTCCTACTCCTTCAACTTTATATAACAAAAGGACAGGAACAGAGAAACACAGAGTGAACGAAGGAGAACAACTAACTCACCGGAGTTTTAGAGACCCGCACGTCTACCTCTGGAGCAAGAGAGAACAAGGCGCGGATGAGAGAAGATTTTCCCACATTACTCCTGCCCAGAAAACACACCTGTAAAGCACACAAACACTTAAAGCAAACATGCAACAGTTTGGAATGTCTAGTTGTACAGTGGCCCCAAAACGTGCGATGGACACTTCAATCACACTTACTCAAGTAAATTAATTTAATTAAATTGATAAAATATTAAACTGTGTGGCATCTACAAAAAAAGATGCTAGATCTTTACTCATAGCTATATTAACTTTCCTGAGTGATGAATTTCTTCCATTTGGTGCAAGACCATTTTTTGTAGATGTGGTATATTTCTTTAATATAAATGCACTTGATTTTATATTCTGTTATATAATGCAATGACATATGGGTTTAATTATATAGGGTTAATTTCTTATTTAAACAGATGTGTTTAAATGTATATAAGTTATCTCACCTCTGGCTGCTTAAGCACAGGTATATGGTCCATCCGGACCGCAGAAGTTGAGTAATCAATGTGATGTTTAATGGAGGGAGTGAACAGTGTCTCTGCGCGACGGAGGTCATCCAAGCTGGGATGGAAGATTTTGAATTGTTCCTGAGCGACCTGTGGGGCCAGGTGCTCCTCCAGACCACTGAAAGGGTACAGAAGACCCTGACGCCTCCTCTCAGGGAGCAGACAGGCATGTTTGATGGAGGCTAGCTGATGAAATCTCTGCAGGACCAAAGGCCAACATGATATGTGTGGCTGGAGTGGAGGCAGTGTCTTTATCCTCAGCATTGTGTAGTAGATGTTCGCTCAGGGTGGCTAATGTTGCTTGCTAAAGTCAGTTTTTGTGTCATGCACTGACATCAGCTTGTTAGTAGGGGTCTAAAATGTAAATCTGTCCACTAACATTATGACTATATCCATCCATTGGGAATTTGAGATCTTGAGTAGTTTTACTCTTTGAATAAAAAGAGCAGGTCATTCAGATATATAATAAGCTTATATACACTTTTACAAAAAGACATATATGTAGACACATTTTAAGTGAATCTTACTTTAAAAGTGACGACTGTCTTAATGACTTTACTTACGTTTTTCACAGTCTTCTGCGGTCTCTGAGTCTGAAGGGCTATAGTTTGCCTAAGTCACATGTATCAATATAAGGATCTTAATTAAAGTTTTAAAAAATCAACTATTAATTACGGGGAGTGCAAAAATACATTTTTAACGCTGTATAGGCGCGTGTTACGCTAAAATTAAACCGAAGGAAACACTCGCACGCACAAAGGTTCCGCGAAGTAGAGAGATGGACCGTCCGTCTCATGAGAGGACATTAATGCATTCACAATGCCGGAACATATTCATAATAACTTTTGAACCAAAAGTTCCTCAAAATTATAGTAAAATATTTTTTATTTATTTTTATTTATTTAAATATAATATAAAAATATTTAAATAAATAAATGAATACATAAAAAATGCAGAAAGGCTGTGTGAGGTTAATGTACGGGGTATGGAAGAATCTCTCTCTGGTATCCTCAGGTTTCCTGACTAACCGCTGGATGGCGCCATGATTATTAATTGCCTCTGGACTGTTTTCTAGTTCCGGTCTCCATAAGAAACTACCAATACGCGTTCCAGATGAAGAACAACAACAACCATTTTAAAGTTAGTTTGAGTACATAATAAGTGCTCAACTCCTGCAGTTGTTGTCTGTCATAACAACTCCAAGTACTGTAGTTAATGATTAGAGATAACTTGGTTCATAGCTTCACGTCATCCACACACGCCTTACATTGATGAGTGACCCAGCTACCAATTTTATGTTCTAAGAACGTTTTCTTAACGTTTCCATTAGATTGTGAAAACGTTATTTCTGAAAGTTCTAAGAAAATTAAAAACACTTCAAAAGGTGCTCATTGCAACTGTTGTATCAGCACTATATGGAGCCAAAAATGTTTTCTTTGGAAATGTAATATGCTAAACATCACATTATACACTGAAAACATAAGCAGATGCGAGATAAAATACTGCAGTCCAGAAAATTAATACAGGTGTATGTTATGAATCATGGAACACTTCAGGAACAAGGTGGGTAACAGCATCGGATGCCTCAAAATTTGTATCGGTCCACCTGGTCTGTATATGTTCACAGGGATTTTTTCAGTGACCATTTCTCCAGATATCATATAGGCCAGTAGGTGACAACAAATTAGTGTATTTTATGTTATGAGCAAGTCTTGGTTAAAAAAAGTCACCACTGTAACAATGAAAATGAATGAGAATTACCTTTATTTAAAGGAATAGTTCACCCAAAAATGAAAATTTTCTCATCATTTCCTCGCCATCATGCCATCCCAGATGTGTATGACTTTCTTCTGCAGAACACAAATGGAGATTTTTAGAAGATCACATAAAGGCTGCATAAAATGAATCCGTAAAACCGTTTAATCCATGTTTTCTGAAGCGATCCAATTGGTATTGTGTGAGAACAGACAAAATGTAACTCCTTTCAATATAAATCTTGACATCAACAGTCTCATTGGTGATCATGATTTCAAACTCGATTACATACACTTTGTGCATGTGTCAAGCACTAGATAGTGTAATCAAGCCTGAAATCATTAACATGCATAGAGACTGCTATGGCAAGATTTTCAGTAAACAATTGGTTACATTTAGGTAATTTCTCACCCAAAACTGATTAGATCGCTTCCAAAGAAATGTATTAAACCACTTGAGTTATTTGGATTACTATTATACTGCTTTTATGTGGTTTTTGGAGCTTCAAAGTTTTTTTCACCATCAGAGCATGTGAGCGAAGCGGAGCAGTGTGACACACCGCTCAGTAATCCGCTACATGCACATGCGTTCCCCTCAAGTACCGCACACTGGTAAAAAAAACATTTGCTCAAATCCGACTCCAACATGAAATCTCTGTAGTAGGCTATACTTGTTTCCAGGCGCACACACACACACCTGAGCAACTGCCCCTTTGCCCACGTGGACTGAGGTGCCCCTCTATATAGACTATACCAATGTTTATTCAACAGTTATTATGAAATACTTAAGTACACATCCGAAATTATGTGATTGTAATGTTGTGTTTTAGTGTATAAAAGCTCACTGTTTATTCTGTAAAGGTTTACAATGGCTGTTAGATAATTGTGTCTACCAGAACTTTCTTATCATTTGTATTCAGTCAGATATTTCTCTGTTAGCACACTTATCACACAACATCTTCAATTAATGCTAAAAAAAAATCTGTTCTAATTACCTTCATTATTACTTTAAACAAGTCATCAAACATGCCTCTACAAGTAATAAAACATACACCAATCAGCCACAACATTAAAACCACCTGCCTAATATTGTGTAGGCCCCCCTCGTGCCACCAAAACAGCGCCACAATTGTATAGAGCAGTTATCTGAGTTTCGTATACATCTTTTCAGTTTGAACCTCTTTCAGTGACCTCTCTCATCAACAAAGCATTTCCATCTGCAGAACTGCCATTAACTGGATGTTTTTTGTTTTTTGGCACCATTAGGAGTAAATGTTAGAGACTGTTGTGTGTGAAAATCCCAGGAGATCAGCAGTTACAGAAATACTCAAACCATCCCATACAAGGTTTAAGGTTTGCAACTCCATAACCTCAGTCCTATTGCTTATTTTGCAGATTCCCAAACCTCCATATCACAAAGTGCATTCTGGGTTGAGCGGCCTGAGTGAGCAAAATTAAATCTTCAAAAAGGCGTTCTCCGCTTAAATTAAAAATTTCCCACTCCACTCACATGCTCTGGTTACCATTCATTTGCATTGTATGGACCTACAGAGTGGAGATATTCTTCAAAAACAAATCTTTGTTTGTGTTCTGCTGAAGAGTCATACACATCTTGGATGACATAAGGGTGAAGAAATGATGAGAGAATTATCATTTTTAGGGTGAACTTTCCCTTTAAAAGATATGCTCAAAAACATACTTGATTTTTTGTGTGTGTGAATAAATTGACCAGAAAATGTAAGTATATGTTGTAAGAACTGTTGTATAAAAGCTATATAACACTCACAATCAATCTGTTTGTCTAAATATGAGCACAACTGTACTCTTGCTCATGTGATACATGTGTAGTCGAACACATTGTATGACAGCATTCTGAGAAGGTTTTATGAAAAAAGGCCATATGTAATTGCACTAATTACTTAATAATGCAAATAATTATGATAATTGATACAATAGTTCAGTTTTAAGTAATATTGATTATGATATTTCAGCAATCCAGTCAGCAATATCAGACACTAATTGACAAATGTGACATTTGCCACTTGAATTGGTGCGGCCTTAAAACAGTTTAACATTGTACATTTTTTTATTTATTTATTAATTTTAAATATGCCTAACAGCAACAGCTGCTAAATGATACACCTCTGAATTGTGTATATTGAGTCTGTTAACTAGTGGCAAATGTGCTATTTGTACTGACGTTAGGAGACATCAATGTATTAAAGTTAAAACATAACAAGGGTTCCTCCATTAAAGCTGCCCCTGTACAGTATCTCTAGAATCAGCACTTTTTTCAGATCTAATGTCGTACTTGCATTCTAAATCACACACCTAAAAAAAATATTTAATACTATTTTATAATAGACTATAGTCAAAAAGTGATCCTGGAACAGCCTCACCTGCCTTCCAACTGTCAGCCATTACTGCATAAACCACCAAACTGACATGAAATCAGTGACTATGGGCCACCTAACCTCTTTTACAAATCTTTAGTGGAATAGCAACATAAATTTCTACAATGTAAAGTAGTGAGTGTACAGCTTGTATAACAGTGTAAATTTGCTGTCCCCTCAAAATAACTCAACAAACAGCCATTAATGTCTAAACCACTGGCAACAAAAGGGAGTACACCCCTAAGTGAAAATGTCCAAATTGGGCCCAAAGTGTAAATATTTTGTGGCCACCATTATTTTCCAGCACTGCTTTAACCCTCTTGGGCATGGAGTTCACTAGAGCTTAACAGGTTGCAATTGGAGTCCTCTTCTACTCCTCTATGACAACATCACGGAGCTGGTGGATGTTAGAGACCTTGTGCTCCTCCACCTTGAGGATGCCCCACAGATGCTCAATAGGGTTTAGGTCTGGAGACATGCTTGGCCAGTCCATCACCTTCACCCTCAGCTTCAGCGTATGGTCTGAGCACTGACAAGCTGACCCCCCCACCCCACCCCTTCAACCTCTGCAGCAATGCTGGCAGCACTCATAAATCTATTTCCCAAAGACAACCTCTGGATATGACGCTGAGCACGTGCACTCAACTTCTTTGGTCAACCATGGCGAGGCCTGTTCTGAGTGGAACCTGTCCTGTTAAACTGCTATATGGTCTTGGCCACCGTGCTGCAGCTCAGTGTCAGGGTCTTGGCAATCTTCTTATAGCCTAGGCCATCTTTATGTACAGCAACCATTCTTTTTTTTCAGATCCTCAGAGAGTTCTTTGCCATGAAGTGCCATGTTGAACTCAGTGTTGCCAGATTGGGCGGTTTCCCGCCCAATTGGGCGGTTTTGCATTTGATTGTGCGGGTAAAAATTGGTTTGGGCGGGTGGACAAAATTTGGGCGGGTTTGGGATCAGTTTGGCGGTTTTCAAAAAAATGATAGGCTAATTATTTAACACAACTAACACAACCCAAGTGTGCATGTACTCCATCCAATCAGTCATTGTAATGTAACTAAACACACCCACTGCATACTCGGCTGTGTTGGTGATGTTGATGCTTGATGCCAACGTTACGAGTCACAACTCAAGAGCCAATCGAATGATAGCAGAAGCTGCGTCAGGACTCAGTCAGCACTGATGTGACATCCTCACATTTTCACCCCTCACATTGACTCAGCAGCACTCAGCGGGAAATACAAATTAAAAAGATGTTGAAGTGGGCAAAATATTAAAAAACGTACCGAAAGGAGTGGGAGAGTGATTCGGACCTAAAGCCATGGATAACGCAGTCTAAATCGGATGATAGCAAAGCTCATTGCAAATTTTGCAACACCAACATAAGGGCTCACTTTAAGGATTTGAAGGACCATGCCGAAACCAAGAAGCACAAGATGCGGTGCCTGCCCACAATTAAGGCTTTCACAGTGAGTAAAGCTAGTTTAAGTAACTCGGCGGCCATCTGTGATGACCAGAAGCGCCGTGAACTGCGGATAGCAACATACGTTGCTTGCCACACGTCAGTTAATGCCGTGGACGACTTATCGGACATACTGAAGGATGAGATCGGAGCATTCCAGATGCACAGAACCAAATGTACGGCTGTCATTAAGTCAGTTCTTGCACCATATTTTAGACAACAACTTCGACAGGACATTGGTGACTCGCCTTACTCTCTTTACTTGGACAAAACAACTGACATTACCGTAAACAAGTTACTTTACTAAGACACTCAATCGGTTTGTGAGCACTTACCTGGGACTTGTCGAACTTTTGGACGCTGATGCTAATGGGATTGTGGATGCTATCATCTGCTTTCTGCAAGCTAACGCGCTGGATGTAGCAAACATGGTTGGCATAGCAACAGATGGAGCAAGCGTAATGGTGGGGAGACATCATTCCGTGTATACGCTGCTCAAACAGAAACTGCCTAACTTACAACTAATCAAATGTGTATGCCATTCCCTGGACATTGTAGCTCACAAGTCAATGCAGCAGCTCCCTAGCAATATTGACTACATGATCAGGGAGACTTACAACTGGTTTGCACATTCATCTAAGCGTCAGAATGACTACCGAACTCTTTATGAGACGGTTAACAGTGGAGGATGTCCTTTGAAAATGCTTTCTCCAAGTTCCACCCGCTGGTTAGTGACAGCAGATTGCATTGACAGAATCCTTGATCAAGAAGATGCACTTACTTTACATTTCAGTGTAGCAGCAAGCTCTGAACACTGCTATGCAGCGCGGCTTCTGAGTGAAATGTACAAAGACAAGACCAACAGCATTTACCTGCATTTTCTCTGTCCTTTACTGCTGGAAATCAAAGCTGTCAACAAGTGTTTTCAGTTAGAGACCGCTGATAGCCTTGTAGTTTTCCGGGACCTCAACCGGCTGCACATGTCAACACTGAGACGTATAATCAAGCCGAACGTTTTCCGTATGAATAACGAACAACAACTCATGGACTTGGACCTAAAATCTTCCAGTATATACCTCTCACCTAAAGATGCTGACCTGGGGACCACATTCAGTCAGAAGTTGGAGGCCAGCACTCTGTCACCTGAGAAAAAGCAGGTGGTCTTAACACGCTGTGTAGACCTCTTAAAAGAACTCATTGCCCAGTATCAAATGCGTTTGCCTGCATCCTTGGAGTTGCTGTGGAAGCTGGAACTCCTGTGTCCCGCTTCTGTTGTGTCAAACAAATCATCCTTCCGAGATCTGCCAAAGGAATTATTTTCAGGCTCACCAGATTTACTTGACACTCAGTGGAGAAATGTTGCCTCAGCAGGGTTCTCACCTAATTTAACCATTGATGCGTTTTGGTTAGAGGTAGACTCTTTTCAAGATGCTGGAGGAAACCACTGCTTTCATGATTTAGCGCTAGGTGCAATTAAAATCCTCACTCTCCCCATATCCAACTCTCCGGTTGAAAGAGCATTTTCGCAAGTCACGCTGCTCAAAGATGACACTAGAAATAGAAAATAGATACGATTAGAGTGGTGGTGGCGTAGTGGGCTAAAGCACATACCTGGTAATCAGAAGGTCGCTGGTTCAAACCCCTCAGCCACCACCATTGTGTCCTTTAGCAAGGCACTTAACTCCAGGTTGCTCCAGGGGAATTGTCCCTGTAATAGGTGCTCTGTAAGTCGCTTTGGATAAAAGCGTCTGCCAAATGCATACATGTACATGTACAGAATGGGATTGCCGCTCCTTTCTGGTTTAATGGATGTGCGCTCAGGGCTGGCACGGAATGGATGGACATCGGCTACATTCCGTCCTCCCCAACAGTTGTTGGGGAAGTTTGACACATCCATGTACTAGACAGCTCAGCCAGACTGTAAATAGTTCTAAAACGTTGCATTCAGATCAGCTGTGTTCTTCAGCATCCTGTCAAGTTACAACCGACAGCCTGTTACTGTTCTGCATTTAAAGGTAAGATATCTCGCTCTCTCTTTCACACACACATACACCCGTTTATCAGGAGTAAAATGTAGTAGTACTACTAATAATAATAATTTTAATATATAATATAATTTAAATACATAGCCTATATAATTTATTAAATATAACAAAATAAACATTGGGTATTTAAATTATCGCAAAACATTTTAAATCTACACTGTGAAAGTGCATTGTGTGTGTGGTCGCATTTTAGTCATATTTGCTAATTCTCCTTAATTATTGCCCTGTTTTGATCCGTTTACCTGGGAAATTTATTTATTTTATATTTTATTTTGTTTTAAGGAGATCTAAATGGTGCTTATCAACCTTGAATGACATGGCAATACAATTATATCACATTATTTTGGCAGTAAAATTTTGGGCGTTTTTTTTTCTTGGAGTGGGCGGATTTTGGTGAGCTTTTGGGCTGGAAATCACCATCCCAATCTGGCAACACTGGTTGAATTCCAGTGACCAGTATGAGGGAGTGTGAGAGGGATGACAGCAAATTTAACACACCTGCTCCCCATTCACACCTGAGACCTTGTAACACTAACGAGTCACATGACACAGAGGAGGGAAAATGGCTAATTGGGCCCAATTTGAGCATTTCCAATAATAGAATTAAACACTGCTGCATACTGCAAAAATAGTAATTCTAAAGATGCCTAAAGAAAGGATTGGTAGAGAGAGAGAGAGTGAGGTCATTTTTACCTCTCATACTTCAGCTTCAGGCACTAGATCAGTAGATGAATCACCTAATGTGTCAATGGGAGAAAATCATATCACTCAGATAGGAATTCATACATTTGAATAAGGAGCATAATTTTTTTCTCTTCACAATTATCTTAGTGAATCAGTCCAGATTGGTGGAGTTTTTTAGTTTTTTGTAATGCTATAGTAAAGTGACAACAAGAGGCAGCTGCCACACTCACACCTATTTACGGTGTTTTATACTCCATCACGAGACGGGCACTTGTTAATGTGGCATTGAGTAATGTTCACCCTTACCTCTCCTCCTTTCTTGTCTCATTTGCATGTTAAACATCCTGCGTCCTTTCACTCCAGCATTGTGAACCTCACACAAAGAGACGCCTGCCACCCTGGAGGCCTCAACCTTGTTTTGTTTGTGTGTGTTTGAGAAGAATGAAGCCATACTCAGTTAATTTCAGATGACTTCACACAAATCAGAAGGGTCAATCGTTCAAACAGCTTAAGAGATTCACGGAATGTAACTCCCTTCTGATACACAGGCTTTAATGACACATGCGGGCAGTAAAAATGACACAAAGTCACACAAGACAAAGCTTCAGGTCAATATGATAAACACACACAAAAGATGACTTCCACTCTTTCCTAACACTCCAGGCAGTGCCTGCTTCCTCGTTTTGTATTTTAATAAAGTGGCAGACACAGGGAGGGCACTAAAACTGATAACTACCTGGTTTTGTTCAAAACTCTACCACAGTTAAGCAATGTTTGCAATGAAATACTAAAATGTAATACGAAATAGTATGCACTGCCTAAAATTAAAATACAATTGTGTGTGAAATGGAATAAACATTTCAAATGGTAGTATTCAACACATGACATGACAACGTCCCGGCAATTTCCAATTGTAGCATAAATATTGTGGCAGGTGGTGTTTAGATGGTATTAGAGCTCAGTGGTTGGGATATCGATCGGGATCTGTGTGCCAGGATCTGCAACGAGAAAGGAAACTGGAGAGAGAGAAGAACTGACCTTGAAGCAGGAGGTTGAGTTGATAAATAAACTGCAGAAAGGAAATGCTCAGAAAAACTAATTATTTAGTGGCACCAAAGAACACTTTGAGAGACCTAACAAATGTTTTAATATATGTGGATAAAATAAAAAATTAACAGTCAGTTCAGTATGTAAATCTATGCTGACCTGAGGTGGATGTGACCAGCGTTTGGGTTAACACATTACAAGTAACGCACAGTTTTACTACTTTTCGGAAGTAATGAGTGAAATAATGAATTTTTGAAATGTACACCACATAAAATTTAACCAAATGTTAGATGGTGGGATTCAAAATGTAAATCTTCAAAACCCTTATTGACCACAAATTTAAATATTGGGGATGGGGACATGCCCCCCTCAATTTTACAATGGTTAGGGCCCGGTTACATCATAATACCTAAATTACTTTTTCCAAAAAAGTTAAATGTTTTCAAGTAGCATAGTCATTTAGGCCTAAACTGTGCAGGGGTCTACACTTCAAGCGAATAGGCCGATGCAATGCTACAAAATTAGATTTTGTGCATTTTGTGCCAAAGTGCAGATTTATTCCAATAGTGTGATCCATAACCCTAACTACAAACGTAAATAGAACATGAACATGAACATGAACATGAACATGAACATGAACATGAACATGGCTTGACATAAACTTGGACTAACAATCAAAGTTACATCAACAAACAATACCTGACAATGGGCCATGGAAAACATGAGTGTTAAATACATGACATGGGAGAACACATGACAAAGATAACCAATAAACACAAAGAACTCTTATCAAAATAAAAAGACAATAAACCAATGAAAACAAGACACATGAACATGGAGGGAAACATGCAATCACATGACAAGGGAACCACATGACATGAAACAGGAACTAGAATTTCAAAATAAAAGACATGAAAAATATGAACCAACAAAATACACATGGCAGTTTGCAAGTGGACATGAGGACAAATATCTTACTTTTTGAAGACAAGTCCTCTGGTCCAATGAATCAAAACTTGAACTGTTTGGCCATAATGACCATTGTTATGTTTGGAGGAAAAAGGATGAGGTTGCAAACCGAAGAACACCATCCCAACCATGAAACATGGGGGTGGCAGCATCATGTTGTGGGGTGCTTTGCTTCAGGAGGGACTGATGCTCCTCACAAAATAGATGGCATCATGAGAAAGGAAAATTATGTGGATATATTGAAGCAACATCTCAAGACATCAGCCAGGAAGTAAAAACTCGGTCAAATGGACAATGTCCCCAAGCATACCTCCAAAGTTGTGGCAAAATGGCATAAGGAGAACAAAGTCAAGGTATTGGAGTGGCCATCACAAAGCCCTGACCTCAGTCTGACAAGGAGGCCTACAAACCTGTCTGAGTTACACCAGTTATGTCTGGAGGAATGGGACAAAATATCAGCAACTTATTGCTAGAAGCTTGTGGAAGGCATTTGATCCAAGTTAAACAATTTAAAGGCAATGCTACCAAATACTAACAAAGTATGTGTTAACTTCTGACCTACTGGGAATGAGATGAAATAAATAAAAGCTGAAATAAATAATTCTCTCTACAGTGATCCTAACTGACCTAAGACAGGGAATGTTTTCTATGATTAAATGTTAGGAATTGTTAAAAACTGAGTTTAAATGTATTTGACTAAGGTGTATGTAAACTTCTGACTTCAACTGTATGCCTATTATGGACTGAATTAGGGTTGCTGGAGTTGAGTCTGGGATAGGACATGAGCTTTAGTGTGAGAGACTTATAAACAGAAAAGACAGATAGAGAGAGACACAGAGAGAGAGAGAGAGAGAGAGAGAGAGAGAGCAACTGATGGAGGACCAGTAATTACTGTTGTCAGAGAATAGCCTACAGCCACAAATGACTGTACCCATGCCAAAGTCACCCTGCTTCCAGAACACACACACACTGACACACGATGGTGAGTGATGGAGGTACAGAGAGACAGAAAGGGGTTGTGCATGTCTTTTGTCACAAAACTTGTCCTGAGAGATGTGGAGGAGTGGCCATTGCAACCTATGCTGTTTTTCCACACAAACACACAACAAGGGCACTCAGAAGGACAAAACCCCTACTGCACCAACACCCATCTTTATTTCTAATACTCCAAGCCATGTGGGCCATTTCAGAAATGTTGGAGTTGACAATAGATGAGGCGATGTGAACCCGCGCTGCTGTCCATTGTGCAGCTCTTGGCTCTGATAACACACCAGCATACTAACAATGTGTTAAATAGACACGGGAACATGTGGTGCCTCACCCCTGCTGCAGGCTTCAGCATGGGGCTTTTATGTGGGGGACTGGATATTAGGGCATGTGTGTGGGCTCAAGTCATCTGGACTCAAAAAAGAAGAAGTGTTTTTTTGTGTTCTAAAAAGAGAAGTGCAAATTTGCAATCAGAGGTCAGATTCACAAAAAGTTCTTAATACAAACTATAAAAAGTTTGTAAGAAGGCATCTAGCTATAAACGTTATTAATTTAAGAAGTAAGATAAGAAAATGTAGGACCATATTCAGGTATGCAAATATTCTTAATTTTTTAACCCATCCTTGATCTTGCAAGTAATTTTGACCCGTATTTTACAAATGGTTCTAAATGGGTCTGAAAAGACCAAGGAATAAAGAAAATAGTAGTTTAGAAGAATTTTAGTTAGTTAGTTCGCCCAAAAATGACAATTCTCTCATCATTTACACACCCTCATGCCGTCCCAGAAGTGTATGACTTTTGTAAGTGTATGACTGATGTAAGCGCGTTGACATGTTCACGTGAGAACTGATGCGATATAACCGGAAGTGCAGCTCGATTTGTTTACAAGAGAATGCAGTTCACAAGCATTGTTTTTGCTTTCATTTAAACATGCTAATGCGCTTACGCCTAGCGAGAGGCAGTGTGAACTGATTCCCCTCATGGATGGGCATTGGAGAGCAACTGGAAGTAAACAATTATATTGAAAAGGACTTAAATATTGATCTGTTTATCTCCAGAAGTGACCATATTACTGTTGAAGATATTAATCCGACCCAAGGAGTTAAAGTACCTTCAAAACATTGCTTTTTTGCAACTTCTGTTTCAACCAATGGCATGAGTTTGGGGTGGAGTTACCTGTTTTTCAGAAGAATGGATGATGAGGTGGGAGGGCAGAAGGGGTGTTAGGAGTTTTTGGGAAACCTGTTTGGAAATAATCACTATATTTTCAATTGCAATTTTTTTTTTTACGTTTTGCAAATTAACTAATGAATTTTGTTTTTGTGAAGAGTGATCTGAATGGTGTACACTCAGATTAGATGAAGACTGTACTCATAATAGTTTTCTATAAAAAAATGATTCATTACACATGGTGTGGTCACCCCTTCAATGTGCTTCCCCATGTTGAAATCACATGACACCTGGTGTTTCACTAAATGTTGAAGAAGAGAATCCTCTCACTCATTGGCTGCCGCCTATGTAAATACGCTTGGCTATGCTTATTTAGCACACGGTTTTGTTGTTTGGTGACGCGAAGAGCAAAAAGAACACAATGCAACATACTTACTTATTGTGCTTTAGCAGCGGAGACAACGGGAGATCCAGTAGCTGTTCTGCCAAAGAAGCCAAAAAGGTTTGAAGCAAGAAGATAGAGAGACCGGTAAAGGCAAAAAACTGTCAAGTAAAACAAGTAAACATCAGTACGGCAAGGTGGAAAGATTTGATGATGGAGAAAAAAACTTAGTGATGCCGATGTTGCTTCTTTTTTTGTTGGGCAGGTAAGGAATTATTAATTGTTTATACCGCTGTTTTTTATGCACTGCTTCGGTAGCTTTCCGGACCTCTAAACATTCATTTACACCTGATTAATTATACTGAAAAACTTTAATATCCATTGAAATAAAAACAGACCTAACACAATTAAAAAATTCTGTATTTTTCAGGTGCCCCCTGAATAGAATCAGTGGAATTTACAGAAAACTCATAGGCTACAAGCTTCCTTTTTAAAATGTCATGTGTAGTCAACATATGTTAGTATTGGACAGTTTTCGGTTGTGTTTACAAACGCAATTGGAAAGCAACATGTCAATTTATTTTCTTTGTAATCACAGCTATAGTAAGGAGGGCCCATCTACTTTCATCTCAATGAAATGACACACGTCTTCATTCGTTAAGTGCAAAGTGATGGGTCGTTCATGTACAATTTGTTCATTTTGAACTAATATTTTTTTGTGACTGAGAAGAACGAGTAGTCTCAGAGAGTGATTTGTTCAATTTGTGTTTGCCGTGCATGCACATTGCACAACCTCTGTTCCTTTGTTATGTGAAAACCGCATAGGCGCTGTACAGGAAACAGAAATTATTAGTTCACCTTTCAACTCTTTTCAGTCTTTCGTTCTTTTGTCACGTGACAGCCATATACACTACGCATTGCTAACACAGAAAACAGAAATTATTTGTTCACCTCTCTAGTCTTTTAGTCCAAGTCGTTTGTTCTTTTGTCACATGAAAAAAGAAAGAACGACAGTCTCCAAAGATTATTGATATGAGGGACAATAATAATCTATCCTTAACAGTAGAAGCATGTTCACTTTATTTCTGGAGTTTGCTTTTAGGCAAAGCATTTATATTATAGGAGTAATAAAAACTCAGACATTTTCCTGATGTAAATGATATTCTAAAGCTGGCGGGGGCAGCAGAGATGATCATGCTTATCCACATTTATTGATGGCAGTACAGCATCTAACACTACTGTCATATCGGTACTTAAAATACACGAAGATGAGCAATGCTAACACTACCTAGAGACCTACTGAATGCCCCTTTAAGAGAAACGGCACTCCTATTATTTCTGCAGTGGCTTGGGGTGTAACAACGGCGTAGATGTGTGTCTGTTGTGTCTTGATTCTGTCTTTTGTTCCACTTTTTCCTATCCTACTTCATGTCTTCTCTCTTAATATTTCCTTTAATATTACTTATTATAATTATAATAAAAATTATATTAAGGTTTATTTCCTTGCAGTGATTTTATTACAGTGAAGATCGGGGACATTTGATGAGTGATATTGTAGTGACCATGTTATTATTGGCAGAAGCCATAGTTTTAATGCATTTAACGATGCATTTTAATGCATGTTTCTACAGCAATATGGTGTTAATATAGTATTCATGTAAAATTTTTTGGTTACTATGATTTTGCTATAAAATAACATGGTGATACTATGGTTAAAGTAGGAAAACCATGGATAATTTTTAGCAAGTTAAGGTTAGGTTTAGGGGTTGTGTAGGATGTTTGTTGGACTCTAAATAAACAGAATAAACATGCTGAAGTGATGCCCCTATACTGCATGTTAGTATTTAATTGGGGGTGCAAATAGCATCTAACAATGTTTGCACTTAGTGTTAATGCTTTTTGTTGCCATTCACACTTAATGCAAATATCCTTTTTTTATTTGTATAGCACTGTCACAATACACATTGTTTCAGAGCAGCAAAAACATCTACTGCTAACATCTAAACAAGGCTACTGTTGTAACCTTCAATCCCTGATGGAGGGAACGAGTTGTTGTGGGGTCGCTCTTGGGAGCTCCAAACACTTCTGGACGACAAGACGTATCTACAATGGGAACACGACCCTTCTCTGTTTTTTTTCAGCTGGGGCCATATGTATCTGCGTCAGGGAAGGTGTATTTTCCCAAGAGGAAAAGATACAGCGGAGACCACATCCTGCCCGAAGGGGAGGTTAACATGTGGCAAATACGACTCTTGGTCTTACCAGCCGCATGTGGAAGAAGACCCGTTATAGGTCCTACCCGGAGGGGATGAAATCTACAGCACAGCGACAGGTGGCAGGGGAGGACCCTGATGAAAGGAGACATGAATTTGCCCTCAGGGAAACCGTACCATGGAAAATACATCACACGTTACCACAGGTAACCAGCACATACCCAAGTACAGGGCAAACTAGCACACGTACTGGGCCCAGCTATGAATTCCTCCGCTGAATTCTCCAGCTGTAGGGCTAAGGAGGAAGATCATCTAGGGTTCACCGTCTCCGGACACAGCAATGACAAGGCTGGGTCTGCCTCCTCCTGGGGCAGTGCTTTCAGGCTCACCGCCTGATCCCTAAAAGGGGTTGTGGGAACCTTTGGTACATAGCCCAGTTGGGGTCTCAAGACCAAGTGAGAGTACTCTGGAACGAACTGACGCCCAACCCTCTTGATGGATGTGAGTGCAGTCAGGAGGGCAGTCTTCAATGAGAGAGACCCTTTAGCTCAACTGACTCTAGGGGCTCAAACAGGGATCTCCGCAGGCCCAGCAGGACCATGGAGAGATCCCATGAGGAAAAGAGGCACGGCCTAGGAGGATTCAACCTCCAAGCACCTCTAAGGAATCCAGGGACTTACCATACACTATATCATGGTGCGCCACTATAGCGGCCACATTCATCTTCAAGTTGGAGGGGGACAGCTGCCCCTCCAGCCTCTCCTGCAGGAAGAAAACCACCGACCCGACTGCACATCTCTGGAGGTCTTCACCTAGGAAAGAACACCAATTTGGGAGCAAACGGCACTTCAAGGCATACTGCTGCCTCGTAGAGGGAGCCCTGTCCTGAGTGATCACGTCTAACACCGCCGGTGATAGGCCACTTAGATTTTCCGTGTATCGTCCAGGGGCCAGACGTGGAGATTCCAGAGGTCTGGGCGCGGGTGCCAGATGGTGCCCCGTCCCTGAAAGAGGAGGTCCTCCCTCAGGGGAACTCACCAGGAAGGGGCTGTCACGAGGAGCGTGAGTTCCGAGAACCAAGTCTGGGTGGTCCAGTATGGCGCCACCAGGATGACCTGTTCCTCGTCCTCTCTGACCTTGCACAAGGTCTGTGCAAGCAGGCTCACTGGGGGCAATGCATACTGGTGCAGCCCTCGGGGCACGCCATGTCCCAGCATGTCTGTGCCAATGGGAGCTTCGGCCAGGGAGTACCAGAGTGGGCAGTGGGAGGAGTAGGTTGACGGACCGGGGCAGGGAGGTTCTGGAATGGCTTTCCCCCGGAAGAAGGAAAGCCATGACCACAACGTTGCCATGATCATGTTCTCGCAGTGAGAACAAAAACCATCCATGAACACTGCCTCAACGTGATTAAGGCCCTGACACGTGAGACAGCGATCATGGCCATCAGAGGTGGAGAGATAGCGACCACATACAGGAACTACACACAGACAGAAAGGCATCTTTAAAAAGACGTTCTCCATCAGTGTGCATTCCAACATCAGAGGTGTTCGGGGCTCACAAGAGTGAACCCTAGTGTCACTACATCGACACAACTTCGAGTGAGTTACAGATAGGGAACTTCAGCTTTAAAGCCTTTTGAATACCAAAAGTGACAAAAAGCCTAGAGAAATATGGGTTATAAAGAGGATTAACAACAGAAAATAAACCTTTCTGAACCTTTTTCATTTCCTTTCTATCAATCTCTGTTGTTAATAACACTGAACATATCCATTGTACTGTATGAGTGTGTGTGCTTCTTTCTGAATTAACCACTTGTTTCTATATGTATTAACCTTCATGATTATTGCTTTCTCTTGGGACTGTGTCATTCCTTACTCTTATAGAGATTGTGCAAAACTGTATAAGAATCTGCTCCAGGATGTTTAATCTGTCCCTATTGTCCCCACATATGTCCCAGACATGATGGGATGCTACCTGCGGCTGCTGTCTTGTTAAGAGCCTGATTGATTAAGGTAGTCTGGCAAAGCTGTGCAAGACACCCTTCTTTCCTCACATATATTCACTTCACAACCCATCTGCCCACCATGGTTTTCTTTTTTCATACCATTTCTCTTGTTTGCTCTGCATATAGGAGGGTCATTCATCTCTTGACTTATGATGGGGTTTTTTTGTTCATAAAACCCCCACACATCAAGCCAATGTCTCAATCAGCATGAGCTAATGATTTGTGAGTACTCTCCATCTGCAGCTTTTGGCATTTATGTCTCCGCAGTTGTGTGAATAAGGTTTGTTTGCTAAGGTTTGATAAGTGAGATAATTTGAAAAAATTAAAAATACAAATGGCTTGTGCACTCAAATAGATGAATGTTTGCACAAAACATAGATTAGGTATTTATTTGTTTTAAATAACATGCAATGAAAGTTATTAAGAAATTCTAATTACACAACATGTAATAATACAACTTAATAATACAAAATGGATGGTAGGATGTTTATCCAACAAGACATTAAAAACATAGCATATATGTCTATAGTTAAACAAAGACCAACTTTGATTATTTTGATGAATTCAAATAAATTTTGCTTCAATGGATATGTAACTTTTATCCCCCAGGAAAACCTGCATTTGATCTTTACCTGCTAAACGTGGCATGAGATTTGAGAGATTTAAAGGTATTACTTTTTTGCTGCTATAAACTTATTACAGTAAAGGAGTCATAGCCACCAGGTGGCAGTAGAGATCTACACATTTCCACTTCAAACATCTCCATCCAGAATACTAAAGGCATTTCCCAAGCCAACACTTTATATGACCAACATCAATGGGACTAATCACAGTAGGGGGGCAGTAGAGCTCCATGAATCTCCTGGGATACACTTTGTATTTGTTTCCTCAGTCAACCTGAGTTTAGATTTGGCTCCACTGTCTGTGGTCCTAGGAGACTTGAGCCTCTAAAGCCTCCATCTAAATCATGTCTCACTATCGCTCCTTAACCCCAGCCTGCTCCCAGAACAAGGCCTTGCTTTTCCAATTTGAGAGAATGCCATAGAACGACCGTGTGGGAGAGTGGTAGAGCTAAGCTAACCTTTCTCTGTAGGGCAGGGCGCTATCTGAATGTCAGAGGCCCAACATGGGGACAGACAGAACATACTTCCCTAAAACAATGAGTAGGAAGTATTTCTCAAAATGGACACCATCCAGGAAAGCAGTGTCTGGCAATGGATAATGGAAACATGGGTATAAAATTTGATGTTATTCAAAGAGAGCATTTTTTAATTTAGCCGTGTAGGTCTGGTAAAGACGAATGCCAGGGAATGGACCAGAAGACAACTGGTGAGGAGCAGTTTTTGGATTTAGTCACAATTGAAATATTGGATTAAATATTTGAAATAGCTAGTTCACCCAAAAAATGAATTCCTTATTTCCATGGAACACAAAAGGAGATGTTAGGCAGAATGACTGCCTTATTCACTGTTCACTTTCCTTGTATGGAAAAAAGATGCAATAAATGCGAGTGGTGTCTAAGACTACAATACTGCCTAATTTCTTCTTTTGTTTGTATATTGATATTTAAAAACAATGTAGATGAAATCTAGAAACTGTATGCAGCTGGGTCCTGCAGAATCTGTTTACACTGTGAAAGTGTCCCGAGAGAGGGGGAAATGTGAAGCAGAGATTTGATAAATGAGATCACGGTGAGAACGATGAAATACTGATGGGAATGGATGAGGGGGCTATTAAACACAGCGTCTCTGGAGTCGATGTGTCAAAGCTCCACAGAGCCAGCTCTTAAGAGCCGTTCTAAAAGAAGATCAGGTCAGGGTAGATGCATGTGAGGGAGTGCCACACTGCGACCCTGGGGAGGCCACGGGGATGTTAAGTGGGATAGCCTATGCTGGAGATGTAGATGGTTCTGGTTTGACTGGGTCTGTCCTATGCTTTGTCCTTGCCTTTCCTGGCACCAGTGAGCCTCGGTGAGGCTAAAGAGGGATTGGAGTTTGAGAACAGACACAAGCAACAGTTCTGACCCATGGGAAGCACAGCCACGCCAGGGTAAACCTGCTCTGATCCAGGGGTTGTGTGGCTACAACCTTTATCTTTTGAGTCCAGTCCAGATGCCATGAGAGAGTGAACAGGAAAAATATTTGGAGAGAGCGAGCGAGAAGAGAGGAGGTGGTGGAGCGAGGGGCTGTGAAAAAAAACAGGAGAGAGAGACAGAATGAGATGGCAGGAGACTTAGAGAGAGTGTGACAGATTAGTTGGTCTTAGCTCTCAATTCAGATCAGACTGGCATGAGTGAGACCCAGCTAACGTGAGAACAGTGAACATGAGGCTGAGCTGATGAATACTGTATCATTCTGAGCATTGCCCTGTAAAGAGCGTCTGCATCAATATAGTATAAATCATCATCAGGGGTGTAAAGTAACGAATTACAAATACCCATGTTACTGTAATTAACTACTTTTTCCCAAGAATTGTACTTTTTTAAGTAGATTAAAAAAGGATATACTTTTACTTTGACTTGAGTACATTTTAAGTGCTGTAACTGTATTTTTACTGCATTATTTTCCCACCGTCTGTGTTCAATACTTCCCAGTCTACCTTATTTTTATCTATCAACATGATTGGCTAGGGAGAGTCTTGTGACTCCCACCAAATCAAAGCACATGTAAAAAACTTGAATGGCAGCTGCAGATCTGGCACCAACTGTGGAGGATAGTTTACAGCTGAACATCACGGCCGCACAGGGCGGCTGTGGCTCAGGTGGTAGTGTCCTTGGGCAAGACACTGAACCCCAAGTTGCTCCCAATGGCATGCTAGCGCCTTGCATGGCAGCTCTGCCGCCATTGGTGTATAAGTGTGAATGGATGATTGGGGCACAGTGTAAAGCGCTTTGGTAACCTCTAAGGTTAAAAAAGCGCTATATAAGTGCAGACCATTTACAGACCATCGTGTCATGCAAGTTTAATTTGCTCAAGCCAGATATCAGCATTAATCCTGCCTCTAATTTGAAGAAACATATCGAGATAAATAGCATATTTCTGCTTATAGATTCTGTGTGTCTATAACGTTGTCCGTAATTTAACTATCTATCACTGAGATTATTGGGTTGATGTTAGAGGCAATGTTATCAATAGGGCTGGGTGATAAAAAAATCTTGATGTTTACCTGAAAAAAGAGAGATGACCTCGATCAAACTTTTGAGTAGTTTTCTATATTTAGCCTATGTTCTACAGCTGGAACATATGTTCTACAGCTGGAACAGGGGTGTTCATTACATAAATCAAGATAGCAAAAGCATCACTGTTTGGTTGATCTAGATGTAATATAAAAGATATAATTTTTATTTCCTGACGTCTATAGCTGCACGCTGTTTGATTGACAGGCGGCTAATGTTTGTGCGCTAATGCAGGTTCGCGCCTAATTATCAAATACACTTTAGAATTCCATCTTGGTGAAGATTTAATGTAAACGCAGTCATTTATGTCTAAAGTCAATTCACTTTAGACATAAACGACTGCATTTACATTAAATTACATTAAACAGCAGGACAACAAGCATATTTGCATCAAAATGTTGGACTTGAAGTGTACATGTAACCGAACTGACCACTGTATAGTAGGCTATGTCAGATAAAAGCTATTAATCAAACAAAAATAACAAGGAAATGAGAAAACCACTCACTACTTTTGGCTCAATAATTTGAGTAACTTTAAAAGTATTAATGCAATATAATAAAAGTGAAATTTTTTATAATATTTTTTACGAATATTGTTACTTTTTTAATAATACTGACCCCTGATCTAGAGAGTGAGTTCATTGATATGATAAATTACCAGGAGAGTAGAGATGATAAAATAATTTATAATTATGCTTAGCCTTTATAAAGATAGAAAAGTATCAACATTTGCAGAGCAATACTTAAGCAGAACATTCCACCAGTCACAAACTTCAGAAAATTGTGTATCATGTATTAGAATAAGAACACAACTATTTCTTGGCTTAAAAGATACAAGAACTAAATCAACATTGAACATTGTATCTCAAAAGGAGGACAATGTGGCCCCCCATGTGCTACTTAAAAAAATTATTCAAACAAAATTGAAAATTCTCTTATTATTTACTCATATTGCCATCTGTCTATGACTTTCTTTCTTCAGAACACAAGTTAAGATTTTTAGAACACAATTTCAGCTCTGTAGGTCCATTCAATGTAAGTGAACGGGTGTAAAAACGTTGTGTTCCAAAAAGCAAATAAAAGCAGCATAAAAGTAATACATACAACTCCAGTGGTTTAATCCATGACTTCAGAATTGATATGACAGGTGTGGGTGAGAAACAGATCAATATTTAAGTAAATATTTGCTCGAAATTCTTCTCTCTGCCCAGTAGGTGGCGATATCCATGAAGAATGTGAATCACAAAAAACACAAGAAGAAAGTGAAAGTTAAAGTGGAGATTGACTGAGCAGGGATTTTTTATTAATAGTAAAAAAGGAATTAAATATTGATCTGTTTCTCACCACATCTGTGATATTGCTTCTGAAGACATGTATTTAAACACTGGAGTCACATGGATTACACTACTTTTATGCTGATTTATGTGATTTGTGGATCGTCAATATTTTAGCACCGATTCACTTTCATTGTATGGACCAAAAGAGCTGAGATATTCTTCAAAAAATCTTAAATTGTGTTCTGCAGAAGAACGAAAGTCATACACATCCAGGATGGCATTTTACTTTTAAAGTACTTTTAAATGAGCTACTTTTAAATGAGCTACTCTTTTACTCTTAATTGAGTAGTCTTTTATGACAGCTACTTTTACTCTACTCACACTACATTTTTTGGGAAGTAACTTCTACTTGAGTATGGTTTTTCAGTACTCTTTCCACCCCTGGTAACATCGTAAATTCAGTAAAAATGCATTTGCCTGCACGTGCTACCACTAAGCTCAAGCGGCAGCTGCTAAATGATGGATGCTCAAGAGAGAAAGATGATTTTGACTCACGCAGATCCTGCTGTTTTAAGCGTCTCCTCTATTCACGCCCCAAAATTTAAGACCTCAGCAAATGAAATTTAAGACTTGTAATTTATTTAAGACTTTTTATGGCCTTATATTATTCTTTCCACCCCTGATCTTCATGTAGTCTAGATGAATTCTAATTAAGCTAATGAGAATATGTTACTCTTAGAGTTAGCAATTTGTTGCAAAAGTAAAAAGTTTGAAAATAACAATGTTTCTCATGATCTAAATGGTAAATGGTCTGCACTTATATAGCGCCATGCAAGGCACTAGCCTGCCATTGGGAGCAACTTGGGGTTCAGTGTCTTGCCCAAGGACACTTTGGCATGTGGAGTCATGTGGGCTGGGAATCGAACCACCAACCATGCGATTAGTGGCCAACCCGCTCTACAACCTGAGCCACAGCATCAAAAGATCTAAGTTCTTTCTAATATCTAAGATCTTTTGATCTTATTCTTAAATATTTGAAATTAGTTTTGTAGACAAATGTTGTACTTATGTTTGCACAGCATACATGGGAACTCCTTCCCAAGTGGAACCTCATGAAGTTGGATGAGAGAATGCACTGATTGTTTAAAGTTGTAACATAAACAAAGGGATGCTATTTTTAAGAAAACAAATCAATATTTACAATTAGATTTTTAAATCAAATGAAGTGCTTCAATCCTCACAGCATAATCTAAAACACAAAATTGGTCTAACTTTTGTCAAATAAAGTGCTGAACAACAGAGCATCACATTATAAATAAAAAATTAGATGAAAAATATATTCAGTATATACAGCGCTTTTTAGATATTTCTTACATATGATTATAATTCTTATTAATATTTTTACAGTAAATGTAAATAATACAGTTTGTGACAAAATGTCTTCAAAATAAAAGTTTGACAAATTAAATTGAATCAAGCTTTTATATTGATGTGAAGGCTTTTCTGTTTTCTGTGATTTTTATGGTAGTTTCACACCTCCGGATAAAATGTTGGTTATATGACCCAGTGCTATACATATATAGTTTGCAGGCGCTGCAAGCTTTACAGTGAGTGTGCACTGTCTTCTGTCATCTGCTACAACAAGCACAGTGAGAAATTCTCATAAAATTTGGTGTTTTCAGGATATTATTGGCTTCACACAAAGTCTTTAATGTGCGCAGCACATGCAGACTTTACATTAAAGGAGACCTATTATGCCCCTTTTTACAAGATGTAATATAAGTCTCAGATGCCCCCAGAATGTGTCTGTGAAGTTTCAGCTCAAAATAACCCACGGATCATTTATTATACCATGTTATAAATGCCTCTTTTTGGGTGGAGTCAAAAACACGCTGATTTCGTGTGTGTCTCTTGCAAATGAGGTGCTGCTCCCTGCCTCCTTTCCGGAAGAGGGCTGTGTCTTTACAGCTTATGCTTCGGATACTACAGCAACAACAAATCAGAACCAATATGACTTACAGTGTAAAAACCAGAGTGCAGCCATATACATATGTATGAATAAAAATGTATATCTGATCTCTGTGAATGCAATCAGTGACAATGGTAACTTCAGCTGCATTAGCCGTGGAATCAGCTAACAAGCACATTTGGAAAGGCGATTTGCAAACATTCACATAATATAAAGTACTATACTTACATCTTCAGGATATAAAGCTGGAACACGAACAGTTGACACTGCTACATGCTAGAGAATCAATTTTTTGGAAAATCCTGCTTTATATTGACACTCATTCACAAAGCAGTCCGGTGTAAAATGATTTGCACACACATACACACATTTTTGTATGTTTTAGGGCACATTTCCTTCAGAAACAAAATGTGTCCACTGTGTCTTTAGTGGCTCTGATACTGGGAGTACATGAAGACTCTTATGTTCACTTTTACAGCCTACAAAATAACACTTATGACTCTTACGAAGCTGAGACATTATTCTTCTCACTGTATCTTCTCCAGTGTGGAAAAAATGGCAGAATGTGTGTAGACCATTCAGAGGAGGATCGATGATAATAGGGTAGAGTCAGAGCATTTTGACACACTGCTTATTATTGATAGAAATATAAGAAAGAGGAGTGGGTGGACTTTAAACATTGTAGAGTGGTTGTGTACACACACTGCCGACTCACTATATGTACAAACACCATATAATGAATTTTGCATAATAGGAACCTAATAAGAGAATTTTGCATAATAAATTTGCTTTAATTTAATAGCATAATTTTGTGGTTTTTATTATCACAATAGTAAATACCACCATTGTAATTTGATTAATTATCCATTTATATGTTAATGGAGTAACTGAGCATGTGAGCATTTCTTTTTAAATATCTGATATGAGCTCTATAATTTGTGTTTCATAATTTAGTATAAGCATTGGTAAATCAATTTCAGTTGATAGCATATGATCAATGGTAATGCTGTTAAACCCATCACCCATATCGCAGGCAGGTGAGGGGGAATACAATGGGGGAAAAAAGGGAAAAGGCCTGCACACTGTCAAAATAGCTTTCCAATCTGTAATATCTTTCAGTGTTTCGGTCAAAGACCTTCTTCAGGCATTCTATTAATTTATTTTAAGATTGTTCCCATTGCAAGTCTTGGATTTACTCGAGAAATATCTACAATGACGCTGGCGATGCAATCAACTGAACCAGAGAAATGGACCTCCTCCTGATGGCATGAAATACATTTTTTACAATAATAAATGCACTCCATTAAAATAAATACATTTTATATATATATATATATATATATATATATATATATATATATATATACACACACTCACCTAAAGGATTATTAGAAACACCTGTTAAATTTCTCATTAATGCAATTATCTAATCAACCAATCACATGGCAGTTGCTTCAATGCATTTAGGGGTGTGGTCCTGGTCAAGACAATCTCCTGAACTCCAAACTGAATATCAGAATGGGAAAGAAAGGTAATTTAAGCAATTTTGAGCGTGGCATGGTTGTTGGTGCCAGACGGGCCGGTCTGAGTATTTCACAATCTGCTCAGTTACTGGGATTTTCACACACAGCCATTTCTAGGGTTTACAAAGAATGGTGTGAAAAGGGAAAAACATCCAGTATGCGGCAGTCCTGTGGGCGAAAATGCCTTGTTGATGCTAGAGGTCAGAGGAGAATGGGCCGACTGATTCAAGCTGATAGAAGAGCAACTTTGCCTGAAATAACCACTCGTTACAACCGAGTATGCAGCAAAGCATTTGTGAAGCCACAACACGCACAACCTTGAGGCGGATGGGCTACAACAGCAGAAAACCCCACCGGGTACCACTCATCTCCACAAATAGGAAAAAGAGGCTACAATTTGCAAGAGCTCACCAAAATTGGACAGTTGAAGACTGGAAAAATGTTGCCTGGTCTGATGAGTCTCGATTTCTGTTGAGACATTCAGATGGTAGAGTCAGAATTTGGCGTAAACAGAATGAGAACATGGATCCATCATGCCTTGTTACCACTGTGCAGGCTGGTGGTGGTGGTGGTGTAATGGTGTGGGGGATGTTTTCTTGGCACACTTTAGGCCCCTTAGTGCCAATTGGGCATCGTTTAAATGCCACGGCCAACCTGAGCATTGTTTCTGACCATGTGCATCCCTTTATGGCCACCATGTACCCATCCTCTGATGGCTACTTCCAGCAGGATAATGCACCATGTCACAAAGCTCGAATCATTTCAAATTGGTTTCTTGAACATGACAATGAGTTCACTGTACTAAAATGGCCCTCACAGTCACCAGATCTCAACCCAATAGAGCATCTTTGGGATGTGGTGGAACGGGAGCTTCGTGCCCTGGATGTGCATCCCACAAATCTCCATCAACTGCAAGATGCTATCCTATCAATATGGGCCAACATTTCTAAAGAATGCTTTCAGCACCTTGTTGAATCAATGCCACGTAGAATTAAGGCCGTTCTGAAGGCAAAAGGGGTCAAACACAGTATTAGTATGGTGTTCCTAATAATCCTTTAGGTGAGTGTATATATATATATATATATATATATATATATATATATATATATAATGTATGTATATGTGTTACCATAGATGTTAAAAGCTTCCTATTCTCATGTTCTTGCAATTCTGAAGCCTTCCCTATATGCCGTCTTCAAGGGTGTGGATTATGATTATTGTGAATGGATGTGCATGCGCGCTCAATTTACAGACATTTGGAATTTACTAACATACACACATTTTTCTAACAGACCTGAGGAATACAAAGCGTTCGTGTATCCAGCAGAATGTTTTCGGGAAGCTTCATTTTATGCTTAAATTATTTAGGATATTTACAAAAGTTTAATCAATTACACCTAATTAGTGGCAAATTTGCCAGAAATCTAGATTTTTTTATATGGTTAAATAAGCATGTGAGGATTTGAAAGAAGTTGTGTGTTAATCAGTTAAGTCAGTGATCAGTATTACTGGTACTGCAAACACTGGTATTGTTACATCTTTTTTATTTTAGTATTGATGTGATACCAATGTGCCAGGACCTTTGACATCCCTACAGTGTTCTATGTATGTGTGGGATTGGAGTGGGAAGCTAACACCTTGGAAGTTCCTAAATTCATCTAAAGTCTGAATTTAAATCATAAAACTTACTCTGTCCTTCCAAACCAAAACCCCAGTCATAAACTTCAAACGTAGCCAAAGCTATATTGCAATTTGTTATCCAAAAACGTCATTGCAAATTCCCAAGTGCGACTGCTGTGGTCAAAACACTCTCCAGCAGTACATCTGGAGGCTTGCCATGCTTTGAGGACTTGGCTGGACTCTGTGTGGAAGCAAGGGTTCTAGGTGGTTCCCTGGTGGCCAAAAGGAGCTGCTGGCTTCAGTGGGGAGCTGACTCACATGGCTGGCAAAGACCTGGAGCTTCTCAAGCAGACCTTGAGAATTCAAGCCAGTGGAAAGAACTAAACCTTCTTGAAGTAGCACCCAAGCTTTAAAGATTAAACAAATCCTTTGAAAACACAGCAATCTCAATTTGTTACTTTTTTGGAGTGGTGGTGTAGTGGTCTAAGCACATAACTGGTATCAGAAGAACCCTGGTTCAAGCCCCACAGCAACCACCATTGTGTCCTTGAGCAAGGCACTTAACTCCAGGTTGCTCCAGGGGGATTGTCCCTGTAATAAGGGTTCTGTAAGTCACTTTGGATAAAAGTGTCTGCCAAATGCATAAATGTAAATGTAAATGTAAATGTCACAGACCAAGACAATGACATGACAGACTTTTCCTCCTCTGAGAGTAAAAATTGGAAATGGAGAATTAAGTGGTGTTTTTTTGGCTAGAGAATCATGATTTGAAATTATTATCTGGAAGGAGCTCTAGAGATTTTGTAACCCTTTGAGCTCAGATGGAGGAAACATATCAGAAAAATAATTAACATGAAAAAAAAAAAATATCAAGAAAAAGAAATTATCAAAATATTAATAACTATAGTCTTGATGAACACAAAATAGGTATTGTTATAACGCCAAGAAACTCTACTTTTCAATGCATGTTGGCATTATGACCAAAACTGAATAAGTGCTTTGAAATTTGTAGATAAATCAGAAGTGTTCCGTTTTGATAATTTATTCATAATTTTGCACTGTAAATCTTATGTGTCATCAGTAAAAATATAAAACTCATCAAATGTGTCATATATTGTTGGGAATCTCTCAAAGAGTAGAATGTGAGTTGGGGGTAAAGAACATAAACTAATATTTTATTAATTCTCAAAAAAATCTCCTAGCATTCATAAGAGTTGTTGATACATATTCTAAAATGTCAGACAATAAATTTAATATACTTAAAGGGGTAGTTCACTCATAAATCAAAACCCTGTCATCAGGATCATCATTCTCATGTTGCTTCAAACCTGTATGACTTTATTTCCTTTGACAAACACCAAAAGAGGAGTTTAGGCAAAATATAAGTGGCTGTGGCCAGATATTAGAGATTTCCCCAAATGTAATTTTGGCCCTTTATACAGAAAATTGTATAATGTATTAATAGTTTGAGATATTTTAGCACCCTTTAGCTGTGAGCCACTATATTTACTATATAGTCCAAGGTAAGTAACTAGGGTAAGTAATGCATGGTCAGATTAATAACAAATCACAAACTGTTTACCTGAGAACATGTATTTAAGTACATTTATTTTACTATTGTAACATTCTGGACAACGTTCAAGAGCCTCATTACCATTCCATTCTGTCATGTGACTGATGTCTGTGTCATCAGGGGGAACTGGGCTTTTGTTCCACCCTGTTTCATTGTGATGATAATAATGTGAAGTGTGTCATTACTCCCACCTTTGCTAATATTATTCTTGACATTTTCTAAGAGTTACATATTTCTCCTTCAATAAATGATTTTCCACATTCCCTGCATATCTGTCTCTGTTTACTTAATTTCAGCACAGTATCGTGATACTATTGAAAGCCATATGCAGAAATCAGTCCACGCAACATTTAAAACTGAGGCTGAGATCAAATAATTGAAAGATTACCAGAACCCCCCAGGCTGGAATTGTGAGTGGTTTGGTCTAGTGGTTTGCACTAAGAGTGAATGACAAGCCTTGGACAGCTCCATTAGGAAAACAGATGGTGGGGGAGTGGAAAAAGGACAATATAATATATGTAATATTATTACTGTAGGACCAGCTCACAGCTTGAGCGCTTGCCTGGAACTCAAAATGTCTGATTTGGCTTGCAAGAGGGTACAGGATGGTCGTAACCAACCGAGTTGCAGGTTGATTCGTAACGGTCAGTAGCCGACTTCTCCATGTCATGCATCAGGTAGTTAGCTCTACAATGAAGAGAGTCTTGCCTGGCCAGCTGTCTCTGTGTTCACATAAAAGAGGAGGAATGCTAGCTAGAGAAGACCGGTTTCTTCAGGCAATGCCTTCATTTAAATGAGCTTGTCAAAGATGACAAGTGATAGTTAGAGCACCTCACAATTCCCTAGTGTCCCCTTTCATCTCTGTATCAGGAGAAATATTGTTTTGGTCTACTACATCCTTCTATTCCTGAGGCTATGTACCTTGAGCAATGTCTTTACATTTTCTACCATGTCAAATCAGTTAAGAGACAAATGATGACTTTAGGGGTAAAGGACAACTCACACATGGCAGCTTTAGGTCATTCATAAAATGATTCGTAAAGATCATTTCATTTTCCCCAGGTGTTTAAAAACTAGTTTAACTGTTTGAAGACTGAAGAACACTGCCAATCAAAGGCGTAGCAGCTGCAGGATACGTGACAGACTTTTGTGTGATTCTGTTGCACTGTTTAGCACTGTACCCCAATTCCTAACTATACCAATATGGAAAGCACGGAAATTCACTATGTTTGATTTGTGTCAAGATATTCACAATGGTTTACGTAAACTTGTCATATAGTGTGGTCTCCATGATGACCAAGTAAATCACTCCCAAGCCTCATAGTAACCAGTCACCATCATAGACATACAGAGCAAGACTCTCCATTCATTATCATTATGTCAAGTACAGCAATCTGGACATACTGCACATGGATAACACTCAATTTAACCTGGAGATAACATTTACAAGACAGCTGCCTACTTCAGCTCAGATGTGCATGTTAAACTGTCATAAACATGTTGGCAAAGTCCCATACTAAGAATAAAGATGTAGACTCTTCATTGGCCTGCGTTAAAATCATCTGTATGGAATGACTGGATTTATTGTCTAACATTTCTGTTTTATTACAGGATATTTAAATAAAATAACAGGTTCCATACAGTTTTGTGTATGTGTCTCTTCTGTGAAAATACAGTATAGTTTCTAAAGAATAATGGAGCTCTGAATATAAAATTAGGTTTGTTACAAAAAAGGACACAATCTATCCAGATCCACGTAATTTAAAATGCATTTGCAAACTAGTCCTCATCTATAGTTGTAAATATATGCTTATTTATGTTTCCCTTTTCATGGGAAAGACTTGAGATGTATTTCAATGGGCCATGCTGTTGTTGCAAACGTCACCCAAGAACAGTGAATGGGCTTGCATCTGCGACTCATTAGTCAAAACGAAGATCACACTACATAAACATACACTCTGATTAATACTGAGAGGTTCGTCTGCTCTCACTACACTTGAAGGCTGGGCGGTCCATGGGTAAATGGATGTCCCTCATGTGGATAAGGCGGTTGCGATGCACCTATGCCCGCAAAATGCCACCACCTGGTTGGATCATCCAGCGCTCCCCTACAGAGCATGTAGGACTACGTCGTCCCTGGCGACCAAATTCTACAGTGCCGCTGAACAGGCCGCATCCGCCCTGCATGCCATGGCCCTCCTGCAGGTACACCAGGCCAAGGCACTAAAAGAACTGCACGTGGGTAGTCCTGATCCCAATGTGCTGCTGGAGCCCAGCTCTCCCCTGCAAAGAGCCCCCCTGCAGGAAGCTGACGTCCCCCATCTCACGAGCCGGCACGAGGACCCGGAAGGCTCCTAAGCTCCTCTGAGATGGACGACACAGGGAGCGAGACGTCGACTACAGAGCTGGTATCCAGACAATCCCATAGCCCAGTGGAGGGCCGGGAGGTACATCTTTGTTTCCTTCTCTTTTTTGTTTGCCACGCTTTCCTCCTACCTTAGTGCGCCTGGCTGCGCCATGCCTACGGCCAACCAGATTTGACGAGCTTCGAGGACGACCCGAGAGGTCCTCCTCCTCAGTCACTAACCTGCCCTATGCTGGATACACAGAGCAAGGTAAGTGCTTCGAGGTTCCTCAGCGCAACCACCTCGGGACAAAGCAATGCTCCTTGACGTGGCATCACCTGCTCCTCCCCGCCACGAGGCCTCACCTCTAGGTATGTCAGACGCAATCGTACCTTTATTGTCCCTCACCCAGAGCATGGACTCATGGCTAACACTATCCAAACTGTCGCGGTGACTTGCCACGACCATCCAGCTCGGCTACGCGATTCAGTTTGCAAGGCGCCCGCTCAGGTTCAGCGGATCTGCTTCACTTCAGTGCAGGTCGAGAACGCCGCCACCCTGCGTGCGGAGATCAGAACCCTTCTTCGCAAGGGCGCAATAGAGTCTGTTCCTCCAGCCAAGATGGGGGAAGGGTTCTACAGCCCTTACTTCTTCATTCAGGTGCAGGATGTGTTTTCGTGATCTTTACCCCTGAAAGAATAGGAACAAAAATCTGGGGAAGTGGCATGAAAATTCCACTCACCAATTCTCATTGGCCTTTTCTCAAAAGAATAGAGGTGTTTGGGGCTCTCAAGAGCGACCCCTAGTGTCACCACATTGACACACCATCTCATTCCCTCCATCAGGGAATGGAGGTTACGACAGTAACCAAGACAGTATGCAGAGAGAGAGAGAGTTAAACAGTGTTAAATTCTAGACATATACAGACAGCAACAACGGCAGCATGCCCTAAAATACTAATAAGGTTATATTTGTGATTTAAAAACAAGACTGAGGCTCTCGTTAGAAACTCTGACTGTAAGAAGGAGCGTGAGGACAAGAGTATGAAGAGAAATCCAGTCTAGTCCTTCAAATCTTGCCCAGACGAGACACCTTGCTGGCTTATAAGATCCAAAAATTTGTCAGTGCATTTATATTTAAGAATTTTCTACACAGATCCAAAAGGAAACATCGGCTGACATTTAATGCCTCAACAACTTCAGTCAAACGCAGAACATTCACTCGATTTGATTCTGATGAGTAAAAACTCTGCAATACACTCACTAATGCCTGCCATTTGGATGAATTCATGACATTCTGTTTTAATGGTTTGGTCTCATTATGACTGGTCTTAAAAAATAATTCACCCAAAAATAAAAACTTAACCTAATTAACAAACACTCATGTCATATGACTTCTTCGTTCCAGGAAACACAAAGGGAGATTTTTTGAAGAAGATTGCTCTTTTCCATGTAATTGCAATAAATAGTGAAAGGAGCTTTTTATGGTCTTTTTTGAAGGTTAAAGGCTCCAGTTCCCAATCTTTGCAATTGCATGGAAAAAAGCAACCAGAACATAATAAAACATTTCCTGATGATGATGATAATGATATAATTTACATTTTTGGGTGAACTATTCCTTTAGGTACATCTCTGTGCTATTTTTAGCATTGATAATAAATTCAAATTCTGAGAAATGTGGTCACTGAAGTAAAGGCTGCACTGCCCAATGCCAAAGTCACTGGCCAAACTAAATCACACTGGGACCCATGAAGCTTTTCTACTGGCCTTTAACATGGTTTGATAAATTTGTGGTTTCAACCAGTTTGTGTCAACTTCCTACATCACATTATATATCACTCTCGCTTGGGGAAAAAAAAATCTTGAGACAATGAAAAAAATACAATATAATTAATTAATAAAACAAAAAAAATACACTTTATCTTAAATGGATATAGACACAATTATGGTTTACCAATCGTTTTGTCTGTCTTTTCCTTTTTCTCATCAGCCAGACTGTGGGTTTATTGATTTGTGCCCTCTTATAAAGCAGGCTTGTATTCTCGTGGCATCTTGTTTTATCATGGCTTGGCACCCTGTGTTGAGGAAACGAGGGCGATCGGCACTACAGGCCTTGCTACCATACGCCATCAGCTTTAATGATAGCCTTAGTGTAAGGAAAGCAAACTAATATATATATATATATACATACATATACAGTATATGCAATATATATATACGTATATATAGTACATACACAGATTTAAGTAGGAAAAGACAGCATTATAGCACAGGAAGGAAGATTTGTGCAGGTTATTTCACTCAAATTAATTTTCAGTCCGTCAGATCAATGAATGCCAACACAATCCAAGCTGTGCTCTTGGAATGAGTCAGCAGCATATTAGTACGACTTCATCAAGAACACTTTGGTTCTTTTTGATTTTCTGCAGAGTACTGACATTGTATTCAGTGTATTGATTTAAAGCTTACATATTCTTTCATTTTAAGCGTTTTATTTTCATCCATTTGGAAGTGTCTGTGTTTTTTGTAAAGCACCTATGCTTTTACATAGATACTTAGATTACTGACAGTGAGATCTGCAATTTTAAGTTCTAAATACATGATAAAAGTCACATTTTGTTGGGTAGCAAAGACCCATGCTAAATATAAAAAAAACAAATTACTTAGCAGAGGTCAAAGATCAACATATATAGTCCATTCCCTGCCAAGCACCAGAGATAAACTGTAAACGAAGATATCACATTCGAAAGAAGTTGGCAGTGTAAATGGACTTGCAATCAGAATCAGAATCAGCTTTCTTTCAAAGTATGCTTACTCATACAAGGAATTTGTCTTGGTGACAGGAGCTTCCAGTGCACAACAATACAAAAACAGCAGCAAGACATAGATAATAATAATAAAAAATAATTATACAAATACGTACTGTGGCATCATGAGAGAGTGTGTCATAGAAGGGATGTATGTGCCATCTGGGTTGCTGCAGCACGGAGACTACAAACCAAGATGGCTGCCCAGACCCAAATTACAGTTCCCCTGTTACTCAGCGGGAGGAGAAACACAGCTGTTGTGAATGAAAAAGAGCTGTTGATGAGCTAGGAGACAAAAAGTGTCATTTCTAGTAGGAAGACTTGAGAGAGAAGCTGAAAGTGTGTTTTACTGTTGGAAGTTTGAGTTTTGATTAAATTAATTAAAAAATATTAAAAAGAAACCAGTTGCTTGAGCTCTGCCTGGACACTTTTGGTGATACCCTACCTCTCACGATGCCATATATGGTGGAGAATGCAGTTCCAACGGTGAGTGCTAATGTCCAAAGGAGAAGACTGGGAAGTTAAGTAAAAAAGAGCACAACATTTCAATGGAGGAGTTGTTGAAAGCAATTCTAGAAACAAAACAACAAAATAATAAGAAAATCCAACAACAAAATAATGCGGCACTTGTAGAAGAACAAAGACGTGCAAATGAGATGAAAGCAAGGGAGCTGCAATTAAAAATGAGCCAAGAGAGCAACAAAGTAAGAGTTAATGACTTAATTCAAAAATGCCAGTCACTGATGATGTGGAAGCATACTTGTATGCCTTTGAGACAACAGCACATGGGCCTAAACTGCAAATTATTATGACAGCTTGAAAAAGTAAATTCTTAGCAGAAATGGTCTCACAACATTTGGGATGGCCCAGCGAGTACATGCATGGTGTTTTCAGAAAGACCACTGATGCGCCTGATAAAGAAATGGCTAGAACCAGACAAGAACACGGCAGCAGTTGTGGAGAAGGTGGTGGTGGATAAGTATTTAAGAGCCCTACCATATGAAGCCAGAGTAATCCAACAACAGCACAGGAATGACTATAGGCAGTTGAAAGGTATCAAGCTAATGTAAATATGTTAAATGACCATACACAAATTAGCCCTCATTCACAGACGAGGAAGAATCCCAAAAGCCAGCCGGCACAATGGTTTAACCAGAGAAAGGGAAATGGTAGTTCCTATGAACAACAAAAGGGATTGTCAGACTACAGCCCTAGAAGATGTTACAAATGTGGAGAACTGGGTCATATCTCTTGGCAGTGTGACAAACCAGATGAACCTATGCCGAAAGTGGATTCTTCAGGAGGCCAGCAAACTAATCTCTTTGCGGCATTGATGGGAACCACACACTTCCCAACCATGGCCTGTCCTGTAACGTAAATAGACAGGATGTGGAGGCCTTATTAGACTCAGGGAGCATGATTACCTTGGTCCACAAGTCACTAATCAACGTAGAAGTGATATCTAAGGAAAATACCCTGTGTGTCTTGTGTGCATGGAGACACCCAGAGGTACCAATGGCTGCACTAACCCTCATCACCACCAAAGGAAAATGTGAGGTAAATGCAGGTGTAGTGGACACATTGCCGGTGAATGTGCTCAATGAAAGGGACTGCCCAATATTCCATGTTTTATGGAAAACCCTTTACGTCAAGGGTTTTCAAGGAGCTGAGTAACTTGTTAAAAATCGAACAGATCAGAACCTCAGTTTACCGTCCCCAAACAGATGGACTTGTTGAGTGCTTTAATAGAACACTCAAGCATATGCTTCGCAAAGTTGTCGATAAAGATGGATGAAACTGGGACCAGCTTCTACCCTACCTTCTGTTTTCAATGAGAGAGTTACACCAGGGTTCTACAGGATTTTCTCCTTTTGAATTTCAGCATCCACACAAGCCAAGAGGGCTCTTAGTCATTGCAAAAGAATCTTTGGAAGAACAGCGCTATCCACATAGGACCCTAACTGAACATGTGGAAATGATGAGAGATAGGATGGCAGGTTGAGCCCTATTTTGCTGGTCCCAAAGCCAGATAGAACAGTGAGGTTCTATAAGGATTTCAGGAAAATGCATGAGTGGCACAGTTTGATTCATATCCAATGCCACATGTAGATTAATTGATTGATTGGTTGGGCAAGGCTAGATTTATTACCACCCTTGATTTAACCAAAGGGTATTGGCAAGTTCCTCTTTCTCCAGCATCCAAGGAAAAGACAGCATTTGCTACCCAAGATGGGCTATACCATTATGTTCGTCTACCCTTCGGCTTGCACGGGGCACCAGCAACTTTTCAGAGGCTGATGGACTGCATCCTCCGACCTCACCAAAGGTATGCTGCAGCTTATTAAGATGATGTAGTGGTGTATAGCCGGGATTGGGAAACCCACTTAATGCTAGTTTAGAAATTATTGGATTCACTAAGATATGCAGGCCTCACTGGGATACCTGGGATACACAATAGGACGAGGCCTAGTTCAACCCCAGGAGGCCAAAATCCATGCCATATAAGACTGGCCCAGGCCAGCCACGAAGACTGATGAGCTAGGAGACAAAAAGTGTTGATTTGAGAAGCTGAAAGTGTGTTTTTCTGTTGAAAGTTTGAGTTTTGAGTTGATGATTAAAAAGAAACCAGTTGCTTGAGCTCTGCCTGGTCTCCGTTTGTGAATCAACCTTCACAAGGTTGATTCACACTTTTGGAAGTCACACTTTTGGTGATACCCTACCTCTCACGATGACACAATACATACACACACAGACACACATACAAATACGTAGTACGAATCTAAAAAAAACTGTTGCTGTGCCTGATGGTTCTGGTGCTCAGAGCTCTGAAGCGTCGGCCAGAAGGCAACAGTTCACAAAGGTAATGGCAGGGTGAGTGGGGCCTAGAGTGATTTTTTTCCTCACTCTGGAAGTGTTTTGTTCTTAGTGGCAGGGGGCAACCAATAATCCTCTCAGCAGTCCGAACTGTCCTTTGTAGTCTTCTGATGTCTGATTTCATAGCTGAACCAAACCAGACAGTTATTGAAGTGCAGAGGACAGACTCAATGAATTCTGAGTAGAACTGAATCAGCAGCGCCTGTGGCAGGTTGAACTTCCTCAGCTGGCGAAGGAAGTACAACCTCTGCTGGGCCGTTGAGTCAATGTGTGTCATCCACTGCAGGTCCTGTGAGATGGTAATGCCCCTGAACCTGAATGACTCCACTGCTGCCACAGTACGGTTTAGAATGGTGAGGGGTGTCAGTATTGGGGTGTTCCTTCTAAAGTCCACAGTCGTCTCCACCGTTTTGAGCGTCTTCATCTCAAGGTTCTTTTGACTGCACCAGACAGCCAGCTTTTCAACCTCCCTTCTGTATGCAGACTCATTGTCATCTCATCTGCAATGCAGTCATTGGTGTAAAGGGAGAAGAGTAGCGGGAAGAGCACATATCCCTGGGGGGCACCAGTGCTGCTTGTATAGGTGTTGGAAGTGAGTTTCCCCTGTCTCACAAGCTGCTGCCTATCCTTCAGAAAGCTGGTAATCCACTGACAGATAGACATGGGAACAGATAATTGGTGTAATTTATTCTGGAGTATAGCTGGGATGATTGTGTTGAAAGCCGAACTGAAGTCCACAAAAAGGATCATTGCATATGTCCCTGGTCTGTCCAGATGTTGCAGGACATGATGCTATCCCATGTTGACTGCATCATCCACAGACCTGTTAGCTCGATAAGCAAATTGAAAGAGATCTAGAAAGGGTACAGTTATGTTCTTCAGGTGGGCCAATACCAGTCTCTCAAATGATTTCATGACACAGATGTCAGGGCGAAAGGCCTGTAGTCATTAAGTCCTGTAATTTTTGGTTTCTTTGGGACAGGAATAATGATTGAGCATTTGAAGCAGCATGGGACTTCACACTGCTCCAATGATCTATTGAAGATCTGTGTGAAGATGGGGGCTAGCAGGTTAGCACAGGATCGCTGGTGAGTTGCCATCTGGGCCTGAAGCGTTCTTGTTCTTTTGTTTCCGGAAGACCCGGATCACATCATCTTCACAGATCTTAAATGTAGGTTGAGAAGCATGAGGGGGAAGGAGGGGGATTGCAGGAGGTGTTGGTTTTTGTGTGAAGTTAAGGTCATAGTGGATGTGGGGTGTGAGATTGGGCCTTTCAAATTAGAACACATTCATGTCGTAAACCAGTTGTTGGTCCACCACAGTGTAGGAGGTAGGAGTCCTGTAATTTGTGAGTTGTTTCATGCCACTCCACACTGATGCAGGGTTGTTAGCTGAATTTTTTTTTTTCAGCTTCTCAGAGTAACATCTAGGTGACTGTTGTAACCTCGGTTCTCTGATGGAGGGAACGACACATTGTGTCGAATGAAGCGACACTAGGGGTCATTCTTGAAGGCCTCTGAAGTTGAGAAAAGGCCAATGAGAAATTGGCAGACAGAATTTGCATGTCCCTCTCCCGGACATACGGGTATAAATGTAGGGAATCGTGCATCTGTCCATTCATGTCTTGCACTGAGGACAAGAGTATAAGGTCCGGACGTTACAGTGGCTCAGTACAGTGTCGTTGCCGGGGGGACACAACGTCTCGTGCCCTCCATCAGGGAACGGGTTACAACAGTAACCTAGATGTTCCCCGTCTGTTGCTCACTCAACGTTGTGTTGAATGATGCGACACTAGGCATCCCTATTCAATCACGCCATGCGCTGAACCATGTACGTGAGCTGCTGTTGCAGGTGCGGGCAGGCAGTTGCGTGCCAAAGCAGCAGGCTGCATCAGACTGAACATACCCTCCTCCAATGCCCCATAAAATCATCATAAACTTCTTAGGTTCCCGGCATCCCGAAAGGGGGGAACAAGCAATGTGCCAAGCATGGGAGCAGGCTGCACCAGCTGCAACTTTTCTCTCTCTATGTTTCTCGCATAGCGTTAAAGCGGCTGGGCCTTTAAAGCTATAACACACATTGGGGAAGGCTTTCTTTTCCAACTCATTCTTTCAGGGGGAAAAGACCCCGTGGAGACCCCATTCTGCCCAGGCTGGGGGGAGGTTATATGTGGTGAATAAGTCACATGGGTTTTCAGGCCACATGTGGAAGTGGAAAGGTGGTAGATCCTAGTGAGGGAGGAGTTGCTACAAACACAGCGACTGGGGGGAAGTGGGGACTGCCCAAGGGAGACACGGGTCCGCTGGCAGGGGGACCGTACCATGGAAAATACACATAGGGGGATTAATCTGTGAAGGCCAACCCTGTTGAGCACCTATTCCAGTACAGAGTAATTGGTACCCATGGTGGGTCTGGTCAGGAGTTCCTTAGAAACTCTCCTTGGAGAAATAGTGCATGTGATCGCCTCAGTGGAGGGGAAAGGCGCTATGTGCAAGTGGATCACCCGGTCAGACATTCCGTATTCCTAAATTCTACGTGCTCAGACCTGAGAGAATACGGGACGTAACTGACTCAACCCTGAGACTGTAGCATCTCGTAAATGTATTGAGTGTTGCCCAGCCCGTGGCTCGGTAGTCGTCTGCTAGGGAGGTGCCGTTGGCCAGTGCCCATGAGGATGCCACACTTCTCGTCAAGTGTGCTCGAACCTGCAAGGGGGCGGGCAAGGCCTAGGTCTGATAGGCCAAAGCGATGGTGTGTTGACGACCCAGTGGGCTAGCCTCTGTTTGGATACAGTTTTCACTTTCTGCAGTCCACCAAAGCAGACAAAGAGCTGATCAGAACATCTAAAGCTCTGCGTGCGGTCCACATTGGTACGCAAAGCACGCACCGGACACAGCAACAATAAAGATGGGTCAGCCTCCTCCCAGGGCACCGCTTGCAGGTTCACTACCTGCTCCCTGAAGGGGGTCATAGGAACCTTGGGCACATAGCCTGGTCGAGGTCTTCGGACAAAATGGGCATCTGCCAGACAGAACTCCAGGCAAAAGTTGCTGACAGAGAACGCTTGCAGGTCCCCAACCCTCTTGATGGAAGCCAAAGTGATCAGAAGGGCCATATTCAAGGAGAGGGCTCTGAGCTCGACTGATTCTAGCACCTCGAAGTGGGGTCTCTGGCCTGAATGGACCACGGAGAGATCCCATGAGGAGAACAGGCATGGCCTGGGAGAGTTCAGCCGCCGGGCCCCTCTAAGGAACCTGATGATCAGGTCGTGCTTCCCTAAGGACTTACCGTCCACTGTGTCATGGTGAGTTGATATTGCATCTATATAAACCTTCAAGGTGGAGGGGGACAGCCTCCAGCTTCTCCTGCAAAAATGAGAGCACTGACCCGACTGCACATTCCTGTGGGTCTTCAGATCGGGAAGAAGACCAATTCGCAAACAAACACCACTTCAGGGCATAAAGCTGCCTGGTAGAGGGAGCAATGGCTTGGTTGATCATGTCAACAACAGCAGGTGGTAGGCCACTTAGATCTTATCCAGATGTGGAGGTTCCAGAGGTTCTCAGACTGGGGCGGTGGTTCGTGGGGATTTACCCGGATGAAACCGAGCCGCTGCCATCCCCAAATCGCCTCCATCGCCAGCCGGGTCGTCTTCAATCCCGTGGAAAGAAGGAGCGACACGGGGGGGGGGGCTTTTTAGGAAGGAAAGCTATGACCACAATGTTGCCATGGTTAAGTTTTTGCAGTGAGAACAAGAACCATCCACAGAGGCGGAAGGGCATCTTTAAAAAGATGTGTCCTAAAAAGCATGTTCGCTGCCTGCTGTGTGTGCTCTTTTAGAGAAATAACTATTTTCAGAAGCGCTGTCGATGTGCCCAGGGGCAAAGCTGCATTCAACACAATATCGAGAGGGCGACAGATGGGGAATTTCTTTTAGCCGTTCTGATTTCCTTATTCAGTGTGTTCTTGGCCTGATTGTACAAAACTTTATCCCCACCCCTGTAAGCATCCTCTTTGGCCTGACGAAGCTGCCTGAGCTCTTCTGTAAACCACGGTTTGTCATTGTTGAACTTTAAATCAGTCCCAGTAGGAATGCATAGACCCTCACCATAACTGATATATGATGTAACAGTATCTCTGAGCTCATCTAGGTCTGTGGCAGCAGCCTCAAAAATACTCCAATCTGTGCAATCGAAGCAGGTTTGTAGTTCCCTCTCTGCTTCATTGGTGCATCACTTTATAGTCTTTACTACAGGTTTGGTTGATTTTAATTTCTGCCTGTTTGTTGGAAGAAGATGAACCAGACAGTGATCAAACAGTCGGCTTGTCTCCCTCGATTGCATCGCATAGCACATTTAAACAACACAGCTGCCTCTGACTAAAATGTCCAGCAAAACATCTGAATATTCAAAAACCAGGAAAAGGTTGTCAAGTATGCTGCCGAATGTTCAGCAGTTTCGTCGCTGATAAAACTGACTGGAAAATATTATTAAACACAGGACAAACTAAAGAACAACTAAAGAACTGAAAAGCTACACACACTAATTGCACTTTGAGCCACCTCCTCAAAATATTATACACCCACAGTTTGCGTCCGTACACCCACTCACAGTTTGGACACATACAAACACTCCCACCCATGCCCACTTGCATTTTGCGCTGACACAATATGCACTTAGAATTTGCGCCCTCACTAACATTTGATAAGAATTAGTGTACGGTTGTTGCGTAGAGCGCCGCATTTTGCGCACTCATGAAAATAGAGCCCAAAAGATTACAAGTTTTATGGAAGGAGTTAAAAAGAACTTTAAAGAATGTACAAATAAAATAAATACATACAAATTGTGACAGAGTGTAGGTGTGCTAGCTTGTAAACCAGTGACATGCTAATAAAGTTTGACATTCAGATCTCTGCTATGGACATACAGAATAAAAAAAAAAAACCTAGTACACCTGTACAGAAGCAGAGTTGCAAAGACCAAAGTTATTCACAATATGCTTACAAAAAAGTATTGTGGTGATATCATGATGCAGAATTGCATCAGATGGTGAAAACGTAGTACTTTGATAAATACCATGGTACTGAAACACAATTATGTTTATTTACAGTGATATTTACTTGGTACTCCAAGTTACTTTTAAGAATACCACTGACTACCATTGTGCATATGCAATAAATCATGGTAATACCATGGTATCACGTCCAAAACATCCAAAATCACCATACTTTTTGGTACTTGTTGCTGAATATTAAAGAAAACATAACTTATATTTTCAATGGAAGCCTGAGGAAGTTCTGATCACAAAGTCCACATATTGTGTTTTTGGATTTATCTTGGATTGTAATTCCCAGGTACAACACAGAAAATCACATATATCCACAAAGTGTCATTAAAATCAATTGCTACTTAATGCATCCTCTATTTTAACTGTACTTTTATACAGTTATTTTGTGTCTGAAAATGTTTTGGAGGCCTACATGGCTTCATAATTTCTAAACATCAGTATGCTGTTCTGCATTGTATTATATTTTTTTCAGCCATGCTTACAGCCCAGTGTTCAGTGACTTCAAGTATCCCAACTTGTTTTGTTTGCCTCCAGCAACATCTCACATTGGAAAGAGACTCATGTTCACAAACACAGCAGAGTGATAATGAGTTCCTAAAATCACTAGTTAAGACCTGAGGCTGGGCTTGAAGAGACTGACAGGCACATTGATGGAAACCAGACGAGTGTCTGACAAAATCACCCACTATGACTGAGAGTGCTCATTGACGTCAAAAAAACACCACATGCTTAGCCACTGTTAGCTTAACATCATCTATTTGTTGTGCAAAACACTGAATATTCATATACACTTGCTTAAATTATAAATAATACAGATTTTTTTCTCAGATAGATTGGGCTGAAACTTTTAGCTGTATATCTGTTGGGAGGTGAAGGTCATATCCATTAGTTTGACCTTTGACCTGATGTACCCTCAGGTGCTACAGCATGATTATTCTCAACTAACTGGGTCAGAAGTTATTCAGCTGACTTTCTCTAGAGAATTTAGACAGAGAATGATACATCTTGCTAATTTTGTTATGGAATAATAATACAGCACATACACACACATATGTTTACATCGGGCCAAGTTTTTATGTTATAGTTGTTTGTGTAAATGTAGATGGTGGAAAGAGAGAGCGAGAGGGCAAAATGTCAGCGCATCAGTCATTGTAATTAAAGTACACAGCCTGTTTTTCATTTCTGTAATCATAACTGCATTAATTCTGAAATATCTTTTTAGTCACTGCTGCATGCTATGTGACCTCTGATCTCTTACATTCTTCCTCTCTGTTTCCTGTTGACTCATTTAATTTCTTTTAACCTTTGTGTGAAAGAAAGTATCTTGCCAATCAGGACAGTCTGCCAATCAATACAGGGCATAAACTGTCCAACACAGCACTTTTGAGTAAAATGCAAAGCTCCTAATACGTTACAGACTACTATGAATCTGTTACAAAACCTAGGCATCAGGTGCACTCCCAACACAAAGGCTGTCCCAATCAGTAAACAGCAAAATTATGCAGGCTTTAAAGTTCCCTCATTCAGGCCAAAATGTAAAGAATCATTCCATTTAACCTTTACGGATAAGTACAGTGAAAAAATTCATCCATGATAGTGAAGAGGAAAATGTTAATATCATTATGTTTATAGAGAATGTTGCATGGTGCCATGTGAGGGTTGGATCTGTGAACGGCAAGCTCTGTGCACTTAGCTACTTTTTAAATACTCCAATCTGTGCAATCGAAGCAGGTTTGTAGTTCCCTCTCTGCTTCATTGGTCCATCACTTTATAGTCTTTAGTACAGGCTTGGTTGATTTTAATTTCTGCCTTTTAATTTAATTCTTTTTATGTCATAAACCAGTGAGATTCTATACACCCTGATCATAAATGTTCTATGAAGACAATGTCAGAGAATTCAAAATCCTCGGGCTCTGGAGATATTAAAAGACACTTCCGTCCTCAAGCTGATACCCAAAAAAAATTTGCAATATGACAATGGCTCACTAATGGATGTACTGTTTAAATGGAAGTCAATGGAGGAGTATGCTAATACATCACTATGGATTGGAAAACATTTGTCACATAACCCTTGCAGGGATGTTTTTTTTAAGAAACTCTAAAATTGTTTGCTGGTCTCTGCTGGTTTAAGCTGGTCTCTCAGCTTGACCAAGTTGGCCATCAACTAATCTAATTGATCATTAATCTTAGAGCTTTATCGATATCATTTAGTATAATAAATGCCTACCAAAAATCTACTAAGTGTAAACAATTAATAGATGACTTGCTCACTAATAGCTAACTAATATTGGCATTATGTTCATGATGTATCGCCAGAGGGGAACTTCCCAGCTGAGCCTAATTTCCACCAATGTTTTTGTCTCCACTGTCTAACATACCATTTTATGTTGTTTTTTCTTTCAATGCAATAGTGAACTTTGATTTGCTAAGTGGCAAGCCAATTTGACTAAAAATATTAAGGTATGATTTTCAATAAAGTTTTTAAACAAAACTTCTTGATGTGGACAGTTCCCCTCTGCCTAACATCATGAACATAATACCAGTATTACTTATGTATAGTGCAAGTCCATCCATCCATCCATCCATCTTCAACCGCTTATCCGAAGTCGGGTCGCGGGGGCAGCTGCTCCAGCAGGGGGCCCCAAACTTCCCTATCCCGAGCCACATTAACCAACTCTGACTGGGGGACCCCGAGGCGTTCCCAGGCCAGTGTGGAGATGTAATCTCTCCACCTAGTCCTGTGTCTTCCCCGAGGCCTCCTCCCAGCTGAACGTGCCTGAAACACCTCCCTAGGAAGGCGGCCAGGGGGCATCCTTACCAGATGCCCAAACCACCTCAACTGACTCCTTTCAACGCAAAGGAGCAGCGGCTCTACTCCGAGCTCCTCACGGATGACTGAGCTCCTCACCCTATCTCTAAGGGAGAAGCCCGCCACCCTTCTGAGGAAGCCCATTTTGGCCGCTTGTACTCGCAACCTAGTTCTTTCGGTCATGACCCAACCTTCATGACCATAGGTGAGGGTAGGAACAAAAATTGACCGGTAGATCGAGAGCTTTGCCTTCGGCTCAGCTCTCTTTTCGTGACTAACGGTGCGATAGAGCGAGTGCAATACCGCCCCTGCTGCCCCGATTCTCCGGCCAACCTCCCGCTCCATTGTCCCCTCACTCGTGAACAAAACCCCCAGGTACTTGAACTCCTTCACTTGGGGCAAAACCTCATTCCCTACCTGGAGTACGCACTCCATCGGTTTCCTGCTGAGAACCATGGCCTCAGATTTAGAGGTGCTATTCCTCATCCCAGCTGCTTCACACTCGACTGCCAAGCGATCCAGTGAGAGCTGAAGGTCACGGACCGATGATGACATGAAGACAACATCATCTGCAAAAAGCAGTGATGAGATCCCCAGCCCACCGAACCGCACACCTTCCCCACCCCGACTACGCCTCGATATCCTGTCCATGAATATCACAAACAGGATTGGTGACAAAGCGCAGCCTTGGCGGAGACCAACCCCCACATGGAATGAACTTGACTTCGTGCCGAGGACCCGGACACAGCTCTCGCTTTGGACGTACAGGGATTGGATCGCCCTAAGAAGGGATCCCCCCACCCCGTACTCCCGCAGCACCTCCCACAGTCTCTCCCGGGGGACCCGGTCATACGCCTTCTCCAGATCCACAAAACACATGTAGACCGGATGGGCATACTCCCATGCCCCCTCCAGGATCCTTGCGAGAGTAAAGATCTTGTCCGTCGTTCCATGGCCAGGACGAAAACCGCATTGTTCCTCTTCAATCCGAGGTTTGACAATCGGCCGAACCCTCCTCTCCAGCACCTTGGAGTAAACTTTACCAGGGAGGCTGAGAAGTGTGATACCCCTGTAGTTGGCACACACTCTCTGATCCCCTTTTTGAAGAGGGAACCACCACTCCGTTCTGCCACTCCTTAGGCACTGTCCCAGGATTTCCACGCAATGTTGAAGAGGCGTGTCATCCATGACACCCCTCCACATCCAAAGCTTTCAGCATTTCTGGTCGGATCTCATCAATCCCCGGGGCTTTGCCACTGCGGAGTTGTTTGACTACCTCAGTGACCTCCCCCAGGGAAATAGAATCTGATCCCCCATCATCCTCCGGCTCTGCCTCTACCATAGAGGGCATGTTGGGATTTAGGAGTTCTTCAAAGTGTTCCTTCCACCGCCCAATAATCTCCTCGGTTGAGGTCAACAGCGTCCCATCTTTGCTGTATACAGCTTGAATGGTTCCCCGTTTCCCCGTCCTAAGGTGGCGGACGGTTTTCCAGAAGCACTTTGGTGCGGTCCGAAAGTCCTTCTCCATGGCTTCTCCGAACTTTTCCCACACCCACTGCTTTGCCTCCCTCATGGCCGAGGCCGCAGCCCTTCGGGCCTGTCGGTACCTTGCAACTGCCTCCGGAGACCTCCGGGACAACAAATCCCGGAAGGCCTCTTTCTTCAGTCGGACGGCTTCCCTGACGACCAGTGTCCACCACGGTGTTTGAGGGTTACCACCCCTTGCGGCACCTAAAACCTTGAGGCCGCAGCTTTCCACCGCGGCTTCGGCAATGGAAGCTTTGAACATTGCCCACTCCGGTTCAATGTCCCCAACCTCCGCAGGGATGCCTGAAAAGCTCCGCCGGAGGTGTGAGTTGAAGCTCTCGCGGACAGGGACATCCTCCAAACATTCCCAGTTCACCCGCACTACTCGCTTGGGCTTCCCAGGTCTGTCCAGAGTCTTTCCCCACCCCCTGACCCAACTCACCACCAGATGGTGATCGGTTGACAGCTCTTCCCCTCTCTTTACCCGAGTGTCCGAAACATATGGCCTCAGATCCGACGACACGATTACCAAATCGATCATCGACCTTCGGCCTAGGGTGCTCTGGTACCATGTACACTTATGAGCATCCTTATGTTCGAACATGGTGTTTGTTATAGATAATCCATGACTAGCACAGAAGTCTAATAACAAACATCCACTTGAGTTCAGATCAGGGAGGCCGTTCCTCCCAATCACGCCTTTCCAGGTGTCCCTTTCATTTCCCACGTGTGCGTTGAAGTCACCAGCATCACTATGGAGTCCCCTACTGGGGCCGTATTCAGGACTCCATTCAGGGTCTCCAAGAAGGCCGAATACTCTGAACTGCTGTTCGGTGCATATGCACAGACAACAGTCAGAGTTTTCCCCCCCACAACCCGTAGGCATAGGGAGGTGACCCTCTCGTCCACTGGGGTAAACTCCAACGTATTGGCGCTCAGCCGGGGACTCGTGAGTATCCCACACCTGCCCTTCGCCTCACACCCTGGGAAACTCCAGAGAAGAATAGAGTCCATCCCCTATCCAGGAGTACGGATCCAGAGCCAAAACTGTGTGTCGATGTAAGCCCCACCAGATCCAACTGGTAACGCTCCACCTCCCTCACTAGTTCCGGCTCCTTCCCCCCCAGTGAGGTGACATTCCACGTCCCCAGAGCAAGCCTTTGCTGCCTGGGTCTGGTCCGTCAAGGCCCACGGTCTTCACTGCTGCTCATATGGCAGCGCACCCGACTCCTGCGGTTCCTCCAATGGGTGGTGGGCCCAAGGGATAGAGTAGAGGGGGGTTCCACGTCGCTTCTTCGTGCTGTGCCCGGCCGGGCTCCGTGACAAGCCCGGCCACCAGGCGCTCGCCAACGAGCCCTCCATCTGGGCCTGGCTCCAGACAGGGGCCCCGGGCTTCCTCCGGGCAGGGTAACTCCTCCTCTTGCTGTTTTATCCATGAGTCATTGTGAACCATTCTTAGTCTGGCCCCTCACCTGAGACCACTTTGCCTTGGGAGACCCTACCAGGAGCACATGGCTCCAGACAACACAACCCTCAGGATCATAAGGGCACACAAACCTCTCCACCACGATAAGGTGCTGGTTCCCGGAGAGGCAAGTCATGGTATACAATTATTAAACTAAGTAAGTGTTAAGTTCCAGTGTTTAAACATTTTGTAAGAACTGTAAGATTAGTGACTAATGTATTTGAAGTTCATCCTGGATTAACTGCAGAAGTTCAAATAGATGCTTTTTCCTTTATTAGTTGGCTGGTGAAGGCTTTTGTTGGCAATTAATTGATAGTCTATGTATTCCATTTTAAGAGTGTAGTCCATCTTTAGACCAAGGTGATGCAGGCAGAGATTCGTGAGGTGCATCGCAGTTCAACCGGCAGGTAATTTCGGTGAGGTCTTTCCTAAGTCCTGAGCTAAATTATGTTTAACACCTGTCTCTAATTTCAGTGAGCATGGGGAGAGCGGCATAAAATAAAACCCTCAAGAATATGATTCGCAAGTTCTTGCACGAAGATGCTAGAAACTGGGATAAATGGCTCGACCCTCTGTTATTTGCAGTTCGAGAGGTCCCGCAAGCCTCCACTGGCTTCTCCCCATTTGAGCTGCTGTATGGGCGGCGCCCACGCGGAGTGCTTGACGTCATCCGCGAAGCTTTGGAGGAGGGACCTTCTAATAGTAAGAATGAAATTCAGTACGTTCTTGATCTTCGAGCAAAACTCCACACACTTGGGCAATTAACACAGGAAAATTTGCTCCAAGCTCAAGAGCGCCAACGCCAGCTGTATGACAGGGGTACTCAGCTAAGGGAATTTGCACCGGGAGATAAGGTACTCGTATTGCTAACAACATCGAGCTCTAAATTACTCGCCAAGTGGCAAGGACCCTTTGAGGTTACACGGCCAGTGGGGGATCTCGATTATGAGGTTAAACGAACCGATAGAGGGGGCGCGCGTCAGATATATCACCTCAACCTCCTGAAATTGTGGAGAGAAGAGGCGGTCCCTGTGACGTTGGCCACGGTAGTTCCGGAGAGGCGGAGCTCGGACCGGAGGAAAATCACAATCATAACACTCCGGTCGCTTGTCGGGATCACCTCTCACCGTGCCAACTCGCAGAGGTTGCCGAGTTGCAAAAGGAGTTTGCGGATGTGTTTTCCCCTCTACCGGGTCGTACGAACATCATCCAACACCACATCGAGACCAAGCCGGGTGTAGTGGTACGTCATGGCCAGGTGCATCCCCAAATTGACAAGACCGGGATGATTGCAACTTGCCCAAGACCAAAAAGGGGGTGAGGCAGTTCCTGGGGCTGGCTGGCTATTATAGGAGGTGCGTGCCTAATTTTTCGGACATCACCAGCCCGCTGACTGACCTCACTAAAAAGGGGGCTCCAGACCCGGTCCAATGGTCGGAGCAGTGCCAACAGGCGTTCACGCAGGTTAAAGCTGCACTTTGTGGGGGGCTGCTTTTACATGCACCTGACTTCTCTCTCCCTTTTGTATTGCAGACGGACGCTTCAGACAGAGGGCTGGGGGCCGTACTCTCGCAGGTGGTAGAGGGGGAGGAGCGCCCAGTGCTGTACATCAGCTGGAAGCTCTCCTTAAGGGAGACCAAGTACAGCACGGTAGAGAAGGAGTGTCTAGCCATCAAGTTAGCGGTCCTCACGCTTCGATATTACCTGCTGGGGCGGGCCTTCACTCTCTGCTCGGATCACGCCCCGCTCCAATGGCTCCACCGCATGAAGGATACTAATGCCCGGATCACCCGTTGGTATCTGGCCCTCCAGCCCTTTAAATTCGAGGTGGTCCACAGACCGGGGGTGCAGATGGCTGTCGCTGACTTCCTCTCCAGAAATGGGGGGGAGTGGTAGACAGGCTGGATGGCGCCCCGGCCTGAGTTGGGCATTGGGGGTATGTGGCAGCGGGGGCGTGGTCAAGCACCCATCTGAGGGAGAAAGCGGTAAGGGCGCTTGCACCTGAGCTAAATTTTGTTTAACACCTGTCTCTAATTTCAGTGAGCATGGGGAGAGCGGCATAAAATGGGCACAGAACCTCCAGACGAGGGGGAGAACAACGCGCCAGTCTAGTGTTGGCATAGACAAATCATAATAAGAGATTTATGTTATGCAGTGAAGATTGTTTTATTTTTTTTTGTTCTGTTCATGGAAACATAACGTTTATAAAATATTGCTGTGGCTATTAAAATAACCCTTACTTCTGAAGAGCTCTGCGTCTTCGTTCCATCCTTCTTCTCAGACCTCTTCACAGTCTATAATAAAATGAATGCCCAAATGCTATTGGAATCAGTTGGAGCAATAGTCTCTAATGTGTTTCAGATGAGGAGTGCTATTGGTGTGGCATATGTGAGTGACCCGCACCTATGTAAATCATTTCAGATTCAGCACTTATAAAGTTTCATGGTTTTTTAAGATCACGCCTTAGTACGCAGAGGACAGTAAGGTAGCTTACTAGGTTTTAGAACTGTGAGATGTTTCCAGAGTCAATTGGATGTTTCTACGGGGCCGTAGACGTTTCTGAAATGTTTCTGAAATGTAAAACAACTGAGTGAAATAACTCTGAGAACCCTAAAACTGTAATCTTTGGCTATGGTTTGATTTCACTTAGTTTGTCTTCAAGTGCCCCAGCAAACACCCAAACTGCTCTCAGCCACCAGAGCTGTGCTATAATGGGGTGGCTGAGAAACCTGAACTCACATAATGGCAAATCAATTTCATTTTGTCTGCATGGGTGAGATGAGCTTAGAGCATAATTGATGGGCCATATATAGAGAAAGAGAGACAGAGAACTTGAGAGAGAGTGAGAGAGGAATGCAACAAGGGGGAAATGGGTGTGACATATTGTAGAGAAAAAGGTGTAGAGAAAATCTTGAGGAGTGAAAGTAGAACAGCGAGGGAGAGGGATGGCTGGGGAAAAAAGAATGTAATAGAAAAGGGTTGCTTTGTGAGCTAATCCACTGTTCTCCTCCTGCTCTTGTGCTGATGTGAGACCAATAGTGTTATCCAGGCGGAAACACCATAGCATGAAACACATACTCACACATTTTGAACTGTGTAGCTGAGACAGTGGCACTGATGTGAATAGCACCATTTAATCAGATTCCTAATATAACGCCTGCATTGGGAGGATTTATCGAATTACCTAGCACTGGGTCTCTGTCCCTGCACTGCGTGTGGCTAAGTGAGTGTGTGGATTTCTCTGGAGTTTTTGGCAGAAAAATCTATTTACACACCACCTTTACAGTAGATGTCTTCACCTACTCCATCAAATGTGTTGATAGTAGGAAGACTCCATCTTTGACATTGAAATGTGTTAATGTAGAGTGGCCTAATAATGATGTCATACAAACATTTTCATCCATGTTCACACAGATCACTTTCTTGCATTCAGAAAGAGAAAGAGTGGAATGGAATAGGCCAGGGTCTCGAGAAGTGTTTTTGAGCTATATATAACTTTACTTGCTGTCTTAAAAATTGTCATGGTGTGCGATGTTCCAGTGAATATACAGTCATTATGTTTACATGCGCATTTATAAACGAGCTACAGTGGGTTTTTGCATAGTCAAGCTACAGTGCTCATTTGTCTGTATAAGTATACATGACACAATGTGTATTTGCATATTTGAAGGAAGGGTTAAATACACTTTGCGTCATCATCTCTATCTTTTGGACCATGCATGCGCTCAACACAGAGGAAACTGAGGTGTATGCATGCTGGACAAATCTAAGGTACAATTGCATTTTCTAGGTCTTTTAGTCCAGCTTTGCAAAAATCAGACCGGTATGATTTAGGTCAAACGGAAACTTTTACTTGACATTTTAAAAAGACAAAAACATTTTTTTAGTCTGACTTAAATCATACTTTTAAATTGCATTCTTGAACAGGTACCGATTGAGATGAAACACAAAAGCCAAACAGTTCCTTTGACACATGTACCCACTGCAAGATCAGAATGCAAGAACGTATCCTGTATGAACATCCTTACTCAGTAATAATAATATGTTCTTCCAATTTATTGGAGTTACTTCCAATAAATATGTTAATTTTTTCAAGCTGCACCTTTCATAATGTTGCTGTATAGGCCTACTAATGGAAATCACCAAAGCACACATGAAAACAAACAGCAAAGGCTTTCAAGGACATGAACATAAAAAAACAAAAACAAAACATGAGTCAGTTAATTGCTTTAAATTCCTGTAAGATTCACATCTTTTCAACATCCCCCTTTCGCCATCTCTTTTATCACTGTTCTTCCCCAATCCTTTCCGTTAGCATTTCTCCCAGGGGGCTTTTAGGCTTTGCCCAGATGGGGTGGCGACACACTTTTGTGTGCATCTGCGAATACAATATGGGTTGAACATCTCTGAACTTGTGAGCAAGTCCTGGATGCCGCCAACAAACCCAATTAATGGTGATTCAATAGAGAGCAAATGAAAAAGCCCCTGGGCTTTAAACTGTGCCAGAAAATGCTGGTCGTATCAAGATGGTCAAGGCCACAAACAAAGACGGGGACTGCCTCGATTTCTTCCATCCCCACTGCAGTGCCTTGATTAGGCGAGTAAGGTTTAGCACACTCTTTCACATGGCAAGAGGAAAAGGGATTTCATTCAAACAGGTCTATGGGGCGAACAAAATGGCAGCCATGGGGGCGAAAGGCATTGAGCTTGTTCAGTGAGGTGTAAACCACCTCTCAAGAATGACAATAAAGAACAAGTGGTAATTGAGAAGAAACCCTGTAAGGAACTTTGACATGGATTAAGAGAAATTAATAGAAAAAAGTTGGTGGTTAGTGCCAGTCAAGGGGGATAGATGGTCTTTTCAGAAAAGACAGTCTTGGGGCGAGAGGAGGAGCATATTAAATAAAATGTGAGTGGATGTGTGCTTGGCAGAAAATAAACTTCATGGGTGTGTTGGATGTTTTTTGGAAACTTTCCTTGTCTTCATAACCGCCTAATATTAAAAAATATGCTTCTTTGCCACATCTCTCTGCATATAGTTCTTTGATGAACCCTTCCGTGTTCTCTTTTAGGTGGGGTGGTTGAAAGCACTTACCTTCTAACATCTCTCAATAGGTTTGAAAAGGATTCCATAACTTTTACCCCTAGAGACGACCCCCTCTGTTCCTACATAATTTTTTCCTGTTGAAAGAAAAGAAGAACTTTTTTTTCTTGGGTTATTCAGTTTTATGAACAGCGGCAAAAACGCAAATGAAAAGCTGTGATGGGTTTTCACGTCAATCCTGTAGTGCTACTATGTCTCATTATTATATATACTGTAAATCAGAATGCCATAACAGTGATTATTAATCTCAAAGAATATTGAGTAGGCTTACTCTTGAGGACTGTAGAGTTAGTTTGGATTTAGACTGAGTCTGGACAATCATTTAATTTTATATTAAAACAGTTTATAATTAATGTGAGTGTGACAATACAGAACTCACTGACAAAGATAATAATAAGAGAAATAAAGGAAGAGAAAGAGAAAGGAATAAAATGGGAACAGAATAGACCTTTACCATTATTCCATTATATTGCTGAGAAAAGAATTGGAGCTAATTGTAAAAACAAATTGATAATTTTTGTCAAACTTTCTGTAAAAGGGAACAAAGACCACATTTATTTGACATATTGATGCCTTCTGGATGAGTGCTGTCTGATCCTGAACTTTCAAATAGCATTAAATAATTATCCAGGTGCTAGTGGTTATAAAGCATATTTTAATCACTACAGTTAGCTTCAGAATTAAATTAAGTTTGTTTTAATTAATATCTACAAAGATAACCACACGGGTTGAGTTTGAGAGCTTAATTATAATTAATTGTTCATGAATGAAAGAATATCAAAACTGATAACATGACCATGTTGTTCTGCTCCAAAAGCACAGTTGCAAAAATAGTGTGCTAGCAACTTTTTTATGACATATATTATGCATAAGCGCAATGATTTAACACCGTCAAAACCTGTTAAACATGGTCTAGAGTTCCATGTCCAAGTTTAAACAACATTGGGTGTAATGTCTAATTCAGCACAGACACAAATTATAAATTAAGGTTAACCACTCACATTGTTCCCCGTCTGTCTCTCACTTCGACGTTGTGTTGAAGAAGTGACACTAGGAGAGCCTTTTGCATCACTGATCTATGATAAAAGGCCAATGAGAAATTGGCAGACAGAATTTGCCTGTCATGCCCCCGGACATACGGGTATAAAGGGAGGGAAATTCATTTCATTCAGAAATTTTCTTCTGACCCGATCGGTTGTGTATGCAGAGAGCTGCGAGTCACAGTCTGTTTCCTCCCATCTCTGAGCGATTGCTGTTGGATCTACGTCGCATATCAGTGGCTTTCTCCCTTCTCTGCAGAGAAGTGCAGCTTTGATCCTGGGCGCTTCAACAGTGCAGTTAAAAGAGTTATTTCTCTAAAAGAGTTATTTTCTCTAAAAGAGCAATACACAGCGGCATTGAACGTCCTTTTCAGGACGTGTCTTTATAAAGATGCCTTTCCGCCCCTGTGTAGTTCCTGGATGCGGTAGAGTGCTCTCCACTCCTGACGGCCACAGACGCTGCCTCCTGTGTCTGGGCAGCGATCACACCGAGGCAGCGTTTGTGGATGGATCATGTTCTCATCGCGGCTTTCCTTCCTCAAAAGGAACGCCACTCCAAACCCCCCGCGTCGCTCCTTCTTCCCACGGGTTTGAGGACGACCCGGCTGGCGATGGAGGCGATTTGGGGATGGCAGCGGGCTCGGTTTCGCCTGGTACGTCCCCGTGAACCACCCGCCCCGGCACGCTCGTTGACTTCCGGCTGGGCTCGAGGCAACAGCGGCTCACCTAACGGCCAGCCTGCCTATCCTCTTGAGCCCCCCGAGCCGGATGAGCTCACCGCTGTATCGGAAATTGGTCCGGCGTCTGACGCGGATGACTCCACTGGGCTTCCGCCTTCGGGCCAGCACGCCCAGTCTGAGGCTGACGCCCAGATGTCCGACATGCTTGCCCGGGCCACCGTCAGCATGGGGCGGGACTGGAACCCTCCGTCCTCCCCACAGCCTTCACGGCTGGATGATGTTCCACGGGTCTGCGCGCCGCTCACAGCCGCGCCCCCCCCGGTTCCTTTCTTCCTGGAAGTGCATGATGAGCTGACGAGTTCGTGGAGGACACCCTTCTCCACCCGTCACCGTGCCTCTCACTCATACGCTCTCACTACCCTCGACGGCGGAGCGGCCCATGGGTACACACCGGTCCCCCAGGTGGACAGAGCAGTTGCGATCCACCTGTTCCCTGAGAATGGCGCCACCTGGCGGGGTCGCCCTGTGCTCCCCTCCAAGGCCTTCAATGACCTCCAAAGCCTACAGCGCCACCGGACAGGCCGCTTCCACCCTGCATGCCATGGCCCTCCTGCAACTCCACCAGGCCGAGGCACTTAAAGATCTGCACTTGGGTAGTCCTGATCCCGACGTGGTACAGGAACTGTGCTCAGCAACCGACCTCGCCCTCAGGGCCACGTAGGTCACAGCGCGGTCACTCAGGCAGGCGAGGGACACTCTCGTGGTTCAGGAACGTCATCTGTGGCTGAAAATGGTCGAGATGCAGGAAGCGGACAAAACACGCTTCCTTGACACACCTGTCTCCCAGTTCGGCCTTTTTGGTGACACCATCGAGGACTTCACCCAGCCATATCTCGCATCATGCCCCATTGCACCTCCAGCAAGGGCCGTGCCCCGTCTGCCTGCCTAAGGCGCTACCCTGCGGTGCCCAAGAAATGTACAGCTCCGCCTCAACCCAGGCCCAGCTCTCAGCCCCCCCGTCTCACGAACCCCTTCGAGGAAGGCTCCCAAGCGTTGCTGAGATGGATGACCCAGGGACCAAGACGTTTGCTCTGGAGCTGGTAAGCAGACCACTCCGTCCCCCGGTGGAGGACTGGGAGGAGAATCCTCAGTTATGCTTATTTACTTTGCCACACCCCCTTCGGGCTGCGGTACCTACATTCTCAATAAAAGAGCAATTCCCTTTGTCTCTGGGTCACCTGGCCCGCAAATGCCGTTCTCTGCAGCCACACTTTAAAAGCCCCGGCACATTGGACGCAGACCTCTCGCCTCCAGCCCAACGACTATTGTCCCCCGGCCGGCCGGTTCTGACAAGTCTAGAGGACACCTCCGTGGGACCTCCTCCTCAGTCACTAACCCGCCCCCCGCCGGGTGTGTGCAGGGAGGTAAATGCTTCAAGTCTTCTCTCAGCACCAGAGCCTCCAGACGCCTTTGTTGCCTCCCGACACAGCATTACCTTCTCCGCTTAGTGCCCCTAGCATGGAGCTTGGACACGTGGCTCTGGCTTCCCAATCCATCACGCTGGCTGGCCAGGACCATTCGACTTGGTTATGCAATTCAGTTTGCCAGGCCCCCCCCCTTCGGGGGCCTCCGCTTTAACGCAGTACACGGCGAAGATGCCAGATCCCTGCATGCGGAAATCGTGACTCTCTTACTCAAAGGTGTGATAGAGTCCCTCCAACCGAGATGTAGAGGGGTTTCTACAGACCTTATTTCATCATACCCAAGAACGGCGGCGGCTTACGACCGATTTTGGACTTGCGAGTTTTCAACCGGGCCTTGCACAAACTCCCGTTCAAAATGCTCACGCAAAGACACATTCTAACTTGCATCCGGCATCTATTTACCTTCGCAGAGGTAAATCTGAAGGAGGCGTACTTCCACATCTCAATATTGCCTCGACATCGAACCTTTCTACGGTTCACGTTCGACGGCCAGGCGTATCAGTACAAGGTCCTCCCCTTCGGCATATCCCTGTCCCCTCGCGTCTTCATGAAGTTCACAGAGGCAGCCCTTGCCCCGCTTTGGGAAGCAGGCATCCGCATTCTCAACTACCTCAACGACTGGCTCATCCTGGCCCACTCCCGAGAGGTACTATGCGCCCAGAGGGACCAGGTGCTCAGGCACCTCAGCCGTTTAGGGCTTCAGCTCAACTGGGAAAAGAGCAAGCTAACCCCGGTTCAGAGCATCTCTTTTCTCGGCATGGAGTTAGACTCAGTCTCAATGTCAGCGCGCCTCACCAACTAGCGCGCGCAGTCAGAGCTGAAATGCCTCACCGCGTTCAGGCGGTCCCCTTAAAACATTTCCAGAGGCTCCTGGGTCATATGGCGTCCTCCGCGGCGGTCGCGCTGCTGGGTTTGATGCATATGAGACCGATTCAGCACTGGCTCCAGACTCGAGTCCCGAGACGAGCATGGCACCGCGGCACGCACCATGTGTTCATCACCCCCGCCTGCCGCCAAACTTTCAAACCCTGGAAAGACCTCTGCTTTCTACGGACAGGAGTCCCCTTGCAGCAGGTGTCCCGACACGTCCTGGTCACCACAGATGCCTCCAAATTAGGTTGGGGCGCCGTGTGCAACGGGCACGCAGCCGCGGGCCATTGGTAAGGGGCCCCGCTGCGCTGGTACATCAACTGCCTAGAGTTGTTGGCTGAACTTTTTGTTTCTCCCACTAATTCAGGGCAAACACGTCTTGATCCGATCAGACAGCACCACCACTGTAGTGTACATAAATCGCCACGGCGGCGTACTCTCCCGTCACATGTCACAACTCGCCCACCGTCTCCTCCTTTGGAGCCAGTAGCAACTCAAGTCGCTGCGTGCCACTCACATCCCGGGCAACCTCAACGTGGTAGCGGAAGCGCTATCACGACAACGCTTGCCCAATGGAGAGTGGAAGCTTCACCCCCAGTCGGTCCAGCTGATTTGGGAATGGTTTGGCAAGGCCCAGGTAGACCTGTTTGCCTCCCAAGAGACCTCCCACTGCCCGCTCTGGTACGCCCGAATGGAGGCTCCCCTGGGGGCAGATGCGCTGGCACACAGCTGGCCTGTGGGGTTGCGCAAGTACGCATTTTTCCCAGTGTGCCTGCTTGCACAACTGCTGCCTAACCCCCAATACCTTTGTGAGATTTTACAATCTCAGGGTTGAGTCGGTTTCGTCCCGTGTTTTCTCAGGTCCGAGCTGGTAGAACTTGGTACATGCTGACAAACTGACCGGGTGGACTGCTTGCACCTAGCGCCCTTTCCCTCCGCTGAGGTAATACCGTGCGCTTTTACCCCAGGAGATCCCACGAACTCGGCTCCCTGGATGACTCCTCCCTAGCCCTCTGGTCGGCAAATTCAGCAGAGGAATTCGCCGACCAAGGCCAATGCGGCACACAATTTACCCTGAACTGGAATAGGTGCTCCACAGGACGGGCTCCCACATTGACTTTTTCGCCCTGTGTGTATATTCCGCTGTACGGTCCCCTTGCGAGCGGACCCGCGTCTCTCTTGGGCAGTCCCCCCGCACGGCCTGCTCCCATGCTTGTCACGTCGCCTTGTCGGGGGTAAAGAACCAGAAGGATTTGATGACTTTATGGGGTGTTGGGGAAGGGTACGTGCAGTCTGACACAGCCAGTCGCTTTGGCATGTAAAATACCTGCCCGCTCCTTTGTCAGCAGTACACGTACACGGCTCAGTGCATGGCATGATTTAAAATGGACCCCTAGTTTCGCTTCTTCGACACAACGTCGAAGTGAGCGACAGGCGGGGAACGTCTAGGTTACGAATATAACCTCCGTTCCTTGCTGGAGGGAACAAGATGTTGTGTCCTCCCGGCCACGTCACTGTTGCGGCCAAACCTCATTGTCGGCTCCTCAGAAAAATCCTGAATGAAACAGACGCATTTCCCTCCCTTTATACCCTTATGTCAGGTGGTGGGACATGCAAATTCTGTCTGCCAATTTCTCATTGGCCTTTTCTCATAGATCAGAGATGTGAAAGGCTCTCATGAGAGACCCCTAGTGTCGCTTCTTCAACACAACATCTCGTTCCCTCCATAAGGGAACGGAGGTTACATCCGTAACTTAGACGTTTAGTTTTAGTCCATTGCTGTGCTAATGTAATCTCTATGTGTCTCAGTTTGTCTCAGTGAACCCAAAGGCAAACACTGCAGGTGCTGAGAGCTTCAAAGATGTACTTCCGATCAACGACAAACAGTGGGAGTGTGTGGATATGTGCTTGTTCATGTGTTTAAACAGGTGTGAACTGGATCAGCTTTCAGAAAAGATATCTTAGGGAGACAGTGGCTGTGTCTCATTTGGAAGGTTGCATTTGTCGGCCACATACTGTATGTCATCGAGGCTGTCTTAATTCATAATGTGAGTTGGACACTTCAAATGCAGCTTTCGAATGCAACCTTCTTTCACGGGAATTCAGAGGATGTATAAGGTGTATCCTTCTGTGGCACTCACAACCCACACTGCTTTGCTTCAACGGAAATGTCTAAAAAAAAAAATAACACCAATTTGCCCATAAATATTATGTTCAAATGCAAGTAATGTTAATTTCCAAGTTGAAGTACCACAGTAGATGGGTGCAGAGTATATAATATGTATAATTATATTAATATATTACTCTCACTCAAAGTGCTCACGCTTGTTAAAGAGTGACGTGCTGTAATAGCAACCATTAAATTTTTTTTTCCGTTTGTCCTACGGAGGCTGTCTCATTTAATCAAGACTTGTTTAACCTGTTGATACGAACATCCTTTTTGAGCACAAACCATGAAAATGACATTCCTGAACTTAAATGGTTGTATTTACTGGACCCTTTTGAGTATGGACAAAGCTGTAGTATCTTTTGAAAGAAGACACTTCGGGCTTTATTTCCCAATAATTAATTTATGTTGTTATGTTTTAAGCTGAGAAGCTGAAGTTTCTAATAATGGAAACATTTTGTGCTGAACATGTTTTTATAATCTAAAAAAACAATAATAAAAGTGCCAAGACAACCCAGAAATACAATGTTCTCAAAGCCATAAGTCTATAGAAGATATGTTTCATATTTGAAGATGATCTAATAAAAAATGAGGTTCCTGCAAGCTTTTTTCTCTGTAAAATTAAGGCTCCGCTTTTCAAGACGACACAAAATCTGACTGCACTGCCTGGCTATTATAAATAAATCTACACCGCATTTTTTAAAACAGACTTTGGAGACAGGCTCATTTTGTTTTCAGGACTCTAATATATAAGATAATATACAGTTTTACAACATGAATGCTGCTCAGATTGCATAGTTTGTTGAAGAACTACGAGGAAGGGTAATTCTTTCAGGGGAGATCTCATGTAAACAATGGAGATATATAAATATTTCTCAGATTTATCACTTTTATGGACAAAAAGTGCTATTGGATGTTTTTCAATGAACGCTTGCCATGGAAAATTGACCCAAGTGTGGCGAACTGGATTCATCTGGCGATCTCGTTTTCATAACAAAGGTATGAAGTCCTGTTTTGATATTGCATGTTTTAATTTGAACTCCTTGCACAAATAACTAAATAGCTGTTTCTGGAGCATTGCTATCGTGAAACAGAGATCGGATATAATTGTTGAACCCTTAGACCTTTGAAAAGATTTGTTAATTTTAATTAACAAATTAATTTGTTAACATTAATTACATTTATAGATGGTAAATTATATATTAAATGTAAGCAGAGTGACGCGTCTCTACCGTGTGCTGTTTTTTTGCGTATCAACAGGTTAAAGGAGGATGCTCGGTAATCATTCAGCCTTCAAATGCGCTCTACCTAGCATGCAGCCTTCGAAACTAGACACAGCTATTATAAACACTTACAGCCCTTCTGTGGTTGGTTCCTTTTTCCAAATGTGATTTCGTGAACTGCACGCTTTCCATCAACAATGCACAATACACTGTCATCACTTCAGTCTCATGTGATCCATCTGCATGAGAAAATCAGCTAAACTGTACATAAGCCCACTGAATAAGTAACATTTAATATCTAATCAATGATTCATTCAATAATAAGATCTTGTATTTAGGCTTTTTTGATCAAAGCATAGTTCTGCTCTAAAGTTACACTGGAGGTTGCTATAATGATAAACTTTTCAGGGCTGCGTGTGTTTTGATTGTACTGGCCCCTGAGAAGCCTGTGGAATCCCCCAACAGAAATGTCTGGCTGATGTGTTAGCAGGCAAGAATTGCAGAGTGGATACACTCCTGTGTTCATCGGCAAAGTGCCCTTTTCTTAAACACTCCCTCTTGCAACACATGAAGATTACCCCTTTATCTTTCACTCACTCGCACGCACGCACGCACGCACGCACGCACACACACCCACACACACACAGATTATCCTTTGCAGGTAACCCACAGGTTTTTTTACATTAAGAAATTCATGAAAGTTATGATGAGTAGTCCCTCTGTACATTACACAGATGTAAATATGATTATCAGGAAGTTAATCTAATAATTGAAATTCTAAGAAAGATTGTATAATCATAAATCCTTTTGCATAGTTACTTGTTTATCTAAACCACAGGTGTCAAACTCAAGACCCGCCGGGCCACATCCGGCACGCCATACAATTATATCCGGCCTGCAAGATCATTTTATATATCTGTTTTTAATGGCCCTGTGATATGAAGTGCCAATAACACACACTACAAATCCCATGGTGCAGTGCAATTGCCGCCAACTGCCACCCGCATCAACTACGTCAGAGCAAGCGGTCTGTTGATGTATACAACCCTAATATCAAATTAAAGCTAGACCCCAACAATGGGCAAGAGAAAAATTTATTCTCAAAACAGAGGCTTTCAAAACCGGTGGGAGAATGAGTATATGTTTACTGAAATTGCAGGTAAACCAGTGTGTCTCCTTTGCGGAAGCAATGCCGCCGTAATGAAGGAGTATAACCTTAAACGGCACTATGAGACAAAACATGAGGGCGCAGGGCAGAAGTTACAAAAGGTAGAGGAGTTGAAGAAAAATGTGAAATCCCAGCAGGCGTTTTTCAGCAAAGCGAAATCACAAAGTGACGGCCATTTACCGGGGGGGGGATTCGTGAAGAACTGTATGATGAAAGTGTGCGACGTCGTTTGTCCAGATAAAACGCTGGCGTTTGCAAATGTAAGCCTCAGCAGAAACACGGTTGCTAATCTGGCTTGTGAGATGGCCACTGATGTGAAAATACAGTTGATTGAAAGAGCAAAAGATTTTGTTGCATACTCCCTTACTGTGGATGAAAGTACTGACACGACTGACACTGCACAGCTGGTGATATCCATCCATGGAGTGGACTCCAATTTGTGCGTAACAGAGGAAATACTGGACGTTAAATCGATGCATGGGACAACGAAAGGAGAAGACATCTTTGAAAATGTATTTCAAAGTATAACTGACATGAAACTGCTGTGGGAAAAACTTGTTGGACTTACAACGGATAGCGCACCGGTGATGTGTGGTGAAAAAAAGTGGACTCATGGGAAGGATGCGCTCAAAGATGTGGGAGGAGAACTGTACGGGTGAATTGACAGTATATCTGTAATGGTTGCAGGAGGAGGCAGACGAGGAGTGAGGATCTAAACGCGGGATTTATTAAACAAAAGTAAAAACAAACAAGACAGGAACAAAGGAAACGTCCACAATGGGAAAATGAAACCAAAACATGAAAACATACAAGGGTACATGAAATGCGTGAGCAGGGCAAGACATGGGCATCCAGGCATCTACAAACAAGTAACGATCGACAAGGACTGGAGAACAAACAGGGTTTAAATACACAGGGAGAGTGATGATCAAATGACAAACAGGTGAGAACAATGAATGACTGCTGGCAGTGATGAGGGCAGGGAACTCTGGGAAATGTAGTTTATGACAGGTGACAGGTGGCATTCCTGAAGCGATGCCCCAGCTCTGCCAACATGTGGCTCGAATCCTGTCTATGTTTGGCAGCACATATCTATGTGAGCAGCTATTCTCTGTGATGAAAATCAACGAAACATCACATAGGAGTCGTATCACTGATGAACACCTGCAATCCATCCTGAGAATCTCCACAACACAGAACCTAACCCAAACATGAACAAACTTGTTGCCAAGAAAAGACTTCAAGTATCAGACTCTGACTTAATGGGACAAGAAAATGGAATGTTTTGATTTGTTATGATTTAACTTTTACTTTAAAGAACTTTTTTTATTTATATTTTCAGATTTTTTGTATATTGTAACCTGGGCCAGTATTTTACAACAGGACTCCTGGTTTGTGCTTGTTTTTGTGTCAATGTAGATGGGGCGAATTTGGAGCTCTAATTTCTCTGCTGTGGTAGACTGAGACAATGGTATGGCTACCTCTGATAGTGCTGATGTAAAACAACACACACCTGCGGTAATCATCAGCCTGAATTACCTGTCCTTCCTGATGCCTCAGGTGACTGCTCACATTAACTCACATTCAGTTTTTTGTCTCTGTCTCTAGCTTCTATCCTTCTGTGGCTGCATCACTATGTGCAAACTTGTAAGGCATCAATGTATGTTGCTACTACAGAACCCTTTATCGTTGTGGGTACAATGATGCTAAGGAGCCCCCCTAAGGAAATGTAAAACATATAGAAAAAAAATTTATATTCCCAATGTATATGACAATTGAAAAAATCTTAAAAAAAAACAAAACAATAAATATATATAAATATTGAAAACTGAAATATATATTTAAATATGATAGAACAACATATTTGTGTAAAAAGAAATGGTATAAGAAGTTTGTTTGAATTACTGTAAAATCATGCCCCCTAGCTTAGGGCAACAGCGATATGGAAAAGTTTGTCACCATATGTCAAGGGCGCAGATGGCACTAGGGAAGGGGGGGGGGACATGACCCCTCCAGATTCATAGTGACCCGATTCGTCCCCCGCCCTCACTATCCCTACGAAAGGCGACAAAAATCGCAACACATTGTCACACCCAACTCGTCACATATGGACGTGTGGCGAGGACCCCTTGGCGTCACTTATTGACGCACTGGGTATACCTTTGGCGTCATTTTTCAACGTGCAGGGTAGTCCGATAGAACCGGAGCCTGTAGCGTTGAAATTTGACGTCTTGTGCTGCGAATTGGTCGAGAGTCGAGACTGCAATAAATAAAAATAAAAAGGAATAGACTACAATAAATGATCTATGCCAGGGCTAGTATAATGGTGGCCCCCAGATCATCTTTATCTGGCCCTCCAACTGTTTTTTTATGTTTAAAAACCCTCACAATCTGATATCAAAGTGCCCTCTCAGCAAAGGTTTAGCGCGTTCATAGGCAACCGCATTCATCGGTGAGTTTAACCGCATTCATCGGTGAGTTTAACAATATAGAAGTCTATTGGACTACCCTGCACGTTGAAAAATGACGCCAAAGCAATACCCAGTGCGTCAATAAGTGACGCCAAGGGGTCCTGGCGAAGCATCCATATGTGATGAGTTGGGTGTGAGAATGTGTTGGTAAAACAGAGGATTACGGCCCGCCGCTGCTTCAGAATCGGGTCGGGACAGACGCAGGCTGACACACAACAATAATCTACACCGGTCGGCGGTCACCATTACTTTGTACCCACATTCTCACTACATGCTGTTCTGTTGTCAATAAACACACGATGCCATCATGCCACCGACGTTTACACTCTCTCTGTGTGTGTGTGTGTGCTACGACTCCTGAGTGACGTTGCCGGGGTCCTATGAGGAGGTAGCTGCCTCAATCGTGCCTGTAGGAGCGGACCGGTAACCATAGTGATCATATACCATCTATGACTGAGCTGAGTCGGTGATTTTCTGAACTGAGAAAAATCGACTGTAAATGGATCCGGGTATCGTTCGTTCATTTGTTTTTGCTTTCATATATAAAAACGAAATAACGAGAAAACAACTCCTTTTTTCGTTTTTTCGTTTTTTTGAAAAACGAAAAAACTAAATTATGACTTGATTTTTGGTTTTCCCGTTCTTGCACGGAAATCAGAAAAACGACTTGATATTCCGATTTTCCCCTGTGGGTGGGGCTAAATCTGATTGGCAGGATATGCATTCATTGTTTTTCAAATTAAGAGTTTTCCAAACACTGTATTTGTTAGCCTGTAAAATTAATAGTCTATATGCATGCTATTTGTCACCCAATTATTTGGCTTCACTGACTGAAAAAATCTATTGAAATAGCCTAAATTCAAGCCTAAAAGCCTGTTCACGCACTGACAGTTGTCATTATACAAATTTAAATAATACATTTATTCTTTGTTTTAGATGTTTTTATTAACTTAAATTCTTATGAATAATATATTTTTTATAATGTCTATTTGTTATTTATGGCCTGTATGCACATACACATAAATATGCTTTGAGGTTCCTAGTAATATGCCACATGCAGGCTATAGTCAAAGTTTAGTGCTATATTACATCGTCATTATAATACAATATAATGCAGGATTGTCATCTGTCCTCTTATGTCAGATTCTTAAATTTAGTCAACAAATTCAATCAGAATGCAAAGACACTGTGTTTGGTGTATGGTTACTATGACCAAATAAAAGGAAGTCGGTATCAATATAATACATTTTTGGATTGAGATTTTGGACTGAGATTGACCCAGGCTGTTTAGCCTGTGTCATGTGGATTTACACATACACAGCAAATTATAATTGCATAAATTATGTTAAGAGATTAATGTTTTAAATGTAAAAAATTGTATGTAGAAATATGAAATTATTGGAAAAAAAATGAAACGTCTACTTTTTAACTATATGAAACTAACACCGCCATTAGGTGGCAGCAAGTCTCTAATGAGGGAGTTGATTCCTTTATGGTTGGCATCGGGCCAAAAAATATTTTTGACACTAGATGGCTGGCCAGAACATAGTCAATGGATAATTTAAGAAATTAATTGATGAAAAATGCAACTAGAATTGCATGTGACAGACTGTTACAGTTTTTTTTTAACTGGTAGTGAGCTGTTACTCTGTGTTAAATCCTGTAGTAGGACAGTCATTAACAAAAAGCCACATTTGTGTGGGGGTGTCCGGGTTTTACACTGAATACATTAATAAAGCAGTAGGGATGAGTCACGATTTTCGAATATTCGATTTGTTGATTTAATTATAGAATATCGAATAGGTCGTGCGATTATTGTCTAAAAAAATCCCGATGTTTTCGGTGCGATTCGGTGGTGACGCCGTGTAACCAGAGGGTGACGCTGCCAATAACACAAAAGCTGTCACAAGGAACCGGCAAAAGTAATGATTATGAATGTTTCAAATATAGCAAGGAGACATTTTAATTGTTAGTGTATGTGTTGGCTGCAATATTGACCGCAGTAGTTAATGCGCATAGAGAAATGCACATTTCGGATTAGACATAAGCAGAGAGTAGGCTAGTCGGTTTCTTTTCGTTTTGAATTGTTTCGTTTAAAATTAGACATTTTTAAGCTTTCTACATATTTCTGGTGTCTGTGAGGCAGCTTAAACGCCGAGTTTCGGTTCATTTATAAGATGAGCTCCAGTTCACGAGCAATGCAATCTTGCCGGCCTCCATGTCCTGATTATATTGTCTGCTATATTTGCTTCTTATTTATTAACTCCAGGCAATTGGTTGATAAAACATTGATTAAAAATAAGATACAAATGATACAAAACGAAATTAAATTTTTAGAAAGGCTTTCTACAAAACAAAACTTAATGATGGTCAGAATTTCAGGCAGAGGAGTACCAAATCGCCTGGCTGAGGGTGGATGCAGAACCAAGATTGATGAAGTGTTTCTGCCAAATGCCTCTGTTGCAGCAGATATGTATCATCAAGAAGTTGGGTCAACTCTGACCAGGTTGTCCATGTTTGGCAGTAATCCCATCACATCAGTAGAGGACAGAGCCAGTGTGGAACAGCACTTCACAGAACAGTGGCCTGACATTTCTGTTCTTTTTGATGAGGCGGTGAACTACAATGGCACACCTTTCAAAAATGCGTTGATGTGTCTAATAAACACAACAAAAAGATTTGCCTAAAAATTGTTCATGTTTTATTGATTATCTGATGTTTCAATGATTTACTTAATCAAAATAAATGCATGTAACAAGCTAAAATTTCTGTAAGTGTTTCCATGCATATTGGAAATATAATTTCAATAACATCTTAGTGAAAGATACCCTACATTTCAGATGACAAATGTGGATATTTGTAGGCCTATGAGATTATTAATTCATGATTCAAAAGTGTAACAGTTGTTACTTATTTTTATATATTTGATATAGTCTATTGGTGAAGTAGCTTTTTTAATATAGAACTGCTTTTGAAATTATTATACAAATGTAAAGTCATTCTGTTGGATAATATTTGTTCCTTAGTGTAAAATGGAAGTATATGGTAATTTTATTATATGAGCAAAAAACTATATGCTGTAACAGTTTTAGAACTAGACAAATCTCTGCATTAATAACATGGTATTAAATGCATTAATAGGCTAATATAAAAATTGCTGTGTTTCCTCGGGATTTGAACCCGTGTCATGATCGTAATGTAAGTTCTACCACTCGGCCATGAGTGTACTCACTGAGAAATGCCCAAACGTTCGTTTCTCCAGTGTGTGTTCGCTCACATGAGTGAGAAGCGCTCTTCATTCGTTTCATTCCTCAATAGAATAGTAAAAAATATCAGCTTAATTGCACCTAATTTATTTTTGTTTGTTTATTTGATTTTTTTTTTTGTTATCGCTGCTCCCGGCCCGGGGAATAGGCTTATGTCGCCAACCGACGTCAAGATAGGCCTACAATATGAAATATATAGGCTATATATTGTTCTTGTCTCTATTTTTTCTATTTTTCTGGGCTAAAAATGTTTTATTCTGTTTACCATAGTTGTAGTATTTCATCTTTACTGTTAATTGACATTAACCCCACTTACATTTCAAAATGCGGCAATTGCTGCTGTTTTGCACAATATCCATTTGCGCCACCTGGCGGTCATTTCGCGAATGACTTGAAATGCGACTGGTTTATTTTTTCTGCGGCGATAATAGGCATTTTGGTTGACTACTGTAGGTGTTTGCCAATGACTGTCTTGAAAGGCATCCTCAAAACTGTAGTGAGCAGGAGTATAGGGACGGCAAAAGTAACCTATATTGCGATGGAATGCAATATAAACTATAAGAAGGGCCTTCTCTCCATTCAGCCTTTTGTCTGATAACCACCGTGACAACATCAATGCGTGAACATGTTTACATTTAGGCTATTTCAATAGATTTTTTCAGTCAGTGAAGCCAAATAATTGGGTGACAAATAGCATGCATATAGACTATTAATTTTACAGGCTAACAAATACAGTGTTTGGAAAACTCTTAATTTGAAAAACAATGAATGCATATCCTGCCAATCAGATTTAGCCCCACCCAAAGGGGAAAATCGGAATATCAAGTCGTTTTTCTGATTTCCGTGCAAGAACGGGAAAACCAAAAATCAAGTCATAATTTAGTTTTTTCGTTTTTCAAAAAAAATGAAAAAACGAAAAAAGGAGTTGTTTTCTCGTTTTTTCGTTTTTATATATGAAAGCAAAAACAAATGAACGAACGATACCCGGATCTACCCGGACCTAAATGCCACATAAAGGCAATGAAGAGACAAAAAACAATCACCTCGTTTTTTCAAAAACCAAACAATGTAAGTATCCTATGGCTGTTGACTTTCCCAGATGTGGCAGATTAGATTTGTTAAGGGGAATAGCTAGTCTGACAACAATGGCAAAAAGGCTTTTGCACTTAGCAAACACAGCAAAATGTGGAGAACATAACTATGCATTTAGGTGAGTGGACAGAGGCAAATAATGAATGAACATAAAAAGAATGGTTGGATAAATCAAACAATTTATCGTCGTCAGGAAATAATATTTTATCTTATCATTGAACCCATTGTACTGTATAAATTGACTGAGGTATGTTCACTGTCGTGTGTAAGCCACTATAAAAATAATTATAATAAGTAAATTTGTGTGGTGCAAGGTTTATGCAAATAACAAATAAAGGCCTACATAAACTTTTGACATCCTCTTATAGCAGGAAATCATGTTTTTTTTTTTATTGTACAGAGCAACGGAGGATATAGATTCTTAAATTATGGGCTATGAAAAACATTTCTTAATATGTCATACATCATTTGAAAGATATTTCTAATCTATAAATTGCAAAAACTTGTAATTAACACTTAAATTTAAAATTTTGAGTTATTCTTAGACATTTGAAATAGTAGTTTTAGCCATTAATTCTCAGGAATATGTTGTATTTCACATTGTTGTGAAATTCTATAGCGGTATAGAGGGTTAACTGAAATTATAAGATTTAAAATGTTATCCTCCTGGCCTGCAGGCAATTTCTGATGACAGTGAGGCAGACCCTAGTCAGTCAAGTGAGGATCTGCAGGAGGGCAGCCACAGTAGAAAAAGACAGCATGAGGAAGGAGAGACAGTAGAATTACAGACAGAAGAAGCAGGGACAGAACAACAAGGAGGGACAGGAGGCAACACAGAGGGAGAGGATGTTGACATGATAATGACATATACGAAGCCAAATCAACCTGACCCTAAAGTTTTGCAAAAGCAAGTGATTTAAAGACCGGACACTGACATTCCAAAAATCATGGTATGAGAAGTTTTGGTAGGTGATTGGCATACTAGTCAAATAACAGTCTGATCATGCATTGCTAGTGGTGATCAGGTAGGCCTTAGTTTACCTTTGTTCATTGTTGTTTATCCATGATTTCAAATAAGAATCCCCCAATGGCTTTTTAGTGCAAATCATTAGCCCAAATTAGGCAAAGTAACTACTTGAGCACTAGTTAAAGTCCAAATTACGCAAAATAACGAATTGAGTTTAAATCATTTGCTGACAGCTTGGTCCCCCCCAGTTAAAAAATCCTATCTGCACCACTGCCATATGCAAATACTTTTGCTGAGGCAAGATATTTTATGAAATATTTAAGGACATACTTGTTGAAAATAAAAAGTAGTGTAAACATTCTCTATTTTATCACTTTTGACAAACAATTCTTTATCTCAAAATGTATAATTTCAAATAAATAAATAAAAAGAAATGAAAAAAGAGAAACATTTAAAAAAATAATACATATTACCTTTTATAACTGCATGTTCTGACCTCTTAGATCAGGAAAACTGAACAGTGCATAGTGAAAAAGCAGGTGTTAAGGAAAGTGATGTGGTGTTTTTTGTTGCTATAGTTTAATAAGAATTAAAAAAAAATAGCCAATGGCCTTTTGCTCTGTGTGGCCATTAACCCCAAAGTATCCAACTGGCCTTGTACCTTGCTGAATTAAATTCTACAGTGCATTCAGAAAGTATTTAGACCCCTTCACTTTTTACATTTTGTTGTGTTGCAAACTTATGCTAAAATCGTTCAGTAAATTTTTTTCCTCATCAATCTACACTCAATACTATAAAAAATACAATATTTTGTTAAAATTAATTATTCTATTTTTATTTGATTTAAGTTTTAATGAATTAATTTATTTAATTCACAGAACAGATGCACGATTCCCTCCTTTTATACCCGTATGTCCTGGGGAGGGACATGCAAATTCTGTCTGCCAAATTTTCATTGGCCTTTTCTCAAGTTCAGAGGTAATCAAGGCCTTCAAGAAAGTACCCTAGTGTCGCTTCATTCGACACAACGTCCTTCACATCCTTCAATAAACACTCTGTACATTCTGCTTGACATGAGTTGCAATATGAGGGTGAGTAAATGATGACATAAATGTAATTTGTTTGGGAGATCTTTTCCTGTACCTAATGCTGCAGAGCTTTTGTTTATAGATTTTAAAATTGTTTACATTCGATTGCGATTCCCCCTTTTACAAGTCTGCATTTTTATTCTTTCTTTTTTTGAGAACTATCCCTGTACCTAACACTGCACTGGCTTATGTTCATAGATTATTTTTATTTTTTTAATAAAAAACATTAGATTGTGAAAAGAACAACAAGAATAACAGGCAATGATGTTCCCTCAGAATAGGAGATGAGAAAGGTAGTTTAAAAACAATTTTAGAGCTCTCTGGACTCAGAGTTACCCCAGCTGAGCTGCGAACAAAAGGCGGGAGAGCTTTTAACTTTTTCCCTCTCTCACTCTTCCTGTCTTGTGATGTTCCTCTCTACTAATTAATTGCTAATGCAAAGAGCAGATAAACCCTCTTTAAATGTATTCAACAGATGAAAGACATGGATTATGAAGAAAGCACAGGAATATTAAAGGATGCCTTCTTCAATAAAACTAAAATGTTCCTCTCCTGCAGCCACTCTGTGAAACTCCATTCGTCTGTGTTTTCTCTTTCAGAGAACATTTTGCGTGTGTGTGTGTGTCTTTCTGTTAGGGCAGTAATAACTGACTTAAGTGCTCTTAGAAAAAGACAGAAAGAAAGAAATAGAGTGAACAGACCTTTGAAGGTGGGCTGGTCTCAAAAATTACCCTGTGCATGTCATGATACGGTTACCATAGAAACTCCCCTGGTTTGACAGAATGACAAGGCTGAACATGTCCTCTCTGTGTGTGTGTGTGTGTGTGGTGATCTGTGAGCTTTCTAATACATTCTCAACACCTGCTGCTACAAACACACAACTGTACAACCAGAAAATACAAATAAAAATGGAGAGTCACAAGTAATACCCGATAAAGCAGGGGCGGTGCACAAAATAATTTTACTTATTAATTTGTTTTGTCAGAGTGCGGCAATTCATGAAGACTGCGAGCCCCTCTACCCTTGTGTTGAGTGAAATGTGCCACTAACATCTTTTCAGTACTGATAAATGGTTACACAGGGTGACCATACATTCTTTCTTTTTCAGGACATGAAAAAAAGTGTACGCCATGACCAAGACCTGGACCAAAACACAGACCCCTTAAGAGATCTCAAGACCAAGATCACACCATCAAGACTCCAATTCTCTCTTGTTTATACTGTAGACTTACAAGTGAAGTGTAGAATTATTTTGGTTGATAAATGTTCTCCTATCCCTACTTAATGTGCAAACTATACTGTACTTAAGTATGCCATCTGTTGGTTGATGTCCTGAAAAGTTTTACACTGTGACTTGTGACACTGTGACTTGTGGCACTATGAAAACCTAGCTCTGTTTGTTAGAACATCCAAGCCAGCCAAACACAGTTACATTGTCTCAAGCAATGATGTCAGTTTGGGGAGGTGTGGGCGTGTTTCCATTTTCAAGGAACCTGTCATTACTAATGCAATTCGGTTTGGTGCCACAAGTGGCACATAAATTGTACACTTCACCTTTAAATATAGAATTATACCATGTTAAATTAATTACAGAATATTATAAAATGAAATGAATGTGAAACTGAATTGTGATGGATTTCTCCATCACATTTTTTTCTCTCTTTAGCCACATAAAGATGAGTAAAAACAGTGAGTATCCAATGTCAGGGAGAGAAATGGTGAGACACAGGACCATTAAAACAGGAGGAAGGGAGGTGTGGAGTAAGATGGATGAGGGACAGATCTTTGCCTGTTAATCATGGCTGGATCTATCCAGGATGGTAGGAACGGGCGGATTCAGCAGGTCGGACGATGAGCCTTCACTGCTGGAAACCGACTGGGCCCTCGGGGCTCAAGCAGCATTGAAAGGAGCACCATCTGGAGGACCCCAGAAAGACCCCAGATGTGGTGCTGAACACAGCTGACAGAAGTCCTCCCTTCAACAAGCATGTGTACTGTAAATATATGACATAATGTTCTGTTCGCCTGTAAAACACACATGTAGTATCTAACACATATTATCACCTGCTGTTTGCTACTCTTTACATTGTCGACAATATGCATCCACATAACACTTAACTGAACACATGAACACGTCACAGACAATGCCATCCCATTAGAAAGAAAATATTTAAATATTTTCTCCTAGACAGCAAAGCGATTAAATGGAGAGCAAATGGAGACATGTGTCTCCTCTACAGTTTCAAAAGGGATCTCAACAATATCTCAAAATGTGCTCAGATATGGCAAGAGACCAGACTTTGCAATCAAATGTGTTATTTAAATTTAACTTTGAAAAATATTATTTAATATGATAATTTAACATAGGTGAAAAACACTGGATGAAGACAAGTATAACCCAGATATAAAATCTGAATAAATAGCATTCTAAGTTATAAGCTTAAAACTAAAACTAAAAAGTGCATATTTATCTAAAATATGTGAAGAAACTAAAGACAAGTAACTAGAAACAGAATGAAAACCAAAGAGTCAGAAAATTATGCAAAATTGTATATTTATTATTAATACTTGTAAATATGTGTAAAACATATTGCAGATAAACTTGACCAATAAGAGTCTGGATACAACTGTGTTGTATAAATGCTACCATGAGGCATATCATTTAAAGCTAAAGCTAAAGAATGTATTAAAGAGTTAAGAAAGTTTAAATAATTGTCTGAAATGTTAGGAAAATCTTTCTGAGAATGTTTTCCAGCTTTGTGCAGGCCAGTTTTTGCATATATGTGTTTTGTTTGAGTTGGACCATGTTTTCAACAAGGATCGTGGACTTTTCATCATGGATGTTTCTTCACAAAGTTTCTGGAGAGTTTGATGGCGAGACAAAAACCCAAGAGTCTTATCTGAACTGTGAATATTTTTGTTCATGGATTTCTGAATAATCTTCAATTCATCTCTTTGAATTCATTCGACTGTATAATTGTTTATTTGAATTGTATATGTAATTAATAGTTATATTTAAAATACTTGATTTGTTTGGTTTTAATTACATTTCATTGAGTTTAATTGGGAGAAAGTTACAAGAGTTAAATTTGATAATAGATTATAATAGATAATATATAATAAACATTTTATTAGCTTCAGATTAACTAAATAGGCATAATTAGATTAATTAAACAGAAGTTTAAGAGAAAGAACACTGAATTTAAATATCTAATTTAGTTTCCTGTATTTTATTTAAGATTTATTTGTTGTATTGTCTATTGTTTTATCTGTGAAGTGTGTTGTTCAAGTTATCAATAAAAATCAGTTATTTCACTAAAGTTAGTTGAGTAAAGTATGTGTATCTTTTGTCTCCTTCACGTACCCTAGTTATCTTCTGATTGGCCCAACTCTTTGCCGCCCGGGTGCCATCACACGTGCATCCCACATGCTACGAAGTACTTCTAAATGACTTTGTAAGCAGCATTTTTTAAATTCTAGATCTCAAGCTGAATTAATCTTAAATTATCTCTAAATGAGGCTGAATAATTTGCGCTAGGTAACAAGAATCCTGTCTGGAATAAACAACAGGTCAAGCTCTGAGTAGGTCTCTTTGTACTGACACATTTCTCTGTGACTTGTCCACCTCCACTCATTCATTATAGTGAGTAATTACTATAAAGAAGCATGTAATTCAGGTTAAGGAAGAAAAGGAAGTGATTTACTTTGATTAGTCAGCGCTAAGCCATTCATTTCAGCAGAGCGCACCACGCTCAGCTAAATGGGCAAGCTTCTCTTCAAATAAAGGCTACCCATTTTTCTCACCTTAAAACTCCTTTATGGCAACAATAAAGACAAGAGATGAGAAAGGCTAATTTGCCAAGGGGCTGCACACACCTCTGTTAAAACACTTACAATTTGTATTCACTTACACAGACAGAAGTTTTCAAAGTGGATTTTATTCTGAGTTCTCTCCAGAGAGTGATCATTTATCATAATTTTGAGGCATGAGCTGATGCCTTGCCATTGTCCGCCAGTTTCCCTCTGTGCTCCTCTGTGCACTGAGAGATGGAGAGAGTAAGTGCATGGAGAGAAAGAGAAAGAATGTGGGAGAAAAGGTCAAGCTTTTCCTCCCCTCTGCAGTCCTGCAGGTGAACACATCCCATTCTACAGAGTGAGAAAGTAAGAGCGAGAACTAGAGTGAGACTATGAGAAACTAAAGGTGCGTACACACTGCCAGCAACATCGCGCGCGACAGCGACTCCATACCATTAATTTTCAATGAGAGCACAGCGACTTCCGGCGACACGAGCTGTTGCGACCGTTGGCGCTAGATGTGGGAGTGTCCAGCGACGCGACAAAGTTGAGAAAAGTTCAACTTTATTCAAATGAAGAGCAACTAACGGAAGCGACAGCAAATAGGAGAGACCACGGGAGAGCTCACGTGATCCTTCTCTCTCTCTCTCTCAGCTCCTGCAGTAACGGAAAGATGGGTGAAAGGCTAATTCTTGCTGTTAGAAATTTTCCAGTGCTCTATGATATGTCTCTTCCCACGTACAAGGACATTTTTAAGAAAAATACTGCGTGGAAAGGTGTATCTGAAATCGCGGGGATTTGATGGACCCAGACAGACCGGCATTTGCATTTTCGCCGCAGATAAACAGCTGCTATGGCAAACAGCACGCCTTGTTTCTCATTCATCTTTGATATATAAAGCATTTTATGTACTGATTCCATTTATATTTAGTCTTTTCCCTCCAAAATTTTTAGTGTTTTTAGTGGCAAGAAAAGAGATTCGCTGTCAACAGCAATGGAATGACATCCGTGAATGTCATTTATAAACGTTACTAGGCAACCAGTAGTGGGAACACCCACTAGCGACTTCACCGCCAGCCACTGGCGACCTGCAGCGACAAAGTCGCTGGCAGTGTGTACGCACCTTAAGAGGGTATGTAGTGTCCAGGTAGGTGTGTGTGTAAGAACGTTCTTGGCTATTTTGAACGTACTTAACCAAAATGGTCATTCATTGACATTCAGGGATGTCATCAATTGGAAAATCGATTCATAAATAAATACAATTCTGTTTTATTTATTTATATATTTAAAAAAAAATGCAAATATGCTTCTTTGAGAGGCACACTTAGGGTGTGGTTTAGGTTTAATCTATAGTAATTACAATCATAGTTATATAAAAATGGAAATCTATGTGTGGTAGACTGGTCTCTTGCTCATCGTAAAGGAGGAAGCGGAAACCGGGTTTAAAATCAATTAATTCAACTCAACATAAAACTACTTTTCATCATAACAAAACCATAATGCACACACAGCTCTGTGTGATCTCTCATTCTGCAGAATTTTCAGTCCAACAGGTGGAGTACATATTTGGCGGCTGTGTGCACCTCCCTCTCTCTCAAACTGGCATCCCTGGCTCCTCTTTATCCTTCTCCTGGCTGATTGCAGTAACTCAACGCCAGGCATTCATCATAACAGCCTGGCCCGGCCCTGCCCACCTCCTCGTCTCATACACCCAACACCCGATTCAGGCTGGGGAACCAACCAACCGACCTGACTTACTTCCCTCCTCCCTTCCTGGAGGGGAGGTGTTGCCCTTTCAGCCGTCCTTCTGCCGGATGGTCTTTCCTGCCTCCTGGTAACATGAGTAGGATGAGGGGAGGGAGAGGGAAAGAGAGCAGGAGAGTTGAGAGAGAGAGAAAGAAAAGAAAAAGAACAGAAAAAGAAAGAAAAAACTCTTGCATGGGAACCCTCAGCCGTCCCTTCCGGTAGACTGCTGATTAACCGCTCCAATAACACAGGATTGATCGTCTTCTTGGTGTCGCAATCCTCCGTCAGCGGCGAGGGCTCTCTGACGCCGTGTCTTCCTCCATTCCCGGGTTTCAGCACCACTGTGGCAGACAGAACTCTTGCTCATCATAAATGAGGAAGTGGGAACCGGGTTTACAACCAAAATACATTTAATTAAACTCAACATAAAATAGCTTTTCAGCATAACAAACCATAATCACACAGCCCTGTGTGATTATGGTCATTACATTCAGTCCAACAGGTGGAATGCATACATGTTTTGCGGCTGTGTGCACCTCCCTCTCTTTCAAACTGGTGTCTCCAGCTCCTCTTTATCCCTCTCCCGGTTGATTACGGTAACTCAGCGCCATGCATTCATCCTAACGGCCCGGCCCACCCTCCTCCTCGTCACACTACGGTACGCTCCTAGTAAGTGTGTGTGTATATATCTGTGTGTGTGTGTGTGTGTGTGTGTGTTTGTGTGAATGCATGTAAGTATGAACATGGGTGTGTGAGTTTGAGAGTGCTCAGGCACAAAAGTGTGATTGTGTGCAATTGTAAGAGACTTTTCAGTGTACAAGAGGGTCTGGCATCACCCTCCCCACCATTTCTCACATTAATAACTTCTGCCAGGGCTGCTGCCAACACAGAGAGAGAAAGACTGTGTGAGAGGGATAGGTAGCAAAAAGAGTAGCGAGTTTTGTGGAAATTAATTTCTGGTGGCTAGCAACAGAAGACACATTTTCACTATGACTGTTCTATGTATTTTCTGCTGTTCAGATTCTGTGTCTATTCTAAGAGAGAATAGCTCACTCTGAATTTTGTTAATGCTGAACTGTGTTGTGACTTTTTTGGTGTTAAAATACCTTCTGTCCCATCTTAATGTGCAGAGACAACTACGTGTAAGCAATTTGTTGGGTTATTTTCAAACAATGCAGTCCATTTATTTATTTACGGACTAAAACAATAATTAGTTTTTTTTAAATGTCATGTATAAGCTTAAGTCATTTTAAAATCATACCAGTCCAATTCTAACAGACTGTCACGAACACGGGTGAAGGCGCCTCCTCCTCGAGCCTCCGGAGATCGCATTCACCCGAATACTGATTACTCACCCCAGCTGTTGCTTATTACCTCACTCTATTTAATCACGTCTGTTTGTTCCCTCTTTGCGAAGTCTTGTTTAGCCCCGGCGACATTTCCAAGCATTATTAGTTACCTCTCTAGTTTATCCGTGTACCGACCTAGCTATTCCCCATTCCAGTTTGTTAGCCACCTGCCCAGTTACTCTAGCCTGCCTTGTACCACGTCTGTTTGCTGCCCGCCCTGATCATTAGCCTGTCCCTTTTTACGCCTCTGCCTCTCTGCCTAACTCTGTTTGCCTGTCCCAGACCTTTGCCTGTACGACCTGAGTTTACTGTTCTAATAAAGCCGCATATGGATCCAAACCAACCTGAGTCTTCATTACAGAAGACTCGACGCATCCGCCTGAGCGACAACAACCAGGGGTGAGTTTGTTCCTTTCTTCCACCCTAACCAGTTCCAGCCTGAAAGTTCCCATTTCACTCTGCTACCGATCATATAGCTTAAATGTCCATGCTATGATCGATTCTGGTGCGGCTGGTAATTTCATTGATGAGAACTTTTGTAAGAAACATGGTATTCCCCTGACTGTGTGTGAACCTCCCTTGGCAGTGGCGGCCCTAGACGGACGGCCCCTGGGTACCGGTAAAGTGTGCAACACCACTACCGACATCCGCCTGCAGGTAGGAGTGCTGCACACCGAGACCATCCGTCTGCACCTCGTCACCTCCCCTCACCACCCAGTAATCCTCGGCCTCCCCTGTCTCCGTCTTCACGACCCACGAATCTCCTGGCGGCACAGTCAAATCACACAGTGGGGCACTGACTGCTCGGCGAGGTGTCTGAAAACAGTCCACCCCTTAACCGTGGGAACCACCAATGTCCAGAAGGCTCCTGACGACTCCGCTCAGATACCCCCCATGTACGCTGACCTGAGCGAGGCCTTCAGCAAGGCCAAGGCCTCCCTACTTCCGCCCCACCGACCTAGCGATTGTGCCATCGAACTCAAGCCGGGAGCCACACCACCCCTAGGCCGAATCTTTCCCCTGTCAGAACCCGAATCCTTAGCCATGAAGTCTTACATCGAGGAGGAGCTGGCCAAGGGGTTCATCCGGCCCTCCACGTCCCCGGCAGCTGCTGGATTCTTCTTCGTGGGCAAGAAGGACGGCTCCCTTCGCCCGTGCATCGACTACCGCGGCCTCAATGACGTCACCATAAAATTCAGATACCCCCTGCCACTCGTGCCCGCTGCTCTGGCGCAATTAAGGAGCGCAAAGATTTACACCAAGCTGGACCTGCGCTCCGCCTATAACCTGGTGTGTATTCAGGAGGGAGACGAGTGGAAGACCGCCTTTTCCACCACCTCCGGCCATTATGAATATCTGGTGATGCCGTTTGATTTGTCTAACAGTCCCTCGGTGTTCCAGTCCTTCGTCAATGATGTGTTCAGAGACCTGCTCAACCATTATCTAATTGTTTACATCGACGACATTCTGATCTACTCTGACTCCCTTGAGGAACACATCACACATGTCCGAACCGTCCTCAAACGCCTGATCCAGCACCAGTTGTACGCCAAGGCCGAGAAGTGTGAGTTCCACCTGAAGTCGGTAGCCTTCCTGGGGTATGTCATCAGCCCAGACGGAGTGGCCATGGATGACCGCAAGGTACGAGCCATCCTGGAATGGCCTCAGCCCGCCACGGTGAAGGAGCTCCAACGCTTCCTGGGGTTCGCGAATTTCTACCACCGGTTCATCCGTAACTTCAGCACAGTTGCTTCCCTCTTACCGCCATGCTGAAGAAAGGTGGAAACAAACTCCACTGGCCGGCTGAAGCCCTCCAGGCCTTAGCCCAACTCAAAGCACGCTTCACCACTGCGCCCATCCTGCACCACCCCAATCCAGACCTCCCTTCGGTGGTAGAGGTGGACACCTCGAACACTGGAATTGGGGCCATCCTCTCCCAGCGCCAAGGAAACCCACCTAAGCTGTTTCCCTGTGCCTACTACTCCCGCAAACTCACTCCCGCCGAGCAAAATTATGATGTCGGTAACCGGGAGCTTCTGGCCATAAAAGCAGCCCTGGAGGAATGGCGTCACTGGCTGGAGGGGGCCAGGCAACCATTCCAGGTCTTGACAGACCACCGAAATCTTGAGTACCTCCGCTCCGACAAGAGGCTCAACCCCAGACAGGCCCGATGGGCCCTGTTCTTCACCCGCTTTGACTTCAACATCTCCTACCTCCCGGGTTCCAAGAACACCAAGGCCGACTCCCTCTCACGTCAACACAAGACCACAGTCCAAAACCTCACAGCCGAACCCATCGTCTCGCCCGCGCTCTTCCTAGCCCCCGTCCAGTGGGACCTCATGTCAGACATCTCCCAGGCTCAAGTCTCAGACCCCGGAATCACAGCTACCACCCGTCTCCTGAGTAACCGCTTCTGGTGGGGGACCCTACCCGAGGATACTGCTGACTTCGTCAAGAGGTGCTCAGCCTGCAACCTAGCGAAGTCCCCTAAACAACCACCGGCCGGCCTGCTCCAACCTCTCCCCATTCCACATCGTCCTTGGTCACATATCGCCGTGGACTTCGTAACCGACCTACCCAACTCCCAGGGGCACACCACCATCCTCACAGTCGTAGATCGGTTCTCCAAGGCTTGCCGCTTGATACCTCTACCCAAGCTACCCACTGCCCTCGAAACCGCCGAACACCTGTTCCAGTACGTGTTCCGCTTCTACGGTCTGCCCGAAGAGATTGTCTCGGACCGGGGGACCCAGTTCACCTCCAGGGTCTGGAAGGCTTTCTGCCGTCTCCTGAACATCAACCTCTGCCTCACCTCCGGTTACCACCCCCAGTCCAATGGACAAACGGAGAGACTAAACCAAGAAACGACTGGCTGCAGCGCAGCGAGGCAGTATGGGACCAGGCCCACGTCCACTTACAGCGGGCCGTGGACCGCACTAAGTCACAAGCAGACCGTCACCGCCGTCCCGGACCAGACTACGCCCCAGGCCAATGGGTTTGGCTCTCCACCCGAGACCTCCGCCTCCGCCAGCCTTGCAGAAAGCTCGGCCCTAGGTATGTTGGCCCCTTTAAAATCCTTAGAAAGATTAACCCTGTTACTTTCCGTCTCAAGCTCCCCACTAATTACCGAATCTCTGCCTCTTTTCATGTCTCCCTACTGAAACCGGCCCGACGACCGGGGCCGAAGAGGAGGCCACTCTCAGACCCCCTCCCCTGATCGTGGGCGGCGAGGAGGCCTTCCTGGTGCGAAGGCTGCTCGACTCCAGGCGCCACCGAGGTCAGATGCAGTACCTGGTTGACTGGGAGGGGTACGGCCCGGAAGAAAGGTCCTGGGTCAGCACCAACGACATCCTCGACCCTAACCTCATTACAGAGTACCATCGGACCAACCCGAGAGACCGGCCCCTCGACCTCGGGGGAGACCTCGGCGCGGGTCGCATATTCGCGTCAGGAGCCGCTCACAGGAGGAGGGCTCTGTCACGAACACGGGTGAAGGCGCCTCCTCCTCGAGCCTCCGGAGATCGCATTCACCCGAATACTGATTACTCACCCCAGCTGTTGCTTATTACCTCACTCTATTTAATCACGTCTGTTTGTTCCCTCCTTGCGAAGTCTTGTTTAGCCCCGGCGACATTTCCAAGCATTATTAGTTACCTCTCTAGTTTATCCGTGTACCGACCTAGCTATTCCCCGTTCCAGTTTGTTAGCCACCTGCCCAGTTACTCTAGCCTGCCTTGTACCACGTCTGTTTGCTGCCCGCCCTGATCATTAGCCTGTCCCTGTTTACGCCTCTGCCTCTCTGCCTAACTCTGTTTGCCTGTCCCAGACCTTTGCCTGTACGATCTGAGTTTACTGTTCTAATAAAGCCGCATATGGATCCAAACCAACCTGAGTCTTCATTACACAGACTAACAGAGTTGTTAGTATGCAATTGTTACTTGGCATCATCCAGCATGTATAAATGTTTAGGTAACACTTTATAATAACTTTCATTATTAAATCATGCAAGCTTTATATAATGCTTAACAGGACATTAGTTAGTTAATGTATATTCAAATTGCTAGAAATATGACATAAGATAAAGGGATAGTTTACCCTAAAATGAAGATTCACTTATCATTTACTCACCCTCATACCATCCCAGATGTGTATGACTTTCTTTCTACTGTAGAACACAAATGCAAAATTGTAGAAGAATATTTCAGCTCTGTTGGTCCTTACAATACAAGTGAATGGTGACCAGAACTCAGAAGGTCCAAAAAGGACATAAAGGCAGCATAAAATTAAGCCATGACTCAAGTGATTAAATCCATATTCTGAAGCAAAATAATAGGTTTGGGTGAGAAACATCAATATCTAATCCTTTTTTTACAATCAATATCCGCCTTTGACCAGCCCTGACCAGTAGACAGCTTAATGTGAAAATGAAAGCGTAGTTTTTCAGTAAAACAATGTGAATCAAATATTTATTTGTTTGTCACCCACACCTCATATCACTTAAAAAATATGGATTACTGGAGTCATATGGATTACTTTTATGTGACTTGTATGTGCTTTTTGGACCTTCAGAGTTCTGGCCATCATTCACCTACATTGAATGGACCTACAGAGCAGAAATATTCTTCTAAAAATCTTTGTTTGTGTTCAGCAGAATAAAGAAAGTCATATCTGGAATGTACCAAAGTTTATATGACCTCAACTGGCCTATGTGTTGTGTGTGTGCTCTGAAAGACAGAGACAAAGTATTCAAATATACGATTACACATTGTCATGTATACTTGGAAACACAGACGAAGGCTGGGTTTCCCACAAACAAGCTTTTACAATCAACTTAACTAACGTTGCTCGTTATTTTATGATGGAGTATTGCATGTTTCCCAAACCAGTATGCACTCGTTATGAAGATGAACTTAAGTGCTTTGTTATGGGTGTTTTCTGGTCCAAAGGTGCTGACAGTATGGCCAGGAGTTTGTCTTATCAACAAGAAAAGAATGTGGAAATATTAACAAACATGGAATTTGTTTGGAACTTTGTCGAGGCACAGAACTTTATTAACCAATACAGAATTGAATTAAAGAAATAATGATTGCTTATGTTAGAAGAGGTTTCAGATGTATTGATGCTCAACTTCATAGAGATTCATGAAAGTGATGCAAGACATGAATGTAACATGAATGTAAGCAATGTGAATCATACATTTCCTTTATCAACAATAGTTTATTTATTTAGGCATATTAATTTAAGTTTTAAACTGCCATTTAAAGTCACATTACTCACATATGTCTTCTTAAATAATCTGTTTAATAAGAAAATATCGTCTATCTACTGCCATTAGAATTATGCGTATCAAAGAAGACTAATAGGCCTATAATGTTATACTGTTTTACTTGTCTTGTAAATTTAGGCCTATCACATCACATGTGCAGACTGCCTATTCTTTTAATAGTGATTTTTTTCAACATTATTTTTATTCCCTGAAATTGTTTTCAATGGCTTTCCAATGATCCAAACATATTAATAGAAGACTGTAAAGAGTCTATGCAATAACCCACTGTAGCTTGATTACAACTATGCAGGTAAACATACTAAATTATTAAAGCTGTCAAGACATGTAACCTGAAGCCAAATCATTATACATTATGCTAGTGTATAGGGCTGGGCGATATGGCCAAAAAATCATATCTCTGTATTTTTTTGTGAAATGGCGATATACGATATCTCGGTACTTTCTACGTTTTTCCTATTTGGATAAAGAAAATCTGTATTTTCTTATTTATTATTATTTCACATCCTGCCCAATGATATCCTGCAAAACAATGTTGATATTCAAGGATATGGAAACAAATATAGTGAATGTAATGGCGGCTATGCAATATATTATGTGCAAAAAGGTAGTTAAAATCACAATACATTCTAAAAGTCAAAGCCTTATGTGAGATTTGACAATCACCTTTATTAAAGCAGTGATGATCAAAATAACATACAAAACAAAGTTTTCTACTTGTTTGAAACTTTACAGCTGCACAACTCTGATGTGCAAATAATGTAAACAGAACAGTAGAACACTTAACTGCTTTATCAGAACAAGTAGGTTATTTGAGGTAGAACATTCTTTAATAAACAAAGTATTTTATAGTGTATATTACTTACAGATTTTGTGCAAGGAAAACTAGCCTATCAACAGCTTCAGGCTTTAGAGATGCCCTGTGACAGGCAACAATATTACCACTGCAACTGAAAACCCTTTCAGAAGGGAAACTAGTGGCTGGTACCAAAAGATACTTCTTTGCCAGGTGGGTCAGTGCTGGAAAGAGTGTTTCATGTTCCTTCCACCATTTGAGAGGATCGGTGTCACTCTCTGCATTAACTGACTGCAAGTAGCTTGAAAGTTCTGCTTCAATTGCCTCCCTTCTTGTCAGTGCTGTGCTGATTATGGTTGCTGTGCTCTGCTTGAAGAAGCAAGCCAGTGACTTCTTCTTCTTTGCTGGTGGTGGCATTATTTCTACTTGGTCTGTAGGCATAGCCACAGTGGGCACCACTGGGTCAGGCTGACAGCTGCCCTGATCAGCCAGCAGAGATTCTGCCTCTAAGACAGCTTGTTTTTTCACTGCATCAATCTTATCAGTTGGTATGTATTTGTCCCTGAACCGTGGATCCACAAGTGAGGCCATGTCCAACAGGTCACTAGTTGCTGGGTCAGCATACTTGGCATTAAGATAATCAACAATGCAGGTCTTGATCGATTTGCACAGCTCGCTGTCACCCTCTTCATGTGCTAGCAGACTCGTGTTGAAAAGGTGAAGAACAGGTCTGACATATGATATGGTGGCATACTCCTCACCTGACAGAGCATCTGTGAAGTCCTGGAGGACTTTTGGATTGACTCCAGGACCTCAATGTCCTGCCATGTAGGAGCAAGATGTCTGAACTTTTTGTCAGCAGACAAGATTTTTGTGATTGCTCCCTGCTGCTCCAGGAACCTCTCAATCATTTGCTGCCGTGATCCCCAGCGTGTGGCTGATTCAGTGATGAGATGGTGAGCTGGCAGACCCAGCTGAATCTGGACTTCAGCAAGCTCTCTTCTCTTCCTCCAGCTATAGGAGAAGCTGCTGACAACTTTTTTACACAGAGAAATGGCCCTGGTGATGCGGTTGTCATTCATGCCATGCCCTTGGTGAAATAAAGTTGTAACTAATTGAGCTATACAGCAGTATATAAACAACAATTACATCAGTTGTATTGTATTCACACATTTACATTTATATATTGTACATCTGATTTAACTAAGTAATGCAAACATCAGAGATATGCAAGTGAGTGGTTATACATGTCTTTTTCTTTACTTTAAAAAACTAAATCATCACCTGTTTAATATAGATTTGTGTGATAAAACTACTACATGTTTAAATGTTGCTTTAACATTTCAAATATTTTCTGTTATACCGGTTAGGCATACTAAGCAGTTACTACTGCAAACAATTATTTTACTAAAGACAATATATGCTTCACAAGTTCAAAAAATAATAATAATCTGAATCAAATACATACTTGGCACTTACCAATGGCCAGATGAAGTCGGTGACCAAAGCACTGCATCCTCAGCCACTTCTGAATTTCCACCGCTTTGATAACGTTGCTGCCATTGTCGGTCGTTATAGCAACCAGTCCCTTTTCGTTGAGCTTCCAGTTCGTAAGTGCATCTTGCAGGGCTTCAGCTATATGCTCCCCAGTGTGGTCTTGGGGAAAATAGCTGGTCTGGAGACACGCAGTTTTCATTTCCCAGTCTTCAATAAAATGTATTGTCAAAGTCATATATGGCTCGCATGTCCTGCTTGACCATAAATCAGTTGTCAGCGCAAAATAAGTCACTTTTGCAAGCCGGTCGGAAAGCATTCGTCTGACCTCTGTGTACATTTCTGGCAGAGCTTTAGTTGAAAAGTACTTGCGACTGGGTAACTGATATCTGGGGTCAATGGTTTTAAGCAGCGTTTTAAAGCCGTCCTGTTCAAATGCTGCAACAGGAACCATATCTTTTGCGATGTGGAAAGCTACCGCCTTAGAAATATCGCACCATCTGGAACTTTTCTTTTCGTAAGGCACGCTGCGGGTAAAAGAAGCTTCCAACGAGCTTTGTTTTGGGACAGAAAACTTTTCGGGGTGCTTATTCTTCGTGGCTGAGTTTGTAGCAGACGAAGCGCAAAGTTTTAAACACTCATCGTACTGCACTTTATGGTGACGTTGTAAGTGGTGGAAGAGATTTGATGTGCTTCCACTTTTTGACACGAACGTTTTATGGCATTCTTTGCAGATAGCTTGGTTTTGCTGCTCATCGTATCTTTTAAATCCAAACCATCTCCAAATAAACAAACCAGTGTTTTTCTTTTTACAAACCAGATCGTCTTCGGATGGTCTGATCGTCACTGTGTTTTCCTCCATGTTGTCAGGCGAACTTGTGTGATGGAGTGGGAGTGGTCCGGTTCACGCGCGTTAACTGAAGCTTGAGCGGGAGAGGTTTGCATCAAACCATATCGATATAAACGATATTGTCTCATCCTGTATCGCGTTGAGAAAAAATATCGATAAATTGTCAAAACTCGGTATACCGCCCAGCCCTACTAGTGTATAGATAAACTGCCAAAAATCCTTACCCCAAATTACACAACACAAGCACTTCAAGTTGGCAATGACTAGAATTAAAGTAGTTTAATACAATTTATTTGGAACATCTATAAAAGCATTCTGGTATGCCAAATTTTGTCCAGAGTAATACTAACCACATTCCTTGATAAAAACTTAAAATAGAATACCAGCCATTCAAATTATTATGATCTTCTCCAAGCAAATCTGCACTTGAACACAAACTATGAAGGAAATGTTAGATCAAGTGTGAAATATGCACCTTCAGTAAATCCAGCACTATAATGGTTCTTGGAATCGGCAGGGAAGACCTTGGAAAGTGCTTCCCAGACCTGCAGAAGCTCTCCTGTGCAGGCCTCTTGGAAGACGATTGATGCATCTCTGTCCTCCTTTCTGGACAATTTGCTCTAAATTGATGTGCAACACCATCTTTTCTCAGCCTACTGGCCTCCCTGTCTATATCCTCCAGTCAAGGAGCTCATTTATCTGTCTTTTGCTCTGCCTTTTCTCCCTCAGCCTTTCTTTTAGATTTCACAGCTCTTTTGAAAGGTACATTAAAAGGAAGTTGAAAAGGCCCTCATGTTGACATGCACTGGGCCTTATCGAGGCTGACACTTTGCCCATATCGCCAATGTAGCTTTAATTGCATGCTTGGAGATTGAATCGATACAGTGTTTAGAGAAAGGGGGAGACTGACATTATCCAAGGAACAGTGAGGGTCGAATCTTGGCCTGAACAAGTGGATAGGACAGTTTAAATTGTACCTGTCTGTGTATTTATGCAGTCAACTGTCATCAATATTGAAAGACAAAGACTATCCCTAATGCGACTGTAAGAAGACTGCAAGAATGATAGCACATTGTATGTCTGGTCAGGAGTTATATCTTAAATCCAAAACGTATGGACAATCAGATAAGAAATCGATAAAAATCTGAAAATAATTTTATAATAAAATAAAATAAAAAGTTATAGGTAAATAATAACAATTTCAGTCCATTTCTCACCCAGTCCTATTTTACAGCTTCAGAAGACTTAAAATACAAGGAAGAATTTTGGACTACTTTTATGGTGATTTGGCATATTTGTTGAAGTTTTAAATATTACTATAATAAAGTTTAAAGATTCAGGCCCCATTCATTGCAATTGCATGGTAAAGAGCAACCACAAAATTCGTCCTTTTGTGTTCCGCTGAAGAAAGAAAGTTGGTTTGAAACAACATGAGGGTAAGTAAATTATTACAGAATTCTAACTTTTAGGTTAACTATTCTTTTAAACCTGAAGAGAGTAATTTCTGCATTGTTTACAAACAGATTTCCTGAATATTTCCCCTGATTTACATTGGCTGAACACACAGATATTGGTTGATTCAACATTGCCATGTCAGGTGGGTGGGATGCTCACACAGATCAATATATTTATAGTGCGCAACAGGGATACAATGTTAATCATTTTCGAGGAAATAAGCCTACAAATAAATTGCGTTTATTGTCTGTGCATATTAAGCTTGGATATGAGAAAGTATTTGAACATTGCTAAAAGTTACATGCTTCTGCTTTAAATCAGCATGATTGTGAAGCCTCAATTCATTTAATCATCAGCTGAAGCAAACTTGTTCTGGGATAACATCGTGCAAACCGCTTAAATACTTTTCTTCCATTCTTCCCACTTCTTTTCCCTCTACAAGCATTTTCACTCAATTAAATATCAGGGCCACTGATTCCCATGGCTGCCGTTAGTCCTGTACAAACAGCCGATCCGGTTACGGAATGTCAGAGTGCACATAAGAGCCGGCTAAAGTGTTTTACGTCTTCCTGCTTTGCCTGAGACATAAGCTGTATTTCGTAAAATGACTGGTAATCAGACAGATGTTGGAATAGAGGACAGGACGTGGACGTGTGGATATTGCTGGTTTGGTGCTGGCCTAGCTTTAGTGAAATAAAGTGATATTTTATCCCAAAATGGAAATTCTATATCATTTACGTACCCCAAATTTGTTCCAAACCTGTAAGACTTTGTCTTTTCCATTGAATAAAAGAGATGTTGGTCAGAATTTTAGCCTCAGTCACCACACACTTTCATTGCACCTTTTTTTACCCCATTCAATGAAAGGAAGTAATATGGGTTTAGATCAACATGCGGGTAAGTAAATGATGACAGAATAACAGTATATTTACTATACTGTATATTATTACATATAGTCCCAAATTTTGACTGAAATGAAAACGTCCTGTATTTAATTGGTGAAACCAAAACATAACACTGGTGACCAGTAACACCGGTCTTTTAACAGGGACATTCCTGTGTATATTGGAGTCGAGGAAACATGTACCAAATGTTTTGACTTGGAACTTTTAAGTTCAGCTTGTAACATTGGCCCCCAGACTGTGGTTTGTCCTTCAGGTGCTTAAATCCATCAGTTATCGATCTTATCTCTGTGCTTTGCTTGAAGTCAGTCTATTTTCCCTGGGGCCTAATGATTCCAGCATTAACATAAAGTGTAACTGAGTGGGCATCCATGCATCGCTAGAGCAAAGACATTTACCACATGTCACATTCAGAGTGGCAATAAGTAATCGTTTTTTATACCTCTCTTGAGGTGTGTGTTGTAGAAGGGTTACGCATTAACCCATTTTGTTCCAGACAGGCCATGCTGCCATCATTACATTAAATGCTCACTTGTCCTCTACAGTGCTCTGTCGACTGCTTTAATAGTTTCTACCTCATTTGAGCTCAAATGCTTCATGTTCTTAATTGTGGGTAATAACCCAACATTACTCCCAACATTAGTGCACATTTACCATTAAGATTAAATAGATTCATTTATCACATACAATGTGCGCAGAGCCTTTGAAGAGCTATTTTTCTGTTCACCATAGGGGTTTAATGAGTAATGCTGCAGCCGTTTGATGACATCCTCAAAGATGTGTCGAGGTAATTAATGAGAAATAAAGGCTGAGGTTTAAACTCAATGTACCTGCCTGTGAACATGTTTTTGAGTAGGTCTTACCATGATTTTGTTGTGAAGGACATGTTTCTGCATTAACATCAATCAATTAGAGTTTAGGGTTAAAGTATGATAGGCTAAGCCTCAGACCACTCATAGTTTGTCTGTTTACTGTCCATCTAAGACTTATTGCACACCCAAATAGGAAGAGCTGGATGACATCACCAGTTCCAATCAGATTGGATAACTGTTTTTTTTTTCTTTTATTATTAAAACAAATGTACAGTTTCAGAAAACTAGACTACAAGTTTTGCAGATTAGCGCCTAAATCTTTGAAGAGTTTTGAGTTTTGTTCACCATCTGTTGCTCACTTTGACGTGGTGTCGAATGAAGCGACACTAGGGGACTTCTTTGAAGGCCTCGGTTACCTCTGAACTTGAGAAAAGGCCAATGAGAAATTGGCAGACAGAGTTTGCATGTCCCTCCCCCGGACATATGGGTATAAAAGGAGGGAATCATGCGTCTGTCCATTCAGATTTCTTCTTCGGAGCCGAGCGGTTGTGCGATCAGCGAGCTGAAGTCACTTACCGTTCCACTCACCTCTGTAGAGGGTATGCTGTTGGATCTACGGCTCATATCAGCGGCTTTCTCCTTCTCTTTACGGCAGTGCAGTTTACCCCTGGGTGCTTCGACAGCGCTTCTAAAAAGAAAGTATTTTCTGTGAAAGAATTTATTTTCTCTAAAAGAGCAATATACAGCTGGCGTTGAACGTCCTTTTCAGGATGCGTCTTTATAATGATGCCCTTCTGCCCCTGTGTAGTTCCTGGATGTGGTCAATTTCTCTCCAATCCTGATGGTCACAGACACTGCCTCGTGTGTCTGGGCAGCGGTCAAACCGAGGCAGCATTTGTGGACGGTTCATGTTCTCACTGCAAGAACCTTACCATGGCAATGTTGCGGTCGCGACTGTCCTTCTTAAGGAGGAACGGCACTCCAGCCGCCCCCTGTGTCGCGCATTCTTCACATGGGATTGAGGAAGACCTGCCTGGCAATGGAGGTGATTTGGGGATGGCAGCCTTCGGGTCAGCACACCCAGTATGAGGTTGACGCCCAGATGGCCAACATGCTTGCCCAGGCCACCATCAGCGCAGGGCTGGACTGGAACTGTCCGTCCTCCCCACAGCCTTCAAGGCTAGACAATTGGTACTTCGGGTCCGGGCACCGCTCACAGCCATGCCCTCCCCCCAGTTCATTTCTTCCCTGAGGTGAATGATGAGGTGAAGAGGTCATGGAGGGCACCTTTCACTGCCAGCAACCGACCTCCTCGCTCATCTGGTCTCATTACCCTTGACAGGATATGGACAAAGCACGCATCCTTAATGCCCCTGTCTCCCAGTTCGGTCTATTCGGTGACACCGTGGAGGACTTCGCCCAGCAGTTCTAAGTGGTGAAGAGCCAGATGGAGGCCATTTCCCACATCATACCCCACCACCGTACCAGTGCGGGCCAAGCTCCCTCTGCTCGCCAAGGGCGTCCTCCTGTGGCTTCCAAAAGACAGGCAGCTCCACCCCATCCTGGGCCCAGCTCTCAGCCCCAGCGTCGAGCGTCCCAAAGGAAGCGCACGCCCCCCATCTCCCGAACGTCCTCAAGGACCCAGAAGGGTCCCAAGCGTTCCTGAGGTGGACGAGCCAGGGAACGAGACGTTTGCTCCGGAGCTGGTAGACAGACCACTCCGTCCGCCGGTGGAGGGCCCGGAGGAGAATCTTAATTTAAAGGTATTTTCTTTGCTGCACCGCCTTTGGGCTGCGGTACCGACATTCTCATTAATAGAGCAATTTCCTCTTTCCCTGTGTCAATTGGCCCGAAAATGCCATTCTCTCTGCAACTCGATGCCATACTCCAGCAGTCCTGGTACCACGCCTGGTTCACTACGCAGTGGTCAGTAAGTCCCTAGGGAAGCACAATCTGATTATCAGGTTCCTTAGAGGTGCCCGGAGGTTGAACCCTCCCAGGCCATGCCTGTTCCCCTCATGGGATCTCTCCATGGTCCTTTCAGGCCTTCAGAGACCACTAAAGCCACTAAAATCTGTCGAGCTCAAAGCCCTCTCCTTGAAGATGACCCTCCTGATCGCGCTTGCTTCCATAAAGAGGGTTGGGACCTGCAAGCGTTCTCTGTCAGCGACACCTGCCTGGAGTTCGGTACTGCAGACACCCATGTCGTCCTAAGACCGCGACCAGGCTACTTGCAAAGGATCCTACGACTTTAGATGTTCTGAGCAGTTCTTTGTCTGCTTTGGTGGACAGCAGAGAGGGAACGCTGTCTCCAAACAGAGGCTTTCCCACTGGGGCGTTGATGCCATCACACACCCGCCCTCTTGCGGATTCGAGCACACTTGACAAGAAGTGTGGCATCTTCATGGGCACTGGCCAGTGGCACCTCCCTAGTAGACAAATGCTGTCAAATGGACTGGGCAACACCCAATACCTTTATGAGATTTTACAATCACAGGGTTGAGTCAGTCTCATACCGTGTTCTCTCAGGTCCAAGCCTGTAGAACTCGGGAATGTGGAACGTCTGACCGGGTGTTCCACTTGCACATAGCGTCTTATCAATATAATTTCCCTCTGATTTTTGAGGTACTAAATTATTTAGGGTTAGGACTGTGATTTATTAGAGGAATGTTGTTCCAGAACCAACAAAGGATGTTGTCCAAGGAACAAAGTCTTACTTTGCAAAATCTCAGTCACTTTTAAAATATATATACTGGGCTTATAAAACTATTTCCAACACTGTTTCAACCTTTCCTGTCTCCTCATTTTCCTTCTGCACCTATTGTTTGGAATTTGATCATGTTGTGAGAAACAAATTCAGGTTACTCAAACAAATTTACAAAGTCACACCAGTGGATGCCTTTCGAAATATTTCTATTTCTAGCAAACTCTCAGGTGTGAAAACAGCCACATTGCTGCATTTCCGTTCAGTACACCAATCAACACTTCCAATTCCCAAACCCGCTGTACCACCTCTCATGTCTCATAACATTTCACAAAATTTAAATAATATTGCTGACAGTCACCTGTGGGGTAGATTAAACTGCAGATTGTTTTTTTTTTTTTTTTTGTGCCTTTCACCTGATAGTTTGACAGAGCTGTCTAAATACATGGTGTTCACGGCAAACCACGGAGAGAGGGATGACAGCAAACCTGTAATAGAGAAGCAAGACATTTGCAAGACATTTGTTAGTTCACAATACGGAAGTGAGAAAGAAAGAGCATTAAACCTAACTGAACATGCCAGAGATGTCTATGAGCCTCTGGGAGTAACTCTAGTTCAAAACTTTCATTAAGAATCGATATTATGATCGGTCAAATGAAGCTCGCGATGCATCGGAAAATCTATATTTTTACCCAATCCTAAATATTTGTGTGAAAAGTGAATAGCTCAGTCTGTAATTGAGTCTGTAATAATAGAACTGCAAATTTTGACATGACTTTGTATAGGCACATCAAGTGCTTCTCCTGTAAATCAGATCTTTGTTAAATAACTTATGTGTTGGATCAGAAATAAAAGGTTGACCCAATTCACTGTTCCAGTTCTAATCGCATTTCCCTCCTGAATCAGACATTTGTGAAAAAGAAAGTGTAGAGATTGAGAGGTAAATATGCATCCATTTTTTATAAAGAAAATTGCCAGGTGTAATTATTGAGATGACCTTGAGGCTGCATCATGGGAAATACCTTTTCAATATTCACCTGGATTAAATATAGAGAGCAAAGACAGAAACTGCTCCATTTTGACAGGAACACATCTTATAATGTGACACAGTGAATTTAGGTTACTCAGTTTGAGCATGAAGGCAGGACATTGAGTCAAGTCTGTGCTTTTATTAAAGAGAACACAATTTTTGCTCAACATTTGCCTATTTGTCTGTCGCTAGTTATGTCCTGGTTATGAAGCGATGTATTCCATATAGCTGCCTAACAATATACATGTTGACAGTTAATATCACTTACAAAATGACTAGCTTACCATTCAGATAACTAATTTCTCCCTTATACTGTATGTAGCACATATTCATTTTCCTCAACAATAGTCAAGGGTGTTCATCAAAAAGAGCAATCTCAAAAGACATTCCATTTTTAAAGAAAAATGAAACAGTGTTATTCTCTTCAGTATGAGTACATCAATAAAAAATATTCTTTTAAATTACTTCAAAGTCTTCAAATTGTAAGATGAATGTCATCTCTGTTTCACAAAAAATAATAGCATTTCATTTATTTTAATGCACATAGCACGCAACATGCTGATGAACTCTTTTGTATCAAATATATACTAAATATAAAAAAATCTAAAACAACAAAAGTCCACTAAATGCAACAGGATTTTGATTTTGACTATCTCATCTAAACTTGCAGCTCACTGAAATTTTAAGGTACTACCTAACAGACACTAAAACACATTCCTAACATGTTCAGGGAGAGTCATTGGCTCTGTGCCTGGAAAGTAACCCTCTGCCCCAAGTCTACAAATACACACACATAAAGTCACTCAAAGTTGCGAGCCTGGCACAAGCCCAGATTTCAAAGCCTCAAACCAGGACACATTACTTAATAATTTATCCACTCTTATACTGCATAATTTACGAATTTAGGAAAAGGTATTAATATAGAAACCACCACTAGTTAAAACATTGTAAGCTAGCTCAGAGGAGCGTGTGGATGTGTAGCTGTGAATAGAAACATTAAGGGTTTCGGTAAGGTGCTGTGATCCTTTAAGCACAGCAAATAGTACCTGAAAATAAATTCCAAAGCACAAATAAATACTCATGTAAATTTTCCTTCCTCTGCCCTCATTTAAAACATGTCATGCAAATATACAGTATAGAGCCAAAGGGGGTTTGGCTATATGTGACTTTCAAGACTTCAAAGAATTGTTATTGAGAAAATGCTTTAAATAAAGATATGTCATACTATTAACTGTTCACCTTTGATACAGGGACAGATGTGCTTAAAAATTGAAATTAATTTTACTGAAGCTGGCAGGTAGTGCATACAAATTGCCTTGAAGCACCACAACTGTGGCTATAGGTTTACAAACACTAGCTGTTCTCCAGGCATTAGGTGCGACCATCTGAGCAATTTGAAAATTGGATACCATTGTATACCATTGACCAGTGGTTCTCAACTGGTTTTAGTCCAACACTTCACCACAAAAAACACATTGTGGTCAGCACAAACCTTAAATTCATTGCATATTAACCTGTGTTTAATGTTATCTGGGGCATATATTCTTTGACCTTGCATATTTTTTCCCCCATAGTTTTCAAGAATGAGAGCATGTCACAACCTGTCTACATTTACATTTACATTTATGCATTTGGCAGACGCTTTTATCCAAAGCGACTTACAGAGCACTTATTACAGGGACAATTCCCCTGGAGCAACCTGGAGTTAAGTGCCTTGCTCAAGGACACAATGGTGGTGGCTGTGGGGTTCGAACCAGTGTCCTTCTGATTACCAGATTACCAGTTATTTGCTTAGACCACTACACCACCACCACTCTATGTCTATGTGTCTATGTGCTGACTTTGGTTACACATGTGCCACCCAGACCCACCCCGGTCCTGCTAGAAGGGAGGCTCAGAAACAAAGCGTGGCGAGTCGTGCTCACCCTCGTAAAGACTGGGGTCAGGCTCGTCGCCCTCAGAAGCCCCCAAAGCAAGACCTCAGGGAAGCAGCTCGATTGGCACATCAAGTTACTCGGTATTTCTGGCCCTGAAATACTTCCGCCAGCATTTGAGAGGCTGCCATGTCCTGGTGCGTGTGGACAACACAGCAGCAGTCTCCTACATAAATCATCAAGGAGGTCTACGTTCACGTCAGCTGAATACTCTGGCATGTCGGATTCTCCTTTGGGCCCAGGGCAAGCTCCTGTCACTCAGGGCAGTTTATATCCCTGGATGTTTGAATGTGGGAGCATATTTACGGTCCAGACAGAAAATACAGACAGGGGAGTTCATTCTGGGCCTCTTCGCCTCTCAACAGACAGCGCAATGTGCCCTCTACTTCTCTCTGAGTCACCCAGCCCCCCTGGGTATGGACGTGATGGCACATACATGGCCCAGAATGCGTCTGTATGCGTTTCCCCTGGTTTCTCTGCTCCCGGGAGTCTTGGCCAGAGTTTGCCAGCAAGGGTCCTGCCTCTTACTGATAGCGCCGCTCTGGCCGAACAGGGTATGGTTCTTGGAGATAATGTCTCTCCTCAACGGCTCGCCTTGGCCGATTCTGGACAGGAGGGACCTTCTGTCTCAGGCACAGGGGACAATATTTCATCCCTGGCCCGAGCTGTGGAACCTTCATGTTTGGCCCCTGAAGGGTATCAACTGAGGGACACTGGGTTTTCACCTGAGGTTATCAAGACCAATTTAATTGCTAGGGCTCCCTCTACCAGAAGGATCTATGACAATAAATGGGGTGTCTTTGAAAGATGATGCAGTGCACATAAAGCAGATCCAGTTAATTGCCAGATTGTTTCAGTTCTGGACTTTCTGCAGGAAAAATAGTCAGCAGGCATATGCCCCGTCACTCTCAGGGTCTATGTGGCCGCCATTTCGGCTTGCCACGCCTTGATGGACGGGGTGCCGTTGGGGAGACATCCTCTACTCACTCGCTTCATTCGTGGAGCTATGCGACTGAGGCCTCCTGCTAGGACCAGGACCCCTTCATGGACTTAGAAATAGTCCTTGAAGGTCTAGTTGAGACCCCCTTCGAACCTCTAGTGTCAGCGTCTGATGAACTTCTGACTCTCCAGATGGTTTTTCTTATGGCGACGACCTCTCTAAAGCAAATTGGGGATCTACAGGCTCTGTCTGTCTTGCCAGCCTGTTTAGATTTTGCCCCAGGAATGGCTAAAGTGATTTTGCACCCTTATCCTGACTACGTGCATAATGTGCCTTTCTCGACCTTACATCCAGTCACTCTCGAAGCCTTCTTTTTTGCCACTCTCGAAGCCTTCTTCTTGCCATTTACAATGCCGGCGCAGGAAAGACTTCACAGACTTTGTCCAGTCTGTGCCCTTCAGACTTATGTCCACCGCACTAGCCAATGGCGTAAGTCAGGGCAACTATTAGTTTGCCATGGGGGCCGCAAAAGGGGGGCGGCCACCACCAAGCAGATTATGTCGCATTGGGTGAGGGACGCTATTGCCCTGGCCTACGAGGCGTGCGGTCAAGCTTTTCCAGTAGGTATCCGGGCTCACTCTACCAGAGGGGTCGCCTCCTCTAAAGCCTTGGCAGGCTGGTCCTCTCCGTACACATTCCTTAGATTTTATAGTTTGGATGTTCATGCCACTCCAGGCTCTTATGTCCTTGAGTCGACATCACAAGCGCATGTCTGAGACCTCTCACGCTCTTGTGAGCACACTACACAACCGTATTTTTTTTTTTTTTGTGGTGGGCATGGATGTAATGTAATGATGATTAAGAGATATAGCTCAATACCTTGTTTTATCACATTTTCAACACACATTTTATACATGATTTTTCTATTAAATAATATGTACAATAAAAGTCACATTTCTTCCATTCAGTAAATACTCAATTAAATATATCAGTAGCTATATAAACGTTATTGTTACTTTTACGCTATCAAAATCAGAAAATATATAAAATCAAAAGTTTAGTGCATCAGAACATGAAGGCAGCCATATTGGAAATTAAATTACAAGGTCTTCTACTTCCTGAAGAGCACAGAAACTTTCATTAGGAGGCATAGACATCTAGTACATTGCATGCAACAGGTTTTTCCAGCCAGGTTTCCTGTTGGTTCCTGTTTTCCAGCCAGGTTTCGGTGATCATGTTGATGATATAGAGGCTTTATAAGTCATGCTTTAAAAATGATCCGAGCGCTGTTAAATGCTTAAAAAAATTATAATAATTAGAAACAGGTAAGGCTCTATAAGATGACTGGGGGCCTTGTCTAGGCTTTGGGGCCCACATATTTAAGTATATATAAACATTTTGTATTTATTTTTTAAAGTTGATGGGTCACGAGACCTTGCATCCCCCCTAAAATAAACACCAACAGAACTTTGACGCAAACCGTAGTTTGATTCCAACTGTTCAGCGATTACTTTCTTCTCAAATTACATTATTTCAATGCAAATCAATATTTTATGTCCATGTATTTATTTATTTGTTAGTAGCCATGTAATTAGCAGGATAATGTACAGTCAGCAAGTTGTTATCACAAAATAACCCCCTTTAGGGTGATACAAGACTCCACCGCTTTGCATCAGGATCACCCAGATCACCCTATCAGAGTTTATTGTGCAATAACAACTGGCTGACTGTACATTATTGCTTACTAAGTATTGCCATGTTACGGTATCGTGACCATTTAAAAAGTCTGGAAGTTGAGCAATCTTAATTTCGGCTCACTTTAATTGCCCCTTTCTATGCAGTAGGGCATTTATTTGCTGCACTCTTTCCATTAGCTCGCATTCTTAATCCATTCGTGTCACTCTGAATCTGAATGAGTGACAGAAGAGGGTTGGAGAGGTAGAAAGACATGCCATAATAAATGACAGACACAAACGGATTAATGGACAGAGAGACAGAGACGGAGAGACAAGCAAGGAAAGAGCCCAGGTACTGTCATTTTGAAAAGGGTGCAAAAATCTTAAAATACTGCACTTGCCCTGTTAAAACACAGGTAATTCACAAGAAAAAAGATGCACTGTCAGGGTTGTTGTCCTTATCCTTTCATCTCATCTTTTCCTCCTGTCATCGAGTCTTTATGCGCATCTCATTGGTTAAATGGGCTCTGATGGTTTCTCCAATGTGCCTGACCCTGCTGTTTTGTTTTCTGTGCACAACAGCCGTTTTTGTGTGAGTGGTAATTAAAATAGTGAACATCTGTAATTTATGACTGCCTGTTCCTTACTGCAACAAAAGCCCAACAGCAAGGCCAGTGTTGCATATGTTAACTGTTATTTCAAAAATTCCTTCTTTCCCTCCCTTACACACACATAACCTTGTATGTATCCTTGTGGGGACTTCCACTTCATATTTACAGTATTGTTTTGAAAAAAGATAATTACTATCACTCATACTTATGGTTCTACACCCATAACCTACAGTATTAAATGTGTAACTCATCCCATACCATTTACCCTATGGACATGAATGATACCTCAAATCATGTGGCTTCTTGGGGAGAGATGTGCTATTAAGGCTCAATCACATTTACCCTTTGCTCTGAAAAATTCTGCAGGCAAAGGCACGGGCAAGGGGACCTGGGTAGCTCAGCGAGTAAAGATGCTGACTACCACCCCTGGAGTCGCGAGTTTGAAACAAAGGACTCCAGCCAGGTCTACTAAGCAACCAAATTGGCCCAGTTGCTAGGTAGGGTAGATTCACATGGGGTAACCTCCTCGCAGTCACTATAATGTGGTTCGCTCTCGGTTGGGCGCATGGTGAGTTGTCCATGGATGCCGCGGAGAATAATGTAAAGCCTCCACACGCGCTTTGTCTCTGTGGTAACACACTCAACCAGCCATGTGATAAGATGCGCGGATTGATGGTCTCAGACGCGGAGGCAACTGAGATGCTTCCTCTGCCACCCGGATTTAGGCAAGTCACAACACCACCACGAGGACTTAGAGTGCATTGGGAATTGGGCATTCCAAATTGGGGAGAAAAAGAGGAGAGAAAATATGAAAATTAAGCAGGTGTGAAACCCCTAAAAACTAATTGTCAATCTGCCTATATTTTATACTGTGTTTTATACTCTGGGAAAGTGAATGATTTTCTCAATGATTTTCTCATCCATTGTAAATATTTAGTTTAGCTACTTACAAAGAACTGCCCACATTGCGGTCACTGCCAAACCAAGCAACTTACTATTGGTCAACACTGCAAATTTGTGAGTAAAATTTCACCAAACTTAAACCCCATGCAAAATTTGCATTGGGAAACTTCTTCGCCACTGGAAGTCCATCAGGTAAAATTTAATTTGTGTGGATTACCATTGAGATGAAGGTAGATGTGACCGAGCCTTTACCATAATAACCAAACAGATTGCATTTCTTGCCTGGCAGCAATAATGTAGTTGAACAAAAATCACATATACTTGCATTGAACAAGCAACTCAAGTCATACAGTTTCTAGAGAACTTATCTAGAACACTTGGGGTTGGCTCATTAGACTTGGTTCAGTGAGCAACCATCCAGCAAACACCCTAGCTACCACATACTATAGCAATGACACAGAGCTCTCTAGCAACCTCAGAGCAATGCTGTAAAATCACCCAGAAGAACATGTATAGACAATATTTTTTTTTTTTTAAATGTGAAGATAATAATTACTGTAAAGACTAACACCAATTCTAGAACTACCATTCAACATTTGGCTTTAATGAAACTTTCTAGATATGACCAAAAGCTTATTTTTGAAGTTAGGTTGACCATGTTTTGCAAAAGCATACGCCTGCCAATTTGAATACCATCAAAATTATTCAAGCACTTTATTCTGGAATACGTCTTTATTCCAAGTTCCATGCACACACACACCTGGGTAAAGTTGAAGTGAATTGCTCTGTAAAAGACAGTAGCAGGGTAACTTTACTGTTAATTTAAGCTGTTAATTAGATTAAAATGTTATGCGTCAGTAAGCAGTGCAAAGTTATTGTTTTTTTGTTTTTTTACTACCATTTAATCAGAATAATAGACAGTGAAAACTCAGAAAAACGTAAAGTGGAGTGAAAATGGGCCAATCAAAAACAGTGACTTGCTCTCTCTTCCAGCAACCACATGTCCCTTGCAGCTGTGCAGTGAGCGATAGCAGAGAAACTCCCAAGACATTTGTCAGCGCTGCATTTGCTACCCAACTAATAAGAACTGTCAACACAGAGTCCACTCATAGCAGTCCACTCACTTTGATGAGCCAAGCAACTGATAAGAGGAATTTCCAGAGAAGGAAATAGAGAGAGTATGTTTGTGATGAGACCCACTGTGGACCCTGTTGCCCTTTGATGGGTAATGTGGACTCTCTTCTTTGAAGAAAAAACAAAACAACAACAACACAAAAATAAAAATGGAGGTCTTCTTCTGAAGAGCCAGACATCTCCTCCTTTGAAGAGCTGGAATGGAGTTTCCTTTCCAGACCAGTATGGACAGAAGCACTCTGAGAGTGACAATGAGATCTGAGAGGTTATTTGTACAGGGTGCTGGTCTGGAGCGATGACAGCAGACACACTGACCTGGAACTGGCTTTGGTGTGTCTCTGGTTGTTCTAAGCTGAATAATAAAAACAGTTCCAAGACCAGCAGTAAAAAGGAGACTTCAACCCCCAAAAAACTGCTTCAAATGCTTAGAACACTTAAGCCACACTTTATAATGTATGAATGTCATTGAATGAGAAAACAAAATATCAAGCCAAGTGGCGTTTATTTAAAAGAAACATAGCACAATCTTTTTTTTTAGGTTTTAAATGTTAAATCAATAGAGACAGAAAAAAATCTGTATTTACACAAAGTATTTGGGCACTATCACACCAAGTGAAATCTGCCATTCATTTTCAGAATCATTTTTGCAATGACTTAAACAACTGGTGACAAAGAAATTTTAGTGGATATATTAACTTAATTTACAGATGTTCTAACAAAGTGACCATATCGTTTGGTTACGTATGTAACCTCCGTTCCCCGAGGGAGGGAACGACACATTGTGTCGGAGAAGCGACACTAGGGGTCTCTCTTGAGCGCCGATATCTACCTCTGATCTATGAAAAAAGGCCAATGAGAGTTGGCAGCCGGTATTTGCATGTCCCGCCCCCGGACATACAGGTATTTAAGCGGCGGAAATACGGGAGTTCATTCAGGATTTTTCTGAGGAGCCGGAAATGGTCCGGCCACAACAGTGGCTCAGTTCAGCGACATGGCGGAGGAAAGACACAACGTGTCGTCCCCTCCCTCGGGGAACGGAGGTTACATACGTAACCAAACATTCCCCTTCTGTCGCTCTCTCCACGTTGTGTCGGAGAAGCGACACTAGGGGACCCATTCCAATCTTGCCATGCGCTGAACCGTGTACGTGAACCGCCCGATACAGAGGCGGGCAGGGATTTCATCCAGTGCCGCGCATCGTCTGTACCTGGCTGCACGTACCCTTCCCCAATGCCCCATAAGAACATCGGAATCCTTCTAGTTACCCTGGGAGGGAACAAGGCGATGTTTGCCAACATGGGAACGGGCCAGCCTGGCTGGGCCTCTTTCTCTCTATGTTTCTCGCATAGAGCAATCATGGCCGGGGCCCTTACACGCATATAGGGAAGGGGTCTTACCCAGACCCTGCGGAGACCACACCTGCCCTTTTTCTTGGGGAGGAAAAGTGGTAGACACGTCACACGGCCGTCTTAGGGCTCGTGTGGAAAGTATGGTGCGGTGGTAGATCCAGCCTCGAAGGGGGAGTTGCTACAGCACGGCGACCGGGCAGCTGTAACTGCCTAAGGGAGACACGGGGTCCGCTCGTAAGGGGACAGAACCGTGGAATTTACACACAGGGGAGTCCGAGCAGGAGGCCTTACCTGTGGAGCACCTATACCAGTACAGGGTAGCCATCAGGGTACCCGCAGTGGCCTGGGTCGGCGAGTTCCTCCGCTGAACCGCGGACCCGGAGGGCTGGGGAGGAATCAACCAGGGTCCCGACTCGGAGTGGGGCGCCCTGGGAAGAAGGCGCACTACTTTACCTTGATGTCAGGAAAAGGGCACTGGGCACAAGCGATCCACCCGGCCGGTCGGTCTACGTATTACCGAGTTCTACGGGCTCGGACCTGACAAAACACGAGATGCAACCGACTCAACGCGGAGGTTGTAAAACCTTGCGAAGGTGTTGGGTGTTGCCCAACCTGTGGCTCTACAGATGTCTGCTAGGGAGGTGCCCTTGCCCACGAGGACGCAACACCCCTTGTTGAGTGAGCTCAGACCCGCAAGGGTAGGGGCACAGCCTGGGTGTGATAAGCCAGTGTGATGGCGTCGACAACCCAGTGGGCGAGCCTCTGTTTGGAGACGGCATTCCCTTTCTGCCGTCCCCCAAAGCAGACAAAGAGCTGCTCAGAGTGTCTGGTGCTCTGTGTGCGGTCCAGGTAAATGCGCAGGGCGTGCACTGGATATAGCAACGAAAGGGCTAGGTCTGCCTCCTCCCAGGGCAGCGCTTGCAGGTTCACTACCTGATCTCGGAAGGGTGTGGTAGGAACCTTGGGCACATAGCCCGATCGCGGTCTTAGGATCACAGACGTATCCGCCGGACCGAACTCCAGGCAAGTGTCGCTGACAGAGAACGCTTGCAGGTCCCCGACCCTCTTGATAGAGGCGAGCGCGATCAGCAGGGCCGTCTTAAGAGAGAGGGCCCTGAGTCCAATCAGGGTCTACCTGGGCCTTGCCAAACCATTCCCAAATCAGCTGGACCGACTGGGGGTGAAGCCTCCACTCCCCGCCGGGCAGGCGTTGTCGTGATAGTGCGTCCGCTACAACGTTGAGCTTGTCGGGGATGTGAGTGGCACGCAGCGACTTGAGTCGCTGCTGGCTCCATAGGAGGAGACGGCGGGTGAGTTGCGACATGTGGCGGGAGCGTACGCCGCCTTGGCGATTTATGTACGCCACCACCGTGGTGCTGTCCGATCTCACGAGGACATGTTTGTCCCGAACTAACGGGAGGAACTTCCTGAGAGCAAGAAGGACGGTCAGCAACTCCAGGCAATTGATGTGCCAACGCAGCGGGGCCCTTTTCCAATGGCCCGCTGCTGCGTGCCCACTGCACACGGCACCCCACCAGGACCGGGAGGCGTCGGTTGTGACCAGAACGCGTCGGGACACCTGCTGCAGGGGCACTCCTGCCCGTAAAAAGCAGAGGTCTGTCCAGGGTCGGAGTGTTTTGATGCAGGCGTGGATGATCCTTACCCGATGCGTGCCGTGGTGCCATGCTTGTCTCGGGACTCAAGTCTGGAGCCAGTGCTGGAGTGGTCTCATATGCATCAACCCCAGCGGCGCGACCGCCGCGGAGGACGCCATATGCCCCAGGAGCCTCTGGAAAAGTTTTAGAGGGACCACTGTGCCTGGCTTGAAGGAAGCGAGGCAGTCCAGCACCGACTGAGCATGCTCGCTCGTGAGACGTGCTGTCATTGAGACTGAGTCTAACTCCAACCCGAGAAAAGAGATGCTCTGAACCGGAGTGAGCTTGCTCTTTTCCCAGTTGACCTGAAGCCCCAAGCGGCTGAGGTGCCGGAGCACCTGGTCTCTGTGTGCATAGTAACTCTCGAGAGTGTGCTAGGATGAGCCAGTCGTCGAGGTAGTTGAGAATGCGGATGCCGGCTACTCGTAGCGGGGCAAAGGCCGCCTCTGCGACCTTCGTGAGGACGCGAGGGGACAGAGACCGGCCAAAGGGGAGGACTTTGTACTGAAACGCCTGGCCGTCGAACGCGAACCGTAAGAAGGGTCGGTGTCGTGGCAGAATTGAGACGTGGAAGTACGCGTCCTTCAGGTCTACCGCTGCGAACCAATCTAGATGCTGAACACCAGCCAGAATATTTCTCTGCGTGAGCATTTTGAACGGGAGTTATAACAAGGCCCGATTGAAAACTTGCAGGTCCAGGATTGGTCGTAAGCCGCCGCCTTTCTTGGGTACAATGAAGTAAGGGCTGTAGAAACCCTTCCTCATTTCGTTTGGAGGGACGGGCTCCACCGTGCCCTTGGCTAAGAGGGTCGCGATTTCCGTGCGCAGGGAACTGGCATGCTCACCGTGCACTGCAGAAAAGCGGACGCCCCTGAAGGGGGGCGGGAGCCGGGCAAACTGAATTGCGTAACCGAGTCGAATGGTCCGGTGCAGCCAGCGTGATGCGTTGGGAAGCGAAAGCCACGCTTCCCAGATCTGCGCTAGGAGCACCAAAGGGACGAGTATTTTGGACATACCCGGTGGGGCCTCGCAGCGGGGCGGAACAGGTAGTGCAGCGTCGGGTGGCTTCGTTGCAGCCTGAGGCTAAGGTGCTGAGAATAGACTCAAAGCACTTACCTTGCTCCACGCACCCGGCAGGGGGCGGGTTCGTGACTGAGGAGGAGGTCTGATGCTGGCGTCCTCTGGACTCATCTGAACCGGCCGGCCGGGGGACAGTCGTGGGCAGGCGGAAGGCGGGATCGCCGTGTCCGGTGTACCGGGACTGTCGTAATCTGAAAGCAGATTGCCGTGAGAACGGCATTTGCGGGCCAGGTGATCCAGAGGCAAAGGAAATAGCTCTTTTATTGAGAATGTGGGTACCACAGCCCCCATCAGGGGGTGTGGCAAATGAAAAAACAAAGGATTCTCCTCCCGGCCCTCCACCGGGGGACGGAGCGGTCTTACCACCTCGGAGCTAACGTCTTCGGCTCTGGGTCGGCTGTCTCAGGAACGCTTGGGAGCCTTCCGGGTCCTAGAGGGGGTTCGTGAGACAGGGGGCGTGCGCCGCCTGCGGGGTGCTCGACGCTGGGGCTGAGAGCTGGGCCCGGGTTGAGGCGGAGCAGGAGCTGGTTTCTTCGCCGCAAGGGGACGCCCTCGATGAGCAGACGGGGCAGGGCCCGTAGCGGCAGGTGTGCGGTGGGGCATGATGTGAGAGATGGCCTCCGTCTGCTTTTTCACCGCGGAGAACTGTTGGGCGAAGTCCTCGACGGTGTCGCCGAAAAGGCCAATCTGAGAGACAGGTGCGTCCAGGAAGCGGTTCTTGTCGGCCTCACACATCTCGACCAGATTGAGCCAGAGATGGCATTCCTGGACCACAAGGGTGGCCATCGCCTGTCCGAGTGCCTGCGCTGTGGCCTTCGTCGCTCTCAGGGCGAGGTCGGTCGCTGAGCGCAGTTCCTGCAGCACATCAGGATCAGGTCCACCCCCGTGCATGTTTCTGAGTGCGTTGGCCTGGTGGACTTGCAGGAGGGCCATCGCATGCAGGGCGGAGGCAGCGCATCCAGCCACACTGTAGGCCTTTGCGTTGAGTGAGGATGTTGTCCTACAGGGCTTGGATGGGAGTACGGGGCGGCCACGCCAGGAGGTAGGGCTACCGGGGCATAGATGGTACGCAACTGCCCTGTCGACCTGGGGAATCGCCCCGTATCCGTGGCGCTCTCCGCCGTTGAGGGTGGTGAGAGTGGAGCGGGTGGCACCTAGACGGGCGGAGAGCGGGGCTCTCCACGTAGACGTCAGCTCGTCATGCACCTCCGGGAAAAACGGGACCGGGGGGATGCGAGGCCGCGAACGGCGCTGCCCCCAGGAACCAGTCATCCAACCGTGAAGGCTGTGGGGAGGATGGAGGTTTCCAATCCAACCCCACGCTCACGGCGGCCCGGGAAAGCATGTCAGACATCTAAGCGTCGGCCTCAGCCTGGGCCTGCTGGCCCGAAGGCGGCAGTCCAGGGGAGTCCTCGGCATCAGACATCACACTCTCCGATGCAGCGGCGAGCTCATCTGCTTCGGGCTCAGGAGGATAGACAGCCAGGCCGTGAGGCGACCCGCTATCGCCGCGAGCATGGACGGGGACCAGCGAGCGTGTCGGGGAACGGGAGGTTCGCGGGGGGCTACCCGGCGAAACTGCACCCGCTGCCGCCCCCAAATCGCCCCCAGCGCCAACCGCATCGTCCTCAATAAGAAGGAGCAATGCGGGGTGCAGCTGGGGTGGCTTGCTTTCTGTTGAAAGCAAGCCGCGACCGGCAACGTGGTCATGGTCATGTTCTCGCAGTGAGAACATGAACCATCCACAAACGCCGCCTCGGTGTGATCGCGGCCCAAACACACGAGACAGCGCCTGTGGCCGTCTGAAGTGGAGAGGCTTCTACCGCATCCAGGAACAACACAGGGGCGGAAGGGCATCTTGAAAAAGACGCGTCCTGAAAAGGACGTTCAACGCCGCTATGTTTTGCTCTTTTAGAGAAATTACTCTTTTAATAGAAATTTGCTCTTTTAAATACACAATATGTGTGTGTGTCTGCGCTGTCGAAGCGCTCAGGGGCAACAATGCACGCCGTGCAATGTGAAGGAGAAAGCCGCTGTTGTGCGCCGTCAAGATCCAACAGCATGCAGATCGTCAGAGGAAACAGGAACATTTATAGTGGTGTGTAAACTCGCAGCAAACTGCAGACAGACCATCGGCTCCGAAGAAATTTTCTGAATGAACTCCCGTATTTGTCCGGGGGCGGGACATGCAAATACCGGCTGCCAACTCTCATTGGCCTTTTTTCATAGATCAGAGGTGGATATCGGCGCTCAAGAGAGACCCATAGTGTCGCTTCTCCGACACAACGTGGAGAGAGCGACAGAAGGGGAAGTGTAGTTTATTACATTATCTATGGACATGTTCCACTAATGTTTAACGTTTATTATCCAATTACATTTTGTTACATTTTTAACAGCAAAAAAGGGTTTAAAAGTGTGCTTGTGATGTCGTTCTTTAAAACAAATGGCATTTGAATTAAAATGTTGCTATCTAATGCAATGTCATTCATATATGCAGGATGACTTATGTGTCCAAATACCTTGGGGCCACTGTAGTTTTGGCCTCTGATGTGTTTTGGTGTCACAGTATAACCACAAATGGCTAAACTACTTCAGCTTCCAATTAGGATCTTGTGTCACAGCGTTGACAGGTGAAGGATATAAGTTTTATCTAACTTCTCTTTCTATCATAGAAAGTGAGAGTGTGTGAGAATGTGAGAGGTAAAAGACAGGAGAGGTTGTTAAGTGGTGACAGCCGCTGTCATAGGATGATGGAAAAATGCAGGACACATGGTACAGTGGTACTGCTCTTTAAGGGATCTATACAGAAGTTATATGTCGACGGCTGTGAGAGAGCATACATATTACATATGTCTGTGCATGCTCAAGACTGACATAGTTCATGGGTTTAGTGGCTGTTACAAATATTACATTACACATTCATAGCTTTGATTTTCTATTTGCTGTCTTCTGAAGGTTTTGTTTCCACATGCCTTAAATAATGCCAAATAAATTAAATTTTATTTAGTTTTCACTCATATTACATTCCAGACACCATTTTGATTAAATAAATTGAATAAACCAACAAGTGATTTTACAACAGTAAGGGCTATTTTTTGCTGCTTTGAAACAATCTGTGTTGTGAAAACTTAAAAATTACGACTTTTAGGCACGGCTCAAAACAGATTGACCAAACCCTCTGAAAACCTCATAGCTGTGGTAAAATCACTGTAACACCCAGACTTGAATGGCTTATTACTTTGATAAAATGGTGGCAAAATGTTGAAATACACCAATTGTCAATTAATTATTATAATTATGAGTAAAAATTGTAAAAATAAGCAATTCTTCTGCCAAGTAATATAGTTTGCAGGCCAAGATATGCCAAGCAATGCAGCATTTTGGCACATATATATAGATTTCAATAGATGTGTGGCTACCTACAACCCCAATTCTGAAAAAAGTTGGGACAGTATGGAAAATGCTAATAAAAACAAAAAGCAGTCATTAGTAAATTCTATTCACCCTGTACTATATTGAAAGCACTACAACAACACATTATTTGATGTTTCACCTTGTGAATTACATTTTATTTTGAAAATATACACTAATTTCAAATCAGATGATTGCAACAAGCTCAAGTTGGGACTTTCGAGTGTTTACCACTGTGTAAAATCACAATTTCTTCTAATAATGCTTATAAAGACACAAGTTTGTTAACCTGTTTCTGAGAGACCCCTTGTTTTGAGCACAAGCTTAAAAGGACATACTTAAAATGCAATGGCTGTAGTTTATCCCCACATTGAAATACAGGCCTATTTGTGGTCTCTTTTGAAAGTAGACACTTGGAAGTTTATTGATATTAAGTCATGAATATTAATATGAAACAATATATGACTTGTTGATGCATAGAAACATAATGGTGCAAAGCCACAAGGGTGATAATGTTCTATTTCAAACTTGAGGATGATAACTTTAAAACTCTTAGTTATATGAATCATTTTCCAAGACCATGTCTTGTGATTCTGGCCACAAATAGGATTAGCATTAGCACCTAAATACAGAATAGTAAATATTATAAAATAAACATTGTCTTGTGCATATATTTTACATCCAATCATAATTTAGTAGTTGTAGCAGTGTGTATTAATGAGCCCATGTGTATTCCAATCATATAATGATTATTTGCAGGTGAAGATGATAGAAGGTGTACAGCTCTTCTGGAATTACAGCAACAAAACTGTCAATAATCATACACAAATACCAGAGACTGCATGAAAATAATAGACAAACCATATATTTTTGTAATCTTCTATTTAGTTACAATAAGTCTCAGCTGTCAACTGATTTGTTTTATGCTTGATACTTAATTGATCCTACTAAGGTATGGGATGGGGAAGTCCCTGTCATGTGGGCACTGAGATATGGTGTTATTTTTTCCCCCACCTGTATTCTGGAAGGTCCCACCTCCTGCATAAGGCAAGGCAAGGCAAGGCAAGTTTATTTATATAGCACATTTCATACACAATGGTAATTCAAAGTGCTTTACATAGAAGAGATTAAAATAAGAATAAAAAATAATAATAATTGAAACAGTTTAGAATAAAATAAAATAAAATAAAATACAGTACAAACAGTCGGACACACAGTGGCACAGTGCTCATTCAGTAAATGCACAGCTAAACAGATGTGTTTTGAGTCTGGATTTGAATGTGACTAATGAAGAAGCACATCTGATCTCTTCTGGAAGCTGGTTCCAGCTGCGGCTGGCATAATAGCTAAAAGCAGACTCTCCTTGCTTAGAGTGAACCCTTGGTATTTCTAGCTGATGTGATCCTAATGATCTGAGTGATCTGTTGGGTTTATATTCAGTGAGCATATCTGCAATATATTGAGGTCCTAGCCCACTGAGTGATTTATATACCAGTAATAATACTTTAAAATCAATCCTAAATGTAACTGGGAGCCAGTGTAAAGACCTGAGGACTGGTGTGATATGTTCATATTTTCTGGTTCTGCTCAGAATCCTGGCAGCAGCGTTCTGTATGAGCTGCAACTGTCTTATGGTCTTTTTGGGAAGGCCAGTGAGGAGTCCATTACAATAATCCACCCTGCTGGTGATGAAAGCATGCACAAGTTTCTCTAGGTCTTGACTGGAAACAAAGCATCTAATTCTTGCAATATTTTTCAGATGATAGTATGCTGATTTAGTTATTGCTTTGACATGACTACTGAAACTAAGGTCTGACTGTAGAGACACACCAAGATTCCTGACTTGATTTTTAGTTGTTTGACCCCTAAGCGTCAAGGTATGCATTCACCTTGAGAACGTCATCTTTGTTTCCAAACACAATGACTTCAGTTTTGTCTTTGTTTAACTGAAGAAAGTTTTGGCACATCCAACTGTTAACTTCATCAATGCATTGGCACAGGGAGTCAATGGGGCTGTAATCGTTAGGTGATAGGGCTAAGTAGATCTGTGTGTCGTCTGCATAGCTGTGGTAAGCAATTTGGTTCTTTTTCATTATTTGGCTCATTGGGAGCATATACAGGTTGAACAGGAGTGGCGCAAGAATTGAGCCTTGAGGGACTCCGCATGTCATGGACGTCCACTCAGACTTATGGTCTCCTATACTCACATAATAACCTCTCCCTTCTAAGTATGACCTGAACCATTTTAGGACCATCCCAGAAAGCCCCACCCAGTTTTCCAGCCTGTCAAGAAGCATGTTGTGATCGACAGTGTCAAATGCAGCACTGAGGTTGAGTAGTACCAGTACTGATAATTTGCCTGTATCAGTATTTAAGCGAATATCGTTTATTATCTTTATGAGCGCTGTCTCTGTGCTGTGATGCGATCGGAAACCAGATTGAAAATTGTTAAAGTATCCATTTGAGTTCAAGAATTTGTTCAGCTGATTGAAGACAACTTTTTCAATGATCTTGCCTATGAAAGGAAGATTTGAGATCGGTCTATAGTTGCTTAATATGGTCTTATCCAGATTGCTCTTTTTCAAGAGGGGCTTGACAACTGCAGTTTTCAGGGAGTTTGGAAAACTCCCAGAGAGAAGTGAAGAGTTTATCACTTCTAGGAGATCTGCTTCTAAACAGTTGAACACACTTTTAAAAAAAGATGTGGGAAGTGCATCAATGGCGCAGGTTGATGTTTTAAGGTGCTGTACGGTTTCTTCCAAAATTTTGCCATCAATTTTTTTGAAATCAGACATAGTAACTACTTTCTCAGGTTGTAGTTTGATTTGACTGACCGCAGCACAACTCAAGGATGTGCTGATCACCTTTCTGATATTATTGATTTTTTCAGAGAAGAAAGAAGCAAACTCACTGCACTTGCTGTCTGAGAGCATTTCACTGGTAATCTGGCTTGGGGGGTTTGTCAGTCTCTCTACAGTCGCAAAAAGAGTGCGTGTGTTGTTTAAGTTGCTGTTTATAATATTCGAGAAGAAAGTCTGTCTAGCTTTGCCTAGTTCCATATTAAAAGCATGGATGCTGTCTTTGTAGATGTTATAATGGACTACAAGTTTTGTCTTCCGCCACATGCGCTCTGCTTTTCTGCATTGTCTTTTCATATTTTGCACTGCTTTTGAGTTTCTCCAAGGTGCTTTTTGTCTTCCACTCTTCTTCCTTACTTTCACAGGAGCAATATCATCAATTACACTTTTAACTTTTGAGTTAAAAGAATCAAGGAGAAAATCAACAGAGTCAGCAGATATACTTGGTGTTAAAGATATAGCCTTCATAAATAGTACACTAGTGTTCTCATTTAAGCATCTCTTCTTGACAGACACAGATCTAGCTTCAATGGCAGAAGAGATCAATATATCAAAGAAAACACAGAAATGATCAGACAGTGCTACATCCTTAATAACAATCGATGAAATGTTTAGACCCTTACTGATAAGTAAATCTAGAGTGTGTCCATGATTGTGTGTGGGTCCATGTACATGCTGAGTCAGATCAAATGTTTTTAAAACAGTTATGATTTCTTTTGTCATATTGTTTTCTGCATTATCTATGTGAATGTTAAAGAATCCAGCAATGGCAAAACAGTCAAACTCTGAGGTAATTGTTGATAACAGTTCAGTAAAATCCTCAGCAAAGGCTGGAGAGTATTTTGGAGGCCTGTAAATAATGATAAGTAAAATGCGTGGAGCACCTTTTAACACACTACCCAGATATTCGAAAGACGGGTAAATCCCAAATGATATTTGCTTACATTGATAGACATCTTTAAAGAGAGCAGCTAAACCCCCACCTCTCCTACCTTCTCTGCAGACACTCAATAAGTAAAGTTAGGAGGGGATGTTTCATTAAGGACTGTTGCACTACAGCTGTCTTCTAGCCAAGTTTCATTTAGAAACATAAAATCCAGGTTGTATGTGCTTATTAAGTCATTGACTAGAAGTGATTTATTTTTAAGTGAGCGGATGTTTAAAAGTGCTAACTTAACAGTTTTTGTCCCCACAGCAATCTTAGTTTGGCGTGTAATAGGCACCAGATTAGATGGGTTTGCTGTACGGCTTTTGAAGGCCTTAGACTTTCTATGATGTAATCGAACAGCAATAGAGAAAGATACAGGCACACTGGGTTCCCGCTTGTTTTGTAAACATTTGAGAAAGTTACTGTTATCATAGCGGGGACCCAACACATATCACTGAGAGCTGGTATCAGTTGTTTTTGGTTCACCTCGAGCAGATGGAGGAGGGTGTGAGCCCTGCCATTGTGGCAGAGGTCGAAGAGCTTTCACAGGAGGAGGGGGAGGGCGAGCTGGGCCCGCAGGTGCTTGAGGGGCCTGACGTTTTTTGCTTGATATCTGGGGGCTTGCAGCAAAACAGTGGGATAGTTTGGTTCCAGCATACACCAGTTCTTCCATTTTCTCTGAGAAACACAGATGTGGAGATGCTGGAGAGAGGGATAACGTGTCTGGTGAGAGGGGCTGTAATATGCTGTCCTGGTTTCCCTGGATGTTTTCCAGAAAGTCGTCCTTGGGTGCTGAATCTTGGAGCAGTTCTAATATGTCACAGTCCGTCTGTGGTGAACTTTGTGGGCAGGGCTCAGATGAGATTGTGTCCATGAGCAGAAATTGTTGTGGCTGAGTGGTGTTATCATTGTCCTTGTGTGATTTGTCAACTGCATGTCCATTCAGGTGCTGAAGTGAAGTCCTGTGGTCATTCATACTGTGTCCAGGTGTGTGTGTGCCATTCAGATTGAGTGGATTGGCACACACTGCAGAAGGATGATTGAGGGAGAAGTAGATATTGTCCTTTAGCACTCTTGAACCAAGTTTGTTTGGGTGGTGGCCATCCTGTCGAAACAGTTGCCTCTGACTCCAGAAAAGATTGAAGTTGTCAATGAAGTTCACTCCTTTTATATTGCAGGTTTTTGCAGCCATGTATTAAGCCCAAGCAACCGTGAAAACCTGTTTGTTCCTCTTGCTGGAAGTGGTCCACTGATGAATGTTTGAACTTTCAGTCTTTTAAGTGTTTCAAAAAGTTCATTGAAATCCTTTTTAAGGAGTTCTGACTGCTCTTTATGAATATCATTCTTCCCCACATGAATGATTAGTCGATTTGCAGTCTTATGTTTCATCAGAATGTTCTGAAGTTCCCTGTTTACATCCGAGGTTGTTGCTTGTGGAAGGCAGCATGTAGTTGTATCCCTGCTGCTAATGTTTCTGATTATGGAGTCACTCACTATCAGAGTCCTAGGCCCGGCTGTGCTCTGAGCTGAATGCCGCAGTCTGCTCGACCTTGAGCGCCAGTTCACATCAGTGTTAGCTACTGGCTGATTCAGTCTGTGTTCGATCACATTCATCACATATGGGGATTCCTCATTCATTAATACTTCAAATCTGTTCTCAAGATGTATAGGCGGTGGTAGGAAACCAGTGTTTGCAATCCTTGTCAGAGCCGTATCTGGGGTAGAGGATGCTACTGCGGCAATATGAGATGCTCGTGACAATCTGATGTCTCGAGTACCTTTTGGTCTCACTCCCTGTTTTTGCCATCGATTTGTAAGTCGATCGGCTTTTTTCTCTACACTCAATATGGCCTGTCGAGGAGCACTAGATTCATGGGACTCACCGGCTGTATGCTGAGGGCGTCCATGATGAAGCTCTGTTGTGTGTTCCGTCTGGTTTGGTGGTCCTGTAAATAACTTTGTTTCAAGAACTGCAATCCTTTGTAAAAGTCTGTGGCAGTTAGTGCAGCAAGTAGATTCCAGAAGAGGCATTTTCTCTTATCCTTTTGAATGTAGGCAGTTGTGTTTTCCCTTCCCTGGAATGAAAACGTTCAGTGGGAGGCTGGTCGGATAAAAGAATTCTGCTTTTTTTTTTTTTTTTTTGTAGTAGTCCAAGCTTTTGAGCACTGTGCTGATTTGTTTAAGTTAAAATTAGTTAAAATTAGTTGATAAAAGGAGATAAAATATGAAAATATAAAAGCGATAGAGCAAAGCGCGGAGCAGTAAGCAAGAGCGTCCGAACAGAAGCTGAGCAGGAAGTGTACTAAGGAATAACTACTAAGAACTACTTACAAATGGTGTGCAATTGGGCAGTTGAGAAGTTGTTCAAATAGCCTTAGTAACCATAGTACAGAGGAACATTAGCTGTGTCCCAAACGACACACTATACACTATGCACTTACAAAAACTACTATGCACTCATCCATGTAGTGTATGAATTTTCAAAGTGTAGTGTCATCCCAAATGGAACATTTAATTATTTTTACTACATGGAAGCGTTCGCCATTTCAATAACGGAAGTGCATTTTCAAACCCAAGTGTTGTGTTGCCGCTCAGTTCAACACTTATATCTCAATAATATACATATTCACACCGTATTGTATGATTGTAAAGCGTTTAAATCACTTTTGTAAGGTGCTGTCTTCACAGAAGTTTCTCTAGTTGTCATATTCTCAATTATTTACAATTGTTTTGCCAGATCACCATTTATCCAACATTCCACACTCCATTTTGATGGATGAAAAAGTGCATAATCCGGGTACTCGTAGTACACTTTTTGTTGCTTTTTCAGTGTAAACATACTACTCACACTACTTACACTTCAAAATTACCTAAAATATTGCAGAAGTGTGGGACGCACCTATCATATTGTATAAGTTGCAGAAAAACAAACAACCACTAAGTTTGAAGTTCATTGTGAATTTTAAATGGTTAACAATAGACCAGATAAAACTATCACATGCATTTAAATCAGCTGTTTACTGCTTTGTCGATTACTATTATCAGAATCAGAATCAGCTTTATTGCCAATGCTTACACATACAAGGAATTTGTCTTGGTGACAGGAGCTTCCAGTGTACAACAATACAAAAACAGCAACAAGACATAGATAATAAAAAAAAAAAAAAAAAAAAAAGAAGAATAAAAATAGAATATTATACATATACGTACATGCACTCACCTTCATACATACCCACATACACACACGTAGTGCAAATCTGTTATATAAAGAACAAAAATACAGTATATTATGTACAGTGCAATATATGTAATGGCAGAAGTGGATATGTTGGATAATATAAATAGACTTAAACTGTGTATTGCACATAATTATTGCTCAATGGGGAAACTGAACTGTTCATGAGATGGATAGCCTGAGGGAAAAAACTGTTCCTGTGCCTGATGGTTCTGGTGCTCAGAGCTCTGAAGCGTCGGCCAGAAGGCAACAGTTCAAAAAGGTAGTGGACAGGGTGAGTGGGGTCCAGAGTGATTTTACCAGCCTTTTTCCTCACTCTGTCTTGAATCAGAATCAGAAAAAAGCTTTATTGCCAAGTACGTTTTTTTACGCATTCAAGGAATTTGTTTTGGTGTTGTAGGCGCGTCACACATTCTCTAAATATAAGAAACAAGTATTAAAATATAAGCAATATAAATACAAATATGTCCACACAGGATATATTACAAGTGAGAATAAAAATAAATGAGAGCAGTACAGCAGAGTAAGTACAGTGGCATGTAGAGCAGGAGGTGTAGTGTTAAGGGGGGGTAGGGGGCAACCAATAATCCTTTCAGCAGTCTGAACTGTCCTTTGTAGTCTTCTGTTGTCTGATTTCATAGCTGCACCAAACCAGACAGTTATTGAAGTGCAGATGACAGACTCAATGACTGCTGTGTAGAACTTTATCAGCAGTGCCTGTGGCAGGTTGAACTTCCTCAGCTGGTGAAGGAAGTACAACCTCTGCTGGGCCTTTTTCACAATGGAGTCAATGTGTGTCTCCCACTTCAGGTCCTGTGAGATGGTAGTGCCCAGGAACCTGAATGACTCCACTGCTGCCACAGTGCTGTTTAGAATGGTGAGGGGGGACAATGTTGGGGTGTTCCTCTTCAAGTCCACAATCATCTCCACTGTTTTGAGTGTGTTCAGCTCCAGGTTGTTTTGACTGCACCAGACAGCCAGCCGTTCAACCTCCTTTCTATAAGCAGACTCATCGTCATCTAGGATGAGGGCGATGACAGTGGTGTCATCTGCAAACTTCAGGAGCTTGACAGAGGGATCCTTGGTAGTGCAGTCATTGGTGTAGAGGGAGAAGAGTAGTGGGAAGAGCACACATCCCTGGGGGGCACCAGTGCTGATGGTACAGGTGTTGGAAGTGAATTTTCCCTGCCTCACAAGCTGCTGCCTGTCTGTCAGAAAGATGGTAATCCGCTGACATATAGACATGGGAACAGGGAGTTGGTTTAACTTAGTCCGGAGAATAGCTGGGATGATTGTGTTGAAAGCTAAGCTGAAATCCACAAAAAGGATCCTTGCGTATGTCCCCGGTCTGTCCAGATGTTGCAGGACATCCACAGACCTGTTTGCTCTAAGCAAATTGAAGGGGATCTAGAAAGGGTCCAGTGATGTCCTTCAGGTGGGCCAACACCAGTCCCTCAAATGACTTCATGACCACAGACGTCAGGGCGACAGGACTGTAGTCATTAAGTCCTGTGATTTTTGGTTTCTTAGGTACAGGGATAATAATTGAGCATTTGAAGCAGCATGGGACTTCACACTGCTCCAGTGATCTATTGAAGATCTGTGTGAAGATGGGGGCCAGTTGTAACTAATGCACAGGAACGAAGGTGAGACACCATCTGGGCCTGAAGCCTTCCTTGACCTTTGCTTCCGAAAGGCACGGCACACATCGTCTTCACAGATCTTGAGTGCAGGTTGTGCAGCAGGAGGGGGAGGAGGGGGGTTGCAGGAGGTGTTAATGTTTGTGTGAAGTGAAGGTCTGAGTGCGTGTGGGGTGTGAAATTGGGCCTTTCGGATCTGCAGTAGAATACATTCAGGTCGTCAACCAGTCGTTGGTCCACCACAGGGTTGGGGGTAGGAGTCCTGTAATTAGTAATTTGTTTCAGGCCACTCCACACTGATGCAGGGTCGTTAGCTGAAAACTTGTTTTTTAGCTTCTCAGAGTACATTTACATTTACATTTATGCATTTGGCTGATGCTTTTATCCAAAGCGACTTACAGTGCAATTATTACAGGGACAATCCCCCCGGAACAACCAGGAGTTAAGTGCCTTGCTCAAGGACACAATGGTGGTGGCTGTGCTTTAACCACTACGCCACCACCACTCCACAGCTTCTTTTAGCCACTCTGATTCCCCTGTTCCTGGCCTGATTATACAAGACTTTATCCCCACCCCTGTAAGCATCCTCTTTGGCATGACGAAGCTGTCTGAGTTTTCCTGTGAACCATGGTTTATCATTGTTGAATGATAACAATGTCCTAGTAGGGATTCACATGCCCTCACAGAAACTGATGTATGATGCAACAGTATCTGTGAGTTCGTCCAGGTCTGTAGCTGCAGCTTCAAAAACACTCCAATCAGTGCAGTCAAAGCAGGCTTGTAGATCCAGCTCTGCTTCATTAGGCCAACTCTTTAGTCCTTACAACTGGCTTTGTTTATTTAATTTTCTGCCTGAAGGTCAGAAGAAGATGAACCAGACAGTGATCAGAGAGTCCCAAAGCTGTACGTGGGACAGAGCGATATGCATCCTTTATTGTTGTGTAGCAGTGTGTAGTCATTATAATGGGGGCGATGTGTCATTGCGGATTCCAGAATATGAATTTGTGTCCATCCATCCATCCATCCATCCATCTTCAACCGCTTATCCGAAGTCGGGTCGCGGGGGCAGCTGCTCCAGCAGGGGGCCCCAAACTTCCCTATCCCGAGCCACATTAACCAGCTCTGACTGGGCGACCCCGAGGCGTTCCCAGGCCAGTGTGGAGATGTAATCTCTCCACCTAGTCCTGGGTCTTCCCGAGGCCTCCTCCCAGCTGGACGTGCCTGAAACACCTCCCTAGGGAGGCGGCCAGGGGCATCCTTACCAGATGCCCAAACCACCTCAACTGACTCCTTTCAATGCAAAGGAGCAGCGGCTCTACTCCGAGCTCCTCACGGATGACTGAGCTCCTCACCCTATCTCTAAGGGAGAAGCCCGCCACCCTTCTGAGGAAGCCCATTTCGGCCGCTTGTACTCGCGACCTAGTTCTTTCGGTCATGACCCAACCTTCATGACCATAGGTGAGGGTAGGAACGAAAATTGACCGGTAGATCGAGAGCTTTGCCTTTCGGCTCAGCTCTCTTTTCGTGACAACGGTGCGATAGAGCGAGTGCAATACCGCCCCTGCTGCCCCGATTCTCCGGCCAACCTCCCGCTCCATTGTCCCCTCACTCGTGAACAAGACCTCGAGGTACTTGAACTCCTTCACTTGGGGCAAAACCTCATTCCCTACCTGGAGTACGCACTCCATCGGTTTCCTGATGGGGATAGTTTGTGTGTGTTTTTATTCAATATACAATATTTCACATAATTTGTCACTTCTTTTATTTAAAGGTGCAATATGTAAAAATGTTTATGTAATATTCATATTATTTTTTCTTTGTCAATGTGTGAACGGCTTGTAATGCAACTTAAAAAAATGAGCCCTTCCCGGACTTCCTAGGTTGTCTATTAAATCCTATATACTGATTTTCAGCAAAGGGAGCGGGTCGCTTTTGCCGGAAAAATCCAAAGGATGTGATGTTTATGCGTGCTCCCGAGAGCCTTCCCTCAGTGCTTCCGCTATTCAACAGCGTCAACAGACAGTTTGCAACACTAGGTAACATTATTGTAGCGAATCAGCTCTATGAAATATTAATAATCAATCATAACTTGTTATAATCGATCATGAATATTTGGATCAGTTAATCGGGTTAACTTGATGTAGCTACATTAACATTACAACCAAATGCTCGGTTCATCCCGTGAACACTCAATATTGGTTATTAATTAATTAACTAATAGAAAGGTACATTTCCGGGGCATGGGAAATGTCTTTCTTACTACGTATTAAGAGCAAGTAGTCAAAATCTATGATTAGTGACTTTAGATATGAGCTTGAGACACAGACAACTTTACATGTGACATGAACAAGACTTTATTAACTAGACTAAACATTTAAACTACTCTAACATACATATACATACATTCATACAGTTTACCAAGGGAAAGAGGGCTGAAGCAGAATACAGGAAGGCAAGAAGTTATAGCATTGTTTGAAGTTCAGCAGATCAACAGCCTGAGCAAACCCTCATATTAGTTCTGACACGCCCTTTTTAGAAAGGGGTTAAGGATACTTAATGTATCAAATAATGAGACTAAGTTTGATACTTGCATGTCCCATTTGAATTAAACTGTCCTGATGCAATTTGTTGATGGCTTGAGTTGATCTTTGATGATGTTGTCTTGATGAGAGAGAACCAGTGAGAGTCAGAGGATCTTGGTGAATGGAAAGACAAGGCCGTAGCCTGGCGCACGCTTGGGAGTCCTTGGGGGCCTTCTAGTTCAGCATCATCTTCATTAGGACTTCTCCGGAAGGCCCAAGAGAGTAAGAGAGCACAAGGCTCAGAGAACCAGAAAGCAAGAGATAAGAGACAAGACCGTAGAAGGAAGTGGGCGCAGTAGTTTTATACCCTTAGAAAACATGTCCCACCTCTCATTGGCTCGACCAATGAGAAGGGTTTGGGTTCCAGGCGGGAATTTGGTTTATTGCTCTTTGTTCTCACATTTCTCATTGCATGTGCAAGAAAGAAAACTAGGAAATATACTTGTAATACTAATATGTTGTTGTTATCGACATATCATGTACACAGTCATTTCGATCTTCAAAATACCAAGTTATAGAGACCAAATATGCCACACATATGATTTCGGTTAACCATAGTATGCAAAGTCTGAAACATTAACCCATTAGTTTGCAAGAAAACATAGATCAAGCACATTTAAGGGAAAATGTGAGATGGCACATTAGATACATGTCAATATTTATCACATGGATATATAGAATATATATATAGGATTAACAGGGTTCATTTCTCTTTCTCAGTAAGAGAATGAAGTGAGGGTCAGCACTTCTCTGAACATTCCTTTCTCACATGGTACGGGTTCAGAAGGCGAAGTCACGAGGGTCTCTGGAGTGTCTCTCTGGGTCGTAAAAACGTCAATAGCGCATTCTACTCCAGACTCGCTGGCGCTCCCCGGTGATTTAGATGGGGAGAAACAGTGTGGGGGTTTTCTTTAGGACCCCTAGCACACAATGTGTGCCCTGTATTTAGAATTAATGAGTTCATGATTCTCCGTTCATACTCTACAGTCCCCCTTTTCGTCAGGTGATGTCCCTGTTGGAGACATCATCGGACGACAATCATCACGATGGCGGATGGCAGGTGAATCATGAGGGTTTTGTAGCAGGTAAGAGTGTCTCAGTTCTCGTTGGACCATGTCAAGTTCATCTTTGGTGTTGTCCAGCTGCTGAGTCAGCACTTTAACTTCAGCTCTGGACACATTCAGTTGACCTTCACAGGCCATGATTCTGGCATCTTTGTCCAAGAGTTCAGAATTTGCTGTTTTTAACATTGAATCTTTGTGAAAGAGTACCTTTTCCAGGTGCTCTCTGGCTGTCTTTTCCAACTGCTCTTGTTGTTTAGCAGCTGTCAGAGCCGTTTGAAGTCTGTGGATTACCTCCTGTGACTCCCTTCTGCCAGGGTCCTTGTGTCTGTCCTGAGCCTCCATCTCTAGCTGGTCTATGCGGTTTTTAGCATATGTCAGCTCCGTTTGGGACTCAGTGATCTGGCGTTGGAGGTTGTTTACCTCCTGTTTCAAACCTGTGAGGTTGTGGGCCAGGAAGATAACCTCAGTCAGATATTTGTGCTCATACCCCTGGTTTGAGTCGTCTGTCATTAGTTCTTTTCCCTCGTTTTCCAGTTGCTTTTTGTTCTGTTGCTGAAGGTCGTCAGCAGCCATGGATAAAAGGGTGTTCCTCAAAACACCTAGCCAGTACTTTTGGCCTGCCATCTGGGCAGTTAGGCTAAGCATCTGCAACATTTTGGCACACTTCTGGTGAGAGTAAGGGCAAGAGACTAATGCAAGATCAAACAGAATTTGGAGCTAAAGGCAAAGTGAGACAGCAAGGTGTATAATGTACAGCTAGGTTTTGCTAGGTGTGGTTAACAATTGAAATGTGTTCCTGATTATTACTATCTTAGCTGCAAATAGCAGGGTGCTCAGATTTGTGTGGATCTGAGTGGCTTTGCTAAAAGAGAGCGTAAGCCTAGATTTAATAAATGACTTAAGATGTTTCTTTGGGTCAAATTATTATCAGCACTTACTGATAGCATACAACAGGCTTGATCTTTGAACACATGAAGAGGAGAAAGAAAGAGGAAGAAAAGAGCTTTCCTATTAGATTGTGTCTATTAGTGGTGCTCAAAATTATGCCATAGAAATCGTCTAGATTACTAGTGTAGCTGGCTCATAAAATTTAAGCAACTTGTTGCAAATAAACACAAAATCGAGAAGAAAAGTATGTCTAGTTACTTTTGCAGTTTTATGGGGAAATAAACTACACTAGACCAAGAGGGTTAAATGGTAAAATGAATAGCTGACTTCTATTATTAGTAAAAATAATAAAAAGACTTGAAGAAGTGATTAAAATAGCAGAATAACCTTGTATTGGGAATAATCAATAGCACTTATGATCAACAATTAGATTTGCTTTGGGCATCATTCTATAGTTGGTCACAGCTGTTACGTGTTCAAGACCACACAATGTGTTTGTCCCTCTATAAAGTTTAGTCAACGTGCCATTGAAAGTTCCCAATAACTATAAAAATTATTCTCTATCTAAACAGTTTACATGTAATTAAGTTTTTAGATTTAATTAACAAAGTAACTGCAAATTTAGCTGAACAGCGTTCAGTAAGGAATGCACCTGAAAGGTGCAGGTGAAGTTAGATGAGAAGAATTAAAGTTAAGGAAAGAGAAAGTGAGAATTCAGAAACCAGAAATGGGGTTAAAGGAAAATGGTTTAGATCACTTCACTCTGCATGCACACAAGCTGTAGATAAAGGCTTCATGTAAATTATGCTAGCAGCTAACTGTTGAAGCTATTAGTTAGCTTAGCCTAAGCTAAGGGGCTGCTAAGTTGGGTTAGCTTAGCCACCTAGGCTGGTTTGTTTACAAAATGGCGTCGGAAGGAAACACATGTGCTATCTGGAGTGAGCACTTCCTGTGACAAGTCGTTGTCATGGGAACCCATGCACTTCAGAGTTTCAGTGAGTGAAACACAGTTTTGATCACCAGGAAGCTAAGCCTTTTAGATGCACAGATAAAGTTTAGATGAAGGACATCAATCTAACTATAATTTGTAAGGCCTTTATACTGTGAAAAGGGAGCATCGCCCAAATCTACATTTATATAACACTGTACTGAGATTTCTTCATCAGAAACAGGTTAAGCAATCAATTCTGGTACAGTTTACATGCCGCTGAGCTGAGATTCCTTCATCAAAACAGACTTACACTTTAATACTGAAATTAGGGTTTCTCCGCTAAAATCATATTACTCGTACACTGATACCTTTTGAAAATATGCTTAAATGTGTTAAGACTCTTTCAATTACAGTAGAGATGTCAATTCAAGCCATCACTTTATCCGCATCCAAACAAGCCAGCAACTAGTGAAGCAAATGCCGTTTCGCATGTCATGTCCTATTCTGACCGGAATTATTCAATGCACACTTTTAGGTTGACAGTGGTTCAAGCTCATAACCTTTGTTTAATCATGCCCGCATTCTCCACCATTATGTAGCGAATCAGCTCTATGAAATATTAATAATCAATCATAACTTGTTATAATCGATCATGAATATTTGGATCAGTTAATCGGGTTAACTTGATGTAGCTACATTAACATTACAACCAAATGCTCAGTTCATCCTGTGAACACTCAATATTGGTTATTAATTAATTAATTAATAGAAAGGTACATTTCCGGGGCATGGGAAATGTCTTTCTTACTACGTATTAAGAGCAAGTAGTCAAAATCTATGATTAGTGACTTTAGATATGAGCTTGAGACACAGACAACTTTACATGTGACATGAACAAGACTTTATTAACTAGACTAAACATTTAAACTACTCTAACATACATATACATACATTCATACAGTTTACCAAGGGAAAGAGGGCTGAAGCAGAATACAGGAAGGCAAGAAGTTATAGCATTGTTTGAAGTTCAGCAGATCAACAGCCTGAGCAAACCATCATATTAGTTCTGACACGCCCTTTTTAGAAAGGGGTTAAGGATACTTAATGTATCAAATAATGAGACTAAGTTTGATACTTGCATGTCCCATTTGAATTAAACTGTCCTGATGCAATTTGTTGATGGCTCGAGTTGATCTTTGATGATGTTGTCTTGATGAGAGAGAACCAGTGAGAGTCAGAGGATCTTGGTGAATTGAAAGACAAGGCCGTAGCCTGGCGCACGCTTGGGAGTCCTTGGGGGCCTTCTAGTTCAGCATCATCTTCATTAGGACTTCTCCGGAATGCCCAAGAGAGTAAGAGAGCACAAGACTCAGAGAACCAGAAAGCAAGAGATAAGAGACAAGACCGTAGAAGGAAGTGGGCGCAGTAGTTTTATACCCTTAGAAAACATGTCCCACCTCTCATTGGCTCGACCAATGAGAAGGGTTTGGGTTCCAGGCGGAATTTGGTTTATTGCTCTTTGTTCTCACATTTCTCATTGCATGTGCAAGAAAGAAAACTAGGAAATATACTTGTAATACTAATATGTTGTTGTTATCGACATATCATGTACACAGTCATTTCGATCTTCAAAATACCAAGTTATAGAGACCAAATATGCCACACATATGATTTCGGTTAACCATAGTATGCAAAGTCTGAAACATTAACCCATTAGTTTGCAAGAAAACATAGATCAAGCACATTTAAGGGAAAATGTGAGATGGCACATTAGATACATGTCAATATTTATCACATGGATATATAGAATATATATATAGGATTAACAGGGTTCATTTCTCTTTCTCAGTAAGAGAATGAAGTGAGGGTCAGCACTTCTCTGAACATTCCTTTCTCACATGGTACGGGTTCAGAAGGCTGAAGCCACGAGGGTCTCTGGAGTGTCTCTCTGGGTCGTAAAAACGCCAATAGCGCATTCTACTCCAGACTCGCTGGCGCTCCCCGGTGATTTAGATGGGGAGAAACAGTGTGGGGGTTTTCTTTAGGACCCCTAGCACACAATGTGTGCCCTGTATTTAGAATTAATGAGTTCATGATTCTCCGTTCATACTCTACATTATCTTAGAGATGGAATCCAGAAAACGTCCTGCTCCTAGCACAAAACTAACTCCTACATAAACTCTGAGTAAGCTAAAAAAAAAAAAACATGTCTGAGCCTATCTGGCTAAGCGGGAATGTGATTGTGGTCGAACGAAAGCTAGAGTGAACATTGGCAGGGCATTTGATTCCTGGAGGGACCTTCATTCGGTTTTGGGGATCAAAACCGACCCTGAATTGGCGTTCTTCTTAATGGACAAGTAAGCTTACATAACTGCAGAGCATGTGAAATATAGTACCATAAGGATTGATCGGTGTAATTTTAGATAACTTGATCTTGCCTGCTTACGCTGACGAAATGCAAGCTACCTTGCTTCATAACTTTCACATAATTTAAAAGATCTTCTCTTTATGCTAAATGTCAGGTTAATATCAATGTTAATCTGTAATTATTCAGCAAGGTAAACTACAATAATACATTAAATGAATGCTAGACAATGTTCAAGACAATGCAAAAAGGCCCATTCATTAGTGTAACATAACTTTGTTATACAGAAAATATAAACATTCTATTATTATAAAATAATAGCACATCGATATATCAAAATGACAGTTGTGATGGAATCACATCAATACTGAATCATGTCAACATATTTATAATGTACAGTCTATTTTATAAACAGCTACTGTCATCATCCACCAAATTTAGCTAACAGCTATTGATAAAGCTGGCTAGCTAGCTAACGCTGCCATAGGCTATTGTATAAATGCAGTCAATGTATCATGCAAAGAAAAGTGATTACTTCAAACTACAGTCTCGCATAGTCAGACCTATATCCACACTTTGTTTTAGCCCTGTTGCAGCACTGGAGTGTCAAATATAATGTGCAGTCTCAAAGTTTCTAGTAAAATGAATTGATAATGAATGAATTATGCTGCCTCATCTGTCAGCATGATGACGTTCAGTCTCTTTGTATACTACATCATTGTTTTGTATGCTCGCTCGCTTGCATCCCTTTTGAGTGTGTGCGCGCGCGATCACGAGCAACAGGTACTGGCTGCAGTTCACTTAACGGCCACAGGTGTCATTAATTACAAGAGTTCCTGAATCTTACATACTGCATCTTTAACTCTAACTTTTACTTATCATTAATTAATTCTGCAAATAGTTTTTAATAATATAGAATGTTTCACTATAGGTAGAGTGAATAAACTTAAATTAAATTATCTATATGTGTAGAAAATTATCAAGATGTGTGTTATTTTAACACACTTAATATCAAGACATTAAAAGGCATATAAATTACATGTTTGTTAAAAATAATAATATTTCAAATTAACAATTAAAATAAAGGAATAGTTTACCCAAATATGAAAACTTTCTCATCAATTCCTCACAATCATGCCATCCCAGATGCAGCACACAAATTAAGATTTTTTTTTAAAGAATATCTCAGCTCTGTAGGTCCATACAATGCAAATTAATGGTGACTAAACTCAGAAGGTGCAAAAAGCACATAAAGGTACTATAAATGTAATCCATAAGACTCCAGTGGTTGAACCCATGTCTTCAGATGTGATATGTTTGCTGTGGGTGAGAAACAGGTCAATATTTATGTCATTTTCTTTTTACTAAAGTGAACGTGTTGATTTAAAATAGAAAAAGGACAACAATATTTCTCTGTTTCTAGGAATATGGTAAGAAATATTTTATATAGCTTAGCTTACAGAAAAATTAGAAATACACTGTCAAATATGAATTAAAAAATGTTGTTTTCCAACCTTGCTGTCTTAAAACTATAAAAATGCATCTGTCTCCATATATTATTCAATCAATATAAGCTTTTAATGAAATAAAATTACCTTGAAATTGATTCAGTTCCAAGGGTGGTTATATTCTTATCTTCTATTCGCTGTACTTAGGAACACTGCAGTCAGTAGTACATTACTGCTGCCTGGCTTCAAATTTAAGCTTTCTCCCCTATGGAAATTAACAACTGTTTACTTTCACATTTACAAATATTTTTTTTTTCTCAGATGAATGGGTGATTCTGTAACTATAGGCACATGACCTGATTTTTTTTTTTTATTTTTTTTTTTAGGTATATAAATACAAATTTCCATACAGTCTTTCTATCTAAAACTGAATTTCTTCACATTCCATCTCTACATAATAATGTATTTATTTTCCACAGTATTATCAGAAAAGTCTGAAATAGTTAATTACTAAAAATACAAGGTGGTTACCTTGATATTTTACATTCTTATATTTGGCATACAATAGGTATGGGAGCCAGGCAAAATCGGTTTGTCAAAAAAATAAATCACGGATTCATTGAAAAACACAAATAGTTTTTCCTACTGTCAGAACGACACATTTTCAGAAGTTATAGAATTGATAACCATCCAATCAGAAGGTGTCATCAAGCTGGTGACATGTAGACAACTTTCATCAAATCATTAGTCATCCAAATATATCAATACGGGTAGGGGAAAAAATGTGGCTGAGGTAAGCATGATGTCATAAGTTTAGCAAGTTGAATTGTCCTCCATTCATCCATAATGCAGGTATTCTGCTGCACAATTGTATGTGGCCTTCATTGCCATATTTTCTCAGTTGGAGAGAGGTCAGGACTGCAGGCAGTCCAATCTAGCACCAGCACTCTCCACTCATGCAGTTGTGCACTTGCAATCCAGCAGTATGTTGTGTCCTGCCTGAAAACTGCTTCTGAATGCGTGTGATCTCTGATCCCTCAAATGTCATTGCCTTAAAAACTGTAATTTGTCTATAATGGATCTGATTACAAGGGCTCGGGAATACTTTGGTAAACAATTGTTAGTCAACAACATTCGCCGCTACATTAACAGATGCAAGGTAAGGCTTTACTATTCAAAGCAGAAGCCATACAATGTCCAGAAGCACATCTGACTTCTCTGGGCTCAGTCTCATCTTGGATAGAAAGAAAAACATAAAAAACATCATGTTTTGTGGTCCGATGAGTCCACATTTCAAATAGTTTTTGGAAAGAAACAGCCATTGTGTTCTAAGGGCCAAAGAGGAAAAGGACCATCCATTGTCTGTGTCAGGTCCAAAAGCCAGTGACTGTCATAGTATTGGGGTGTTTCACTGTCCATTGCATGGGTAACTTCCACATCTGTGAGGGCAAAATTTATGAAATGAAATCACATGACAAGGAACCACATGACATAAAACAGGAACTAGACTTTTCAAAACAAAAGACATGAAATACATGAACACACACATTAAACATTACACCTGATAATCAAATAATATATATATATATATATATATATATATATATATATATATATATATGTACAGTATGTGTGGGTGATTCAGTGCGGTAGGGTTTGGATAAGCTCCTTTTCAATTTCAGTGTTGTGTTTATTTTACTCTTAAGATCAGATCAGTCAATACCTGTTTAAGTTAACATCTTTCAGAATCAAACGAGATAAGGCTAATTGGGGACCGGCGTGTATTGTTCCAGCCCGGCCCCACCCTCCTCTGCTCTACAATAACATTAATATGTATTCATTTTTAGCTTTTATTCAGTGCATGCACTTTATCAGTATACATGATACCAATCACATCTACTCTAAATGTAGAGCTTCAGCCACTCCACTTGTTGGCATGAGCATGTATTTTTGTGAGCATGTATCAATCTTCACCTGTCAGAATTTTATTTGTCATGAGCAGATCACACTGTAAAGCTGTTAGAAATGCCTCAGGTTTGTGTGATATTCATGCTGTGTGCATTAGGGTAAGTAGGATTATCCACGAACAAAACCATCAAATGAACAACACATTCCACAGATCAGAAAGATCCCCCACTGAGCCATTTGAGAGTCATAAAAACTCATCCATGACTGCTATTAAGATCATCTCTGCAAAGAGGCCACTGGGTGCAGGGGTCACAAGCAATAAAAGACAGAGAACACACTCCCTGGAATTCCCAAGAAAGACTCAGAACACACTGTTTTGTCTTCTGATATAAACCAATTTGCTACACTTAAGACTCATCAGATCATTAGACATCGTGACTATTATCCTGCAAACAGCAGCTAAAAAGGAATCCATGAACATTGTGTTTCGCTGAGTTAACCCTATAAAATGTACAGAATGTATTTAAACCCACAATGTACACAATATCTAGCCTTGCTAGATAACTCTGAAAATGACTCTATGACCTGTGATCACATTTATAACTGACAAATAAATAGTTATAGCCGATGTAGGTTTTAAAATATGTGTAGTGATTGGTAATCACTTATAACTGAAAAAGTGATGATAATCTTTAATCGTGTATGACTCATCTCATTCTACTACAAATGGTAACTATTCAACTGGATATTATACCCCGACAATCAGGTTTCTCATAACGTGTAATGTATTATCCATGTTGTAAAACTAATGAATTAACCAGTATGATTTGTAACCAGGGATTTTCATGTTTTGTTACTTGTATAATTTTCATGAAATAATGTCATATTTAGTATGTAAATGCTTGCTTGTTTACTCAGAGAATGTTGATGACAACACATGTTATGTCACTTGTACTGTTGCCAAGATATAAAAGTTCATGTTTAAACATGCACTATTTTTGAGTGGGAGTTTGTAAGAATCCTCCACAAAGGATCGTAAATCAGCTTTGGAAATGGACAGAGCAGTCGACCATGTGACTCTGAAAAGCCAATTCTGATTGGCTCAAGACACCTTTGGGGTGTGGCCAATTTCAGTTAAAAACTTTCCTACCCAAGGAAGAACATCCTCTTCTCTTCTGAACTCTTCTGCTCTTGCAACGGTTGCTTGATCTCCTCTCTTCGGCTCTCTTGCTATTTCCAGATCCTCCGTGCCATGTAGAGTCCAAAGAAATTTCCTACATATAATGGTGGATGTACGAGTGTACTTTATTCTGTACAGTGTACATCTACATCAACCATATTTCCTACATAGGGGTGTTTCGATTAACTCTTTTAACTATTAACTGTGATTAAAAATTTCATGGTTAAGTTAACAGTAAGAGTTTAGAATCTATGATTAAAAAAACATATAATGCTGTATTTACAAGTGGCAAAATGATTATATAAATATATACTATAATACATGTATCTGCATGCTGCTTGGCCAGGTATCACGGACTGAATGTGAACTCATGACTGAGGGTTATTAAAGATGACAGATATTGAAGATAACAGATGTCAATTATGCAGACAGAAGTCATATCAATGTACACATCCTACAAATGGGACAGGATGTTCCACTTTTCATCCAATCAAATAAAAATCAAATCAAATCACTTTATTGTCACACTACCATGTACACAAGTGCAACAGTAGGTGAAATTCTTGTGTGCAGTTCCGAGCAACATAGCAGTCATGACAGTGATGAGACATATACCAATTACAATAAACAACATACTTACACAACAACAATTTACATATCAAATGTACACATACTTACACAACACAATAATTATATAGAATGCACAGTAAACAATACACACAATATAGAATACACAATATACAATAAGTGGGAGTATATGAAATATATATAAGTAGTTGAATTGAGGAGAATATGCTGACAGTCCAGTGTGAGATTATAGATTAATAAAGTGCAGTGCTAATTATTGATCCTGATAGATCAAGTGTTCAACAGTCTGACTGCTTGGGGGAAGAAGCTTTCATGTAGTCGGCTGGTGCGGGTCCTGATGCTGCGATACCGCCTGCCTGATGGTAGCAGTGAGAACAGACCATGACTCGGTTGGCTGGAGTCTCTGATGATCCTCCAAGCTTTTTTCACACACCGCCTTGTGTATATGTCCTGGAGGGAGGGAAGCTCACCTCCGATGATGTTTCTGGCAGTTCGCACCACCCTTTGCAGGGCTTCGCAGTTGTGGGCGGTGCTATTCCCAGTCAGGATGCTCTCTACAGTGCTGGTGTAGAACCGTGTGAGGACGTGTTGGTTCATTCCAAACTTCCTCAGCCGTCTCAGGAAGAAGAGGCGCTGGTGAGCCTTCTTCACAACGGCCTCAGTGTGGACGGACCATGTGAGTTCCTCAGTAATGTGGACACCGAGGAACTTGAAACTGCTGACTCTCTCTACCGGTGCTCCATTAATGGTGATGGGGCTGTGTACTCTGTCTTTTCTCCTGAAGTCCACTACAAGCTCCTTGGTTTTACTGACGTTGAGGGAGAGGTTGTTCTCCTGACACCAGCGTGTCAGAGTGTGCACCTCCTCTCTGTAGGCTCTTTCATCATTGTCAGTGATCAGACCTACCACAGTCGTATCGTCAGCAAACTTAATGATGGTATTGGAGCTATGTGTTGCCACACAGTCATGCGTGTATAGGGAATACAGGAGAGGGCTAAGAACACAGCCCTGCGGGGCTCCAGTGTTGAGGGTCAGTGATGAGGAGGTGTTGCTGCCCATTCTAACCACCTGACGTCTGCCTGACAGGAAATCCAGGATCCAGCTGCACAGTGAGCTGTTTAAGCCCAGAGTCCGGAGTTTCATATCAAGCTTGGAGGGCACTATGGTGTTGAATGCTGAGCTGTAGTCTACAAACAGCATTCTCACATATGTGTTCCTTTTTTCCAGATGGGAGAGAGCAGTGTGTAGTGTAGATGCAATGGCATCATCAGTGGAGCGGTTGTTGCGGTAGGCAAACTGCAATGGGTCCAAAGAGGGGGGCAGAACAGATCAGATGTAATCTCTGATTAACCTTTCAAAGCATTTGCTGATGATGGGGGTCAGAGCAACAGGACGCCAGTCATTTAAGCAAGTGATTGTGGCTTGCTTCGGTACAGGCACAATGGTTGATGTTTTGAAGCATGTGGGGACTACAGACAGGGAGAGGGACAGATTGAAAATGTCCGTAAAAACACCAGCCAGTTGATTCGCGCACGCTCTGATGACGCGGCCCGGAATGAAGTCTGGACCCGCGGCTTTACGGATGTTCACCCATCGGAAGGATCGGGTTACATCTACAACAGAGACGGATAGTGAACCAACCTCTGTAGCGTCAGCCACGAATACTCTCTCCGCGAGGGCGGTGTTATTGTCCTCAAAACGAGCATAAAATGTATTAAGTTCGTCCGGGAGAGATGCAGCGGTGTTCACGGCGGAGTCGTTATTCCGTTTGTAATCCGTGATGGTGTTAATTCCCTGCCACATACTTCTAGAGTCAGTGGTGTTGAACTGACCTTCAAGCTTGTGCCTGTACTTTGGCTGCACTGATGGTGTTACGGAGGGCATAACTGGCTTGTTTACACTCCTCTGTGTTAGGAGAATTAAAAGCGGAGCGATTGTTTTGAAGTTGGCTTTGTTAAAGTCCCCGGTAACAATGAACGCAGCCTCAGGGTGCGCGGTTTCCTGCTCACTTATACTCCCATACAGTTCCCTGAGTGCCCGGTCTGTGTCAGCTTGTGGGGGGATGTACACAGCTGTGATAATGACCGCTGTGAATTCCCTCGGTAGCCAGAATGGTCGACACAGAAGCATGAGATATTCCAGATCAGGAGAGCAGAAAGACTTGATGAAATGTATGTTCCTCTGATCACACCATGATTTGTTGATCATAAAACATACACCACCACCTCTGCCTTTACCTGAGAGGTCTTGCGCTCTGTCCGCTCGGTGCACGGAAAAGCCCATGATTTCGATGTCCGAGTCTGGAATCTCCGCAGCCAGCCAGGTTTCTGTAAGGCATATAACGCAGCAGTCCCTCGTCTCTCGTTGGAAAGAGATCCGCGCTCTCAGCTCGCAGAGCTTGTTGTCCAGAGACTGAACATTTGCCAGTAGTATACTGGGTAGCGGGGGTCGATTTGCACAGCGTCTTACTCTGATGAGAACGCCGGCTCGTTTTCCTCTTTTCCTTCTGCGTTTCCGCGGCCGAGCAGCCCTGACAAAGGGCTCCGCCGGCGTGTTTGTAAACAGCGGGTCGGCATTAAGGAATTTGAAGTCCGGTTTTCGATGTGTAATTGTAGAACCAATGTCCAAAAGCGTTTGTCTGTCGTAAACAATTAGGCAGACAACATCCAAGACAAAAAAACAAAGAACTGTAAACAAAACAAACAATAAACCACAGTGTTGTATCAGAGCTCGCAACGCAACAGCCATACTCGGCGCCATCTTGAGTCCAACAACCAACTAGTGAGTTTAATATTTTTAGATGTTATGCTTTAAAGAGGATGAATTAAGATTCTGCATTTAAGCATGCAGGCAGAACACTGTGCTTTTTAATGTGTTACTATCAGTGCAGTAAACTTTGAGATGTTGCATTTCAGTTCATCCTCTTTATTTAAAACTTTGTGTACAAATTAAGCACGTTCAACAATTAATGTTAGTTCCAGGCACTATAGTCCGCTTTATCCAGTCACTCACAATAATCTTACTGTTATGTACCTTTTAATGCGGAGTGAGGATCACCCTGCGACCCCAGGTGCTCTGGTTACATTGAAGTGAATCATTCTGCAAGCGGGAAGTGCAAAAGCATTGTTGTGCCCTTCAGTATATTGGAGCATCACTTTTCATATACATCCTATTAATTTGTGATGAATTAATCAGTTTTCATACTGTAGGGCAGTGCTAAGCATCTACATATCCCTAAGATTACCAAGTTACCATATTATCAAGTCACGTGACCACATCCTGAGGCATGCCCAGGTCTATGTAAAACATATGGAGATAAATTAGTGCCTAAAAGATTTGCATGTTTAGAGTAACATTTGTAAAAGTGTAAATGAAGTTACAAGCATGATTGAAAGATTTGCATTCACAGAGTAAGATTTTTGAAAACATAAATCAAATTGCAAGCGTAAAAATACATTGCACGCACACAGAACTTTTTGTAAAGGTTTAAATCAGGTTGCAAAAAAATATTATACATATTATACATATACATTGTTCCGTCTTGCCGTTTGTTGCGCTCACACTTTTGGCATGACTTTCTCCCTCAAAAGAGTTTTGCATGCGCAAGGGGGAAGGTAGGTCTACCTGCTTCTTGTAACTATTCAAGTCAGGTTTTCATTGACCAGTTTACGCTGACCTTATTGGTTTAATAACATGACAGACAGCTTCTTCGTCATCTGATGACTGGTTTAGTAACGTGACAGACAGCTTCTTCTTTATATGACTTAGCATCGCTGGCTCGCTTGCTGGCTAAAATTTGCTGGTATTGCGTGCTTGCAATACTGTTTTCAGTGATAAAGTCATGCCAAAAGTGTGAGTGCAACAAAAGGGAAGATGAGATTTATCTCAAGACATTTAGTGGTTTTCGTCCATAAAACGCTCTTATGAAAGGAAATGAGTTATCTCGCTTCTGGGATTACCTTTTTTTGTTGCAGCTCTCGTCAGAAGTAACCGCTTCAAAATCATATGTGTGTTGCCATATTCCCATTGTAAACCTTAATAACTTTTTTCCTGCCCACTGAGACGCAGAAGTGCGCTGACATGACGACTCTGTTTTTCTCTCACGAGTATGTTTGGGCCTTAAGTGTGTGCAATACGTGTATAATGTGTGTCCACGAGTGTGGGAGTGTGTGTGTGAGAGGGCGAGGTGCGTGAGGAAGTTTCCCACAGATATTTCAGATAATATAGAACATTTATTGATCAAGTACGATTCATTTATTTATGGTTACACCTGATTTTAATGAGGACAAGTAATGAGTGCATCTTTAAAAAAAAAAACAGTAGCTTTGAAACAGGAAACAACAGCAATTCTAGTCCTTTCTCTCAGGATAACAGTAGAAAAAAACCTCTCTCTTGCCTCTTGTTTTCCTTGTTGCATGCACACCAAAACACACCCACATGAGGACACCCACACACAAACATTTGCTCTGTATCTTTTAATGAGATCGGACTTCATTAGTGTGACTCAACTCAAAGCTCCTCTGGTCTCATATGCAAACGATCCTATTAGCAGCAGTGCCGTGGCTCTGATAGCAGCATGCTGGGTGGGCACATTACTTGCAAAGGGGACTAATGAATTTGGGCCCTTGTAGACACTCAAAGTCAAGAAACGCATCTTTGTATGTGGAAAATTCTAAAAGAAATTCAAGAGGAACATATTTTCTTTTTCACAAGCATTGTTTTTTGTAATTGTGTAGCTATGTTTTTAAATATTGCATTTAGATTCAAGTATTCAATATAAATTTAATGGGCCAGCAGTCTGTTTAAATGCAAACCTATGAATTGAATGCTTAATTGATTTTAGTGGGGAACATGTACAAAGCAGTGGTAATTCATCATCTTGTGGTTCATACAAACTAAATATTAAAAATGTACAACATCAACACGTGTCGAGAGACGGTGCTTCCAAGATAGGTACATTTCTCGATGGCAGATAGAACTTGATTGTTGATGCTCAATACCGGTTCTTCGTAGGGTGTACCTGGAGCAGGTTGATGCATTACAACTGTCTTTTCTGTATTGATTGCTAGTCCGAAGTTGTCACAGGTGGCGGAGAACAAGTGCAAACTTCTTTGCATATCCATCGCAGTGGTGGCATTAAGAGCACAGTCGTCGGCAAAGAGCAACTCGCGCACGTGTTCAAAGGAGACCTTCGTCACTGCTTGCAGCCTTCGCAGTTTCAACAGTTTCCCATCTGTGCGGTAACAGAGTTTTTTTCCGGGGTTCTCGTCTTTGTATGCGTCCCACAACATCGCAGAGAAAATGACACTGAAGAGCATTGGGGCAAGAACACATCCTTGTTTAACTCCAGTGGTGACAGGAAGGGTTCCGAAGCGACACCATTGTCGATAACGTGGGCGAGCATACCGTTGTGTAGTCAGCGGATGATTTGAATGTATTTGTCTGGACAGCCGTATTTCCGCATGATTTTCCATAGGCCATCTCTGTTTACAGTGTCGAAGGCTTTTGTTAGGTGGATGAATGCTGTGAAAAAAATCATGTCCACGGTGCTCCGTTCTTTGCGGAAGCCGCATTGTGTTTCGGGCAGGAGGCCTGATTCCAGATGTGTTGTAAAGCGGTTGAGAAGAATCCTGGCCAGGATTTTGCCAGCGATATTCAGGAGTGAAATTCCTCTGTGATTGTCACAGATTTGACGATTGCCTTTCTTTTTGTAAAGATGGACGATGGTTGCATCTTTGAAATCCTGAGGAATTTGGCCCTGAGTCAATCGCCGGAGGAACTGGATGCCGCCATTCTTGTATATCTCCGCCGGAATCGCATCCGATCCTGTCGCCTTTCCATTTGACAGTTGTCTGACTGCCTTCTGAAAAAATGCTATATTTCCCACAAAAATGCTAATTCTCTCATTTACTCATCTTTATGCCATCTCAAAATTATATTCTGAGCCTGTTTATGTTTACAACATATGTTTATTTAAAAATAAGTAAATAATATTGTGCCAAACATTTTTATCTGTATTGATCTTACCTAACACTTTTATTGTATCTAAACAAAATCATGTAAAAACAAAATGGTAAATAATGTGTTTATTTACATAAAAATAATATTTAATTATGTTAAAAGGTCTGGTCATAAATTCCTTCATAACATCTGGCTGAAAAACCTTACCTCCTCAACAAACAAATAGGTTTTGATTAGCTTTACTTTGAAAATAAAAACATACAAAGTAGATGTATTGTTTATGAAAACTGAGAAAGAATATTTAGATCTGCTAAAGTCTGTATCTATGTCAATATCAACACACATAAGAGAAATATTGCAATCTAATGTAGAACTGTTTTTTTACACAAAATAAATGTAGCCTTATACTGAAAAAAGAGCATTTTGTCTGTTTTTCCTTTTTAATATTTGTATTATCCTCTAATTCAACGAGGGCAACATGTAGATTCCTTATCCTGCTCACATTAATTTGCACACAGGAGACAGATAATTATTCAGAAAATAAGAATTTGCAAAATGCATTGAACAAACTGATTTGATGATAAAAAAAATAAACACTTCCAAGCTTTCATTTGGAAAAGATTTAATTGAAGATCCATACTATATACGGTAGGTTGATATCGTATTTGATATACCGTAATTTCCGGACTATTGAGCGCACCTGAATATAAGCCGCACCGGCTGATTTTTAAATAAAATATTATTTTGAACATAAATAAGCCGCACCTGTCTATAAGCCGCAGGTGTCTACCGGTACATTGAAACAAATGAACTTTACTCAGGCTTTAACAAAACACGGTGTGGCAGCGGGGGCGTGGTCAAGCGCCCGTCCAGGAGAGAAAAGCGGTAAAGGCGCTTACACCTGAGCTAAATTATGTCTAACACCGGTGTCTAATTTCAGTAAGCATGGGGAGAGCGGCATAAAAAGGCAGCAGCCACAGAGCTGAGAGAGTGACACACGTCAGTCTAGTGTTGGCGCATAGAAGAATTGAGAAATTTAATAAAATTGATTGTAAACATTGCTGTGGCCATTAAAAGCCTTACCTGGAACGTCAAGTGCCCTGCTGAAAACTGTCACACTGGTGCCCGTGTGACAGTTTTCCCAAGAAGGACACGTGAAGCAGGGCACTTGAAATTAGACACCGGTGTTAGACATAATTTAGCGCAGGTGTAAGCGCCCTTACAGCTTTTCTCTCCCGGACGGGAGCTTGACCACGCCCCCACTGCCACACACGGCTTGTAATAAAACATTTGCAGTAAACAGTAGCCTACCAAGTCATTGGTCACTATCTTCCTCGTTCTGTGCACTGAAACCACTGAAGTCATCTCCTTCGGTGTCGGAGTATAGTCTCAGATTTAGTTGTCTTTTTGCACTGAGTCAATTCCTCACGCTGCTGTTTCCAACGTCTTATCATTGACTCATTAAGACCAAGCTCCCGTGCAGCAGCCAGATCAATCGCCTTCAACTTGAAAGCAGCATCATATGCGTTTCTCCATGTCTTTGCCATGGCGAGGGTGACAAAATTACTACCATAATCAGAATGATGGGAAGTTTGAGCGCGCTCGATTTAATCTAAAAAGTAAACAAAAAAAGTTGTTTTGACCTTAACCCGTTCGGCAATTTCATTGGTCTAATGAAAGCTTCACGCCGGCAAAAAACTGAGCACGTCACAGAATGTTTTTTTTTTTTTATAAAATTTGAAAGCGGGAAAAATCCATATATTAGCTGCGTCATTGTATAAGCCGCGAGGTTCAAGGCGCGGGAAAAAAGTTGCGGCTTATAGTCCGGAAATTACGGTACATGACCTACAGCAGTATGCTTCATGAACATACTAAGTATTTCTGGCAAAGCATTCAATATTCAATATAGCCTCAATATTAAAGGTGCAATAAAGGTATATACCAGGGTGCAAATAATGGCATATACTATTTACACCCCAGTGCAAATAGTGGCAGATATTATTTGCACCCCAATCCTAGCGCAAATAATGGTAGATACTAACTGCACCCTGGTGCAAATAATGGTAGATATTAATTGCAACCTGGTGCAAATAGTTTCAGATACTAATTGCACCCATATTTAAAACTAACATACAGTATGGGCATCACTGCATTGTGTTTATTGTGTTTTTTAGAGTCCCACAGACACTAACCTCTACTGCTAAACCTAACCTTGACCTTACCTTAGAAAAAATTTCACATGGGAAGGAGTGTGATCGACAGACCCCACCTCCAGATCATACACTTCTCTGCACTCTTCGACATTCGCTGTGACCAAATAATTGTGAGGAAATCACCATTTATTTAATTGTTTATCTATTGCTTTAAGTAGTATAAAATATAAAAGGAAATATTAAGAGTGGAAACAGGAAATTGAATGGGAAAAAAGTGGTACAAAAGTCAGATTCAAACCAGAGTCGCAAGGACAACACTACACAATCACACACCGTCTTTACACACCACACCATTGCAGCGACATCTACCGGTTAGTTTGTCATATATTTCTGTGGTTCCACCAGACTATTGGGGTGCAAATAGCTGCACTGTGTGGCAGTTGCTTTTTACACCGGGGTGCAAATAGACCCTTATATTTAAAGGGTCGATTGTGTTAATCTGCCATTAGAGCGTCATGTCCTGTCTCCATGAATGAGCTTTTGTTACATGCTACCCTCTATAAGTCATTTCCTCAGGCTCCAGCTGTCAGGTAAAGTGGATAGCAATGAAAGAGATGACTTGTCCTATTGGGGATAATCAACTGGACTTTTTCTATTTCTAGTCTATTTCTTTTAAATGTATCACTTTTATTAACTAGCCACAGATTTCAGACAGCATATTCAACTGTGCTTTGATCCATGTTTGGATAAAAGAACATTTCATTTTATAAAGATTAAGTTGAGTCTTTTGGCACCTCATTTGTCATTACTGATGTTGCTCCCTTGTTATGTGATAGGGTCCATTGCAGTGACCATAGATAAATCTCCTTTCATTCAAGCTTGAATTTTGTTCTGTTTTGCATTTTGTTTACTGTAATTTTATATTAGGCCCTATGTGCATTTTAAGACGCATCATCACTCATCTCTTATAATGTTGCCTTCCTCCAATAAGTAAGGCAGGCAATCAGATCTTTTAGATGCTTGGATTATCCATCGGCAGCATGTCTGCCATCTAACTGTCTGTGCCTAGAATGCATAAACCATAAAGTAATACTGTAGGATTCCCAATACACTCCTATTCAGTTGGGTGTTTTAATACTCTTGTGGACTCTAAAAAGACCTGTCTTTACACAAATAACGTTTTTAGATCTGGAATTTAAACTTTATTGTTTTTATGCATTAATATGACCTCACTTCAGAAATCTTCTTGTACATTTATGGTAGACTAAATGCATGTGGGTAGATTAAATGTTTGTGGACTAAATATGTGTTGCTAAATGTGTGTCTACTAATACACATTTTTGGTTTTGGTTCCATGTCCTGTTTAGTTTTCGAATGTTTGCATGCCCTGATGATACTCATCCTGGAGGAGAGAAGCCAGAGGTCTGGATCCTGGTTTTACCCAACTTTACTGTTCATGCATACTCTGTCAGATTGGTGTAGTGACAACAGCAGCAACTGCTGTTACAAAGCCTTCAAGCCTTTAGTCAACATTTTTCTGTTGCTACCAACAATGTTATGACATAGCAGAATTAAGTACATTTAGTCATTCAAGCAGTGGATCTGATTGAGGCTTGGGTATTCTCCCTTAGGATAAGAGTTGTTTTATTGCTGTTTTATTTCTGTCTTGAAACTCTGCAGACATTGACTTGGCTCTAATCAACACATTAGAATAAGCTATTCAAGTTCTTCAAACTTAATTTTATTGAATTCTGAGAATTCTGGAGCTAAAAATGATGGCCTCTGAGACACTCTGATCTTAAATCTCTGAACTTTGCAGGGCGGTGACCCTTCAGGAGCAAATTGTATAGCTCTAATCTAAATGCCCTTCTGCATGCCAACAATTATATTCAAACTCCAGTTTTTAACTGCTTGGCTCGATGCTGCATGGTTGTATGCTTCCCCGATCGTATTCATCTTATCAGTGCTCTTTAGCTACTATACATTCTTGTACTGCTCGGGTTGTATGCCTTCTCAATTAGGTCTCAATTACTCAACGGTCACACGTATCCCTATAATATTCAAGGTTTTGTGCTAAGCTAAATTTGTAGTCGCTAACTTTGTCTGGGGCTACATAATTAATCACCATTAATGAGTTTAAAGCTGCATAGGTATCTGCTCTTTAATGGTCAATTACAGTATTTCATTTAGGTCTTCTCGTGTCATGTCACAATAATATATATAATGTATATAAATATATATATTTGGTTATAGGCCTAGCTGCTGCAATCGACATGTCCATCGCTTCCTTATGTGTATAAGTAATCATATTTTGAATAACATTTATGTTGCTTAGAGGGCTAAGGAAACCTTAAACTTTAAATAGGTTTTCCCACTCAACCCTATCAAATGCTTTTTCAGCATCGAGGGAAAGCACAACTTCATGATTTGTGGATGAAGTTTCAGTGAAAATTATATTTAGCTAATGGCATACATTTAAAAAAATACACCTTCCCTTAATAAATCCTATCTGATCTTCTGAGATTATTGAGGGAATACATGATTCGAGTCATCCCGTTTGTACTTTAGCTAATATTTTAACATCTGTGTTCAGAAGTGAAATTGGCCTAAATGAACTGCATTCAGATGGGTTTTTATCCTTGTTTAATATTACAGAAATAAAGGCCTGAGTTAGTGTATGGGGGAGATTGCAAACAGATAATGAATGGTTGTACATGTCTAATAATAATGGAGTTAGCTGCTTTGAGAATTTCTTATAAAATTCCAAACTAAAGCTGTCTGGGCCAGGTGTTTTATTATTTTTCTTTAAGCTGATACATTCACTGAGTTCCTCTAGATTTATTGGTGCTTATATAATTATGTTTGTCCATATATATATATTGTTGGAAATTTTATTTCACTTAGAAAAATAACCATGGAGGAGATTTGGGGATAGTTAGATGTATAAAGTGTTGAGTAATATAATTTAAAAGCTGAATTATTATTATTGGATGGGCATGTTGTGAGGTTATTTGATTGATTACACTATGTAACACAATTTTTGTTCCTGTGTAGTAAATGCTATTTCCTATTTGCTTATGCCTCAAATGGCTATTATTCCCCACAAACTTTTGTGACCAGGACAGTGATCTTTTGAAATGTACCGATTTCCAATGAGAAAATCTGGTGAATTTGTGTCTTTTCGTTAACATGAAGTCAGAAAAAAACAACATATGAATCCAAATTAACATGTATTTATACTAAAGTAATACAAAGATTACTACAAAAGATTTAGAAGTGAGAAGTTTGGTGATGCTTTCTCTGATCTGCGACTTGCACACTTTCATCCAAAAAGACTGCTTGAGCCTAGACGTCAAAAGCTCGTCATTGGACTTGGTGAGAGCAAAATCTCTAATCAAGTCATTGAGGTCTTTTTGGTTGGGGTAGTATGGGTTTCTCTCCTCAGCTCCACCTCTGAAATTGTCATCTGGATCTACAATGTCTTCCTCGCTCACTGACTTGCTGCTCTCTTCTATAGATGGCTGCTCTCTCTCTGGAGGAGTGGGTACGGGGAACTCATGGCAGTGTGGCACCGGAGCAATGGATGAAGGAATGTCATGATGGCAGATGCATTCTTACCAGTCTGATGTTTGGAAGGGTCCACCATGCAGAAGTAGCAGTTGCAAAATTCTTGGGATAGCAAACTTCATGGCTCACTTTTTCCCTCTGTACGTCATACAAAAATACATTTATTTCACCCATGACTAATGTGTAAGAGATTCTCGCACCATTTTTCATATATGATATATTAAAATATAATAATATATTATATAATATAATATAAATAATAACATAATAATAATAACAATAAAACATTTTACAATTAACATTTTACAACACATTTTATCAAAAATTCAGATCAACAATTGTCCATCTTACCTTCTTCGCCACCTTCAGCCGTCCTGCGAGCTACGCCATCCGGCGACGTATCCTTTTTAGAGCAAGCTAGTTCCTCAGTGAACTTCACAAAAAGAGCAACGAGCGTCTTTTTAAAGATGCCTCGCACCACCTGCGCCTCATGCCACGCCCCTCTCAGCGCTGGAGACCGCCACCTCATATGTGCTCTCTGCCTGGGACTGGAACACGCAGAGCTCTCCCTCGCTGACGGCGGATGCGACCTCTGCGAGGAGCTTCCAATGTCGACCCTGCGGGCTCGACTCGAAGCACTCAAAACCGAAGCTGCCGCGCCGCCTTCGTCTCGCCACGCAGAAAGAATCACCGCTCCCAAAGGCTGCCGAAACCGGTGTTAGAAGCGACTACCTCGCCGGAGCCTCTCCCTCGAGCCTCGCTTTCACCCTCCCCGCCCCCCCGGGACGCACAGTTGCCACCGAGCGGCCGCACTGTTGCCATCTCGGATGACGAGGCGGAGGATAAGGGCTGCTGTTCCATCATGGCTTCGGACAGCGAGGAGTGGTCAGGCTCCCAAGCCTCCTCCTCAGTCCAGGAATCCAGCAGGACCCGCGCCGGAGTCGAGGAAGAACTAACGCGCCTCCTCACACAGGCCGTCGACCACCTCGGGCTTGAGTGGTCACCGCCCTCTGAGCAGGCTCCCAACAGACTCAACGGCTGCTTTCTTCAGAGCCATCGCCATGCGGTGCCCGCGGCCCGAGCCGCTCCCTTCCTGCCGGAACTCCACGCCGAGCTCTCTAAATCGTGGAACGCGCCTCTCTCGGCCAGGAACCGATCCCATGTCTCCACCTCTCTTGCTTCGGTGGACGGCGCCACCGAGAGGGGCTACTCTTCCATCCCCCTGGTCGAGGATTCGGTAGCAGCACACCTTTGCCCGCCCTCCGCGAGATGGCGGTCTAAGCCAGTGCTCCCGTCTAAGGCCTGCAGAACTACTTCCGCCTGTGTTGGCCGCGCCTATGCTGCCGCCGCCAAGCCGCATCTGCTCTGCATTCCATGGCCATTTTACAGATCCTCCAAGTGGACCTTCTTCGAGAGTGGGATGAGAAAGGCAGGCACCCAGAGGCTGTTTCAGATCTAAGGAGCGCGACGGATCTCACCCTTCGCGCCACCAAAGCTGCAGCTCAAGCCCTAGGTAAGTGCATGGCCGCGCTGACTTTGACCGAGAGACACCTATGGCTAATGCTAGCCGACATGGGAGAAGCTGAACGCTCCACGTTCCTCAACGCGCCGCTCTCTCCGTCCGGTCTCTTCGGTTCCGCGGTGAGTGGCATTGTTGACCGTTTCTCGGAATACCAGAAAGCCACCCAAGCCATGAATCTCTTCCTGCCTCGTTGCGCTAGCTCCTCTGCAGGCCGCCCACGTGACCAGCCTCCTGCACAAGCCTCTTCATAGCGCCCAGCTCAGCAAAGCCAGACTTCTCAGCGTCGACAGGGCGGCCGCCCTAGAACGTGCTCAGACAGCCGCCGCAGACCGCCGCCCCCCCGCGGGCCTCGGCCTAAGATTGCGCTGAAACCTGAGCAACCGAAGTCCTCCTAGCTTTGTTAAGGAAACGTGGTAAAGCTTCGCAAAGCTTCGCCCCCTGTCAGTCCCCTTCTCTCAGGCTACTGCAGTGGTGGATTCAGCAGCCAACAAGCCGGTGATACTGCTCGCTTGCCTGCACTCAAATGCCGTTTTCACGGCGACCCAAAGAAATCTTGTGAAAAGCAAACATGCCTTATGTGTAGAAAATGTGCTCACAATCCAGTGTTCACCCCTACACACAAGCATTACACTTCCCGTGTCCCTATCAGAGCCCACTCACATAAAGCAGGCACAGCCAGCTCAAGTGTTAGAGTCAATAAACGCGCCCACGAATACGTGCGCGCGCCCCTTCTCTGCCCGCTCTGTCACACAGCCAGCAAACACCTCTCTGTATGTAAGTCCCATGCCAAGAGCTCACTACAGCCAGGCAATTTCCTTCCTTGGAATAGAAGTAGACTCCATGGCGATGACAGCTCGCTTATCTACACAGCGCATGCGCCGTGTTCAGTGATTAGCCGCGTCCTTTCAGATGAACAGCCTCACGCCTCTGAAAAAATTTCAGAGAATGCTAGGTTACATGGCCTCAGCTGCAGCAGTACTTCAGCTGGGTTTACTGTGCATGCGCCCGCTTCAGCATTGGCTAAACACCCGCGCGTCTCGCCGGGCTTAGGCCACGGGCCGCCAGCCGATCAGAGTAACTCAGACCTGTATCTCAGCTCTGCAGCCCTGGGCAGTGGCCGAATGGTATCAGCGGGGAGTGACGATGGGAGCTGTATCTCGCCGAAAAGTCATCTCGACAGACGCGTCCAACACGGGTTGGGGCGCGGTCTGCGAGGGCTCTCCGGTTTTTGGCCTATGGTCAGTTCAGGAAAAGCTCCTTCACATAAATTGTCTGGAAATGATAGCGGTCGAGTACGCGCACGTGCGCTTCCTCCCGGTCATTCAGGGTCACCACATCCTGGTCCGTTCGGACAACAGATCTGTGGTATCCTATCTAAACCGTCAGGGCGGTGTCAGATCCAGGAACCTCTTCCATCTGACAAAACGCATACTGAGTTGGTCCCAGTGCCACCTGCGCTCACTGAGGGCGACACACGTGCCAGACCACCTGAACGACGGCCCAGGCAGACTGTCCAGAGACAATATTTCCCCAGGGGAATGGTCCCTGCATGCTCAAACAGTCCAGAAGTTATGGAGCATATTCGGCAGAGCAGAGATAGACCTCTTTGCGTCAGAAGAGAACTCTCACTGCCCAGTATTTTTCTCGAAAAGCGAGGACGCGCTGGCCCAGGACTGGCACAACCGCCCGCTTTACACCTTCCCTCCCGTCTCGCTATTGCCACAGGTAATGCAGAGGATCAGGGAAACGCGTCACTCGGTGCTCCTCATAGCCCCGCGCTGGGAGAATCAGACATGGTTCCCGGAGCTTACGCAGCTGTCACTAACAGCCCCGTGGCCCATTCCAGTGAGAGCAGATCTCCTCTCTCAAGCTCGTGGCACGATCTGGCATCCCCACCCAGAGCGCTGGGCGCTGCACGCGTGGGTAATCAATGACTATCTGTCGCTTTGCCAGAAGGAGTAATAAACACTATCATACACGCTAGAGCCCCTTCCACGAGAAGAGTCTATGCATCCAAATGGTCTGTGTTTTCAAAATGGTGCACCGACAGAGACCTGGACCCATGGACATGTGGGGTGTCGTCGCGGCTCGTGTTTTTACAAGAGCTGTTGGATAAGGGCAGATCCCCATCCACGCTCAAAGTGTACGTGGCGGCCGTCGCGGCGTTCGCTGAACCCCTGCACGGCCAGTCACTGGGAAAAAACTAGCTGGTCATCCGCTTCCTCAGGGGAGCTAGAAGGATGATCCCCCCGCGCCCCCCATCGGTTCCTATCTGGGATCTTTCCGTAGTTCTCGAAGCTATGAAAGCCCCCCCCTTTCGAACCGCTTCAATCCGTGGATTTGAAATACCTTTCACTCAAAACCGTTTTTCTGACTGCCCTGTCATCAGTTAAACGTGTGGGAGACCTTCACACGCTGTCTGTTAGCGCTGCGTGTCTTGAGTTTGGACCAAGTGACTCCAAGGTCATTATAAAGCCTAGACATGGCTATGTCCCCAAGGTGATCGGTACTCCTTTCAGAGCACAAATCATTTCCCTATCGGCGCTGCCAGAATCCGATAGCGAACGCGACGCCAATCTCCTTTGCCCAGTCAGAGCACTGAGATTGTATACTGCGCGCTCCGCCTCTTTCAGACGCTCTGAGCAGCTTTTCGTTTCATTCAGAGGGCGCACCAAAGGTTTCGCCGCCTCGAAACAGACACTGTCTAGATGGATAGTGGATGCTATTGCTGCCGCGTACGCGTCAAAAGACCTACCATGCCCGTTAGGCATTAGGGCTCACTCCACTAGAGGCATGGCCTCCTCGTGGGCATGGTCCAGCGGGATTTCCATTCACGACATATGTGTGGCAGCGGGCTGGGCTTCCCCCTCCACCTTTGTCAGATTTTATAATCTGGAACTGTCCGCCCTGCAGGCAAAACTACTAGCAGTTAGCTGCACTGATGGGACACATTCCACACAGACCGGCACCGCCGCTCTGTCTTTTCCTTCCCACTATGTGCTTATGTATTACACACACACTGGCCCGCACTCTTGCCGGCCAAATATTATTCCCCCACTCACAAGGGCTCCCCGGGTCCCCCACCCCGGGGCTCATGCAGTGGATGCTTGGCGCGCGGCGTTGACAATGGGTTCCGTGAGCGTAAGCTAGCTTACATAATACGAGAGAACCTCTCGTAAGAGAACGAATCGGTTACCTTACGTAACCTCGGTTCTCTCTAAAAGAGGGAACGAGTATTGCGTAGCCGGCGCTTCAGCGCCACGCAGCGATTTTCGCTTCATTCAATGAAAACCAGGGTTCCAGCCTACGAACTTACGCTTATATGCACTCTAGCCACGCCCATTTTGGCGGGCTTTGATACAGTGACAGCGCGGGCGCCTGTCATTGGACGCAAGTTCACTCAAGTTCGTCTATAGGCTGCAGCAGTTGCCGCAGAGCAATCTATGAGCTCGCTAGCTAGCCCGCTCAAGGTATGCAGTTGCTGCACTGCGTTGACAATGGATACAAAATTAAGGATAATTTTTTGGCTTCAATATCTCAGAAAAGATGAATCTTTCCCGTAGCGTAAGCTAGCTTATGCAATACTCGTTCCCTCTTCTAGAGAGAACCGAGGTTACGTAAGGTAACCGATTCGTTATGTATCCACTTAGGTAGCTGTAACTAAACTGAACTGGTGGGCTTAAAGCCCCTGTATTTATACTACTATTTATATTACTGGAAAGTTCTAGAAGTTACTGTAAGTTTACTCAGCACTGAATCTATCTGGAATGTTCAGGAAAATAGATACATTTCAAAATATCACTGTCGTGGTCACAAAGCAAAGTTGATGGGGAATAATAGTGTAACAATGCTGAACGAAGAAGTAAGTGCAACTTAACTGAGTATTTTAAATTTGATGTAACAGCAGCATGATCTATGATCTCTTTTAGCTGCTAGACTGCATATGAAAATTAAAATACACAGCCTTTGCCTCCGATCGCACTATTCAGATGCATATCTGGTGATATAAATTGTATGATAATAGCAAATAGCCTGTAGATCAACCTATCATTAAACACAGGGAAACAGTAGAGGCTCCATCATTGTGAATGATATCCTTAAATATATGATCTATGCATATATAATACATATAAATATAATATGTAAATCAACTAAGTTACAAGGAACATTTGTTCTTTAATTGTATTCGAAGTGCTATATTATAAGTGTCCAAACTTGTCAAGTTTCCTTTTTTTGCTGAAAGAAGCTCTTAGCCTCTGAAAGAGAAAGTGATTCCCGCCTTGTGGAGTTTGGGCTTAATATCTTGAAGTCGCTCACTGTTTCATCAAACTGACAACATAAAAAAACAGCCTTGGAAAGTAATGTCATGGTGTTCTTTCACCCACTGAAGCACACGCCCTTTTTCCAGACAATAATGGCCTGAGAACGCTCAACTATTGCAGGTTTGGGAGCAATTGTACTAGGCGCTCTCTCTAAGATTCAGCAACACTTTGTTTCCCATAATTTCACAGAGAACCAGTGACATATAGGAGGTTGGAAGGCTTCCTTCGATAGACTCCTTTAAACCAAGAATCCTCAGATTTTGACATCTAGACCTGTTTTCAAGGTCATCCACCTTGGATGCTAGAGCTGCATTTTCTTTTGGAGCGTGTTTAGCTTTGATGATATCTCAGTCAGCTCATTACTGTTTTTGGAGAGTGTGGTTTCTATAGTCGTGAATTTCTCGGTATGTGACTCTAAAACTGTATTAATCCACTCCAGAGATGTGTTAGTGAGTTCTTCAATGAGGTATCCAGGGTTGTCTTGAGCTCTGCAGCAATCAGTTCCTCAAAATGAGTACCAATTGTGAATACCTCGGCTGATGAGGTGCTAACATTGTAACATTTTGTAAGTCAAGTTTGCATGTATGTTGACATTTTCTGTCAAAGTCAATTGGTTCTGTTTGCAATGTAATTTGTCTGGTTGCCAGTAAATATATTTAATATAGCGCTCAAAATCAGCGAATATCCAGGAGCGATTCTCTCACATTGCGCAACCGGAAGTCACGATTTGAGGGATTGAATTGTTCACACTTCCTTGCTGATGCTTGCGCACAGCGCTGTACAGAGTGCATGTAGATGTTTACATTTATGGATTAAACCTTTATGCTGGCTTCAGGGACGCTGCTCCCTATACGCAGATTACGCAGTCTGCATAGACCACCAACCCCCTTGTGGGGCACCAAAATGTCCACCGGCTGCCCTATATATTATTCCAATGGTTAATGGCTAAATGTGAAAACGCTTTCAGAAACCTCTACCTTTATATATCCTTTTCTTTTAAATGTTGCACTACGGCGTCTTAATTAAATGTCCTTGTGTGGACAAGCACTTAATCGTGTCTCCTTTATCAGGGTTCATTTCATAATCTCAGTTTAATATTAGCTCTTCACAGGCCCTTGATTTAAATTCCTGACAAGAATTATGTAAATGGTGAGGAGAAGATACGTTTTCATTTGAGGAGGGAGCCCAAAGTGGCGCTTCTGAAATAGACATAAAGAGTGAAATCTGACGTCCTCCATCTCTTTCCGCTTTTCATTTTCCTGCTCATTCACTGCAAATCCAGTAGCCTCTGGTATTCAGAGGAAAATGAAATGGGTTGCTGGTCATATGGTCTATGGTAAGCAGCAGTCATCTTCCACTGCTTTATTCTCAAATAGGGATTCTATCAAATAGTGTAAAGGAAGAGAGAGAGAGAGAGAGAGAGAGAGAGAGAGAGAGAGAGAGAAAATTGAGCATTCAACTCATGTCTGACTTATCCACACAGAGAGACATTCTCACAGCAAAAATGTAACAAGCCCAGACTCTCTGTTCACATTGCCTCACACATATTCCTATTTCTTTGAGTGCTGTGCGAATTGAGGATGTGGATGAGAGAGAGCAAGAAAAGTGCAACTCAGAAAAGCTTGTCAAGAATGACCAGAGAGCTAATCAGAAAGCCTCATATATCTGGAAATAAGTCGAAACTGAGCGGAAAATAAATTTGTTGAGCCGCTGTTACTTACAAGGCTACAATATTCAAATTGAGACACTGCCCCGGCACAAGATGGGATATAAGATCAAGAGGAGAGAGATAACCTTTTGTTTGACAAGGCATGGAAATGCTGGGCAAGAGGTGAACATAGAAGGTTTAAACTGAAGTTCATTGCACAACTTCACAGCGATGACTTGTACGTAACATTGAATGTTTCTCCAAAAAATTGAAATAAAAGCCAGTTAGGTGTGGTAATATCACTATTCCAAACCCTTATCAGGGAGGGTGCTGTGAAAATACAATTATTCACAGAATGAGTGAAAATGAAGAAAGGTAGAAAAATTGAATAATTGGAAGAAAACTATTACAGTTTTGGCAATGTGCCAATAAGTGTCCCAGAATGATTGATGACAACATTTGGGAGGGAAGAATGCATTGGTGTGGAGTGCTAAATGCATTTACAAGAATTCACAGGAATAAAAAAAAATGCAAATAATGTAGTAAAGTAAGCCAAAGCGGGGAAAAAAAGCATGACCATTAAAATCAGTCAATATAATTTTTATATGTTTGAAGTTACAAATGGAATTCTATGATTCCAATAAATTTGTTTACTGCAGGTGCCATAATGTTTGATCCCAAAGTGCCAGAATATATTTCTTCTTCTATGTTTTTCTTTAAGGGCCACATGTTTGTAGTTTAAAGCAGATGAAAAAGTAGCAGTTAATGTGGTTGTGTTACACAGTTTTCAATGGTGAGACCATTGCCCGGTTTTTCAGATAGACTGTTCAAAATTATGCAAAGGTGCCTGACTTTGTTCCTGGCAGGCAGCAGATGTCCTGACCCTGCCCCCATCCCTAATTCTAACCAAATTAATCCTATAGGCTGAGTAGCCTGTGGGATAATAGTCAGGCACCTTTCTCTAATCGTGCGCTAAGTATGTAATACTAATAATGTAATTAGCTAATCTAAGGGTTGTCAAACTGGGGTCCGCAAGGGGGTGCTGCTAGGAGGTCTGTGGAAAATTTCCACGAAAAACATAGCTGCAAGCAGCAATCACAGGGCCAAGCACCAATATGACAACCACTGCACAACACAACGAGAACGTATGACATACAGAGCAAACACACAAAACATTTCAAGTCACCTCAGGAACAATTCAAACCTATACCTTCCACGTTGCACAAGTCAGTGCTCTAACCACTGCACAACAGAGCCACAACATTGATGTAACCAAATTAACATATTAACAGGATTGGGGAGTAACGATATACATGTAACGGGATTACATATTTAAAACACAAAATATAAGTAGCTGTATTCCACTACAGTTACAATTTAAATAATTCATAATTAGAATACAGTTACATTCAAAAAGTATTTTGATTACTGAAGAGACTACTTTGCATTTTATTGTCATTTGTTTCACTTAATATTTAGTCATTTCAGATGGAAAACATTTATACATATAAATGATGTGACCCAAAGTGCATTTGAACAGCAGTGAAACACTTTCTTATGGTGTTACATTTATATGAGCAGACAGAGAAGTAAGTTTAAAGTAAGTTTGGAGCAGAAGAAATAGAACAAAAAACTTGTAAATTGTCAGCTTTACGCCAAGCTAAAATTCTATTTCTAGCCATTTTACCAGGAACAACATTTTTCCAGGCACGATCATATTTTTTTATCAAGAAAATTCTCGTTGGATCAAAATTTATTTTGTTCTAGTAGTACCTTTAGTAAGGGCAAAAAACTTATTCTTGATAAACATTCCTGTAAAAATATCTAAAAATCCTTAAAACAAGACCCTCCCAACCCTGCATATCAAGCAGAGAATGAATCACAGCCAAGCACAACAGTCACAATGATCAACTTCCTATTCATATCACTTTTCAACAGAGATCAAAATCATCATTTGATAGTGGAAAACACCAGCAAACCAGTAAGCACAATACAAAATCGCCAGCACAACAGATGTTTCTACTGTATGACTTGCGGAGGCAGGGACTGAACCCACACTGAGCCACTTTGTTGCTTTGTTTTAACTGTAGTTAGCGCTGTCTCCAAACTGCTCAGTTATCTTCAGGACATGATGACGATGATGAGTAACAATATAAATCTGACAATACTTTTAAAAGATATATCACTTTTTAATAAAGTTAAATTTGGCTGAGGGACAGTAAGGCTGATTTCTGAAAATGTTGTATTGTTGAAATCATCATTACTGACAGAATCCATAGACACCAACCTTGTGATTTTAGGAAATATGGTTCAAAAGTTATAGAAAAAAAATGGCACTTTTTAGACCCTAAATGTTGCATGGTGTCTATTCATGCCCATCCCTATAAGTGTGCCAAATTTCATAATTTTCCTACGTACAGTTCTATGGGCTGCCATAGACTCCCATTAGGAAGAAGAGGAAAAAGCATAATAATAATAAAACCACTAACGAATACAATAGGGGCTACAGCACCTGTATCACCTGAGAGAAAATTTAGAAAATTTAAAAGTCTGAATGGACCATTTATTATAAATTTCATTAAAGTGAGAAAGACTAGGCTACCAACTAGTAATTTATTGTCTTTTCTTGTCATCCATGCCAGAGATGATGACATCTGATACAATTTCACTAAATTGGAACATAAATCTATTTGTGTATTATTAAAAGCTCGTAACATGCTGATTAATAAAGTTTATAAATAATAAAGAATTAATAAATTCAGAATGAAAAAAAAAACTTATGGTCTAAAGGCGCTTTGGAAATACGTTTACTTACAAAGTGCAAACTGGGACAGGGCATAAATTAATCGTGTTCGGTGCTAGAGAAAAACATCTAAGAATACAGCGCAGAAAGATCAGTGCTGGTGTACACAACACTGTTGTTTTGTCACACTGATTACTAGAGACGATGAGAGGGTGCAACTGTCACCATGAAGTCTTGCGGTCCGGGGTCCGGAACCGGACTGCAGGGACTGGTGTAGCCTAATCGTAAGGAAGGCAGCTAAAGTTAGAAACTTTATATAGTCTGAAAAAGTTGAACTGCTAGCATTTTTAGTGACACACATCTTATTGTCTAGATGTAGAACATTGGCTAAATATAAAAAAAATTACTCCAAATTTAATTATTACTTATTTTAATAAGGATCAGGTTTTATCACCCAGTCCTGCCATATGCCCAACAACACTTACCACTTTGGCCATTGGGGACAGTTTTTTTTTATTTCGTTAAGCAAAGACTGATTTAAACTAATGTCAAAAAGTCAACCTACTATTTCCAATTATACTGCAAGATTGGTCTGGTTTACATTAATGTCTAAACTCTTTGTAGTAGCCTATATTAATAAAATAAAAATAAAATAAATATACAAGATAGAGTGTAGTAATTTGAATTTCTTTTTAAACTAATCACTCTACCAAAAGGATAATAAATAAAATACATTAGTAATAAACTATTATACTTATAGATTAATATGCAATTATAACTATTTATATTGATATCCATTATAATGTTTAATATTTTAGACATGTTATCTTTTTGTTCCAACATGATTTATTGTAAAATTATGTACTCTGAGTAAACTTTGCCTTGGGCCTCTTCACCTCCTAGTTTTGACTCAAAGGTTACAGAGATATATATATATATAGGTCTAGTGACCAACTCCATGTGTGACAACTAGCCCTGGTCTCACCTAGAGTATTGTGGAGGCAAGGGCTTGGTTGAGCGTTTGTCTGGGGAGAGAGGAAGCAGTAAGGGTTTTCACCTGAGATGAATTGCTTTTAACCCTCTGGGGTCTGATGGTATTTTGGGCCCTGGAGAAGTTTTGGAATGCCTTGACATTTGTGCTTTTTTCAGTTGCTTAAAAATATATTAATGGCTAAAGTCTGATAACACTGTATTCAGCACAAACTGGGCTACAATAATATGTGAGCAACATGTATGTACAAGTTTGTATTTTTGAGAAAATAACGTTTATGCATGGTTTTTGAAAAAACTATCATTTTAAGTCACTGAAATAAGGTCATATAACAGATACTAAACATTTGTCCACAATACTTTTGAGAACTGGATCTTGTAGCCTAGAGTTTGTGCTACAAAATGATGTGAAAACCATGCTGATCACTCATTCATACAAAACAATATAGTAATTTAACTTTTGTAAGACAATTTTAGTGTTGAAAGGTAATATGCAAGGAGGCGTGAATGATCATGAATATTCATTGTAATTCACACATGAGAGACAAATTCCCTCCCCTGGGCCTATCAATGAGGGATAGAGAATGACTTAATGATCCAAATCAAGTTTTAAGTTAAAAGAAGTAATCTGACTATATAGTTTCTTTACATAAAGACTTTAATTAATTTTAAACCTACACTACCGTTAAAAGAAATACAGAAACAACATTGATATTCTGAACTCTTTTTACAATTTAAAAGAACAGTTTTCTATTTGAATATATTGTAAAATGCAATTTGTGATCAAAGCTGAATTTTCAGCATCATTACTGCAGTCTTCAGTGTCACATGATCTTTCAGAAATCATTATAATATGCTGATTTTCTAATATGGGCATATTTAAAGTGCATTTTACTCATTTACACAGAACAGATATTTGCAAGCACAAACTTTGTTGATGATAATGAGGCAGCATAAACACTATTTAAAATATAATCTAAACATTCATATAATTTTAAATCATATTACATATAATATTTATATTATACAGCATTCAAAATACCTGCTTTAGCAGAAACAGCATTTAAATGTAACTAACACTTGCTTATTAGGACATATTTCAAATGTCAAGAAACAATCCCACTAGTAAAAAATGTACATGTTTATATAAAATAGCATGTCAACTAATGAAAACTCAATGACTTACTCGTCTGAAATTGTATCCTCGGCTGGATCAAGTCTCTCTTCAAAATACAAATGTTCATCGGAGTCCCTCTCTTCTTCTGAGGAAAATATTAACTCTTCCATACTATCCTGGAGCTTTCTCTTCTGTGAATCGTTGCAAACACGCAGAAAAATGAATGAAATGTGTTTAAATCAAACCTCTTAGTCGCCTGTGTATTGTTACAAACACGCAGAAAAGTTGTGTTGTGTTTACATTAAACGTCACAGTCGGGGGCGTGTACATTTGCCTTGATCGTCTCAGTACATTAGCGTATGAATGGAGTGCTCTGCTGGTGGGTGGGATCACATTACAGATAATTAGATAGCCTAAAATAAACTGTATAAACTGTATATCGCTTTGTTTCAAACAGATTGCATTGCAGGAGAATATTTGTTTTAAATTTGAATTGTTTTATTTAAAAGTAGACATTTTAAGCCTTAGACATATGTTTCATAATTGTGTGATAAGTAATCGTGGAGTTTCAGTAAATTTTTTTGACGTGTTTCTGAAATATGCTTGTGAACACAGAGACTGCTGAAAGCTCACCCTTTTTATTTTCTTTATTTTACAAAAGCACAAGATTTTGTTGTTATTGTGAGTGTACACAAATAAAAGTATTATAGTCTCTTTAAAGTAAAGTTTATAGTCTCTAATGATGTCTTACACTTATCTGTATACCCAAAAATGACGGAGTATTTTAAGTTGTTTCAGCTGTAATGACAGCAAATTAATTTCTTTGCTCACAGTGAGAGATGGGGGGGAAATAAAAAAAGGCCAGACCTCAGAGTGAGGGAGAGACAGCGCCAGCTTACAAGCTTTGTGTGTGTTGGCGCTGCCATTCAGTTTGAGTGTTTATACTGTTTATGAAGCTTCACAGTTACGCACAAAAGCGAATTAATTTGTGTGTGTAAATAAATGTAGCTTTGAGTTGAATTTGCTGTCTCCCGCTTCCTCATTCCTTTGAACTTTTTACACTGGTGCCGAAACCTGGGAATAGAGGAAGGATAAGCTGTCATGGATTCATTGCTGCAGGAGGAAGTCTTCAGGTCCCTTGCCAGCATCTACCAGGGCCAACACCAGGCCCTCATGGTGCAGCAACAGTGCTTCGAGGTGCTCCTTTGGGCCCAGGAGCTTAGTACACTAGATGGGGGCGGCCTCCCCTTCCCAGGCAGCAGCGCACCCCCATGTGCTGCTCACCAAGATAGGGCCTCAAAATGATCCTGAGGCCTACCTTGAACTCTTTGAGCACTCAGCCGAAGCTCTCAAATGGCAGCTGGAACAGTGGGCGGTCCATCTTCTGCTGCTGCAGACTTAGTAGCCCAGATCGCAGCACAAACATGTCCAGTTGCTAACCTCCTGGACTACTCAGTGCTGAAGACGTCCATGTTGCAATGGGTCAGCTGCAGCCCAGAAGAACTCTGCCAGCATTTCTGCTCCCTAACACTTAGCAAGATCGGCCTCCCATTTGCTTTCACCCATCAGCTCTGTGACGCCTGCCGGCAGTGAGTGCTGGCCGAGGAGGTCCGCAACACTGAGGATGTTGTCCACCTGGTGGTGCTGGAGCAGTTTGTCTCCCAGTTGCTGAAGGGGACAGCCGAGTGGGTCCAGTGCCACCGGCCAGTGTTGCTGGATGAAGTGATCTAGCTGGAGGAAGACCATATGGCAGCGTATACAGGGGGCCGGCATGCCCCACACCCTTCCCCCTCTAATATATAATATCCCCTTTTCTCTCATTCCTTCCGTCCAGTTCCGTTTCTAATTCTTGGGTGTTCTCTGCTTCCACAAACCCTGTCTCTCCCCTTTCTTCATCTCAGGTGAAGGAGTCCACTGCCACGAGGGTGGGTGGAATGCTTGGGCCGGTCTGCTGGAGTTCATGAGACAAAACGCTGAAGCACACATTTGACCAAGTGAAAGTGATTGATGGTCAGTGTCTCCAGTCGGGCATCACACTCACATATTTTGTAATTATAAAGATCGGTTGTATAGATTGCAACAGGACACTCAGAAAAATGAAAATACCAAAGAGCCATCGGGAAAATATATTCCAGGCGGCTCATCATAATCCGATGGCAGGTCACTTGGGACAGGGGAAAACATTAAGCCATCTCATGGCCCGTTTCTCTTTGCTGGGCATTCATGGGGATGATCGCCTGTGGTGTGCGGCATGCTGTGAATATCAGATGTTGAATCCGCCAGCTGCTCCAAAAGAGCCATTGCACATCCTTCTGTTGATCGAGGTTCCTTTTGAACGAATTGGCAAGGTGAACCCCGGTACCTTGTGGAGACCACCTCTTGCTGTCACAATGTACGGAGGTTGCAAGGTTGCACTAATCTCATAAAACACCACATCAATACAACACCAGAAGTAGTGGTACGTAGTCATCCCTACCGCTTACCCGAACACAAGAAACAGCAATTACTAGCAATTCATCTCAGATGGAAACCCTTACCGCTTCCTCTCTCCCAAGATGAATGCTCATCCAAGCCCTCGCCTCCACAAGTATATAGAATAAAAGTGAATTTAATAGATTATATAATAATTTATTGAACAACCTTTAGAATAGGTTTGGCAGATATGGTGTATCAATTAGGATTTGGTTACTCGAGCTCATAACTCAGGAGAGATTGGGGGAGTAGTTGGGCTAGATTTTGTATGCTGGAAATATTTTTGAAAGAGTGATGTAAGCCACTGTTTATGTGCTTTATCAGTGTGAATGGCTGGATTATATGAACATCCCAAAATCTCATTGATATTCCATATTATGAGAGGATCATTTTTGGAAAGATGCATAGATGTGTGTATGGCGATTTGGGAAATTATGTCACAATTGCAAGTCATTACAGATTGCTTGAAGAGTGGATTTGCCACTAACAAACTGACTGATTTAGACAGTCACATGCTCTCTGTTGCTGAGGTCTGAACCTACCATCGACACTTCTGCTGTCATAAGCAGTTTATATTCCACAGTTGCCAAACTGAACGTCTGCGTACGAGCATCTGCCAAGAGTTTGATACTCACCGATTAATATAACTTTAAATGTAGTGTGTCCTGATGTTACCCATAATTATTAATACCTACTTGTTCAGCCAAAGGATGAGAAGGATCACGTTGCAAACTGCTAATTTACCCTGTCAGTAATACAAGAGTTATTTCCACAAACACTCACCCACGATTACTCTAAAAACCACAAGCAAATAAATTCAAACTCTGGCAGAGTGAAGCTTTTTCTGCCTGACAGTTTGGATGAAGAGTGAGCTGGTAAGGTAGAGGAGAACTGATTTAAATATCTTTTAGCCACTTTATCACAGTTGTTAGATTTGAATACACTGTTGCTCCCTGAGGACAGAATAGGCAAACAATGTAGTTTCATCTAGACATATAAAAAGGTCAGAAAAATTATCTTTGTGTGATGTGTGTGGTTTTAGGTTACAAACTGGTAATTACAAGGGTATTGTGCTATAAATGTGGCTTGTGAGGACATTTCCAGTGTCCCCATAATTGAAATTGCTTTAAAAACATCCTAATCGGGGGGCCTGGGTAGCTCAGCGAGTAAAGACGCTGACTACCACCTCTGGAGTCGTGAGTTCGAATCCAGGGCATACTGAGAAGATCCCTGCATTGGCCAAACATGCCAGCCCTAACCCGGCCCTGGCCCGTAGTGTTCAAGCCCTAGCCTGCCCCCAGCCCGACCCCATCTGCAATTATTAAGCCCAAGCCCGATGCCGATATTTAAGCTCTCTGACGCATGCTCTCTCTAATGCACGCTCTCTCTGATACACGCAAACACACATGCTAAGAGGTAAAGTTATTATAGGCCTCAAATATAAAGTTACAGTGCCACCAGCAATCATGGCCACAAATATTATTATCGTCAATCCATTACAGAGAAGCATAAGCATGCAGTAGATAATAGCCATGCTACGTGATCCAGCAGCAAATAAGTAAATAAAGATGTATGGCCTACCTTTCTTTGATGTGAAGTAACTTTACAGAAACTGGAGAACAATGTTTCAAAGAACTCTTTGCCAACTGGCTAACATAAAAAATAAATAATAATCAGTTGAACTGTGTACAGGCTGAATTGTCACAGTTTATTGGCGGTGTTGTGAAGAAAAATAATCTCATCCATCATTGATGGCTTCAGAGCTGTTCTCCTCTCCTCCAGCATCCTCCGTACTGTGTTGAAAATGCATTCGCTGCTACTACTGCTTACAGATATACTCAACACATGAAAAAGGAAGGGTCTTCTCATGTTCACTCCACCAACCCAGCAAATCTCGGTCGTCATATTCCGTGCTGGGTTTAAGGTTGAGGTATATTTGAACCTCATCCACAGCTGTGTCATCACCCTGGGCCATCCAACTCTTCGCATCTTGCAGGATGGTATCTCTCTCAGTAGTACAGAACATCCACAACTGGTTGAGTTTTGGCCACAGGAATATTGCCAGTTTGTGGAGTGGCTGAATCTGGACCTACTTGCAATCCACTCCAAGTGGCACGGGCGGATGGTGGCTTTATAAGACATGCCAGTGCTTACTGGCTGGGAATGAAGCATCAGCTTCTCGTGCCACAACACAACAAGGTTCAAAGTTGGAAATTGATCACCTTCCAACTCCCATTGGGCTTCATAGAAGGGTTGGAAAAAAACTACCAATAAATCCAACACATCAGCCATTCTTTGGCCTTCTCCACAGCTCTCCAGCTTTTCCAGTAGTTCAGCATACACATCCTGGATAGACTCGAGCGTGAGAAATACAGTGCTGTAACATGTTTCTCTCATCTGCAGAACGGTCTTGGATAACTGGGTTGCCAGAACCGGACTACTTTCTTGACAGCCAGCAACGTTCCACCAACCTCTGGGACTGTTACTGACAACTCAGTGATGTCCAAGGCATGTCGGAGGACCGTGTTGTAGATGTGATCCTGACAGTCCGACCGGTAAGGTCGTGATGCAGCAACAATATTCAAACCTTGGTCTGTTACCCACATCACTTTAGTCATTACAGAGGGATAAAACTTCAGAACTAACACAAGCTGCTTCTGAAATTCCTTGCAGATATTTTCAGCTGTTTTAGCATCACCGTGAGGGAACATGGCAGTTGTGAGTACACTACTCTTCAACTTGAAATCTGATGTTATTTAGTGACATGCAATCACCATGTAACTGACCTTGCGGTAATCATCAGTCCACATGTCTGTGGTCATCCCAACATTAACTGAACACATTGCCTTTTATATCTCAGCAACAATCACTTCTCATTTTGTTGTTGCCTTTTCGTGGCATCTGCAAGAGACAGTTGTGGGGTCAAGCAGCAACTTTTCAGCAGACAGGCGACCATTGGCTGCCCCGGCATTAATTAGTTCCTGGGCTAACTTTATAAATCCGCCTCCAGCCACCGTTTGAAATGGCCATATGTCTTCACAGCAGAAATCCACACACTTCTTGGTGACTTGGGATATGGCTTCGAGAAGAACTCGGACATTGATAACTGTCTCGTGCTAGTAGAGCTAGCTGTAGCACAGCCGTGCTCGACATGTCATTCTAGATGAGATGTTCCCGTTTTTTTGGCAGATTTTTTTTTCGTTTTGCAGATTCTGCACGGCACATGACCAATTGGCTCCTTGTTGTGGTAATTAAATCAAAATTCTTCCAAAATGAAGCTTTTCCAGAAGCATTAGGAAGTTTTAGAAACTCCCCACACACCAGCTTCTCCTTGAAGCTCTGCATGTTCAACTGTGGACTGTCACGTGTATGCTAATGCACATGCATATAGGCTATGTATAATATTATAATATTAATTACAGTATTATAATATATGCTATTATATATAATTATAGGCTATATTACTTCTATTATTTTAGTGCGCGAATATGGGCACAATGAATGGAGAGAAGTTAAAGGAGCCCGAGTCCGACCCGAGCCCTATTTATAAAAATAAAATAGCCTGAGCCCGACCCGAATCGACTCAGCATGTAGGGCTCCATCGGGACCCGACGGGCTTGCAGACCTCTAATGCTGAGTGACTCCAGCCAGGTCTCCTAAGCAACAAAATTGGCCTGGTTGCTAGGTATGGTAGAGTCACATGGGGTAACCTCCTCGTGGTTGCTATAATGTGGTTCTGTATGGATGCCGCATAGCATAGCCTCCACACGCGCTATGTCTCCGTGGTAATGCGCTCAACAAGCTTTGTGATAAGATGCACAGATTGACGGTCTCAGAAGCGCAGACAACTGAGATTCGTCCTCCGCTACCCCAATTGAGGTGAGTCACTATGCCACCACGAGGACTTAGAGCACATTGGTAATTGGGCATTCCAAATTTTTTAAATGTAACAATGTAGAATGTTCTTTGTGAGGGTTAGGTATAGGGCTAGGGTTAGTACATAGAGTCTATAGTTTGTACAGTATAAATATAATTATATCTTCATAAGGATAGCCGCACCAGTGTGTGTGTGTATGTGTGTGTGTGTAACGGGTGCGATAGTGACTCAGCCATCACTAGATTGAGTCCATGCCCGCATTCATGGACATGTGGTACCATGACAACATATAAATCATAACAATTATAAACATCATCGTGGGCCTGAATGATAGATAGATGCTGAAGATCACTCAGTGAGAGATAAAGAGTGTTTTTATGCAAGGTCATAGAGCAGACCAGTTGTAGACCAGCCGCAAGCAAATGTTCTTATAGTTTACTAATAATAAATAACAGTTGAGATGTATTGCATGGGAAATTAAATAAGAACAATATTACAAATTAACAGAGAGAACAGACACTACAATGTTTAAGCATAAAATGTCAGTGAATTAACTAGTGCATTGTCAAAATATTGATTTCTTTCTATAAAAAGTGCTTTTAAAATTATACTCAGCATACTGTACATTACTTGACAAATTGAAAAAGAAATTTGTTAATGCTGTTCTTAAGTCTCATAAATTTTGCATAATCTATATTTGTTAGGAATAATAACATGTTACTAGTTTTCCAAGAGTGTAATTCAAAGTTTTTCCTATTCAACCTTAATATGCAGAGACAACAATAAGTAAGCCATTCATAGGTTAATTTCCCTGAAGTGTGAACACTGTGGCACAATCATAATATTGCTCTGTTTGTTTGTTTTCCCAGCCAGCAAGATACAGCAACATTTATTTAACCAGTGCCATGATTGCAGAATCATATTTTTACATTAATAATACATAAAAAAAAAATAAGAATTCAAATTTCTCGCCCTTTAAAACTGTGATTGAGTAATATTAAAAATATTTTGAACTAGGGCACAAATAGAATCATAGTAATTCTCAGATATATTATTTATTGTACAGATCATTGTTGAGCCATGTCCATGGCCATGTTATTTGCATAAATACATGTGATTGGATTAGATGCAATCAAATATGTGTGCCTGGTTCATGTTTGGATAAATCTATAACCAGTTTAAACATGCATATGAATATGAGCAGCTAGTTGTCAAGCCCTGGTATACCGCTTTTCTGGATCTATAAGTTGATGGCCTTAGCCCCTAATAATTTAAATGAAGAATTAGATATATCATGTTTCCTCTAAAATTATTATACAAAGTAGTATTTTAGGGTTTATGTTAATTGATTGTAGTTGAATATAACACATTAAATAGTTAATTCTAAATATTTGATCATAGATATCTTCTGATATGTACATTCATTTTTATTTTCTAAATGTTAAGATCTATGTTGATTTATGATGGTTTATGCCTGATGTTTCAATGTAGTGAGCCTTCTTGTATTGATGATTCTCAGATTCATTGAAGTTTTTGATTAAATGAGAATACTTTAATACTACTAAGTCTATACAGATATATTGTTGGACTTGATATACATGTATTTAATTTACTAAGTATAATTTACTTAATTAGATTGCCTGCAGCCGAATCACAGCAGTTCTGATGTAGGACCTGATGTAGAGTGCGATATCTCTTGCTGGTGTGATATTATTTAATTATTGAATGTATTTTGTAACAAAACAAAAATGGTATTTCTAATTATGTGATGACATCATGACATGTGGTCTATATAAGAAAATGGGTGTATTGATATTGTTGAAAACGCTAAGGAAGGCCTATAGCTGAAACATCTGTGTTTGTTCCCCAATGTGAATTAAAAAGGTGCAACCAAAAGCTTGGACTGCGGATCAATATTTAAAAAGATTCCTGCACTGCTGCAACGGTTATAGGTGCAATCAGCAAAAGCATGACATACATGTAGAAAAACATTTAAATGTAAATAAAAGTGAAAAATCTTCAGTAACTTCAACTGAATGAACAGTCCCAAGGCCACAACAGCTGCCGAGCAAGTAGAAAATGTTGGCGATGTTAACCATAGACACCAAATGTCTAGGTTACGTATGTAACCTCCGTTCCCCGATGGAGGGAACGAGATGTTGAGTCGGAGAAGCGACACTAGGTTTCTCGCTTGAGCACCGATATATGCCTCTGTTCTATGAAAACAGGCCAATGAGAAGTTGGCAGACGGTATTTGCATATCTCGCCCCCGGACATGCGGGTATTTAAGCGGGGCAAATACGAGAGTTCATTCAGGATTTTTCTGAGGAGCCGGAAATGGTCCGGCCACAACAGTGGCTCGGCCTCTTAGCAATGGCCATTTTACCCAAACATGTGTCCTCTACATATTCTGTTGCCTCTCAGCAATTAAAACAGCTGATAAAGATCAATGCAATGCAATGCAGCTGGACACAACATAAAGGCAATGTCTGGGTGGACCATACCTAAACTAGTTTTTTTCAGTTTATTTAATTTCATTTTCATTACTGTTAATAATGATTACTGATATTGATGAATATAATATTAAATACAGTATTTTACTGTATGTAGCCTACTCAATTTAACTATAATTTTTCATTGAATAAAGTATTTTTATTGGTATGAATGATATTGGTCCTGGAATTAGTTGGTTTTTAATCTAGAAGACAAAAAAAGTGGTATTGCCTATCCTTAAAAAGTAGCTGTATTTTTATTCACTCTTAATCAGGAAAGACAACGTACACAAAAAGCTGACAGAGACAGCAGGGAATTCTTGCACAAGCTTCTGTTCTGCTTCAACTGTTTGTGTAGCACAAATCACATTATTCCTAAAACAGTTTAATGCTGCATGCTTCCCATATGCAGCAACTCTTTCGGCCTTCGAGTCCCAGAATCATGGCCATTGAGTCGTAATTACGGACACAAGTGTTTGTTAATTAATACTGCAGCCTTTGTGAATTGGGCTGGTTTGTCAGAATCTGATGTTTCAATGATTCTGCACTCTCTCTCTCTCTCTCTCTCTCTCTCTCTCTCTCTCTCTCGTTTTTTTTCTATTTTGTTTGTTTTTATGAAATGAAATAAAATGGCCCTCAAGTGAACCAGACAGATGATACAAAGGGATGACTGACATGGTAATGTTCCTCTAGAAGGTACTCCTCCTTGTACTTTACGAGGCAGCACTTTTAAACTTTTAAACTCAGTTATAACTTACAGAGTATAAAATAACAATAATCAACACAATTACAGCAAGGCTCACTGTAACCTGTCAAAAGCTTAATAACATCTAAGCTGTTGTCATTGGTATTTTGTGCAGCTTACCCAAAGGCTTTATATATTCTAAATGCTTTTAATTTTTACTTTCAATCATGTTCCTTTTCCCCCTCTAGCCTCATGCATATTTAATCACGGGGCTATGGCATATTAATGAGCCATTCCATGAAGCTGTGTTAACAAGAAAACACAATTACCATGATATTTTTGTGAATGAGTAGAAAACAGATGGAGTGTTGAAAATTTCAAAGGAAAGATAGAGAAAGAGCAAGAAGGTTAGTGTTTTCATAATGGTAAATTAATTAAATATAATTTAAAAAGCAGTTTTTAAAGCACAATTTGGACACATACATGCTTCATAAGACAGTAGATGATGCATGATGTGTATTTAACACGCCATATGTGATGTCTTCAAATATACAGTTAGGTATTGTGTCGTGTACTTGGAAAGACAGATGAAGACTAGCTCGACTAGGCATGGTCATTAACAATGTTGGTCTGGATGACTAGAGGGGTGAAGTGGCCCTTTTGCCATGTGCAGCCACTTTCAAACAATGAAGCCCAGCTGACTGGGCTGCTCTGGCTTTTAGAGGATCTGTAATGACCCTCCACTATAACTACAGGTGGAAAGGAGCCCTCTGAGAGCTTTATAATGGAGTAGAAATAGCATTAGCAGTAAGCCTACATTAAAAATCAGAATCACCATGCTGACACTGGCCCGTGGCACACTGACACAGGCAGCTTTTGAGAGGCGGTGGATGGATATTGCAGGCCAGAGAGCACTTGAAACACTGACTTCATTTTGACCGCAATTAAGTGGGATGTAGAGTCAGAGTATAATTACTGACATGCAAATCCACTGCTAAGTGATGGGCTCCAAGCTGAAATGTAGGGTTTCAGAGAAATATAAAAATCTCTCAATGAACATTAAATAGAAGGAAGAAGCTGGCAGACAAAATGGCTCTCGTTGGCAAAGGAAATGTAAAACTAAAAAACTGAGATTATATAGTTCCTAAAGCATTTTGGCAGAAGCTTTTTTCATATAGCCTACACTTCTTAAAGGGAATATTACAAAAGCATTTTAGTGGCATGTTTATAAAAATAAAAATCATGAATACATCTGTAGCATTTTCTACAGATGAAAGTGGATGCAAAAGATAATTATTAAAATGTTACAACTTAATTCTAAAAATCTTGAATTTTATTTTAATGTGGTAATAAAATGTCATCATAGTACATTAACCTGAGAACTTGTGAATTATAGTTTGGTGACCAAATGTTATATACAGTTATCTAACCTGAACTGGCATGGCTACAAACCCTAGCACATTTAACAAAACAGTTCAGTCATGAAAACTCTTATTAGCAATGTTAATGTGCATATGACGTATTGAAAGGATACTGGCCTTGGCAGACTAGATCTGCTACGCTGCTGCTGCAGGGCAAGTACAGAGACTTTCTACTGCCAGAAAATATAGAGAACATACTAAGTTAAGCATGAGGATATGCTGCTGCTCAATTAGACAAATCACAAGACTTGCTGCTGAACAAATAGACATCACCATCAATACCCATGTAGCAGATATAGGTATATGGAGATAGGCTGAAGGTGGGAGAGAAATAACTCACAGTTTGCTGGTCTGCAAAACTAAGCATCTTAAATGTGACACAAAGTGAGGGATGCAAGTTGATTGGCTACCCGATTACATGTCAAAGGACCAATCAGCTTACACCATGTAACCCGATTGGCTTAACATGTCACATGTGAGTGAGTCGATTGGCTAAGAGAAAGCAAGCTCAAAGAACCTTTCAACTTGCACCAGATTCTCAAGGCTGAACTTTGGTATTTTCTGTCATGACAACTCTCTGAAAGCTTTATCGTGATAATATGGGTATGACATATTAATAGGATGAACCGACCTACCAAGCTGATCTATTGCCAATACTTGCATACTGCTGGTGCTCCAAAGTGTGTATGCTAGCTAGGTGTGCCTATGGTCACTAATGGCATAACACTAATGTACTAAATTTCAATGTGTGCCTCGGCCTGCTCTGCGAATACCATTAACAGTTAGTAACCTTTACTAAGTTTTCCTGATATAGGAAAGCCCAGAGCTTGTTTAGCTAGTGATTTAGACAGCCTGGTGACACTTTATAATAACAATACATGAATAATTATGAATTCATACCTGAATTAATAGTTACTTCCACATAAATTAATGATTAATGATTAGTTAACAAATTGAATAATCAGGAACTATTGAAGAGCTAACATTAACTACAACATGAGTCATATGAATTCATGCATTAAAAACAGTCACCTTAATTAAATGTTAGTACTTGTTTGATAGTTAATGCATGTGGCATGGGGTGTGTGGTCATGTGTCGGTCTTTGGGAGAGAGAGAGCAGTAAGCCTCACAATAATCCCTAACACCTGTCTCTCGTTATAGCAATGCAGAGGGAGACCAAAAGGGATGTCAGAGCATCAGTGGAGAGAGAGAGAGATTGACCAGAGAGCACGGCAGCACTGAACCAAGAGAGTGATTATTATTTAGAGTGCTTTCATATATTTAAAAAATATTTATTTGTTATTGACGGATACCGTCAATTGTGTGTTTAAGGAGAAGAATAAAAGGACTGAACTTGAACCTGCTTCGTCCTGACTCCTCCATTGCCCATGAACTAAGATCTCATTACAAAGCATTAATTAAAATTAATTTATAAGACTTTATAAGAATTAATGTGAAGAACTTCAACCTTGAATTAATGTGCATTATGTAATATGGACATAATACAATTTTACATATATATATATATATATATATATATATATATATATATATATATATATATATATATATAATTCTAAATATAACTATTGATGTCTTCAGTTTCACCATAAACATCACTGGATGACGCTAGGATTATTATGTATAATTTACTTCAATCATCCTTATTCAATTTTGAACATAAAGGAATAGTGCTCCCATCATTAACTCACCTTCATGCCATTCCTGATGTGTATGACTTTATTTTCTCTGCAGAACATAAACAAAGATTTTTAGAAGAATATCTCAGCTCTGTAGGCCCATACAATGCATGATGCAAGTGAATGGGGACCAATATTTTTAAGTTTCAAAAAGCACATAAAACAGCATTAAAGTAATCTGTATGACTTCAGTGGTTTAATACATGTCTTCTGAAGTGATGCAATCGGTTTTGGGTGAGAATAAACCAAAATGTAATAGATTTGTCACTGTACATCTTGCCAGTGCAGTCTCTGGGCACAATCATAATTTCAAGCTCGGTTACACTTTCTATTGCTTGAAGCATGCGCAGAGTGCTAGATGGTGCAATAAAGTGTAATTGAGTTTGAATTCATTATGGCCAAGGAAATTTATTGCAAAAGTTTAGTTATATTTTGTTCTGGTCTCACCAAAAAGGGATTGGACAACTTCAGAAGACATGGATTAAATCATTGGATTTATATGGATTACCTTTCTGCTGCATGTACAGGGCTGGACTGGCATCCTGGCATACCAGGCATTTTCCCAGTGGGCCGACGCACTTTTGGGCCAAACTTGAGCGGATTGGCCAGCGGGAGAGCCAAACGGTCCGGTCCAGTGGTGTGTTTGGAAAACGTGCTGAATGGGCTGCGATAAGCAAAAATGGGCCACCGCGTTATGCAGAATGGATCACAAAACGGCGCCGCGATATGCAGAAAAAGACAGCGAACAAACAACTTTTGGGCCAGTTGCCATGTAAAATCTAGGGCAGATTTTTCTTCCCGGTCCAGCCCTGTGCATGTATGTGCTTTTATTGAATGGACCTAAAGAGCTGAAATATTATTCTAAAAAATATTTGTTCTGCAGAAGAAAAGAGTCATACACATCTGGAATTGCTTGAGGGTGAGTAAATGATAAGAGACGTTTCAGTTTTACTGATTGCTACCAATAATTATTCTTAATAATAATAATTGATCGCAACCCATTCTGTGTCATTCTCCATTCCTTTCTCTTCATACTAACCCTAAAACTGTCAGTCCTACCACTCAGTTCATTTGTCATCCAAATGCTGGCCATGTCCGCATCTTAGCCTTTACATTATGACAAACAAACCAAATGATTCTAAACAATATGTGATTTAACTGGGATGAATACTAATGTAGTACATGTGTAGTTGATAATAAGTTTATAATGATGTGCCCCACCAAGTAAAGTCATGACATGATTGTGAAACATTTCTCAGAAGGAGGACACAGGAAACAGAGCTTTCAAAAAACCCACAGGTAAGGCTTTAATGAATATTATGTTTCTTTCCACAAAACTTCCACATATAAAATGTTCAACACTTTTCTGGAACACTGAGTTCTCTTGCGCCAGTCTCTCTCACTCATGGAGGCTCTGTGGTCGCTTTTAAACCGCTCTCCCCGTGCTCACTGAAATTAGAGACAGGTGTTAAACATAATTTAGCTCAGGTGCAAGCGCCCTTGCCGCTTTCACTCCCAGACGGGCGCTTGACCACGCCCCCGCTGCCACAATGATGCTGTATTAACAAGTAATCTACTGAATATAGTTAATGGGTAGTTAATAATGATGTGCCCCACCAAGTAAAGTCATTACATGATAATGCATTAATAAATAATTTAAAGGAATGGTTCACCCAAAAATTTTAAATTGCTCATAATTTATCTGAGTTTCTGTCTTCATCAAAACAGAATTTAAGTTTTTAGGATTTCATTTCATGCCTCCTCCTTTTTTTATAAACAAAACAATACTATACAAACATTTATAAATACATTTTAACTACAAATGTACGCTTCCGTACATCTCTGTGACGCGCACTCAAACTTATATATGCAGGCAGTGATGAGTGAGTGAATTGAGTGCAGGTGCGGTGAATTATAAATCGGGTGATGAGGAGCGGAGTGTTGAGGGAGGTGCAGAGCTCGAGGGAGGCGTGACAATGACAACGTTTTCACACATACCTGAGTTCATGGAAAAACAGCACAGGCACAGCTGATTAATTCAGATATCGACCCTTTGTTTCTTTCGATGGTCTGAAATCCTCAGCGGTAAAATGATCACTGCATACCCTCCAATATCAGAGAGAATGTAGGAGTGTGCTGATATCCAGGTTCAGGGCGATAAGCCAGAGCTTTAATCGCTAATGACCATGAAAATTTTACTTTTAGAGTAAGTTTAAAAGTGGGTACTTTTCAGTCTCACTCAAGTAAATTTCTAAAGATTTTTTTACTTTTACTTCTTTACAATGTGTGGCGTTACTGTCGTTACATTAGTAGGTTTAATTTGAATTAATGTGTAATTTATTGAGAGATTATTGAATGGGACTTTTACGAGAATGGAAGTTTAGTTCACAGCTGCGCGCGATGAGACGCTCCCACTTGAGTGATCTCAAGTCACTGTCACTCAAGTCATCAGTGCAGCAGCATCAAACTCTTTCTTTGCTCCACACAGTGAAAAAAAGAATAGTTCCTTCATGCGATGCCTTCATTTAACACAAAGAAAAGCTGATATTTCAAGATTAATGTCACAGCTCCTACTTCAGGCAGCACGTGGAGGTAAATTTTGGCTCCAATTCTAACACAGGCTTTTCTGTGTAATGAGATGGTCATTTTCAAGGTGATTCTGTAACTGGGCTCTTATTACATCAGTTTTTAAGTGTATATTTTTAAATCAGTGCAGCATGTCATAAGCAGTATTTATGCATTTACTCCATGCCCTCGCAGCTACTTCAGGTGGATTAACTAGATAAATCCATTTAAACATCCAAGTTAAGTATAAATCACTGACATGCGTGATCAACAACTGGAGCATGTACAGACAGCATTTCTGCGCGTGCACAGCGAGGCATGAGGCGATCATGGCAACGAGAGTGGCTGTGTCTGCAGTCATTCACTCATTCACTATTTCCTATATAATAAATGACAGTCCGTGCACTATATCTCAGCAGTAAGTGAACAAAATGAGTGAATTCGGACGAGAGTGTTGGAGCTCTGGGACTGGTGCAGAAACGTCACATATGAGATGTTTAAATACTTGGGCCTTATATGTTATTCTTATTAAATAATATATGAATACAATAAATCTTCATTCTGTTTGTCATTATTAATAAATACTGTGTGTTAATATAAAGAGTAAACACATTTGATCAAATAAAGAGTACATTTTAAAATGTATCTGTATGTTTTGTCTCTCTACATGTTATTATGTTATTTTAATCAAGCAATGATTTGTCAAAAAGTAATTTACTACATTCAGCATGAAATAAAACACTGCACTAGTGAAGGAATCAGTAAACACCCAGCTCGTATGTCTTCCCCTTGGTGGACTGTGGGAAATTAACCGTCATCGAGTGTACTTGAAATGTACGCTTGAAATTAGAGTGCATTGTGGGTAAGAATAAGTGAACAAAAGTAGGGAACGAGTGGCTCACTCAGAATTCAGACACTCACAAACTTGAAATAGTGCACTATATAGTGAATAGGGGGCGGTTACATTAACAGCGTGTGTTGCGCAACTGGAGTTGGTGCCCTACGTAGGCTGCGTTCTCTGCATTTAGAGAGCGGCGGTACTGCTGTAAAGAACGGTTAGATAATTTTGTAACAACACTGAAATAAGAATCCACACAGGACTTTAAAAGCTATGAAATAGCAAAAGAAGGCATTATATTTCAGCATTATATAAAATGTCCTTGGACATTTTCACGTTTTCACTGTAATAATTACTAGAAATTTCTTATTGACAAATTCATCCAGATCTGACAAGAGCCCTTAAAGGGATAGTTCACCCAAAAATGACAGTTCTCATTATTTACTCACCCTCATGCCACCCCAGATGTCTTTCTTCTGCTGAACTTAAATTAAGCTTTTTATAAGGATTTCTCAGCTCTGTAGGTCCATACAATGCAAGTGAATGGGTGGCAAGGCAACATTTTAAAGCTAAATAAACAAACACAAGTTGGCATAAAAGAAATCCATAAGACTATGGTGGTTAAATCAGCATCTTCAGAAGCGATGTGATAGGTGTGGACGAGAAACAGATGTGAATTACTTTCACATTCTTCTTGTGTTTTTTTGTGAATCACATTCTTCTCTGCATATTGCCCCCCTCTGTTTAACAAAAATGACAACTATTGATCTGTTTCTCAGCCAGACCTATCATATTGTCACGATTCCCTTGTTGTCTGCCCTGTGTTTCACTTGTCTTTGTCTAAAACTACACTTCCCATGATCCCCGGCCCTCATCACTGCCAGCCCTGTGTCATTGTGCTCACCTGATTGTCGTTTGTCATCATCATGTCTCCTGTGTATATAAACCCTGTTTGTTCTCCATTCCCTTGTCGATCGTTGATGTTTTGTGGATGCTTGTCTGTCATTATTATCCATGCTCTACGTTATGTTATCCTGCCTGTTAACCCTTTGAATGTCTTCTGTGTTTTTGTTTGATTTTTCCCATTGTGGATCTTTCCTTTGTTCCTGTTTTGTCTGTTTTCATGTTTTCTCTTCAATAAACCATTGCAAGTAGATCCTCGCCCCTCGTCTGCCTTCACTTGCTCATTATAACAGAACGATCGACCGAAATGGATCTAGCAGCGGTTTTCACCGAACTGGCCCATCTCTTCTCCACTGTTGCCATCCACACCGGGTTCGATGACGCTTCCCTGAAGACCATCTACTGGCTCGGGCTACCGACATGCCGGCAGAGGGAAGCGCCGGAACCCAGAGATCACACGTGGAGGGAGTATGTGAGTCTCGCTGTGAAAGAACTCGCTCCCAAGGAACCATCTCTCTCGATCCAGGCTTTCGAGCCAGAGCCCACGCCTGCCTTGATCAACGAGCCAGCGCTGCCAACTTCGTCCGCCCGGAGGAGGAGGAGGAGGAGAAGAAAGGCTTCCGCTCCCCAGCTCACGCCTGCCACGGTCAGCGAGCCAGTGCCTACGCCTGCCACGGTCAGCGAGCCAGCGCCTACGCCAGCCACGGACAGCTAGCCAGCGCCTGCGCCTATGCCTGCCACGGTGAGTCGAGCCAGCGCCTGCGCCTGCCACGGTCAGCGAGCCAGCGCCTGCGCCTGCCACGGTCAGCGAGCCAGCACCTGCAGCCCCTACCGTCAGCGAGCCAGCGCCTGTAGCCCCTACCATCAGCGAGCCAGCGCCTGCAGCCTCGACCGTCCCTGAGCCAGCGCCTGTAGCCTCGACCGTCCAAGAGCCAGCGCCTCCCAAGCCTCCCAGGGCTCCGACTCCCGAGCCTCCCCGGGCTCGGCCTCCCGAGCCTCCCAGGACTCCGCCTCTTGAGCCACCCGAGCCTCCCAGGGCTCCGCCTCTTGAGCCACCCAGGACTCCGCCTCTCGAGCCACCCGAGCCTCCCAGGGCTCCGCCTCCTGAGCCTCCCAGGGCTCCGCCTCCTGAGTCTCCCAGGGCTCCACCTCCAGAGCCTCCCAGGGCTCCGTCTCTCGAGCCTCCCACGGCTCCGCCTCCAGAGCCTCAAGAGCTTTCCATGGTTCCGCCTCCCTTGGCTCCGCCTCCTGAGTCTCCCTCGGCTCCTGAGCCTCCCGAGCCTTCCTCGGCTCCGCCTCCTGAGCCTCCCACGACTCCGAATCCAGAGCCTTCTATGGTTCCACCTCCTGAGCCACCCATGGCTCTGCCATGGCTCTGCCCTCGGAGTTCCCCATGGCTGTCCTGTGGCCGCCCCCAGGCCTCATGAACCTGTCCCTGTCCTATGGCCGCCTCCCAGGCCTCATGAACCTGTCCCTGTCCTGTGGCCACCTCCCAGGCCTCCTGAACCTGTTCCTGTCCCTTGGACTGCCTTCTTGCCCCCTGTGCCCCCTTGGACTTCCTGCCTGCCCTCTGTGCCCCCTTGGACTGTCTGTCTGCCCCTTGTGCCCCCTTGGACTGTCTGTTTACCCCTGGTGCCCCATTTGGTCTGCCTGCCCCCCTCACTCCTTGGACGATCTCTGTTTTTTTCAGGAGCGTCTGGAAGTCGCTCCTTAGAGGGGGGGTTATGTCACGATTCCATTGTTGTCTGCCCTGTGTTTCACTTTGTCTAAAACTACACTTCCCATGATCCCCGGCCCTCATCACTGCCAGCCCTGTGTCATTGTGCTCACCTGATTGTCGTTTGTCATCATCATGTCTCCTGTGTATATAAACCCTGTTTGTTCTCCATTCCCTTGTCGATCGTTGATGTTTTGTGGATGCTTGTCTGTCATTATTATCCGTGCTCTACGTTATGTTATCCTGCCTGTTAACCCTTTGAATGTCTTCCGTGTTTTTGTTTGATTTTTCCCATTGTGGATCTTTCCTTTGTTCCTGTTTTGTCTGTTTTCACGTTTTCTCTTCAATAAACCGCTGCAAGTAGATCCTCGCCCCGCATCTGCTTTCACTTGCTCATCATAACACATATCACTTCTGAAGATATTAATTTAACCACTGGAATCTTATGGATTACATTTATACTGCCTTTATGTGCTTTTTGGAGTATCAAAAATTTGGCCTACTGAGCTAAAATAATCTTTTAAAAATCTGAATTTGTGTTCTCAGAAGAAAGGAAGTCATACACATCTGGGATGGCATGAGGGTGAGTAAATGGGAAATTAGTAATTTTTGGGTAAACTATCTCTTTAAAGTGATAGCTCAGCAATAATGTAAAATTCTGTCATCATTTCTCTACCCTCATGTTGTTCCAAGTCAGTGGGAGGCTTTGTATTATGTGGAACACAAAATTTGTTAGACAGAATGTTAGGGACTGACAGTCTCATTCACCATTCACTTTCAATATATATAAATAAAAAACATTCACTGAAAGTAAATAGTGACTCAGGCAGAGTGACTCAAATCTCCTTATTGTGTTGCATGCAAGAAAGAAAGTCATACAGGTTTGGAATAACATGATAGTGAATGATGACAGATTTTCCATTATTGATAATAATAATTGTGTAGTACATGTTCAATGTGTATTATGTAATGGAATATAGGGGAGTAAATGTCTATTATGTAATTTGTGAAAGTAATGAGTTACTACTTGAGTACTCTTTTAATTTGATACTTTCTTAATCTTACTCAAGTAATTATTTATGTTAGTACTTTTACTTCTACTTGAGTAATTATGTTTTTGAAGTAATTGTTCTTTTAGTTGAGTACAGTTTTTGGCTACTCTACCCACCTCTGCCAACGAGCTTACGTCAATGAGCCTCTCATGAGCGCGTCACAGAGATGTAAGGAAGCAAACATTTGCAGTTAAAAAGTATATAAGTATTGTTTTGTTTCTAAAAATAATCAATCGTTTGTGGATTATTTTGTTGCACAAATGTATGCATTTTGGACAGTCAAAAAATTTTGTACATTCACTTGCAATGTTTAAAGAGGAGGCCTGAAATGAAATCCTAAAAATCTTATATTCTGTTTAAATTATCAGCAAATGTAAATTTGTATGTGAACTATTCCTTTAAGCAGCCTCAAATAGCATCAGCTGCTGCACAGTGTAATTCTGTTCCATTGACACCAGAAACTGCAGTTTTCAGTAATTCCATCACTTACTGCTATTGATCTTAACCCACCTGAAATCCAAAGAGTTGTAGCAGAGCACATTGTGTGCAGTAATGCCTTGGTAGCCCATGGAAACACACCAGCAAAGCTCCACACTTTCTCTGGTAGAACCTCCCCGTCCACCAAATGAGGCTGACTATAAAACATGGCGTGCTAGTGTGGAACTGCTCTTTCAGGACCCAACAGTGTGTAACTTTCCAAAAATATGGAGAATATATACGAAAGCCATCTTCCCCCAACTGCTGACATTGTCAGGTCTGTGAGTTCTGGACTATTTGACTCAGCTTTTGCCACAATGGTAGATGGTGATGAATTATTTTCAAAGTTCATGAACATCTTTCAGAACCTTTCAGATCTTTTATCTGCATGTAGCACTACAATTAATTGTGAAACATGGTGGAGTTTTCAACAAGTTAACCCTCTGGGGTCTGAGGGTGTTTTGGGCCCTGGAGATGTTTTGACCTTGTATTTTGTGCTTTTTTCAGTTGCTTAAAAACACATTAATGGCTAAAGTCTGATAACACTGTATTCAGCACAAACTGGGCTACAATAATATGTGAGCAACATGTGTGTACGTGTTTGTATTTTTGAGAAAATAACGTTTATGCATGGTTTTTGAAAAAACTAAATTTTTAAGTCATTGAAATAAGGCCATATAACACATGCTAAACATTTGTCCATAAGACTTTTGAGAACCGGATCTTGTAGCCTAGAGTGTTTGCTACAAAATTATGTGAAAACCATCCTGCTCACTCATTCATACAAAACAATATAGTAATTAAACTTTTGTAAGACACTTTTAGTGTTTGAAAGGTCATATGCGAGGAGGCGTGAACTATCATGAATATGGATTGTAATTCTCACCTGAGGAGCCAAAAGACCCCTCCCCTGGGCGTATCAATTAGGAATGTGACAGAAAGAGAATTAATGTGAGGAGACTTAATGATCAAAATCAAGTTTTAAGTTAAAAGAAGTAATCTGACTATATATTTTCTTCACATAAAGACATTACTTAATTTTAGACCTACACTACCGTTTAAAACAAATCTCTTCTGCTCACCAAGACTGCATTAATTTGATCCAAAATACAGTAAAAACAGTGATATTTTTTAACAATTTTTACAATTTAAAAGAACAGTTTTCTATTTGAATATATTGTAAAATGCAAATTGTGATCAAAGCTGAATTTTCAGCATCATTACTACAGTCTTCAGTGTCATATGATCCTTCAGAAATTATAATAATATGCTGATTTTCTAATATGGGCATAGTTAAATTGCTTTTTACTCATTTAACCTGAACACATATTTGCAAGCACAAGCTTTGTTGATAATAATGAGACAGCATAAACACTAGTTAGAATATAATCTAAACATTCATATTATTATTATACCATATTAAATATCATATTTATATCATACAGCATACATTTTAAATACCTGCTTTAGCCGAAAACAACATTTATATGTAACTTAAACTTGCTTATTAGGACATATTTCAAATGTCAATACTCTGAATCCTGTCTGGCAAGTCTGGAAACAGTCCCACTAGTAAAATATATACATGTTTATATAAAATAGCATGTCAACTAATGAAAACTAAATGACTTCCTCAATGGTATCCTCAGCTTCGAAATACAAACGTTCATTGGAGTCCCACTCTTCTTCTGAGGAAAATTTTAACTCTTCATCACTAGCCAGAAGTTTTCTCACTTGTGTATCGTGCTGTCTTTCAAACGCGCAGAAAAATGTACAAACTTGTTGTTTTTAAGACAAAGTCGGGGGCATTTACCATTTGGATTGATAGTCTCAGCACATTAGCGTATGAATAGCGCGCTCTGCTGGTGGATGGGATCACATTAGAGATAATTAGATGAATCAGTAAAGAATTTACATCGATTAGTTTAATACATATTACATTGCAGGGGAATATTTGTTTTAAATTTGAATTGTTTTATTTAAAAGTAGACGTTTTAAGCTTTTAGACATATGTTTAATGTTTGTGTGATAACTATTTGCAGAGTTTCTGTTCATTTATTTGACGTGTTTCAGATATGTGCTTGCAAACCTAGAGACTGCTGAAAGCTCACCCTTTTTATTTTCTTTATTTTACAAAAGCACAAGGTTTTGTTGTTACTGTGAGTGTACACAAATAAAAGTAGACCCTTTGTAGTCTCTAATGATGTCTTACACATATCTGTATGCCCAAAAATTATGGAGAATTTTATGTTGTTTCAGCTGTATTGACGAAAAAGATCCAGCAGGACGCGCCAGCGCATCCGTCGACCCCAGAGGGTTAACAAGCACCTTCTCATGTGGTTTTGTAGGGGATGCTGGGACAGTTCCTTGATCCTATTCCTTGAGATTTAGTTAATTGGTCTATTAGTTTAGATACAGGCCAGCTCCTAAACCTTTCTTCCAGTATCATAGCGCTGTCTTCACTGCTCTATTGGTCGTGCGCAGTCAAAGGAATTTGGGTAAGTGGGGATCAATAATTTTTTGATTGGGTTCTTTTTTGATTGATTGTAATTGGTAGGTAATTTGGTTGGCTCAGCAGAAATTTGTAGTTCTAATTTTTTTAAATCAAAACAAATTGATAGGTTGGATGAGTTTTTGTTGTGCCTACAGAGGAAAGACTTGATTGTCTTACAAAGGATCAGCTGTTGAGTGTTATTGAACATTTCAATTTTGAGGTAACTTAACTTAAAGAACTAAAATAAAACAACTTAGTTGGTTGAAAGGTTAATATTGACTTTAGATACACAGTCTGATAAGGAAGTGCTGTCACCAAAAAGCCACCTCAACTTTGCATACAGTTGCGGGCATTGAAACTGGTAGGTTAACTTCTGAGCAACTTTTGTTCATGAAACTTCGAAGTATGGAATGTGAATTACATCAGCAATTAGAATTAGACAAAATTTGAGAACGGGAACGAGCGTGAGATTGAGTTTGAAAAGTTTCAGTCTCCGCATGTTCTACACTGCACAACGCAGTCTCTTTTTGATAGTAAAATTTGATCTTTCTCAAATTATTGTGGCCTGATGTAACATTTAAAATATGTGCAGTACTGTGTAATCTCTTATAACTGACAAATATATGATTATAATCCTGTTTTATTCATGTCATTTTACTGGCATGTTACCATTCAAGACAAGCACATCATGTATACTATTGTTGAAATTTACTTTTTTTATTTGCAGGAAAAGGCTCATCAATCACCTTCAGTTGGAGGGACAGAAATTATCATGTGACCCTACAGAAGACATTTCTGATTCGGCTCAAGACATTGTAGCATCTGGACCAATCAGACACACAATTATTCATTATTCAGAACGTTTTTCAATGTTATAATGCATGTTTAAATCGTACGATAAGAAATGAACCTGATATTAGCAAAGAAATCCTCATTTCAGTTGTTAACAGAGTGTAAGTCTTCTCTGATGAAGAAATCTCAGATTAGCAGCACTTATAAATGTTACCAGAATAAATTAACCTGAGCTTGGGTGAAGAAATCCCCACTTTCAGCTTTAAATGTGTAAATATTCTCTGATGAAGAAATCTCACTACAGTGAATAATGGTGATTTGAGTGACGCTTCTCATTTCTACGAACATGTTATGTATTATTGTATTCATATTGACCCGCTCATGTGAAACAATTGGGTCAAATTAATGGTGTAATTCTAGCCTAGCTAACTGGTAGTTTGGCATTGTCTGTGAAGTGAATGTGCTGTTTTGATTTGTGAAAGAGTTGCATGCGACGTCATAACTGACAGTGCTTGATTTGCCTCTGCGTGTTCACAGCAACTTCAAATACTGCTTCATTTGTGGTGCTGTGAGCTTGCAGTGGTCTCTTAGCAACGCATGACCCCGGAAGGCGCGAGCAGGCTTTTCCAGTTCAATCTGATAACAGCGCAACGCGTCTACTGTCTTCCACAGCATCCTCATCCACACCCTTCACACAGGTACCAAACAGAGGCTGCAGAGAGACAGCAGGACATGCCTACTTCTGTGTTACAGGAGCTGCTGACACTAGCAAAAGAGCTCCTTGAACAGAACTCACCTGAGGAGCACTGGGAAGAACAAACTTCTTACTCTGTGCCCAACAAAACTCGGGCAAGCTCAAGTCGGCACCGCCGACAGAGCAGAGTGTCACTGCAGACTTCAGACACCTGGTGACTGGGCACAGAACTGAGGATGAACAATCACCTGCGGCCCTCTTTCCACCAGTACTAGGTCAGTCTGAAACTCTTTTTATTCTACACGACTCCCATAGCCACCTTCTGTAACCACAAACAAACACCTGTCCCAAACAAACTGACTTCAGGATGACAGGTGACACTGCCAAGACACCTGCTGCATAAGCTTAGGGACCTGAACCTTGCTACTTTCTACACCATCCGCCATGGCATCCCACCACGGCCTTCCAGCCTTGGGTGATGGATGCGTGTCTATAGGACAACAACGTTCGAAAGAGGGGATATGTAGCATCTGGACCAACCAGACACACAATTATTCATTATTTAATGAATAAGCCAACAAATGTTTCAAGACTGTAACAATCAATGATCTAAGTAAGCACAAGCCTACTCCATTATATCTGCTCCCCCGCTGATCATTATCAAGCCTTTACACTGTCTTTACAAGGTCCAGCAACTAGTGGACATCAGTAACATTCCAAACGGGGGAGGTTAGCTGCATGCCAGAGCAATCTTTACCCCATAAGAAATGCTCTCAAAGCCCAGAACAACAATATTTTCTTCATTAAATTTAAAAAAATATCTATAAATTCACATGTATATCCCCAAGACATTGTGTATAGGATCATTACTGTCTTATAAAGTGTTGTTTTGTACTGTATACTGTTTTACACATGACTTATGACAGGACTACCAGCTAATGTAAAATGATTTAGTATCATTTTCCTACCAAACAACTCCTTGTGTGACATCCTGCAAAATGTTATATATACTGTATAATTCTGACAGCATGCATTGTATGCTTGCTATATTAATCAGAGCATAAAGGGGCTTAAACTATCCCCAATCATGCAAATGAGTCAGCTTCCAAACAAAGGAACATGTCCTGCCTCTTACTCATCTCTCTTTCCCCTGACTCTCTTCCCTCTGCTGCTGTTCCTGTGGGACTGGGACCATTCAGTCCGAGGTCGCAGGCCTCAACACACTCAAGCCATAGAGTCAATGAACACCACAGTTCATCATAATTTCTTCTTTCAACGCAGAAGAAATTGTTTACAACTTCATCACCATCGACCCAAGGAACCATCAAGCCTTTCTTCTGTGACTGCATCCGAACACTCTCTTAACAGCCAAGGAATTGCAAGTATCAAACCAGTAGCTAACTGAACAAATGTTAGTATAAGAGGTAAACCCCTTTGTAATTGCATTTCCCCTATTCTGTTCCAGTTTCATTTTATAACCACTTTTCCCTTTCCCATGCATAAGTGATTTCGTGTGTATGTTTTTGTTTAGATTAGTTATGTGTTCCTATTTTAGTTAATACATTTTTGTTTACATTCTTGCGAGTTGATTCTGGTCTGCTTGTAAATCAACGTCAATGTAACGATTTGATCACAGCTACGTGCTAAGAAAGAGTTATTTTTGTGTGGCCACAAAAATATCCTTTCTGAGTATTGATAGATGATCAGTACTGAGTGTTCGCTGGACAAACAGATAAATTGATTGTAATATTAATTTAGCTAATTTAGCTTTAATTCTATTAAGGTAGCTAAATTAATATTACAATCAATTTATCTGTTTGTCCAGCGAACACTCAGTTAATTCTATTCAAATGTTAATTCAAATGTTAATTCTATTAACCGATCCTGTCACGGAACCCCTTTCCTCTGCCCCATCTCCGCTTCCTCGAGCACGCACACATACACTCCGCGAGCGTGCTCGCTTCCCTCTCCCTCGCTCCGCCCCCTTGAGCTTGTACGCTCTTTTTCCTCCCTCAGGCTTCCACGCCCGGTTTTTCTATTACGAGCTCTCGCTCGTAAACTATCTCCCCCCTCTGACACACATGCACTCCGCTAGCGTGCTCGCTTCCCGCTCATCAGCCTGAACATTATGACCACTTTCACTCACGCGCTTCCTATCTCCACACATTAGATTCACCTGCACTCGTCTCGTCACCTGTCATTGTTTACACCTGCACTCGCCCCTATAAATACACTATCCTTCTGTTTGTATCTTGTTGGTTATTGTATTTAGATTCCCGTGTTTTTCCCCTTGCTAGTCTCGCCTAGTTTTGTACTCCTCTTTGATTCCCTCTTAGCTTGCCAGCCCCCTATTCCTCTTGTTCCCCTGTCTTTTGCTCCCTCTAGTCCCCTCTTGTATACATCCTGTTTACCCCGGCTTTGACCCTACGCATTCCTCAACCATTCTCCCTCTGGATTTTCCCTACTGTACCTTCGCCTGCTTTTTTACAAAAAAAAAGCAGTATTTTGACTTCCATTGTGACTGTCTCGTCTTATGTGTGTGTGTCCTGGTTACAGAATAACCAACCTCATACTGTTGCCAGTCACAATGCCCCGCGCTAAGGATTCGCTCAGCTCACTAGAGCGGAGATACACATCACATTCAGCGCGAGGAGCTACTATTTGGAAACTCGACCAAGCGCTCGCGGCCCAGGGGCAGCAGGTAGTACTATGTCTGGTTTATTTCACCCTGTCTCACCTGTGGCTGCCCCTGAGCCCGTCGATGCTCTCCACGCATCCGCGAGCGCCGTATGCTCTTCATCCCCGGAGAGGTTTTATGGATCTTCGGACGCTGACCAAGGGTTTTCTATGCAGAGCAGCGGTTGTGTGGCGCATAACCCCGCCCTTGACATTGTGGAGCCAGCGGCCCAACTATTGGTGTTGCGTCAGGGGAGTCAACCCTTGGAGGTTTTTGTGACTGACTTTTGTGCCCTGGCTAACCAGGTGAATTTTGATGAGGTGGCTCTGAAAGACATTTTTCGATGTGGACTGAATGAGCCGACCTCATCATTCATGCCAGGTGGTCGTTGCTCCCTCAACCTGGCTCAGTTTATTGACCTCGCCCTACTGTACGCTGGTTCCTCGTTTACCGTGGGGGAGGCAGAAACTGAACCAGCGTTCCATACCACGGCCCCCGTCTTGAAGCCTACCACGGCTCCCGTCTTGAAGCCTACCACGGCCCCCGTCTTGAAGCCTACCATGGCCCCCGTCTTGAAGCCTTACACAGCCCCCGTTTTTAAGCCTTACACGGCCCTAGCCCCGAAGCCTGTAACGGCCCCAGTCTCGAAGCCTGGCACGGCCAGCGAGTCAACGCCCATGCCTGCCACGGCCAGAGAACCAGCGCCCATGCCCGCCACGGCCAACGAGCCAGCGCCCATGCCCGCCACGGCCAACGAGCCAGCGCCCATGCCCGCCACGGCCAACCTGAGCCAGCGCCCAGGTCTGCCACGGCCAACGAGCCAGCGCCCATGTCTGCCACGGTCAGCAAGCCAGCGCCTGTAGCCTCGACCGCCCCAGAGCCAGCGCCTGTAGCCTCGACCGTCCCCATGGCCACATCCCCTGTTGGCCGAAGACATCAGAGAAGGAAGAGGGCCCCTTCTCCCCAGTCTCGTCTTGTGCTCAAGACCGCAGAAGTTCCCCCAGAGTCTTCCACGGCTCTGCCGGGTTCTGCTCCGCCCTCAGAGTCTTCCACGGCTCTGCCGGGTTCTGCTCCGCCCCCAGAGTCTTCCACGGCTCTGCCGGGTTCTGCTCCGCCCCCAGAGTCTTCCACGGCTCTGCCGGGTTCTGCTCAGCCCCCAGAGTCTTCCACGGCTCTGCCGGGTTCTGCTCCGCCCCCAGAGTCTTCCACGGCTCTGCCGGGTTCTGCTCCGCCCCAGAGTCTTCCACAGCTCTGCCGGGTTCTGCTCCGCCCCCAAAGTCTTCCACGGCTCTGCCGGGTTCTGCTCCGCCCCCAGAGTCTTCCACGGCTCTGCTGGGTTCTGCTCCACCCCAAGAGTCTTCCACGGCTCTGCCGGCCTCTGCTCCACTCTCAGAGTCCACCACAGCTCTGTCAGCCTCTGCTCACCCCTCAGAGCCCTCCCGGGCTCGCCCCTCAGAGCCCTCCCGGGCTCCGCCTCACAAGCCTCCCAGGGCTCCTCCTCTCGAGCCTCCAAGGGCTCCTCCTCACGAGCCTCACAGAGCTCTACCCTTCAAGTCCCTCAGGGCCCCCCCTCCTTCCAAGCCTCTCACGGCTTCGCCCCTCGAGTCTCTCAGGGCTCCATCCCTCGAGTCTTTCATGGCTCCACCCCTCAAGCCTCTCACGGCTTCGCCTCTCGAGTCTTTCAGGGCTCCATCCCTCGAGTCTTTCATGGCTCCACCCCTCAAGCCTCTCACGGCTTCGCCTCTCCAGTCTCTCAGGGCTCCTCCGCCTCTTAGGGCTTCCCCTCTTGAGTCTTTCATGGCTCCACCCCTCCAGCCTCTCACGGCTTCGCCTCTCGAGTCTCTCAGGGCTCCTCCCCCTCTCAAGCCTCTCAGGGCTCCCCCTCTCGAGTCTTTCAGGGCTCCTCCTCCTCTCAAGCCTCTCAGGGCTTCGTCTCTCGAGTCTTTCATGGCTCCCCCTCAAGCCTCTGGAGCCTTCCAGGGCTCGGCCACTAGAGGCTCCTATGGCTCTGCCTCCCGAGCCTCCTACGGCTCCCCCTCCAGAGCCTTCCACGGCTCCACCTCCCGAGCCTCCTACGGCTCCCCCTCCAGAGCCTCCTACGGCTCCACCTCCCGAGCCTCTCATGGCTCTGCTCCCAAAGACTCCAGAGCTTCCTAGGGCTCCGCCTCTTGAGCCTTCCACGGCTCCACCTCCCGAGCCTCCTACGGCTCCCCCTCCAGAGCCTCCTACGGCTCCACCTCCCAAGCCTCTCATGGCTCTGCTCCCAAAGACTCCAGAGCCTTCTAGAGATTCGCCTCCCGAGCCTCCTGCGGCTCCGCCTCCCAAGCCTCCTACGGCGCCACCTCCCCCGGCTCTGCCTCCAGAGCCTTCCAGGCCTTCCCCCCTAAAGCCTCCTTCAGCTCCACCTCCAGAGCCTTCCTGACCCTCTCCCTGTCCTGTGGCCTCTTCCCTGGCCTCCGGACCCTATTCCTGTCCGGTGGTCACCTTCCAGACCCCCGGACCCAGTCCCTGTTCTCCAGTCGCCTTCCAGACCCCCTGACCCAGTCTCTGCCCTAAGGCTGCCCCCTAGATCTCCCGACCACCCGCTTGTCCGCTATGTTCCCCTTGACCTTGCCTTTAACTGCCCATTGACCCCCATGGACTGTTTCATTTCCCTTTTGTGCCTTCTGCCCCCCACGAGCTTACACGCTCGTTCTGCCCCCATGAGCTCACACGCTTGTTCTGTCCCCCCGAGCTCACACGCTCATTCTGTTCCCTCGCGCTCCTTGCAGCCGAGCGCGGCTGTCAGGAGCCGTCCTATTCAGAGGGGGGAGTACTGTCACGAACCCCTTTCCTCTGCCCCATCTCCGCTTCCTCGAGCACGCACACATACACTCCGCGAGCGTGCTCGCTTCCCTCTCCCTCGCTCCGCCCCCTTGAGCTCGTACGCTCTTTTTCCTCCCTCAGGCTTCCACGCCCGGTTTTTCTATTACGAGCTCTCGCTCGTAAACTATCTCCCCCCTCTGACACACATGCACTCCGCTAGCGTGCTCGCTTCCCGCTCATCAGCCTGAACATTATGACCACTTTCACTCACGCGCTTCCTATCTCCACACATTAGTTTCACCTGCACTCATCTCGTCACCTGTCATTGTTTACACCTGCACTCGCCCCTATAAATACACTATCCTTCTGTTTGTATCTTGTTGGTTATTGTATTTAGATTCCCGTGTTTTGCCCCTCGCTAGTCTCGCCTAGTTTTATACTCCTCTTTGATTCCCTCTTAGCTTGCCAGCCCCCTATTCCTCTTGTTCCCCTGTCTTTTGCTCCCTCTAGTCCCCTCTTGTATACATCCTGTTTACCCCGGCTTTGACCCTACGCATTCCTCGACCATTCTCCCTCTGGATTTTCCCTACTGTACCTTCGCCTGCTTTTTTACTAATAAAAAGCAGTATTTTGACTTCCATTGTGACTGTCTCATCTTATGTGTGTGTGTCCTGGTTACAGATCCAAATGTTCATAATTAATTATAACGAGTTATGATTAATTATTTATGTTTCCCTTTAAAGATATTTTGACTGTGGTATATGTTGATAGATAATCTCATCCCTGTTTCTAAAAGATTTAGCTTCAAAGATATACCTATATGCGTAATATTATTGTCAATAAGCCATGAGAATAACATTACTCCAATAAGAGAATTAATCATAATTCTCTTATTAATGCTAACTTCCTACAGTAGAAATTGTGAGCTGATACAATGAGACGTTGTATTATGATTGTAATGGTGGAGAATGTTATTCAGACAAATAATCTGGTTATTTATCATTTATCTAAATTATAACGGTTGTCAAACACGACCAATTCCATTCTAGATTTCCTTAATTGTAATGTAGAAATAGGAAAATAGTAGAAATTCCTAGCTCACACATACTGTTTCCCTTACAAATAATGGTAACGTACACAACACTTTAACCCATGCCATGTAAATTTATCATACCAAATTCACTGCATATATTGGTTGAGAATCTGAGCACATTAACTGATCATTGCTTATTTGTGCATTGTGGAATGTGCTGACGTTCATATGCATCAATGAAACTGCTTTCATTAGTGTTGACCAAGATCACAAATCACTGGTGTTGGTTGCTAGAGCGATGAAAGTTCACAGGAAGTCCTAAAGAGACCCTTCTGGGGCAATTTACAGCACATTCGCAACCTGCCAACGCCATGTTGTAAACACAGTACAGCTAAGCTAATAGCATAACACAACACCATTAAACTAACCAGTTAGCGAACTTTCATTGAAACCCCTAAATACGCTACATTACCTTTTGGGGTGCGGCCAACAGTACAAAGGCTCTCAACCAGGAATCTCCGTTATCTTATCTCTTTTTATTCTTACACACTTCTCCTCTCTGTGTGCTCTCCCCTCTGGGCTCTTAGCCCTTCTATGCCCAGTATCTGCACAATGTGGAGTCCAGGAAATTCTGAAAGTTCAGAGGAAGCTCTTCTCTTCTCTGAGCTAATACTCACACACATGATGGGGAGTCACAAGTCTCCCTTGCGGGAGGCCTCGCTTCAAAGCCCTGCCTCATCATTCCAGCAAAGAACTATCCACAATGTAAACAGAGGTCCAAAACATAGACGGAACAACCAGAACTTCCAAAGAAGATTCAAAGAACCAAAGCAATGCAAGGAAACGCAAGTACATCTCCAACTTTCGCTGAAAGTGCTGGTGTCTCTTCAATATAATTTGAGTAACCCAACTGCAAATCAAAGTAAACCAAAATAAAGTGTTGTGGCTCTCAAGGCATTGTCTATAGACTCCATAAAGTTAAATTTCTCTGCACATATCTTTTCATTCACCTTCTGTTACAATTTACTCACCAACCTGTTTTTCATGTTGGCTATGTGTTTAGATTAGCAAAATAGTCTTTTTTGTATTCAGATATCATTTGAATCATTGAATATCATTGTAGTATATTTTGATAAATAATCTTGTCACTTATTTTTTAAAAGATCGGTGCTCCGAAGCTCAAACCATATCTAAACATATTTGTGATATTATTTTCAATAGCCATGAGCATAGTATTACACTAAGCTAATTCCTTACATATAAATTGTGAGCAGATACAACGAGCCCATCGGATTACATATTAATGGTGGAAAATGTTATTCAGATTTACAATATGATCATTTGTTATTTATCCTTCTTATAATAGTGGTTAAATGCAGCTAAATCCATTATACATTTCTCCACATATTATTGGTGAAGGTACGCTGGACTTTCCAACATGGCTCACAGAGGTAATAGTGACTATAATCACAGGGAATATCGCAAATATGTGAGCTGGGCTAGGTCAATTTCACCAAAATCTGATTAGAAAAATAGATCCAAACTCTACTTGTAACTACTGTCTGGATAAGTGGCATGAAAGAAACAATGTCCAGTGCTGTAAGGTAAGCATAAAACTGCTAACGGAAGACCAGTAGTTCTTGTTTCCTGACCTTTGTGCAGGTGAAAAATAGTCAGATTTTGTGATGGCTGAGATTGCTGAAGGTCAGTGTAGTGCTCACCAATCAGTGTCAGATCAAGACTATGGTCCTTTCATCAGTACTTCGTTTGTTTCTTTGGTGAATTATTCTAACAAAGTACCTGTTAGAATATTGCGTGATACGGGGTCCTTAGAGTCAAGGCAGGGAATAGTGTTTTGATCCAAGGGATAGGGTTACAAATATTTTCTGAGCCCATTCATAAAATTAAATTCGAATCAGAGCTCATGCAGGGAGAAGTTGAGATTTCTCTACTACTTTCTTTACATGTAGATGGTGTAGACATTATTTTGGGAAATTATTTGGCTGGAGGACGCATGTGGTACGGTGTCCCACTACCCCTTGTTTGTCAAAACGACCCAATTTCTAAGAAGAAATTAAATTAAGTCTGATTAGAGTGTGCAAGACTTTCCAGATGTGTTTTTATCTTGTGCTGTAACTTGTGCCATGAACCATGCATGGGAGTCGCAAATTTAAATGAGCAAGAAAAATCTCATGTTAAACCAGCGAGTATGCCCACTCTTCCTCTGACAATCTCCTGTAATGAGCTTATTTTGGGTTAGAAAAAGATGCAGGTTTGGCAAAATTGTTTGCTGAAATTAGGCCCAACGAAGATCTAGACAGTGTTGCTAGTGGATGTTTTATGCAAGATGGAGTGTTGGTTCGAAAATGATCACCATTTAATGATAGTACCTTGGGCGAACCTGTGTTTCAGATAGTCATACCAACTGACTTGGTAATACAAACTGCTCATGGTGATGTTGATGGACATTTAGGGTTTAAGAAAACCTATGATAGAGTGATGCGCTATTTTTTTCGGCCTCGCTTGAAGAAAGATGTGAAGACTAGTTTTATTAAAACGTGTCATCTGTCAACTATCTTGCAAACCTAATCAGGTCAAAGTGCCTGCACAATTATATCCTGTTCCCACCATGAACAATCCTTTTGAACATTTGATTATTGATTGTGTTGGTCCACTAAGTTCATCTAAGTCAGGTTTCATGTACCTTTTGACTGTAATGTGTCAGGAGACATGTTATCCAGCTGCTTATCCATTACGATCCATTAACACCAAGTCAGTTGTGAAAATGTTTGCCTCCCCATGCGCTATGTATCTACGGTATTGAGCTCAGTAAGCCACGTGTTAAAATGCTCGGATTGACGGTCTCAGAAGCGAAGGCAACTGATATTCGACCTCCACCACCCGGATTGTAGGCGAGTCACTACACCACCATGAGGACTTAAGAGCACATTGGGAATTGGGCATTCCAAATTGGGGAGAAAAGGCAAGTAAATAAAATTAAAGTAAATAAATAAATGAATGAAAAGTCACACACTGGTGCTAGTAAGTGACTGTCAACATCAGCACAACGATTCTGTATTATTACGTTCAGTATTATTATATAGTACATGTGGTGTCATGTGAAAATTCACTTCATAAAAATATTAATGTAAAGGGGAAACTAAAATATGAGATTATATGAGCTAAATATGAGATTAAAAATACCATCAGCTTTCATAATAACACAAACTATGATTGGCTCAAATTATAATTACTGTATACTCACTGACTGAGATTCAGATTTTAGAACAAGATACAAATTTTCTCCTAAAAACAAACAAACAATATAAACCAGACTATCTTGACTTAGACTGCGAGGTTTTTTTTTTATATAAAGAATATAAATATGAACGTCTTGGTTACTGTTATAAACTCCGTTCCCTGATGGAGGGAACGATACGTTCTGTTGATGAAGTGACACTAGGGGTCATTCTTGGGAGCCCCAAACACCTCTGATCTTTGAGGAGCCAAGACAAGATCTCAGACGTTTCGGCGGGTTGTTCAGTGTTGCGGCAGGAGGGACACAACGTGTTGTTCCCTCCATCAGGGAACAGAGGTTACAACAGTAACTGTAGTAAGTTGTGTTGATGAAGTGATGGGTGGGGTGAGTTCTACAAACATGGTGACCAGGGGCAATGGCGATGGCATCAATGACCCAGTGGGTGATCCCTGGAGATAGCTCTCCCTTTCTGCTGTCCACCAAAGCAGACAAAGAGCTTCTCAGAGTTTGTATAGCTCTGCGTGCGATCCAAATAGATGCGCAAAATGCGCTCCGGTTGCAGCAACGCCAAGGCTGGGTCTGCCTCCTCTTAGAGCAGCACTTGCAGGTTCACCACTTGATCTCTAAATGGGGTGTGCATCTCTGGGGGTCTTGGCCATGCTTAGCAGTGTGAGACCTTGAGCTGCGCTGGGGAAGGATATGTTGAATGGCCTCCGTCTGTTTCCTCACTGTCGAAAACTGCCGGGCAAAATCTCAGACATTGGCGCCGAATAGACCAACCTGGGAGATGGGGTGTCAAGGAATCGACCAGGTTGAGCCAAAGGTTGTGCTCCTGGACCACCAGGGTGGATATCGTCCACCCGAGAGACCACGTCGTGACCTTTGTAACCACTGGCCACCCCACCGTCGAGGGTAGTGAGAGCAGAGTAGCCAACGAACCAGGACCAAACAGTTAAAGGTGCCTGTCACGAACTCGTGAGCTCCTCATCCAGGAATAAAAGGAAAGTGGGCAGCGCTCTGGCCCCAGAAACCAATCATCGAGGAGTGAGGATTCTGCTCCAACCCGATGCTTGCAGCTGCCCAGGCAAGCATGGCCGCCAGCCCCGCTTTGGCCTGCGACTGGGCTACCGCACCTGAGGAGCAATAGCGACCACAACCAGGAATAAAACAAAAATGAAAAGGCATCTTGAAAAAGATGCTTTCATAGGTGCCACTCTTTTAGAAGGAAATATATTCTTTTAGAGGAAGAATATATACTCTTTTAGCTGTTGAAATGCCCAGGGGCGTTCTCTGCACAATGCCTGACAAGAGGGGAGAAACTACTGAAATGTGCTGTAAATCCAACATTTTCACTGGATTCAGAGGTGGCTGGATCGGCATAATAATTCAGCTTGCTGAACATAACTGCTTGGCTCCTAAGAAAAAATCTGAATGAGTGTTTGCATTCCACCTCCTTTTATATCATATGTCTGCGGGAGTGGCATGCAAATTCCACTCGCCAATTCCCATTGGCCTTTTCTCAAAGATCTCAAAGAGAGTTTGGGGCTCCCAAGAGTGTCCCCTTTTGTCACTTCATCGACACAACATCGAGTGAGTGACAGAAGAGGATCTATAGATTCTATCCCCTACCCATAATCCTAACCCTTACAAAACTTTTTGCATTTATACATTTTCAAAAAAACATCGCTTTATATGTTTTTTAAGTTATATGAATAATGGGGACATTAAAAATGTATATTTCACTACTGTATTTCATTGTACCATATTTCTTTCTAGTGAATCAAATTTTGTTCTCATTTGGGACATTGTTCTTCACGGTTTATCATTTTTTATATATATCTATATTTTTTTTTATTTAACAGCCATCAGAATGTTTTATTTATAAAAAATAACTATTACATTTCTGTGATGGTCATCCGTATGGCAAAGCATGTAGTGTCATCGAAAAGCTGACAGATTATTTTGCTATACGTGTTTGCATTTAAGAAGAAAAGATAGAAAAGGAATAATAAAACAACAGCAGCTAAGTGAGTGATATCTCTTAATTATAATCATTTTAATTAAGATCCACTGAGATGACTTCAAGTTCTCACTGAAGTCATTAATCACAGCTTTATATTAACTATAAGGGAATTTGCATTCATGTGAGTGATATGAGAACAAGGCAAAGTTAATGAATTCATATGCCGCCATTTAGCTCAATATTGATTAGCTACTCCAGCTCTGCAAGTAAATATTTTGGTAAGGGGTTGGGAGAGTTACTTTTGAAATGTATTCCACTACAGATTACAGAATACATGCTGTAAAATGTAATTTGTAACAAATTCCATTAGATTACTCAAGGTCAGTAACGTATTTTAAATACTTTGGATTACTTCTTCAGCACTGGTAGATTTTTTCACTTGTTTTGACTATAAAAACTCTACCAGTACAGTAATATTAAATACATGTTATAAATACATTCTCTGAAAAACTATCAAATTAATATTGTTTTAAGGAGTTTTAGATATTTTTACAGGAAAACAATAAAAACATTATATGATAATATTATCAAGAATACGATTTTTGCCCTAATATCAAAGGTCTTATTAGAAAAGAAGAAATTATGATTCAACATGAATTTTCTTGATAAAACAAATATGATCGTGCCTGGTAAAATGTGCATGTAAAATGACTAGAAATAGCATTTTAGCTTGGTGTAAATCTGACAATTTACACAAGGTTTATTTTTATTTCTTCTGCTCCAAACTTACTTCAAGCTTACTTCTCTGTCTACTTGTATGAATGTAACACATCATAAGGCAAGATATTTAAACTGCTAGATTCATAGTCATTCAGGTGAAGCGATCAATCTTCAGAAGTCTGCAGTGTTATGCAAGTGTGTTTATTTCATTGTTCCCTTTTCAAAAAGCTTTACTATGATGCTGTGCTGCTAAGCGCTATGGGGAACAATCCTAGTTGTGACCGAGCTGTGAATATGTGTGTAACTGTCACGGTTTTGTGTCGTCTGCACCATGTTTCGTGTCGTCCGCACCATGTTTCGTGTTGTCCGCACCATGTTTCGTGTCATCTGCACCATGTTGCGTGTCGTCTGCACCGTGTTTTTGGTTTTGCCGATCACGTTCCATGTCACGTTCCCTTGTTGTCCGCCCCATGTTTCCCGTTTTGCCGATCTCGCTCCCTGTCATGTCTTCCTTGTTGTCCGCCCGTGTTTCACTGTCTTTGTGAAAACTACACTTCCCTTCTTCCCGTCGTTTCCGGCCCTGTCAGTGTGTTATTGTCCGCACCTGTCTGTCATTTTGTCATTACCATGTCTCTTTATTTAAATCCCGCTGTTTTCCCTTCCCTTTGTCGTGCGTTGACGTTTTCTGTTCGTCGCCCATGTCTGTGCTCGTTACCCTCGCCTTCATTCTCTGTTCATGTTTCTCCACCTTAGTTTGCTTTTTCCCATCGTGGACCTTTGATTTGCTCCTGTGTTTGTTTATTTGTCAATGCTGTAATAAAACTGTGTTTGGATCTGATCCACCTGTCTGCCTGCTCCTGCTTCCCACACAAACGTTACAGTAACATGTCAATGAACATTGACCGGAATTTATAGCCTCGGCTGATGTAATCATTAGATGCACCTGAGCCCAGGCTATAAATGGATGCATCACCAGGTCACCAGATCTTCTTTTTTCAGAGCGATTTTGTGGCTGTGTGTTTCACAAACCCTGTCAAAACTTTCTTTCCTCTGTTAGGAGTTAGAATTTGTAAGGCAGTGTACAGTGAACCTTTTCTCATTTCTCTTCTGTTTAGAAAATATTATATATATATATATATTTAAAAAATAGAGAGAATGACTGAAAGCCACAAACGATGCGTGTTCCCCTGTTCTCGCTCTATAGCTGAAGAGGACACGCATAAGTTTTTGCTCTGTTTGTTTGGGGGAAGAGCACGCTGCTCTCGCGTTGCAGCAGGGCGGGTGCGAGCACTGTGATTTGCTTTCAGGCAAAGTGCTTTGCGCTCGCCTCACTTGCTTCCGGGAGTCAGCACTCATGGAAAAAAAAAAAATTGTTCGTAGGGCTCTTGCATGGATTTGGCTGAGGAGCAAGAGACGGGTTTATCCCTTTCTCTCGCTCTCTCCCCAAACCCAGCTGGTCCTTCACATGATCTCGAAGCGCGTTCCGACGCTTCTTCGGATCATGAGGAGGATCGCGATTCACTTCCCGCCTCCGAGCTTTCCGTCCGCGATAAAAAATCTACGGAGGAATTGCTCGATGTTGTTACTCGTGCGGTTGCCAGACTCCAGTTGGACTGGCCACATGAAAAAGAGACCCCCAAACCCTCCAAATTAGGGGATAGATTTCATCTTCTAGTCTAAGAAAGGGAATGCCTCATGAGTCCCTTCCCTTCTTTGATAACCTCCATGAAGAGCTTTCTCGCTCATGGAGGAACCCCTAAAAAAATAAATAATAGTCGTGCTCCTCCTCCCAGGGATTGGGGACAGTCTCGCCGCCCCTGATGGTCTTGAGCCTAGATTAGGGGGTAGCTCCCCTTGGGACGGGGCGCATGGTTCACTTCACCCCTCCCGGTACCCCCTCGAAGCCCCTCCATTCCCGCCACCTCTTGGTGTTTCGGGTTGCAGAGGCTTCCATCAAAATTGGGTGTTTTCGCTGTTCCAGAATTTTATTCAGGACGCGAAACACTCGTCAACCCCTCAACAGGAAGTGTTAAAATGTAATACCCATCTCAGAGATCCTGGCAGCGTGGAAACTTCCACGCTGATATTCTTTTCTGTGGGTCTTATAAGGGCATCAGGATTTAATTCACTCGCCGTGTTCTCACTACCGTAAACCGGATTTCTTTTTTTATGTAAAAAAGAAAAACTAAAATCTCCTGGTTAAAGGGGGCACGGTATGTGTTCCCCTTCCAGAGAGAGAGTTAGGTTATTACACTAAACACTTCTGGTTTCCCATGGAGGGTGAGGGGTGGCGTCTGGCTTAGATCTTAATGTTTGAACTGCCCGTGGGTGTTCAAGTCCTAGATGATGCCTATCAAGACGGTCGTGTCTCAAGCCCTACAACTCGTTTGGCTGGTCACCATCGATCTTATGAAGCACTTCTATACTTCATTTAGAAGTTCTGCCACAACATGGAAAGTTCCTGAGGTTTGCTTCCGGGGGCGAAGTCTTACAGTGTCAGGTTCTTTCACTCAGCCTAGCCCTTTTTTCCCACACATTCACAATGCATGATGTAGCGCTGGCTCCTTGCGACTCTGGGGCATCTGCATTCTGAATTAGGTAGACGACTGGCTGATCCTAGCACAGTTCCAGGAACTGGCAGTTCAGCACAGGGACATCGTCTTAGCTCATCTGTTTCTCTGGGGTTGAGGCTCAACGCCAAGAAAAGCATCCTCTCTCCCACTCAGAACACTGTCTATCGGGGCATCGTATGGAGTTCAATCACAATGCGGGCACAACTGTCTCCCGCTAGGATTGAGTCCATTCAGATCACCCTGAGCAAAGTCAGGCTAGGTCAAGGTTACGATTTCCATGTCTCAGGGCGACCGCGTCCTCGATGATCCCTCTGGACCTTCTGCTCATGAGACCCTTTTTGTTGTGGCCCAAAGCCAGGGGATTTCTTCCAAGGGCCAAAACCCCTAGGCTAATAAGGATTACGCGCCTCAGGCTTCGTTCCCTTTCTATGTGGTTCAGACCCCGGTTTTCTGCCTTGGGTCCCACTCTAGGTTCGTCTTGTTGTCGCAGGCTGCTAACGACAGACGGCTCCCTGACGGGCGGGGTAGCGGCCTTAAGTGGTCGTCCAGCTTAAGGGGATAGGAGGGTCGTCAACTCGGTTGTCTCATTCACTGTCTCGGGTTGATGGCTGTATTTCTGGCCCTGAAATACTTCCTCCTGTGGCTGCCATGTCTTGGTGCGGGTGGACAATACAGCGGTAGCCTCTTACATAAATCATCAAGGAGACCCACGTTCTTGTCAGCTGTATTTCAGACGCGTCGGATTCTCCTTAGGGCCCAGGGCAAGCTCCTGTCACTCAGGTCAGTTATATCCCTGGATGCCCGTATGTGGGAGCAGATTTACTGTCCAGACAGAAAATACCAATGGGGGAATTAAGAACTCCACCCTAAGGTAGTAGTTGCCCAGGGTTCGCCAGCAAGGATTTTTGCCTCTTACTGATAGCACCGCGCTGGCCGAACAGGGCTTGGTTCTTGGAGCTTAATTCTTCCCTCGACAGCTCGCCTTGGGCGATTCCGAACAGGAAGGATCATCTATCTCAGGCACAGGGCAATATTTCATCCCTGCCCCGAATTGTGGAATCTTTCATGTTTGGCCCCTAAGGGTACCCAGGGCTTTCTCCTGAGGTTATCGAGACCTCTTTAAATGCTGGGCTTTTTCCACTTGGAACAAGTTTGGGTGAGATCTTAGGGCAGAAGAGGACCTCTTTGCCTTTATGAATAGCGCAATGTCTCTTCTACTTCTTCCTGAAATCACCCAGCCCCCTTGGGTCTGGACATTAAGACACATACATGACCCAGAATGCGTCTGTATGCGTTACTTTCCCCGGTTTCTCTGCTCCTGGGAGTCTTGGCAATGTTCACCAGCAAGGGTCTTGCCTCCTATTAATGGCGCTGCACTGGCCGAACAGGATATATTTCTCGGAGTTAATACCTCTCCTCGACGGCTCGCCTTGGGCGATTCCGAACAGGGAGGACCTTCTCATCCCTGGCTTGAATTTTGAAACCTTTCATGTCTGGCCCCTAAGGGTACCCTCGGGGGGGGGGGGGGGGTCTGATCGTGGTAACGCATACATAGCACAAATGCGCCTGCATGCGTTTACTTCTACTAAAGTTCATATTAAGGAACCAGCTAACTGCCAGTTTGCTTCAGTTATGGATTTTCTGTAGAATGAACTGTCAGCGGGTACTTGCCTCGCCACTGCCAGGTTCTATGTGGCCACTGTGGTTTGCCACGGCTTGGTGCGCAGGGTGCCCTCTGAGAGGCATCCTCATTATTGCCCGGGCCTACGAGTTTCGCCAGTAGGTTTATGGCGCACTCTACCAGAGGGCTCTCCTCCTCTAAAACCTTGGCTAGAGGTCTCCCTCTGCAGCAAGTTTGTGATGCGGCAGGTTTCCTCTCCGCACACATTCATTAGATTTTTATAGTTTGGATGTTCTGCCACTCCGGGCTCTTATGCTCTTGAGTCGACATCTCAAGCTCATGTCTGGACAAGTTTGTGATGCGGCAGGCTGGTCCTCTCCACTCACATTCATCAGTTTTTATGACAAGTTTGTGTTGCGATAGGGTTCTCTTCGCACACATTCATCAAAGTTTATGGGTTAGATGCTTTGCTACTCCGGATTCTTATGTCCTTGAGTCGACATCTCAGCCCATGCCTAAACAAATTTGTGATGCAGCAGGTTGTCCTCTCCGCACACATTCATAAAAATTTAATGGTTTAGATTTTTATGCTACTCCGGGCTCTTATGCCCTTGAGTCGACATCTCAAGCTCATGTCTGAGACATCTCGCGTACACTGCACAACCGTAGGGGTCCGGACAGACCCCAGTGCGGCGTGGGTATTGCGTTCCCCATAGCACTTAGCAGCGCAACATAATAGTGAAGCTTTTTGTAAAGGGAACATCTCGGATTACATGTGTAACCCTTGTTCCCTGAAAAAAGCGGAACGAGATGCTGCACTTTTTGCCGCACTGGGACATCCCAGGACTGCTCTTCAAAAAGAAGTATCTGACGACACCTGGTGACGCATCCATTTATAGCCTGGCCTCAGGTGCATCTAATGATTACATCAGCCGAGGCTATAAATTCCAGTCAATGTTCCTTGACGTGTTACACACATATTCACAGCTCGGTCACAACTAGGATTGTTCCCCATAACGCTTAGCAGCGCAGCATCTCGTTCCGCTTTTTTCAGGGGAAAAGGGTTACACAAGTAACCCGAGACGTTTTACATTGTTACAGAGTGGTATTCATTGCTAGATTTGATGGCAAATGTTACACCACTATTTGTCTTTCTCCACAGAGTCACTGGGTCTGCTCCAGCATACCTAAAATCAATTCTGCAGAGGTACACGCCCACCAGAAGCCTGCAGTCGGCTAAGGAACATCGCTTTGTTGTACTAACACAAAGAGGCACCAAAAAACTTTCCCGGACTTTCAGTTTCCAAGTTGGTGGAATGACCTTCCCAACACAATCCATGAAGCTGACTCACTCTCTGTCTTCAAATTACGACTTAAAACACATCTTTTCCATGAGCACTTAACCAGTCACTAAAAAAAATAATAATAATAAATTCTTGTTGCACTGTAATCGGTTTTGAATACTATTCTGATGCTAGTGAAACATTGAAGTATGGCACTTTTTGTACCACTGTCTCCTTAAGATGATTCGCTTATGTTTTCTTCTTTTGTAAGTCGCTTTGGATAAAAGCGTCTGCCAAATGAATAAATGTAAGAAAGTGTTTCACTGCTGTTCAAATGTACTTTGGATCGCATTTGTATAAATGTTTTCCATCTGAAAGGAATAAATATTAAATGAAACAAATGACAATAAAATGCCAAGTAATCTCTTCAGTAATCAAAATACTTTTTGAATCTAACTGTATTCTAATAACTAATTATTTAAATTGTAAGTGTAGTGGAATACAGTTACTTATATTTTGTATTTTAAAAACGTAATCCCATTTCATGTATTACGTTATTCTTCAACCCTGGTTATGTGTGTGTGTTTGAATCTCTGCATAATTTAATACACCTTGATGGAATTGCTTAATTATTTCCTTTTATCTTGAGTTTGGCCATAACAGCTGGCATTGGATTCAATGTTTCCACAGAAAGCAAACCCATCATTAGAAACTACAATTGAATGCAATTACTTCCCACTTTAGAGGACATAAAGAAAAAAACACTGCTTGTTCCTTTTTTTTTGTGTGCTGAGTGAGTGTGCAATTATTCGAAAACTCAGATGCTTGAACCTCTGAAAGCTCTGACTGCTCTAACCAGTTTCTTTTATAAGGAAAACAAATTCTTAAGAGAATGCTGAATCTTCACTCTGTGAACCTGTCAAATGGGAGTACATGCTGCAAATGTAACAACTGTTCATATGTATTTATAATCTGTTTGCGCTCTATGTGAGAAGCAATTAGGGAAATACTTTGTGAATCTGAAACATGAATTGAATTAATTCCATGCTTAACAAAAGTAAGAAATGTTTCTATGTAAAAAGTTCCAAACTTAGGTATTGTAGAATAAAGCAAAAAGCCACAAGAGGCTGTGCATTACAGTGATTTACAACAGGTAAATCAAACTTACCTGAGGTAAAATCCCTGTAATTTACAGGCATGAGTGATTTATTGTTTTTAAAAAACTGCGGCAACAACAATATGGTAAAATACATCAAGTTTAGTTAACAGCTCTATTTATAATTTAATCTGAACTGTGTCATTTCTGTGCCACTAGCGTCAGCAAACAAAACTGTGAAAAAATAAATAAAATTAAATTAGGTTTAATTTTAAAAAACAATTCCATTGTCTTTGTGGAGCGGAGGGGGGCGGGGCCGGTCGGAATATCGCGCGCCCGGTCCCCAATCAGCCTGATGAGGCGCGCGAGGGATAAAGGCGGCCGGTGACGATTGTTCAGAGAGAGAGAATTACGGACATGTCCGTCATGTGTGTTTATGTTTGTGCTTTGAGTTTTATTAAATATGATTTATGTTGACTAGCCGTTCTCGCCTCCTCCTTGCCCATCCTTCAACTGTTTTACATTGGTGCTGAAACCCGGGAGGAGGAGGGATGCCCGTCGCAGAGTCCTCGACACTGCCGCCCACCCAGGGGAGCCGCTGCCATCTGCCGGGGACGGAGTAGCCCGACCGCCGGATGCGGGTACGGCCGCCGTCCCGGGGCAAGTGGGGACTGGATACCCCGACCGCCTGGAGCTAGGGAGCCGCTGCCGGGGCGGAGGAGTGCCCTGCCGTCCCCAGAGACGCTGAGGGGTCGAGGGAAGACCGCCGTCGCGAGGGGAGGAGGGAAGAAACTCTCCGACCGCCGGAGCGGTAGAGCCACTGCCAGGGGCGGAGGAGTGTCCCCATTTGCCGCCAGAAAAGCGGAGGCGCTGCTCTACCCGCTGGGGTCGGCGGTTTCACTCGGTTCGCCTGGTGTTGGAGCGGCTGTCGTCCGCCTGAGTGTGGAGGAGTGTTCGAGGACCACGCGACGGTACATCAGAGAACCGGTGAGTGAGCTTTTCTCTCTCTCTCTCTCTCTCCCTGTCGCACCGTGTTGGCCTTTTCCTCGCCTATTTTGGTTTTTTGTTGTTGTTGTTGTTGTTGTTGTCTTCCCTCCTGTCTCCTCCCAGGGCGAGGAAGGCGGGATGACCACGCTGGACGCCAGATACACCCCGCCCCAGGGATAGGGGGGTGTACGTCATGCCGGTGGCACCCCGGCCTGAGATAACGCCGGGAGGAGTGTGGAGCGGAGGGGGCGGGCCGGTCGGAATATCGCTGCCCGGTCCCCAATCAGCCTGATGAGGCGCGCGAGGGATAAAGGCAGCCGGTGACGATTGTTCGAGAGAGAGAGAATTACGGACATGTCCGTCATGTGTGTTTGTTTATGTGTTTTTGAGTTTCTCATTAAAATATAATTTATGTTGACAAGCCGGTTCTCGCCTCCTCCTTGCCCATCCTTCAACTGTTTTACAGTCTTCCATTGGTTATACAAACAGAGAGTTCCACCTAATCTCACACCATTAGTTGATCCTATTTGCTGGGTCAGGCTAGAAGGGCCTGACCCAGCAAATAGCAAAAAATAAATAAAAAAAGAGGAATATTTGAGAATGCCACAGAACCACAGTTTAACACTATGGACACACTGGTGAAAGAATTACCACTGGCTAGTAAATTGTTTTATATATATATATATATATATATATATATATATATATATATATATAATTGCAGTGCAAGTCTGTGTGAAAAACTAAATAAAAACTAAATAAATACATAAAATAAATTAATTAATTAAAAAAACAAACAAACAAAAAAAATAAATATATATATAATTTTGTTTTTATTTTTTTATTTAGTTTTTCACACAGACCTGCACTGCAATTTAAAAAAACTTGACATCACGGCACGTCACTTTTACCTCAGACTCGTATCGGAGCTCGTCATCTATTTTACACACACACACACAACTTGAGTTCATTTGATTTATTTACAGTTTTGTGTATACAATTGCTACAGAAAACTATGTCATTAAAAATAAAACAATTTAAAGTTGAGATCAGATTTTTTTACATTTGGGAAATTTTGACAATGAGGGAAGTGACACAGATAAGGAGATGCCCCTCAACTCCAAGCCCTTGATGCTTAGGATGAAGATGCCTCAGCCACTGCTCCTATGCCTGCGCACACAACACTAAGGGAGGTGGAGGAGGTAAGCTCTTCCTAATGGAGTTGTAACAGTAATTTTACCCCTCCTGGAACTGGGTTAATTTTGATGACCGGACGTGTGGCATGCAAAACCCTCCAGAATCACCCAATGAAGTCCAATATTTTAAGATGTTCTTTACTGAGGAACTAATTGAGGACATTGTTGCAGAAACAAACTGCTATGCCGAAGAGCTGCAGGAGTAAACACCACCTGAAGTGAAAGGCAAGATTGCAAAGTGGGTTTCAACAAATGCTCACAAAATGTACACATTCCTGGTGGCAGTGCTCCTAATGGGAATTGTGAAAAAAAAAACTCATTTCGTGATTATTGGAGTACAGACCCCATGCTCCTGATACAATTTTTCGGGACTTTGTTTTCCCAGGACTGCTTCCTTCTTCTCCTCCGTTGCCTACACTTCTCCAACAATGTGATGGCAAACATCAACGACCCCCTGCAAAAAAATCTGAAACATATTCACTGCTTTCACATCATCCTTTCGTCACATCTTTGTGCCCTACAGGGATCTGTGTGTCAATGAGTTGCTGATAAAATTCTAGGGTAGGCTGGCATTTTGCCAGTTCATACAAACTAAACACCACAGATTTGGGGTCAAATTTTTGTGTTATGCGTTGTGCTTACCAGTTACGTGCAGGACATGATCATATACATAGAATCCACCAACGACATCCAGCACTATGAAGGCCTTGGAATCTCTGGGTCCGTTGTCATGACATTACTGGCCCCATACTTAAAAAAGGGTCACATCCTGTTCGTGGACAACTGGTACAGTAGTCTCACACTGTTCCAGCACTTCCTGTCTCTGGACACAAGAGCTTGTGGGACTCTACAAGCCAACAGGAAGGGAATGCCAACATTCACCTGCAAAATGACAAAGGGCCAGGTTGAATGTAAAGAAAATGGAACAAAACTGGCAGTGAAATGGCATGACAAGAGGGATGTTCACCTTCTTACCACGGTCCATTCATCCACCATATCAGCCACTGGAAAAGTCGATCATATCACCAAAGAAAGAAAGATGAAGCCTCTCTGTGTGCTGGAATATAACAAAAAAGATGGGGGCAGTGGAGAAGGCTGGCATGATGAAAGGCTTTTTTGATTGTACCAGAAAAAACACCAAATGGTACAAGGAAGTCTTCTTTCCCCTCCTTGACACTGTAGTACTGAACAGCCACATTATTCAACACAAACTTACGGGTGAGAAATTTGCACATCAGACTAAGAACAACATATAATTTACATAAATAAACAAATAAATAGAGTTTATTTTAATCATTTTAATATTTTTGTTCATGTAAACTAAATGAATGCATTTAAACTTAAAAACTAAAATGAACAAAAACAACAATGACCATGCTGTCATATTCCACACTCCTCACTTCCCACCCATGTGCTCTGCTATCAATAAGAAAAGTCATCACATCCCTGCAATGCAGGATGAACCTGATGAGAGGACTGATGGAAGAGCACAGTACACCTAGGTGTCCATCCAAAGCAGGCCGCCCTGCCTTGGACTCTCCAATGCGTCTGACAGCTTGGCATTTCCCTTACGAAATCCCTCAGACAGCTTCCCAGGGCAGTAGGACCAGGCGGCACTGCAAGTTATGCATATCCAGCACTCACAGGACAAAGCAGAGGCGCCTCACCAAATTCATGTGTGTGCCATGCAACACTCCCTTTTGTGTTGCCCCATGTTTTGAGAAGTACCACACACTGAAGCATTACTGAGAACTGTTAAATAAAAAAGCTAATTTTAATTAAAAGTTGTTATTGTTGTTATGACGTTTGTATTAGTTATTGTTATATTTCCATTGTTATTTATTGTAAATTGTGTATTTTTTCCTTATAATTGGTTTATTATCTATGAAATGTGTGCATTGCTGGCTTTGTTTTACCACAAATGCAATGTAATTGGATGTAATGAATGCTATTTAGTAGTTGTTATGGTTATATGCTTGTATTTATTAAAATATCTATATTGTTAATCATTATACTGATATCTATTTACAAAATTGTATCTATAAACCAATGCATATTAAAAGCATAGATCAATAGATACAATTAAATACAATAACATTTTAAGAATAATGCTAATACTAAACTTATCTCTTTTCTCTCACAGAGCAAAGATACATTTTTATTTTACATCATGTGGCTATTTCTCTATATTCCCTATACACTCTAATAACTCATTTGAGCATCTAATTGTGATAGAAGGAAACAGTGTGACTATACTGCATTACAGCTGTTAAACATAGTAACATCACGGTTACATTTGTAACCTCCATTCCATGAGGGAGGGAACGAGACGTTGTGTCGAATGAAATGACACAACGTATTCATATTCATGAGGCACGGGGGTATTCAGTGATGCCGCCGGTAGAAAAGAGACTTGCGGGTTATCTTTTGTTTGGCTCGGCATCGTCGCTAAAAAGTCCCATACTCCCCACAAAGCCGCGCAGGACCACCTCTACGCTTGTGGGGAAGGCTTATCAGGCAGCAGGTAAGGCTGGTGCTGCCCTGCACACTATGGCAGTGTTACAGGCATACCAGGATGACCTGTTGAAGGACTTGAGTGCGGGCACCACGGTCGATGAAGAGGCTTTCTCAGAGCTTCATCGAGCCACAGATCTGTCTCTCCGTGTGACCAAGCAGACGTCTCGCACCATTGGCTGGTATATGGCTGCCTTGGTCAGCACTGAGAGACACTTATGTCTCAACCTGTCGGGCATCAGAGATAAGGACAAAATTTTCCTCCTTGATGCCTGGTTTCGCCTTCTGGCTTATTTAGTGATGCTATGAATTCAGTTATCACCAGATTCCAGGAGGCAAAGAGTCATGAGGAGGCCTTCGGGCAATTCCTTCCTCGCCGCACTCAGGGGGAGGGGCCGTCGGCCACACAGCCCCGCCCCTGGTCCTTTTAGATGGGAGGCTCAAAAACAGAGCGTGGTGAATCGTGCTTCCCCTCGTAGAGACTGGGTGCTCGATCCGTCGCCCTTAGCAGCCCCCAAAGCATGACCTCAGGGCAGTTATCTCTAAAAAGAGGGTGGTGGCACGGGAAGCATTCACCTGTACCTTCCCGATACCCCATGAAACCTCTCCATTCCCGCCGTCTCTGGCATTTGGGAGTTAGAGGTTTCCAGCAAAATGTTGGGTGTTCCATTAATTCCTGCCTTAGTCCAGGACGCAGAATACTCAACATCCCCTCAACAGGAAGTGTCAAAATTGATCCCCATCTCAGAGAACCTGGCAGCATGGAAGCTACTGCCTGGTGTCTCTATGTGGGTTCTAAGAACAGTAGAAAAAGGCTACAGAATTAAATTTGATCGCCGTCCTCCGCATTTCAATGGCGTGGTCTCCACTACAGTGAAACCGGAACAAACATGTCTACTGTGGACAGAACTGCAAAATCTCTTGGTCAAAGAGGCCATAGAACATGTTCCCCTTCCAGAGAAAGAGTCAGGTTACTACAGCAGATACTTCCTGGTTCCCAAAAAGGGTGGGGGGTTGCTTCCGATTTTAAACTTTCGAGGCTTGAATCGCTCAGTCAGGGCATTCAAGTTCAAGATGCTAACTGTCAAGACAGTCGTGTCTGAAATCCCACATCACGATAGGTTGGTCACGATTGATCTCATGGACGCATATTTTCACATAGAAATTCTGCCACAACACAGGAAGTTCCTGATGTTCGCAGGGCAAGCTCCTGTCAATCAGAGCAGTTTATATCCCTGGATGCCTGAATGTGGGAGCAGATTTATTGTCCAGACAGAAAATATAGACGGGGGAGTGGAACAAATCTGGTTGAGAATTTACGGAGCGGAAGTGGACCTCTTCGCCTCCCAACAGACAGCGCAATGTCACCTCTACTTCTCTCTGAGTCACCCAGCCCCCCTGGGTCTGGACGCGATGGCACATACATGGCCCAGAACGCCTATATGCGTTTCCTCCAGTTTCTCTGCTCTGCCAGAGTTCGCCAGCAAGGGTCCTACTGATAGCGCTGCGTTGGCAGAACAGGGTATGGTTCTCAGAGATAATGTCTCTCCTCGACAGCTCGCCATGGGCGAATCCGGACAGGAGGGACCTTCTGTCCCAGGTGCAGGGGACAATATTTCGAGCTGTGGAACCTTCATGTTTGGCCCCTGAAGGGTACCAACTGAGGGACACTGGGCTTTCACCTGAAGTTATCGAGATCACTCTAAGTGCTAGGGCTCCCTCTACTAGAAGACGTTATACCAATAAATGGGGTGTCTTTCAAAGATGGTGCAGTGCACATAATGCCGATCCACTTAACTGCCAAATTGCTTCAGTTCTTGACTTTCTGCAGGAAAAATTATCAGCAGGCACATGACCCGCCAATCTCAGGGTTATGTGGCCGCTCTATCGGCTTGCCACGCCTTGATTGACGGGATGCTTTTGGGGAAATATCCCCTGCTCGCTTGTTCGTTCGTGGAGCCATGCATTTGAAACCTCCTGCTAGGACCAGGATCCCTTCATGGGACTTAGCAATAGTCCTTGAGTGTCTGGTTTAGACCCCTTTGAACCAGCGTCTGATAAACTTCAGACTCTCAAGATGGTTTTTCTTCTGGCAATTACTTCTCTAAAAAGAATTGGGGATATGCAGGCTCTGTCCATCTTGCCATCCTGCTTAGATTTTGCCCCAGAAATGGCTAAAGCTATATTGCACCCTCACCCTGACTACCTGTCTAAGATTCCTTTCTCGACCGTACATCCGGTTACTCTCGAAGCCTTCTGCTCCCCACCGTGTATAATGCCGGAGCAGGAAAGACTTCACAGACTGTGTCCAGTCCGCCCGACTGGACAGAATTATGTCCACCGCACTAGCCAGTGGCAACAATTTGTTTGTCAAAGGGGCGGCCACCACCAAGTAAACTATGTCACATTGGGTGAGGGATGCTGTTGTCCTGGCCTACGAGGCGTGCGGTCAAGCTTCAGCAGTAGGTATCAGGACTCACTCTAACGAGGAGTAGCTTCCTCTAAAGCTTTGGCCAGATTCTATAGTTTGGAAGTTCATGCTACTCCGGGCTCTTATGTCCTTGAGTCTACATCACAAGCTCATGTCTGAGACCTCTCGCGCTCTTGTGAGCACAACTACACAAACGTAAGGGGTCCAGACATCCACAGTGCGGTGGTGTGGGTATTCTCGTTCCCAAAACACTAAAACGGCACAGCATCAAAGTGTATCTTTTTGATAAGGAACGTCTTGGGTCACTTAACTGTAACCCCTGTTCCCTGATAAAAGTGGAACGAGATGCTGCGCTTCATTGCCTCACTGAAGATGCCCCAGGAGTGCTCTTCATACAAAATACCTGACGATGCACCTGATATTTATAGCCCTTTTACCAGCGCATCCTGATGATGTTACCGGCAGAGGCTATACATTTTGTCAATTTCATTGACGTGTTGCACACATATTCACAGCTGGTCACTCCTAAAGACGTTCCCAAAGCGCTAAATCAGTGCAGCATCTCGTTCCGCTTTTATCAGGGAACAGGGACTACAGTTAAGTAACCCAAGACATTATAACAGTAACCGTGATGTTCCCATTCTGTCACTCACTCGACGTTGTGTCGAATGAAGTGACTTAAGGGGTCCCATTCAAAAGCGTCATGCACTAGACCGTGTTACATGAACTGCTGACACAGGTGCAAGCAGGATGCTAGAAGTAACAGTATCGGCTGCACGTAACCCTCCCCAACACCCCCAAAAAGATGTCATATACAGAACTTAGGTTCCCAGCACCCGTGAGGGGGGAACAGGTGCTACATGACTAGCATGGGAGCAAGCCCGGCAGCCACGGCCTTTTCTCTCTCTGTTTCCCTCGCATAGAGTGTGAAGCGGTTTGGGCTATCTTAACGCTATGAAATGCATCGGTGAAGGCAGTCTTTCCAATCCTATTCTTTCAGGGGGAAAACACCCTGCGGAGGCAACATCCTGCCCCCTGCCCTTCAGGTCTACCGCCGCAAACCAAACTAGCAGTCAAATGCAGGTTAGAATCCATCTCTGCATGAACATTTTGAACAGGACTTTGTGTAAGATCCAGTTGAGAACTTGCAAGATTGGTCGCAACCCACTGCCTTTCTTGGGTACGATGAAGTAAGGTCTGTAGAAACCCTTCTTCATCTCATCTGGAGGGATGGGCTCTATTGCATCCTTGAGAAGCAGAGTCGTGATCTCTGCCCTTAAAGTGCTGGCTTTTTCACCGCGTACGGAGGTGGAGCAAATACCGCTGAAACGAGGTGGGAGCTGGGTGAACTGAATCGGATGGTCCTGGCCAACCAGCACGATGGATTGGACAGGAAAAGCCACGCGTCCAGACTCCGTGCAAGGGCCACTTGAGGTACGATCACTTTTGACGTACCGGGTCAAAAATAAGGGAAACAAGTATTCTCCTCCAGGCCCTCCAATGGGGGACGGAGTGGTCTTGGTACCAGCTCCGGAGCGAATGTCTGACTGTCTGGGTCGCCTGTCTCAGGAGCGCTTAGGAGCTTTCCTGGTCCTGGAAGGGGTCCTGGAGATGGGGGGTGTGCGCCACCTGGGTCTGAGAGCTGGGCCTGGGTTGAGGCGGAGCTGTCGCAAGGGGACGCCCTTGGCAGGCAGGCGGGGCATGGGGTGTGCTTGTTTTGCAACGGTGCAGCATGATGTGAGAAATCACCTCCATCTGCCTTTTCACCACCGAAAACTGCTGGGAGAAGTTGTCGTCGGTGTTGCCGAAGAGGCCAAGCTGGGTGACGGGGGCGTTGATAAAGCATGCCATGTCAACATCGCGCATCTCGACAATGTTCAGCCAGAGGTTGCGCTCCTGGACCACTCGGGTGTCATCGCCCACCCGAGTGCCTGCGCTGTGACCTTCGTGGCTCTGAGAGAGAGGTTGGTGGCAGAGCGCATTTCCTGCAGCACGCAGGGGTGGGGACTACCCAGGTGCAGATCTTTAAGTGCCTTGACGTGGTGGATGTGCAGGAGAGCCATGGCATGCAGGGTGGAGGCAGCCTGTACAGTGGTGCTGTAGGCTTTCAAGGTCAGTGATGACGTTATCCTATAGGCTTTAGAGGGGAGTACCGGGCGGTCCCGCCATGTGGCAGCGTTCTCAGGATACAGGTGGATCGCAACCGCTCTGTCCACCTGGGGGACCTCCAGTCGAATCCTCTGCATCAGATGCCTGGACGCTCCCCTATGCAGCGGCGATGTCATCATACAATTCGGGGGGCTCAAGGGGGAATGCCGGCTGGCTGCGAGGCGACACGCACTCATCCCGAGCTCGGACAGAAGCAAGCAAGCGTGCCGGGGGGGCGGGTGGTTTGTGGGGATTTACCCGGCGAAACCAAGCCCGTCGTCATCCCCAAATCGCCATCACCAGCTGGGTCACCCTCAACTCCCGCTGGCAGCGATGAGGGGGGCGGCTGAAGTGGCATTCGTCTTCAGGAAGGAGAGCCGTGACCGCAACGCTACCATGGTCATGTTCTCGCAGTGATTGCATGAACCATCCACAATCGCCGCCTCAGTGTGATTGCTGCCCAGGCACACAAGGCAGCGTCTGTGGCCGTTGGTCTTGGAGAGATATCGACCGCATCCAGGAACTACACAGAGGCAAAAGGGCATCTTGAAAAATACACTTCCTGAAAAGGACATTCAACGCCTGTCTGTGTATTGCTCTTTTATGAGTGAAACTCAAACTCGTTTAGAGAATAAAACTGTTTTAGGAGGGGAAACACTTATTTAGGCAGTGAAGCACCCAGGGGTGTGGCCTGCACAGCGTGCAGAGAGAAACGCCAGCTGGAAACGCACCGTAAGATCAAACAACAATGCTTCTTGCCAACAGAGGTGAGTGGACTTGTGGTGTTGCACAACCGCTCGACTCCGAAGGAGAATTACGACTGACAGACGTACGCCCACTTCCGTTTATATTCGTATGTCTGGGGGAGGGACATGCAAATTCTGTATGCCAATTTCTCATTGGCCTTTTCTCAAGTTCAGAGGTACTCGAGGCTCCCAAGGAAGACCCATTGTTTTGCTTCATTCAACACAATGTCGAGTGAGTGACAGAAGGGGAACTATGCAACACAGAAACAAAAATGGCTTCAAACTTTGTTTTAATTGTCCAGCAAAATGTTCATACTGTTTGTTGGAATATGAGCACAGTTGAGCCAAACCCATCTAACACAAGACAGATCATAATCCAGGAGACCCTCAGTTTAGTAAAATGTGCATTTTACCTTTGCATTAGAGTATATTGCTGATGAATTGCATATCATTTTACTTTCAATTGCAACCCATTCCAATAGTAGCATTAGAATATAGACTATACACAGCACAAAACAGTATAATGATAAAACATTAGATATGTGCAATATATATATATATATATATATATATATATATATATATATATATATATATATATATATTTCATATACATTTTATTAGCCCTATAAATCAATTAAACAATTTAACAATTTGATTTTAAGACATCACAAAAAAATAAGAAATGTTCTTAAAAATACCCCTTTCATGACACAAGGCTCTGTTTGTGGAATTTACATTCTATATGTTCAAATAAATATAGTAGTGTAAATGTTTGTAATATTCTGATTCCATTAAACTCAATGACTGTGTGACGTAGAGACATGAAACCAACTGTAAATCACTCAGAATATTATTATTTATATGGCACTTATGCCACTATACGCCAAGACTTTTTGGGAGTAAATGTTCAGTACTTTTTATGCAGATATTATAATTCTATAGTCATTGAGTTTAATAGATTTTTAGGGATAATTTAATCTGTATTAAAAAGTACTCTTTTTCAGCTTTGTGCTAGGCAATGAAAACCTATTCATGCATTTCCATGTTGGTTTGGCTTGAAAATGTTATAGGCACAGAGATTTGAATGGGTATTGTCGCGAATGTCAAATATAAAACTAACTTTACTGCACTCATAACATTACACAAGCAGTGAACAGCAGGAGCCATTATGTATACTACAACAAACTGCAATAAATACAGATCAGAACATAAACATATTATTCATGCGTTTATCATGGTCTATGCATGTTTGCAAACATTTTGGGAGCTTCTCAATCGAAAAAGACTTAAAATGTACTCACCTGTAACAGTGCCGTAATGCGTTGGCAGAAAAGTTGCATGTGGGAGTGAAATTCAAAGAAATAAATGTCAATATAACTATTAGTATAAACATTTATTACAGATTATACATGTTTTAAACCAATTAGGAAGGTTTTAAAGTGAAGAAAAAAGTTAAACGTCACTACCATCGCTTACCTACACTGTCCTCGAACTCCAGCTCCAAGCCAGACGAGTCTGCTGTGAACCGGCAAGTGTCACATGACAAGCTTGATGCGTCACCCTGGAGTTTAAAATTGTATATGTTGTATAATAACCATCTAAAAAAATCAGTTAAATTATTTAGAATTTACGTGCAAAAGGGTTAAGCAACGCAGAATAGGTGTGACTATTTGTAACATTCTTCAATATGAAAAGTGTTTGTTGAAATTAAAATATTTCACAATGAAAGATTGCTCCATTAAATATTTACATATTTTGTTACATGTTTGTCATTTACATGCATAATGTACTATTTACATTGCAAAATTCACTTGAATTCTGATTCAGACTATATCTATAATGGTGTTTGCAAACACCATTTTGACTATGTTGTGTCATATCAAACTGAAAGTTGCTTTTAATATTGGACAGGCTATTCTGCTGCACCTCAGATCGACAATCCGTCAGCTCATTCCAGTTGCTCTTTTGATACTTTGAAATAACTGACATGTAATGCCACTGTGCTGACAGGAGCCAAAATGTCTGCCATATCTTGACTGCAGCATTACTCCCAGTCCCATCTCTCAGTTCAATCCAAATGCCAACGATACCTTTACAATTCTTTATATCTCTCAATTTTCAGTTGCCTTCCTCCTGCTCAAAACCAAATATGACTTTAAAGGCCAATATGTTGACAGGCATAGTTGGGGAAAAATGATAGCTAACCAGGGTGCCTTAGCAACAGAGTGGCAATGCAACTACCTTTAATGCCCCACTAGGCAGACAAACAGGCACGTACATGGCGAAATCTCATAGAGGGGAGAGAAATAAAATGAGTGACAGAACAAAACAAGATTAACTTTTCTGAAATAATTTCTCTGTCTCCCACTTGGCATCTCTCATCACCCTCTCATCTATTTCTCTCCCTTCTGCTTCTCTCAAGATCTCTAGTCTTTTTTGTCGACTTTTTTCACTCTTCCATGTTTTCATGTAGGGATTCTTCAAGGAGCTCAGTCGTTCTTTGTTTGACTCTTTCCAAACACACCCTTATTCAGCCTTTGAGAGTCAGCATGATAACCATGTTAGAGCTAAGTTAACTCCCTGATGGAAATTTATGCCATGACAAAAAAAGATATGACTGAAATGTGTAGAAATTGTCTGTCATGTAGTCATGTAGATCTGAACTCTCAAGAGCGAATTGTCAGTCAGTGTAGGCATTTGTATGTGAAACTAATGTGTGTGTGTGTTTTATCTGAATATTTTACATAAATAATAAAAATTCATTTTTTTAGCGATTATTTATAGATTAAAAAGTAATTTAAATGATTGAAAATGCAGCTTAGTCACAACAGGTAAATTGCCAATTACCAGTGTGTTGCAGCTTTAAAAGGGGTCTGACCCATTTGCACTTTGATATGTGCGTTTTTAAAGCAACATGCTGTAACTAACAGAATTAGAAAGAATAGTTGGTTATTTACCTATTATGAACAAACTGCGTTGACGAAAACGGAACATGTGATTGCAAGCTAAAACTAACTGGCATGGATACAAATGTTCAAACCGAAACGATCTTTAGATAGAAGCAGCGCAATGAATAGCAAAGAACACAGGTGTCTCTAGAAAGGTTTTTAAAAGTTCTTTCAAACTTTACGTGGTCTCTAAAAGACGTGATGCTCCATTGCCAGATGCTGAAAAAGAAAACACGAAACATGGCACATATGAGATATATATGTATATCTCATTGTGCATTTCTAGATACACTTGTATTTTCTATTCACTTTATATTTGTATTATTAATTTTTTTTTTTTATTATCTGTCTCGTTGTTGGATTGTTTCTGCACTGGAAGCTTCTGTCACCAAGACAAATTCCTTGTATGTGTAAGCATAATAGGCAATAAAGCTCATTCTGAGTCTGATTCTGAGTGTTGCTATACCAAAATGTCTGCCGCAAAATAGTAAGCAAACTGTAAAAAATGAAAGGTTGTGAAAGCTCAAATTATCATGGCAACAGGCTGCAAGATATGTTTGAACTTTCTCCCTTTTTACCCCTTTTCTCCTAATTTGGAATGCCCAAATCCCACTACTTAGTAGGTCCTCATGGTGGCACAGTTACTCACATCAATCCCAGTGGTGGAGGACAAGTCTCAGTTGCCTCCGCTTCTGAGACTATCAATCCACGAATCTTATCACGTGGCTTGAAGCGCATGACACCGCAGAGACATCCACACACAACTCACCATGCACCCCATTGAGAGCGAGAACCCCTAATCATGACCTCAAGGAGGTTAACATATGTGGATCTACCCTCCCTAGCAACCGGGACAATTTGGTTGCTTAGGAGACCTTCTTGGAGTCACTCAGCACATCCTGGATTCGAATTCGCTGAGCTACCCAGGCCCATGAGTTTTTACTTTTCTCAACAAATGTCTTAACAATTGTCCTCATTAACATTGCTTTGTTTAGTGAAAGTGAATTTGTTAACTAAACATAAACATTATTGTGGAGAATACAATTGTAAAATTGTTAGGCATAGACACACAATAAACCTTACAAACCCCTTAACACACAAACCTAAATAACGTTGACAATTAGCAAACCTTAATAAGTTAAAAGTCTAAATCCTTACATCATCACATAACTGACTAACAGTGGCAACATTTTTTAATAAATAACAATAACTCCAAAAATTGTTAAAAAGTTAGCAAATAGCAAAATAATATGCCAATAACACTAACAGTAAAAATTTATTCATGATGCAATGCATGCAGAGTTTGGTAGTAACGTGCTACATTAACTATGTTGCATTTACTTGAGTTTTTTGCGGAAAATGTACTAATGTATTTGACGATTCAATCTTTATAAATGTGTTATTTGTAATAATTTTCAGTTTAGACCAGATTTGAATAATTCTAAATCAATGTTTTTTTCTGTTGGCAGTCAAATATAGTTATCTGGAATTTGTTTGTTTGCCCAAATATCTGCTTGTTGCAAAAGGCAGATACTGTTTGTGGAATGCTTTGGAGAATGGTTGTTCAGGGACAAGTGCAAATGTTTTGGAATGTGGGGGTTGCATGTTTGGTGCATTGTTCAGGGAAAGGTATGAATGTTCTGGAAAGTGGGGATTTATGAGGTCTGGGTGTTTGTATATTCCTTTTAGATTGTTAAGTAGAGAGCACATTAGGCTAGCCAGACAGTATTGTGTGACTTCAGTGGAATGTATTGCATAATTAGGACTCATTTGAATTAGTTATATTTGAACATACTCTAACTATTATTTCCATTTCTGAATCGGTATCGCTGGCTGAAGAAGGATTTCATTAGTCCTAATATTGATTTCTCTGGTCCGGACGAGACCAGTGATGATGTTTCCCTCCACACACCACTGGAGTACTTCCAGATGTTTGTGTCAGAAGACATGGTTCAGGCTCTGACAGAACACACTAATCAGTACAGCTTTCAAAAGACTGGAACAACTATAAACACAAACACCAAGGAAATTGAACAGATGATTGGCATGTACATGAAGCTGGGCCTGATGCAAATGCCTGGTGTCAGTATGTACTGGGAGTCAGACACGCGGTACACCCGTTTGTGATGTGATGTCACACCACAGGTTCCAATCTCTGCTGACATCATTACATTTTGTCAACAACCTAACAATACCAGAGAGCATGTAGAAAGACAAACTGTGGAAACTCAGACCATGGCTTGATTCATTTAGAGAGAAATGCCTGCAGGTGGTACCCGAAGAGCACAACTCTGTGGGTGAGATGATTATTCCATTCAAGGGGAAATTCAGTGGAATTAAGCAGTATATGCGAGGCAAACCTCACCCATGGGGCTTCAAATTGTGGGTAAGAACTGGCATCTCTGGCATGCTCAGTGACTTTGATGTGTACCAAGGCAGTGTCGATGGAAAACGAGCCAAACCTGAACTTGGAATGTCAGGTGACGTTGTGATGAATCTTGTCTCCACGCTTCCAGAAGGTCAGAACTACAAGGTCTACGCAGACAACTACTTAATGTGTGTCCCATTAGTAGTTCAGCTCCTTGCTTGTGTAATTCATTATGTGAGAACAGCCAGGCAAGTGCACTTACCCAACTGTAACTTTGAAGATGAGAAGATCTTGAAGAAAAAGGGAAGAGGAAGCTTTGACATCAGAGTGGAGGCAAACAACAACATCTGTGCTGTCAAATGGTATGACAACAGGGCAGTCACACTTATGTCATCCTTTGCTGGCATTGAACCTGTGCAAAAGATTCAACACTGGAACAAAGCCACCAAATCCTACACTGAAGTTGAGAGACCTTACATAGGATTTGCTGGACTCATTTGCAGCCAAATACAACTTCCCCATGAAATTGCGCAGCTGGTACAGTTACATCGTCTGGCACACCATTATCCTTGCTGTGATCAATGCCTGGCTCCTCTACAAACGGGACTGCAAAGCTCTCAATATTCCCATGAAAAAGATGCTGAACAGAAGACTGTTTCAGGTGCAAATAGCATCCTCTCTCATCCTGACAAACACGGCTGTCAACACACCAAGTAGAGGGCGGCCATCTTCAGATAGTGGGAGCCCTTTGAAGTCCATAACAGCGATACCTCAGAGACCTATGACTACTCAGAAGAGACCATCCTCAGCTTATCGGGGTCCACCAAATGGGGTCCCAGACAAGAGGGCATGTGAACCACGAATGGATGTGCGCCGGGACATGGTCGCACATTTCCCGGTGAAGACAACAAGAGAACGCTGCAGACACTGCAAAAAAGGATATTCTAATATGATCTGCAGGAAGTGCAATCTCCGTCTCTGCTTTTCAGAGGAAAGGAACTGCTTTTGGGATTACCATTGCAAGTGAACACTGGTTCCTAGACAAAGTTTTCATCCAGTTTTTATATTTTTTAATAAATTCTGATTCATAAAATTATGACTGTTGGGTGATTACTATTAATGAAATGTACTGTTATAGTGCTATGTAAGCAATCCACACTCCAAATTAACCCTTAGTTGTTCTTTGTATTTTTTCTGACAGTTTGATTGCAAATGCTGAAATTCTGCTCCCAACTAGGCCCAACTTTGCAATATTACGTTTCCCTAAAAACGTACAAAAACTAATACATAATAAATCCTTCATTATCTGCATCAGAGGACTCCTACAACAACATCTGACTTACAATTTTTTTAAATATACATTGGGGTCTTACAGGGTTAAGAATAAGTTTAATAATGGGTACTACTATTTATTTTTACTCTTACTCAAGTAAATTTAGAATGAAAAAAATTACATTTATTTTTGTTACTTTACACGATGTTCCTTTCGTTACATCACTGGTTTTAATTAAATACGTCTTAATAAATGTGTAATTAATTAAAAGTTTTTTTTGAATGGGACTTTAATGACAGCGGAACTTTACAGTTGCGCTCTGTCATTCGAGACGAGTTCACCACTGCAGCAGCAGCAAGTGCTTAAAACAAACACTTTCATCATGCAATGCCTTCATTTTACACCAAGACAAGTGTATATTTCAAGATTAAACTTGCAGCTCAGACTTAAGTAAACTCGTTTTGTCTGTGTTGTGATGATAGTCATTTTCAGAGTGATTCTGTAAATATGGGCTCTTATTACCTCAGTTTCTAAGTATACATTTTTATATCAGTATACAGTATACCGAATCTGACAAGTGTCCTTAGTGATACTGTAGTTTAGCCATAAACTTATATTCTGTCATAATTTCCCTGCTGTAGGGCCTTGCCCCACTATAAATGGCAGCAGAGACAGCATGGCCCTTTGTTCTATGATCGAAGGGGAGACATTGAACTTGGCTTTGCCAGAATGCTTCACAGCCGAATGGGAAGTCCCGCCCATTGACACAATCTCAAACGTCATTGGTCAAAAGTGGCCTATGACCGATGACGTCATCTTCTTAACAAAACTAGCGTTCCGATTTGATTTCGCTCTCTCTCTGCTTACAGCCTCACTGTGCTCTAAAGAGACATATTTACACAAAGGAATTTCCCTCCTTCTGGACAAAGAGAGACCATGTTTTTCTAACCTCACCATTTGGCCACGGTAGAGTAAGATTAATTTAGCTTTAACTTAACCCAAATATGTTAGACAGAATGTTAGAGACTGGCAGTCTCAGTTACCATAATTCCATTTTAAAATATAGAGGGAAAAAAAACATCTGCTTAATTGTGTTGCACTGAAGAAAGCAAGTCATACAGGTTTGTAACAACATGAGGGTGAATGATGAAAAAAATGTACAATAATAATAAAAATCATAATAATTATATTACTATTATTATTCTGTAATACTGTAACGTAAGTAGGAGGAGGCAGACGAGGAGTGCGGATCTAAACGCTGGTCTTTATTGAGCAAAAGAGAACACAAGACAGACAGGAACAAAGGAAACATCCACGATGGGAAAAAGAAACCAAAACATGAAAACATCTAGGGTACACAAACTGGGTGAACACAGCAAGACTTCTACTTCCAGACATCTACAAACAACGATCGACAGAGACTGAACAAACAACCAGGGTTTAAATACAGAGACACAGTAATGACTAAATGACAATCAGGTGAGAACAATAACACAGTGCTGGCAGTGATGAGGGCCGGGAATCATGGGAACTGTAGTTAAAGATAGGGGAAACGAGAAACACAGGGCAGACAACCAGGAATCATAACAAATACATGTTAAATGTGTATTTTTTAATGGAATATTGAGGAGTAAATGTCCATTATGCCATATATGAAAGTAACTAGTTACTCACTACTTGAGTATTCTTTTAATTGGATACTTTTTACTCTTACTCAAGTAATTATTAACATAAATAATTTTAGTTCTACTTGAGTAATATTTTTTTTCAAGTACATGTACTTTTACATGAGTGCAGTTTTTGGCTACTCACCGACCTCTAAATGCATGGCGTGAACTTGTAAATCAGCAACATTGTTCAATATGAAATTGTTAATTGAAACAACTCTGTTCAGCTAGGTGGGAAAACATTTGGGGGAATTTTGTTGGTCTAGCATGTGTTTTTATGTAGATGCAAAGAAATTCACATTTCATAGTATCTGTATTTCTTATTTATATTTTTCCTCCCTCTGCTGTACCGTTTGCTCAGATAGAGATCACACTAAACCCCTGATGGAACATAGAGGGGACAGCCACACCTCTCCTTCGAATATTTTTGCATAACTAAGACATGTAGCTTTCCAAAATGAAGACCAGATAATGTATAGAGGGAGACTTCCTGTCAGTGCACTTGTCTCTGCCTGGGAGGCTCAGAGGGATAGCTGTAGAAGCGGGTGGAAAAGAGGAGAATAAACTTGCTGCTTTGTATTCAGTTTATTCCTCCACAACATCTGTTTCAACTCAAATTTATCATTTCTGCAAGGAGTATTGATGCCCAAGTAGACACATGGAAACCTGTAAAAGGCACAAATCTGGAAAACACTCACAGCAGTCACAATGGTGTTGTGATAGAAAATAATAATTCCTAAAGTTGTATGGGTTTTATGTATTTTATCTTACAGTGTATGTCCTCCCTTTCATCCTTGTCACTCCAAAAATATTGTACAAATAATTTGTCCAGACCAACCTTCAGGAAATGGGAGATGCAGTTCAGGTGTCTGTCGTTCTTTTTACACAGGAGAAAGTATTACATTTGTCTGGACAGCACAGATTATTTGTTGCATTTGAGAGACTTAAATGTTCAGAGGAAGAAATCCGACATTGGAGAGTCATCTTTGTCCAAAGAGTTTAATACAAGGTATTTTACACTTGTATATTCCAATCCATCCATCCATCTGACTTTACCTGACTGGACTGTCCAAAAAAAAAAAAAAATATATATATATATATATATATATATATATATATATATATATATATATATATATATATATATATATATATTTAAAACAACAACAAAAGCAACAACAAGGCCGTTTGGTACTTAGGACAGTATTTAAAACCAAATTTATAATCAACATAATACAATAAAAACACAAAAGCCATTGTGCCTGTAATGCAATCAAGAAAAGAGCACTCTAAAGCCATTTTTTTCAGGATGACCTGGTCACATCTGCTTCCAGGAACAATGATAATACCATACTAACACTAATACTCAGTCCCTAGGTTAGCATTTAAAGTCATGTGAAACATATGTGGCCATTCCAAAAAGAAAAACAACACGTGACTTGAGAAATCTATCATGTGTGCTTCTGAGTGAGAATTCACTGTCCATTTGCAATATATGAACATATTCATATAATTTATTAATCTCATTGGGTCATTAAGCAATGCACACTGAGCAGGAGATTTGTAAGAATCTGAAACAAAGGACCATAAATCAACTGTCAGAAAAGACAGCCCAGTTGACCATGTGACTCTGAAAAGTCACTTCTGATTGGCTCAGGACTCCTTTGGGGATGCAGACAATTTCAGTTCAAATGTTTCCAAACAGGAAGAACACACTCTCTTCAGCTCTTCTCTTGTCGTCTTCCTTCACTGCTTGTCTCTCCTGCTCTTTGGACTGCTCAGAGTCCGAACTTAGGGACTCAAAATCACTCCTCTCTAAGGTCTATGAGAAGGCCTTGCTTCAAAACCAACCTCATCTTTTAGCACTTTAGTGAGTTTTTAGCATGTGACAAGAAATGTCTAATTTTAAGTGTTCGTGTCTTACCAAGATGAATGAAACAAAGGAATGACTTCTTCAGCTGCTGTTTGAAAAAAACTGATCACAATGTCTCATGATCAAAAACAGAGTGTGTTTTAACCTCTCCCAGGGTTTCCAGGGAGTGTGATCTTACACATAGGGGTCATATGGGATTCCTTGATTTACGACATGTACATATCTTCGTTTGTTCATTTTACTGGCCAGATAGGGAGACATTTTGTCAGCTCTTGGTTTTATGACTCTAATAAAAAAACAACTACATTTGATTAAGGCTAGTCATTGGAGCTCTATGAAATTTTAATTGAGAATCACTGTTCTTTTATTGTTTAAAACCCCTTGTTTTATCAGTAATTTTTTTTGTCTAAACACTTAAATTTCCAATACTTTTGGTACATTTTGGCATTAAGAGTTTGTGTGTACTTCACAGACATTCCTGGGAGAAACATTTTTTTTTTTTTTTTAAGGTAAAAATAACTTGTAAAAACCTAATCATGTCACCTGGCCTGGCATGAAATCCCATAAAATTTTGTAATTTTCCAAAATGTTATGGAGTTTAGCGCCCAAATTTCAGTCTTAAAGGGATAGTTACCATGGATACTTTATTTATTATTTACCATCCCTCATTTTGTTCAAAACCAATTACTTTATTTTTCAGTACAGAAAAAGAGAAATTTTGAAACCATTTTCTACTCAATGATGCCATACAATGGCAGTGGATGGTGTCCACCTCCTCAAGCTTCAAAAAGGATGTAAAGTGTTGTTCAGAAGTCTAATATATTAATCAATGTGACTCATGCCTTGTTCTAAAAGCATACAATAAGGTTTGGTGAGAAATAAACTGAAATCAAATGTATTATTTAGTGTAAGTCTTGACCAACTGTTTCTTTCCTGTATGCATTTATGAGAGTGCACGAGAGCAGCAGTTGTGCTGCCCTTGATAAAACTTGCTTCTTTGGTATCGGACCATCACAGAGATGTAAACAACAGGAAATACAATACCGCTTCACACAAACCAGAGAACCGAACTTACAAAACATGTCTGAAGAGTTCGAAGTCGACGATTAGATGCATTTCTATACCCAGCCCTATTTGTATGAACTGGAGTACTCTGAAATCAAACTGAGAGAAATACAGGAAGCTGAGGCAGCTACAGTCACACAGATGCATTACGATAAAAGGTATCTTTTCTATATTAATCAGAGTTTTTGTCCAAACCATCTGTAAAATGACATTCCGTCGATCAGTTGGATTCTATTTGCAGCATTTCACCGGGTCCCAATCTGCTGTGAACTGGCACAGATCCAAAATCTTTGTGAAGCCAGCATCTAGCTATTCGGCTAAAATAATTGTATTTTGGCTGAGGGTGTCACACCTACTGACTATTCTACTGAGGTCTAAATCCCTTCAGTCAGAGTTTTGCCACACATACACTGATTCAGAATGGTGAAGACCACTCCCTCCACTTTACTCTCTGGTTCTTCATGTTTACTTTCAGTGAGCGAAACATCCAAAACCTCCAAATCTCTGTGGTGCTCTGTACTTTCTGTCTGACTGTGGTTTCTTTGTGAATGTGTGGCTCTTAAATCCCTCTCAGCTTGACAATCGAGTGCTCATATGGATCTCCTCTGACTTCAAACTCATCAGACATGTCTTGTAAGATAGGTTCTCTGGTTTGTGCACTGCTGTGCTATGTTCCAATCCATGTTCCGTTGTTAAACGGCACTGTGCAAAGTCTTACGCCCATTATGTTTTTCACACAAAACAATTGTTTTAAGGTGGGTATTTGATATATACTGCTTTTAGTGTATCAGTAGGAAATATAACTTATAGATTTCAACATTCCGTTTTCAAATACAATTGAATAGAAGAAGAACAAGGAGCTGTACAACAGATGTTATGGCCCCCACAGTTTCCGGATGTGAACATCATTCAGTCTGTGATTAAATGAAGAGACAGAAGCAATTGAGACAGCCTAAATACAACCCCAATTCCGAAAAGTTGGGACAGTATGACAAATGACAAAAACAAAAGGAGTGATTTGTAAATTATATTCACCCTTTGCTATATTGAAAGCACTACAATTTAGCATTATATGATGTTTTTACCTTGTGAATTTTTTTATTTTTATGTCAGTCATTTAAAAACTGATGATTGCAACAAGCTCAAAAAAGTTGAGACAGGGACAATTTAAGACTAATTACAATTTGATGAGTTAAAATAACAAGACAATGTGAAACAAGAGATGTTTAACAGGTGAGGCAGTTGAGTCATAGTATATAAGGAACCTCCGAAAACAGCCTAGTACTTGAAGAGCAAGGATCATTCTAGATTTGTCAATTTGCCAACAGATGCTTCAGCAAATAATCCAGCACTTTGAGAACAATGTTCCCCAAGACAAATTGAAAGAATTTGGGGCATTTTACCCTCTACAGTACACAATATAGTTAAAAGATTCAAAACAATACGGATCTACCCCAACCAGAAACCATGGGTTAACGGCGATGTTCGTGTGGCGCGGACCTTTAACTCCGGGAACGCGGAGGAGCATAAACAAGCCAGTTATGCCCTCCGTAACACTATCAGAGCAGCCAAACGCCAGTACAGGCACAAAATTGAAGAACAGTTCAACACCACCAACTCTAATAGTATGTGGCAGGGAATTAACATCATCAAGGACTACAAAGGGAATAAAATCTCCGCTGTGAACACCGCTGCCTCTCTCCCGGATGAGCTTAATACATTTTATGCTAGTTTCGAGGAAAATAACACCGCCCTTGCAGAAAGAGCACTCGCGGCCAATGCTACAGAGGATGGTTCACTCTCCGTCTCTGTTGCGGATGTAACCCGATCCTTCTGACCGGTGAACATCCGTAAAGCCAGAAGGCATTCCGGGCCATGTCATCAGAGCACCAACTGGCTGGTATTTTTACAGATATTTTCAACCTGTCCCTCTCCCTGTCAGTAGTCCCCACATGCTTCAAATGTCCACCACTGTGCCTGTACAAAAGCAATCAAAAATCACTTTAAATGACTGGCGTCCTGTTACTCTGACCCCCATCATCAGCAAATGCTTTGAAAGGCTAATCAGAAATCACATCTGCTCTGTGCTGCCCATCTCTCTGGACCCATTGCAGTTTGCCTACCACAACAACCGCTCCACTGATGATGCCATTGCATCTACAATACACACTGCTCTCTCCCATCTCAAAAAAAGGAACACATATGTGAGAAAGCTGTTTGAAGACTACAGGTCAGCATTCAACACCATAGTGCCCTCCAAGCTAGATGTGAAACTACAGGCTCTGGGCTTAAACAGCTCGCAGTGCAGCTGGATCCTGGACTTCCTGTCAGGCAGATGTCTGGTGGTTAGAATAGGCAGCAACATCTCCTCATCACTGACCCTCAACACTGGATCTCCTCAGTGCTGTGTTCTCAGCCCACTCCTGTATTCCCTATACACACACATGACTGTGTGGCAACACATAGCTCCAATGCCATCATTAAGTTTGCTGACGATACAACGGTGGTAGGTCTGATCACTGACATTGACGAAACAGCCTACAGAGAGGTGCACACTCTGAAATGTTGGTGTCAGGAGCACAACCTCTCCCTCAACATCAGTAAGACCAAGGAGCTTGTAGTGGTCTTTAGGAGAAAAGACAGAGTACACAGCCCCATCACCATTAATAGAGCACCTGTGGAGTGAGTCAGCAGCTTCAAGTTCCTCTGTGTCCACATCACTGAGGAACTCACATGGTCCGTCCACACTGAGAAAGCTCATCAGCATCTCTTCTTCCTGAGATGGCTGAGGAAGTTTGGAATGAACCACCACATCCTCACACGGTTGTACACCAGCACTGTAGAGAGCATCCTGACTGATCTTTGCCTGCATCGTCACAGAAGAATTGACCCAAGATGGATCTAGCAGCCATCAGAATTCTCCTCCTCGAGCAAGGGGACCGTCCAGTTGAGGATCACATCCGTGAGTTTCTAGTGCTGGCGAATTTAGTGCACTACTCAAACTACTCTTTGGTGGTTTTCTTCAGGGCGGGTCTCAGTAGTGCACTAAAGGGGCTATTGCCTCCAATGGATCCTCACTGGACACTCGCCGAGTTCGAGGAGGAGGCTCTGCGAGTTAGCGGCTCGCCTTTTACTGTGGGCATAGAGGAAGAGGGCTTTAAATCTCCTCCCACAGTGGCCACTCCCCAGCCTTCCATGTCTCATCCCTCCTCGCCTGCCACAGCCAACGAGCCCACGCCCAGGCCTGCCATGGCCAATGAGCCAATGCCCACGCCTGCCACGGCGAACGAGCCAATGCCCACGCCTGCCACGGCCAACGAGCCAATGCCCACGCCTGCCATGGCCAACGAGCTGGAAGCCGCGTCCATCCCAGAGCCAGCATTGCCATCCTCGTCCGTCCCAGTGCCAGCATTGCCAGCCTCGTCTGTCCGGAGGAGGAGAAGAAAGGCTTCTGTTCCCTTGTCTCTGCCTTCCACAGCTCCGCCCACAGAGACTTCCATGGCTCTGCCTTCCAGGGCTCCTTCTCTAGAGCCTTCCACGGCTCCGCCACCTGAGCCTTCCACGGCTCCATCTCCAGAGCCTTCCACAGCTCCACCTTCCACGGCTCCGTCTCCAGAGCCATCCATGGCAACGCCACCAGAGTTTTCCACGGCTCCGCCTTCCACGGCCACCTCCCAGGCCTCCTGACCCAGTCCCTGTCCTGTGGCCACCTCCCAGGCCTCCTGACCCGGTCCCTGTCCTGTGGCCACCTCCCAGGCCTCCTGACTCACGATAATTAAAGACGTTACACTTGTTGGATGAATCAAATTAAAATAGCATGCTTTTTGTGTGCCTTAACGAGTTGACATAAATTTCTCCCTTTGTGTAACCAAAAACAACAAAAAAGTAATATTGGTCAAGAAATAATAAACTCAGCAAAAAAAGAGACATCCCTTTTTCAGAACACTGTATATTAAAGATAATTTTATAAAAATCCAAATAACTTTACAGATCTTTTTTGTAAGGGATTTAAACAATGGTTTCCATGCTTGTTCAGTGAACCATAAACAATTAATGAACATGCACCTGTGAAATGGTCATTAAGACACTAACAGCTTACAGACGGTAGGCAATTATGGTCACAGTTAAAAAATGTTGGACACTAAAGAGACCTTTCTACTGACTCAACTCCAAAAACACCAAAAGAAAGATGCCCAGGGTCCCTGTTCATCTGCGTGAACATGCCTCAGGCATGGTGCATGGAGGCATGAGGACTGCAGATGTGGCCAGGACAAAACATTTTAATTTCTGTACTGTAAGACGCCTAATACAGCTCTACAGGTAGACAGGAAGGACAGCTGATTGTCCTCCCAGTGGGAGTCCATGTGTATCAACACCTGCACAGGATATCCGAATATCAAACCTGCGAGACAGGTACAGGATGGCAACAATAACTGCCTGAGTTACACCAAGAACGCACAATCCCTCCAACAGTGCTCAGACTGTCTGCAATAGGCTGAGAGAGGCTGGACAGAGGGCTTGTAGGCCTGTTGTGAGGCAGGTCTTTACCAGACATTACCGGCAATATCGTCACCTAGGGGCACAAACTCACCTTCGCTGGACCAGACAGGACTTGCAAAAAGTGCTCTTCACTGACGAGTTGCGGTTTTGTCTCACCAGGGGTGATGGTCGGACTCACGTTTATCGTCAAAGGAATGAGCATTACACAGAGGCCTGTACTCTGAAGCAGGATCGATTTGGAGGTGGTGGTTCCTTTATGGTCTGGGGCAGTGAGTCACAGCTTCATCGCATTAGCTTGTTGACATTGCAGGCAATCTCAACACTTTGCGTTACAGGGAAGACATTCTCCTCCCACATGTGGTACCCTTCCTGCAGGCTCATCCTGACATGACCCTACAGCATGACTATGCCACCAGCCATACTGCTCATTCTGTGCGTGATTTCCTGGTGTCCTGCCCGGAACTCAATCCCATAGAGTACATCTAAGACCTGTTGAATCGGTGGGAGAGGGCTAGAGCTATTCCCCCCAGAAATGTCCAGGAACTTGCAAGTGCCTTGATGGTAGAGTGGGGAATCATCTCACAGCAAGAACTGGCAAATTTAGTGCAGTCCATGAGGAGGAGATGCACTGCAGTACTGCAGGTACTGCAGTACTGCTGGTGTGGCCACCATGCAGGTGGTAGCCACAGCAGATACTGACTGTTACTTTTAATTTTACTCCCCCTTTGTTCAGGGACACGTTATTCAATTTCTTTTAAACATATGTCTGTGAAACTTGTTCAATTTATGTCTTAGTTGTTGAATATTTTTATGTTCATACAAATATTTACACGTGTTAAGTTTGCTGAAAATAAAAGCAGTTGAAAGTTAGAGGACGTTTCCTTTTTGCTGAGTTTGTTAATACATTTAATAGCCATCCTTATAATTTTAATAGATGGTACTCATACACATGTTTATTTCATTATATTAGAACAGATGTCTCATAAACACAGTGAAATATATATATATATATATATATATATATGTATATGTATATATGTATTACAGCAAGATCCTCCAAGTCAGCAACGACCTTCATCAGCATTACCAACATGCTCGACAGTTGACGTTGAATCTCTCCCACCGTCCAAACTGAGTCCCCGGTCACACGTAAGTGGCTTTTAATGTGTCCAGTACCCGAGGATTTTTAATTCTTTGACATATTGTCTTCAAAGAACAGTTATGGAATGGGGTGTATCGAATCCCACCAGTTTATGACACAAAAGTATTAAAAACTAGCAAAGTTCACATACCTCGCCATTCACATGGCCGACCCTCACATGGCGCCACGTGACTATCCAAGAGAATGCTGTGATCTATGGTGTCAAAGGCAGCACTAAGATCTAAAATTACTAGAAGATAAATGCAGTTGCGATCAGATGGTAAGAGCAAAGTAATTTGTGATTTTGATAAGAACAGTCTGTGTACTAAGATGAGGCCTAAATACTGATGGAAATTCTTAGTATATATAATTTCTCAGTAAAAACATTGTTGGGAGGATACTGCTTTTTCTAGTACAGTTGAAGTCAGAAGTTTACATACACCTAGGTTGAAGTTATTAAAACTCCTCTTATTTTATATTAGTAAACCATAGTTTTGGCAAGTCGTTTAGGACATCTACTTTGTGCATGTTCCAGTGGGTCACAAAATTACATTCACTAAGTTAACTGTGCCTTTAAGCATCTTGGCAAATTCCAGAAAATGACATCTAGCCTTTAGGCAATTAGCCAATTAGCTTCTGATTGGATAATTGGAGTCAATTGGAGGTGAACCTGTGGATGTATTTTAAGGCCTACCTTCAAGCTTAGTGCCTCTTTGACATAATGGAAAAATCTAAATAAATAAGCGAAGACCTCAGAAACAAAAATTGTGGACCTCCACAAGTCTGATTCATTTTTGTGAGCAATTTCCAAATACCTTAATGCACCACGTTTATTTATACAAACAATATTATGCAAGTATAAACACCAAGCGACTATGCAGCCATCATACCTCTTAGGTAGGAGACACGTTCTGTCTCCTATAGATTAATGTAATTTGGTGCAAAAAGTGCAAATCAATCCCAGAACAGCTAGTGAAGATGCTGGATGAAACAGGTAGACAAGTATCTAAATTCACAGTAAAACAAGTCCTATATCAACATAACCTGAAAGGCTACTCAGCACTGCTCCAAAATTGCAATAAAAAAAGCCAGACTATAGCTTTTAAGTACACATGGGGACAAAGATCTTAATTTTGGAGAAACGTCCTCTGGTCTGATGAAACAAAAATGTAACTTTTTGACCAAAATTACCATTGTTATGTTTGGAGGAAAAAGGATGAGGCTTGCAAACCGAAGAACACCATCCCAACGTGAAGCATGGGGGTGGCAGCATCCTGTTGTGGTGGTGCTTTCCTGAAGGGGGGACTGGTGTACTTCTCAAAATAGATGGCATCATGAGGAAGGAAAATGATGTGGATATATTGAAGCAACATCTCAAAACATCAGCCATGAAGTAAACGCTCAGTCGCAAATGGGTATTCCAAATGGAGAATGACCCCAAGCATACCTCCAAAGTTGTGGCAAAATGGCTTAAGGACAACAAAGGCATTGGAGTGGCCATCACAAAGCCCTGACCTCAATCCACTAAATTTGTGGGCAGAACTGAAAAAGTGTGTACGAGGCCTACAAACCTGACTTAGTTACACCAGTTCTGTCTGGAGTAATGGGCCAAAATTCCAGCAACTTATTTTGAGAAGCTTGTGGAAGGCTTCCCAACACGTTTGACCCAAGTTTATTTAAAGGCAATGCTACCAAATATTAACAGTGTATGTAAACTTACTCACTGGGAATGTGATGAAATAAATAAAAGCTGAAATAAATAATTCTCTCTACTATTATCCTGACATTTCACATTCTTAAAATAAAGTAGTGATCCTAACTGACCAAAGACTACTATTAAATGTCAGGACTTGTGAAAAACTGAGTTGAAATCTATATGGCTAACTTTTGATTTTATTTTCAACATAAATGGGAGATTCGAGATCAGTCTATAATTAGCTAACTCTACAGGATCAAGCTGTGGTTTCTTAAGCGGTAACTGCCAGCTTAAAATGTCATGGGACATGCCCTAAGAATATTGAGGAGTTAATAATATTAAGAAGAGGTACTGAGATTAGAGGAAACACATCTTTTAAGAGCTTAGTCGGTATTGGATCTAACATTCAATTTGTTGCATTTGATGTTTCGATAAGTTTTGTTAGCTCTTCTTGACCTATGACAGTGAAGCATAGAAATTGCTTGTGGGAACAAATTATAAGAACGTTTTTAGGAGGTGCTTTGGCTGATGATTTCATAATTCCAAATTTATTTCTGATGATTTTAATTTTATCAGTAAATACATTTATGAATTCATTACTGTTGTCCTGTGGTTGGATATCTGATTCAGTCGAGGCTTTATTACTAACCAATTTAGTCATAATACTGAATAAACGCCTATGATTTTTATATTTATTTTCTATGAGTTTGCTAAAATATGCAGACCTGGCAGCTTTTAGTGTCTGCCTGTAGTAACATACACTATCTTCCACATGCGCTCCATTTTCCATGCTGCTCTCTTGAGAGTCGCGAGTGTGATCATTTACCACGGTGCAGGGCTTTTCTCTTTAATTTTAATTAATCGAAGGGGGTTGACACTATCAAGAGTGCTAGAGAAGATTGTATTTATATTTTCTATGACTACATCAAGTTATTCTAAACTTTTTGGCTTACTGATTATTTAAGGCAAATTTGGAAGATTATTAGTGAAGCAATCTTTAGTGGTCGAAAGGATAGTTGAGTTAGTCCTGTCACATTTTGTCTGATCCCAAGAGAGTTGAGAATATCGATACATGCTAATCCCAATGTGTCATTTTCATGACAATTTGATCAGCAGGGGTTTGAGACTGATTAAATAATCTATGTAAAACACAAATAAAAAGAATGAATGCACACAGTAGAATCACGCTATGTAGACAAGAAGAGAAAATGTGCACTGTAAAATGCATGCAGTTAAAAATTTAGAAAAGTGGAAAAACTGAAGTGCAGTAAAATGTCAAAGATTAAGGATTAAATGCTTAAAGTAGAGAAATAAACAATGCTAATCAGGCTAGCAGGTTACAAACACAGACTCGAGCTACAAAGGCAACTTACCAGTTAACTTACCAACTCACTCAATATGTCCTCCTGACCCCATCTCCTGACATATTGTGTCCAAATAAAATAATCAGAATGCTAAATGCTGAAGGGACCATCACATTCAGGCAGTGTTGTAATTGTGTCTGAGCTCTTGGCCCTAACCTTTATTTGTATAGGGGTTGATATTCATGTAAAATCAAATCAAAGTACTAACCATACAATCAGTAACACTCAATTCTGCACAACTAAGATTGAAGCCAGAATACTTAATACTGGAATACTTAATCCTTATATAAATTGTCCCTGGTCCAAATCCCATGGTAATAAATTTTACAGTTTTTCTCAATTGCTTAAACATGTTTCTTGAAACTATGCCTCGTATTCTCAAAACAGTAAACACAAATCCATAACGTCTCACCCAGTTTCCCAAACAACCTATTTTCAGGTCAAAATGAAGCTCTACACTCAAAACCATTCACTCTTACTGAAAAACCAAACTTTACCCTCAGACAGGACACACAAGCCCTCAAAATAACACACTACAACATAGTCTAACACACTGGTGCAATAAATTCAAAACAACATTTCCAAAACTGGTAAGTTATGTTACCTGTGATTCCCCTCCTCACAAACCTTTTCACATGATGAACAAAAGACACAACCAATGGATACATTGGCACATTTTTATTCATTCATGTACTACACAGTACAACACAAAAAAAAGAAGATTATTCCGCCTCAGCCTCCTGTCTTTGGTCTGTGTCAGGCCAGAGAATCTCATCCACACCACAGGCTATATTAGCCCTAGCCAGGCAGCGGGGTAAAATCCTCTTGCATGCCTGATCCACCCCTGGCACGCATCTACTGATACATCTAGGCAGGCTTCTTCCATGGCCTGGAGGAGGTGAACACGCATATAAGGTCCTCGATCATACACTTTCCACCGCCATGCCAAAAAAAACTCCTCTATTGGGCTTAGAAAGGGAGAGTATGCAGGCAGAAAGATGTTTGAAAATCTCAGGTTTTGGTAAACCAGTCTCGAACCAGAGCAGCGCGATGGAAGCTGACGTTATCCCAAACAACAACCTAGTGAGGGTGGTCTGGTTGTGCTGGTTCCCTGTGGTCCAACTGGAACATATGCTCTCTTAGACCGTCAAGGAAAGCAAGGAGGAGCATAGTGTTATAGGGTCCTAAAATGGCATGGTGGTGGAGTAGCCCTCGTTGGCTGATGGCTGCGCACATAGTGACATTCCCTCCACGCTGACCAGGGACATTTACAATAGCCCGATGGCCAATTATGTTCCTCCCCCTTCTCCTTCTTTTGGTCAGGTTGAAACCAGCCTCATCCACAAAGATAATTTCATGGGGAACAGGCCAGCCTTCAATCTCAAAGATTCTCTGCAAAACACATGAAACACAGTAGAGTAAATCACTATGCTGAAGCACAGTTCAAGAGGGCACAAATGGCAGCATAAACTGCTATACTCTGATGGTACACAATACTTCATGCGATATCAAAATTCATACCTGAACATATTCCACTTGTTGGTCTTTCACTCTGTAGGGTATCCAGGACAGGTTTGGGGAATGTATGACCGATATTACTGATAGTAATCAATGATCAATCATACGATGTGACCCGGACACCAATACATGTAAAAACGCCCCAAAAAGGGCTTATATAGTCCAAGAGTCTGCCTTCAAATATATATAGATAATTAAACACAACGAATTATGATTAATTAGGAATATACATCATATGCAGACAGGCTATATTAATTTTAATAACACCTCAATGGAATTGACCCGTGAGGCTACACGAACCAGTCTGTTCGATCCACTGAACCACTTTATTTGGTACTTTTTATCAATTCTCCAGAGGGGTTATTCCTAGTTATAAGCTCACTCATCAAAAGCACGTTGACTTACTTGATAATATCAGCTCGTAGCTGATTCAGCTATAGCTGAAATCGCACATTAAAGAGGCTTTGTTTTATGACCAACAAACACAGGCAACTACGCGTATAATTGATTTTAATACAAGGCACTATGATATATCACTACACTTGATAAACATACATGTAACACAGAATAAACATAAAATAAACAAAATAAATGCAGTAAGGGAAAGTAAAGAATTATTAGAGGTATGGCAAACTTATTACAACAATTAACCCTTTGAAGCCAGCAAGGAAATTACACACTGTGATGCATTTGAATTTCAATGGAAATACTTGCACAAATAGGGCTTTGCGTGTGGCAAAGGCTGCGTGTATGCCGTGTCCTTGGGGCGTCCGTGAGATGGAGGAATTCGGTTTGGTGTTTCCAGCGCGTGGAGTTGAAACTCACTTGAAGAGGAATTGAAGGGTTGTTCCGAGAAGTTCTAAGCGTCTTAGGAATACTTGTTGAATAGTTGGCGAGTGTTCCGGAGGGTTGCAGAAGATCGGGAGAAGAAGTGAGAGATGTAAGATGGCTTGAAGAGGTCCGGGAGAAGAGGGTTGAAGTAAGCGAGGATGAAGAGTGCAGCAAAAGAGTTGAAGTAAGAGAGAGTGATTTCAATGCTGGATCTGACTTTTAAAGTAGGGAGGTCACACCCCCATTGGGGGGAAGTGACCCAATGAGGCCCCTCCGTTTTGGGCGAATTTGCTCCCTTTGTCCGGTCAAGGCTCATTTGCATGCTTTATGATTTGGTCAGGACTTTTGCTTTGACTCACTCAAAAGACGGTAAACACAGCAGAACATGATTCAATGGTGACCTTATACTCATATTCCGCTAGGACAAGTCGTAAGGTTTAATTTGATACCAAGAAAAGTATATTTGGTACCCTTAAAAGTGGATATACACTGTTAGGCTATTACATATAAGGACTCTTATTAACTATAACAGGTTTTACTACACTACTAAACTAATTTCAACTAGTTTTGATCTATCATCAGACAAATAAACACACAGGGATTAAAACATATTTCATTAGACATACATTTCTAAGTTTAAAACTGAAAGCCACACATATTCTCTGTTGCCAACTTCTCACGTGCCCTTTTCTCACGTGGTAAAGCACAGGGTGTCACATGTGCGGGGGTTTTTAGAAAGCACCATGAGGATCCTCTGTCAATAGCGGGAGTGTCTCTCTGTCAATCGTTCATTGTCCTATCAAAGACCATTTATTGTGCTCGTGGAGACTAGTTGGCGCTATTGCAGTAATTAGGGGAGTTGGAACAGTAAGTTCTTGTTTTCATGAACCTGCTGAGTTAATGATTATCCTTCATTGATTCCTCCAGACGCTACAACTCTGTCAGAGTTTCGTTCAAAAGGGACGCAGTATACCTGTTTCATCCGGAACTGGTGCTTTCGGAGGATGCGTTCAATTGTGGAGAGGCTGATGGCATTTATTCCTCGAAAATTATTATTATTCTCAATCACTCTCCTTTGAATCTCTCGCAGGCAGATTACATTATTGGCAATGACCATGTTTACAAGCTCCCTCTCTTGCTCCTCCGACAAAAGCCTTAGCCTGCCTCCACCAGGTGGCTGTCTCTGTGTCCTAAAAAAATAGAAGCACTCATTACTGTGACTCTCACACATCCTTTTTACAGGAAAAAATGGAAACATACTGAAACTATCTGTATGCGAGGCAATTTGATGCATTTCTTTATTACAGTAGTACATATTACATAGTGCAACAGTAGATGTGATGTCAAAGCACAGAGTACAGCACAAGTTACTGTACAGAGCAGTCTTACTTTAAGTACACCTACCTGTTTTCCTCCCTGAAAGTTCTGATGATGGAGGCGATGGTGAAGCGACTCAAATTAGGCTGTACTCATTGCCCAGCCTCCCTCATAGTCATGCCATGGACAAGGACATGATCAACTAAAGTGGCTCTAATTTCATCCGAGACTGCTTGTCTCCTTGCCCTTCCTCCTCCTCCTCCACCACCACCTCCACCTTGTCTACCTCGTCCTTCACCACGTCCTCCTCTTCCTCTTCTTCCTCCTCTCCCTCCTCCTTCACCACGTCTTCTTCCTCCTCCTTCACCACGTCCTCTTCCTCTCCCTCCTCCTTCACCACGTCCTCTTCCTCCTCCTTCACCACGTCCTCTTCCGCTCCCTCCTCGACCTCTTCCTTCATTTCTTTGTGGATCCATTGTTCCAAAACCCAAATGAACTGACTCTGGCACTTTTATGTATCTTGAAAGTTCTGATTGATGTGTGTTAAATTGTGACTCTTAGTGTTTTCACCTGGGTAATTGTGTGCTAATTGAGCTGAAACTATGCTGACTTGAGTGAACAATATTGAATGCTAGTGCTTTCTAAATGACCACATGGTCTAGGCAATGAAATATTAAGGGATTTGTGTGTAGAGTTTTGCAGTGACAGTTCAACAATTCTGACTCATGTGTCAAAACAGGGAATAGTGTTTATAGTTTAGTGAAATGGGTGTGCTTTTAGATAAATGGCATTATGGTTTTGAAATTTTAGTTCAAAAGCCTGGTTATAGTGTTTAAGCAACTGAGAAAAACTGTAATTTATCCTTTTTTTTAATCAAGTAAAATTGCAATTCTATACGTAGATGTATAAAATGTGTTTTAATTGGTTCCATTTTAGATATTTTACTGACTTTATTAACTTGACCTTAAGGATGTGATGAACCCAGCCTTTTCTTTGGCAGCTTTACTTAAAACTAATCACTAACTACTCAATGTAACCAATAGAAGTACCTGCTAGTATGCTATACACGTGACTGTTCAGTTCAAAAGTAAATATGGATAGAATAACAGTACACAGGAATTGTATGAAAAATCCAAAATTAAAGACGATTTGTAACTTTTTTTGGGGGATTTGCAGAGTCAGTCCAGTTCTGTAAATGACCACAACAGAATGTTTAGAACTTTTAGACAGAAAATCAATTAAGTCAGATCAGTGGTTAAAACAATCTGGTTATGTTAAGACAATTATTTATTATTATTATTATTTTAATGAAACGACAAAGGACCGCTCAAGCTCTGTACCCCCAAGCTCACCATCTATTCAAACACTGCAAACAGGGGATAAAGCATTGAGGTTCTCATTGCTACAGCAATAGCACCTTTGTAGCTCCCTCCCCATCTCACTCCCTTTTCTAGTTTCCACCAATAGGACGTGATACAGCTTCTTTAATTGGAGGCATTTGCTTTATTCCTCTGATGGACAGGATGTGCAATACTGACAGGAAATGGCGGCAGTGGTTGAACTGAAGCAGAGGCAGTGGCAGATCCTGACTGAATGGGTCAGGTAAAAAAAGAAAAGAAAAGATAAGACCAAGCAGAATGTGACCTAAGAGAATGGGAACTGCAATATAAGGCCACAATCTGAAATTTCATTTAGTGAGGTGGGAGACCGGATAACACCAAAATGGAGGGAGAGAGAAAATGGAAAATTAACACAAAAAGGGAGGAGAAATGAAATCAGAAGAGCACATAATAATTAGTCTCTTCACTGCTACCCAGAAGATACCAATCTCCCCTAAAATTAAACATTAGGAGGATGTCCTCTCCTTAGAGACAATTTACTACACCATCCATTTCTCAAAAAATGCACTTTCCAAAATGGTTAGGCACTGAGATAAGAGAGAGAGCATGTTTTAGAAAGGAAAGGTTTGAATAAAAAGCTTCTTAGAAAGAGCTGCATGTTCCATTATGATTATATAAAAATGATTTTAAAGATGTTGAAATGGCAAAAATTAGTAATTACTTTTGCTTTTACCGAAGCATGACGTTGTTTGATTGTTGAACTACAGATATTGAAGATAAAAATGACTGATTTTAAAATAAAACATTCTAGAAAACAGAAATATACACATACAATTCTCTTTGTGAATACAAATGTAATGGTTTTCATAATCCCTCCTGTACAGATCAGCTTTGACCAGCAAGAGTTTGTATGATTGTCCAGGCTGGTTTATGATGGTATGGTGCTGGTCTAGCTGGTAGAATCTTGCTGGTTAATACATTTGTTTTGGACACAAGCACAGCAGTCTCCAATGATAGGGCTCCAGCCTTCAAAACACACCATATGCAGGTGACAATGCCTGACTTTTCAAAAGTAAAGGTAATAAATAAATAAATATTAAAGACCCACCAATTTGACAAGCTGCTGGAGAAAGATAAGACATTTGAATTGTGGCAGTGTCGACTCAGCAGTCTTCTGAAGAAAAGCATCATGATCGATATACATCATCAATCAGTGGGTTTAATGTGACATGCCTGATGATGGCAGGGATTACAAAGGAAAAAAGGACCTTATAATATCTGCATGCATAAGTTAACTGCAAGTAAAGCAAATGCAATAGCTGTTTCAAATGATAGATTTTGATCAAGGGACAGCTTGTTTTAAAACCTGAAAGTGAAATATAAGTTACTTTTAATGCCATCAGACAGTTTTTTGCTGGCCAATCTGGGTTTCTCCTTGGAACTCTTCCCAGTTGCTTTTGGATATCCAGGCAATTTTGCCACCCCATAATAAACTCCCCTTTTTAGGACACTGTATTTTAAAGATAATTTTGTAAAAATCCAAAAACTTTACAGATCTTTATGGTAAAGGGTTTAAACAATGTTCCCTTTACAAAAAGCTTCACTATGATGCTGCGCTGAGAAAAGCGCTTTGGGAACAATCCTACATGTTTGTGACCAGCTGAAATATGTGTGTAACACGTCAAATTTATAGCCTCGGTTGGTGTAATCACTTGATGCACCTGTGACTGGGCTATAAATGGATGCGCCACCAGCATGTCGTCAGATCCTTTTCTTCAGAGCATTCTCTGTGTGTGTGTCTCACAAGCCTGTCAGAAACTTTCTTTCCTCTGCTAGGATTTAGAATTTGGTTAGGCAGTGCGCAGTGAACCTTTTCTCCTTTCTCTCTTTCTGATATATATATATATATATATAAATATAAAAGAAAAGAAAAAGGGGGATAATGATGGAGAATCAAAGCAAACGATGCGTGTTTCCCTGTCAACGTTCTATAACTGTCAGGGACACGCATCGGTTTTGTTTTGTTTGTTTGCGGGAAGAGCACGCTGCTCTCGCGTTGGGGCAGGGTGGGTGCACGCATTGCGACCTACTTTCGGTCAAAATGCTTCGCGCTCGCCTTGCTTACTTCCGAGAGCCAGCACCCACACTTCATTCGTGGGGCTCTTGTATGGATCTGGTTGAGGAGCGAGAGACGGGTCCGTCCCTTTTGCTCGCACTCTCCCCAGAGCCGGCTGGTCCTTCCCGTGATCTTGAAATGCGCTCCAGCGCCTCTTCAGTTCATGAGGGGGACCTTGATTCTCTTGAGTCTGTGGACTTTGAGTTACCCACATCCGAGCATTCCAAACATGAATCAAAATCTTCTGAGGAGTTACTCGATGCGGTTACTCGTGCGGTGGCCAGACTCCAGTTAGACTGGCCACGCAATGAAGAGATCCCCAAATGCTCCAAATTAGAGGACAGATTTTTGTCTGGTGGCCAGGGGAAGGGAACACCTCATCAGTCCCTTCCCTTCTTTGATGACCTCCACGACGAGTTTTCTCATTCATGGAGGAAGCCTTATACCTCTCGGGTTTACGTGTCCTCGACGTCGTTATATTCGACTATCATGGGTTCTGAGGTGCGAGGGTATTCAATGATGCCACCGGTCGAAGAGACACTTGCGTGTTATCTCTCGCCGGGTTCGGCATCATCACTGACGAAACCCGCTATCCCCACTAAGCCATGCAGGACTACCTCCATGCTAGTGGGGAGGGCTTATCAAGCAACAGGTCAGGCTGGTGCTGTGCTGCACACCATGGCCATGTTACAGGCTTACCAGGCTGACCTACTGAAAGACCTGATTGCGGGTGCAGCGCTCGACAGAGAAGCCTTTTGTGAACTTCGTCTGGCCACAGATTTATCTCTCCGTGTGACCAAGCAGACAGCCCGTGCTATTGGTCGGTGGCATTGGAGGCATTTGTGGCTTAACCTTTCGGCAATCAAGGATAAGGACAGAGTTTTCCTACTCGATGCCCTGGTTTCGCCTTCTGGTCTCTTCGGAGACGCCATGAATATGGTTATCTCCAGATTCCAGCAGTTTTTTCCTCGCCGCACTCAGGGGACTCAGAAAAAGAGTGTGGCGAGTCGTGCTCCCCCTCGTAAAGACTGGGGACAGGCTTGTCGCCCTCAGCAGCCCCCCAAGCAGGACCTCAGGGTCATAATTTCTTAAAGAAAGAAACACTGATGGTCTTGTACCCAGCCTTGTTGGGGTAGTTCCTCTCGGGACGGGGCGCGTGTACCATCCAATTCAGCCCTCCCGATACCTCACGAAACCTATTCACTCCCGCCGCCTTTGGTGTTTCGGGTGACAGAGGCTTCCAACAAAACATTGGGTGTACTGTTGCTTCCTGCCTTAATCCAGGACGCGGAACACTCAACATCCCCTCAACAGGAAGTTTCGAAATTGATACCCATCTTAGAGAACCTGACAGTGTGGAAACTTCTACCAGGTATTTCTATGTGGTTTCTGAAGACAGTAGAAAGAGGCTACAGAATTAAATTTGCTCGCCGCCCTCCGCGTCGCAACGGCGTGTGGTTCCCACTACCATGAAACGGGAGCAGGCACATCTACTGTGGAAAGAGCTGCAAATTCTCTTGGTCAAAGGAGCCATAGAACGTGTTCCCCTTCCAGAGAAAGAGTCAGGCTATTACAGCAGATACTTCCTGGTCCCCAGGGGTTGCGTCCGATTTTAGAACTTCGAGGCTTGAACCGCTCGGTCAGGGTGTTCAAGTTCAAGATGCTAACTGTCGTGTCTCACGATTGATCTCATGGACTCATATTTCCATATTGGAATTCTGCCACAGCACAGGAAGTTCCTGAGCGTTCTTTCTCCTACCCAGGGAAATACCTATCTGGGGGTTATATGGAATTCGATCACGTTGTGGGCACAGTTGTCTCCCGCTCATATCCTATCTATTCAGAACTCCCTAAGCAAACTCAGGCTAGGTCAAGGTTGCACTGTTCACCAGTACCAAAAAATACTAGGTCTCATGGTGTCTGCGTCCACGGTGATTCATTTGGGCCTGCTCCATATGAGACTCTCCATATGAGACTGTTTCAGCTGTGGCTAAAAGCTAGGGGATTTCATCCAAGGGCCAGCCCCCCTGGATCTGGACGCGATGGCACATACATGGCCCAGAATGTGCCAGTTTGCGTTTCCCCCAGTTTCTCTGCTCCCGGTAGTCTTGTCCAGAGTTCGCCAGCAAGGGTCTTGCCTCTTACTGATAGTGCCGTGCTGGTCGAACAGGGTATGGTCCTCAGAGCTAATATCTCTCCTCGACGGCTCGCCTTGGGCGATTCCGGACAGGAGGGACCTTCTGTCTCAGGCACAGGGGACAATATTTCATCCCCGGCCCGAATTGTGGAAACTTCATGTTTGGTCCCTGAAGGGTACCAACTGAGGGACACAGGGCTCTCACCTGAGATTATCGAGACCATTGTAAGTGCTAGGGCTCCCTCCACTAGAAGAATCTATGCCAATAAGTGGCAGTTCACATGTTGCAGATTCAGTTAACTGCCAAATTGTTTCAGTTCTGGACTTTCTGCAGGAGAAACTGTCAGCAGGCCTATGCCCCGCTACTCTCAGGGTTTATGTGGCTGCCATTTCGGCTTGCCATACCTTGATGGACGGGGTGCCTTTGGGGAGGCATCCTCTACTCACTCGATTCATTCATGGAGCCATGCGACTGATGCCTCCTTTTAGGACAAGGACTCCTCCTTGGGACACAGCAATAGTCCTGGAGGGTCTGGTTGAGACCCCCTTTGAACCTCTAGAGTCAGCGTCTGACAGACTTCTGACTCTCAAGATGGTCTTTCTTAAGGCGATCACCTCTCTAAAGAGGATTGGGGATCTACAGGCTCTGTCTGTTTTGCCGGCCTGTTTAGAATTTGCCCCAGGTATGGCTACAGTGATTTTGCACTCTCATCCTGACCATCTTCCTTAGGTGCCTTTTTCGACATTACACTCTTGAAGCTTTCTGCTCCCCGCTGTTTTTAACGCCGGTGCAGGAAAGACTTCACAGACTTTGTCCAGTCCATGCCATTCAGAACTACATCCACTGCACTAGCCAGTGGCGTAAGTCAGTTCAATTATTCGTCTGCTAAGCAGACTATGTCGCATTGGGTGAGGGATGCTATTACCCTGGCCTTCGAGGCGCACGTTCAAGCTTTGCCAGTAGGTATCAGGGCTCACTCCACCAGAGGGGTCGCCTCCTCTAAAGCCTTGGCTAGAGGGTTCCCTCTGCAGGAAGTTTGTGATGCAGCAGGCTGGTCCTCTCCGCACACATTCATCAGATTTTATAGTTTGGATGTTCATGCTACTCCGGGCTCTTATGTCCGTGATTCGACATCTCAAGCTCTTGTCTGAGACCTCTCGCGTTCTTGTGAGCACACTTCACAACTGTAGGGGTCCGGACAGCCTCAGTGCGGCAACGTGGGTATTCTTGTTCCCAAAGTGCTTTTCTCAGCGCAGCATCCTAGTGAAGCTTTTTGTAAAGGGAATGTCTCGGGTTACGTATTGTAACCCTTGTTCCCTGAAAAAAGCGGAACGAGATGCTGCGCTTCTTTGCTGCACTAGGATGCCCCAGGACTGCTCTTCAGAAAAAATATCTGACGACACTGGTGGCGGGTCTATTTATAGCCCTGTCACTGGTGCATCCAATGATTACACCAATCGAGGCTATAAATTCCGGTCATTGTTCATTGACGTGTTACACCCATATTTCAGCTGGTCACAAACATGTAGGATTGTTCCCAAAGCACTTTTCTCAGCGCAGCATCTCGTTCCGCTTTTTTCAGGGAACAAGGGTTACAATATGTAACCCGAGATGTTTTCAGATGACGTAACACATACAGTATAATCTTAGAATATGTTTATCTTTTTGTTTGCACTGTTCATTTACTTTGGTGCTGAAATGCATTTGACAGATTTTGCCATCTTTACGCTCTCTTTTCTTCATGTTTAAAGATAGCAACAATTTATCTTATTTCAGTGTGAATCCTCTCCTTTCAAGACATTAAAAAATCTTCAAGTAACAAAAGGTGACTTTACAGGGTTTCTTGGTAGCCACATGTTCAGTATTTTCCATGGGAGAAAAGAGGCGGGAGGATGAACAAAACAGCTGCTGCGTGTCATTGACCATCTCACTGCACAAGAAATAAAAAAAATAATTCACAACTGCTGTGTCATTGACTATCTCAGAGCTTTATTCAGTTGGAATTTAGCTTTCATTTGCTCAGTTCCTTTAAGCACAGTCTGATCAGATCGATCACTCACACTGATCAGTGATCCTCCTATTTCTTATATTCATTGTGTGGCAATAACTATAGAAAATAGTGAACGAGTAAATGGGCACTGAGAGGATGTCTTAAAAAATAATGACATAAATAGTTTTCATTTATTGAATAGGAGGACACAAACTTTCTTTGCCTCCAAAACAAAATCTGAGGAATTGTCTGCTTTGGTGCAATCTGTATGTGAAAATAAGTCCTTAAAATCTTTTGTCACAAACCAGTCCGCCGGCCACACTTGTGACAAGAAATGTTTCTGCAGCATTCTGAATTGACCTTTCATTAGAATGAAATTGAAACACAGAATGCAGAATTCAGAATGGAATGTAAGCCTCTGTCCTTCTTTAGGACTTGTACATAACTGACTTTAAAAACACATTCTCTCTGAGAAGGGTGAATCTCTTCTATTGCACTTTTCTGCAAGAGAGGGTGAATTTCCTGAATCAAGAACAGGGCTTCCTGAACAGAAACCACTGTAGAAATTACCTCTTTGAACATTGGCAGAGACCACCTGAATTGAATGACATAACCTTGCTTATCGTTTAAATTTCCCAATTTGATACAGTCTGTAACTGCTGCCAAGCCGCTAAATGGGTAGACAGTGGAAGTAATGCATGAATGTCTGTAGTGTAACTAGATGGCGACCTTGACTTATTTTTGGTGGCTGCCATGCACTCATCGTAACAGCAGAAGGAAACTCTTGTTCTCTCTGCTACTACAGCTCATTGAATGTGAGTTCATATTAATTTTGCCTTTATAATACCCAGGCATTTACAGTACTGTGCAAAAGTCATAGGCCCATAAGATGTTTTACAAAAGCATTTGTCTTACAGTTTTTCTCAATTGCTTAAACACGTTTCTTGAAACTATGCCTCGTATTCTCAAAACAGTAAACACAAATCCATAACGTCTCACCCAGTTTCCCAAACAACCTATTTTCAGGTCAAAATGAAGCTCTACACTCAAAACCATTCACTCTTGCTGAAAAACCAAACTTTGCCCTCAGACAGGACACACAAGCCCTCAAAATAACACACACTACAACATAGTCTAACATACTGGTGCAATAAATTCAAAACAACATTTCCAAATCTAGTAAGTTATGTTACTTGTGGTTCCCCTCCTCACAAACCTTTTCACATGATGAACAAAAGACACAACCAATGGATACATTGGCACATTTTTATTCATTCATGTACTACACAGTACAACACAAAAAAACAAAAAAACAAAAAAGATTATTCCGCCTCAGCCTCCTGTCTTTGGTCTGGATCAGGCCAGAGAATCTCATCCACATCACAGGCTATATTAGCCCTAGCCAGGCAGCGGGGGTAAAATCCTCTTGCATGCCTGATCCACCCCTCTACTGATCCCACGCATCTACTGATACATCTAGGCAGGCTTCTTCCATGGCCTGGAGGAGGTGAACATGCATATAAGGTTCTCGATCTTACACTTTCCACCGCCATGCCGAAAAAAACTCCTCTATTGGGTTTAGAAAGGGAGAGTATGCAGGCAGAAAGATGTTTGAAAATCTCGGGTTATTGGTAAACCAGTTTCGAACCAGAGCAGCGCGATGGAAGTTGACGTTATCCCAAACAACAACGTAGTGAGGGTGGTCTGGTTGTGCTGGTTCCCTGTGGTCCAACTCGAACATATGCTCTCTTAGACCGTCAAGGAAAGCAAGGAGGAGCATAGTGTTATAGGGTCCTAAAATGGCATGGCGGTGGAGTACCCCTCGTTGGCTGATGGCTGCGCACATAGTGACATTCCCTCCGTGCTGACCAGGGACATTTACAATAGCCCGATGGCCAATTATGTTCCTCCCCCTTCTCCTTCTTTTGGTCAGGTTGAAACCAGCCTCATCCACAAAGATAATTTCATGGGGAACAGGCCAGCCTTCAATCTCAAAGATTCTCTGCAAAACACATGAAACACAGTAGAGTAAATCACTATGCTGAAGCACAGTTCAAGAGGGCACAAATGGCAGCATAAACTGCATGGTACACAATACTTCATGCGATATCAAAATTCATACCTGAACATATTACACTCATTGGTCTTTCACTCTGTCAGAGTTTCGTTCAAAAGAGACGCGGTATACCTGTTTCATCCGGAACTGGTGCTTTCGGAGGGTGCGGTCAATTGTGGAGAGGCTGATGGCATTTATTCCTCGAAAATGATTATTATCCTCAATCACTCTCCTTTGAATCTCTCGCAGGTGGATTACATTTATTGGCAATGACCATGTTTACAAGCTCCCTCTCTTGCTCCTCCGACAAAAGCCTTAGCCTGCCTCCACCAGGTGGTCGTCTCTGTGTCCTAAAAAAATAGAAGCACTCATTACTGTAACTCTCACACATCCTTTTTACAGGAAAAAATGGAAACATACTGAAACTATCTGTATGCGAGGCAATTTGATGCATTTCTTTATTACAGTAGTACATATTACATAGTGCAACAGTAGATGTGATGTCAAAGCACAGAGTACAGCACAAGTTACTGTACAGAGCAGTCTTACTGCAAGTACACCTACCTGTTTTCCTCCCTGAAAGTTCTGATGATGGAGGCGATGGTGAAGCGACTCAAATTAGGCTGTACTCGTTGCCCAGCCTCCCTCATAGTCATGCCATGGACAAGGACATGATCAACTAAAGTGGCTCTAATTTCATCCGAGACTGCTTGTCTCCTTGCCCTTCCTCCTCCTCCTCCACCACCACCTCCACCTCGTCTACCTCGTCCTTCACCACGTCCTCCTCTTCCTCTTCTTCCTCCTCTCCCTCCTCCTTCACCACGTCCTATTCCTCCTCCTTCACCACATTCTATTCCTCCCCCTTCACCACGTCCTCTCCCTCTCCCTCCTCCTTCACCACGTCTTCTTCCTCCTCCTTCACCACGTCCTCTTCCTCTCCCTCCTCCTTCACCACGTCCTCTTCCTCCTCCTTCACCACGTCCTCTTCCGCTCCCTCCTTGACCTCTTCCTTCATTTCTTTGTGGATCCATTGTTCCAAAACTCAAATGAACTGACTCTGGCACTTTTATGTATCTTGAAAGTTCTGATTGAGGTGTGTTAAATTGTGACTCTTAGTGTTTTCACCTGGGTAATTGTGTGCTAACTGAGCTGAAACTATGCTGACTTGAGTGAACAATATTGAATGCTAGTGCTTTCTAAATGACCACATGGTCTAGGCAATGAAATATTAAGGGATTTGTGTGTAGAGTTTTGCAGTGACAGTTCAACAATTCTGACTCATGTGTCAAAACAGGGAATAGTATTTATAGTTTAGTGAAATGGGTGTGCTTTTTGATAAATGGCATTATGGTTTTGAAATTTTAGTTCAAAAGCCTGGTTATAGTGTATAAGCAATTGAGAAAAACTGTAATATGGTTATTTATATGTTCAGCTTTAGTGTGTTAATAGGAAATATAACTGTTCCCAAACATTACTTTTGCAAATAGAAGTGATTAGAATAGAAGAACAGGAAGCCCTGTAACATATTTAATTGCCCCCACAAAGCCCCCCACTGAACATCGTGTCAGTCTGAGATTACATAAAGAGACAGAAACAATTGAGACAGTCTAAACAGATAGAATAACTTTGGCGAATTAAGCTTGGAACATCCTATCTGCCAACAACCAAGAAGAACTGTGTTCAGGTAAACATAGGAGAGTTGGTGCTGTTTTAAAGGCAAAGGTGGTCACCGAATATTGATATAGCTTGTTTATGTTTATTGGACTTTGTATGACATTAAGTGATAAATGAAAACTATTTATATCATTATTTTTGAAGACATCCTCACTATTACTATCACTACTATGCACAGTACTGTATGAAGTGTATTTACAGCATCTTATGTGGCATTTTAATGGGGAAGAATTTGTGAACATTGGAGGAAGTGGGAACAATACAGTTTTCTACAATGGCCCTAACATTTATTATGGGGGGACAGTGTGTAGTATATGAAGCACGTAGACATCTTGTCAGGCACAGAGCACAAATCCCAAGTGGCTCCAAGCTCATGGAGCTCCATATTCTGAGGGGGTAGACCTGAAACAAATGGGATAGCACCTCGTGGCGAGAGATTGCGAGCATTGCAGCGCTGTTGTCTTCTTCAATACTTAGCGATGAGGAAAGCCGCATATGAAATTGCTCTGAAAGTTACGCTGTTTTCAACGACATCCTAATGATTTGCCACTCATTAAGGGAGAAAATCAATGCCATGATTGTATAAGGGCTTCAGAACACGTGACCACTGACGTGTCTCCAATTGCATAATCATGCAGTATTTAAGTTCCTACAAAATGGAACACAGTTAACAACATATTCCACAGATAATGTAGCCTACATATTCAGCTACATCTGTTGAGAAAAAGTTTAGAATATATCAATAATATAATTAAATATGAATAATAATATTTGCACACCCCTAGGAAATGTAATTGTTATATTAAAAACGTGATACTGTGTCCTGTAATTTATACCGGGGTTGCGGTGGCTGACGTTGGTGCCCCCTTAAAAGTTGAGTTATTTACTAGCTAAAATGGAGCCCAGAGCTGATGACCAGGAAGGTGACAGCAGGGGAGAAAACGGAAACAGTTTACACTGTCTGCCAGTTTGTTCCCTATAGCATTTGTCAAAACTAGAGGAAGAAATTATACAGCACTCAGTAGAGCTAGCTACCAGAGATGATTTATTGAGCTGGTATTAATGCCCACCCACACCCAAGTACAACTGATGCATGGGAGATTTCATGGGACTGCCTTTAAATGGATTTGCAAACATTTCCAATGATCCTTGTCTGGTCCCCAAATGATTGTAAAACCTGTCATTGAGCACATTTCAGGCCAATGCAAACTCATTTTTATTTACCAATAGTGTCTACTTTTGTGCAAGCTCCTTTGGGAGGAAAGGCCAATAAGAGGGTAACATATTCTTCCATTTATTATAAATGATCCAGACAAAGAAACTTAATTAATTGAATACAGTTTAAATTGGTGAAGGGTGAGAGAAAGAGAAGTCGAGAGAGAGAGAGAGAGAGAGAGAGGAGAGAGAGATCCACCCACCATGCCGCAAATGTAATCAGATGCCTTTGCAAACAAGGGAAGGTGTAAATTTAGGTAGGCATATGGCATGACAATGCAACAAGAGACATTCATTTTACTTCAGAGATAATGTGATGAAGTTAATTGAAATGCTCTGGCTCTAATCTCTGGAGCACAGCCACTTTCAAGAGAAAAATACATACACGTCAAAGTGTGTCACAGCTAGTGAAACAGAGAAAGCAAGTGAGAGAGACAGAAAAAGCATGCCGAGTTTCTCTATGGTAACTAGAAATGAATTATCAAAGATAAATTTGCTTAGTGAGCAATAGCCAATCAGATCCTGAGAAGGTGTGCTGCAGAACTAATCTTTGTAGGAGGTAAGATACTTTAATAATCTAATTTGAGCACATCTGAATTCATCAGAATGACAGCATATTCTGATGAATGAGCATGAGCGTAAGAGAGGTGTCATGATGGTGGTTGCAGGTGTACCACCTTATAATTTTCTGTGGCAAGATTACTAAGTACCTGACAGGAGATTTTTCAAAATAGGATTCTATAGAAGACTGACTGTACAAAACTGTACATTTGCATTTGAATGAAAAGACAATTGAATGCACAATTTCAATATACTATGCTCTGTAATATAAGTGTAAATATTTGGTGAAGTTATTATTTTCTTTTTAATCTGGTGATCAGTCCATAACTAGTCTTGCATTACCTTTGACAAATCAGCAAAGGGTCTGTTCCATTTCCATTTTTTTCTTGCCAAGAACAAGCAAAATAAGGCAGGAAAAGGCCATCTGATCAATATATAAAGTGGCCAACCACAGATTGTTTCATTTTTAAGAGTGGGTTTTAGGATGTTTTTAGGAGCAGGTTAATCCGAAATGGATTATATCACAACAACAGACCAACTTGAGAAAATACTTTAATAATAATGGAGTGGATATATCCCTACTGTATACAGATATATTAGAAATACTACATGAGCAGACTCTGATCAGAATTTCATCTCTGAATTTCTTTTAAAAATTATTATTATTAAAAATAAAAAACAACAGGAAATATAATGATCCCCAAAATCCTCAAATGCTTTCATTTAAGGATTGGCGATACCACTTATTTTCTATTCGATACCAATATTTTCAAGTCCAATATTGTTGATACCAATACCTATACCGATACATCTTTTAAATTATTATTTTTTGTGATTACTTGAGATAAAATGGGTAATTAAAAATAATAATTTTAGTCATTATTCAAGTCATTATTATTATTATCTTTAATTTTTTGCCTAAACAGAAAATGACTAGACTTCTGTTTACCTTTACAAAAATTCAACATTTCACTACAGTAATACAGTGTAGTTTAACCATGATATTTAGGTACCACACAATTAACCATGGTTACTACTACAATTACTGTAGTAAATCAATGGGTTCAATGGTATAGTAACTTCATGTTAAATATGTATTTAAATTAATAGGTGTCATTATTGTTCCTTTTATTATGCTACTATGAAAATTGTTAATACTTGATTATTATTCTAACTAATAAACTAATTAATAATACGCAATAAACTGTTAAGTATTAATATGAGTGCAATAATGTTTACGATAATTTGTATGACCATATTTATCCTTCATAAAAATTTAGTTTTTTTTATTTATTTGTGTAATATTATGTGCTTTTCTGCGTAGAGTGAAATTTTTTTCCTACATAGAAATATAAATGATTTGATATCACGAGACAAAGGCACCACGGACATCAGTAAAGTGCAAAAAAAGAAAAGAAATGAGCATCAAAAACTATCAGGGGTGCAATAACATGCAGTATTTTCACAAAGTTTTATTGCATAAGTTAAATTTAAATATATACATATATTTACGTTTAGCAGGGAAATAAATATGCAGTGCAATTTATAGTTTCTCCAGGGATTCTTGTGTATCAGACGCTGGAAATGTCCTGCCCCTTACTGAAATGGAAAATATGATTGGTTAACAAATATCCAATCCCGTTTGAAATTAACGTTCTGATTGGTGGATCAGCTCAGTCTGACTGTCTGTCTTGCCAGTGCTCCCCAGTGCATCTCCATGCGCATTTAGAGAGAATCTCTGTAAAAAAATGTAAATAATAATATAAAACAATTCACTCAACGGTGCTGCGGTATTGCGTTATTAGATTAAAAAACTTCAGGGTCAAATGCTTGTTGTTCAGGCAGCCACACGTATCATGTGGGCATACACAAAATCATAAAACTGATAGGAATGCATATGACGTATAGACTACACACCAGAAGCTGTTTCTCTGATTTTCTATCATTACCTCTACAAGGCGCTGATCCCTCTTGTTTGCATGAGTCTTGTGACGGCACAAGTGCTTGTCTCCTTGTGTTTTTCAGCATTTATGAAGTTAAGATGAGTGGAAGAAGAAACAGCTCCCATCCTGCACAAGTAATTGCTAATATAGCCTAATCCATTTTATTTTACTTTGAAGCTTATGATTATTGTTCGTGGTAACCAAATAATAATACCCCTAGTTAAAAAAAATATATAAATTTTTTAGAATTGATATTTTTGTGTGAGGATCGATATTTTTGATACAACATCAGTATCGGAAGTATCGATACTTTCAGGATCGATCCGCCCATCCCTACTTTCATTTTATCAACTCAGTACCAAGTAAACAAGACTTTGTTTCTAGGCAGATTGATAAAAAACCCAAGTTGTATATAGCCCTGTTCACACAAGCCAAAGGAAATCATGAGTCATTGGTGAAGTTACCACAGCCTGAAAATGAACTTGAAAAGCTAAATCACTGGTTTCACCAAAAATTTTTAACTTTTGATGGTTTTATACAAGATGTAAATGTGTGGTTTTCAGAGGTTGGATGGCATAAAACACACACCATTGCTGAAAGTGTAAACACAGATGACATTGGACCAGATGACAGTGTTTCTAATGTGTCAAAACCTAAATCAAACCACAAATCAAGTTCTTCATCACGTGCATCTTCAACATCCTCTGCTCGCATTAAAGCTTGGGCAGAAAAGGCTGCTCTCATGGAACGGGTTGCCGCCCTACAGAAAAAAGGCATGACCTTGAGGCGCAGGAAGAACAACTGAAAAGGAAGAAAGAACAACTGGAACTAGAGACTGAACTGGCAGCAACCAATGAAAAAATCAATGTACTTGAATCATTAGGATCAAGAAACAGCTCAAGAGTATCTGATGGGATGAACTCATATTTGAGAAAAGGAACTGCTCAAGAGAATACGTCAGTCAAATTAAATCCACGTGCAAACACATATTTACCTGATCAAGCAACAGGTTGTTTGACCAAAGGAAAGAACTGATAGACCATCTGTTAGAGCTCAGGATATGACTCCTGTTGTAGAAATTTTTAAACTCATTGATCAGTGATAGTCATTGCAAGGGAATGCCTCTGTGTCTGAGGGATGCAGAGGGGGAGGATCTGCTTTTGTTGAGAAACCTTGGGATAAGAGTATAAAATACAAGTCAGCCCTCCCTTTCTCTGTCCCACTCACTGCACAGATTAACTCCTGTGTAATGACCGGGTCCTTCTTGCAAGAATAAATAAGTTTAAAAGACTGTTTGAGTCAGAGTGTCTCTTACGCAGTGATAATGGTTGGTTAATAATTTTTTTGCCACAACAATTTGCTGTCAGAATAGTGGGATTCTGGACCTGAGTGCGGATGGTGTTTGGCCACCTGGACTGAGAAGTTCCAGCTCTACCTCGTAAGCTTAAGGAGAGGGGCCGACCGCACCAGGGCCAGGAGAAACTCCACTGGAATCAAATGAAAACGAACCCGTGGCAACCCAAATATCTCTGGTAAGGGACGACTAAATTATTTTCTTTTGGTATAAAAGTGAGTGAACCATAGTGGCTGGGACTGTTTTTCTGTGGTGCGACTACAAGAGGTTCTCGACCAGAGACTGAGACCTACGAACAGGTCAAGAGGTTTTCTAACAGAGACTGAGTTCTCAAAATTTTTTTAATTAGGTTAGCTGAAATACTGAGCGCTGGAACGTCCTCCAGAGAAAGATTTTGAGCAAACCGTAATTAACAAAGCACTAGGGAGTGCACCCTTAACTGATCTTGGGTTAAGAAATCAGATCTGTTGGAGACGTCCACGTTATAAGACATGTGTCGAACAGTAAATCCACAGAGAAACAGAAACAACCATTATGGGGAAATCTCAAAGCAAGCTTGCCAAATTTGATACACCGGTTTTCTGTAAAATGAGTAAAAACTATAGGAGAAAATGTATGCAGGACATAGAGAAACTGATCAAATACCATGATTTCCCCAGGGGAGGGAACACTGAGCATGACTAGACTGAGAGTGATGTGAGAATCAGTGGGACAGGGCAGCGCACAAAGAGGTTGTTGTGGCATGTGGTCAACATGTGTGTAAGAAATGTGAAGAGACAGTGGGCTGTTGGCTTAAGGAAAGCAAATGCAGAAAGAATTAGCATGTAGGATTGAAAGTGTAGGGGAAAAAACTAAGCAGATAGAAGAGAACAAAAGCAAATGCAGAAAGAATTAGCATGTAGAATTGAAAAGAAGTAAAAAAAACTAAAATAAAATGTGTGAAAGATCTGTTTGTGTGTCAGCACCACCAGAACATTTTTTTTTTTTAAAGTATGTTTGTGTTTCCCCACATGAAACGATAATTGTGCCGGCGCCGCCAGCATATAATCATCAATATCCCGTGGCAGAGCTGTAAGCCCTGAAACTGAACCCTGACCTCGACTGCTCTCCGCCCAGAAGACAAGCACCACAAGCAGCTTCTCCCGATTCTGACAGTGAAGGAGACATGAATGAACTTTTTTCTGAGACGATCCCCGACTCCCCTGATCCAGACAGCGCAGGGACCAGGGAACTCGCGAAAGCAGTGAAAGAGGCATTCCCAGCACGCATGGACACAGCAATGATCAACAGCTGCTGCCAACTGAGAGATGAGTCTGTCCAAGACTACTACACCAGACTCTTTGAGACATTTCGAAAACACAGCGGTCTGACAGAGCCAGCTGACAGGGGAACTCAACCGAGGACGTGAGAGTGCCATTTACAAAGTTGTTTCCTAAATGGACTGAGACCTGAGGTTGCACAGGCAGTGAAAGCAAGTTACATTGAGTGGGAGAGCAGCGAAGGTGAGGGCCGGACACAGGGCGATCGGCAGCTGCTACAGAACAGGGAAGTGAACATTTTTTTAACCACACACACATACAACACGCACACATACACTGATTTACATACTGCTCTCTGCAATGATAGATAGATTCTGGGGCTGGCCATTCTATGATATGACCATGTGACTTGCCATGTGTCCCAGAATTGACAGGTTCAGTGCATAAATAGCACTTTGGCCTAGGGCCATTTGGTTTCTGAAAAAATTCACAGTGCCCTTGGAGTGTGAGACGGAGAAGGGGAGGACATTTAAACATGAGTTTTTGTGTTCACCAGCTTGTCCGGTACCTCTAATGGCCAGAGATTTAATGTGTGAATTAAATTTGACCCTTACTTCCTTTGGAATTAGCATTGAGGAAGAACCACAAATATGTTGTTCTAAATTTGAACCGCAGTGGGCTTATGAATGGCGTGTGAAAAATGATGATTGGGCAAAAATGATCTTGAAATTTGCAAAAGATCGAACAATGTCATTTAACACAGAAAATATGACGCCTGACCAATTGCATTGCACGTCACATATCGTAATTGAACAGAAACCACAATATGAGGATGGGTGGTTTAACAGGGCAGAAAATGAGAGTGTGAAATTTGATCAGAAAATGTGTGTGCGCTCTCAGCTTGCCTGACAGAAAAACAAATGCAGTTCTATTTGATAGCAGGAGAGCTGAGACACACTTTATCAGTGATCAAGGCCATAGGAGTTGTGAGCAGATTTGGGCCCCTTTGTGAGAGAATGCATGAAAGCAACAAATTGGGCTAAGTGTATGAGCATTTATATCAAAATGTGATTTTGAGATTGAAGTTCAGATGGTTGATGAGACAGTAAATCCAGCTGTGACAAACGTGTACAGGCCATAAAAGATGTGCCAAAACCAATTACGAAAAAACAATTATTGTCATTTTTAGGAATGTGTGCTTATTGTCGTACATTTATTCCTAATTATGCCATTCTTGAACAGCCTTTGCGAGCCCTGATGACAGGGAAAGGGCTGAGGTCATGTGACAAGCTTGTTTGGACAAGCGAAGCCAAAGAGGCATTTGCTAACATGAAAGTGCAAATGGCTCTGGCTCCCACTTTGGGCCTGCCAGATGTAAACAAACCGTTTGTTCAGATGGTTGATGAGAAAAATGGGTTTATGACTTCTGTTCTTTTGCAGACTCATGGAGACAGACTGCGACCTGTGGCATATTTTTCAACCAAACTTGATGCAGTAGCAGCAGGTCTACCACACTGTTTGAGGGCTGTGGTGGCTGCTGAACTGACAGTACTGGCATCCATGTAATTTGTGGGGTATTCTGATTTAACTTTGATGGTTCCACACGCAGTCTCCATGATTTTGCAAGAACAGAGAACGTCACATTTATCTACAGCCCGATGGCTGAGGTACCACACAATTTTATTTGACATGCCACAGGTGTGCACACCACGTCCAGATCTATTAGACACGCCATTAGACAGTTGTGACAATATCCTCTTTGTGGATGGGTCAGCTTCCAAAGATCCACAAACAGGAAAGAATAAAGGTTGGTTACGCGATAACCACTGAATTTGAGGACGTGACATCTGGCAAACTGCCATCAAATTATTCAGCTCAGGCAGCTGAGCTGGTTGCTTTAACAGAAGCATGTAAACTTATGGCAGACAATTTACACAGATTAGCGTTATGCCTTTGGGGTAACACATGATTTTGGTGCTCTATGGAAGCACAGAACATTTTTGAAGTCAGATGGTCATCCAATATTAAATGCATCTCTTGTGTCTGAGCTTTTGGAGGCCATTATTTTACCAGACAAGGTTGTGATTTGCAAATGCGCAGCGCACACTAACGATAACAGTTCAGTCTCAACAGGAAACTCAGGAGCAGACGCGGCAGAGAAGGCCGAGGCCACGATGGAGACAAAAGAGACTACGTGTGCTTTGATATCGGACAATAACCTTAACATTTCTTCTTGTTTACAGAGCATGCAAACTTTTTCCACAAGCAAGAGACAAAAAAAAAAAAAAAAACTGTGGGAGGCGGCTGGCTGTAGTTTTAAGGAGAATGTGTGGATGAGCTGTGATGGCATGCTTTGTTTACCCAAACACTTCTTTCCTCATTATGGAAAGTTGATACATGGGTTAGACCATGTATCAGAGGGGATGGTTGCGCAAATGAAAGAATTGTGGGTTGCTGAAAATATTTGCAAAAGATGTGTCATTTGTAACACACATAACGTGGCAAGAGGGATAAAAACACCTATAGTATCTCAACAACCATCAGGGGGGCCTTTTGAGTATCTGATGATATATTTCATCGAGTTAACCCCTTGTGGGAAACAGAAATACTGCCTGGTGATGGTTGACATGTGGTCCAAGTGGGTTGAGGCCTTCCCAACCTCAAAAAAAGACTCGGCAGCAGCAACGAAAGCTCTTTTAACCGAGATTGTTCCGAGATGGGGAATTCCAAGGAAAATCAGCTCGGACAATGGGACACACTTTGTCAATGAAGCAATAAAGCAGGTGAGTCAGTTTTTGGGAATTGACATGAGAACACACAGCAGTTACCACACTGCCAGTGGAGGCACTATTGAGACGGAGAATCAAACAATCAAGAACAAATTGGTAACAAAAGTGCAAGAAACAAAGTGCTGTGAGGAAACTGGGCTCACATTGGTTAAAGCACTCCCAATTGTGTTGATGTACACCAGAATGAGAAAAAGGGTCAAAATAAATTTAAGTCCATTTGAAATACTCTTTGGTAGACCACCATTCATGGGAATAGAAAGGGGTAGACAAAGGCTCCCATCAACAGATCTGTGTGAGAATGACATGTTGAATTATTGAAAAGAAATGTCTTCTCTGTTGTCCAATGTTTGTGTTCAGGTGAAAAGCTGCATAAGATCAGGCCTGGCGATTTCGTTGTGATTCATGACCTGATGAGAAAGAGCTGGAAGGCGAAAAGGTGGCTGACACCATTTCAAGTGCTACTAATGACCCTCACGCCAGTGAAGGTCGTAGAGAGAGCTACGTGGGTTCATGCCAACCATTGCAGGCAAGTTCCGCCCACATCGCAGGAGAATCAGCAACAAGAAGAGATTGTTATGAGTGAATGTCAATAAACGCAGAGATCAAGTTTGAACACCAAGTACCACTATCAGTGGAAGAGCAAGGCCAACCACAGGGATTAACACGGCCTGTGTGCAGAATGGACCCCATCGTGTGGTCACAAGCAGTAATCATCGTGAAAAGGTACAAACTGAAAATAATTCAAGGAATATTAACAACAGACGCCTGCATTCTAGCTGTGTGTGTTTAAGAGGAGCAAGATACAAGAAGAGGCAGGCAGCCCTATTTACAAGTGGAGGAATAGGGCATGTCATCTCCAGGAACAGCATGGACGTCAAGCTAGTTTCTCTTACTTAGTAGACTTCGGATCCACTTTTTGGAAACATCCAGGATGCTAAGACAACTACACCTGTCAAAGGCTCCACCTTTTCCAAAGCTCTAACACGTGTAGAAACACAAAAACAAGAAAAAATGACAACAAATGGAATGAAAAATGTATCTGCCACTAATTCTCAAAATTACTGTTTGTTCTGTAATAGAGGTGGTCATACATTGATGTGGTGTCCACAAATCAGGAAGAAGATGCACAGGGAAAAAATAGACTTCTTAAAGGAAAATGGAGTCTGTTTTGGATGTTTGAAGGTAGGACACATGAGCAAAGACTGCAATAGTCGTTTGACTTGTGACGTGTGCAAAAAAATCATCCTGAAATACTTCACATTGAACAAAAGGACATGGGAAAGAAAACAGAACTGAATGAGAAATCAATTGGGAGCAAGACTCTCTCACCACATACATGTGGGCATATTGGGGCCGGTGAAAAAGCCTGTCTCTTCTCTATTGTTCCAGTACAAGACCCCCAATGGAGACACAGTGTTGCAAACATATGCATTTTTGGATCATAGAAGCTCATCTACCTTCTGCACAGAAAGCTTGATGAAAAGACTGAATGTAATAGGACAAAAGGCCAGTATTCTTCTGCGTATAATGAACCAAGTGAAACCTGTAACCAGTCATCATATCTCAGGTTTGGAGATATCAAGTCTCATATTTCATACAACTGTCCAATGTATTTACACATAAGACCATGCCTGTTTCCAAGCTCAACATTTCCTGACAAGAAGACCTGATTCAATTACTTGAAGGATGTCAAGATTCATGAAATAGACGTTGGCATTGACCTGCTCATCGGCACAAATGTATTGGAACCTTGTGAGGTGGTCAACAGCCAAGGGGATGGACCATACGCTGTGAGGACCCTACTGGGGTGGGTCATCTATGGTCCCTTGAGAGGAGACAACGACATCAGGGATGAGAATGGCTGCCCTGTTGCTGCTGTCAATCGAATGTCTGTTGTGAATCTAGAGGAGCTACTGGTTAAACAATACAATCATGACTTCAATGAAGGAACCAGTAAGGAAACAGGAAATGTCCAGAGAAGAGATACAATTCCTGGATATTGTGAATCACTCAACAAAAATTACAGATGGTCACTACTGCCTAGACTTACCTTTCAAGCAAGAAAATCCCAGCATGCCAAATAACCATTGTATGGCAGAGCAGCGCATCCAAAGCCTGAAACGCAAGTTTGGTAAAAATGAGATGTTTCACAATGAATAATACAGCTTTTCTCAAAGAAATGATTGACAACGGTAGATCAACTGAATTGTAATGATGGGGAACTCTGGTACATTCCACATCACGGGGTGTATCACTTGAGGAAAGGAACCTTAAGAGTGGTCTTCGACTGCGGTGCTGGCTTCAAGGGAACATCGCTCAATGAACAACTGCTACAGGGTCCAGATCTTACCAATTCACTCATCGGAATACTCCTCAGATTCAGACAAGAGCCGGTTGCTTTGATGGCTGACATCAAACAATGATTCACCAGGTCAAAGTGTCCGAAAAACATATTGACTATCTGCGATTCCTATGGTGGCCTGATGGTGATGTGCGGCAGGATCTCGACGGAGATTGGAAATTTATGAAAGTTTTATGAAAGAAAACAATTGGTTCGTCTGTGAAAACAATCTTTATCCAGTTCCAATGCTTTTACAGGCTCAATTTACACTCATAGAGCACAGTTCTCATTTAACGTAATGGAAAAATGTTCCTTGCTTTACCTCTAGCTTTAAATTTCCAATCTCCGTATCTTTGCCATCATACACCGGTAGGAGTGAAGTTTTACGCAGACACAAAATATTTTCCAGTCATTATTGCAGTTGAGGTTTGTGGTTTATTGCAGTTGAGAATAGTACAAATGAATGAACATACCGGTTGGTTTCTCTTTCTTTGTTTCAAGTTGCGTGTATACTGGTCTGTGTCTGTGGTCTGTGTGAGAACTGTGTGTGCTCCCCCTACCTGTGCCTACCACTTCCTGTCACCTATATACAACCATGTGCATCTAGTCACTGCCACCCAGTGTCCAAAATACTAATATAAATATATCCAAACAAAATAAAATACCATGCCAACAATAAACATAAATGGCTCCTACACTACGCTCCGACGGAACGTACTTTCTTCAAATGGCAAAGAACCAAGCAACACAAGGAAACGCAATGCAAGGAAACACAACGAAACGCAATACATCTCCAGACTTTTGCTCAAAGTGCTGGTGTATTAGTTAAATACTTTGGGTAATACAATTGCAAATCGATTTAGACTCAAAGAAGGATAAATTGTTCTTAAGGCATTGTCAACAGACCTAAAGTTATTTTCATCTCTATTGATAGTTTATTTCACATTCTGTCACTTTATTCACAAATATGTTTCATGTATACATGTGTTAGATTAGTTTTATGTTTAGAATAGCTATAAAGTTGTCTGTATTCATAGACAAATTGACTGTGGCATATTTTAATAAATAATTTCATCCCTGTTTTTAAAAAATTAATCTTCAAACCTATACCTAAATATGTGTGATATTATTTTCAATAAGCCATGAGAATAATAATACTCCAATAAGTGAATTAATCATAATTCCCTTATTAAAGCTATTTCCTTAAAATAGAAATTGTGAGCGGACACAACGAGACGTTTTATTCAGACAAATAATCTAAGTATTTGTCATTTTATCTTGCTTATAATGGTTGTCGAACACGACTAATTCCATTATAAATTTCCTTACATATTAATGATGTAGAATAAGGACAGTGTAAATTAATTACTAGCTCACACATACTGTTTTCCTACATATAATGGTGGGGGTAAGCAGGCACTATAACCAATCCCGTGTACATTTACAATACCAAATATGTTACAGAGCATTGGGTACAGAGTTGCAAAAGCTGTGACCCTTTATAATAAGACCTCTAAATTTACATACTGTAATTTACATTCCCTTTATGGCTGTGTGCCAGAAAGAATAAAAAATATAGGTATTTTATAGGTGTTTGTGATTGACAACTTTTAAAATACATCACTTATTTATAATACTGTAAATACTACATGAATTTAATTTAAAAATAAATAAATAAAATTGCAACATGATTTCAGAAATGAAAAGATGAAAAAGTTATTTTCAATATCATAATAACTAAATTTAAACAATTTTCACCGTCCAAAATTCAGGTGCCAGACAGGTTTAGGCCTGTCAAAAAGATTTCATCGCCAGGATAGCTCTAAAAGCCACCAGTTACACGAATTAAAACAATAACAAAATAGTGTAACAAAGCATAAGGGTATTTAATTAACAAAGAAAACAGTAAACAAACAGCAAGGAGTCAAAGACTCAAAAATACCAGAAATAAATACCAACAGAAATATCACATTACATAACAAGTCAAGTGAGTGTGTGGGTGTGAAGTTGAGAGAGTTTAAGGCAGTAGGAGGATTGGTGAAAGGTGCATGCTGGGTTATGGAGAGTTTGTAATGTACCTGACTGACTGTGGGCAATACTGCTGGATGCAGAGTGAGAGTCCAACAAACGGGTAGGTCAGAAGGAACCAATGTATTTCCTGGCACTTCCTCTTTATACCTTACATTTTCCACCGTCACACCTTGTAAAATGGAGCTCTTCGGCGCTAGAAGATGAACTCCTGCCACTCCACTTTCACGCAAACAGTGCACTCAATGGTGATGGAAAAAAAGAACCCAAGCCTCACTTTCTGGTGATGAGCACTTGTGGAATTCGTCCCCTCGTTGTTTCGGCTCTTCTCCAATCGCGGTCCTTATCCACGTCGCTGTACACAAAAACAAACTTTTTTTTTCCTCAACTCCCAGCTTGGCACACCAAAACTTCAGCTCTAACCAGTCTCTAATCTCTCTTTCTGTTGTGACAACCACACCCTTCAACCATCTTCCTGGTTACCTTTATAGCTGACAAAAGGGTTGTCACCTGGTGATCAATCAAGCAGCCATTTTAGATGGTAGTGGTGGAGGATCCTTAAAGGGGCAGTGCGTAGTCCTGCTCCGCCACACTCTCCCCCCCATGACAAGACAACCCATGGTTGGCAAAGAACATCGGCTCACCTCAGGTCTTTGGGTGTTTTCCCACAAGTTGGTTCTCTGAAGTGTTCCCTTTCTGGTGGGTGCGTTCTGCTGTGAAGAGCCTTGTCGGGAGAGAAGTGTGTCATGCAGCCCTTGACAAAGTTCTTCACAGAGTTTTTTAAAAGTCTTGTAGACTCCCCCATGGTCACTCACTGTGTTGGCATGATAGTGCTGAATGACTCTTGGAACAAGGTTTACAGTGATGTGAACCCTGTGTTTAGGAACATCTATCTGTGGTGGTGGGAGTGTACGTGCCTGAGAGTTGGTCGCTTGGTGGTGGTATGATGGATGACTGGATGGTTGTGAAGTCTTGACTGTTTGTTGAAGGGGAGGAATACAGCTTAGAAGTGAGAGGTTACGGTTGGATCTGGTGATGCTGGCAGGTTGCTGGGCTGATGATGGGATGGTTGTGAAAGCTGGAGTCAAGTGCGGGCAATTCCCTGGTGAGTGTGGTTGCAGGTTCTGGTGGGAATTGGCCAGGAGAGCTGTGATATCCCGATGAATCTCCAGCTGGAACTGCTTAAGCATCATGTCCACCTCGGATAGCAAGGTAGCTTTGACTCTTTCCAGTTCCTTTGAAATTATACATTTTACATCAGTCATAAGTTGGTTCATTTCTGATTTCGAGGTTGGAAGTCTTCCACTTAGGCCTCCTGTAAGATGGTAGATGAAACCTTGGCAACAGACTGGGTAGGAGTATGGAGATAGGTAGGAACGTGAAGTTTTGAAGGCAGCTGATGGCAAACAGGTGGCCTGACTGATGTTGCATCTTCCATCATCATACCAGTGGATGTAGGGGTGGGAATGGCCATTTTAAATGTTGGGTTTATGTTAGTAGATGTAATGTGCAAAAATGTTAATGTGTACAACGTCAATACAAATTGAACTGTTTAACATTCAACACAATTCCAACACATACTACTTTTACAATTGTCCTACAAAGTTTTTTTTTTCCACAGAGCAAAATATGGTATTTTTCCAAGTTCTTTTCATGTGTCCATGTCATTTAAATAAGCACCGTATGTAATGTAGCCTGTAATTTAACTTTCCCTGTCAAAAAGCTACACTTTGATGCTGCGCTGATTTAGCGCTTTGGGAAACACTTTGGCTACAACTTTGGGTGTGACCAGCTATGAATATGTGTGCAACACATCAATGAAATTGATCAAAATGTGTAGCCTCTGCTGGTGACATCATTGGATGCACCTGTAGCAGGGCTATGAATAGATGCGTCACAGGTGCATCATCAGATCTTTTGTCTTCAGATCACTCTGTGTGTGTTGTGCTTCATGAGCCTGTCAGAAACTTTCTACTTTCCTCTGATAGGAGATAGATTTTGCTAGGCAATGCCCAAGAAACCTTTCTCTTTTTAAAAAAATAAATAAAAAGAAAATGATGCTCTATGGCTGAGAGGGACACACACCAGTTTTGTTTTCTATGTTTGGGGGAAGAGCATCCTGCTCTTGCGTTGGGGCGGGGTGGGTACGAGCCTTGCGATCTGTTCTCAGTCAAAATGCTTTGCACTCGTCTTGCTTACTTCCGAGAGTCAGCACCCACACTTCCATCGTGGGGCTCTCGTATGAATCTTGCTGAGGAGCGAGAGACAGGTCCATCCCTATCACTCACTCTCTCCCCAGATCCAGCTGATCCTTCCTGTGATCCTAAAGCGTGCTCTGGTGCCTCTTCGGTTCATGAGGTGGAACATGAATCTCTTGAGTCTGCGAACTAAGAGTTACCCACCTCCGAGCATTCCAGGCATGATAAAAAAATCATCAGAGGAATTACTCGAGGTGATTACTCGTGCAGTGGCCAGGCTTCAATTAGACTGGCCACGCGAACAAGAGACCCCCAAATGCTCCAAGTTGGAGGACAGATTTCTGTCTGGTGGCCAAGGAAAGGGAATGCCTCAGTCTCTTCCTTTCTTTGATGACCTCCATGACAAGCTCTCTCGTTCATGGAGGAAACCTTATACTTTCTGTGTCTTCGTGCCCTCTACATTGATATATTCGACTATTGTGGGTGCTGAGGCACGGGGGTATTCTGTGATGCCGTCTGTTGAAGAGACACTTGCGGGTTATCTCTCGACTGGCTCAGCATCATCATTAAAAAGTCTTAATCTCCCCACAAAGCCATGCAGTACCACCTCAACGCTTGTGGGTAAGGCTTATCAGGCAGCAGGTCAGGCTGGTGCTGCCCTGCACACTATGGCAGTGTTACAGGTGTACCAGGCTGATCTGCTAAAGGACCTGAGTGCGGGCACCACTGTCGATAAGGAGGCTTTCTCCGAGCATCGTTATTTCTGCTTTAGTCAGCATGGAGAGACACTTATAGCTCAACCTGTCGGGAATCAGAGACAAGGACAAATTTATCCTTCTCGATGCCCCGGTTTCACCTTCTGGCTTATTTGGTTACGCTATGAATGTAGTTATCACCAGGTTCCAGGAGGCGAAAAGTCACGAGGAATCCTTCGGGCAATTCCTGCCACCCAGCCCTGCCCCGGTCCTTCCAGAAGGGAGGCTCAGAAACAAAGGGTGGCGAGTCGTCCTCCCCCTCGTAGAGACTGGGGACTGGCTCGTCGCCTTCAGCAGCCCCCAAAGCAATACCTCAGGGCAGTCATTTCTAAAAGGAAAAAACCCTGACGGTCTTGCGTCCAGCCTTGTGGGGGTAGCCCCCCTCAGGACGGGGCGCATGTATCATCCACTTCGACTCTCCCGATACCCCCATGAAACCTCTCCATTCCTACAGCGTGGAAACTTCTCCCGGGTATTTCTATGTAGGTCCTAAGAACAGTAGAAAAAGGCTTCATAATTCAATTTCTAAAGGATACTCAATTCAGTTTCACTACCATGAAACCGGAGCAGGCATGTCTACTGTGGAAAGAACTGCAAAATCTCCTGGTCAAAGGGGCCATAGAACATGTTCCCCTTCCAGAGAAAGAGTCAGGTTATTACAACAGATACTTCCTGGTTCCCAAGATGGGTGGGGGGTTGCATCCTATCTTAGATCTTCGAGGCTTGAATCACTCAGATCAAGTTCAAGATGCTAACTATCAAGACGGTGGTGTCACAAATCCAACATCACGATTGGTTGGTCAAGATCGATCTCATGGACGCATACTTTCATTTAGAAATTCTGCCACAACACAGGAAGTTCCTGAGGTTTGCTTTCGGGGCAAAGCCTTCCAATATTGGGTTCTTCTTTTCGGCCTAGCCCTATCACCCATTTCATAGTCATGAAATGTATGGATGCAGCACTGGCTCCTTTGCGACTCCGGGGCATCTGGTTTCTCAGGGTCTGAGACTCAACGTCATAAAGAGAGTTCTCTCTCCCACTCAGGGAATTACCTATCTGGGCGTTGTATGGAATTCGATCACGATGCGGGCACAAATCTCTCCCACTCAAATCATGTCCATTCAGAACACCCTGAGGAAAGTTAGGTTAGATCAAGGTTGCACTGTTTGTCAGTATCAACGAATACTAAATCTCATGGCATCTGCGTCCTCAGTGATCCCTTTGGGCCTTCTGCACATGAGAGGTCGTGACAGCTCAAGGGGAATGGGAGGGTCATCAGCTCTATTGGCACATCAACTGCCTCGAGTTGATGGCTGTATTTCTAGCCCTGAAATACTTCCTCCAGCATTTAAGAGACTGCCATGTCCTGGTGTGGGTGGACAACACAGCAGCAGTCTTTTACATAAATCATCAAGGAGGTCTACGTTCATGCCAGCTGAACACTCTGGTATGTCAGATTCTCCTTTGGGCCCAGGGCAAGCTCCTGGCAGTCAGGGCAGTTTATATCCCTGGGTGCCTGAACGTGGGAGCAAATTTACTGTCCAGACAGAAAATACAGACAGGGGAGTGGAAACTCCACCCCGAGGTAGTGGAACAAATCTGGGTGAGATTTTACAGGGCAGAAGTGGACCTCTTCGCCTCTCAACAGACAGCGCAATGCCCCCTCTACTTCAATCTGATTCACCAAGCCCCCCTGGGTCTGGACGTGATGGCGCATACATGGCCCAGAATGCGCCTGTAAGCGTTTCCTCCAGTTTCTCTGCTCCCGGGAGTCTTGGCCAGAGTTCGCCAGCAAGGGTCCTGTCTCTTACTGATAGCGCCGCACTGGCCGAACAGGATATGATTCTCGGAGATAATGGCTCTCCTCGATGGCTCGCCTTGGGCGATTCCGGACAGGAGGAACCTTCTGTCTCAGGCGCAGGGGACAATATTTCATTCCTGGCCCGAGCTGTGGAACCTTCATTTTTGGCCCCTGAAGTGTACCAACTGAGGGACACTGGGCTTTCACCTGAAGTTATCGAGACCATTCTAAGTGCTAGGGCTCCCTCTGCTAGAAGAAGTTATGCCAATAAATGGGGTGTCTTTGAAAGATGGTGCAGTGCACATAATGCAGATCCAGTTAACTGCCAGATTGCTTCAGTTCTGGACTTTCTGCAGGAAAAATTCAGCAGGCACATGCCCCGCCACTCTCAGGGTTTACGTGGCCGCTCTATCAGCTTGCCACGCCTTGATTGACGGGGTGTCGTTGGGGAGACATCCTCTGCTCGCTCAACTGAGACCTCCTGGTAGGACCAGGATCCCTTCATGGGACTTAGCAAAAGTCCTTGAGGGTCTGGTAGAGACCCCCTTTGAACCTCTAGAGTCAGCGTCTGATAAACTCTCAAGATGGTTTTTTATGGCAATTACTTCTCTAAAAAGAATTGGGGATCTACAGGCTCTGTCTGTCTTGCCAGCCTGCTTAGATTTTGCCCCAGGAATGGCTAAAGCAATTTTGCACCCTCATCCTGACTACCTGCCTAAGGTTCCTCCTGCCTAAGTGACCTACATCCGGTCACTCTCGGAGCCTTCTGCTCCCCGCCGTTTACAACGCCGGAGCAGGAAAGACTTCACAGACTTTGTCCAGTCCATACCCTTCGGACTTATCTCACCACACTAGCCAGTGGCATAAGTCAGGACAACTATTAGTTTGCCATGGGTGCCGCAACAGGGGGCGGCCGCCACCAAGCAGACTTTCACATTGGGTGAGGGACGCTATTGCCCTGGCCTACGAGGCGTGCGGTCAAGCTTCGCCAGTAAGTATCAGGGCTCACTCTATCAGAGGGGTCGCCTCCTCTAAAGCATGTTTGTGTCCCTCTGCAGCATGTTTGTGATGCGGGAGGCTGGTCCTCTCCACACACATTCAAAAGATTTTATAGTTTGGATGTTCATGCCACTCCGGGCTCTTATTTCCTTGAGTTAACATCACAAGCTCATGTCTGAGACCTCTTGCGCTTTTGTGAGCACAACTACACAACCGTAAGGGGTCTGGACATCCACAGTGCAGCGGCGTGGGTATTCTCGTTACTAAAGCGCTAAATCTGCACAGCATCAAAGTGTAGCTTTTTGACAGGGAATGTCTCGGGTTACTGAACTGTAACCCCTTTTCCCAGATAAAAGTGGAACGAGATGCTGTGCTTCATTGCCGCACTGGGATGCCCCAGGACTGCTCTTCAGACAAAATACCTGACGATGCACCTGTGATGCATCTATTTATAGCCCTGCTACAGGTGCATCCAATGATGTTACCAGCAGAGGCTATAAATTCTGGTCAATTTCATTGACGTGTTCCACACATATTCACAGCTGTTCACACCTAAAGTTGTTCCCAGAGCGCTAAATCGACGCAGCATCTCGTTCCGCTTTTATCAGGGAACAGGGGTTACAGTTAAGTAACCCAAGACGATCTATCACTGAGATTATTGGGTTGATGTGAGAGATTAAGACAATGTTATAAATGGGGCTGGGCAATAAAACAATCTTAATGTTTATCTGAAAAACAAAGCGAGATGTCCTCTATATCGTTGATAAACTTTTTAGTAATTATTTTGTAGGGCTCACAGTTTAGAGCGGGTTTGGTTATTAGCAATAATTAATGATTATCATAGATAATCATTAATTATTAAAATCAATAGAACATTGATTTGAATCAATGTTAGCTTTATAAATCATTTAAATCAACAATCATCAAATTTAACAGAATATTAATTATTATCAAAGATAATAATTAATTATTAAAATTAATAGAATATTAATTAGGATTAATGTAGACGGGGCACCACCCTGGAATCAGGGACTAATAACAAGACCATATAACAGTCTCAATGTTAGATTGTTCTCTTAGGAAGATTGTTGTCCGTAGATCATCAAGAATTAAAAGGGAACAACGAAGGGGTGAATTCGAGCACTGGCATTCCCTGCCAGACTTTGACACATGTGTATGCAAAACAAACCAAAATACTTCTCTTTTAATTATAACAAAGTTTATTGAAAATATAATATCAATCAACAATCAATACAATGCAGTCAATAAACTTCTGTCATTCAACGACAACCTAAACAGTGAGATGATTAGATATAGTAACCAAAATATGCCTATAACATATGAGAATGGAACATCATCGCCGGCTCGAGACATTTAGGCTGGCCTGCCTAAGATCCATCCTGGGTTTAACCAGGCTGGATTGTGTGAGGAGCTCACAAGTCTTAGAAAGATGTGGACAAAGTCCCATCGGTGAGCTCCTCCGACAGGCAAGGTTGCGTTGGCTGGGTCATGTAGCCCGCATACCCGGCCACCGCATGCCTAAACAGTTTTTGTTCGGCCGGATAGAGGGGGCTAAGCGGGCGCAGCACGGGCTGGAGAAGAGATGGAGTGATGTGGTACAGGGGGATGTGGAGCTGAGTGGACTTGCCGATGACTGGTACCAGCAGTGTCAAGATCGGCCTCTTTGGAGGAGGCTTGTGAAGGATGCTGCTGGCCAGTTGGAGGCAGTCGCCCTCCAACAACAACGGAGGGCAGAGGAGCGGCGCTCACAACAACGAGCAGAGTGCAGGGTGGCGAAAGCACTGCAAGTTGGCACAGTAGGGGGCACAGGTGGTGCATCAGCCAGTCATCTCAGTCATTCGACCCGTGACACCGGTTGGATCTGTCGCGTGACCTCCTGCCAGTGGGCGTTCGACACTTCACGTGGACTAAACGTGCACATAGCCTGGCACAAGCGTCGTGGTGACATCACCGCCACTTAGTGGCAAATGGCGGTTGTTTTTTTTTGTGAGAGAGATGAGTGATGCGCACAAAATGGCGGACGTGACTCTCATGGAGTGTACGTCATGCGAGATTTCCGGCCAGAGTGTATGGCCGCGAATGTGGGCGGAGTGAAGCCGGTTAATGGCGTCTGCCCGTGTGCAGCGTGTCTTTCGCTTGTACGTCGTGTGTGTGTGTGTGTGTGTGTGTGTGTGTGTGTGGTTAGTACAACAGAGAGGGAGCGAGAGAGAGAAAGTGGCTGCGCCAAAGACGGTTTCGCGATCGTGGGAGAGAAGGCAACTGTTATGGATAAACAGTTTGCCGGTCTCATCCGCGATGAGATTACAGTTGGATTACAACACAGAAAACTCTCTTTTGTGATAACAGTTTGTTACATCAATAGCTTGACTATTATTAGCAAGAAATGAGCGGACTCCGCGGTCCGTAAACTGTACAAACAATAAACTTGATCCACAAGAATAACACACCTAAATATCCTATCTCTGCCCAGACGTTAACCCCTTGAATCGCTTGAGGGCGCATGTAGAACGTGTGTTCATCCGTCGTTCGACTCCGACTCGGAGGCTTGAGTACTGACGGGAGACCGTTCTCTCGCTCTGTTGGCGGGCGGCTGCTGATTCTCGGCGGCTGGCGGAGAAATCAGCGATGTTAGCTTGACTGAAGAGGAAAGGGGATCCTTCTTTCTTCACTTCTGCAGGCAAACGGATGAAGGTGCGGATTGCTCGGTGGTTTCCTTCGGATCCGTTAAAGTGTTCGGTGGAACACAATGTAATCTCAACTCGTCCAGCAAGATGGAGATTGTATTGCCGCAGTTTCAAGTTGCACGTTACTTCCTTTTGCAATGAGGCAACACCTGAGAGCAGTGGGACTGCGTCTGTGCATGGCGGGCGAAGTCACTGGAAGCGAGGTACAGAACGATTTTCGCGGTATTTCTACTCCTGATGACATCATTGTTGAGGTGCGTTCTTTTGAGTGCCTTATCCAATAGGAGTTGAGAGTTCAATCCTTTGGAATTTCACAGAGTTGTAAAGTGAGCAAGGCTTCTTGGGAGCTGTAGTCTGTTTTGTACTCCCTTTGTTTGATTTTGGCGCGGTTTTTATCAGTAAGATTTATGACTTTGTTTTTGTGGGCCTCAGTCAGGCTTTACGACTGTGTTAGGCCTGCCTTTGTCTTGTATCTGAATACCTGAGGCCCTCCAATCTATACTTAGCCTATGTTCTACATCTAGAACAGGGGTGTTCTTTACATTGATTGTGATGACAAGACAACCACTTGTTGATCCAAATAAAATATAAAAGATTAACTTTTTATTTCATGACGCCTGTAGCTGCATGCTGTTTGATTGAATGGTCAAATACACTTAATTATTCCACCAGTGCCTGTCTTGGTGAAGCACAAATGTAAACACAGTCGGTTTGGTCTAAAATGAATGTAAACAGTGGGACAAAAACGTATTTGCATCAAAATGTCATACTTGAAGTGTGCATGTTACTGAATAGAGCACTGTCTTGAAGGCTGTTATAAAAAAGACTATTAATCAAACAACAATAACAAGAAAATGAGAAAACCACTCACTACTTTTGGCTGAATAACTTGAGTAGCTTTAAAAGTATTAATGTAATAGAGTAAAACAGTGACATTTTTAATAATATTGTTGTTTTTAATATACTGACCTCTGATGTAGAGAGTGTGTTAATTTGTATAATAAATTACCAGGAAAGTAGAGCTTATGCTTAGCCTTTATCAAGTTTTTTTCTAATGCCTGATACATATCTTTGTAGAGCAATACTTCAGGCAGAATATTCCACCAGTCACAAACTTCACACTGCATGAAAAGTGGGATTTTCGTCCCCGTAAACGGCCGGAAATCTCCATAATTTTCGTCAGTTAACGACAATTTACAGCATGTGAACGTCGCGTTCGTCTGTGCCACATATTGACGGAAACGAACCATGACGTATGTGGAGAGCTCACGGGAGGTGCGAATGGCTCTAATTAGCATATGAATAGCAGCGCCGCGCGCCTTGCCAGAGAATGGCTTGAATTTCCTCACTCAGTATTGGTTGAACCACTACATTTAAACAAGAAAAATCACTTGTGATTGGTTGGCAGCTCTGTTACTATTGGTCACCCTGCCTCATTATAAATTTAAACCCCAAAATTATAATAATAATTATATATGTAAATTATTTATATACAAATATATATATATTATAAATTATTTATATTTAATTATAATTATTTATATATAAATAAATTCATATCATATGCTATTATGTTGTATATTCATATTGTTATACTATGGACAACATTATTATTACCATCAAGGACATGAATGAATTTGAGGAAAATAAATTGCCAGGGACATGCTGTTTATTCAAAGAAAGAGCTTTATTTGCACAAACACACAAACATATGAGATCTGCCCACACAACAAATTGGAAGCTCACGAGAAGCCCAAAATCCTACAGCACCATGAAGTGTCTGTTTTCAGCTTTGGAGCTGTAGGTAATTCTGTCTGAATTTGGTCCATTTTGCAGACGTCTGTGGTGCGTTGCCCTGTATTTTGGCATCGCCTCTAATCTAGACTGCAGTGTGGCACAGAGTTCTGTGAGCTCCTGGCTGCGAAAAGACGGAGGTCGCACAATCCATCCAGACACCCCGCCAATGATGCAGTCTTCCTCATCCGACATTAGGTCTATGGTAGCGCACTTTCAAAGGCCCACCTCATCCTCAGCCAGCACACTCTGTCTCGCTTCTAGCAGCTGTGAAAACAACCAATAAAGACAATCAGTACTGCGCGATGCACTGTGTATGGACACAACACATCTATTAATGCACTTGCAAAATAGTCACATTGACCAAAAACATATCTAATCAAATAAATCTTACCCTCTTTCTTCTCGCTCGACTCCGAGCTGAACTCTTCACAGCTTCCGCCTGCGATGCAAGATCTGGTTGTTTGTACCTGAAGCTCCTGCACACGGTCTCGTAATATGTTTTACAGGCAGCTGGAAAACGATTAAATGAGAGTGAAATGAATAAAAAAACAATGCAAGTCACAGTAAAATTAAACAATAAAGGAGAAAATATTAAAAGTTACTTACACACAATGTCGTCATTATCAGCATCATGTAAATCTGGACTTGCAGACATAGCTCCGAGCAAATATGAGGTCAAGGCCTAGTTATGATTCAAGGTTAGTCTGAGAAAACAAAATGTACGGTTAAGATCGGTATTAACGGATCTATTTCCTTATTCAGGAGAATGAAAGTATATGTTTTAATCTTACCCTTGCTCCGGTTCGTAGCGCCTACAATTTGTCTCGGAGTTGTGAAGACGGCGTACTGCTTCCTGAAAATGACAAGACCAAAAAAATACACTTTTATAAAGCAACTTACACTTATTCTTTTACAAGGATAAGTTACTTTTAGCTTGTGCTGCTTCTAGGGTACTTTACCCACTGGGCAATGTGACGTCAGAGTGACGTCTTTTCCATGTCATTTTTGGACGTCCAAATTCAGTCCATTGATGGGGTTGTTTTGTAACGCCAGGCGACGTCTTTTTTCGACGTCTACCGGACGTCTAATGTTGACATCGGTGGGACCTCCATGTAAGGGCTATTTATAGTCCAAATGTGGTCGTTTGTGGACGTCTTTTCAACGTCAAATTTAGACTTATTTTACATGTAATTTCTATACAACTTCTATAACTATAGTCCTATGTTTCAAGAGGGTGGAGGACATGTTTTCTGTACCATGTATTAATTTTCCTGTAGCTTGGTTTGGCTACAACGCTAGTTTCAACAGGAAATGCATTACACCTTATCACCTGCTGCTAAGACAATCAAAAGGAGTTTTTGGAAAATGATCTAGAACAGTATGCCACCTTCTGAAATGGGACTAGATCATATTGCAAAAACTCCATTTGATTGTATCAGCAGCAGGTGATAACTGGAGACATGCAAAGGTGTAATGCATTTCCAGTTCAAAATTAGCTGCTGAGCTAAACAAAGCTACAGGAAAATTAACTGGCACAGAAAACATGTCCTCCACCCTCTAGACACATGAGACTACATACATACACTAGTTATACACATACAAATAAAAATCACAAAGAGGAATCTAACAGTGTGCGAGTGCACTGTATTAATTTATTCTAGTCTATCCATTACTTCCAGACTTGTAAAACCTACCAGGGTATCAAAGGCCTGTGCATCAGAGAGGTGTTGCTCCTGCAACTCAAAGTCCTCCATGGTGTCAATCCTCTCTATATGGACAGCTGAAGAGGCAGGCTGCGTTTCCTTCAGGCGATGGCGGATGTCGACCAGTAGGCTCAGGACCTTTTTCTGGAACACTGAACACACATTTGTTGATGATTACAATGCTCCAATTAGAATACCAAGGTTAGCTTTCTCACAATTGTTTTTGTAATCAGCTTCAGTGTTTGTTATAAGTACAGATCTGTTGGAGAAAGAAACAAAAGTCCAAAGAAATGTAATCATCTGACATGATAGAAACCAAGCCACGCCTATAATTGAAAAGCAGTTTCTGTGGACAGAGAGAACAGTGCAGGAAGAGAGAAGGTGGTACTATTAAAAGTGTCTTCTCCACTGCCAATAGATAAATACTTACCACCCCAAGGCAATGGGAAGGTCCATCTCCCAATCACTGCATCTGCACCAGAAAAAAATCTGTTTTAGAAGTTATCAAATGATGAAACTTAACAGTTTATTAGAAGAGAAATAATACATCTGAAATCTATAAAACTTGCTGAACTGTAAATTAAATTACTTGATTTCTTGTTCAAAGCAATGTGTGCACAGTAACAGGCAGCCAGGGTGATAGTATCACCACCTGAATAGAATAATAATCCATGTACCTTGTTTAGGTGGTTTATCTCCTAACAGGGAAGGACACCTCACTCCTTAGAGACAAAAAAAATGGGTTAAACACCTTAAAGTTTTCAATCTCCATCACACAACAGTTAAATTATTAATTCACTTTCAAAAAAAAATCATGATAATTTACAATTTAAAATGACAGATCGTTTCGCTGGATAACACCCTTATTTCTCGACTGGGATCGTGTAGACTTTGAATCTGCATTGAGACTGACATTTGAACCTTCTTTGTACATTTGAATAGTTGGTTGCCATTATATGGAGAAAAATCCTGGAATATTTTCCTCAAAAATCTTGAGGCCTACTTTCTTTTCGACTGAAGAAAGAAAGACATGGGCATCTTGGATGACATGGGGGTGAGTAAATAATCAGGACATTTTTATTTGAAAGTGAACTAACGTTAATCCTTTAAGAGTTGCAGTGTTACAAACTAATATATCCTAGAGCATACAAGCACATTACTCGCTTTGAGTTTGTAGGACCCTGATTTACATTTTTACATGTTTTATATGTCCCCGTATCATGGACGCTAGCTAGTTAGCAACGATCTAGTCAGTCAGAACTCCATGCCATGCTGCTAGCTGTATACGTGCAGTTTAGAGTCCCAAACTGTTCAAATCGACATGTTCTCTCGTGGACAGCAAAAATAACAGAAACTGAACATGAACCAAGAGCAGCAAGCAAAACAAAGAATACTGCCGTTAAGGCTAACGCCCTTGACCATTCAGCGGCTGTAACCTAACCACAGCAGGTTTGTGAAATTTAAGACAATAACGCTAAACTACCTAACACTATACGTACACATGGACATAGAATTCACTAGGCTGACCGAACTTACCTTCAATTTAGACTGAGGAAACGATGGGTTCACCAGCGGTGCAGGCTGAAAAGCTGTGCGGCCATTTTTCAATGCTTTGTAAAAAGAGCGCCAAATGCCTGGCGTGTCGCCTCGGCCAATCAGATTTGCGTTTACTGGTTGGGTTATGATGATGTGCTGCCTCGGCCAATCAGACTGACGTTGACTGGTTTTTGACAAATCCAAAGCCCTTGATAGAGCTTTTTTTTTTTTATAATTTTTTATTATTGAACACCAAGAACAGAACAGAACAACAGAATATATCTACAATGGCATTGGTAAATACAGGTAAATGAGTATTAAGCAAGACACGTTATCAGTTAAATTAAATAAAAAAAACTTTAAAAAAAAAAATACAAAGGGGGTCTCTTTATTCCTCTTTTAAGATATCAAGGTCTCTTATTCCAGCCAATTTCTGGGCCTTTTTACTTTTCATACATTCCAACGCTGGAAAGAAATTAATAAATAAAAAAACATGAAATACTACACATAATAAATCGTGTTTGTTTATAAATGATATCTTAAGTGTTTATATCTGTATTCATATGTATTAATCATGTTGATAACAATGTTGATATTTGTATAAAAAATATATAAATATAATATAATATAATATATATATATATATATATATATATATATTACATATTAATCATGTACATTTACTGCACCTGTCATAGACGTCCAAATGACGTCCAAAAACACTTACCCAGTTCAGGTCAAATGTTGAACATCAAGATGACGTCCAAGTTGGGTCATGGTTGGACGTCCAAATAGTGGACCTAGTTTTGACGTCGAATAGAGGTCTTTGCGTGGCAGTGATTTAATGACCAGTCACAGATGGAAAGTGAAAAGTCATAATTTACTCACCCTCAAGTTGTTCCAAACCTGTATACATTTTTTATTCTGCTGTACACAAAGGAAGATATTTAATATATGTTTGGACAGATATTTTTATGGAAAGCCAATAGAAGTTTGGAGCTTGCAGGGAACAGACACGTCATACCCAGCATCATTTCTGCCTGTTGAGCGCATTGCTGGGAGATGTGTGGTTAACACATCCACTGTGCATTTAAGCAAGACCAAAGAAAAGGCACAGTAGTCATGCCACTATGCACAGTGGTTGAGCTCTAGGAGACTGTGATGTTGTTTGCATGGAATGCACATTTTACCTTTGTGGCAAAGCTTGAATAAAATTAATTGTTGAAATAAATTGTTTTGTGTATCTTTTTTACACAATATTGGCCATTGCTAATGACATGCAGTAATTAATCTAGCATACTTTCATTAAATATATACATTTAAAATGTAGGCAAGGCAAGTTAATTTATATAGCACATTTCATACACAATAGTAATTCAAAGTGCTTTACATAGAAGAAATTAAAATAATCAATATAAATCAGAATAATTAAAACAATTTAGAATAAAATAAAATAAAATAAAATACAGTAACAGTCGGACGAACAGTGGCACAGTGCTCATTCAGTAAATGCATAGCTAAACAGATGTGTTTTGAGTCTGGATTTGAATGTGACTGTAGGAGCACATCTGATCTCTTCTGGAAGCTGGTTCCAGCTGCGGCTGGCATAGTAGCTAAAAGCAGACTCTCCTTGCTTAGAGTGAACCCTTGGTATTTCTAGCTGATGTGATCCTAATGATCTAAGTGATCTGTTTGGTTTATATTCAGTGAGCATATCTGCAATATATTGAGGTCCTAGCCCATTGAATGATTTATATACCAGTAATAATACTTTAAAATCAATCCTAAATGTAAGAGTCTATAATTACGCTATACTGAGCCTGATCTATTTCTACCAGAGATTTTCTTAGAATTAAGTTATACCTTTTAGAAAAATGTCACCTGGGGTAAAACTCCCCCTGCTACTCATTTGCATTTGTATAGCTCACAGCATTTTCATTTACATGTTAAAGCCTCCCCTAGAATTAGGAGGAGGGGGGTCATGGGGGGACAACTGCCAAGCAAGGCCCACGTCAATTTCCGACAATTCACGGCAGTTTTGGGTGTTGCCTGCAAATTGCCGTGTGCAGTCGTAAACCTGAACTTCCACGACAATCTACAGTGACAGTGACCACTTTTCATGCAGTGTTCAGAAAATTGTGCATCATGTATTAGAATGAGAACACAACTATTTCTGGGCTTAAATGATACAAGAACTAAATCAATGTGGAACATTGTATCTCAAAAGGAGGACAATGTGGCCCCCCATGTGCTACTTAAAAAAATTGTTCACTCAAAAATTAAAATGATCTTATCATTTACTCACCCTCATGACATCTCAGATGTGTATGCTTTTCTTTCGTCAGCAGAACACCAATTAAGAATTAAAATGTTGACACTCCAAAAAAACACATAAATGCAGCACAAAAGTAATCCATATGACTCCCGTGGTTAAATTCATGACTTCATAAGTTATATGATAGGTGTGGGTGAGAAACAGATAAATCACCCCAAAAAAATGAAGAACGTGAACGTTAAAGTGGAGATTGACTTAGCAGGGAGGATAATTTATAGTAAATATTGTGTTAAATATTTATCTGTTTCTCACCCAACCTATCATATCTCTTCCAAAGACATGAATTAAACCACTGAAGTCACATGGATTAGGCTAATTTTATGCTGATTTATGTGATTTTTGGAGCTTCAACATTTTGGCACCCGTTCACTTGCATTGTATGGACCACAACAGCTGAGAAATTCTACTATAAATCTTAATCTTTGTTCTGCTGAAGAAAAAAAGTCATACACATCTGAGATGGCATAAGGTTGTGTAAATGATGACAGAATTTTAATTGTTGTGTGAATTATTACTTTAAAGCCCGATGTGGCCCATGTACCAAAAAACTGCTCTACCGCCTCTATTGTGCGGGACACGATGCGCCAAGTGACCCTGCTTTTTTAGTGTTTTTTTATTCCTTACATTGTTTTAAACATGTTTTATGCACAACAATAACTCTCGTAGTTAACGACTGTGGCGGAGCAGGACTACGCACTGCCCCTTTAAGGATCCTCCACCACTACCATCTAAAATGGCTGCTTGATTGATCACCAGGTGACAACCCTTTTGTCAGCTATAAAGGTAACCAGGAAGATGGTTGAAGGGTGTGGTTGTCACAACAGAAAGAGAGATTAGAGACTGGTTAGAGCTGAAGTTTTGGTGTGCCAAGCTGGGAGTTGAGGAAAAAAAAAAGTTTCCACAAGTTCTCATCACCAGAAAGTGAGGATTGGGTTCTTTTTTTCATCACCATTGAGTGCACTGTTTGCGTGAAAGTGGAGTGGCAGGAGTTCATCTTCTAGCGCCGAAGAGCTCCATTTTACAAGGTGTGACGGTGGAAAATGTAAGGTATAAAGAGGAAGTGCCAGGAAATACATTGGTTCCTTCTGACCTACCCGTTTGTTGGACTCTCACTCTGTGTCCATCAGTATTGCCCACAGTCAGTCAGGTACATTACAAACTCTCCATAACCCAGCGTGCACCTTTCACCAATCCTCCTACTGCCTTAAAACTCTCAACTTCACACCCACACACTCACTTGACTTATGTTATATATGTAATGTGATATTTCTGTTGGTATTTATTTCTGGTATTTTTGAGTCTTTTGACTCCTTACTGTTTTCTTTGTTAATTAAATACCCTTATGCTTTGTTACACTATTTTGTTATTGTTTTAATACGTGTAATTGGTGGCTTTTAGAGCTATCCTGGCGATGAAATCTTTTTGACAGGCCTAAACCTGTCTGGCACCCGAATTTTGGATGGTGAAAATTGTTTAAATTTAGTTCAGGGGCTACCACCGTTACAGAGTGGCACCCAAACAGGGACCTGAACACTTGAAACCTGAACATTTACACTTTGTTGGCACCTAAAAACTATATGAACTGTTGTGTTGATTTAATAATTTTTAATAATTTGCGCCAAATTATTTAAGTATCTTTTCATTCGTATTATTCCAATAATCTTGAGTCTTTCTGATAGAACTGCTGAATTCTTTCCACTGTGTTGAGTTGTTATTGAGCTCCATTCTATGATGTTTGTTATTTAGTCTGTTCACACACACTTCTTCAAACACCAGTAAGAGTGGCAATTAAGCGTTTACATGACCACAATAAACCACATTATCTAGGAGAAACCCAGGCGTATTAAACTGGTTTCTCTTAATCCCTTAAATTCTGTAAGAAAATTGCTGTATTTTGTTTATATGATGCATTAGAATGATGCTTTCTACAAAAACCATGAAATAAGCCATTTTCTTAAGAGCATGTAAACAAGATCATGGGCACTTGATGTTGCTAGTCCTTATCCTGTATGTCAATAGAACACATTCCTTCTGCTGTTGCTCTAACACTATTTGTAGACTGCTCATCTGGCCATATCTTTTGAAATTCTGATCACGGATGAGATGTACTGCCGGTAAAACTAAGATATCATTCTTATTTGGAAGGAATCCGTTCTCTTGTCTTTAAACAGGATAATTCTGCAGGGAAGAGGGAATATTTAACAGTGCTCAATGCATCATGTCATGAACAAGATAAAGGAACTATCAATTTATGAATCAAACTCACTCAAAATGCTGACAATTTCGGATAGTTTCCATACATTATCTTTTTTTTTATTTTTCCGCATGTTGTTACAGACAAATAGTAGAAAACAGTGAAATCCTTCACAATATTATACCTTCCCCTCAGTCTTGCCTGCACTCGGCTCCAGTATCTCACAGGATACTAGCCATGCCTACATCTGAACGTCAACGGTCACCAACGATTGTGTTGCCGGAAATCACTAGTTTTCGTTGAAAATGAATGAGATTGTGTATCTTCGTCACTCCATGTCGTTGCTGGGTGAATGGGGCTTAAGACAGCAAAAAAGATTAGAGTTTGCCAGATTAAGAAATTGCTTTCCAGTTCTGTGTGCAATATGCATCAAGCAGTCAGTAAAAGAACTGTGGGTGGTTCATGGTCATGCAATCAAAGGCAGAGAATATTCCATAGCAAACTTTCTGGAGGCCAATGAGGAAAGACATCTTTAAGTTGATTTATGGCTCATGGCATGTCTGACATCAAGTCTTTTGCTCCCGGGTAGCCAAGATTCTTTACCGATAGAAAATAATTGTACGCTTGCGATTAATGGAACGCTTTCTGTTGAATGAGACAAAATGTCATTAAATCAGTGATGCAAAGAAAATGTGAGACCTAAACATTTCTCAGTGCCAAAGTTAATACATTTATTTGATAGAGAGCTTCATACAAATCTAGGAGTATTGTTCATAGCCCTGTTACATCTCTCACACAAGGTTAAGTGAGGTGGTGACTTTTAAAGACAAAAGCATATCACACATGTAATGAAAACAAAACTTACTCTCTAATTTTTTACTTGTGCTTAAAACTTGTAGGTAGTGCCAGGAAACATTCGGCATTATGCTATTTGTTTGCAATGGCAGAAAGCCATACAGCAATCTCTCAAGTATGTAGACGTAATGGGTGTGGTGTATTTCTTTTTTTGACAAAGCTCTTGACACAGACATCCCAAAGACACCCTTTTATCATCAGCATCCAGTGAAATGAAGGTATTGGATGACCTCTTAAATGTTATAGCATAATACAACCTAATTCCATCCACCCAACAACATCACCCTATGATCCGAGCCTGTGAAACCGTCTGGTGATACTCTCCATGAACCCAGTAATGTCACAAATCTCACAAAGCACTAAACCCCACTAAACACTACAGATCCAGCTGGTGGGAGCAGATGCAGATAAGATTTTAAATCTATGGTTATGTTCACACAGACAGTAAATACGGTTGTCAATCCCAAACACTAACAGGCGTGACTCTTGAGTTGTCCTTTTCTTACATCCACTTAAAGAAGCATCTTGAATTGTACGGAGCTTGCACAGGGAGGGTATTTATTATCTGAAATAGATTTTTTTTAATAACCAGTTTAACCAAGCTATTTGTATTAAAACCATAGTATATATATATATATATATATATATATATATATATATATATATACACACACTATGGGAATAATCTTATCATTCTACCAAAAACATGGTAACTATGTAACTAATGTTTTCTACCAAAAAATTAATTAAAGCATGTCAGGGGAAGCGCCGAGATTGGTGAATTTATCAACAAAGTAAAATCAAGAGATGCATTTACATATTCAAATTAGATACATTAATATTATTGGCTTAATGAACCATACTCCATCTTAACAGACTGTATATCTGGCCTTATAATACTGTTAAATGTCATGAGTGCATACATATCATGCAAGAGTGCATCCATTGCCAAATGGCTAAAAACTGAATTTAAGGTTATTGACAAGCATTGGTGAATTGCTCCAATGCCTGAAATATGAGTCATTTAGATAATATAACACTAGAGGAAAATACCTGATAAAACTTAAAATAAGTGGGCTGAATGTAGCCTGCTGCTGTTTTTAGTGGAATAAATATATATATATTTTTTACATTTAGCATAGTCTATATTATTTATTACTTACAGTACTGGGCTATGGTAAATGCCTATATACAAAATTACTGTATCTATATAAAGGGGGGCTTACTGTTTCAGATTTTTTATAACCCCTACTATATAGTAGAAAAATTTGACAAATTTCATTACTTTCCTGCAAGTGGTTCTATGGGCTGCCATAGACTCAATAGCGGAAGAAGTATAATAATAATAGGAACACTAATGAAAACAATAGGGGTTTTCGCTCCTTTGGGGCTTGACCCCTAAATACCATAATGTCACAAATTATGCAATAGTGCGGTTCTTCAGAGCAGCATATTTCAATGGTGGAGATATGCTCCTGTTTCTTTAAAGCATCTTTTAAGTATTAAATATTGTAATAATGTTTGTTAATGTTAGGCCTCATAAAATTTATTTTAAAGGGATATCTATGGTTTAGAATACTTATATGTAGGTTCTTTCTGAACTATTGACAAAACCTGTTTTTCTTGATAATGTGTGGCATGTAACAGGTAAATTACCTGGTCATTAAAATCTATCAATATGTGTGGCAAATGGGTCTTACTGGGCAGACGCAATGACATTGACGGTGATTTGTGAAATACTCAATTCATGCGCTATTTTCTATTTTGGCTACACCTTCAAAACAAGCTTAGAACAGGTAAGCCGAATTACTCACATTGGCTTACTTATTAACATGACAATGTTACCATCAGGGCACCTCTCAGGAACCTGATGATCAGGTCGTGCTTCCCTAGGGACTTATCATCCACTGTGTTGTAGTGTGCAGCTATTGCAGCCACATACAGCCGTCCCTCCAGCCTCTCCTGCAGGAAGGAAAGCACTGACCAGACTGCGCATCTCTGGGGGTCTTTGCCTCGGGAAGAACACCAACTCTGGAACAAACACCACTTTAGGGCATAAATCTGCCTTGTAGAAGTTGTCGTGAGGAGTGGTATTTAGGTTTCCCATGATGTGAGTAGCCTGCAGCGACCTCAGTCGCCGCTGACTCCAGTGGAGGAGACAGTGGGCAATTTGCGACATGCAATGTGATTGTAAGCTGCCTTGGCGGTTTATATACACTACTGTCGTTGTGTTGGTCATCAGGACCAACATATGCTTGCCCTGGATCAATGATGAAAGCCTCTGCATTGCGAGCAGTACTGCCAACATCTTGAGGTAGTTGATTTGCCAACACAGTCGTGGTCCCATCCAGGAACCTGCGGCTGCATGCCCATTGAACACGGCACCCCAGCCTAGCTTGGAAGCATTTGTCTTAAAGACGATGCACCTGGAGACTTGCTGTAGGGGAACTCCTGCCTGCAGAAAAGCAAGGTCTGTCCATTTACATTTACATTTATGCATTTAGCAGACGCTTTTATCCAAAGCAACTTACAGTGCAATTATTACAGGGACAATCTGGAACAACCTGGAGTTAAGTGCCTTGCTCAAGGACACAATGGTGGTGGCCATGGGGCTCGAACCAATGACCTTCTGATTAACAGCCCTGTGATTTAGCCACTACGCCACCAACACTCACTCCAAGGGCTGAACTAGTGGCGGCAGATCGGCGTGATGGCCACACAATGTGTGCCGCAGTGCCATGCCCATCTCGGGACTCGAGTCGGAAGCCAGTGCTGAAGCTGTGTCATATTTATCAACAGGAGTGGCGTGACCGCCGCCGAGGATGCCATATGTCCCAGGAGCCTCTAAAGTGTTTAAGTGGAACCGCTGTTCTCCACCTGAATGAGTTCAGGCAATGCAACACCGACTGCACGTGCTCGCTCATGAGGCGTGCTATCATCGAGAGATGCTCCGCAATGGGGAGAGCTTGCTCTTTTCCCTGTTGACCCAAAGCCCTAAGCGGCAGAGGTGCCTGTGCACCAGGTCCCTGTGTGCACACAGCAGGTCTCGAGAGTGAGCAAGAATTAGACAGTCATTGAGGTAGTTGAGGATATGAACAGCCACTTCCCTTAACAGGGAAAGGGCTGCCTCAGTGACTTTCGTGAAGATGTCGAAGGGTAGTACCATGTACTGATATGCCCGGCCCACGAAAGCAAACCGTAGGAAGGGTCTGTGTCGAGGTTGAACTGAGACGTGGAATTACATATCCTTCAGGTCTACTGCCGCAAACCAATCTTAATGCCGGACGCACGCTAAAATACATTTAAGCATAGGCATCTTGGCAGCAACACACAGCCTTTCTTCGGTATGATAAAATACTGTAGAACCCTTTCATCATCCTCAGGCTCTATCGCGCCCTTGCGCAGTATTGTAGCGATATCTGCATGCAGAGTGGTGGCTTTCTCACCCTTCACCGAGGTGAAGCAAACGCTGCTGAACCGGGGTGGGTGCCTGGTGAACTGAATCACGTACCCGAGTTCGATGGTCCTGGCCAGCCACCGAGACTGGTTGGAAAGCACTAGCCATGCGTCCGGGCGAGGGGCACAAAGGGGACAATCGTGTCTGATGTACCTGTGGGTGGGGCCTTGTGGCAGGGCAGAGCAGGAGACGCCACGTCGAGGAGCCTTGTTTCGTCTCGTCTCCGTATGTCCGGGGGAGTGGCATGCAAATTCCACTCGCCAATTCTCATGTGTTTGGGGCTCCCAAGAGCAACCCCTAGTGTCACTACATCGACACAACGTCGAGTGAGTGACAGAAGGAGAACATCTCGGGTTACTTGACTGTAACCCTTGTTCCCTGATAAAAGCGGAATGAGATGCTGTGCTGAGTTAGCACTTTGGGAACAACTTTAGGTGTGACCAGCTGTGAATATGTGTGCAACACGTCAATGAATACAGACCGGAATTTATAGCCTCTGCCGGTGATATCATTGGATGCACCTGTAGCAGGGCTATAAATAGATGCATCATAGGTGCATCGTCAGGTATTTTGTCTGAAGAGCAGTTCTGAGGCATCCCAGGGCGGCAATGAAGTGCAGCATCTCGTTCCACTTTTATCAGGGAACAAGGGTTACAGTCAAGTAACCCGAGACGTTCCCTTTCAAAAATCAACACTTATGATGCTGCGCTGAGTTAGCGCTTTGGGAACGAGAATACCCACGCCGCTGCACTGTGGATATCCGGACCCCTTACGATTGTGTAGTGTGCTCACGAGAGCGCGAGATGTCTCAGACATGAGCTTGTGATGTTAACTCAAGGACATAAGAGCCCGGAGTGGCATGAATATCCATAATCCATAATATATAAAATCTAATGAATGTGTGCGGAGAGGACCAGCCTGCCGCATCACAAACATGCTGCAGAGGGACTGATACCTACTGGCGAAGCTTGACCGTGCGCATCGTAGGCCAGGGCAATAGCATCCCCCACCCAATGCGACCTAGTCTGTTTGGTGGCGGCCGCCCCCTGTTGCGGCCCCCATGCCAAACTAATAGTTGCCCTGACTTACACCACTGGCTAGTGCGGTGGACATAATTCTGAAGGGCATGGACTGGACAAAGTCTGTGAAGTCTTTCCTGCTCTGGCATTGTAAACGACAGGGAGCAGAAGGCTTCAAGAGTGACCGGATGTAAAGTCGAGAATGGAACCTTAGGCAGGTAGTCAGGGTGAGGGTGTGAAATTGCTTTAGCCATTCCTGTGGCAAAATCTAAGCAGGCTGACAAAACAAACAGAGCCTTTAGATCCCCAATTCTTTTTAGAGAGGTGATTGCCATAAGAAAAACCATCTTGAGAGTCAGAAGTTTATCAGACGCTGAATCTAGAGGTTCGAATGGGGTCTCAACCAGACCCTCAAGGACTATTGCTAAGTCCCATAAAGGGGTCCTGGTCCTAGCAGGAGGCCTCAGTCGCAGAGCTCCACGAATGATGCGAGTGAGTAGAGGATGTCTCCCCAACAGCACACCGTCAATCAAGGCGTGGCAAGCCGAAATGGCGCCAACTTAGACCCTGAAAGTGGCGGGGCATGTGCTTGCTGACAATGTTTCCTGCAGAAAGTCCAGAACTGAAGCAATCTGGCAGTTAACTGGATCTGCATTATGTGCACTGCAGAAATCTGTCCTCCAACTTGGAGCATTTGGGGGTCTCTTGTTCGCGTGGCCAGTCTAATTGAAGCCTGGCCACGGCACGAGTAATCACCTCGAGTAATTCCTCTGATTTATTATCATGCCTGGAATGCTCGGAGGTGGGTAACTCAAAGTCCGCAGACTCAAGAGATTCAAGGTCCCCCTCATGAACCGAAGAGGCGCCAGAGCCTGCTTCAGGATCACAGGAAGGACCAGCTGGGTCTGGGGAGAGAGCGAGCGATAGGGACGGACCCGTCTCTTGCTGCACAACCAGATCAATACGAGAGCCCCAAGATTGAAGTGTGGGCGCCGACTCTCGGAAGTAAGCGAGACGAGCATGAAGCATTTTGACCGAGAGCAGATCGCAATGCTCGCACCCGCCCCGCCCCAACGCGAGAGCAGCATTAAATATGTATTAATGACCTCTTAAGATGTATGAAGCACAAAGGTACCTTAAGAAATATGAAAATTATCTGCAGGGTTTTAGCAAAACACATACAAATGATTCAATAAACAAACAATTAGTATCTTCTCTGAAAACTTATCTTCCATTTTTTCATTGCAAATGTCACCTGTTGGAAATTTGTATAACATGATAGTGTTGCAGTTATATTTACTGCTACAAAGAATTTTTGCTTCCCATCACCTTCTTTACTGAGCTGCCTCAATAAATGATCTGTAAATCTTTAAATGTATAAAATATTTTAAGGTTTAGAGATAAAATAGCTTTCAGATAACAGTTACTTTAAATGTTGTACTTTTCTACTGAGCTTTCTTTTCTCTTAAACATTTATGCCAAGTTAGAAGGTTTTAACGTAACATGACATTTTATCTGACTTTCTATGCACACTTTTTAACCGTGCACCCATTATTCCGACAGTTCAGTATTTTTAGCAGTGCTTAGCAATACTGTATGTGAAAGTCTGTTAACAACAACTCATTAACACATAAGAAATGTGCTCCTTAAACACTGAATGTGAGATAATGAAAGCATTGTGGGCACTGGCATTACGCTAATAATTCAGTCAGTGGATGTAAACACAAAAGCACTCTCTCAGATGTGCCACTAACGGTATGAATGACTTACCGCTGTCTTTCAATCAACCCTACAGCACAAACCCATAACCTTTGCACTACTATGACAATTCCATTTACTTGTGCGCACCAAGAAAAGAAAAGATGGGATTAAATAAACCTTTGAAGAAACCAGGGTACAAATGAGCATGTGAGAGGGCAATGGGGCTCATCACTGAAACTTGCCTACTGTTTCCATGGTATTTAAAATCACACATCTGTAATGGTGTATAACTTGACCTAAATCTGTCTGAGGGGAGCTGAGAACAACTGTCATCATTTTCCTACTTAGTGCCCTACAACAACATTGATGAAGAAAAATGCACCGATAGACGCTGTTCTTTATCGCCCCAGCACTCTAGACCCAATTCATCTGCTAATGTTTATCGAAACAGATGTGAACCACTTAAATTTCCCCATTCCTCAGTGGTGCCGCCACCATTGCTTTCTCATTCCTTGTGCATTTGCTATTTATTTCCCACAATATAAAATTCAACTGCCATCTGGTGTGACCCCACCCCATGTCCCTTATCTAAAAAGGCCCCTCATGATATCACTCATTATACTTTGAAAGCATTTACAGTGAATCACTTCCCCTTCCACTCTTAATCATCACAGAGAACAATTTGGCAAAACTCTCTTCGTCACTAATGCCTTTTCCACCAAAGTAGTGCCAGACCATGGCTTGGAAACCTCCAGAACCACCCTGTCTTTCCACCGACAATGTAACTGACTAAGATTAAGCAGTATTATACATGCAAGAGTGCTGTTATACTGAATATCAGTGTGGCTGGGATTCTGAACAAAAAAACCCCACTATTTTAAACAAGATGATATAAAGTAGCTTAACTTTGTTAAGCAATGCAGAATTTCCCCACATTTATGGCTCTGATCCACACTAGAATGGCTATTTCTCCAGAAATTAAGTGATTTGAAAACACTCTCCATGATGATAATCATTCAGCAGTGATGCTGTTAGGAAACAGTTTTTTTCATATGAAAACATATTCTTGTGGATCAGGCCTAAGTTTCAGTACTCTTGAAAAGCCACTAACCCAATCAGATTACAGGGAATAACTTTTCACAAGCTAGATTTAACATAAGTCATATGTTTTTAAAACGTATAACAAATAATCTTTATAGCAATCAATTCACATATACATGTGTAATATTTGTAAAAACATTTATTTTACGTGAGATTGGGCACCATGTTTGTAGAAAAGTAAAGACGGAGAGGCAGCAGTTTGTCACTTTAGCTAAGCAATGTATTTTGACATGTCTTCTTTTTAATCCCTCTATCAAATGAGGGACATCTAATGTAAAAGCTATACATGTGATTTTTAAAGTTTGTACATAGTAGCCACCTCTTTTACAACCATAACAAAAAAACATCAGCAATTGATTGATTCATTACACACCAGTGTTTGGCCCTCAGGCTGGTCACTAATCACATTTTGTCACTGCAATCAGTTGGTTGCATTGCTCATAAGGATTTTAAAAAATATCAGTACTCGAGGAAAAGTAGAGAAAAGTTTTCAATCAAATATAGGCAGGTTTTTATGAAAAAATATCTTCTATGAAAAATATCTTTTTATGTTTTTTAAGGGGGTCTTGCCACAGTCACAAGCCAAAGGTGACTGTGGCAAGGAACACAAAACTCCATAAGATGTTGGTCAATAGAGAACAATAACCTTGGGAGAAACAAGACTCACTGTGGGGGCCAGTTCCCTTCTGGCTAACAGCATGAATATAATCCCAATATAACTTATTTAAGTGCAGTGCAATCATGGTAAAAAGGAGTAAACTAAGTAAGTGTTAAGGGCCAGTGTTTAAACAAGTATTTTGTAAGAACTTGTGGAATAATTAATGCTTCTCAACAACTTCTCTGGTGATGTAATGTAGCTGCAGCTGCTTCCTGTTCTAAAGATGTTCTAAGGAATGTGTTATTTTGTCTCTACTCTCACGTTTCCAACGTACCTCAAATGTATGTCACCCCCATATAAGGTAAAGAACTATTTCATTGGTGAGGGTCCAGTGGAATGTGGTTTTTCTGGACCATATAACAGAATGCTGAAACAATAAACATTGAAGAGAGATTTGATAGCATTGGTTCTTTGTGTAATTTATTTCTTCCCTCAGCTGAGCCGTATCGAGACGGGGATTGCAGATCAACAAAATAAATTAAATACATTGGATGACAAAATAATCTAACAGAACTGAAAGAAGATTAATGAGTAATGTCTTTGAAGTTCTGGATCCTGGATCCTGGATTAAATGCAGAAGTTCATATAGACGCACTGTCCTTCATTAGTTGGCTGATTAAGGCTTGTTTTTAGCAATTTATTGATAGCCTATGTATTCCATTTTAAGAGTGTATTCCATCATTAGACCAAGGTGATGCAGGCCGAGAACAGAGAGGTGCTTCACAGATCAAACGGCCGGTAAATTTGGTGAGGTCTATCCTAAATCCAAAGTTTAGGCAATGGCATATGAAGTATCCCATGTTATATGGTTGGACTTGGCAACAGTTCATCCTCTGAGCTCCATCGTAATAGACTGAAGTGTAGTCTGGTTGGCACCGGCTGCATTTTGTCATAATCACTCAGAGACAGAGCAGTGGAGTCCAATACTAAGCAGGAATGGAGCTGGATCTGGCCGGTTCTGGTGACCTCGGTATAGGAGTCCCAAGGTTGAGACATGGAAACAAATAGAATAATATTAGCATAGATGCATACATTTTTGCAGAGTTATAGATCATGATCAATGTTTCAGTTTCTGGCAGACCTAACTAAAGCAGCCTAATTGTGTATTGAAGAATAAATTTGGTGTATGCCTGGCTAAATAGATGAGTCTTTTGTCTAGACTTAAACTCAGTGAGTGTGTCTGCATCCCAAACTGTCTTAACTCTTTCCCCGCCAAACACGGAATTTTCCGTGTTTTATGAAAAAACGCTTCCCCGCCAAACACGGAATTTTCCGTGTTTCCGTGTTTTAGGCCTTATACGGTAAGGAAGACCCCTCCACATGTTTTGAAAGAGTACGCAACTCTTTGATCAAAGAAACAGACTGCGATCGTCTCAAACATGAAGAAGAGGAGTATTGAGAAGCTCAAAATATCAGACATAAACATGCCTTTTTATCAGCTTTTTGTCTGAAATGTTGTTTTTTGACAAAACCGACCTCTGTTCAAGTCGCAATAAAAAAAGAACAGATGAAGATAAAATAAAATCGTTTTTTTTGCCTAAAAGCAGAGCCTCAGATCTTTATTGTGATATGTAGCATCTTCATATATTCATGGAAGAAAATGTTCTGCGGGCCATTAAAGTTTAGCGAAAATCATCAAAAACCCTGGCGGTGGCTGGCAACTTTTTTTTAAAAACGCTGGTGGGGAAAGAGTTAAGGAGAATATTCCATAATTTAGGAGCCAAATAGGAAAAGGATCTAAATTCAGCAAAAAAAGAACTTAACATGTGTCTATATTTGTATGAACATAAAAATATTAAAAAGTAACAGTCAGTATCTGGAATGGCCACCAGCTGCATTAAGTACTACAGTGCATCTCCTCCATGGGCTGCACCAGATTTGCCAGTTCTTGCTGTGAGATGTTACCCCAATCTTCCACCAAGGCACTTGCAAGATCCCGGACATTTATGGGGGGAATGGCCCTAGCCCTCACTATCTGATCCAACAGGTCCCAGACGTGCTCAATGGGACTAGGATCCGGGCTTTTCGCTGGCTATGGCAGAACACGGACATCCCTGTCTTGTAGGAAATCATGCACAGAACGAGCAGTATGGCTGGTGGCATTGTCATGCTGGAGGGTCATGTCAGGATGAGCCTGCAGGAAGAGTACCACATGAGGGAGAATTATGTCTTCGCTGTAATGCACAGCATTGAGATTGCCTGCAATGACAACAAACTAAGTCAGATGATGCTGTAACACCACCCCAGACCATGACGGACCATCCACATTCAAATTGATCCTGCTCCAGAGTACAGGCCTTGGTGTAACTCTCATTCCTTCGACTATAAACACAAGTCCAACCATCACCCCTGGTGAGACAAAACTGTAACAGTACATCCATTGAGAGACAAATTATATTTTAGCATATTTTTATAGGTTTTTGGTCCAAAAATTAGTACATCTGTTTTGCCGGAATTGAGTAGAAGGACATTTCTGGCCATCCAATCTTTGATTTCATTGATAAACTCTTCTAAATTTCTTTGAGTTCTGAAATAATATAAAGTTGTGTATTATTGACATAACAGTGGAAACTTATTCCATGATTCCTGATAATAACTCCCAGGTAAAGCATACAAGGAGAAAAGCAGAGGCCCTAAAACTGATCCCTGTGGCACTCCATTCTTAAATTTTGTTTGATTGGACAATTCTTAGTTTACACAGACAAAGTGGTAGCGGTCTGCTAAATAGGACCTAAACCATGCTAATGAAAGTCCACAAATGCCAACATAATTCTCTACCTTATTCAAGAGAATGTCCTTATCTATGGTATCGAAGGCAGCATTAAGATCTAAAAGCACTATATAATGATAAATGATAAGAGCAATTCATTAGTAACTCTGATAAGCGAAGTCTCTACTGTGTTGTGGTCCAAATCCTGACTGAAATTGTTCATATATACAATTTATCTGTAGAAATGAACTTAATTGGGATGACCCAACCTTTTCTAGTATTTTCGACATAAACAGGATATTTGTCGGTCTATAATTAGCCTGTTCTCCAGGAACAAGTTGTGGCTTCTTAATAAGCTGTTTGATAACATCCATTTTAAAGTTTCTTGGGACATGTCCTAAGGATAGCGAGGCGTTAATAATATTAAGAAGAGGTTCTGAGATTACAGGGAATACCTCTTAAGAGCTTAGTTGGTATTGGATCTAACATACATGATGTGGCTTTTGATGTTTCAATAAGTTTTATTAGCTCTTCATGACCTGTGACAGCGAAGGATTTAATTGAATGTGAGGAAAATTATGAGACACTGTTTCTGAGCTACTGTGATGGATGATTGCATAATTCCAATTTTATTTCTGATTATTTAAATTTTATCAGTAAAGAAATTCATGAAGTCATTAATATTGTCCTGCGATGGAATATCTTGTTCAGTCGAGAATTTATTCCGAACCAATTTTGCCACAGTACTGAATAAACACCTATGATTGTTGTAGTTATTTTCTATGAGTTTGCTAAAATATGCTGACATTGCCTGGTAGCTACAGACACCTTCCATACACCATAAAATACATCTAATTTAGTATTTTTCCACTTGCTCTTCCTGCCTCCTCGTTCATGTGACATGTGAGTACTGTAGTGTTTCGTCATTGGGCGATCACTGATTGCTTAGATGACATTCACCTGTGAAAGTTGTACACAAAGGACTTTAAAAGAGAGGTGTGAGGAAGTGAAGAGGGGTTCGGAGGTGGTGACTTGTGGAGAATGTCTTTGCTGTCTCTCGGGGACAATAGGTCCTCCGGAGATGAAGATAGTGAGCTAGTTAGTTGCCTCTGGGTGAGCATAGCAAGTTGGGGGGATTATTATAGTGTCACCGATTACCTCGGAATTCCACTTGATTGTCATCCACCTGCCATTGAGACTCCGAGCTGGAGAATCCTCTGACGAAAACGTTGAACGGATGATGCGAATGAACTGAATGCCCCGGCTTGTGGATTGGCATCTTCGGCTGCAAATACGGGTTGCTACTGGCACTGTCCGCACCATATGGATGGGTCTTCTTGGCCCGTGGAGAGGGAAGTGTTTTTAATTTATTCATGCATGTATGAACTGTTTTGATTGTGTAGCAGACAGCGGGGACAGGGAGGGAGATCGGGGAACGAAGACTGGAGAAACACGCCCTACTTGTAGTCACTGTGTTCTGGGCAGGCTGTATGTTACGTTGACTATAAAACACTGCGTGATGGTTAAGCGTGAAACTCTCTGTGTGTAGATGGAGTGATGTGTTGCAGGTTTCCCAGTGTCTCTCTTCCCCTTTCTTCATATCTGTACCTGTGATACTGAGTTTTAGCTTATGTATTTGAAATAAAGTGTAAACCCCTTTAAATTAAACCGGCTGGCTGTTGCGAGTTTTTGGACCACCGTAGGACTGTTCAAGAGATTTACAGTACCATTGAGCTTACATTATCCCTCTCATGAGTGCGTGTCACAGAGATTATTAGAAGCAAAAATTTTTTGTTAAAAAGTATATAAGTGTTGTTTTGTTTCTAAAAATAATCAATCGTTTGATTTCAGAAGAACTTTATTAGTCGAATGGAGTCATGTGGATTATTTTGATGCACCCTAAATATGCATTTTGAAGTACATTCACTTGCATTGTTTAAAAGAAGGGGCCTGAAATGAAATCCTAAAAGTCTTAAATTATGGTTTGATGAAGAAAAAAACTCGATACATCCTGGATGGCCTGAGGGTGAGTAAATTATAAGCAAATTTTCATTTTTGGGTGAACTATTCCTTTAAGATTAATACATGTTGTATAAGTATTTTCCAATGTTAGTTAATGTTAACTAATGTTAAAAAATTGAACCTTATTCTAAAGTAAAGTTTGGGTACAGGAATCCCAAACAGGTAACGTTCTCCATCCATGGAAATATAGTATCAACTCATTATGCTCCTTGACACAAGTTGTGTTTGTATTAATCCATTTTGGGGAGTGATTTTGGGAGTGGACATCTGGTCTGCTAGCTGACAATAACGTGTGTGTCAACACATCAGCTTTGCAGAGTTTGCCATTTCTGAAAAACACATACTGGCAAGTCAGACACCCTCAGCCAAGCTTCATTCAGGAGTTCGCTTGTCCACCTAGCCCCTGGAAGTGGTAAACAGATTGTTTAGGGTAAACATATTAGGCTTGCGGTTTGTAAAGGAGGGGTTCCTTCTTGAGGAGCTTGAGCATACGGCTCAGCTCGTGCTCGAAGGATGCCGGAACAGTGGTCATGGGAGTGATGTAGGGAGCTGCTTATACAGTATGTGCTTGCATTATGATTGAAAAGACTAAATTGACAAGTTCCTCCCAAACCTTTCATTAGAACTAAATTTAATCAGTACCTTTAATCTGTTGTCTGAACTCTTCTACCTCAGAATTACAAACACCCTCAGCTCCAATATCTCTCTCTTTTGATTTTCAAAAACACAGAACCGCTGCTGTTATTTGTGCAAACAAATCTTTACAAAAATCAAGTACTTCATAAATTAACACTCCTGGCTATGACATTTAAAGTGTAAATCATTGCCATGTTTAAAATGAAGTCTGTGATTTACGACAATGCCATGTGTACCACTCATTCTTAAAATAGCATTCAGTATACTCAACTCAACTCTCAACTCAATTTTATTTATAGAGCACTTTCAAAAACCACACTGGGTACCAAAGTGCTGTACATGGAGTTACAGAAAATAAATAAAATCACATACATATAGCTTAAGAATGCAACAAGCATTTAAAACCAATAAAAACAGGATAAGATTAAATTGACCTAGTACAGTTTATAATGCAGTTAATTAAAAGCTAGGGAAAATAAATACGTTTTTAAGGCCCCCTGGAAAGAGAATAGAGACGAGATGATTTTATGACAAATGGAAGCTCATTCCAAAGTCTAGGGGCTGTCACTGCAAACGCTCTATCACCTTGAGTTTTTAGGCGAGATTGAGGGATTGACAGACACAGCTGATCACCACAGCAGAGAGACCTTGAGGTTGAAGCAAGCTTATTAAAGCAGAGATGTACTCTGGTGCAAGACCATGAAGAGCCTTAAATACATACAGCAACACTTTGTACTTGATTCTGTATTGGATCGGTAACCAATGTAGGGAAATCTATACTGGGGTAATATGCTCTCTTTTCCTTGTTCCAGTTAAAAGCCTAGCAGCTGAATTCTGGACGAGCTGCAGGCAAGAGAGAGAGGCCTGACTCACACCCAGATACAAAGCATTACAATAGTCCAATCGAGAAGACACAAAGGCATGCACCTTATCCAAATCATCAAAAGAAAGGATGGACTTCAACTGGAATTTTTTTTTTTTTAACAACAACATTTATTTGTCGATCAAACTTGAGTTCAGAGTCAAACATAACAACCAGGTTTTTTACATAGGGAAGTTTTTTTCCCAGGAAGCAGTGATGCATTTATGCAGCCATGCATTTATGCAGAGACTCAAAAGAGGGGTGCTTCCCATGTTTAATAGGAAAGTAAAGTTGAGAGTAATCAGTATACAGATGGTAGTGTAAGCCATGCTTATCAAAGATCTTTCCTAATGGAAGCATGTAGAGGGAGAATAAAACGGGACCCACGATGGAGCCCTGAGGGACCCCACATGTTAAAGGAACAACTGATGAAGAACAGTTCTCTAAACAGACTGAAATTGTTCTAGCCTTCAGATATGTAGAGACCCAATCCAAGGTTAACCCCTGAAGACCAACCTGGTCTCTTAGGCGATCAATAAGGATGTAATGATCGACTGTATTGAAAGCGGCACTAAGATCCAGCAGCAGAATAACAGGACTACCAGAATCCACACCTAATACAGGTGAAACTCAAAAAATTAGAATATCGTGCAAAAGTTCATTAATTTCAGTAATTCAACTTAAAAGGTGAAACTAATATATTATATAGACTCATTACAAGCAAAGTAAGATATTTCAAGCCTTTATTTGATATAATTTTGATGATTATGGCTTACAGCTTATGAAAACCCCAAATTCAGAATCTCAGAAAATTAGAATATTGTGAAAAGGTTCAGTATTGTAGGCTCAAAGTGTCACACTCTAATCAGCTAAACACCTGCAAAGGGTTCCTGAGCCTTTAAATGGTCTCTCAGTCTGATCAGTTGAATTCACAATCATGGGGAAGACTGCTGACCTGACAGTTGTGCAGAAAACCATTATTGACACCCTCCACAAGGAGGGAAAGCCTCAAAAGGTAATTGCAAAAGAAGTTGGATGTTCTCAAAGTGCTGTATCAAAGCACATTAATAGAAAGTTAAGTGGAAGGGAAAAGTGTGGAAGAAAAAGGTGCACAAGCAGCAGGGATGACCGTAGCCTGGAGAGGATTGTCAGGAAAAGGCCATTCAAATGTGTGGGGAGCTTCACAAGGAGTGGACTGAGGCTGGAGTTACTGCATCAAGAGCCACCACACACAGACGGGTCCTGGACATGGGCTTCAAATGTCAAACGTCTTACCTGGGCTAAAGAAAAAAGAACTGGTCTGTTGCTCAGTGGTCCAAAGTCCTCTTTTCTGATGAGAGCAAATTTTGCATCTCATTTGGAAACCAAGGTCCCAGAGTCTGGAGGAAGAATGGAGAGGCACACAATCCAAGATGCTTGAAGTCCAGTGTGACGTTTCCACAGTCTGTGTTGGTTTGGGGAGCCATGTCATCGGCTGGTGTTGGTCCACTGTGCTTTATTAAGTCCAGAGTCAACGCAGCCGTCTACCGGGACATTTTAGAGCACTTCATGCTTCCTTCAGCAGACAAGCTTTATGGAGATGCTGACTTCATTTTCCAGCAGGACTTGGCACCTGCCCACACTGCCAAAAGTACCAAAACCTGGTTCAATGACAAAGGTATTACTGTGCTTGATTGGCCAGCAAACTCGCCTGACCTGAACCCCATAGAGAATCTATGGGGCATTGCCAAGAGAAAGATGAGAGACATGAGACCAAACAATGCAGAAGAGCTGAAGGCCGCTATTGAAGCATCTTGGTCTTCCATAACACCTCAGCAGTGCCACAGGCTGATAGCATCCATGCCACGCCGCATTGAGGCAGAAATTAATGCAAAAGGGGCCCAAACCAAGAACTGAGTACATATGCATGATTATACTTTTCAGAGGGCCGACATTTCTGTATTTAAAATCCTTTTTTTTATTGATTTCATGTAATATTCTAATTTTCTGAGATTCTGAATTTGGGGTTTTCATAAGCTGTTGTAAGCCATAATCATCAAAATTATATCAAATAAAGGCTTGAAATATCTTACTTTGCTTGTAATGAGTCTATATAATATGTTAGTTTCACCTTTTAAGTTGAATTACTGAAATTAATGAACTTTTGCACGATATTCTAATTTTTCGAGTTTCACCTGTAAAATATAATTTAAAACTCTCAACAGAGTTGACTCTGTACTATGACCAGCTCTGAAACCTGACTGAAATATATCGAGCAAATTATTGATAGCTAAAAAAATCATTTAATTGTGCAAGCACCGTCTTCTCGAATATTTTTGACATAAAGGATCATTTTCACGTAGGTCAAAAGCTGTTCATATCAGACGAATCGTGGTTTGCTTAAGAAGACGCTGAATAACAACAGCATGCTTGAAGCAGCTGGGAACAATACCAGTGGTCAGGCTACAGTTGACAATCGATAACATGCTTGGAACAATTGTGTCCACCACCTCCTTAAACAAAGTGAATGGAATAACATCACACGTAGAACCAGTAGGCTTCATATGTGCAATTATATGTTTGAGTTGAGACAGGGACACGGGTACAAAACAGGTCAACAGATTTTGTGGAACTGTATAAGTAACAGGATCATTGCTAGCAGGTTAGATCCGTGAACGTATACCAGCAATTTTAACAGTAACATTTTTTAAAAACTGCTCACATGTGTCCACCGAAGGGGAGATGGGAGTAAGGGCAACTGGATGAAGAAATTATGTAATGGTAGAAACAAGAACTTGAGCATTATGACAGATCTTTGAACTGATATTAGAAAAATAGCTTGATCTGGCTAATTAAACTGCTCTTTGAAATGTAATCAAACAGTCTCTCAAAATTTCATAGGACACTTGCAATTTATCTTTAAGTCATTTTCGCTCAGCCTTCCTGCACACCTGCCTAAGTGCACGGGTATTACTATTCAGCCAAGGCTCAGCCTTGACTTTTTTCTTCCTAAGGTTTAACGGAGCCATAGTGTTTAAGATGCCAGGACATGACAAGTTGAACTTTGAGACCAACTCCTCAGGCCCCATACCACAAAATGGAGACTCAAGCAGTGATTTCAGTGGAGAAAAATTAAAAGCAGCTGAAAAACTACTAGCTGTAGAAGGAGTGATAAAATGAGATGTGACAGCAACAAGGCTATCTTTAGCTTGATCATTGCATGAGAAACGTCTAGGTTACGAATGTAACCTCCGTTCACCGATGGAGGGAACGAGACGTTGTGTCAGAGAAGCAACACTAGGGGTCTCTCTTGAGCACTGAATATACCTGAAAAAAGGTCAATGAGAAATTGGCAGCTACTATTTGCATACCCCGCCCCCGGACATACGGGTACAAAGGCGAGGCAATGTAGAGTTCATTCAGGAAATGGTCCGGCCACTACAGCGGCTCAGCTCAGCGACGTGGCCGGGAAGGACACAACGTCTCGTTCCCTCCATCGGGGAACGGAGGTTACATTCATAACCTAGACGTTCCCCTTCTGTCGCTCTCCACGGTCCAATTTAAATTACGCCATGCGCTGAGCCGTGTACGTGGTCTGACACAGGAGCGGGCAGGTGTTTTTCACGTGCCAGACGACCAGCTGTATCAGACTACACGTACCCTTCCCCAATGCCCCACAAAAGTCATCGGAATCATTTTGGTTACCCTGACAGGGGAACAAGGCGACGCTTGCCAACCTTGGAATAGGCCAAGCCTGGCTGGGCCTCTTTTCTCTTTATGCTTCTCGCATAGAGCAATAGACAGCCGGGGCTCTTACACGCACTGAGGGAAGGGGGTCTTACCCAATTTCCTATTCTTTCAGGGGGAAAAGACCCTGCGGAGACCACCCCTACCCAGCTGGGGAGGTAAGGTGGTGAATACATCATATGTGTTTTTAGGCGACACGTGGAAGTGGCGCGGTGGTAGATCCAGCCTCAGCGAGGGGGCGAAGGGCAGCCGAAACTTACCCAAGGAAAACACGGGTCCGCTCGTAAGGGGACCGTATCGCGGAAAATACACACAGGGGGAGTCCGCGTAGGAGTCCTCACCCTGTGGAGCACCTATTCCAGTACAGGGTAGATTTGAGTACCCGCAGTGGATTGGGTCGGCAAGTTCCTCGGCTGAACTGCGGATCCATGAGGGCTAGGGAGGAATCGACCAGGGATTCGAGTTGAGTGGAATCTCTTGGGTAAAAAGACGCAAAGTTTTACCTCAAGTGAGGGAAAGGGCGCTATATGCAAGCGATTTACCCGGCCAGCCCATCAGCGTGTTACTGAGTTCTACTGGCTCGGACCTGAGAAAACATGGGATGAAACTGACTCAACCCTGAGATTGTAGTATCTCATAAAGGTGTTGGGTGTAGCCCAACCCGCTGCTCTACAAATGTCTGCCAGGGAGGTACCCCTGGCCAGTGCCCACGAGGACGCAACTCTCCTTGTCCAGTGAGTTCGGACCCGCAAGGGGGGGGGGGGGGCACGGCCTGAGTGTGATAAGCCAATGAAATGGCATCTACTACCCAGTGGGAAAGCCTCTGTTTGGAGACAGCGTTTCCTTTCCGCTGTCCCCCAAAGCATAGCTGCTCAGAGTGTCTAAAACTCTGTGTGCGGTCCAGATAGGTATGCCAAAGCACATACCGGACACAACAACGACGGGGATGGGTCTGTCTCCTCCCCAGGCAGCGCTTGCAGGTTCACTACCTGGTCTCTAAAGGGCGTAGTAGGAACCTTGGGCACGTAGCCCGGTCGCGGTCTTAGGATCACATGAGTGTCTGCCGGACCGAACTCCAGGCAAGTGTCACTGACAGAGAACGCTTGCAGGTCCCCGACCCTCTTTATGGAGGTGAGTGCGATCAGCAGGTCAGTCTTAAGAGAGAGGGCCCTGAGTCCAACTGATTCTAGCGGCTCAAAGGGAGGTCTCTGGAGGCCCGTGAGGACTACCGAGAGGTCCCAGGAGGGGAACAGGCTTGGCTGGGAGGGATTTAACCTCCGGGTGCCTCTTAGGAACCTGATGATTAAGTCGTGCTTAACAAGGGACTTGCCGTCTACTGCGTCGTGGTGGGCCGCAATAGCAGTAACATACACCTTCAAGGTGGATGGGGAGGCGGGTGGTTCGCGGGGATTTACCCGGAGAACACAGCCCGTCATTGTCCCCAAATCGACCTCCATCGCCCGTGGCGCCTGCCTCAAACCCGTGGGAAGGAGGCGAGGTGCGGGGGGCGGCTGAAGTGGCTTTCTCTCATGACAAAAGAAAGCCTACGACCGCAATGCTGTTATGGCTATGTTCTCGCCCTGAAAACATAGACCATTCATAAAAACGCTGCCTGCGTGTAATCGCAGCCCAGGTACGCCAGGCAGCTTTTATGACCGTCGGAGGTGGGGAGAAATCAACCGCATCCAGAAACTACACAGAGGCGGAAACACGTCTTTAAAAAGACGCGTCCTGAAAAGGACGTTCAACGCCGCTGTGTATTGCTCTTTTAGAGAGAATTACTCTTTTAAACAACTCTCTTAGTGTTTGGGTTTCTGCACTGTCAAAATGCCCAGGGGCGATTGCACTGCCGTGCAAGAACGAGAAATCGCCGCTGTATTGCTCCATCAATCCAACAGCATGCAGAGCGTCAGAGGAATACTGGAACTGGTGTGATCTCACGCGAACAGCATGCACAACCATCGGCTCCGAAGACAATTTCTGAATGAACTCTAGTCAAGTCAAGTCAATTTTATTTGTATAGCGCCTTTCACAACACACATCTTTTCAAAGCAGCTTTACAGAATATCAGCATTAACAGACGAGAAAACTGTAATGTCTATAAAGTCGATTAATCATCATTGTGTAATTTAGATAAAATACGATTTTTAATAGTGTTTAAAAATAATTAAATGATAATTGTAATAATAATACCAGTGAGCAAGCTGTAGGCGACTGTGGCAAGGAACACAAAACTCCATAAGATGTAGATTAATGGAGAAAAATAACCTTGGGAGAAACCAGACTCACTGTGGGGGCCAGTACCCCTCTGGCTAACATTATGAATGTAATGTAAATATTAATTATGTATAGGTAAAATCATGGTTTAAAATTATTAAACTAAGTTTTAAGGGTCAGTGATTAAACATCGATTGTGTTTGAACTGTAAGATTAATAACCAAAGTCTTTGAAGTCCATCTAGATTAATTGCAGAAGTTGACATAGATGCAATTGTCCTTGTTAATTGGCTGATGAAGGCTGTTGTTGGCAATAGTTAGTCTAAGCATTTCATTTAAAGATCGTAGTCCATAAATAGACCGAGGTGATGCAGGTTGGAGGTTAAAGTGATGTTTGGCTGGCACCGGCTGCATTTAGTCATCATCATTCTGCGACATGTAGCAGTGGAGTCCAACATGAAGCAGGAATGGTGCTGAATCCAGCCGGTTCTGGTGACCTCAGGATAGGAGTCCCGAGGTTGAGACAGGGAAACAAATAAAAAGATGTAAGCGTAGATGCCATTTAATTTATTGCAGAGTTAGAGATCATACTCAATGTTTCTGGTTCCGGCAGACCCAACTAAAGCAGCCTAATTGTGGGTTGGAGGATAAATTAGGTGTATGCCTGGCTAAATAGATGAGTCTTTAGTCTAGACTTAAACTGAGAGTGTGTGTCTGCATCTCGAACAGTGTTTGGGAGACCATTCCATAGTTTAGGAGCCAAATATGAAAAGGATCTTCCTCCTTTAGTGGATTTTGATATTCTAGGAACTATTAATAGACCAGAATTTTGCGATCTTAATGAACGTGTTGAAATATAGCGTGGTAGAAGATCACTTAAGTACTGCGGAGCTAGACCTTTCAAAGCTTTGTATGTAGTTAACAGAATTTTAAAATCAATATAGAATTTAACAGGTAGCCAATGTAACGATGATAAAATGGGGCTAATATGATCATATTTCTTGGTTCTCGTCAGCACTCTGGCTGCTGCATTTTGAACCAATTGAAGTTTATTTATTGATCTTGCTGGACATCCTCCCAGTAATGCATTACAATAATCTAGTCTTGAGGTCATGAACGCATGAATTAGTTTATCGGCATCAGCAACCGAGAGCATATGCCTTAATTTAGCAATATTTCTTAGGTGGAAGAATGCTGTTCTTCAAACATTTGTAATTTGATTTTCAAAGGACAGATTGGTATCAAATAAAACACCTAAGTTCTTCGCTGTTGAAGATGATGTAACAGTACATCCATCTAGAGTCAAATTATATTTTAGTGGCTTATTTTTAGAGTTTTTTGGTCCAATAATTAGAACCTCTGTTTTGTCAGAATTGAGTAGAAGGAAATTTCTGGCCATCCAATCATTTATTTCATTGATACACTCTGCTAATTTTGAGAATTGTGAAATCTCATCAGGTTTTGAAGAAAGTTGTGTATCGTCAGCATAGCAGTGGAAACTTATTCCACGATTCCTGATAATATCTCCCAGGGGAAGCATATACATGGAGAAAAGCAGAGGCCCTAAAACTGATCCCTGTGGTACTCCATATTTTACTTTTGTTTGGTTTGACAATTCCTCATTTACATAGACAAAGTGGTAGCGGTCTGCTAAATATGACCTAAACCATGCTAATGCCACTCCACAAATTCCAACATAATTCTCCAGCCTATTCAAGAGAATGTTGTGATCTATCATGTAGAATGCAGCTGTGAGGGACCGAGAAGTCAGGAACAAGGAACACCAGCTTTGTAATGAAAAAATGGGGTTTATTTGAACCCAAAAAGAAAAGACAACTTTACAACTCATAAACTTCTTACAACAAAAATAAATAAAATAAACAAACAGAAAATGAAATCAGGAAACAATTAAACAATCAACCAAACAAACTAAAGCTGACCTCTGAAATGAACAAAGCAACAGCTTATAAAGGAAAGGATGGGCCCATTACAAATTAAGAGGGAAAACAATTTAACTACTCGTTCAACATACAACCTTACATAAATCAAAATCAGGACAAAAATAGAAATATATAGTAAATAATATTAAGCAAGCAAAATGCAGTCAAATACCACAAACGTACAACTAAAGAAATCAATTAATAAAAGATATTAACATTCCTTCCTCCCCCGGACCACTCCCAGCAATGGTATGTCCGGGCGGAACCAATAACCCTTAAATCTCCGTTCCTGCCCGGACTCTAATTCTCGTCGTGCCAGGATACGGCCGTCGCTTTCCCCACGCCAGGATACGGCTGCAGTGGACCATGCCTGAAGGTCACCGGTAAACTTAAACTCAAAATAGAGACAAATATAAGTGACAGATACAATGTAACTAATTTGCGTGCACTTCAAATCAGTAACAAAGTAAATAAAAATGTGTTGTAAATGTAAACTTAACAATAAAGAATTAATGGATGTTGTTTGTTCCGTGTAGTTATTGTCCCATTATACTAAACAAATAAATGTGAATGACAAAATAAGGAAAGAAACTTAAGGATTCTTAAATGAATAAATTAATGTCTGTGTAAATGAATGTGTGTGCGTGGGAGCGATGACACAACATTACCGCTCTTGTGCGGACTCCACCTGGGCCGTCACAGCAGCACTAAGATCTAAAAGCACTAAAAGAGAAATGCAGCCGCGATCAGATGATAAGAGCAAGTCATTTGTATCTCTGATAAGTGCAGTCTTTGTACTGTGATGAGGCCTAAATCCTGATTGAAATTCTTCATATATACTATTTCTCTGTAGAAATGAACATATTTGGGAGGATACTACCTTTTGTAGTATTTTTGACATAAACGGGAGATTTGAAATCGGTCTATAATTAGCAAGTTCTCCAGGATCAAGTTGTGGCTTCTTAATTAGCGGTTTGATAATTGCCATTTTAAAGTTTCTTGGGACATGTCCTAAGCATAGCGAGGAGTTAATGATATTAAAAAGAGGTTCTGATATTACAGGAGATACCTCTTTTAAGAGCTTAGTTGGTATAGGATCTAACAAACAAGTTGTGGCTTTTGATGTTTCGATAAGTTTTGTTAGCTCTTCATGACCTATGATAGCGAAGGATTGAAGTTGCACATGAGGGAAATTATTCAACACAGCTTTCTGAGGTGCTATGACAGATGATTGCATAATTCCAATTTTATTTCTGATTATTTCAATTTTATCTGTAAAGAAATTCATGAAGTCATTACTCTTGAGCTGTGACGTAATATCTGGTTCGGTTGAGGCTTTATTCCTAACCAATTTAGCCACAGTACTGAATAAACATCTAGGATTGTTGTGGTTATTTTCTATGAGTTTACTAAAATATGCTGACCTGGCAGCTTTGAGTGCGTGTTTATAGCTACAGACACTATCCTTCCATGCACCCTGAAATACTTCTAATTTTGTATTTTTCCACATGCGCTCCATTTTCTGAGCTGCTCTCTTGAGAGCATGAGTGTGATCATTGTACCATGGTGCAGGGCTTATTTCTATAATTTTCTTTAATCGAAGTGGGGCGACAACATCAAGGGTACTAGAGAAGACTGCATTTAAATTTTTTGTTATTTCATCAAGTTCTACTGGGCTTTGGGGTGTATTGCGTATATGAGATAGATCTGGAAGAGTAGTAGTGAAGCTATCTTTAGTGGTCGAAAGAATAGTTCTACCTGAACGATAGCGTGGTGTAGATTGAGTAACAATAGCTGATTGCAGCATGCAAGAGACGAGGTAATGATCCGAGATGTCATTGCTCTGCTGCAGAATTTCTATATTATCAACATCAACTCCATATGAAGGAATTAAATCTAGCATATGATTATGGCGATGAGTTGGTCCTGTTACATTTTGTCTGACTCCAAGAGTGTTGAGAATATCGATAAATGCTAATCCCAATGTATCATTTTCATTATCTATGTGAATGTTGAAGTCACCAACAATTAAGGCTCTATCTACAGTAACTACAAGATCTGATAAAAAAATTTGCAAATTCACTAAGGAAATCTGAATAAGGCCCGGGTGATCTATACACTGTAGCAAGGGTAAAGGACGACAGAGGTTTTTTATTTATATTTGATGGTGTCACATTAAGCATTATTAGTTCAAAAGACTTACATTTATATCCTGTCCTCTGAGTAACACCAAAAACTTCACTGTAAATTGTAGCAACACCTCCTCCTCGACCTTCAGATGAGGCTCATGTTTATAACAATAACCTGGGGGAGTAGATTCATTTAAACTAATATATTCATCCGGTTTAAGCCAGGTTTCAGTCAAACAGAGTGCATTCAATCTATGATCTGTAATCATTTCATTGACAATTAGTGCTTTGGTAGAAAGAGATCTAATGTTTAGTAGCCCTCTTTTATATGATGTGTATTTTTAATTTGTTTGTTTTGTTCAAGTTTGACCTTAATCAAATTTTTTATAAATGATTTAGTGAGGGTATTGTGTTTCGTAGTTCGTGGAACACACACAGTCTCTATGAGATATCTAGGTGATACTGTCTCTATGTGACCTGTGTGACGTCTCAAGGCAGCTAGCAGACGTTCGGATTAACCAGTTTGTCTGCTTCCTGACCTGGGCCCAACTCTAGTATTTGCCTCGCCTTTGTACCCGTATGTCCGGGGGCGGGGTATGCAAATACTAGCTGCCAACTTCTCATTGGCCTTTTTTCATGGATCAGAGGTATATTCTGTGCTCGAGAGACCCCTAGTGTCGCTTCTCCGACACAACGTGGAGAGAGCGACAGAAGGGGAATTAGGGTTAAAAATAACAGTCTTGTTATCTGAGAACACAGTGTCAGCAATTTGCACATTGCTGATAGAAAAACCAAGAGATAAAACCAGATCAAGGGTATGACCACATATATGTGTAGGGCCAGCATAACTCTGGAATAAACCAAAAGAATTTAATAAATTAACAAACTCTTTGACCAGTGTCTCGAAAGACAACTATTATTAAAATCCCCCAAATTTAAAATGTTATCTGAGCAAGGAATAATAGCAGATAAAAAATGAGAACTCATTTATAAAATCTTTGTGACATGATGGTGGTCTGTAGATGAGGGCACATAACACATATTTAAATGAGTTCAGCATAATCAACTGAGCTTCAAATGTAAAAAAACGTCTCAGTGGACAGAAGCCTGCATTTTAACTTGTTTTTAAAAATAACTGCAAGGCTCCCACCCCTACCGACAGCCCTAGTGAGCTAAAGTAACTACAGTCAAAAAAATCAACAAATAAAAAATCAAATTCATGCGAGAAAAAGATCGTTCAGAATAAAGGTTTTGTTAGAGAGATCTTGCATTGATCAAAGCAATTGTCACTGAGATATAGTCAGACAAAAGATGAGAAGTACCATATGTATTTCCCGACCAACCGCTACCCAGGGAACGTAGATTGTTTAAGTTAGCACCACGGTCTTCATGCCGCCACCTCGAAACCACGGTCCGGTGATGGTCGCCACCCTGATCCAGATGAAATTGGAAATACAGGCACCAAGTATAAACCCCTCAGAGTCAGCAGCACTTCAACACCATCCTGCACTGAGGCCACAGATCAGAAGAAAGTAATCCTTTGCAACTTCTTCGACCTCACTAATCGTCCAGCCCGCTTTTGACGCTTCCTTCGGCATTTCCTCTGCAAGCACAAACACCCAGGCAGGTGGCAGACTTGCGTCAGCGTGACTGGCGCAGCATGGGAAGGGAACCACCCTGTTGACACTTGGATCGCGTATCAAACAGTCAGTTACCTTCGTTCGAAAATTTAAAAGAGCCAAGTGATCATAGACTAGAACATAGCAAATCGTGCAAGAAATAAAGCCAATGATAAAGATAGAAACTAGAGCTAACATATATTAGAAGGATAAGTCACATTGGCCATGACTTTTTTTGCCTAAATCATCTACTCATGATATTTGGTTCAGTGTTTTGTGTTTTCTGAAAAACCTGAAAAAATTAAATAGGACATTATTTTAGGAGAATGATGATATGCATATTGCAAAGGCTTGCAATAACAAATTTCTTAAAAGTCTCCAGAATTCCTTATTTGTTTCCCCATCGTTGTTTTAACATTAACAGATTAGGCAATTATATGAGAGATAACACATTTCATTGAGTTGTCATGTTTTTTTTCATGCTTTAGGTTTGAGAGAGAGAGTTGTGTAGCCTACCACTCCATTTGAATGGGCCACTACCATGACTTGTCACACAGCAAGAGAACAAAACAAAATATACTGCTTGAATTTCATGATAAAATTGATCATTTGAAAGCTGAAACTAAAATTGTATTTCTCCAAAGACTGTTTGCAACTCAAATGATGGAGCTTGTCCAAGTTATGGATATGGAGATAATTGTAAAACCATACAGTATAATTGCAGTCTGTATGTAATTTGGAACAAAAGACAACCATTTTTTCCTTAATAAACTTCAGTATATTTTGTCGCTGGTGTTTCCAATGTTCTGTGTGCTCCGATGACATAAACATAGCATATAATACACATTTTATGACATAAAACAACTTTTGTTTATCCCTAGTAGTTTGTGCTGCTTAACATTCATACTGTAAATTGTCACCGTTTCTCTTTTTTGTTTCATGTAAACAGAATAGCCGAACATGATTGAGGACTGGGGCATTCAAGGCCAAAATGACAAAAAAACACTATAAAAGTATCATAAAAGTGACCAATACGATGTTTGCGCTATATTTAAAATCTTCTGAGGCCATATAGATTGTGTGATGAAAGGTAAGGAATGTTAATATGAATTCACTGGTAATCTTCCCCTTCAGTAAGCTGTTAACTGCTGCAACTGGATTATTGAGTCAGTGAGTTGTACTTGAGAACCAAATCAGTCCCATTTGTGAACAAATCATTCAGACCATTGGCAAAATACAATTTAAAAGAGTGAACTTCCATGAGCAATTCTAAGAGAGCTAGGGAGGATATGAAGATGTAATTTATTAATGACTTATATTTAGGTCTGTTCTCACACAAAGCTATTGTATGGCTTCAGATAAATTGGAATATACAGCATAAGTTTTACGCTACTTTTTCTTGTTATTGTCTTTGGAGCTGTTGAAAAATCCTAGTCCTCATTCATTTTGCTATACAAACATGCATCCTGTGTTCTACTGAAGAAAATTATACAAGTTTATAATGCATAAGGGTGTATACATAATGTCATATTTTGGGTGAACTATTCCTTTAGCAGCGTGACCCCTACCTTCCATTTTGGCTTCTTATTCCTCTCATCTCCACTTTTACACATCCACCTTATTCCTCTCATCTCTACTTTATTCTGCTTAAAGTTCTCTGTGCTTTCATGTCACATGAGGACACTATATTTAACCCTGTAAAGCCTGACATATGAAATATTTGTCATACAATTCTTATTACATTAATTCTTATACATTTAAAATGTTTTTAGTACCATTAGAAAAGTTATAAAAATAAATCTTATTTTTTATTCTATTTTTATGTATTATTATTATTATTATGATGTTTTATGTCATAATTGATACATTTGACTTTAAAATATCACTCTCATCCTAAGGCCCAGCAATTCATTTTTGTGTTGGACATTTCTTATTTAAGTTTTTCTCAACCCATACATGCTTCTCATACATGTAAATATTGGAGTATTATCAGAGGACTCCCAGGGCTTTTCAAAGATACCAAATGTTTGGTCATGAAAATATTCCTCTCCTTGGTCTATAAATATGTATTGAAAAGTATCACAGTTCAATTCAACATCAACTATAATATGAATAAAATATTTTTTTCAATAATTTTATTTTATCATATGTATTTTATGTACCAAACACTATATTGGCATTTAAAAAAGGGGAATTGTAAAACTGTATTCCCTGGGTCTCAGGAATGTATGGTAAGATGACAACATAATAGCTTGTAATGTAAAATAATGAGATCTTTATAATGACAAGCAGGCTGCATATATGAAACTAAACAGAACTATTAGTTCACACTTTAAATATATATTATATGTCCGAATTTTCAAAGCCCTTTGATTAGTTTATATATATATATATATATCAGTGGGGATTTCTTTAAGACTGCAAGGGAAGCTCAGCTTCCCCTATAATGTCAAAAAAATAATGGTCAAATATGTACTATTGTGTAAACAATTTATTGACTAAAAATGCGTTAGAACACGCTCATCTCAAGACGCAGTTCGCTTCAGAATCAGCTACATTACATATAGCAGGTCGGCTGACTCGATTTACTTCTCATACATTCCCGTGAAGGCCAGTGCATTTCCTGTTGAAGCCGAAGGCCCATTGACTTCAATGTGGCTGCTCTGAACAGTTTTTTTCAGTGCTCCAAAATAGACGGTCATTGGATAAATGCTGCGATTATGTCCTCGCCCACGGACGCTCAGCGCCTCTGGGGGTGAATGAGGAGTGGGCTGGCCCGACTCCGGCTTCACGTGATGATTGGAGGATCTGTCGAAAGACTGCATCTCCTTTTGATTGACAGCTTAATCTGTACTATAAGAAGTCACTGAAGCTATTTCACGCTCAGTCCCATCATGGATTTCTCAAGTGTAGTCGAAAGACAAACTGCTGCAACCTATTTCTTTATATTTGTTTGGCTTAAATTGCTAGTCAATTTGCATAATACATTTCACACAATTATACACCACATTCCTTGTTTCAGTTTTACCAAGTTTAATATATTTTGTTTTAGAGCGCTCGCTCGTTCGCTCGCTCGCTCGTTCATTCATTCATTCATACAGTAGGCTAGGCTAGCGCCATGACGGGTGAAACTGCGCATCGATGGCAGACGGTGCTAATATTGTCGACCTGATTTTGGCGAAGCCATTTGAAAGTCTTCCTTACGAGGAAAAAATTAGAATTAAACAGCAGGGCAGATCAACACCTAAGATTGATTTAGTGCAAAAAATAGGGTAAATAAGTTTATAATGTAGGCCTAAAATGAGCTTCCCTCTTTGAAAGACCAGCAGTCGCCACTGATATATATATATATATATATATATATATATATATATATTAGTGGAAATGAATGGAATGTAGTGGTGATTGATAGATATACATCAAAAGCCTGTTGTATCATATTTGATACATGAAATTTCAATATGCTTTTTCAAAAAAATAATATACACAATTTTAATGAAGCATAAGTTGCTTGTATTCAACAAATAATAATTTTTAAATATTAGTAACACTGTAATCATTACTGTCACGTTTACTTTATTAAAATATGCTGTCATTTATCCCAACATATTTTTCAAGCAAGTCAGCCGCCATTTTAAACAGATCAATATAAACATTGAAACCACTTTTTTTTTTTTTTTTTTTTTAATAACCACTAGATGGTGCCATAAACATGTGAAACTTACCATATGTTGTTTTTTGCTTTTCAGCTTGAATACAGAGTGAAACAGGAGCCATCAAATGTTATGTATTATATTTGATGATGTTGTGTATAATATTTGCTTTATAGGGTTAAATGGACAGACGAACAGGGCATTGTTTGCTAATACCACAGAATGCATGGCATAATGATGCTTTGATTGGAACTTGTGTTTGACATATTTACCAGTGATTGATGGTTTTTGTTTCATGGTGTTTTTAGGAAGGTTTAGATTGTGTAAATTTAAACATCCTTGTGCATTAGTGGTTATTTGTGTGTTTGTGAGAGCAGAAGGGGTTGATTGATATTCAGAAATGTACTTTGTGGTCATCTATCAGGACCTGACTCTTACGACAGGCCGGCCTGACCTGTGAATTGCCTGCTACAATTACAATCATCAGGCTGTCATGGTTAGAGGTGTTAAAGATGTTAAATAAATGCCTTTTATTTGAGGTTAGGGACATACAGTATCTAAAATGTCTATGTTTCTTATCATCCACCCTTTATCCATCAAGTGAATGTCATCAGAATTAACAAATGGAAACGTCTCGGGTTACATGTGTAACCCTTGTTCCCTGAAAAAGGCGGAACGAGATGTTGCGCTGCTAAGCGCTACGGGGGGAACAGCTTTAGCTGTGAGCCGAGCTGAATAAATGTGTGGAACACGTCAATGAACATTGACCGGAATTTATAGCCTCGGCTGATGTAATCATTAGATGCACCTGAGGCCAGGCTATAAATGGATACGCCACCAGGTGTCGCCAGATACTTCTTTTGAAGAGCAGTCCTGGGACGCCCTAGTGTGGTAGCAGCGTAACATCTCGCTCCGCTTTTTCAGGGAACAAGGGTTACACATGTAACCCGAGACGCTCCTTTACAAAAGGCTTCACTACGATGTTGCGCTGCTAAGCGCTACGGGAACGCAATACCCACGCCGCCAGCACTTGGGGCTGTCCGACCCCTACGGTTGTGCAGTGTACTCACAAAAACGCCAGAGGTCTCAGACATGAGCTTCAGATGTCGACTCAAGGGCATAAGAGCCCGGAGTAGCATAAACATCTAAACCATTCAATTTTGATGAATGTGTGCGGAGAGGACCAGCCTGCCGCGATCACAAACTTGTTCAGGCATGAGCTGAGATGATCGACTCAAGGGCATAAGAGCCCGGAGTAGCAAAGCATCTAACCCATAAAGTTCGATGAATGTGTGCTAAGAGAACCCTGTCGCAACACAAACTTGTCATAAAACTGATGAATGTGAGCGGAGAGGACCAGCCTGCCGCATCACAAACCTGTTCAGGCATGAGCTGAGATGTCGACTCAAGGGCATAAGAGCCCGGAGTAGCAAAGCATCTAACCCATAAAGCTTGATGAATGTGTGCTAAGAGAACCCTGTCGCACCACAAACTTGTCATAAAACTGATGAATGTGAGCGAGAGGACCAGCCTGCCGCATCACAAACTTGTTCAGGTATGAGCTGAGATGTCGACTCAAGGGCATAAGAGCCCGGAGTGCAGAACATCCAAACTAAAAAGTCCAATGAATGTGTGCGGAGAGGACAACCCGCCGCGATCACACACTTAGTTTAGGCATGGGCTGAGATGCCGACTCAAGGGCATAAGAGCCCGGAGTAGCAAAGCATCTAGCCCATAAAGTTCGATGAATGTGTGCTAAGAGAACCCTATCGCAACACAAACTTGTCATAAAAACTGATGAATGTGAGCGGAGAGGACAAGCCTGCCGCATCACAAACTTGTTCAGGCATGAGCTGAGATGATCGACTCAAGGGCATAAGAGCCCGAGTAGCAAAGCATCTAACCCATAAAGTTCGATGAATGTGTGCTAAGAGAACCCTATCGCACCACAAACCTGTCATAAAACTGATGAATGTGAGCGAGAGGGCCAGCCTGCCGCGATCACAAACTTGTTCAGGTATGAGCTGAGATGTCGACTCAAGGGCATAAGAGCCCGGAGTGCAGAACATCCAAACTAAAAAGGTGCAATGAATGTGCGCGAGGGGACAACCCGTCGCGATCACAAACTTGTTTAGGCATGGGCTGAGATGTCGACTCAAGGACATAAGAGTCCGGAGTAGCAAAGCATCTAACCCATAAAGTTCGATGAATGTGTGCTAAGAGAACCCTATCGCAACACAAACTTGTCATAAAACTGATGAATGTGAGCGAGAGGACCAGCCTGCCGCGATCACAAACTTGTCCAGACATGAGCTTGAGATGTCGACTCAAGGGCATAAGAGCCCGGAGTGGCAAAACATCCAAACTATAAAAATCCAATGAATGTGTGCGGAGAGGACAACCTGTCGCGATCACAAACTTGCTGCAGAGGGAGACCTCTAGCCAAGGTTTTAGAGGAGGAGAGCCCTCTGGTAGAGTGCGCCTGAAACCTACTGGCTAAGCTTGACCACGCTACCGTGAGGTCCCGGCAATAATGAGGATGCCTCTTTGAGGGCACCCCGCCCACCAAGCCGCGGGCAAACCGCAGTGGCCACATAGAACCTGGCAGTGGCGCAGGCAAGTGCCCGCTGACAGTTCTTTTCTACAGAAAATCCAGAACTGAAACAAACTGGCAGTTAGCTGGTTCTGTAATAAGAACTTTAGTAGAAGGAAACGCATGCAGGTGCATTTATGCTATTATGCTCAGCCCTCCCAAGGGGAGGGGAGGGGGACTGGGCCACTCGGGAGAAGTAGAGGAGACATTGCGCTATCAACAGAGGCTAAGAGGTCCTCTTCTGCCCTGTAAAATCTACTCCAGATCAGTTCCAAGTGGAGGGAGCCCTAGCACTTGAAATGGTCTCGATAATCTCAAGAGAAAACCCCGTGAACCTCATTTGGTACCCTTAGGGGCCAGACATGAAAGGTTTCACACTCGGGCCGGGATGAAATATCGCCCCTGTGCCTGAGACAGAAGGTCCCTCCTGTCCGAATCGCCTCAAGGCGAGCCGCCGAGGAGAGATATAATTTCTGAGAACCAAATCCTGTTCGCCAGTGAGGCGTTATCAGTAAGAGGCAAGACCCTTGCTGGCTGAACTCTGGCTAAGACTCCCGGAGCAGAGAAACCGGGGAAAAGCATACCGACACATTCTGGGCCATGTATGCGCTTATCAGGCCCAGACCCAGGGGGCTGGGTGACTCAGAGAGAAGTAGAGGGACATTGTGCAGTCTCTTGAGAGGCTAAGAGGTCCACTTCTGCTCTGTAAAATCTCTCCCAAATTTGTTGTACTACCTCGGGTGGAGTTTCCACTGCCCTCGGTATGTTCTGTCTGGACAGCAAATCTGCTCCCACATTTAGGCGCCCAGGGATGTAAATTGCCCTGAGTGACAGGAGCTTGCCCTGGGCCCTAAGGAGAATCCGACGTGTCAGAAATACAGCTGACAAGAACGTGGGTCTCCTTGATGATTTATGTAAGAGGCTACCGCTGTATTGTCCACCAAGACCAAGACATGGCAGCCTCAGGAGGAGGTATTTCAGGGCCAGAAATACAGCCATCAACCCGAGACAGTGACTGAGACAACCGAGCTGATCTACCCTCCTATCCCCTTAAGCTGGATCTACTCACTTAAGGCCGCTACCCCGCCTGGCCAGGGAGGCGCCTGTCGTTAGCAGTCTGCGACAACAAGACGCACCTAGAGTGGGACCCAAGGCAGAAAACCGGGTCTGAACCACATAGAAAGGGAACGAAGCCTGAGGCGCCAGAACCCTATTTAGCCCAGGGTTTTGGCCCTTGGAAGAAATCCCCTGGCTTTTGGCCACAACAAAAACGGTCTCATGAGCAGAAGGTCCAGAGGGATCACCGTGGACGCTGCTCAGCCCTGAGACCTGGAAATCGCTGATACTGATAACAGTGCAACCTAGCCTGACTTTGCTCAGGGTGATCTGAATGGACTCAATCCTAGCGGAGACAGTTGTGCCTGCATAGTGATTGAACTCCATACGATGCCCCGATAGACAGTGTTCTGAGTGGAGAGAGGACGCTTTTCTTGGCGTTGAGCCTCAACCCCAGAGAAACAGATGAGCTAAGACGATGTCCCTGTGCTGAACTGCCAGTTCCTGAACTGCGCTTAGGATCAGCCAGTCGCTTACGTAATTCAGAATGCAGATGCCCTGGAGTCGCAAGGAGCCAGCGCTACATCATGCATTGTGAATGTGCGGGTAAAAAGGGCTAGGCTGAGTGAAAGAACCTGACCCTGGAAGACTTCTCACCTGGAAGTGAACCTCAGGAACTTTCCATGTTGTGGCAGAACTTCTAAATGAAGTATAGAAGTGCCATAAGATCGATGGTGACCAGCCAAACGAGTTGTAGGGCTTGAGACACTGACCGCCTTGACAGGCATCATCTTGGACTTGAACACCCACGGGTAGTTCAAGCTTAAGATCTAAGCCAGACGCCACCCCTCACCCTCCATGGGAAACGGAAGTATTTAGTGTAATAACCTAATCTCTCTCTGGAAGGGGAACACATACCATGGCCCCTTTAACCAGGAGATTGAGAGTTTTTTTTTTTTACAAAAAAGAACCGCTTACGGTAGTGAGAACACCGCTGAAACACGGAAAAGCGGCGAGAGAATTAAATCCTGACGCCTTATAAGACCCACAGAAAGGATATATCCGCAGAAGTTTCCACGCTGCCAGGATCTCTGAGATGGGTATTATATTTTAACACTTCCTGTTGAGGGTTGTCGGGTGTTTCAAGGCCCTGAATAAAATGCAGGAACAGCTGAAAACACCCAATTTTGACGGAAGCCTCTGCAACCCAAACACCAAGAGGTGGCGGAATGGAGGGGCTTCGAGGGGGTACCGGAGGGGTGAAGTGAAGCACGCCTCGGCCCCGAGGGGAGCTACCCCTAATCTAGGCGCAAGACCGCCAGGGTTTTCTCTTACTAGAATTTATAGTCCTGAGGGCTGGCAAGGGTGGCGCAGACTGTCCCCAATCCCTGGGAGGAGGAGCACGACTCGCCACGCTTTGCTTTTGAGCCTCCTTCAGTCAGGACCGAGGTGGGTCTGAGGCTTGCTCGCCGCTGCAGAACCCACACTCAGGTCGCCCAGGAGGTCAGCCTGGTATGCCTGAAAAACAGCATAGTGTGCAGAGCAGCACCAGCCTGACCTGCTGCTTGATAAGCCCTTCCCACTAAAGTGGAGGTTGTCCTACAAGGCTTTGAGGGGAGAGAGGGCTTTAAGTGACGATGTCGAGCCCGGCGAGAGATAGCCCGCAAGCCGCCTCTTCGACCGGGCGGCATCACTGAATACCCCTGCGCCTCAGCACCCACGTATAGTCGAATATAATGACGCCGAGGGTATGTGAACACGGGAAGAAAAATATATATATATTTTTATATATATATATATATTTTTTTTTTTTAGGGGTTCTCCATGAGCTAAAAAGCTCTTCATGGAGGTTATCAAAGAAAGGGAAGGGACCCATGAGGCGCTCCTTTCTTAGACTGGAAGATAAAATCTATCCCCTAATTGGAGCGCTTTGGGGTCTCTTTTTCGCGTGGCCAGTCCAATCTGGCAACCGCGACGAGTAACAACATCGAGCAATTCCTCCGTGAGATTTTTTATCGCGGACGGAAAGCTCGGAGGCGGAAGAGAATAGCGATCCACCTCATGATCCGAAGAAGCGTCGGAACGCGCCGAGATCATGTGAAGGACCAGCTGGGTTTGGGGAGAGAGTAGAGAAAGGGATCAACCCGCCTCTTGCTCCTCAGCCAAATCCATGCACGAGCCCCACCGAACGATCTTTTCGTGAGTGCTGACTCCCGAAGCAAGCGCAGGCGAGCACGCACCCTGCTGCAACGCCAGAGCAGCGTGCTCTACCCCCAAACAAACAGCAAAAACTGATGTGTGCCGCCTTCAGCTATAGAGCAAGAAGAGGGGAACACGCACCGCTTGCTTTCAGTCATTCTCTCTTTTTTTTTTTTTAGAAATATATATATATAATATTTTCAAACAGAAGAGAAAATAGAACAACGTTCACTGCACACTGCCTAACTGAATCTATCTCCTAACAGAGGAAAGAAAGTTTTGACAGGTGTGTGAAACACACAGAAACAGAATCGCTCTGAAAAAAGAGTTTCTGACAACACCTGGTGACGTATCCATTTATAGCCTGGCCTCAGGTGCATCTAATTATTACATCAGCCGAGGCTATAAATTCCGGTCAATGTTCATTGACGTGTTCCACACATTTATTCAGCTCGGCTCACAGCTAAAGCTGTTCCCCCCGTAGCGCTTAGCAGCGCAACATCGTAGTGAAGCCTTTTGTAAAGGGAACAAATAGATTCTCAAGTCTGGCATTTGGAAAAAAGATGAATGACTGCAGTGATGGATGGCACGATGGTGAAACAGAATGGATGGATGAACGGTGGGAGAAATGGACAGTGTTGAATGTAATGCTGGGATGTGTGTCAGATTTTTAAAAGATTGAAGAGGATAGATATACAAACATATTCCAATTCTTACATAATGCCATAAGGATTGGACTACTATTATACCATTTACTTCATACTGCACTGCAGTATACTGCAGCTACTTTTTTTAAATCCAAAACATGAAGTACGTAACAACAAACATTTCAGACAGAAGCATATGCTACATTGTTGTCACCTACCCTATTATGTGCATGTTTAATTCAGCAATTGTGCCCAGCAGTGGCGGCTGCTGGTCTTTCAAAGAGGGGAAGCTCATTTTCGGCCTACATTATAAACTTATTTAAAAGTAAATTCTGCCCTACGTTTCTTTTCGAGAAAATGCACTGTGACTCTGTCGCACCAACTAGGCGTCTTTTCCAGTGACTTGACCAGTGTCTTCTCAATGGCCAGCAGAGCTAGGCTGCTTAAACGACCTTGGCCCATTGTGTTACTTGGCCCTTGTTGGATGATTCACTACTCTCATCATGTCCCCTAAATGACAGCTCCTGTCGGCCAAGCAAGGATGTTACATCAATAAAGCGGTTTAGGAAGGCCCTGTTTTGTTTGACTGTTTCATTATGTTTAGTCACTTGAATGCGAGCACCTTCATTGATTGCATGCTCAACCCTGATCCTGCCCATGCAACTTAATCTTGCACATGCACTCACATGTTCATTGCTCTTTTCATGTCTTTTATATGCCCTGTCAAAGTTAGACAGATCTCCAAACCCCACTTTTGACTAAACAACACATCCGTGAGATGGTTTCATCAAGAGGCATGGCCAGCAGTACATTTTATTTGTCACAGCACTTCCAGTCAGCCAGCTAACTTTGTCATACCAGGAGAGCTGAAAAGACCTGTTATTTTTCCCTATTTTTTGCACTAAATCAATCTTAGGTGTTGATCTGCCCTGCTGTTTAATTCTAATTTTTTCCTCGTAAGGAAGACTCTTCAAATGGCTTCAGCCAAAATCAGGTCGACAATATTAGCACCGTCTGCCATCGTCAGCAGTTTCACCCGCACGACGCTAGCCTAGCCTACTGTATGAATGAATGAATGAACGAATCGAACTAACAGCTTCTAAAACAAAAATATATTAAACTTGGTAAAACTGAAACAAGGAATGTGGTGTATAATTGTGTGAAATGTATTATGCAAATTGACTAGCAATTTCGCCAAACAAATATAAAGAAATAGGTTGCAGCAGTTTGTCTTTCGACCACACTTGAGAAATCCGCGATGGGACTGAGCGCTAAATAGCTTCAGTGACTTCTTATAGTACAGATTCGCTGTCAATCAAAAGGAGATGCAGTCTTTCGACAGATCCTCCAATCATCACGCTGAAGCCCGAGTCCGGGCCAGCCCACTCCTCATTCACCCCCAGAGACGCTGAGCGTCCGTGGGCGGACATAATCGCAGCATTTATCCAATGACCGCCTATTTTCGAGCACTGAATAAAACTGTTCAGAGCAGCCCCATTGAAGTCAATGGACGCCGGCTTCAACAGGGAAATGCACTGACGCCTACGGAATGTATGAGAAGTAAATCGAGTCAGCCGACCTGCTATATGTAATGTAGCTGATTCTGAACAAACTCGCCTTCGAGATGAACGTGTTCTAACGCATTTTTAGTCAATAAATTGTTTACACAATAGTACATATTTGATCATTATTTTTTTGACATTATAGGGGAAGCTGAGCTTCCCTTGCAGTCTTAAAGAAATCCCCACTGGTGCCCAGTCATTATCTTGTTTTGTCTAAAATGACTTTTGGCAGTCTAAGATGATGCAAAAAAGGTTAATTTATCCAAATGGTATGGCTGGGTATTAATACAGATTACTCGATTTGATTCACAAGCTCTCAATTCCTTTAATTCAGATTTTAATTTGATTGAATTCCTATTAATTTGGGTATATTTTAGAAATAATGTAACATTTTCTGACATACCAAAGCAATTTGATGATTTTCAATACCAATTCCGATACCAAAACCAAATACTATTTTGAGTAAACATTGTTTCAAGGAATAAAGCAATTATTCAAGACAAGTAAAAAGTAATAAAGTAACAAAAAATACACAAACTACAAGCAATAGAACAAAGAACACCATGACAGAAATTAAGGAATGACAGAAATTAAGAAAACAGTGCCTTTAGTTTTTAACAGCAATATCAAACATGAAAGTTGTCACGATTCCCTTGTTGTCTGCCCTGTGTATTACTTGTCTTTGTCTAAAACTACACTTCCCACAATTCCCGGATCTCATCACTGCCAGCACTCTGTCATTGTTCGCACCTGATTGTCGTTTGTGCTCATCCTGTGTCTGTGTATTTAAACCCTACTGTTTCTCCATTCCCCTGTCGGTCGTTGATGTTTGTGGATGCTTGTTTTCCCATTGAATGTCTTCCGTGTTTTTGTTTTATTTTTCCCATTGTGGATATTTCCTTTGTTCCTGTTTGTCGTGTTGTCATTCTTGTTTAAATAAAAACCCACTGCGTTTAGATCCTCGCCCCTCGTCTGCCTTCACCTGCTCATCATTACAAAAGTAAACAGAGATAATAATTAAATAAAAAAAACAATGAATTCTGGATTTGAATGCATTACTATTACTTCCAACATTATATAACATTATATAAGGCAAAAGGCTATATAAATGTTTTTTTATGATGAATTAGTGAGGAGCTGACCTACAGATTTCTTCTCTGCAGATCCATCTGTTATGTGCATGTTTTTTTTAGGGATGGTTTTTTTTCATCACAAAAAAAAAAAAAAACATTTGCAATCTGTTTTTAATTTTTTGCAATCTATAACTTTGGTGCGGATCTGAGTGCAATTGCAGTGTTCATATATGCATATATGTAGATGTGCGATTCACAAAGTGTGTATTTATCCCTTCGAGGCTGTCCATATGCAGCTTCAGAGAGTAAATAAAAAAACAATTGCAGCTCTGCATTCTGAGGTATTTTTTGTGAAGGAAGAAAGGCAGGAAAAATGCTTGGTGACAGAATCACTACGGATAACAATTAGCATTTGTGATTATATGCAGCTGAGATGAAAACATTCAGATTATATTGACATCGTTTTCAGGTCTTCAGTAAAAGAAGCTCATTGGTCACTTGACAAAACTCAATCAAATCAAATCAAATCACTTTATTGTCACACTACCATGTACACAAGTGCAACAGTAGGTGAAATTCTTGTGTGCAGTTCCGAGCAACATAGCAGTCATGACAGTGACGAGACATACCAATTACAGTAAACAACATACACATCAAATGTACACATACTTACACAACACAATAATTATATACAATGTACAGTAAACAATACACACAATATACAATAAAATAAGTAAGGAGTATATGATATATATATATATATATATATATATATATATATATATATATATACATATATATATATATATATATGAAGTAGTATATTGAGGAGAATATGTTGACAGTCCAGTGTGAGATTATAGATGAATAAAGTGCAGTGCTAATTATTGATCGTGATAGATCAAGTGTTCAACAGTCTGACTGCTTGGGGGAAGAAGCTGTCATGTAGTCGGCTGGTGCGGGTCTTGATGCTGCGATACCGCCTGCCTGATGGTAGCAGTAAGAACAGCCCATGACTCGGGTGGCTGGAGTCTCTGATGATCCTCTGAGCTTTTTTCACACACCGCCTAGTGTATATGTCCTGGAGGGAGGGAAGCTCACCTCCGATGATGTTTCTGGCAGTTCGCACCACCCTTCGCAGGGCTTTGCAGTTGTGGGCGGTGCTATTGCCATACCAGGCAGTGATGCAGCCAGTCAGGATGCTCTCTACAGTGCTGGTGTAGAACTGTGTGAAGATGTGTTGGTTCATTCCAAACTTCCTCAGCCATCTCAGGAAGAAGAGGTGCTGGTGAGCCTTCTTCACAACGGCCTCAGTGTTGACGGACCATGTGAGTTCTTCAGTGATGTGGACACCGAGGAACTTGAAACTGCTGACTCTCTCTACCGGTGCTCCATTGATGGTGATGGGGCTGTGTTCTCCGTCTTTCCTCCTGAAATCCACCACAAGCTCCTTGGTTTTACTGACGTTGAGGGAGAGGTTGTGCTCCTGACACCAGCGTGTCAGAGTGTGCACCTCCTCTCTGTAGGCTATTTCATCATTGTCAGTGATCAGACCTACCACCGCCGTGATCGCCAGCAAACTTAATGATGGTATTGAGCTATGTGTTGCCACACAGTCATGTGTGTACAGTGAATACAGTAGGGGCTGAGAACACAGCCCTGTGGGGCTCCAGTGTTGAGGGTCAGTGATGAGGAGATGTTGCTGCCCATTCTAACCACCTGACGTCTGCCTGACAGGAAATCCAGGATCCAGCTGCACAGCGAGCTGTTTAAGCCCAGAGCCCGGAGTTTCATATCGAGCTTGGAGGGCACTATGGTGTTGAATGCTGAGCTGTAGTCAACAAACAGCATTCTCACATATGTGTTCCTTTTTTCCAGATGGGAGAGAGCAGTGTGTAGAGTAGATGCAATGGCATCATCAGTGGAGCGGTTGTTGCGGTAGGCAAACTGCAATGGGTTCAAAGAGGGGGGCAGAACAGAGCAGGTGTGATCTCTGATTAACCTCTCAAAGCATTTGCTGATGATGGGGGTCAGAGCAATAGGACGCCAGTCATTTAAGCAAGTGATTGTGGCTTGCTTCGGTACAGGCACAATGGTTGATGAAGACCCCGCCCCAGCAAAATAAAAAAAAATAGAACAGTTTTAATGTGCTTTTCCATTGCTGGAACCATCAACATGGAGTCCCGATGGTCAAGTGAATGACATCCTCCCACTGAGAGACACTAATGCATGCTATGTTTCCATCCGCCTCGCTGCCGATTATGTTAATTTAGCTCACACCAGAAAAACATTGGAAAAAATGTCTCGGTTACATGTGTAACCTTTGTTCCCTGAAAAAAGCGGAACGAGATGCTGTGCTTTTGCTAAGCGCTATGGGGAACAATCCTAGTTGTGACCGAACTGTGAATATGTGTGTAACACGTCAATGAACATTGATCGGAGATTATAGCCTCGGCTGATGTAATCATTAGATGCACCTGAGGCCAGGCTATAAATGGATGCGTCACCAGGTGTTGTCAGATACTTCTTTTTGAAGAGCAGTCCTGGGACGTCCCAGTGCAGCAAAGAAGCGCAGCATCTCGTTCCGCTTTTTTCAGGGAACAAGGTTTACACATGTAACCAGAGAAGTTCCCTTTACAAAAAGCTTCACTATGATGCTGCACTTTTACTAGGCACTATGGGGAATGCAATACCCACGCCACGCGACTGGGGCTGTCCGACACCTACGGTTGTGCAGTGTACTCACAAAAACGCGAGAGGTCTCAGACATGAGCTTGAGATGTCGACTCAAGGGCATAAGAGCCCGGAGTAGCATAAACATCTAAACCATAAAAATGTTATGAATGTGTGCGGAGAGGACCAGCCTGCCGCATCACAAACTTGATCAGACATGAGCTTGAGATGTCGACTCAAGGGCATAAGAGCCCGGAGTGGCAAGAACATCCAAACTATAAAAGTCTAATGAATGTGTGCGGAGAGGACCAACCTGCCGCACCACAAACTTGCTACATAGGGAGACCTCTTGCCAAGGCTTTAGAGGAGGAGAGCCCTCTGGTAGAGTGCGCCCTAAAACCTGCTGGCGTAGCTTGATCGCGCGCCTCATAGGCCCGGGCAGTAATGTCCCTCACCCAAAGTGACATAGTCTGTCAGGACGTGACCGCCACCCGGTCACGGCTTCCAAGTGAAGAATTACTGCCCTGACTTTACGCCACTAGCAAATGCGGTGGGCATAAGTCTGAAGGGTACAGACTGGACAAAGTCTGAGAAGTCTTAGCTGCTCCGGTGTTACAAATGGCAGGGAGCAGAAGGCTTAGAGAATAACCAGCCAAGGGTCACGAAGGGCACCTTGGGCAGGTAGTCAGGGTGAGGGTGCAAAGAATGCTTTTGGTCCTACCTGGAGCAACTGAAAACTGTCCGGCAAAAGATACAGAGCCTGTTGGTACCCAGGTCTCCTTAGAGACATAATTGCCATAAGAAAAACCATCTTGAGAGTCAGAAGTTTACCAAACGCTGACTCTAGAGGTTTAAAAGGGGGTCTTACCCTATGAAAAGGTCCTAGCAAGGATGCCTCTTAGAGGGCACCCGGCCCACCAAGGCGTGGCAAACCAAAGTGGAGGCCACATAGAACCTGGCAGTGGGGAGGCACGTGCCAGCTGACAGTTCTTTCTACAGAAAATCCAGAACTGAAGCAAACTGCAGTTAGCTGGTTCTGTAATATGAACTTATTAGAAGGAAACGCATGCAGGCGCATTTGTGCCATGTGGGGGGGGGGACTGGGTGACTCGGGGAGTAGAGGAGACATTGCACTATCAACAAAGGCGAAGAGGTCCTCTTCTGCCCTGTAAAATCTACCCAGATCAGTTCCAAGTGGAGGGAGCCCTAGCACTTGCAATGGTCTCGATAACTTCAGGAGAAAGCCCTGTGAACCTCAGTTGATACCCTACAGGGGCCAAGCATGAAAGGTTTCACAATTCGGGCTGGGGATGAATATGTCCCTTGAGCTTGAGAAAGAAGGTCCTCCCTGTTAGGAATCGCCCGAGGCGAGCTGTAGAGGAGAGATATTAACTCCGAGAACCATATCCTGTTCGGCCAGTGCAGCGCCATTAGTAGGAGGCAAGACCCTTGCTGGTGAACATTAGCCAAGACTCCCTGGAGCAGAGAAACTGGGGAAAGAACCGCATATAGATGCATTCTGGGTCATGTATGTGTCTTAACGTTCAGACCCAAGGGGGCTGGGTGACTCAGGGAGAAGTAGAGGAGACATTGCGCTGTTCATAGAGGCGAAGAGGTCCTCTTCTTCCCTATATGATCTCACCCAAACTTGTTCCAAGTGGAAGAAGCCCACATTTAAAATGGTCTCGATAAACTCAGGAGAAAGCCCTGTGTCCCTCAGTTGGTACCCTTAGTGGCCAAGCATGAAAGATTCCACAATTCTTGTCAGGGATACTGTCAATAGGAGAAATACTGTCCCCTGTGCCTGAGATAAAAGATCCTTCCTGTTCGGAATCGACCAAGGCGAGTCGTCGAGGAAAGAAATTATTAAGTGCTATCAGTAAGAAGCAAGACACTTGCTGGTGAACTCTGGCCAACTACTACCTTAGGGTGGAGTTTTCACTCCCCCGTTGGTATTTTCTGTCTGGACAGTCAATCTGCTCCCACATACGGGCATCCAGGGATATAACTGCCCTGTGTGACAGGAGCTTACCCTGGGCCCTAAGTAGAATCCAACGCGTCAGAAATACAGCTGACAAGAATGTGGATCTCCCTGATGATTTATGTGAGAGGCTACCGCTGTATTGCCCACCCACACCAAGACATGGCAGCCTCAGGAGGAAGTATTTCAGGGCCTGAAATACAGCCATCAACTCGAGACAGTGACTGTGACAACCGAGCTGATGACCCTCCTATCCCCTTAAGCTGGACAACCACTTAAGGCCGCTACCCAGCCCATCAGGGAGGCGTCTGTCGTTAGCAGCCTGCGACAACAAGACGCACTTAGAGTGGGACCCAAGGCAAAAAAAACGGGGTCTGAACCACATAGAAAGGGAACGAAGCCTGAGGCGCGTAACCCTTATTAGCCCAGGGGTTTTGGCCCTTGGAAGAAATACCCTGTTTTTGAGTCACAACAAAAACAGTCTCATGAGCAGAAGGTCCAGAGGAATCACTGATGACATGGTCGCCTTGAGACCTGGAAATTGCTGATACTGATAACAGTGCCTCCTTGATCTAGCCTGATCTAGCCTGCTAAAGATCTAAGCCAGACGCCACCCCTCACCCTCCATGGGAAACGGGAAGTATTTAGTGTAATAACCTAACTCTCTCTCTGGAAGGAGAACACATACCATGGCCCCTTTAACCAGAAGATTTGAGTTTTTTTTTCATAAAAAAGAAATCCGGTTTACGGTAGTGATAACGCGCCGTTGAAACACGGAAAACAGCGAGTGAATTAAATCCTGACGCCCTTATAAGACCCACAGAAAAGAATATATCTGGCAGAAGTTTCCACACTGCCAGGATCTCTGAGATGGGTATTAGATTTTTAACACTTCCTGTTGAGGGGTTGTTGAGTGTTTCGCGTCCTGAATAAAATGCAGGAACAGCGAAAACACCCAATTTTGACTGAAGCCTCTGCAACCCGAAACACCAAGAGGTGGCGGGAATGGAGAGGCTTCGAGGGGGTACCGGGAGGGGTGAGGTGAAGCACGTGCACAGTCCCGAGGGGAGCTACCCCCTAATCTAGACCCAAGACCATCAGGGTTTTCTCTTACTAGAAATTATAGTCCTGAGGTCTTGCTTCGGGGCTGGCAAGGGCGGCGAGGCTGTCCTCAATCCCTGGGAGGAGGAGCACGACTCGCCACGCTTTGCTTTTGAGCCTCCCTTCAAACAGGACCGAGGGCTTCTTAAGTGACGATGCCGAGCCCGGCGAGAGAGAGCCCGCAAACGGCATCACTGAATACCCCCGTGCCTCAGCACCCACAATAGTCGAATATAATGACGTCGAGGGTATGTGAACACGGGACTCATGAGGCATTCCCTTCCTTAGACTGGAAGATAAAATCTATCCACTAATTTGTAGGGTTTGGGGGTCTCTTTTTCGCGTGGCCAGTCCAACTGGAGTCTGGCAACCGCACGAGTAACAACATCGAGCAATTCCTCCGTAGATTTTTATTGCGGACGGAAAGCTCGGAGGCGGGAAGAGAATCGCGATCCTCCTCACGATCCGAAGAAGCGTCAGAACGTGCCTCGAGATCATGTGAAGGACCAGCTGGGTTTGGGGAGAGAGCGAGAGAAAGGGATAAACCCGTCTCTTGCTCCTCAGCCAAATCCATGCAAGAGCCCCATGAACGATTTTTTTTACGTAAGTGCTGACTACCGGAAGCAAGCGAGGCGAGCGCGAAGCACTTTGCCTGAAAGCAAATCGCAGTGCTCGCACATGCCCTGCTGCAACGCGAGAGCAGCGTTCTCTTCCCCCAAACAAACAGAGCAAAAACTGAGCATCGTTTGTGGCATTGAGGCATTCTCTCTTTCTCTATTTTTTTTTTTTTTATATATATATATATATATATATAATATTTTCTAAACAGAAGAGAACGGAGAAAAAGGTTCACTGCACACTGCCTAAAAAATTCTAACTCCTAACAGAGGAAAGAAAGTTTTGACAGGGATTGTGAAACACACAGCCACAGAATCGCTCTGAAAAAAGAGGATCTGACGACACCTGGTGACGCATCCATTTATAGCCTGGCCTCAGGTGCATCTAATGATTACATCAGCCGAGGCTATAAATTCCGATCAATGTTCATTGACATGTTACACACATATTCACAGCTCGGTCACAACTAGGATTGTTCCCCATAGCGCTTTTTGAAGAGCAGCATCATAGTGAAGCTTTTTGTAAAGGGAACAGCAAGTGTGGGGCCGGCTCCAGTGGTTGTCTTGCAATCACAATATAATAAGCACCCCGGCATACTAAAAGATTGACTGACTTTTGATTTTTAGAAACGATATTGGGATCGTTTAAAATAAGATCGTGATTAATCTGAAAATATATTTTGTGTTCCATGCTCTAAAACTGGAAATGAAAGATCAAGTTGAACTGAATGCATTGAGGGATATACTACACCTGCAGTATTCTCTTGTTGTTTACAACACAAATGTATTTGGCCATTTAGATTTTCAAACATTAAGTATATTCAGATACTGTGCAGAGTATACATGAATCATACTGCAAACATTTTATAATAGTATCCTCTTCCGAGCATATTCTAAGAGTTATGTTAAACCTTGCAAGCCCCAAATTGACAGGGAAGGTCTTGTTCATACAGAATTTCACACAAAGGCTTAAACAAGAATGTGACATTTGACAACTATTTCTCTTGCTTTATTTGGAATTGCTCTCTAGAGAATGTATACAGCTAGATGAAATTGTCCAAAAGCTTTTCAAGTCTTTTCTTTTGTTTCCTGTAACATGCACACTGGGCCATTAGCAACACCACATAATCCAATTGCCCACTTTTTCACACTCTTTGGTTATCTCAGAGGATCTGAGGATCACATTATGACTGGTTTCAAGGGACTAGACATGATTGTATTATTGCACCATCAGGGTAGAGGTTTATTAAATTAGTATTTCAAAACAGCTACTGTATATGTGTGCATCTCCTTAAGTGTGGGTGTGTGTGCTCATTTAGGTCAAACAGGAAGTGGCATCTGCTGTCTGGTTGAGATAGATCACAAGACAAATGTTCTACGGGTCACAGGGGTCACTCCAAAGTCATCCGAGGTCAAAAAGTCACAAGCCTTTGGCTTCTAGCCCTGTAGAAATCCAATCTATTCAAATGGAGATGCATATAATCTGGCAGTAATCGGCAATCAAATCTGCCCTTTCACACAAAGAGAAAGGGAGTGTCTGATCTTCCCTGCCTCCTAAATCACTTTCTCCTTTTCCTTCTTTATTAGCAGAGCTGTGTGTGTGTCTGGGCTTAAGAGAATGTAACTGTTGAGGAAATTGTCACATGATGAAAAAAAGATAGTAGGTTGGTATAAAAACTCCCCAGGGTCTGATCTCTCAAATGCCTTTCAGTTTACTCCAAATCGGAGTATGGTTTGCATAGAAAAAATTGGTATTGTGAAAGCCGTTTTTTTAATTGGGGAGCGGACCATGGTACCATACCTAAGAATACCTGTGTGAGGTTGACTAAAATCAGTTGCAATGAAACAGTGGTATGGTTCTCATGCATGAATACTGTACACAATCTGTACTAGGGTTCACACTAGTTCATGAAGTAAAATAACTAGTGCATGTGTTTTTGTCGATTTAACACAAAAACACAAACACAGACATGCACCATGAGTGGCAGGGGAACATAAGCAGATCTGCAAATGAATTGCTCACAACTATATCTCCACAAAAAATATGGCAGCAGATATGATCACATTTTCCTAGACATGCTTAATTACGGCAAGTGACAAACAGAGTCTTAACAGACTGTTAGCAGTCAGAATGAAAAAAACCTAGAAAAAAAAAGTTTTCTCTAAAAAGGAATGACGGGGAGAGTTGTACACATTAACAAACCAAACACAGAGCACGTCTGTTACCCTTAGCACAAGATGGAAGCACAGAACCACTCTGAAACCATCATCATATGTACCTTAAACTTTGAATCCAATATAATCATTAATTTGCATGTGCAGCATATGTATTAAGAAATAAAATATACGTGTATGGGATGTGTTAGTTGTCACATTTAGAAGAAGCAGAGAAAGGTGGAGAAAGCCATGGCGAGCATGGCACCGAAGTTGATATTGCCTTTTTTGTTTTGTTGACATATCTAAAAATATCCCAGAAAAGCTTTATTTTCTTCTACTCACTTTACTCTTAAATAAAGAGAATTAGAAGCAGCATCCCAACATCCTGTCTGGATTAACCATTTTAGCCTCATGCCTATTCCTCCTCTAATAAATAGGCATCTCTGGATGAGAGTACATACTTTAGATTGTGGGAGGTTGTTTTCAGAAGTGTAAAGTAAATAAAATTTTAAAACGACACAATATATTTATTTTCGTTATATGATGTCATGAAATAATATTTGAGCCTTACAGAATATGCAATGCATGTCCACATACCCTTAATAATGTGTGTTGTCATTGCTTTGTAGGTTCCAGGGGTGAGTATCATATTATTTCCAATTAATTTGGAATTCACAAAAGCACTGTTCATTGCACTGTGCATGAGGGCAAGGTATTTTTTAATCCAATTGAGAAAGTAAGATTCAAATATTTACATAGCTAATATTATTCTTTTTCCCAGATTATATATTTCTACACCATCCCTTACAATCAGATGGAAATTTCATTTCAAAACAAAGTGCTGCTGCTAAACAGCAGTGCAGGAAGCACTGAGTCAAGTCGGAGAGCGGTTTCTCTCACCAGTGAGTGGGGAGTAAGGAGCAGGAAATCGAAAGAGTGGAGTGACAGAATGGTTTAAGCAGGAAAGGTGAAAAAACACCCTCAACTCCACTCATATACTCTGATGTTTCTTAGGTTGATGATTCCAACATACTGCGGTTCTGAACCAAATACCACTGTGAAATTAAAAAAGTGGAGGGGTGTTTTGGGGTAGAATGGAACTCTGGTTCGGACCAATTGCATGAAAAAAAAGAAAAATTCCGTCTTCAAATCCTAGAGCATCTTGTAATGTAGATAAAACTTTGGAGACAGCAAAACATAGAAAAATGAAAGATCTGGTCATGATGTTTGCCACAGGTATTTCTGTCACACAAGGAAAAACATTGATGTCCTTTTCTTTATTTCAAGTCCATCAAGGTGTCCTTATTGCAGCTCAGGACCGCTGTTCTACTGGGCTAGAAGAAGTATAAAAATGTATATATTTCTCTCTCCATTCCTCCCAGCACTATTCCGATTACTACCTTAAATTTTTCAATTAAAAAAAATAAAAATCTGAAACATCCACCTACTGTATCTTTAGATAGGGATCTAGGTGTGAATATATGGAAAGGTCAAAATTAAATGCTTTAACCAGAGATGGAGGAAAAAATAGAGGAGTGCTAGATATAGAGATAGAGCAAATGTGTCCCTAGAAGTTAGCTACAGCTGACACAACCTTCCTTTAAGGACATCTGGGAACATTCTCATTTGGTAGAAAAGAAAAATAAATTTATATATATATATATATATATATATATATATATATATATATATATATATATATATATATATATATATATATATATATTATTATTATTATTATTTTTTATGCTAAATATTTTATTGTGTGTGTACAGTTTCTAATATCAGCTTCTCAGCAGTAATATTAATATAAATAATTAAATAAAAATCTCTCCCTGCAGCAAAGAGTGAGAGAGACAGACACTAGGGAGCAGAGTCACTCCAGAAATGAAGAAAAGGGTGAATCATAGGAAAAGAAAATATGGAGATCCCACATCTTGCACCTTATTTAGCTTGGGAATTATACTGGTTATCCTCAAAGTTTTACTCTGAGATCACCACATTGATCTAACATATCATGTATCTAATAGAGTTTATTACACACTTCATGACTGCTGATTAATTTTTCAAGTAAGCCGGTTGATGATATTTCTAATTACTCCGATAAGGATTTATAAATATGAATGTGCATTGCTGTGTTTGCTTAGGTGAGATACTGAACTTGCTAACCTTTTTTGCGATGACACAGACATAACTTACCTGCAACCTATGTTTGTGTTGCGACCCACCAGTTGAGAACCTCTGTTTTAAAGTATTAATGTCTGAATATACATGCATTTCCCCTTAGTTTCACTCTGCTGCTGTCTCCAGTTCTGTCATGTTAGTTTGAACACCTCTGGTAAAAGCCTGTTTTCTGCATACACTCCAAAGCTTTTAACAGATGACAGTAAAGAAGAGGGTAAGAGATGAAAACCGGTCAGCCACACACATACATACACACAAACACACCAACAAATGGAGTGAAACATGACCAAATGCACAAGAATGACATTACACTATGCACGCTTCTTACACAAGTGCAGGTACATAAGCACATCCACAATAAGCAGACATAAAGACCCTCCAGCATTAGTCTTAGAAAATGACAGCACAAAGAAAGTGAAAAAGAAATGGACAGACATGTGTGTGGGCTGTGGGTAGCATAAAATGTTCTCCATCATCAAATTTTCATTTAGAAACTCATGACAGACCTTTTACTTGTGGCTTATAGTCTGGTCCTCATCGCTGCTTATTCTCGACAAGAACCGTTTGCTTAGAAGAGAACAAACCATCTGATCGACATGTAAAGTGACCAACCACAGTTTGTTTTCCTTGGCATTTAGGGGCGGTTTTATCTGAAATAAATAAAAAATCATTTAATAGCGCAACATTCTCTAGCACAACAATCTCCATGAACAATTGTTATAGTTCTGATTGGATGGGTCACATTAAAAGCTGGTGTTACTTGGTGAAAGGAATAAGAATAAATGTTAATGGTTTTAATTGTTAATGACTAATGAATGTTGGTTTAAATAAAATTGCTGTCTTTGCCAAATCCAACGATTATTTATTTCATTAAAACGTCTCGGGTTACATGAGTAAACCTTGTTCCCTGAAAAAAGCGGAACGAGATGCTGCGCTGCTAAGCGCTACGGGGGAGCAACTCTAGCTGTGAACCAAGCTGAAATAGTGTGTGTAACACGTCAATGAACATTGACCGGAATTTATAGCCTCGGCTGATGTAATCATTAGATGCACCTGCGGCCAGGCTATAAATGGATACGTCACCAGGTGTCGTCAGATACTTCTTTTTGAAGAGCAGTCCTGGGACGTCCCAGTGCGGCAAAGCAGCGCAGCATCTCGTTCCAATTTTCAGGGAACAAGGGTTACACATGTAACCCGAGACGTTCCCCTTTACAAAAAGCTGCACTACGATGCTGCGCTGCTAAGCGCTACGGGGAACGCAATACCCACGCTGCCGCACTTGGGGCTGTCCGGACCCCTACGGTTGTGCAGTGTACTCACAAAAATGCGAGAGGTCTCAGACATGAGCTTGAGATGTCGACTCAAGGGCATAAGAGCCCGGAGTAGCATAAACATCTAAACCATTCAATTTTGATGAATGTGTGCAGAGAGGACCAGCCTGCCGCATCACAAACTTGTTCAGGCATTAGCTGAGATGTCGACTCAAGGGCATAAGAGCCCGGAGTAGCAAAGCATCTAACCAATAAAGTTCGATGAATGTGTGCGAAGAGAACCCTATCGCAACACAAACTTGTCATAAAAACTGATGAATGTGAGCAGAGTACCAGCCTGCCGCATCACAAACTTGTCCAGACATGAGCTTGAGATCACGACTCAAGGGCATAAGAGCCCGGAGTGGCAAAACATCCAAACTATAAAATCTAATGAATGTGTGCGGAGAGGACAACCTGCCGCATCACAAACTTGCTGCAGAGGGAGACCTCTAGCCAAGGTTTTAGAGGAGGAGAGCCCTCTGGTAGAGTGTGCCCTAAAACCTACTGGCGAAGCTTGACCGCGCGCCTCGTAGGCCCGGGCAATAATGAGGATGCCTCTTTGAGGGCACCCCGCCCACCAAGCCGTGGCAAACCGCAGTGGCCACATAGAACCTGGCAGTGGTGAGGCAATTATCCGCTGACAGTTCTTTCTACAGAAAATCCAGAACTGAAGCAAACTGGCAGTAAGCTGGTTCTGTAATAAGAACTTTAGTAGAAGGAAACGCACGCAGGCGCATTTGTGCTATGTATGCGTTACTACGATCAGCCCCTCCCGAGGGGGGGGACTGGGCAACTCGGGGAGAAGTAGATGAGACATTGCGCTATCAACAGAGGCGAAGAGGTCCTCTTCTGCCCTGTAAAATCTACCCAGATCAGTTCCAAGTGGAGGGAGCCCTAGTACTTGAAATGGTCTCGATAATCTCAAGAGAAAACCCTGTGAACCTCATTTGGTCCCCTTAGGGGCCAGACATGAAAGGTTTCACAATTCGGGCCAAGGATGAGAAGGTCCTGCCTGTTCGGAATCGCACAAGGCGAGCCGTCGAGGAGAGGAATTAGCTCCGAGAAACATATCCTGTTCGGCCAGCGCAGCGCCATTAATAGGAGGCAAGACCCTTGCTGGTGAACATCGCCAAGACTCCCCGGGAGCAGAGAAACCGGGGAAAGAAATGCATACAGACGCATTATGGGTCATGTATGTGTCTTAATGACCAGACCCAAGGGGGCTGGGTGATTTCAGGGAGAAGTAGAGGAGACATTGCGCTATTCATAGAGGTGAAGAGGTCCTCTTCTGCCCTAAGATCTCACCCAAACTTGTTCCAAGTGGAAAAAGCCCGGCATTTAAAAAGGTCTCGATAACCTCAGGAGAAAGCCCTGTGTCCCTCAGTTGGTACCCTTAGGGGCCAAACATGAAAGATTCCACAATTCGGGGCAGGGATGAAATATTGCCCTGTGCCTGAGATAGAAGATCCTTCCTGTTCGAATCGCCCAAGGCGAGCCGTCGAGGGAAGAGATTAGCTCCGAGAACCAAGCCCTGTTCAGGCCAGCGGTGCTATCAGTAAGAGGCAAAAACCCTTGCTGGCGAACTCTGGGCAACTACTACCTTAGGGTGGAGTTCTTAACTCCCCTGTTGGTATTTTCTGTCTGGACTGTAAATCTGCTCCATGATCACGGGCATACAGGGATATAACTGACCTGAGTGACAGGAGCTTACCCTGGGCCCTAAGGAGAATCCGACATGTCAGAAATACAGCTGACAAGAACGTGGGTCTCCTTGATGATTTATGTAAGAGGCTACCGCTGTATTGTCCACCCGAACCAAGACATGGCAGCCTCAGGAGGAGGTATTTCAGGGCCAGAAATACAGCCATCAACCCGAGACAGTGACTGTGACAACCGAGCTGACGACCCTCCTATCCCCTTAAGCTGGACGACCACTTAAGGCTGCTACCCCGCCCGACAGGGAGGCGTCTGTCGTTAGCAGTCCACGACAACAAGACACACCTAGAGTGGGACCCAAGGCAGAAAACCGGGGTCTGAACCACATAGAAAGGGAACGAAGCCTGAGGCGCGTAACCCTTTTTAGCCTAGGGGTTTTGGCCCTTGGGAGAAATCCCCTGGCTTTTGGCCACAACAAAAACGGTCTCATGAGCAGAAGGTCCAGAGGGATCACCGTGGACGCGGTCGCCCTGAGACCTGGAAATCGTTGATACTGATAACAGTGCAACCTTGACCTAGCCTGACTTTGCTCAGGGTGATCTGAATGGACTCAATCCTAGCGGGAGACAGTTGTGCCCGCATTGTGATTGAACTCCATACGATGCCCCGATAGACAGTGTTCTGAGTGGGAGAGAGGACGCTTTTCTTGGCATTGAGCCTCAACCCCAGAGAAACAGATGAGCTAAGACGATGTCCCTGTGCTGAACTGCCAGTTCCTGGAACTGCGCTAGGATCAGCCAGTCGTCTACATAATTCAGAATGCAGATGCCCCGGAGTCGCAAGGAGGCAACGCTACATCATGCATTGTGAATGTGCGGGTAAAAAGGGCTAGGCTGAGTGAAAGAACCTGACCCTGGAAGACTTCACCCCCGGAAGTGAACCTCAGGAACTTTCCATGTTGTGGCAGAACTTCTAAATGAAGTATAGAAGTGCATCATAAGATCGATGGTGACCAGCCAAACGAGTTGTAGGGCTTGAGACACGACCGTCTTGACAGGCATCATCTTGGACTTGAACACCCACGGGTAGTTCAAGCTTTAAGATCTAAGCCAGACGCCACCCCTCACCCTCCATGGGAAACGGGAAGTATTTAGTGTAATAACCTAACTCTCTCTCTGGAAGGGGAACACATACCATGGCCCCTTTAACCAGGAGATTGAATTTTTTGTTTTTACAAAAAAGAAATCTGGTTCACGGTAGTGAGAACACGCCGTTGAAAACGGAAAAGCGGCGAGTGAATTAAATCCTGACGCCCTTATAAGACCCTCAGAAAAGAATATATCCAGCAGAAGTTTCCACGCTGCCAGGATCTCTGAGATGGGTATTATATTTTAACACTTCCTGTTGAGGGGTTGTCGGGTGTTTCGCGTCCTGAATAAAATGCAGGAACAGCGAAAACACCCAATTTTGACGGAAGCCTCTGCAACCCGAAACACCAAGAGGTGGCGGGAATGGAGGGGCTTCGAGGGGGTACCGGAGGGGGAAGTGAACCACGCGCCCGTCCCGAGGGAGCTACCCCCTAATCTAGGCGCAAGACCATCAGGGTTTTCTCTTACTAGAATTTATAGTCCTGAGGTCTTGCTTCGGGGGATGGCGAGGGTGGCGAGACTGTCCCCAATCCCTGGGAGGAGGAGCACGACTCGCCACGCTTTGCTTTTGAGCCTCCCTTCAGTCAGGACCGAGGGGGTCTGAGGCTTGCTCGTCAAGCGCAGAGCCCACACTCAGGTCGTCCAGGAAGTCAGCCTGGTTCGCCTGTAAAACAGTATAGTGTGCAGAGCAGCACCAGCCTGACCTGCTGCTTGATAAGCCCTTCCCACTAAAGTGGAGGTTGTCCTACAAGGAGAGAGGACTTAAGTGACGATGCCGAGCCCGGCGAGAGATAGCCCGCAAGCGTCTCTTCGACCGGCGGCATCACTGAATACCCCTGTGCCTCAGCACCCACGATAGTCTAATATAATGACGTCGAGGGTATGTGAACACGGGAACAAAAAAAAATAAAATAAAATATATACTGGCGACCTGTCCAGGGTGTCCCCCGCCTTTCGCCCAATGTTAGCTGGGATAGGCTCCAGCCCCCCGCGACCCTGTACACAGGATAAGTGGTTGACGATGGATGGATGGATGGATGGATATATATATATATATATATATATATATATATATATATATATATATATATATATATATATATATAATTATTATAATAATAAAAATAATTTTTTTTAGGGGTTCTCCATGAGCAAAAAAGCTCTTCATGGAGGTTATCAAAGAAAGGAAGGGACCCATGAGGCGTTCCTTTCTTAGACTGGAAGATAAAATCTATCCCCTAATTTGGAGTGTTTGGGGGTCTCTTTTTCGCGTGGCCAGTCCAATCTGGCAACCGCACTAGTAAGAACATCGAGCAATTCCTCCGTAGATTTTTTATCGCGGACGGAAAGCTCGGAGGCAGGAAGAGAATCGCGATCCACCTCATGATCCGAAGAAGCGTCGGAAGGCGCTTCGAGATCATGTGAAGGACCAGCTGGGTTTGGGGAGAGAGTGAGAGAAAGGGATCAACCCGTCTCTTGCTCCTCAGCCAAATCCATGCAAGAGCCCTACGAACAATCTTTTTTTTTTTTTCCGTGAGTGCTGACTCCCGGAAGCAAGCGAGGCGAGCACGACGCACTCTACCTGTTAAAGCAAATCGCAGTGCTCGCACCCGCCCTGCTGCAACGCGAGAGCAGCATGCTCTTACCCCCAAACCAACAGAGCAAAAACTGATGTGTGTCGTTTTCAGCTATAGAGCGAGAAGAGGGGAACACGCACCGTTTGCAGCTTTCAGTCATTCTTTTTTTTCTTTCTTTTTTAGAAATATATATATATATATAATATTGTGAAGTGGACCAAGGAAGGGACGGAAACAGATGTCCGCTTAAGGGGTAAGCTTTATTATTACAGTTAATTTTACTTGTATCACACACAACTATTCTTTGCTTTGTGTCAGGCTCTCTCCCCATGCTCTGTGGCTACTGGCTTTTTATCCGCTCTCCTCACGCTACTGCAATTAGAGACAGGTGTTAGACATAATTTAGCTTTTTTCTCCCGGACGGGCGCTTGACCACGCCCCCGCTGCCACAAATATTTTCTAGACAGAAGAGAAAAGAGAACATCGTTCACTGCACACTGCCTAACTGACTCCTAACAGAGGAAAGAAAGTTTTGACAGGGTTTGTGAAACACACAGAAACAGAATCGCTCTGAAAAAAGAGTTGCAGCGCAGCATCGTAGTGAAGCTTTTTGTAAAGGGAACAGCTTTGTTTCCAAGCAGACTGATAAAATAAATAAATACAAAATTATGTGTGCTTTGTTGGTTTCAGGCAAATCTCTTGTTCACACACATCTGTACACATAATCTTGCTTTTTCAGGCCTATCTGCTGACTATTAAAGCCTCTTTTTCTGGCCCATAATGTAGTAGCAGACACACAAGTTACCACTGCACCTTAAAATAACTTTCTATCTTAGGTGCAATAATGGTATAATTCATCTTTAGCCGGTTTGGTTTAATCTTGGCAAGTTATTTTCGATACTTGAAAAATTATTTGGATGCTTCTTCTCTTTTGATAAACTTCCAGTGATTGGTTTACCAAATGGCTTTAGTAAATCCTTTTATACTGTGTTAGTGTGTGTGTGTGTGTGTGTGTGTGTGTGTGTGTGTGTGTGTGTGTGTGTGTGTGTGTGTGTGTGTGTAAAACCATAAGTTAAATGAACTGACTGTTGTTTTTAGGCTGGTAGCTGTTGATCCTGATTTGTAAAAGTTAAGCTTTGATAAACGGATTGCATCCCATCTAATATGCCACAGCCACCGCAGCCCTGCATAAATCAATAATCATTATTGTCACCAGCAATCACCCTCACCTCAGTTTCTCTCTCATATGAACTGAGGCCAGCATTTACTATTTCCATGACAATGTTTGTGTGTGTGGGCTCTTCCATCTCACGAAGAAAATTTTGGTTGTTGAATGAAAATTCAGCTCCGAGTATGTTGTCTAATATTATTTTTAAGCAATTAAAAAAATGACTCCAGTGATCTTCTAAATAGTCTTCTAGGATAAGTCATTTAGATGGTTGTTTTCACAGCAGAGTTGGAGTTCAGAGCGAGAACTTTCTTTCTGTCCAAAGTTAACAGGTACAGATTACTGTGGTCGGTCAGTGAGTGTGGCTTTCTGATGGTGAGACTAGAAATTGATTACTTAAATGTAGCTATACAACTAACTTAGCTAACTTAGTCGATGTAGTGACATGAGGGGTCACTCTTGGGAGCCCCAAACACCTCTGATCTTTGAGAAATGGCCAATGGGAATTGGAAAGTGGAATTTGCGTGTCACTCCCCCGAATATACGTGGTATAAAGGGAGATGGCTCGCAACCACTCATTCAAGCAGTGTTGAGCAATAAGTTCCACTGCCGTTCCATTCACCTCACAACGAGAAGTGTATGCTGTTGGATATATGGCACATTTCGGTGGCTTCTCCCCCCTGTGCACGACTAGTGCAGAGTATTCCCCTGGGCACTTCAACAGCTAAGAGAGTGTATATCCTTGCAAAAAGGAGTATATTTCCCTCTAAATGTGTGCGCACTGATGGAGAGTGTCTTTTTAGAGATGCCTTTCCATCTCTGTGTAGTTCCTGGTTTTGGTCGCTATCTCTCCGCCTCTGATGGCCACGATCACAGTCTCACTTGTCTGGGCCATAGTCACATTGAGGAGCATTCTCACTGAGAGAACATGACTAAGGCAACATTGTGGTCACGGCTTTCCTTCTTCTGGGGAAAGCCACTCCAGCCGCACCCCATCCTGGTCCTTCTACCTATGGGTATGAGGCCGGGACGGTTAGCGCTGGGGGCAATTTGGGAACCCCAATGGGAGTGGTTGTAAATCCCCACGGACCTCCCATTCCCCAGTAAGCTCGTTTGCCCTGGTCAAGTTCTGGGATGAGACAGGGCGAGTTTAATGTCTCATTTGGGGCCCGAGAGCAGGATGAGCTTTCGATCGCAGCATTATAAAGCGGGTTGGCGCAGTCGGACGCTAAGGATTCGACTGGGTTCCCACCTTCATGTGATGCCCGGGCTGCCACTAGTGTTGGGCTGGAGTCGAACCCTCCATCCTGTCCTGAGCCATCGCGGCTTGATGGCTTGATGATTGGTTCCTGTGCTTGGAGCGCTGTTCACGGCCTGGTTCCATTCTTCCCGGAGTAGCATGAGGAACGAACAAATTCATGGCAGGCACCTTTTACTGCCCGAATATGACTTCTTGGTTCCTCCACTCTCAATACCATCTACAGTGGGGCGGCCAGGTGGTATTTGAAGATTCCTCAGGTGGATAAGGTGGTTGCAGTGCAACCTGGCTGAATTGCCCGAGACTCCCATCCAGGGCCTGTAACTCTACAGGCCGCCTCCACCCTGCATGCCATGGCCCTCCTGCAAGTACACCAGGCCAAGGCATTGAAGCCGAGGCATTGAAGACGAGGCTTTCCTTCCTAAAAAGGAATGCTACCCCAGCCGCATCCTGCGTCGCTCCTTCCCACGAGATTGAGGACGACCCGGCTGGCGATGGAGGCGATTTGGGCATGGCAGCGGGCTTGGTTTCGCAGGATAAATCCCCGCAAACCACCCGCCCCAGCATGCTCGTTGACTTCCGTCCGGGCTCGAGGTATGAGCGGCCCACTCTCACTACCCTCAACAGCAGGGCGCAGAGGTGGACAGAGCGGTTGCAATCCACCTGTGTCCGGAAAACGCCGGCACCTGGCGGTATCGCCCGGTGCTCCCCTCCAAGGCCTGTAGGATGACATTGTCACTGACAGGCCGCCTCCGCCCTGCATGCCATGGCCCTCCTGCAAGTCAACCAGGCCAAGGCACTTAAAGATCTGCACTTGGGTAGTCCTGACCCTGACGTGCTGCAGGAACTTCGCTCTGCAACCGCCCTCGCCCTCCGGGCCGGCCACAATGGTCACAGCATGGGCACTCGGGTAGGCGATGGCCACCTTTCGGCATTATCCGCTTTACCTCGGTAAAGCCAACACCTTACGTGCAGAAATTGCAAACCTTTGACTCAAAGATGCAATAGACCCTGTCCCTCAAGCTGAGATGAAGAATGGTTTCTACAGCTCTTACTTCATCGTACCCAAAAAAGGCGGTGGCTTGCGACCGATCCTAGACTTGCATGTTTTCAACCGGGCCTTGGGGTCTCCATGGGGTCTTTTTCCCCTGAAAGAACAGGAGTTGGAAAAGAACGCCCGATGAACCCCGATGCTTGTTATAGTGTTAAAGGGCCCCAGCCACTTTAACTTTATGCGAGAAATATAGAGAGAGAAAAGGTGCGGCCTGCTCCCATGCTTGGTACGTCGTTTGTTCCCCCCCTTCGTGGATGCCGGGAAACTAAGAAGTTTATGACGTTTTTATGGGGCATTGGAAAAGGGTACTTGCAGTCTGATGCAGCCTGCTGCTTTGGCACACAACTGCTTGCCCGCACCTGCATCAGCAGCTCACATTCATGGTTAGGGAGCAGCAGATGCCTAGTGTCGCTTCATTCAAGCACAACGTCGAGTGAGCGACAGATGGGGATCTGGGTTACTATTGTAAACTCCATTCCCTGATGGAGGGAACAAAACATTGTGTCCCCCTGGCCGAACCTTATTCTCCGCTCCTAAGTGCAAAAACTGAATAGACAGATGCATGATTCCCTCCTTTTATACCCTTATGTCCGGGGGAGGTACATGCAAAATCTGTCTGCCAATTTCTCATTGGCCTTTTCTCAAGTTCAGAGGTAACCGAGGCCTTCAAGAAAGATCCCTAGTGTCACTTAATTCGACACAATGCAAGGGTAGTGGCACAAAAATGCCCCTCACCAATTCCCATTGGCCTTTTTTCAAAGATCAGAGGTGTTTGGGGCTCCCAAGAGTGTCACTACATCAACACCATGTCTCATTCCCTACATCAGGGAACAATGGTCAAAGCCATTCGTCTAGTGCATGTGTATGTAGAAAAACATTTAAATCCAGATAGGCACATGAAGGTGTCCTTTGTAAGTTCCCATAAAAGTGTAGATGAATCTCCGATAAGAGGCCTTCTCTCATTTTCACTTGTGTGACTGAGCACCAGTGGGAGGGCCCAAGGGTGCTATGATGAAAAATAAGTGTGATGTCTTGCTGAAGAGGCAGTCATATCCAGATGTAGCTGGTCCTTGTGATGTCACAAGTTCCACAAATTCCAAATGGGAATGGCATTTCCAAAGCCTGGTTTAAATAAATGCTCTTCTTCCATTAAGAAGTTCTGAAACTTACAGTATGCTTTATAGTACAATGACCTCTTATGTATCAAAAGATCATGGGAAATTGTATTTCTCATGTTTTGACCCCTTTAAGTAACAAGCTGTTCCAATAGGTTGTATTTCAAAACAGTTAAAAAAAACTTAGATTTAAAAAAAATTTTTAGATTAAATTATGTCAGAGCATTTTTTTTTTTAACTAGCAAAGTATTAGTAGATAAAAATTGCTGTAAATATGCACCGAGCTGATTTCAAAGATATACAGTAACTTGCTGATCAATTCTTATTTTCAACTTTTAAAAAGATGACCTTCAAAGTAGACATTATTCTTTTGTTACTGCTTTAAACAATATTGAATCGATCCATCAATGAAATGCATGCTGTTGAAAAGAATTGAGGCAGGACCTGAGGTGATCTACATGTCCTTGCCTGTCACATGACTGGACTTTAATATGAATGATCAAAGACACATGTTGGGGGATGTGGAACATGAAGGACATCAATTATGTAGTGGTGCATGTTTGTTTCATGTTAAATAGAGAAAAAATACACAACAGCATCCCATCTGGACGAGAGGAAGGCAGATAACATGCCTGTAAGAATGTCAAAGTACATTTAGATATGAACATATTTGCGGAGATGATACTAAAAATATATTTTCTTTTTTTTTTTATAAATTGGACTTAGATTGTTCCATTCATCTTTCTGTTAGAATGATTAACAATCTTATGGCAAGCTCATTCTGATGAGTAATGTACAACCAATTTGGCACAATTTAGCTTAATGGTTTAACATGACAGAGATGCTTTCTTTCCATTAATGTAGAACCTGGAATGGTACTTCAAAGAAAGATCATTTTTGGACCATTGTGTTTATTCATATACTGAAATAATAATAATAATAATAATAATAATAATAATAATTATTATTATTATTATTATTATTATTATTATTATTATTATGTTAATAAAAAACAGTCTGTAAGAGAAGTAACTAGCCATTCACTAATTTCCAGCTCCTGTAACCATCACCACGCGTATGAAATGTATTTCAAGTCACACAAAATCTTCACAAACACTAACTCAAGCCCTTAAATTGGCAAGACATTACTTATACTGGTATACCCTAAAATATCACATATCATGGAACAATACACAATTTTCTCAAAACTACAAACACAATGTCAAAACTACACACCAATTTGTATAAATCCCAAAGTTCCATGTCAAAATCAAACATTTAAAAAACATAACATTGTCAGAATTAAACACTGACTTCAAATGACACACAAATCTGGCAAAAACACAGACTATTCCACTGGCCAGAACACATTTGTAGCAATTCAAATCACTGCTACAAAAACCTCAATCGACCAAGGAGAATTTTGTAGGTCAATCTGTAATGTTTAGAGGTTACAGAACATCAAACTGCATAAAATATGGAAGCATGCAGGTAAACATGAATTATTTGGGAGTAGTGTACAGATACAAAAAAATCAACTTGCATTTTATCCAGCTAATGGGACATTTGAGTCACTATTAAATGTGAATTACTTTGCATATATTTAAAACACATGCTAGACAACAGCAATATTTCCCTAAATGTTGACCCAAATAGTTAAACAGTTGTATAAACAAACAATGTCATGTTGAACAATGTTGCCGATTTGTGAGTTTCATAGGAGCTGACTCAAATTATTGAGCGTGTCTCAATTTGTGCAAATGTAGCTGTACAACAAGCATGTTAAACCAAAGCAGAATGTAAATATCTACGGTTAGCTCTTCTGGACAATATTTTTCAAAATAATAGTCCCACATTGAATTATCTACTTTTTAAATTAATACAAAATGAATTAGTGTAAATAAATAAATCACACATTAACGAGAGAGAAACTGCAGGGTTATTTTTACCTCATCTGTGCAATGTATGACTAGACATAATGTTTCTATTTATCTTTTTGAACAAAGTATTTTAAAAGAGACATGAAATGAAAATGGGGTGCCTGGGTCTTGTATTTGGATAAAAAATACATGAAACGAAGCAAAAATAAACTTTTACTTGTATAATGTGGATGACTTGCTTGAATAATGTGCATAACTTGCTTTTACAAATATTTATTGTACAGACTCTCAAATTAAAAACTACAAGTTCTTGAGTTTTTCCAACAGGCACGTGACTGGTCCATGCTTTAAAATGGAGAATGTCGTGAAAAAACTCCGGAGATAAGTTTAACCAAAGTCAGAGTTGACGTCGGTAAATGCAATGTAAATGTAATTATGGCATATTACTGCTGAACTAAAGCGAAGGTGACAACATGATCACAACAGATCCGGACCCACTGCTGCCAAATTTTCTTCATGGCACTCACGAGATATAACATGCTGTTAAAGACGAGGCTGAATCCAGCTTCTAAATAGTCAGCTTCTTCCCAGATAGCAAAAAATGTCCGCACAGCTTCTTTTTGCCGCCGACCCTAAGCTGTCGGCTATAGGTGCGTCCCACTGGCGGGGACGAAACGTTTGCCGCCGAATTCGTCACTCCCATTTCTTGCGAGATGCTGCCCGCGAAAAGCTGGCGGGCCGCCTGCTTCATTTTCTCTGGCGGTTGCCTCGGGCTAATCAACCGCGGCTGGCTGGCGGCAAGCCGCTTTGAAATACAAGGACAGCTTAGACTCTCAGAATCGACCAGCCATGTTGGCTATTATCATTTTTTGCTCCAAAGCCATTAGGGTTTATAACGGAGGCTTGACTCTTGATTCCATGATAAGGTAAGGTTTAGGAAATGACATTTAAATTACTTTGAAACTCTGAAGCGATTATACAGTAATATATGTAAAATATATTGAATTATTTTATGCACTTAAATTGTTTACATTTCTTTGATGCACATTTGAGACATGCACCAATAAACCAAAAATAATTCCTTTTGTAAAACTTACTTGGCAATAAATATCTTTCTGATTCTGATTAGGTTTTAAAATAGATATTTAATTCATGGTATGAACAATTTAGCAGAATAAATTGATGAAGTTAGACTTTTCACCAATGCCTGTATCAGTGAACAGTGTAAGACATCTGCAACATGGCCAAAATCTTGGGTATAATTTATATTTTTTTTATTAATTTGCAACCATGGTGATATCTATCATAAACATGAAAATCCCCGTTTTGACATGAAGGATAAACTTGATGAAAAAGCTAAATTATCCTCTGGTTTCACAGTTGCGCAGAAATTTCGTTTTTGTCTTTACATTTTTTCCAACCTCGATTTTTTTTTTTTAGTTATTTTACCTTTTGTAGGTAAGGGATTCATTTGCAATTATGACCTGTACAAATGTTTAAGAAAGTGTTAAAGTCCCTGTAAAGGCAATAAAAAAAAAAATCTCAAAAAAAGGGGATAAAAATTGTTAAAACACATTACAAAGACTGTGAACTGTGGAGTACTGAATAGCCTATGTGCACAAGCGTAGTGACGAACTTCCGCTGTCGCCAGAAGTCGGCATATCTTTTTACGGTTTACTTGCGCGTCGCACAAAATGTCTGTTTTTACTCGATGTCTCCATGATCTTCCGAAAATTAGCATCAGCGATGTTCATCGCATTGTTGATGCCTGGTCCCCTGCTCCGACAAGCAAGAGGGACAAGGGCTTTAAACTCTACATATCGAGTTATCTGCACAACTACAAGGGTAAGTATTTTAATCTAATGTGGTGTGCCGGCAGATAGCGGCTAAGCTAGTTCGCCACGTGTTCATTTTTAATGTAACGTTAGTATAGAAGCTTGTTTATTCTTAGTTTTAAAGCAGACTGTTTGTTAATTTTTGTGATAATTGTAATATCAATTATATTAACTTGCTCTCCTCTCAGTTTCTAATAAAGATCAGGGCACAGGTGAAGTCACTGTCAGGGCATTGTGTTACAGGTCCATGAGGAAAACGGAGAAACCTCACAGTTTGAGTGTATGGTGAAGCTAGAATTGATAAGACCGTAGTTATAGGCTTGTTACTTTAATAGCCCGATGGCTAAGGTTATTCATGTTTAATGTAACTCAAATGAAAACAGTTATTGTAGGCAGGTAAGTTTCCCTAGCTGGTCCCCTCCGGGTAAAATTAGTTCTTATTCAAGTTTTCAACTCAGTCATTCGTTTTAAGATGCAATCTTGTGTTATAAGTATTAGGCTATCATGATTATACAGTGAGCAAGCTATATAAATAAGTATTTAATATAATAAAAGTGTAGAGAAACAACCTAGGGTGTAAGGTAAAGGCTGAGTATTGTAGATTTATTACAATATTTTGCATGTTTGAATTAAAATACCTGTGGATATGCAACTTCCCACTCATGAAAGTTTTATGTTATTCAAAGGAGCACACTCTCTACAAAGGCCTGACTGGAGATTTGCCTGATCTATCCGTCCTTCAGGTGAGTAGGTATATAACAATAGCAAATTTCACTGTAAAGTATGATATATCAACCAAAATCTGTATACCAATATTTCATTATTTTCTTTTTCCTCCCCTTTTACAAACAAATATTCTGCTTCAAAGAAAAAAAATGAAATTGATGTTATCATAAGGGTTCTTCATTATGAACTTGTATGCCATGCATAACATACTGTGGATAGAAATTACAGGGAAAGTTACTGGTATGATAATTGTGGTTATATTATATTACTATTATATTTAGTGTATTGCTAATCAATATATTGTTACTTCCCAGGTGACAGCGGCTCACTTATAGAGCAGGTGAAGCAAGTTGGGACAATGTTGAAGACGTTTGCTCGCACTGGGCAATCAGGTACAACTTGCAAACAACACCTGTGGTTGTTGGTTTAATTCCCACTGGGGCCACCTGTACATGTAGTAGACCTAGATATAAATGTCAAAGTTTAGTAGTTGAAGGACCAGGACTGACTACTTTATTCTTTTATTCTGGAAACCCCTGTAGGTGCAGATCAGACCCTAATGCTGCGACGTCTTGGAGAGTTTGGCGATGTTGTGCGTAGCATGGACAACAAAATGGACGCTATGCTGCAACATTTCAGTGCCAATGTGTCTGTTGGAGAGTTATCCCTGCCAGGGGATCTGTTACTCCCCCCTAGACACCCAGGAAGATTTGGCGTTGCTTGACAACAGTTTGAGGCAGGATAAAGAGCTCCAGCAACTATTTGTAAGTGTGCCGATTTCCATAGGGTAATCTAAAAAGTAAAATTTGCATATTCTACAGTCTGAATCCACAGCCTGTCACATTTTAAATTTATGAGAAGCTTCAGAGAAATGTAATTTGTAACACGTTTTTTTTGTATTTTCAGCTTCGGTTTTTGGCAATCAAATGTGGGAGGGACCTAAAGACAACCGTGTGGTGAATGCTTCAGAGTATCTTCTCTAATCACCTTTCCATCAATACAACCTGGACTGGTGTAGGGGATAAAGCATGTTTTAGAGACATGTTCCTGAAGACCATTGTTCAAAGTAAGTTGGATATTTTTTTATATTTAAGTAGATGTGTATGACCTTATGCCATTCAAATGGAATGACAGATCTTTATTTTCTACAGGAGCCATCTGGAAGAACCCGGCAACCCAGGATGCCACTGATGAGGCGATCAAGGTTAATGTTACGCGTTACCTGAAAGGAGCATCTGAACGTGAAGGTGGAAAAAGGCGCCGCACAGCTTAGAGGGACCCACAGCCGACCCCTTAAACCTAGGCTGACTACTGACACCCCAGCATCACTGACAACTGGAACCCTTTCTTTATCCTGCAGTCAGTAACATCAAGACCCATAAAAAAGCCTGCTAAAAGTGTCAGACTACACTGTTCACTGTGGAAATTGCTCTTTTTTTTTTTTTTCCTCTCGTGACCCTGCTTTGAGGGAAGCTCCTTGGATGAATATGGGATGGTTTGTCCTTTTATACCTGTTATCCTGCACATTCTTTGATACCAAAGATCCCAATTATTTAATATACAATTTGCTGCTTATTTCATTGTTACAGTGCTTAACTATTCTATTTTTAAATATAGCTTGTACATCCTAGATTATACATCTAATACTTGATATCTGCACATTATCTGGTATAAAATATTCTACTTACCGTGACTTTAGTATTGGCTTATTTCATTCCGTCAGTGCTTTACGATTCTATTATAGTTTGTAAATCCTATTTCATACCTCTGATACTTGATATTGCACATTAACTAGTACCAAAAATTCTACTTTCATTCCGTCACAATGCTTAACTGTTATTCTATTGTTAAATATAGCTTGTAAATCCTTGTGCCACAGGTCAGCATTGCAGTTATAATGGTATATTCTACTCCAGAGCTTTACTCTAAATTATTACCACTTATCCTATTGTTAGAAATGACTTGTAAATATGATGTTATACCTCAATTTATTTGGTATCCTGCACTTTATTTGGTACCAAATATCCTCATTGCTTATGTTTACTGGTAATTATTTTCATCCCAGAGCTGACCTCTTTATATTATTAACAATTATTGTAAGTGTTACAATAGTGTTTTTTTTTTATTATTTTTTTTTTTTACCAAAATTTAATTGGAAACCTGCATGTTCTTTAGTGTGTGTGTATATATAATGTTTGTATTTTTCTGTTATTTATATTTCAGTGATCTGACATCTTGTTTCAATGACAGGTACTGTACTTTGAAATGTGGAATTAAAATGCCAAATGGAAATTTGTCTGGTTTGATCAATCATTATTCTTGATAAACTGCATGCTATAAATATTGAAAAAAAAAAAAAATAAATAAATAAATAAATATATATATATATATATATATATATATATATATATATATATAAGCGGGGCAGATCGCTCGAAAATAGCGTTTGCCATTCTGCCGCTTCTACTGCCTCCGGAGCACTGCCAGCGGCCTGCCGACTCATTGCTATCTGGGTTGTTCAGTGAAAGGACAGCAGTGCTCAAGTTCTTCTTCTCCACTACAAAACTCAATCTCTGGCTAGTAAAATCTGAGTATTTGCATGCTAGTGGCTACTAAAATACATATTTGACATTAAAATACATATCTTAGTTACAAAATGTGGTAGCATATGCAAGTGATATTATACACAGTCTACATGCATATTATAGAATGTGGATGTCACTACTGTAAATAACCAAACAGGATTAAACTTTCAAAGAGTAGTGACAACAATTTTTAGCTGAAGTGTGTACATGGCCTTAGACACTGCAGAATAAGATGTCTGTGTTTGTCTTTGGTAAGGACCATCTCCCAATGTGGCTAGAACATTCATCAGACTTTGGCTGCATGATAGGATGTCCAGGGACAGATGGCCAGCACGATTCTGCCCACAAGCCATGGGCATGATTGTGTCCAGCCTGTGGAGCGTGTTTGTGAGGTTTAATGGACTGACTAATCAGAGCGAGGAAAAAGCAGCATCAAAATTAGGCTCCACACACACACACATACCAAATGCTAATAAAAAAAAAAGAATAACACATAACATACAAAAATAACAACAATAAACACAAAAACAGTAAACACTAGATCAATAGCTTTAAGCCATTGAATCTGGCTTAAAGATGCCTGTGCTTTCAATGTACTGAAGTGTATTGTAATGTAATTCTACAAATTTTTTACCTGAGTAGAAGGAACCAAAGTCAGTAGATGTTCAATTTCACATGCATCTTCACATTCATCATATGACTGTGAAAATGTCAAAATAACAAATAGCTTGTCTTGCAAAACTGAAACCGTTTCACACTGCTCTCCCAGCTGCTTTGACAAATGTCGCCGAGCTGTCAGTGTAGCACAAGGCCACCATAACAAGCTGACAAAGCCCCATTTGAAAACCCACAGAAACACACACACATTTCTCAGATGCCAAGAAAACGTAATCTCAGATCCCTTGACACTGAGCGGTCCAAACTTCCAAAGAGAAAACATTTATAAATCCGCAGACAGAACAATAGTCAGTGCCAAAATTTCAGCAAGAAAACATACAGGTTCACAGTTTAACACACAGGGTTAACATAAGGGATAAAATGTTCCTTTAATTGAAATAAAATAGTTTGATGTCCTCAGAAAACATACTGTAACTTTTAGAAGTGGATCTTCCTGCTCATTCCAAAAAGCCCACCAATTGAAAGCTCCAAAAATATTTGGTTCCGGACTTCCGGAACTTGCTGACAACGGACCATGACAGCAAACATTTCTGTTTGGTGTTCACATGCACAGCCTGTCCAGTCATAGATTGGTAATAACGATTATTTGAGGCATTTTTCTTTTTTTTCTTTTTTTTTTCTTCATTGCAATGTTATTTTTAAGCCAAATCAAATAAAATGCTTCCAAAAAAAAATACAAAAATAACTGCCTCTCTGTGTAGAATGATGACTCTTTCCTGTCATAACAACAACAACAACAATATTAATAATTTTACTTTGCCTCATGTAATATTTTAAGTATCTTAAACTTAACAACAGACTCAAATGATGCATTATATTATAACATCAATTTAATTATTTCCACGATCAAATGCAATCATAACTGACTGTTAAAAAAAGGATCACAGTATGAAACCTTAAATGAATCAAACTTCAGTAAATGAAACTAATTATTCATTGTTCACTGTTTCAATACAAAAATTGTCTCTGGTTACTTGACTGTAACCCTTGTTCCCTGATAAAAGTGGAACGAGATGCTGCGCTGAATTAGCGCTTTGGGAACAACTTTAGGTGTGACCAGCTGTGAATATGTGTGCCGCTTTTATCAGGGAACAAGGGTTACAGTCAAGTAACCCGAGACGTTCCCTTTCAAAAAGCTACACTTATGATGCTGCGCTGAATTAGCGCTTTGGGAATGAGAATACCCACGCCTCCGCACCGTGGATTCCGGACCCCTTACGGTTGTGTAGTGTGCTCACAAGAGCGCGAGAGGTCTCAGACCTGAGCTTGTGATGTTGACTCAAGGACTTTAGAGCCCGAAGTGGCATGAACATCCAAACTATAAAATCGAATGAATGTGTGCGGAGAGGACCAGCCTGCCACATCACAAACATGCTGCAGAGGGACACCTCTAGCCAAGGCTTTAGAGGAGGCGACCCCTCTTGTAGAGTGAGCCCTGATACCTACTGGCGAAGCTTTACCGCACACCTCGTAGGCCAGGGCAATAGTGTCCCTCACCCAATGCGACATAGTCTGCTTGGTGGCGGCCGCCCCCCGTTGCGGCCCCCATGACAAACGAATAGTTGCCCTGACTTACGCCACTGCCTAGTGCGGTGGACATAAGTCTGAAGGGCACGGACTGGACAAAGTCTGTGAAGTCTTTCCTGCTCCGGCGTTGTAAATGACGGGGAGCAGAAGGCTTCGAGAGTGACCGGATGTAAGGTCGAGAAAGGCACCTTAGGAAGGTAGTCAGGATGAGGGTGCAAAATTGCATTAGCCATTCCTGGGGAAAAATCTAAGAAGGCTGGCAAGACAGACAGAGCCTACAGATTCCCAATTCTCTTTAGAGAGGTAATCGCCATAAGAAAAACATCTTGAGAGTCAGAAGTTTATCAGATGCTGACTCTAGAGGTTTGAAGAGGGTCTCAACCAGACCTTCAAGGACTATTGCTAAGTCCCATGAAGGGGTCCTGGTCCTAGCAATGGGCCTCAGTCGCATAGCTGTACGAATGAAGTGAGTGAGTAGAGGATGTCTCCCCAACGGCACCCCGTCAAACAAGGCGTGCCATGCCGAAATGGCGGCCACATAGACCCTGAGAGTGGCGGAGCATATGCCTGCTGACAATTTTCCTGCAGAATGTCCAGAACTGAAGCAATCAGGCAGTTAACTGGATCTGCATTATGTGCACTGCACCATCTTTCAAAGACACCCCATTTATTGGCATAGATTCTTCTGTTAGAGGGAGCTCTAGAACTTAAAATGGTCTCGATAACCTCAGGTGAAAACCCAGTGTCCCTCAGTTGGTACCCTTCAGGGGCCAAACGTGAAGGTTCCACAGCTCGGGCCGGGGATGAAATATTGTCCCCTGAGCCTGAGACAGAAGGTCCCTCCTCTCCGGAATCTCCCAAGGTGAGCCGACAAGGTGAGACATTATCTCCGAGAACTATACCCTGTTCGGCCACGCGGCAATATCAGTAAGAGGCAGGACCCTTGCTGGCGAACTCTGGCCAAGACTCCCGGGAGCAGAGAAACCGGGGGAAACGCATACAGACGTATTTTGGGCCATGTATGCGCCATCGCGTCCAGACCCAGGGGGGGCTGGGTGACACAGAGAGATATAGAGGGGACATTGCGCTGTCTGTTGAGAGGTGAAGAGGTCCACTTCTGCCATGTAAAATCTCACCCAGATTTGTTCCACTACCTCGGGGGGAGTTTCCACTCCCCGCTTGGAATTTTCTGTCTGGATTGTAAATCTGCTCCCATTCAGGCATCCAGAGTGTAGGGTTTCTTGGTTCAGGTTTGGGGAATGTACAATTAATATTAATGATTGTAATCAATGATTAATCATACGGTTTGAACCAGATAACAATACATTCTAAATTGCCCCAAAACAGGGGTTATATAGCCCAAAAGTCTGCTTCAGATATATATATAGATAATTAAACACAATGAATTATAATTAATTAGGAGTATACATCACATGCAGACAGGCTGTATTAATTTTCAGAACACCTTAATGGAATTAACCCGTACCGCAACCAACTAGTTCGTCCAGCAAACCACTTTGCTCGATACTATGGATCAATTCTCCAGAAGGTTTATTCTTAGTATAAGCTTACTTAATCAAAGCACGTTAACTTACTTTGATAATATCAGCTCGTAGCTTTAGATCGCACATTAAAGAGGCTTTGTTTTATGACCAACAAACACAGACAATCAAGCGTATAATTGGGTTTAATACAAGGAACTAGGATATATCACAAACTTAAACAAACATAGAACACATTGTACAACAAACATTTAACATAGAACAAACAAAGTAAAACAGTAAGGAAAAATAAAGAGATTACAGGGATAGCAAACTTGTTACAACAGTTAAACCTTAAGAGCCAGCAAGGGAATTACACACTTTAACGCATTTGAATTTAGATGGAATAATACTTGCAAAATGGACCTTTGTGTCGCTGAACAAGGCTGCGTGTGTGCGTGAATGTCCTCGTTGCGTCCGTGAGCTGGAGGATTTCTGTTGGTGCTCCCCGAGCGTGGATCGCTCACGGGAAGTTCAAAGCATCTTAAGAGTAATGGTTGAAACTGAGAGAGAGTCCTTTCACCCGGAGGATATCGGACTGCTCCAAAAACGTAGAGTGTTGAGCTTTGTCCGACGACAACAAAAAGACTGAGATAAACGCCAAATAAAACAAAAGACATGTCTGACGAGAGTAACACAAAAAGAAAAAGCAAGAGAGCTTGAAGAGAGATAGAAGAGAAGAGCACAAGCGAAGACAAAAGAGAGCGATTCCACACCAGATCCTGACTTTTAAGGTAGGGAGGTCACGCCTCCTTTGGGAGGAATGACCCAATGAGGCTCCTCAGTTTTGGCACGAGATGGTTCCCTTTGTCTTGTCAAGGCTAGTCATTTGCCTAATTTATGACAGGGTCCGGATGTGGTTTGAATCACTCAAAAGATGGTAAAACATAGCAGAATACATTTTAATGTAATATATATATATATATATATATATATATATATATATATATATTCAGCTAGGGCGAGTCGTAAGGTTTAATTTGATACCAAGAACCTTGTATTTGGTACACTTAAAAGTGACTCTTTATATAAGCCCTCAGAGTTTAACTACACAACTAAACAATCTTAACAGCAGAAATACCCAAGCATACGGGAATAAAACATATTTCCTTAAAAATAAGCCATTTCTTGGTTTTAAATGGTATGAACCATTGTGTGTGTATACATTTTCAGTGTGTAGATGGCGATATCACGAGTGTCTCTGGAGAGGCTCTTTTGGTTGTAAAAACGTCAAGAAGCATTCTAACTCCCAGACTCCAGAAGTATACTTTGGCTTTAAGAGTTATTTAAGAGTTTTTATTTTATTTTTTGGCATTCTTTGTGCATATCATCACCTACTAAGCAGGGAGGACACCTATCTTATCACTTCTAAAGACATTAACCACTGGAGTTGTATGGATTACTTTTATGCTTTAACAGTGTGACGAAGAGGAGGGCGTGGCCAGGCCGTGAGGACGCACTCCTGGAGTTGAATTATCAGGAGGGGGATTAAGACGAGCCGGAGCCACCAGTTCGAGAGAGGGAGAAAGAAACACACGGCTGCTGTGTGAGTGTGTATCTGTGTGTTTATGTTTCTTTAAGTTGATTTATGTCATTAAAGTTATGTTGATTGTTCTGCCAGTTCCCGCCTCCTCCTTGCCCATCTTGTGAACTCTGTTACATTGGTGCTGAAACCCAGAAAGGAGGAGGGATGCGCTGTCGTGGAGTCCTCGCCGCTGCCGTCTGCCAGGGGACGAATGTGTCGCTGCTCTCCGCTGGGAGTAGGAGAACCGCTGCCATCTGCCTGGAAGCAGAGGAGCCATTACCGTCCACCAGGGGTCGGAGGACTCACTGCCATCCGCCCGGGGAGAAGAGGATGTTGTCCGTCGGAGGGTGGAGGAGCAGCTGAGGACCAGGCAACAGCATGTCTGGGGACCGACGAGCGAGTTTTTCTTCTCTCCCTCTCCTTATCTCTCCCAGGGCTGCAGAGAGGCAGGGAAGACCTGATGACAGAATGGCAACACCACCCCAGGAAGAGAGGGGAATACGTCATGCCGGAGGTCCCCAGCTTGATTCAGGTGGGGAGGTTTGGCTGGGCCGTGAGGATGCACGCCCAATGCTGAATTTTCCTAATCAGCTGGGAGGGTATAAAGACAAGCCGGAGGCACCAATTCAAGAGAGAGAGAGACATGCGGTCAATGTGTGTGTCTGTGTGTTTGTTTCTTTAAGTTGATTTTGTCAACTTAAGTTTTGTCATTAAATTTATGTTTACTGTTCTGCCGGTTCCCACCTCCTCCTTGCCCATCTTGTGAACTCTGTTACAAACAGGTTTCTGAAGTGATTAAAGAAGTGATTGATGGCTTTCCAATATAAGGGCATAATAGACACACAACCGTGGCTGTACACCAAGCCACATACATCCATCTGATCTTTCAATGAATTCCAAATAGGCCTGTAAGAATTCAAGTAATTTTCAAAATGGATTTTTCTCCATAGACAATTTGCTTGGCTATAAGCATGTCAACCATAACTATGTAGGGGATTTAGCTAAACCAGAAGGACTTTGTGATTTATTAATTTGAACCATGTTATTTTGTTTTAAAATATATCAGATTATGAAATAAAGCATGAAGAACATTGAAGTGCTGTTCTACCATGACAACAAACAGGATGCAACAGTGTAATAAACAGAAACTTAAAGAAAAGGAAAAAATGAGAGTGTGTTTTTGTGAGAGAAAGGAGGAGATTTTTTTCTATATGCTCTGTGTCGTGTCTTGTCGCTGCACTTGACTGGAACAATATATCCTTCTACTCTAAAAATTCCCTATTTATATTCACTAAAAAACTTAAATATTTAATCTCTCAAAGGATGTCAATTGCTCGATTGATTCTCTGACATTATTTGTTGTATAGTAGCATTTTTGTTGTTGTTGTTAAATTAACAACATACCAGTGGTTTTGGAAGCTGATGTGTCCATTGATGTTGAGTTTACCTTAATTTTGAACACATTTATCTGAGCTTTTCTTTACTCACACGAGCAGATACTAATAATGAGGCCCTCAGAAGGCTGTATTATCTATTTCCCTAAAAAAGAGGGAAATAGTTAATACAAGCCTTACAAATTCCAATATGTGCATATAAAGAAATCTGCATTTCTGTGCATATAAAAAAACTTCTAGACTAGCCGTCACTCTTGGCAGCCCCAAATACCTCTGATCTTTGAGAAAATGCCAATGAGAATTTGCATGCCACTCCCCTGGACATATGGGTATAAAAGGAGCTGGCTGCAACCACTCATTTATGTTTTATGCTGAGGAGCCGAGACAGGTTCCCGGACATGCCAGCGGGTAGTACAGCATTGTGGCAAGAGGGACACAACGTCTCGATCCCTCCATAAGGGAATGGAGGTTACAACAGTAAACAAGACGTTTCCCTTCTGTCACTCACTTGACCTTTTGTCGATGTAGTGACACTAGGGGTCCTTATACAAAAATGCCACAACAGCTGAACTGTGTTACATGAACTGCCAATGCAGGTGCAAACAAGCTGCTGCATGCATAAAAGCAGATGCATCAGTCTGCACATAGCCTCCCCCAATGCCCCAAAAAATGTCATGTAGTTCCCCACATCCCTGAGGGGGGAAAGAGACACAAATAGCATGGGAGCTGGCCACGCCAGCCATGGCCTTTTCTCTTGATGTTTTTTCTCTCGACAGAGTATTACATTCGGCTGGGGCCATCTAATGCTATTATACGCGCTGTGGAAGGTGTTGCGGACACCGCTGAACTGGGGTGGGTGCCTGGCGAACTGAATCACGTAGCCGAGTCGGATGGTGGATTGCCACCACGAAGGGTTGGAAAGCGTTAGACATGCATCCAAGCTCTGAGCGAGGGGCACTAAGGGGACTATCATGTCTGACGTACCTGGGGCCTCAGGTCTTAAATGTGAAGCTAAAGCAATTTTTTTAATTGCTCTAGATAAGCATCTGTTAAATGCTTTAAATGTAAACGTGAAGAATGGCTTTAAACTGCCCATACATATTAGAAAGCCTGTCAATAATTAAAAGGAAAGACATCAAATAGTAAGCAGAATGCTGAGAAACTGTTTCCGCTGTCTTATATGCCTCCTTTTCATGGGGTACTGTAACTATTTTTGCAAAGTGTAACATATTGGTTAACCACTTGACAGAGCGCAAGCGCTACTGATGCTGTAAGAGTTAGCAACCTCCAACATACAAGCACCTTGACAGACAGAAATCAGACCAAGCACTGAGAACCTATGAATTCTGTTTGAATACATCAACATCTCTTGAAGGAAGTTTAGTTATGACCACATAAAAAAAATATTTTTTAGAAAGTCGGTGCTACTAATCTTAACAGAGCTAACATTATTTCCCCTTTTGTCACTCACTCGACATTGTGTCAATTACCCCTCTCTTGAGTGCCTCGGTTACCTCTTATCTTTGAGAAAAGGCCTGTGAGAATTGGCGAACAGAATTTGCATGCCCCTCCCCCAGACATACTGTTCAGCCAGATATTTTCTTCGGAGCCGAGCGGTTGTGTTTCAGCAAGCTGAGTAAAACCCACTGCTGTTCCACTCACCTCTAAAGGGCATACACTGTTGGAAATTCAGCGCATTTCAGCGGCTTTTCTCTTATTCTGCATGCCAGTGCAGACTACGCCCCTGAGCGCTTCAACAGCCCTCTAAAAGAGTATATATATATTTCTCTAAAAGTGTAAACACATTGACGTCGAATGTCTTTTTACATTAACGTGTCCCTTCCGTCTTTGTGTCATTACTGGATGCAGTCGTTACCTCTCCGCTTCTGACAGCCACGGGCACTGCCTCTCGTGTCTGGGCAGAGATCACACAGAGGCAGCATTTTCAGACGGCTCATGTTCTCACTGAGGGAACATGGCCATGACAACGTTGCGGTCACAGCTTTCCTTCTTGCAGGGAAAAGCCAGTCTAGCCTCACCCACGTTGCACCTTCTACCCATGGGTATAGGGTCCCCAAGAACCACCCATTCCCCAGCATGCTCATTTGCCCCGTCCAGTTCCAAGATGAGACCAGCTTTCCTTACGACCAGTCTCTTTTGGAGCCCCCAAGCTGGATGAGAGTTTCACCGCTGCATTGGAGAGCGTCTTTGCGACCTTCGGGTGTGCTGGCACAGTCTGAGGCAGACAGCGAGCTGTCCACTATGTTTACCCGGGCTGCCGCAAGTGTCGGGCTGGACTAGAACCCTCGGCAACTGACCACACCTTCCGGGCCACGAAGGTCACAGCGTGTGCACTCGGACAGGCAATAGCAACCCTCATGGTCCAGGAACGCCACCTGTGGCTGAATTTGCTCGAGATGCAGGACTCCGACAAGGCTCGATTTCTCAACTCCCCCATCTCCCAGATTAGCCTATTCGGCGACACCATTGAGGACTATGCCCAGCAGTTCTTGGTGGTGAAGAAAGAGACGGAGGCCAGACGGCGCCGCGGCTCAAGATCCCACATTCCGTCTGCTCGCCGAGGGCATCCCCCTGTGGCGGTGAAACCCCATGCAGCTCCGCCCCAGCCCGGGCCCAGCTCTGAGCCCCAGCATAGAGCTCTCCGCACGAAGCCGACGCCCCCGTCTCACGAACCACCTCCCGGACCCAGAAGGCTCCCAAGCGCTCCGGAGACTTGCAAACCCAGGGAAAGAGACGTCTGACAGAAATCTGGTATCCAGACCACTCCATCTGTCGATGGAGGGCCGGGTGGAGAATCTTTTGTTTCCTTTTCTTTGCTTGCCGCAACCCCAATGGGCTGCAGTATCCACATTGTCACAAAGGCAGCAGTTCCCTCACTCCCTGGGTCACTTAACCGGTGTGCACAGCCACCATTCTCACGGTGATCAGACACCGAACACTTGCAGACGGACCCCCATGAACACAAACCCTCTGCCTTCACATGCTCAACTGCACCACACTTGTACCTCAAACCAGTAGGCAGTGACGAGTCTAGAGGTTGTCTCTACAGAACCAGGCCGGGTATGCGGAGCAAGGTAAGTGCTTCTAGCTTCTCCTCAACACAACCACCTCGGGACGAAGCGAATGCTCCCCGATGTGATGTCGCATGCTCCCCCCGCCACAAAGCCTCACCTCCAGGTACGTCACACATGATCGTCCCGTTAGTGCCCCTCGCCCAGAGCTTGGACGCATGGCTTACGCTTTCCAACCCGTCGCGGTGGCTGGCCAGGACCATCTGACTCAGCTACGTGATTCAGTTCGCCAGGCACCCACCCTGTTTCAGCTGCATCTGCTTTACCTTGGTGCAGGGCAAAAATGCCTCCACTCTGCGTACTTCGATGACTGGCTAATATTAGCGCACTCTCAACAGTTGTTCTGTGCACACAGGGATCTGGTTCTCATGCACCTCAGCCCTTTAGGGCTTCGCATCAACTGGGAAAAGAGCAAGTTCTCCCCGGTTCAGAGCATCTCTTTTCTCGGCATGGAGTTAGACTCAGTCTCAATAACAGCGCGCCTCACAAGCCAGTGCATGCAATCGTTGCTGAACTGTCCGAATATGTTCAGACCAGGCACAGTGGTTCCACTGAAACAATTTCAGAGGCTCCTGGGGCATCCTCAGCGACGGTCACGCCACTCGGGTTGATGCATATGACACCGCTTCAGCACTGGCTTCAGACTCCAGTTCCGAGATGGACATGGCACCACGGCACATACCGTGTGGCCCTCTACAGGCAGGAGTCCCCCTACAGCAGGTGTTCAGATGCATCATAGTGACTACGGACACCTCCCAGTTGGGCTGGGGCACTGTGTGCAACAGGCATGCAGCTGCTGCCTCCTGGATGGGGCCCTGGCTGGATTGGCACATCAACTACCTAAAGTTGCTGGCTGTATTTCTTGCCCTACGCAGATTTCTGCCGTTGATCCGCGGCAAACACGTGTTGATTCACTCAGATAACTCAGCGACAGTAGCGTATATAAATCGCCAGAGAGCCGTTTGCTCTCATCACATGTCGCAAATCTCCAGCCATCTCCTCTGGAGTCAGCAGCGGCTGAGGTCGCTGCATGTCCCTCATATCCCTGGCAAGCCTAAACACCACAGTGGACATGACAGGTAATGCTCAGTGGAGAGTGAGGTGGTCCAGCTAATTTGGGCTCGGTTCGGCAGAGCAAAGGTAGATCTGTTTGCCTCCCGAGATTCCACCCACTGCCCGCTTTGGTACTCTCTGATAGAAGCCCCCCTTGGCACAGACACGCAGGCACCCTCTGCCATTTGTGCACAGAACTCTGGAATATCCACGTCTGGCCATTGGATGGGAGGCGGAAGATCTAAATGGTCTACCACCAGCCATCATAGACATGATCAATCAATCCAGAGCTCCATCTACCAGACAGATTTATGCTCTAAAGTGCCGCTTATTTGCAAATTGGTGTCCTTCCTGATCTGTAGATCCACAGAGGTGAGCAGTTGGGTCAGTGCTCTCCTGCAGGAGAAGCTGGAGGGGCAGCTGTCTTGGAAAGCAGAGAAAGTTCGCAGCCAGATTCCTCACAGTCACCGAGTTGCCTGTCCTGGAAAAGGTGCTCCACATGTTCTGATTGTTCCAATACCTCCTGTGATGTATTTTCTGCAGTACGGTCTCCCTGTCGGTGGACCCGCGTCTCCCTCCCCGGTCGCTGTGTTTGTTGAGCTCCTCGCCGTCGAGGCAGGACTTACCACCGCGCCAAATCCATATTTGGCTTGTGAGCCCATGTGATGTATTTGCCACATGTTAACCTCCCTTGCTGGGTAGGATGTGTTCTCTGCAGGGTCTTTTCCCCCTGAAAGAATAGGATTGGAAAAGAACGCCTTTCCCGAAGGATGTTATAGTGTTAGATGGCCCCAGCCGCATCTAACACTCTATGGAGAGAAAACATAGAAAGAGAAAAGACCGCAGCTGGCACGGACTGCTCCCATGTCTCTTCCCTCCCTCAGGGATGTGGGGAACAATATGATGTCTTCTGGGGCATTGGGGTTGGTTACGTGCAGTCTGATGCACCTGCTATTTTCACATGCAGCAGCTTGCTTGCACCTGTATCAGTAGTCCATGTAACATGGTTCAGTATTGTGGCGTTTTTATATAGGAACTCCTAGTGTCACTACATTGACACAACGTCGAGTAAGTGACAGAAGGGGAACATCTCGGTTACTGTCATAACCTCCGTTCCTTGATGGAGGGAATGAGACGTTGTGTCCCTCTTGCCACAACACTGCACTAAGCCGCTGAAATGGCCGGGACCCTACTCTCGGCTCCTCAGCTCAAAACCTCTCTGAACAGGTGCACGATTCCCTCCTTTTATACCCGTATGTCCGGGGGAGGGGCATGCAAATTCTGTTCACCAATTCTCATTGGCCTTTTCTCAAAGACAATAGTTAACTGAGGCTCTCAAGAGAGACCACTGGTGTCACTATATCGACACAATGTCTCATTCCCTCCAACAGGGAAAGGAGGTTACGACAGTAACCAAGACATTATGCTGCTGCAATAGTTGTTAAAAGATAAATAATTCACAACAATGTAGGGTCTCATTCTCATTTGAACAGCCCTGTGATTAATAAGCTATGGATAATGTACAGTCAGCCGGTCATAATCGCAAAATAAACCCTGAGAGAGTGATGTCAACCTGAAGGGGTATATTTTGGCATTATGACGGTCTGTACATTATCCATTTCTTATGCCACAACTTGCCAAGTAAGCAAATAAATAGACATTAAATATTGATTTTAATTACAGTTATTTAATATACCTGACGATGCACCTTTGACGCATCTATTTATAGCCCTGCTACAGCTGCATCCAATGATGTCAGAGGCTATATATTGCACACATATTCACAGCTGGTCACACCTAAAGTTGTTCCCAAAGCGCTAATTCAGCGCAGCATATCGTTTCGCTTTTATAAGGGAACAAGGGTTACAGTCAAGTAACCCGAGACCCAAGTAACGTGCCTAAATGATCAAAAACACTTTATGATTCCACAAATGACTGTCTTGATGAGTATTTAATGTAAACACAGTTGTTTATATCTAAAGTGAATTTAAACAGGGGACAAAAAGCATATTTGCATCAAAATGTGGACTTGAAGTGTACATGTAACCGAACTGAGCACTGTCTTGTAAGATATGTCATATAAAGGCTATTAAGTGTTATAATTTATAATTATGCTTAGCCTTTATAAAGATAGAAGAGTATCAACATTTGCAGAGCAATACTTCAGCAGAATATTCCACCAGTCACAAACTTCAGAAAACTGTGCATCATGCATTAGAATGAGAACACAACTATTGCTGGGCTTAAAAGATACAAGAACTAAATCAATGTTGAACATTGTATCTCAAAAGGAGGACATTGTGGCTCCCCATGTGCTGTTTAAAGAAATAATTCACACAAAATTGAAAATTCTCTTATCATTTACCCACCCTCATTTCATCTGTCAATTACTTTCTTTCTTCAGAACACAAATTAAGATTTGAGAAGAATATTTCAGCTCTGTAGGTCCATTCAATGTAAGTGAAGGGGTGCCAAATGTTGACGCTCCAAAAAGCACATAAAAGCGGCATAAATGTAAAACTCTAGTGGTTTAATCCATGACTTCAGAATTGATATGACATGCGTGGGTGAGAAACAGATCAATATTTAAGTCAATTTTTGCTAGAAATTCTTCTCTCTGCCCATTAGGTGGCGATATGCCTGAAGAATGTGAATCACCATAAACACAAGAAGAACATATGCAATTTAAAGTGGAGATTGACTGAGCAGGGAGGAGAATTAATAGTAAAAAATATTGATCTGTTTCTCACCACATCTATCATATTGCTTCTGAAGATGTGGATTTAACAACTAGAGGAAAGACCTTCTTTCTCAGGGACGGGGCACGCTCTGGCATCCGCACCCAGCCCTCTGGAACCCCCACGTCTGGCCCCTGGATGGGATGTGGAAGATCTAGCTGATCTACCACTTGCCCGTTGTAGACATGATCAACCAAGCCAGAGCCCCTTCTACCAGGCAACTTTACACCCTAAAGTGGTGCTTGTTCGCAAATTGGTGTTCTTTTAGGGCGAAGACCCACAAAGGTGTGCAGTCAGGTCAGTGCTCTCATTTCTGCAGGAGAGGTTGGAGGGGAAGCTGTCCCTATCCATCTTGATGGTGTATGCAGCTGCTATGGCAGCCCACCACAACACAGTAGACGGTTTGGGTAAGCACGACTTGATTATCAGGTTCCTAAGAGGCGCCCGGATGTTAAATCCCTCCCGGCCAAGCCTGTTCCCCTCGTGGGATCTCTCTGATGGATTGACCGGGTGGAACGCTTGCGCCTAGCGCCCTTTCCCTTGGTTTAGGTAAAACCGTGCGCTTTTTCTCCCAGGAGATCCCACTCACTCAGCTCCCTGGATGACTCCTCCTAGCCCTCTGGGTCTGCAATTCAAAGGAGGAATTCGCCGAACCAATCCACTGTGGGTACTCGGATCTACCCTGTACTGGAATAGGTGCTCCACAGGTCAGGGCTCCTACGTGGACTTCCCCCCTGTGTGTATTTTCCACGGTACGGTCCCCTTACGAGTGGACCCGCGTCTCCCTTGGGCAGTTCCCACTGCCCCCCGGTCACCATGTCTGCAGCAACTCCTCCCTCCGAAGAGGCGAGATCTACCTCCTCGCCACTTCCCACATGTGACCTAAAAGCCCATGTGGTGTGTGTCACCACTCTTACCTCCTCCTCTCTGGGCAGATGTGGTCTCTGCAGGGTCTTTTCCCCCTGAAAGAATAGGAAACTGGGTAAGACCCCCTTCCCAGATGCGTGTAAGGGCCCCAGCTGTTGACTCTATGCGAGAAACATAGAGATAAAAGGCCCGGCTAGGCTCGGACCAGGTTGGCAAGCGTCGCCTTGAATAAGGATTCCGACGACTTTATGGGGCATTGGGGAAAGGGTATGTGCAGTCTGATACAGCTGGTCATTTTGGCACGTCAAGTAACTGCCCGATCCTGTGTCAGTAGTACACGCACATGGCTCACCGCATGGTGTGATTTAAATTGGACCCCTAGTGTCACTTTCTTCGACACAACGTTGAAGTGAACGACAGACGGGGAACGTCTAGGTTACGGATGTAACCTCCATTCCCTGATGGAGGGAACGAGACGTTGTGTCCTCCCGGCCCCGTCGCTGAGGCGAGCCACTGTTGTGGCCAGACCATTTCCGGCTCCTCAGAAAAATCCTGAATGAAACAGATGTATTTCCCCGCCTTTATACCTCGTATGTCTGGGGGCAGGACATGCAAATTCTATCTACCAACTTCTTATTGGCCTTTTTTCATAGATCAGAGGTATATTCGGCACACAAGAGAGACCCCTAGTGTTCGACACAACGTCTCGTTCCCTCCATCAGGGAACGGAGGTTACATCTGTAACCTAGACGTTATCTTATTTCTGATGAAACATTATTTCACTAAATTCACTTTTTATTTATTGAATGCTCTAGTGGCATAGTGGGTGCATGTGTGACACAATGGCAGTTGGGGCAGTAGGATTGTTTGGGAGGCTTGTCTGGGAACAGTCTTTGATTTATTTTTGCTTTTTACAGTTCCATCTGGTGTGGCAACTGGTGCAGAAATTCACCTTTAAACTCACTTAGTGTTTTAGTAGGTATAATTTATATATATTTCTGAAAGACAAATGGCTGACATGACATTCATTAGTCTGAAATGGGCACAATGTGACATGTCTGATCAGAGCCATTTGAATAACCAAACATGCAACATTCCAATGAAATTTATAATTGCAAACTTGCCTGCAGCACTCAAAAGATAAACAAATGGATAATTATATGATAATGAAAGATCAACATTACATTCAGCTGTGCAGTTCTCAAGAGGCCAACGTCTTATAAATCAAACCCCTTTTTGCTCTTCCTCATGTCTGTTTTTAATGACCTTTCCCTCTTATCTCAATTTGATCTCTTTATCCTCAATCTCATACAACACTTCCAATCAATCCTAAAAGCTTTAAATCGGCTGGAGCTATATCAGTCCGGATCTGGGGGCCATCCGCCTATCATAATTAGAAGAATGGCTGACTGCAGTTCCATTGTACAGGATCTGATAAGAATGGGAAATCAGGGAAATGGATGAGCCACAGAGGTACTGTACCAAAGACCCTGTTGCATAGCTTCAATCTCAGGACAAAACATACTCTATTTCACCGGAAAAACCCATGTTTTATCAAAAGGATTTCCTGTAAAATAGAGATTTTCAGGTGGTGAAATAGAATAGTGGTGAAATAGAAGGTGATATCATTAGCATGAAATATATTTTCTCCTGATTAATCATGAACAATATTTCAGTTTCTAGTCAAAGGAATATTTCACCCCTAAATTAAAATTCTGCCATAATTTCCTCTAATGCAATTTTAAACCCTGCACTTTTATATTAATAAAAGGGAATGCTAAATGAAGATTTTCAAATTTTTTTGTGACTAAATGCTTAAATTTCAGTCTGTTTCTTGCACAAAGCTTTTATAAGGTTCTAAAAGACTAGGAAAATAGTGCACAAGTCATATGGACTGTTTTGGTTGGAACTTTTTTGGAGCTGGGCAGCCTCTGGTCCCCATCCACTTTCAATGTAAGAAAGAGATCAATTCAGACATTTTACTAAACCCCTTTGATGTTCAATGGAAATAAGAAAGCCATACAGGTTTGCAATGACATAAGGGGGAGTAAATAATTGTATTTTTTAATGAACTATCCCTTTAACATATGTATGCTTTTTAAGGCAATATATTTGTATTACATAGCATGGTAACAGTGAATTGCATTTTGCAGATTTAGAGCTAATTGAAAATCTACAGTCATTGCTAATACTATTATGTTGTTTGTGTGACAAATAGATTATGTCATGATTATATTGTAAAACTATGGCTTTTACACTGTGTTTTATAGTTCCGTAATGAGAAAAGCAACCCAAACCAATGGAAACACAGGAAATATAAGTCTCTGGCCAAACTGAATACAGAGGTGTTCAGTCTGTATAAAAAAGTTTCTTGACTTATTAGGAGTCAAAATACAGCATGGACATTTTGGTCTATTTTGTGCTTTACAAAACTGACAAGAGCAATTTTTGACAGAGGAAATAAAATGTTTCAACACAGGGGATCTTGTCACTTGTGTGCACAAAACACTTGTAGCCTGTGTCTATGCGTGAACAGAAGTTTTCAGAGACCTCATTAATTCACACTGGACTATTAAAGGATCCATTCTCTGAACATCAAGCTCTTTCCTTGAAGCTTATTCACAGTGGAAACTGAAATAGACCTGGCTGGAAAATTGTAACTAGACTAATAAATATACAGTTTTCCTTAACACAAAGGTTGAGTGCTGAGAGGAAAATGGGAATTTATAATTTTTATTTTTTTTAAACCTGTCCTCTCATAGTCACAATTACTAAATTGCAATTATTTCAAGTTGGCAGTCTAAAGTGGCTGACACTAGCTATAATTTCTTCCAAGTTGTGAATGTAATTAATAAAAATACCATTAAATTGCAAAAACAATGTGTGAATAATGCAGTGTTCCCCGTCTGTTGCTCACTTCAACTTTGTGTCGAAGAAGCGACACTAGGGCTCTCTTGAGAGCCTCGCGCATCTCTGAACTAGAGAAAAGGCCAATGAGAAATTGGCAGACATAATTTGTATGTCCCGGACATACGGGTATAAAGTGAGGGAAATTAATCTGTCCATTCAGATTTTTCCTTCGGAACTGAGTGGTTGTGTGATCAGTGAGCTGTATTCACAGACTGGTCACTTCATCTCTACAAGAGTGTATGCTGTTGGATCTACTGCGCATATCAGTAGCTTTATCCTTCTCTGCAAAGCAGTGCAGTTTCGCCTCTGGGCGCTTTGACAGCGCTTTTAAAAGAGGCCTTCACAGATGGATGACTAGTTCCTTGGGTCTGGGCGCACCACTGACCTCCAAAGCCTACAGTGCGCCGCCGGACAGGTCGCTTCCAAGGCTTGAAGGATGATGTCGTCACTGACCTCCAAAGCCTACAGTGCCGCCGGACAGGCCACTTCCATGCATGCATGGCCCTGCTGCAAGTTCACCAGGCCAAAGCACTCAAAGATCAACACTTGGGTAGTCCTGACCCCGATGTGTTGCATGAACTGTGCTCAGCGACCGACCTCACCCTCAGGGCCACGAAGGTCACAGTGCAGATACTCGGGCAGGCAATGGCCACCCTCGTGGTTGAGGAACGACACCTGTGGCTGAACCTGGTGATGTGGGATGTGGACAAGGCACGCTTCCTCAACGCCCACGTCTCCCAGTTCGGCCTCTTCGGCGACACCATCGAGGACTTCACCCAGCAGTTCTCAGCGGTGAAAAAGCAGACGGAGGCCATATCTCACATCATGCCCTGTCGCACCTCCAGGGCGGGCCGTACCCATGCGTGGCTCTCGCTTCCCAAACCGTAATGCTGGCTGGCCAAGACCATTGGATTCAGTTTGTCAGCCTCAACATCTGGGCAACCTCAACATGGTAGCGGACACACTATCACGACAACGCTTGCCCTGTGGAGAGTGGAGGCTTCAGCCCCAGTCAGTCCAGCTGATTTGGGAATGGTTCGGCAAGGCCCAGGTAGACCTGTTCGACTCTCGAGAGACCTCCCGCTGCCCGCTCTGGTATGCCCGAACAGAGGCTCCCCTCAGGGCAGACGCGATGGCACACAGCTGGCCCGCGGGTTTGCGCAAGTACGCATTTCCCCCAGTGAGCCTACTTGCACAGGTGCTGTGCAAGGTCAGGGAGGACGGGGAACAAGTCATTCTAGTGGCTCCCTCCCGGCCGAGCCTCTTCCCCTCCTGGGATCTCTCAGTGGTCCTCTCGGCCTTCAGAGACCCCCCTTCGAGCCGCTAGAATCAGTCGGACTTAGGGCCCTCTCCTTGAAGACGGCCCTCCTGATTGTGCTCGCCTCCATCAAAAGGGTCGGTGACCTGCAAGCATTCTCTGTCAGCGACACCTGCATAGAGTTTGGTCCAGCAGACACTCACGTTATCCTAAGACCGCGACCGGGCTACGTGCCCAAGGTTCCTACCACTACTTTCAGGGAACAGGTAGTGAACCTGCAAGCGCTGCCCCGGAGGAGGCAGGCCCAGCCCCTTCATTGCTGTGTCCGGTACGTACTTTGCGTATCTACTTGGACCACACGCAGAGCTTTAGACGTTCTGAGCAGCTCTTTGTCTGCTTTGGTGGACAGAGGAAAGGGAACACTGTCTACAAACAGAGGCTTTCCAAAACAGAGGCTTTCCCACTGGGTTGTGGACACCATTACATTTGCCTATCGCACCCAAGCCGTGCCCTCCCTCCCCTTGCGGGTCCAAGCACACTCAACAAGACTCCATAGCACATAGCAGAAATATGCAGAGCAGCGGATTGGGCAACACCCAATACCATTGCAAAATTTTACAATCTCAGGGTTGAGTTGGTTTCGATACACGCTGAAAAACTGACCGGATGGACCGCTTGCACCTAGTGCCCTTTCCCTCCGCTGAGGTAATACCATGCGCTTTTACCCCAGGAGATCCCATGAACTCAGATCCCAGGATGACTCCTCCCTAGACCTCTGGTCCATGAATTCAGCGGAGGAATTCGCCAACCAAGACCAATTCGGGTACTCAATTTACCCTGTACTTGAATAGGTGCTCCACAGGACGGGCTCCCACGTGGACTTTTTCCCCCTGTGTGTATTTTCCGCGGTACGGTCCCCTTGCGAGCGGACCCACGTCTCCCTTGGGCAGTCCTCACAGACCCCCAGTCGCCGTGTTTGTAGCAACTCCTCCCTCCCAATGAGGTAGGATCTACCACCGCGCCATTCTCCACATGTGACCTAAAAGCCCATGTGATGTATTTCACCACTCTTTACCTCCCCCAGTCTAGGCAGGTGTGGTCTCCACAGGGTCTTTCCCCCAGTAAGAATAGGATAACTGGGAAAGATCGCCTTCCCTGATACAGGGTATTTGTCCCGCCCCTTGTCCACTGTAATTGGACGGCCAAATTAGTGTATTTTTATTTTTGTTTGTTTGGTTTTTGAAGCTCGACAGCATCCATCCCCCTTACTTACATTTTATGAAAAAGAGCTGCATGATCTCCTTTTGTGCTCCACTGAAGAAAAAGTCATATGGGTTTTTAATGACATAAGGTTTGTGAATAATAACAGACTTTTCATTTTTCTGTGAACTTGTCCTTTTACTGAATTCATAAATCAAAATGCCAGATTATTGATCCATAGCAAACATCTTGAAAAATTGCACATGTCAATTAAAAAAGTCCTGTTCCACTCTGTAACCATTTAAAACAATTCCATGCAATTATTTCTAAATCACACAATGTTAAGACATGTTATCCAGCTCTAGTCATATAAACATTCCATTATGAATATTAATTAAACAGAAACAAATGAACATGAACATGCTTCTTGGTAACCATACTGTCATATTTTAAGCTAGAATCAACCAAATATTCCATATTTAATTTGAATCTTTGTCATGTCTTGTTCCTTTCACTTACTGGAGGCCTAACCTTGCTTGTTTTATTCTCATTCAATATAACACTGTCTAGAACTGGAAGTGTATACATACAGACCAATTTCCCCTTCTCGAACAGAGGGGACCATTGTCCTCCAAACTCAGAGCTCAAACTATGTTGGAAATATATACAGAGCACTGCAGTTGAGTCAAAGCCTGGCTGCATCATGCAATGCCAATAACCCAATTTTTCCTCTCAAATTAGCAACATGTCATCCGTTTTATGCTTAAATCCTAGCTTCAACTTGAATCCTTATAGTAGACAGCTAATGCTAAATATAGCAAAGATGATACAGTGATTGCAGAATGAATGAGGTTTTCAAATCTTTGTTTACAATTATTTTCCTGTCATTCCCAAAGTCTTGTTTTTAATGTGCTTTGATTTAATGATTTAATTGCAATGTTAATCTTTAACACTGAATTTTGAAAGGAGACATTACCATGAGACTTGTATGTTGATGTAATGCTGGAGCCCTGTTTGTTGATTGCATGGCTGTCTAATGCCATTTGCAGCAAATACTCAAGGGGAATTGTGTAATTATTATGTATGAAAATATACAAGGGGCAAGTATTCATTTAATTTATGAAAACATATTGTCTATACAGTCAAAACATATATATATATATATATATATATATATATAGTGACTATATATTGTGACTTCAAATCATCTGTCAGTGTGAGCTTTACTGTCCCCCTTAAGCTGTCTCTTTTCGTTTCATTCTTGCTTGTGTACATACATTTTGGGGGAAATATATGTACACATTAGTCTGTCAATTAGTTTTTGAATCAACTTTTCTTTCTTTTTATTCATGTTATATGTATTACATTTCGGGAAAATTAGTCCCTATCAACTGCCATTGAATTGAAAATAATAATCATAAAAATATTTCCTTTTGTATTCAGCAAATTAAATAAAGTTGTATGGTTTGGAACAACATAAAGATTAGTTAATTATTACATAATTGTAATATTTGGGTAAACTTTGTCTCCTGAACTTGTAAAGGATGAAATTAATGTAGCTGTTTGGACCATATTTTAAAAACTGTGTTAATGACAAATTACCACATACTGTATTATTCTGGTGTACTTTCTCCAGTCTTTCAGAAGAACTGGTTGCAGATATGAATTTGCATGGTGCAAAAATATAAAAGTGTTGCATATCTCTTTTTAGTCAGCAATGCTGACCGAGCGATAAGCTCTCCATTATTGACTGACACCTCTGAAATGATTGTGTGCAACAAGCATTTTTTACAGGAGGAAGAAGGAACATTTGAAACAAGATGCAGCCTGACACTGGTAGTTTCATCATTCATCCTTACAGAGAGTGTTAACAAAGCAGCTCTCTTACCTTTGTGAATCAACATAGTGGAATGACAGTCTCAAAAAGTTTTGGATGCTAAAGTTCATTCACCTACAAGGATTTTTTTTTTCATGGAGACCAAAAATGTAAATGACCTGTGTGACAGTACTTTTGTTAAGTTGTGTTCATTTATGAATTGCCATGTGTGTTTGCGAAAGTTTTTGAGTATGTTTTAACTCCACAATTAGGGAAATAGAAGTGGCCGGAATACAGTTGTGCTCTCTCAGTTTTCTTAACTGGGACACATGGGACGATTGTAGGTTTCATAACACCTATAAAAAAGATTTATATTGTTTGAGTAGACAAAATTGGAGAGTAACTGGACGAAACTGTCCTCATTGTTCAGTTGAAAGGTACACAGTTATAGAATAATTTATTACAAGATTCACCCTATAAAACAAACAAATACAAATAATAATAATAAAAAAAAAACATTAGCACACCCAAAAGACAACCTTTTATTCTAAACTCCACTTCCCATCATGCACCACTTTGCTCTCATCCTCAAAGATGACTCAGGCATAACTTAATTGCACAATTCAGCCTCTTCTTAACATTTAACCTGTGTCATCAAAATTCATGAGATGCAAACAAACAATCTATGAAATTACATCTCATTTCATGTCTGGCAAAACATAGCATTATAACTGAGCTATATGACACACACATTGACTACACAACTTGTCACATTACATGTCGTCTCTATATGCTCACCGGCATTTTCTTAATTCAGTAATCTACCCTGTCTGTCCCCTGAAGAAATTAACCTGACACTTAGAATCATGCAGTAAATTAACGCTTACTTGTCAACAAATTTGGACAGCCCTTTACTTCATGTCTCTGTGAGTCTTTTTGATTTGAAACTTGAAGGGAGCTTTATAAGCCCTTGATTTTGTTTCTCAGCAAGGATTTTAAAGCTACACTTCATGCACATCATGTTAGCTGCCCAGTGTCACAATACACAGGCATCTCTTCCACCTCAACACCCAAAGTTCTGAAGGGTCATGTTCTGCAGGCCGTGCAGTGCCTTATCACCTGATCCAGCCTCTCACGGTTCTGTCTCTGCTCTCAAACAACCCTTGGTCCCGCTCTGCTCATGTAGAATCAGAGCTGATGGATGCGCTACGACATCATGGTGACCCGCGGCTCATCCCTCTCATGTGCTGCTGTTTAACTCATGAGAACTACACTGACCAGTCTCAACTGGCTGCTCGCTTCATCCAGACACACTTGGTATTAAATCATGTGTGTCTGGAGAACATTAGTTTTAATATATACGTATGTTTTTTTAACCATTTTATTTTTGTTGTTTTATGTGAAGGGAAAAATATGTACAATACTGTTCCTCTACAAACAGTTAGACATAATATGCATTTTACAAACACAAATTGTCCAAATAAATCAACTAATATATATATATATATATATATATATATATATATATATATATATATATATATATATATATATACACACTCACCTAAAGGATTATTAGGAACACCTGTTCAATTTCTCATTAATGCAATTATCTAATCAACCAATCACATGGCAGTTGCTTCAGTGCATTTAGGGGTGTGGTCCTGGTCAAGACAATCTCCTGAACTCCAAACTGAATGTCAGAATAGGAAAGAAAGGTGATTTAAGCAATTTTGAGCGTGGCATGGTTGTTGGTGCCAGACGGGCCGGTCTGAGTATTTCACAATCTGCTCAGTTACTGGGATTTTCACGCACAACCATTTCTATGGTTTACAAAGAATGGTGTGAAAAGGAAAAACATCCAGTATGCGGCAGTCCTGTGGGCTGAAAATGCCTTGTTGATGCTAGAGGTCAGAGGAGAATGGGCCGACTGATTCAAGCTGATAGAAGAGCAACTTTGCCTGAAATAACCACTCGCTACAACCGAGGTATGCAGCAAAGCATTTGTGAAGCCACAACACGCACAACCATGAGGCGGATGGGCTACAACAGCAGAAGACCCCACCGGTACCACTCATCTCCACTACAAATAGGAAAAAGAGGCTACAATTTGCAAGAGCTCACCAAAATTGGACAGTTGAAGACTGGAAAAATGTTGCCTGGTCTGATGAGTCTCGATTTCTGTTGAGACATTCAGATGGTAGAGTCAGAATTTGACGTAAACAGAATGAGAACATGGATCCATCATGCCTTGTTACCACTGTGCAGGCTGCTGGTGGTGGTGTAATGGTGTGGGGGATGTTTTCTTGGCACACTTTAGGCCCCTTAGTGCCAATTGGGCATCGTTTAAATGCCACGGCCTACCTGAGCATTGTTTCTGACCATGTCCATCCCTTTATGGCCACCATGTACCCATCCTCTGATGGCTACTTCCAGCAGGATAATGCACCATGTCACAAAGCTTGAATCATTTCAAATTGGTTTCTTGAACATGACAATGAGTTCACTGTACTAAAATGGCCCCCACAGTCACCAGATCTCAACCCAATAGAGCATCTTTGGGATGTGGTGGAACGGGAGCTTCGTGCCCTGGATGTGCATCCCACAAATCTCCATCAACTGCAAGATGCTATCCTATCAATATGGGCCAACATTTCTAAAGAATGCTTTCAGCACCTTGTTGAATCAATGCCACGTAGAATTAAGGCAGTTCTGAAGGCGAAAGGGGGTCAAACACAGTATTAGTATGGTGTTCCTAATAATCCTTTAGGTGAGTGTATATTAGGGCTGTCGATTTAATGCTTTAATTCAGTACGATTCATTTGACTAAAAATAACGTGTTAAAAAAATTTATGCCATTAATTGCAATGCCCCTCGGAACGTAATATGGAAGATTCCTGAGAAATGCAAGCTTGTAGTACCACCTGTTTACTCCAGAGGGCAGTAAGTGAAACTTCAGCTGGGTGGCAATGTGCAGTTTATACAGTGAAGAAAAACACCCTTGAGCAGCAGAACAACACAACCATGCATTACATTCTTGCGTTCAAAACACTTGATGGAGCGCAAATCGAACTAAGGGATCTCAATATGTGTTCTAAGTATTAAACTATATTTAACTTGACACAGTGACATAAAAATTTTATGTTTATGATGCAACGCATCCAAGACGCTACACAAGCATGTCTGACACAGCTGTTCATTGACAGATCCTTAAACAAGCCCTCATAATAAATCACCAACTGATTGACAAATTCACTTGTGAAATGGATTGCTGTGAACTGTATGCCAATGATTGACTTATGATCAATAATATGGTAGTAAACAATATATTGTATTCTAAAATCGCTTTTTGTATTGTCTTATTAATGATGAACTCTTCTGCCACAAGAATGTAATGCATTTTAATTATCTGAATATGTTTTTATTTTATTTGTGTATATATATATATATATATATATATATATATATATATATAATTTTAAATATTTAAAGATAACTATGTATCATTGTTTCATCATTATATATTGAATTATTGTTATATGGGCTTTCTCAGCAAATATTTGTATATGCGATTAATCGTGATTAATTAATTAACACCATGTAATTAATTCGATTAAAAATTGTAATCGATTGACAGCCCTAATATATATATATATATATATATATATATATATATATATATATATATATATATATATATATATATATATATATATATACATATATATACATATTAGTATATTCATTTAAAACAAAATAAAAACAATTAATTAACTTGTTTTAAAATCGTTCACAATAGGTTTGCAGTTATAACTTCCAATAAAAGAAAAAAACATAATGCACTCAAAATCATTACATAATTTATATCAGACACAATGACAGAACTTACTCTCTAAAAGTTTCTCAGCTTTCTTTGGGTGAGCTCAATTCACTATGGTTGGGGAAGCACATGGCTTGGAGGGGAGACATTTTGTGGTTGATGAGCAAAGGGCACAAGGGTCAGATACATGGAGTAGAAACACACCAGGGTAACCACAGAACCACAGTTACAGAGACAAGTGCCTCCTTATTACTGCACAGCAGTACTATAATATATTTTAAAATAATAATAAATATATACTATCATATGAAATTAATGTATTGCTGTATACTGTAGATATCAATTTATGGAATAGAATATCACTTGCCATTATATTAATCACAGTTGAAAGAAATTTGGTTAGTTAAATGAAAATTAACATTGTCTTTGTTTTTGAGTTGCCACAGTATGCAATAAACTGGCATGTCTTAAGGTCAATATTAGGTCAAAAATGTCAACAAAAAAAGAAACCGCTTTCTCTAGAAACTCATCAGTCAATCATTGTTTTGAGGAATGAAGGCTATACGATGCTTGAAATTGCCAAAAACTAAAGATTTCATACAAAGGTGTACACTACAATCTTCGAAGACAAAGGACAACTGGCTCTAAGGCCAGATCTAAAACTAAACAATAGGATAAGTACATCAGAGTCTCTAGTTTGAGAAATAGATGCCTTACAGGTCCTCAGCTGACAGCTTCATTGAATTTTACCCACTCAACACCAGTTTCATGTGCAACAGTAGAAAGAAGATTCAGAGGTGCAGGCCTTATGGGAAGAATTGCAAAGAAAAATCCACTTTTGAAACAGAAAAAGTGCAAAGAAACAGACATTGGACAACAGATAATTGGAAAAGAGTGTTATGGGTCTTAACCCCACTGAGCTTTTGTGGGATCAGCTAGACTGTAAGGTGGATGAGGAGTGCCCAACAAAACAGCCACATCAATGGCAAGTGCTACAGGAAGCATGGGGTGAAATGTCACCTGAGTATCTGGACAAACTGAAAGCTGAAATGCCAAGGATCTGCATAGCTGTCATTGCTGCACGTGGAGGAGTTTTTGATGAGTAGTTTAAGAAGTTCTTAAAATCTTTTTCTAATTGTAATACTCATTTTTCACTTTATTAATGCCCTGACTATACATTATGATCAGTTGAATGCCACTTTGGTGAATAAAATTACCAATTTCTTTCCATTAGAGAAAAATCTGTACATTATTCCAAATTTTTTAACTGTATATATGTATAGTACTTTGCAAAAAAAAGCCTGCAACAGATGTCATGGCCCCCATAATGCCCCCCACTGAACATTGTGTCTGTCTGAGATTACATAAAGAGACAGAAGCAATTTAGACAGCCTAAATAGATAGAAGAACTGTGTCAAATTCTCCAAGGATTTTGGAAAATCATCTCTGCCAACAACCAAGAAAAACTGTGTCCAGGTGTACCTAGGAGAATTGGTGCTCTTTTAAATGCAATGGTGGTCACACTGAATATTGATTTAGCTTTTTTATGTTTACTTTGTCTGACATTTAGTGCTAAATGAAAACCATTTATGTAATTATTTTTGAAGACATCCTTACTTGGCAAAATTTTTCACAAGTGCCTAAAACTTTTGCACAGTTCTGTTTATTAGGGGTGTGCAGCGAAACATTATCTGTATTTGTATCTGTATCTGTTCATATGACAAAATTATCTGTATCTGTATTCGGATATAACCAGGTGTGGGCGGGTCTTAAACCGGAAGTGCGTCAAAACTAAATGAAATGCCCATTTTTAAATGTTACTCTTACATTTATAATTCCCCGTCTGTCGCTCACTCGTCGTTGTGTCAAATGAAGTGACACTAGGGGTCTTTCTTGAAGGCCTCGTTTACCTCTGAACTTGAGAAAAGGCCAATGAGAAATTGGCAGACAGAATTTGCATTTCCGCCCCCGGACGTACGAGAATCGTGCATCTGTCCATTCAGAGTTTTTCTTCGGAGCCGAGCGGTTGTGTGTTCAGCAAGCTGGTGTTCCACTACTGTTCCACTCGCCTCTAAGAGCATTGCTGTTGGATCCTACAGCGCATTACCAGCGGCTTTCTCCCTTCTTTGCACTCCAGTGCAGTCCACACCACATAGAGCATCGACAGCGTTTCCTTAAAGAGAAAATAGACCTGTAAAAGAGTATATTTCCTCTAAAAGAGTATACAATTTGGTGTTGAATGTCTTTTTAAAGATACGTCTTTATAAAGACATCTTTATGTAGATCCTGGATGTGGCAGATATCTCTCTGCTTCTAACGGTCATAAGAGCTGCCTCGAATGTCCACCCAGCATGCTAGTTTGCTTCCGTCCGGGTCTGACGCAAGACCGGCTCGCCCCATGGCCAGTTTGATGTCTTCCTCGGACCCCACGAGCTAGATGATGATGTCGGCACTGCATCGGAGAGCTTCATAGCGTAGTCTGATGCTGATGACTAGACTGGGCTACCATCTTCAGGTCTGCTCGTCCAGTCTGAGCCTGAAGCACAGATGGTGTGACCTACAGCAGGTGTCCAGACACGTCGTGGTCACCACAGACGCCTCCAAACTGGGTATTCATACTCGATTTCCTCGATGACTGGCTGATTCTAGCTCACCCTCGAGAGTTTCTGTGCGCCCACAAGGACCAGGTGCTCAGGCACCTTAGCCATCTAGGGCTTCAGGTCAACTTGGAAAAGAGCAAGCTCTCCCTGGTTCAGAGCATCTGTTTTCTTGGCATGGAGTTAGACTCAGTCTTAACAACAGTGCGCCTCATATGCGAGCGCATTCAGCCGGTGCTGAACTGCCTATGTTCGCTCAGACAAAGCACAACAGTTCCAGAGGCTCCTGGGGCATACGACATGCTCAGTGGCGGCCGTACTGCTCGGGTTGATGCATACTATGAGACTGCTTCAGCACTGGCTTCAGACTCGTGTCCCGAGATGGGCATGGCGCCACGGCTCATACCATGTGTTCATCACCTCTTTCTGCCGCCAGACATTCAACCCTTAGACAGACCTCAGACCACCTACAGCAGCAGGTGTCCAGACACGTCGTGGTCACCTCAGATGCCTCCAAACTGGGTTGGGGCGCCGTGTGCAATGGCATGCTGCCGCTGGCTCCTGGACAGGACCACGCCTACGTTGGCACGTCAACTGCCTAGAGTTATTGAGGAGGTCTCTCCCGCTGATCCAGGGCAAGCACATCTTAATCTGTTCTGACAGCACCACGATGGTGGCGTACGTAAATCGCCATGGTCACATGTTACAACTCGCCCACCATCTCCTCCTTTGGTGTCAGCAGCAACTCAGGTCGCTGCATGTCACTCATATCCCGGGTGACCTCAACGCCAGCGGACACGTTGTCGCGACAGGGCACGCTCAGCGGAGAGTGGAGGGTCCACCACCATGTGGTCCAGCTAATTTGGGAGCAGTTCAGCAAGGCACAGGTAGACCTGTTTGCTTCCATAAAGACCTGCCACTGCCCGCTCGTGAGCACTGGCCAACAGCACCTCCCTAGCAGACATCTGCAGAGCGGCGAGCTGGGCAACACCCAATACCTTTACGAGATTCGACATCCGTCTTTCGGATGGGACGTTAGACCGAGGTCCTGACTCTCTGTGGTCATTAAAAATCCCTAGGGCACTTTCTCGTAAAGAGTAGGGGTGTAACCCCGGTGTCCTGGCCAAATTCCCCCATCGTCCCCTATCTATCATGGCCTCCTAATAATCTCCATCCCTGAATTGGCTACATCACTCTACTATCTCCTCTCCACCAATAGCTGGTGTGTGGTGGGCATTCTGGCGTACTATGGCTGCCGTCGCATCATTCAGGTGGATGCTGCACACTGGTGGTTGAGGAGATTCCCTCTATACTATGTAAAGCGCTTTGAGTTTGAGAAAAGTGCTATATAAATGTAAGATGTTGTTGTTGTTGTTGAGATTCCACAATCTCAGTGTTGTCGGTCTCATCCTGTATTTTCTCAGGTCGAGCACGTAGAACTAGGTAATGCGGAACGGCTGACTGGGTATTGGAAGTGGAAAAGTGGAATGTGTATATGATGTGGAGATGCACCGATCAACCGGCCAGGGACCGGAATTAGCTGATTTTCGGCATGCTCGGCCGGACCGGTGACCGGCCGGTCAGCCTCACGTCTTTCCGATTCCAAGCCGGTCCGTTTTGTTGCCAGCGGCTCAGGCAATAACGTCACAGCCGCACGTAAACATGTCATTGGTGTGGAAGATCTTGTGTAATAATTGTAAGGCCAAAGTAGACCGTGGGGGAACCTAATTAGACATTTAAAACACCATCACCCAGCTGAAAATGCCCATTTTAAAAAAAGAAGCTAAAAAGGGAAATCGGCTAAATCTAGCCAGAGTTCAGAGTCAGCCACAAGTCAGCAGCCTCTCCTATCATTCCTTGGAATGAGCAGCGAAAAGACCAAAGCAATTACGAGGAAAATTATGGAATTCATGGCCCTGGATGACCAGCTGTTCTCCATAGTTGAGGACAGAGGGATCAGAAATCGGATAAATTTCCTCGATACAGAGTAGGAGGTACTTTCCGACGTCGCGTTGCCTGAGTTGTTTAATCTTGTGTCATGTAACACACGCAGCCTCTTATCTGTCAACATTTGGGTACACAAATCCGGGAGAGGGGAAGTGGGGTGCTGGATGGCAGAGGCAGGCTAAATACATACAAATTGTGCCATTGTGATTTAATGTGCTGAGTAACGTAATTTTCCCCACCGTGCCCGATATTAAAATCAGTGCGACACACATTGCAAAAGGCGTGGGCATTGTTGAAATGGCTTCAGGATATGAAATTAAATTCTTCCATCCAGTTGTTGTTAAATGTACATGTATATTTAGTTTTTTCACCAGAGCACCAGCTGAGTCTTCTCCTCCCCCTTCCAGTGATGCTTGATTTAACATCCTGCGTCTACTGCCTGCGCAGATATCAACAGCGCAACTGGGTTTTGGTTGCCAGGTTGAGGTCACAAATTATTTGTAATTTGTATGATATGTCGATGTGTGAGTAGGATGCGTTTCATTCAAGATCTGGCAACTGGACCACCTTGGAATAATATATTGATGTGATTATTCATATAATGTGGTTTGGGCCATACAAATTACGGGAGTTTTTTTGGGACAAATAACAAAAAGGGAGACTCCCTGGAAAAACGGTATTTACAACTGATATTTGGACATCTAACATAAGTTGAGCGTATCGGACACTTCAGTTTTTCAGATCTTTGGAATTGTTTTGTTAGACGAGTAATAAAGAGAAAAAGGTCCATTTATAAAAATAGTGGAAAATGACATCTGTTATATAAAGCAACTCATTTGCAGTTGATTGTTATTTCTACCTCTTTCCAGTCACAGAGCACTTTATTTTGAGAGTTGTTTAAGTGAGAAAAGATCCTGTAACTTAGTGCAGTTTGGGGGAAATTGTAATGTTTAATCATTTATTTTATTATGTAAATAAAATGTTGCATTGAAGAAAGGTAGATTTTGTTTGTATATGCGGTCAATAATAGTTCTTAGAAAGAAAATCGGAATCTGTAAAAATCGGTATCGGCAGGTCACACTTGTAAAAAATCGGAAATCTGAATCGGCCAAGAAAATTGCAATCGGTGCATCTCTAATATGATGTAATATCTTAATGTTTCACTAGATAACCTCCAATTGTGCACAGTTAACAGAGAACAAAAGAGAGTTAAAACCGCGGCCATCTGGTCTGAAATCACAAAGTGCACATTTTCATTCATAAGGTTTACATGTAGAAATATTGGCTGCGCAGATTCATAAATTATTTTTAATTTTGTCTATTTAAAGTGTATTTAAAATATCACTTTATCCTTGTGCCTCTTGGATAATAAGTTATACGAATATTTTTTTAGATTGTTCAGATTAATCCGTTATTCCTTTTTAAGTCATTGTTTAAGCCTTTCCAAATTCGGCTTTGGTAACATCCCTAATGTGTGTGTGTATATATATATATATATATATATATATATATATATATATATATATATATATATATATATAAAAAATAGCACAAGAGCAGAATAAAATATGTGTAAGATATATTTGAAACACAATTAGCACATTTATTATTATTATATAAATAAATTCAATAATTTCCATCTCAACTCCTCATTTAGTTTCATAGCATTCTCAAGGAGTCATTGATTGTTCAGATGAGAGCTCAGGTCTGTGATCTGTGACACAGCAGATTTTCACCTGAACATCTATAAAGGCCAGTCAGGGGCCCGTGAATTAATTCAACAGAAATTAGTGCAGACTGCAAAAAATTTACTAATTGCCATCTAAAACTCATTATATCAATGACAACTCACTCAGCTTTCAGTCAGACAAAGCCCCCCCACCCACCCAAACACACACACGCACCCAATCACCCTCTCGCATGCACGCACACACACACACACACACACACACACACACACACACACACACACACACGAGAGAGAGAATATGAAAGTAAAATAGTGCCAAAATGATTTACATGCACATAGTAATATTTATGAAAGCGTAAATCAATTTGGATTGACTGCACAGAATCAGTCTGTATGTGTAAAATAAACTACTGCAAATGTGTAAATGACTTGTGTTTGTGGCATAAATATTTTTCAGAATAATCCGATATACACTGTTCCACCTTCCATTTGTTGCGCTCACACTTTTGCTAAACATTTCTCACTGAAAAGAGTTTTGTAAGCGCGAGGGAGAAGGCGGAAGAAACCTAGTAGGCTCGTAACCAATCAAATTAGGTTTTCTTTGACCAGTTTACTGTGATCTGATTGGTTTAATAACATGACAGAAAGCTTATTTTTCATATGGCTCAGCGTCGTTCATCTGGGTATCTCTCCTCTATTAAATATCAAACTGAAACATTAATAGATACACAATTTATTTATGTTTATTTAATATTAATTATCATTGGCAAGGCATTTTGGTTAATAGAGTGAATTAGCTGGTATCACAGAACTCAAGCGAGAAAACAAATTAATAAAGTAAGCCTGTAGAGCGGAGGAGGGCAGGGCCGGGCTGGAACGAATCACAAGGGATTAAGGCAGCCGGTGACGACAGTTCGAGAGAGAGAGAATTACAGGCAGCTGGCCTGTATGTGTTTATGTTTATCAACTTTACTTATATTCTCAAGCCGGTTCTCTCCTCCTTCTTGCCCATCTTAACCCCTTTACAAAGCCATATAAAACAAAACTCTGTAAATAGATAGATAGATAGATAGATAGATAGATAGATAGATAGATAGATAGATAGATAGTTAGTTAGTTAGTTAGTTAGTTAGTTAGTTAGTAAGTTCCCCGTCTTTCGCTCACTTCGACGTTGTGTCAAAGAAGTGTAGCGTCTGGAGGAATCAATGAAGGATAATCATTAACTCAGCAGATTCATGAATATAAAGAACTCCCTGTAAGACCACCGAAATAGCACCAGCTAGCCTGTGATAGTACAATGAACTATTGACAGAGAGACACTCCAGCTATTGACAGAGGATCCTCGTGGTGCTTTCTAAAAACCCCCGCACATGTCACACCCTGTGCTTCACCACGTGAGAAAAGGGCACGTGAAAAGTTGGCAACAGAGAATGTGTGTCTTTCAGTTAAAACCTAGAAATGTTTATTCTTAAGAAAATACGTTTAATATGTTGTGTATTTCTGATGTTAGATCAAAACTAGTTGAAACTTGTTTTGTTGTAGAGTTTAAACTCTGAGGCCGTATATTTAATAGCCTGAGAGCGTATATCCACTTTTTAGTGTACTAAATACACATTTCTTGGTATCAAATTAAACCTTACGACTTGTCCGAGCTGAATATAAACATAAGATTACCTTAGAATTGTATTCTGCTATGTTTTACCATCTTTTGAGTTATTCAAGCCAAAGCCGGACCCGGTCATGCAAATGAGCCTTGACGGGACAAAGGGACATCTCATGCCCAAAATAAGGGAGAATTTTACGACCTCCAAAGGAATGTGCAGAGATTGCTGACTCTCACTTAATTATTACTGAGAAGGAGAAATGAATCCTTTTAATACTATATATTCTATATATATATATCCATGTGATAAATGTATTGACATGTATCTAATGTTCCATCTCATGATTTCCCTTTTCTGTTGTTTGGTCTATGTTTTCTTGCAAACTCTAATGGGTTAATGTTTCAGACTTTGCATACTATGGTTAACTGAAATCATATGTGTGGCACATTTGGTCTCTATAACTTGGTATTTTGAAGATCGAAATGACTGTGTACATGATATGTTGATAACAACAACATATTAGTATTACAAGAATATCTCCTAGTTTCTTCATTGGCTACCACCCTTCCAGGGTGCACACCCTTAGAACAAAGATCAATAAACCAAATTTCCGCCTGGAACTTCCACCCTTCTTATTGGTCGAGCCAATGAGAGGTGGGACACGTTTTCTAAGGTTATAAATTGCATCCACTCTTACTCTTCGTTCTCTTACTCTTATCTTTTTTTGCTGCCCCCACTTCATCTCACCTATTCCCCTGGGACGCTCCCGGATCTCTTCAAGCTTTCTTACATCTCTTTTTACTTCCCTACTTCACTTCTTCTGGATCTCTTCAAGCCATATTACCCTCTCTCACGTCTTCCCCCGATCTTCTGCAACCCTCCGGAACGCTCGTCAACTATTCAACAGTCACCCTCTAAGACGCCTCGAGTTTCCAGCAAGCAAACCACGCTCTGGAAACACCGAACCGAAATCCTCCGTCTCAAGAACACCACGAGGACACGATACCCACGCAGCCTTGCTCAGCCACGCAAAAGGTCCTTTTGTGCAAGTATTATTCCATTGAAATTCAAATGCATCACAGTGTGTAATTTCCTTGCTGGCTTCAAAGGGTTAATTGTTGTAATAAGTTTGCCATACCTCTAATAATTCTTTACTTTCCCTTACTGTGTTTTACTTTGCTTATTTTATGTTTATTCTGTTAAATGTTGTTTGTCAAGTGTAGTGACATATCATAGTGCCTTGTAATAAACTCAATTATACGCTTGATTGTCTGTGTTTGTTGGTCATAAGGCAAAGCCTCTTTAATGTGCGATTTTAAGCTAGGAGCTGATATTATCAAAGTAAGTTAACGTGCTTTTGATGAATAAGCTTATAACTAAGAATAACCCTTCTGGAGAATTGATCAGGAGTATCGAATAAAGTGGTTTGGCGGACGAACTGACTGGTTGCGGTAGCCTACGGGTCAATTCCATTAAGGTGTTATTAAAATTTATATAGCCTGTCTGCATATGATGTATATCGATAATTAATTATAATTCGTTGTGTTTAATAATCTATATATATTTGAAGCAGACTCTTGGACTATATAAGCCCTTTTTGGGGCGTTTTATATGTATTGGTATCTGGGTCACACCGTATGATTAATCATTGATTACGATCATTGGAATTAATTGAACATTCCCCAAACCTGACCTGCATACCCTACAGAAGCGACACTAGGGGTCTCTCTTGAGCGCCAAATATACCTCTGATCTATGAAAAAAGGCCAATGAGAAGTTGGCGGACAGAATTTGCATGTCCTGCCACCGGACATACAGGTATAAAGGCAGGGAAATGCGTCTGTTTCATTCAGAAATGTTCTTCAGAGCCGATGGTCGTGTATGCAGTGAGCGGCGAGTCACACAGCTGTTCCTCTACCTCTGAGCGAATACTGCTGTTGGATCTACGGCGCACTTCAGTGGCTTTCTCCTTCTCTGCACGGCAGAGCAGTTTGCCCCTGGGTGCTTCGACAGCGCAAAACTAAAAGAGTGATACATAAAAGAGTGATTTTCTCTAAAACAGTAATTCTCTCTAATTTTTTCAGGAAGTGTCTTTGTAAAGATGCCTTTCCGCCCCTGTGTAGTTCCTGGATACGGTAGAGTGCTCTCCGATTCAGATGGCCCCAGGCGCTGTCTCGCATGTCTGGGCTGTGATCAAACTGAGGCAGCATTTGTGGATGGTTCATGTTCTCACTGCGAGAACATGACCATGGCAACGTTGCGGTCACGGCTTTCCTTCAACCGAAGGAACGCCACTCCAGCCGCCCCCCTTGTCGCTCCTTCCCATGGGATTGAGGATGACGCGGTTGGGTATTGAAGTGATCTGGGGATGGCAGCAGGCGGGGTTTCGCCAGGTACGTCCCCGCGAACCTTCCGCCCCCCGGCACGCTCGTTGACTTCCGTCTGGGCTCGAGGCAACAGCGGCTCGCCTCACAGCCAGCCTGCCTATCCTCTTGAGCCCCCCGAGCTGGATGAGCTCGCCGCTGCATCGGAGAGCGGTCCGGCATCTGACGCGGAGGACTCGTCTGGGCTGCCACCTTCGGCCCAGCACGCCCAGGCTGAGGCTAATGCCCAGATGTCCAAAATGCTTGCCTGGGCCTCCGCCAGCGCGGGGTTGGACTTGAACCCTCCGTCCTCCCCACAGCCATCGCGGCTGGATGATTGGTTTCTGGGATTGCATGATGAGCTGACGACTGCATGGACAGCACCCCTCTCCACTCATCACAAAGCCCCTCGCTCATCCGCTCCCACTACCCTCGATGGCGGTGGGCCCACGGTACATGGCGATTCCCAAGGTGTATAGGGCGGTTGCGATCCACCTATGCCCCAAGAATGCTGCCACCTGGTGGGGTCGCCCTGTGCTCCCCTCCAAGGCCTGTAGGACGACGTCATCATTGACCGACAAAGCCTAAAGTGCCACCAGACAGGCCCCTTCCGCCCTGCATGCCATGACCCTCCTGCAAGTTCATCAGGTCAAGGCACTTAAAGATCTGCACGAGGGTAGTCCTGATCCCGATGTGATGCGGGAACTGCGCTCAGCGACTGACCTTGGTCTTGCACTTGGTCGAGACGCTCGAGACGGATAAGACACGCTTTCTCGACGCCCCTGTCTCCCAGTTCGAGAACTTCGCCCAGCAGTTCTCCACGGTGAAAAAGCAGACGGAGGCCATTTCACACATCCTGCCCCGCCGCAACCCTGCCGCTACAGGCCAAGCCCCGTCTACTCGTAGAGGGTGTCCTCCTGCGGCTGGGAAACGTGCTCCACCTCAACCCGGGCCCAGCTCTCAGCCCCAGTGTCGAGCACCCCGCAGGAAGCGCATGCCCCCCGTCTCACGGACCCCCTCGAGGACCCGGAAGGCTCCCAGGCGCGCCTGAGACGATTGACCCAGAGGCCGATACGTTCACTCCAGAGCTGGTAAGCAGACCACTCCATCCCCTGGTGGAGGGCCAGGAGGAGAATCTTTATTTCAATTGCCGCACCCCTCCGGGGATGCAGTACCCACATTCTCAATAAAAGAGCAATTTCCTTTGTCTCTGGGTCACCTGGCCCGCAAAATGCCATGCTCACGGCACTCTGCCACCAGACCTCAACAGTCCCCTGGACGTGTACCCCCCGCCTCCAGCCAAGCCACGACTGTCCCCCGGCTGGCCGGTTCTAGAGGACGCCATTGCTGGACCTCCTCCTCAGTCACTAACCTGCCCCCTGCCGGGTGTGCGGAGCAAGGTAAGTGCTTCAAGTCTTTTCTCAGCAACAGAGACTTCGCCTCCAGACGGCGTAATACCTGCTCCGCCCCACTGCTCCACCCCGCCAGGTACATCAAAAATAATTGTCCCTTTAGTGCCCCTAGCACAGAGCTTGGATGCGTGGCTTTCACTTCCCTACCCATCTCGCTGGCTGGCCAGGACCATCTGACTCAGTTACGCAATTCAGTTTGCCAGGCCCCCCCCCCTCTACCTTTTCTGCAGTACATGGCGAACATGCCAAGTACATGACCCTTTTCTCAAAGACGCGATTTGTCCCTCCAACCGAGATTAAGAAGGGTCTCTACAGCCCTTACTTCATTGTACCCAAGAAAGGCGGTGGATTACGACCGACCGATCTTGGACTTGCGAGTTTTCAACCGGGCCTTACAAAAACTCCTTACACAAACTTAACTAGCGTCCAGCATCTAGATTGGTTTGCAGCGGTAGACCTGAAGGACGCGTACTTCCACGTCTCAATACTGCCTCGACATCGACCCTTTCTACAGTTCAATTCGACGGCCAGGCGTATCAGTACAATTTCCTCCCCTTCGGCATGTCCCTGTCCCCTCGAGTCTTTACGAAGGTAGCAGAGGCAGCCCTTGCCCCACTCCGAGAAGCCAGCATTCGCATACTCAACTACCTCGACGACTGGCTCATCCTTGTCCACTCCCGAGAGTTACTATGCGCCCACAGGGACCAGGTGCTCAGGCACCTCAGCCGTTTAGGGCTTCAGGTCAACAGGGAAAAGAGCAAGCTTGCCCCGGTTCAGAGCATCTCTTTTCTCGGCATGGAGTTAGACTCAGTCTCAATGTCAGTGCGCCTCACCAATGAGCGCGAGCAGTCAGTGCTGAAATGCCTCGCCACCTTCAAGCCAGGTACAACGCCATTTAAAACTATTCCAGAAGCTCCTGGGGCATATGGCATCCTCCGCGGCGGTCGCGCCGCTGGGGTTGATGCATATGAGACCGCTTTAGCACTGGCTACAGACTTGAGTCCAGAGACGAGCATGGCACCGCAGCACACACCGTGTGATGGTCACCCCCACTTCCGCCAAACATTCAAACCCTGGACAGACCTCTGATTTCTGTGGACAGGAGTCCCCTTGCAGCAGGTGTCACGTCATGTCCTGGTCACGACCGACGCCTCCATATTGGGTTGGGTCACCGTGTGCAACAGGCATGCAGCTGCGGGCCGTTGGAAAGGGGCCCCGCTGCGCTGGCACATCAACTGCCTGGAGTTTTCTTTGCCCTGCGGAAGTTTCTCCCACTAGTTCAGGGCAAACACGTCTTGATCAAATAAGACAGCACCACCGCGGTAGCGTACATAAATCACCAAGGCGGCGTACGGTCCCGCCACATGTCACAACTCGCCCGTCGTCTCTCCTTTGGACTCAAGTCGCTGCGTGTCACTCACATCCCCGGCAACCTCAATGTGGTAGCGGACGCACTATCATGACAATGCTTGCCCAGTGGAGAGTGGAGGCTTCACCCCCAGTCGGTCCAGCTGATTTGGGAACAGTTCGGCAAGGCTCAGGTAGACCTTTTCGCCTCCCGAGAGACCTCCCACTGCCCGCTCTGGTATGCCCGAACAGAGGCTCCCCTTGGGGCAGACACACTGGCACACAGGGCTGGGCAAGTACACATTTCCCCCAGTGAGCCTTCTTGCACAGGTGCTGTGCAAGTTCAGGGAGCACGAGGAACAAGTCACTCTAGTTGCTCCCTATTGGTCCACCCGGGCTTGGTTCTCGGACCTCATACTCCTCACGACAGCCCCTCCCTGGCAAATTCCCCTGAGGAAAGACCTTCTTTCTCAGGGACGGGTCATGCTCTGGCATCCTCACCCAGGCCTCTGGAACCTCCAAGTCTGGCCCCTGGACGGGATCTAGCTGATTTACGACCTGCTGTCATAGACACGATCAACCAAGCCAGAGCCCCTTCTACCAGGCAACTTTACACCCTAAAGTGGCTCTTGTTTGCAAGTTCAGGGAGGACGAGGAACAAGTCACTCTAGTGGCTCCCTATTGGCCCACCCGGGCTTGGTTCTCGGACCTCATACTCCTCACGACAGCCCCTCCCTGGAAAATTCCCCTGAGGAAAGACCTTCTTTCTCAGGGACGGGGCACGCTCTGGCATCCTCACCCAGACCTCTGGAACCTCCAAGTCTGGCCCCTGGACGGGATCTAGCTGATTTACGACCTGCTGTCATAGACACAATCAACCAAGCCAGAGCCCCTTCTACCAGGCAACTTTACACCCTAAAGTGGCTCTTGTTCGCAAATTGGTGTTCTTCTCGGGGCAAAGACCCTCAAAGGTGCGCAGTCAAGTCAGTGCTCTCATTTCTGCAGGAGAGGTTGGAGGGGAGGCTCTCCCCATCCACCTTGAATGTGTCTGTAGCTGCTATCGCAGCCCACCATGACGCATTAGACGGCAAGTCTTTGGGTAAGCACGACTTGATTATCAGGTTCCTAAGTAGCGCCTGGAGGTTAAATCCCTCCCGGCCAAGCCTGTTCCCCTCCTGGGATCTCTCAGTGGTCCTCTCAGTCCTTCAGAGACCCCCCTTCGAGCCAATAGAATCATTTGGACTCAGGGCCCTCTCCTTAAAAATGGCCCTATTGATCGCGCTCGCCTCCATCAAGAGGGTCGGGGACCTGCAAGCTTTCTCTGTCAGCGACACTTGCCTGGAGTTCTGTCCGGCAGACACACATGTGATCCTAAGACCGCGGACGAGCTACGTGTCCAAGGTTCCTACCGCGCCATTCAAAGACCAGGTAGTGAACCTGCAAGCACTGCCCCGAGAGGAGGCAGAACCAGGCTCTACGTTGCTGTGTCCTGTACGTGCTTTGCATATCTACTTGGACCACACGCAGAGCTTTAGATGCTCTAAGCAGCTCTTTGTCTGCTTCGGTGGACAGTGGAAAGGGAACACTGTCTCCAAACAGAGGCTCACCCATTGGGTGGTGGACGCCATTTAATTGGCCTATCGCTCCCAGGCCATGCCCCCCCCTTGCGGGTCAGAGAACACTCAACTAGGAGTGTTGCGTCCTCATGGGCACTGGCCAGAGGCACCTCCTTGGCAGACATATGCAGAGCAGGGGGTTGGGCAACACCTAATACCTTTGCGAGATTCTACAATCTCAGGGTAGAGTCAGTCTCGTCCCGTGTTTTTTCAGGTCTGAGCCGGTAGAACTTGGTAACACGCTGACGGATCACTTGCACCTAGCGCCCTTTCCCGCAGCTTTCCTAAAAGCCCATGTGGTGTATTTCGCCACTTTTACCTCCCCCTCTCTGGGTGAGTGTGGTCTCCACAGAGACTTTTCCCCCTGAAAGAATAGGAAACTGGGCAAGACCCCCTTCCTACGATGCGTGTAAGGGCCCCAGCCGTTTTTCTCTATGCGAGAAACATAGAGAGAAAAGAGGCCCGGCTAGGCTTGGCCCGATCCCAGGTTGGCATCGAACTAAATGGGTTCCGGCGACTTTATAGGATATTGGGGAAGGCTACGTGCAGTCTGATACAGCTGGTCGTTTTGGCACGTCAAGTAACCACCTGCTCTTGTGTTAGCAGTACACGTACATGGCTCAGCGCATTGCATGATTTAAATTGGACCCCTAGTTTCGCTTCTTCGACACAACGTCGAAGTGAGCGACAGACGGGGAACGTCTAGGTTACGGATGTAACCTCAATTTCCCTGATGGAGGGAACGAGACGTTGTGTCCTCTCGGCCACGTCGATGAGCCGAGCCACTGTTGTGGCCAGACCATTTCCAGCTCCTCAGAAAAATCCTGAATGAAACAGACGCATTTCCCCACCTTTATACCCGTATGTCCGGGGGGCGGGACATGCAAATTCTGTCCGCCAACTTCTCATTGGCCTATTTTCATAGATCAAAGGTATATTCAGCGCTCAAGAGAGACCCCTAGTGTCGCTTCTTCGACACAACGTCTCGTTCCTTCCATCAGGGAACGGAGGTTACATCCGTAACTTAGACGCGTTAGTTAGTTAATTACTTATATAATTTTGTTTTTTAGAATGAGTTCAATGATACCAGCAAGATCCATCCATCCATCCATCCGTTTTCCATGCCAATGATCATTGAAAGGAATTAAAATATAAATAAAATAATCAACAGCAACAAGAAGAAACATTTGAAAACCACATTGAGATTTATATCAATAAATGGTGTCAACTCAATGTCACACTCGTAACAAAACTACATGTATGCAGTAATATTTCAGTTTAATATTTAAGAGAGGAGAGATACCCAGAGGAATGATGTTGAGCCATGTTGGGTAACGTTACTTTTAAAAGGAAGTCGTTTGAATATTGCATTACTACTTAAAAAGTAACTTGACTCATTAAAAATATGTTTTTTATGGAAAGCAAAGTGTTATGTTACGTTTGCATTACTTTTTTCTCACAGCCACTTCTTTCTTTTACTATACTATGTATTCTATACCAATAAGCCATGCATTGCATACAAGATACTTTACGGGTCATGCTAGCTACTGTACAACACTCATGTCAAAACAACAGTAAACAAACAGATATTTATATAGTAGGTCATCACATATTATTTATAATTAAGAACCAATGAAATTAATTTGCATAATATTTTTTCCCATCAACATGGCATCCAACATGAATAATGAAGAATAACCACTGTCTTACCTAAATTATCAAAGTCCAACACTTGAACCTGCATCATGTCATCATGTGCTGTACCCATCGATAATGCCAGAGTCAACTTGAGATGTTTTTCAAAAGTCAGGATAAAATTCAGTGAGGAATGCCACCCTAACTTGTTCATGGAATAAGTATGATGAACATTTTTCCTTTAAGTCATCTAAGTGTATGCTTGTTTTGAGTTGATCTACGGTGCATACAGATGCCACAACTTCAAAGGCGCATGTTGATAAAACTTGAATAATTATTAATGCTTCCAAAATGTTTCAAGAATCAAACTACTTGTTTATTATAAAACAAAAATTAAGAATATTTTTAGAAACTAAGACATTTTCTCTGCATACACAATTGATGAAGAATGTTTCTTGGAGTCACTGATCCAGAGTCTTTTCTCATCCTATTCTCCCAGTTACAGGCAGGGGCGTGTCTAGGGGGAGGCTGGGGGAGGCAGTGCCTCCCCTAGGATAAGCTCTGCCTCCCCTGAGAATTTGAGAAATAATCTGTCCATCTGTATGTCCATCTGCACATACTGCATACAGCCTGTATAAATAGACATAGGCATAATCTAGCCTATAGAATAAGTTCCTTTGCTGTCAGTAGCCTATGGGCGACTCCATTTCTTCCTCTCTGTTGAATATGCAGCAGGTAGGGATGAGCTTGCACAGTCGTTGACATCAACTAACATTACTTAGTGGCGAGTTAACGGCAATTAGCAGGAAAGACAGCAAAATTAAGCAAATGAGGCTTTGAGGAATTTTCTGAAAGAAGTCACTGGGTAAGAATTCACATTTGTTTTTGTCCTTAAAGTCTTAAGATCATCATCTAGCTGGCTTTCACCCACAGTAGGCTAAACCTGAAGAGTTGTAGCCTCTAATCTCCTCGTTTAGATTGACGCAGCTTGGTAGCTCCGAGTTACCACGGTTCGAGCCCCGTTCGGAGCGTACTTTTCTTGTTTATCAGGTGTTGTTTTCGCTAAGGATAACCAATAAGCATTAACATAAAATGTATGTGTGACTTGTTTTGTGATATTAGTTTGTAGGAAATATACACTTTGATTTGATTAAATGGTTTTGTAGAGTGTAGCAAAGATGAGCTACAGACTGAGGAGCAGCAGCTGTGCCAGAATCAGGCATGGAAACGTTTGGTTACGTATGTAACCTCCGTTCCCCGAGGGAGGAAACGACAGATTGTGTCGGAGAAGCGACACTAGGGGTCTCTCTTGAGTGCCGATATCCACCTCTGATCTATGAAAAAAGGCCAATGAGAGTTGGCAGCCAGTATTTGCATGTCCTGCCCCGGACATATGGGTATTTAAGCGGCGCAAATACGGGAGTTCATTCAGGATTTTTCTGAGGAGCCGGAAATGGTCCGGCCACAACAGTGGCTCGGTTCAGCGACATGGCGGAGGAAAGACACAACGTGTCGTTCCCTCCCTCGGGAACGGAGGTTACATACGTAACCAAACGTTCCCTTCTGTCGCTCTCTCCACGTTGTGTCGGAGAAGCGACACTAGGGGACCCATTCCAATCTTGCCATGTGCTGAACCGTGTACGTGAACTGCCGATACAGAGGCGGGCAGGGATTCATCCAGTGCCGCGCATCATCTGTACCTGGCTGCACGTACCCTTCCCCAATGCCCTATACGAACATCGGGATCCTTCTAGTTACCCTGAGAGGGGAACAAGGCGATGTTTGCCAACATGGGAACGGGCCAGCCTGGCTGGGCCTCTTTTCTCTCTAACCTGACAAAACACGAGACGCAACCGACTCAACGCGGAGGTTGTAAAACCTCGCGAAGGTGTTGGGTGTTGCCCAACCCGCGGCTCTACAGATGTCTGCTAGGGAGGTGCCCTTGGCCAGTGCCCACGAGGACGCAACACCCCTTGTTGAGTGAGCTCGGACCCGCAAGGGTAGGGGCACGGCCTGGGTGTGATAAGCCAGTGTGATGGCGTCGACAACCCAGTGGGCGAGCCTCTGTTTGGAGACGGCATTCCCTTTCTGCTGTCCCCCAAAGCAGACAAAGAGCTGCTCAGAGCGTCTGGTGCTCTGTGTGCGGTCCAGGTAAATGCGCAGGGCGCGACTGGACATAGCAACGAAAGGGCTGGGTCTGCCTCCTCCCGGGCAGCGCTTGCAGGTTCACTACCTGATCTCGGAATGGTGTGGTAGGACCTTGGGCACATAGCCCGGTCGCGGTCTTAGGATCACAGACGTATCTGCCGGACCGAACTCCAGGCAAGTGTCGCTGACAGAGAACGCTTGCAGGTCCCCGACCCTCTTGATAGAGGCGAGCGCGATCAGCAGGGCCGTCTTAAGAGAGAGGGCCCTGAGTCCAATTGATTCAAGCGGCTCGAAGGGGGGTCTCTGGAGTCCTGCCAAGACTAACGAGAGATCCCAGGAGGGAACTAGGCCTGGCCGGGAGGGATTCAACTTCCGGGCGCCTCTCAGGAACCTGAGGATCAGGTCGTGCTTACCCAAGACTTGCCGTCTACAGGATCGTGGTGGGCGGCAATGGCGGCAACATACACCTTGAGGGTGGACGGGGACAGCCTCCTGTCCAGCCTCTCCTGTAGGAACAGGAGTACTGACCTAATCCCGCATCTCTGCGGGTCTTCAGTTCGGGAAGAACACCAATCTGCGAACAAGCGCCACTTTAGGGCGTAAAGGTGCCTGGTAGAGGGGGCTCTGGCTTGGTTAATTGTATTCACAACGGTCGCCAGTAAGCCGGCTAGCTCTTCCGCATCCCGTCCAGGGACCAGACGTGGAGGTTCCAGAGGTCTGGGCGCGGGTGCCAGAGCGTGCCCCGTCCCTGAGAGAGGAGGTCCTTTCTCAGGGGAATTCGCCAGGGAGGAGTCCGAGTGAGCCAGTAGGGGGCCACTAACGTGACTCGCTCCTCGTCCTCCCTGACCTTGCACAGCACCGGTGCAAGAAGGCTCACTGGGGGAAATGCGTAATTGCGCAGCCCCGAGGGCCAGCTGTGTGCCAGCGCATCTGTCCCAAGGGGAGCCTCTGTTAGGGCGTACCAGAGTGGGCAGTGGGAGATTTCCTGGGAGGCAAAAAGGTCTACCTGGGCCTTGTCAAACCGTTCCCAAATCAGCTGGACCGACTGAGGGTGAAGCCTCCACTCCCCGCCGGGCAGGCATTGTCATGATAGCGCGTCCGCTACGACGTTGAGCTTGCCGGGGATGTGAGTGGCACATGCTGGCTCCATAGGAGGAGACGGCAGGCGAGTTGTGACATGTGGCGGGAGCGTACGCCGCCTTGCCGATTTATGTACGCGTGGTGCTGTCCGATCTCACGAGGACGTGTTTGTCCCGAACTAACGGGAGGAACTTCCTGAGGGCGAGAAGGACGGTCAGCAACTCCAGGCAGTTGATGTGCCAACGCAGCGGGGCCCCTTTCCAACGGCCCGCTGCTGCGTGCCCGCTGCACACGGCACCCCACCCGACCGGAGGCGTCGGTTGTGACCGAACACGCCGGGACACCTGCTGCAGGGGCACTCCTGCCCGTAAAAGCAGAGGTCTGTCCAGGGTCAGAGTGTTTTGAGGCAGGCAGGGGTGATCCTTACCCGATGCGTGCCGTGGTGCCATGCTTGTCTCGGGACTCGAGTCTGGAGCCAGTGCTGGAGTGGTCTCATATGCATCAACCCCAGCGGCGCGACCGCCGCGGAGGACGCCATATGCCCCAGGAGCCTCTGGAAAAGTTTTAGAGGGACCACTGTGCCTGGCTTGAAGGAAGCGAGGCAGTCCAGCACCGACTGAGCATGCTCGCTCGTGAGACGTGCTGTCATTGAGACTGAGTCTAACTCCAACCCGAGAAAAGAGATGCTCTGAACCGGAGTGAGCTTGCTCTTTTCCCAGTTGACCTGAAGCCCCAAGCGGCTGAGGTGCCGGAGCACCTGGTCTCTGTGACATTTGTGAAGACACGAGGGGACAGAGACAGGCCGAAGGGGAGGACTTTGTACTGAAACGCCTGGCCGGCGAACGCGAACCGTAAGAAGGGTCGGTGTGTCGGCAGAATTGAGACGTGGAAGTACGCGTCCTTCAGGTCTACCGCTGCGAACCAATCTAGATGCTGAACACCAGCCAGAATATTTCTCTGCGTGAGAATTTTGAACGGGAGTTTTAACAAGGCCGATTGAAAACTTGCAGGTCCAGGATTGGTCGTAAGCCGGCGCCTTTCTTGGGTACAATGAAGTAAGGGCTGTAGAAACCCTTCCTCATTTCGGTTGGAGGGACGGGCTCTACCGCGCCCTTGGCTAAGAGGGTCGTGATTTCCGTGCGCAGGGAACTGGCATGCTCGCCGTGTACTGCGGAAAAGCAGACGCCCCTGAAGGGGGGCGGGAGCCGGGCAAACTGAATTGCATAACCGAGTCGAATGGTCCGGTGCAGCCAGCGTGACGCATTGGGAAGCGAAAACCACGCTTCCCAGCTCTGCGCTAGGTGCACCAAAGGGACGAGTATTTTGGACATACCCGGCGGGGCCTCGCAGCGGGGCGGAACAGGTAATGCAGCATCGGGCGGCTTCATGCGGCCTGAGGCTGAGGTGCTGAGAATAAACTCAAAGCACTTACCTTGCTCCGCGCGCCCGGCAGGGGGTGGGTTCGTGACTGAGGAGGTCTGATGTTGGCGTCCTCTGGACTTGTCTGAACCGGCCGGCCGGCCGGGGGACAGTCGTGGGCAGGCGGAAGGCGGATCGCCGCGTCTGGTGTACCGGGACTGTCGTAATCTGAAAGCAGATTGCCGTGAGAACGGCATTTGCGGGCCAGGTGACCCAGAGGCAAAGGAAATAGATCTTTTATTGAGAATGTGGGTACCACAGCCCCCGTCAGGGGTGTGGCAAATGAAAAACAAAGGATTCTCCTCCCGCCCTCCACCGGGGACTGAGCGTTCTTACCACCTCCGAGCTAACGCCTTTGGCTCTGGGTCGACTGTCTCAGGAACGCTTGGGAGCCTTCCGGGTCCTAGAGGGGGTTCGTGAGACAGGGGCGTACGCCGCCTCGCGGGTGCTCGACGCTGGGGCTGAGAGCTGGGCCCGGGTTGGGGCGGAGCAGGAGCTGGTTTCTTCGCCGCAGGGGGCGCCTCGGTGAGCAGACGGGCAGGGCCCGTGAGCGGCAGGTGTGCGGCGGGCATGATGTGAGAGATGGCCTCCGCCTGCTTCTTCACCTCGGAGAACTGTTGGGCGAAGTCCTCGACGGTGTCGCCAAAAAGGCCAATCTGGGAGACAGGTGCGTCTAGGAAGCGGTTCTTGTCGGCCTCACGCATCTCGACCAGATTGAGCCAGAGATGGCGTTCCTGGACCACTAGGGTGGCCATCGCCTGTCCGAGTGCCTGCACTGTGGCCTTCGTCGCTCTCACGGCGAGGTCGGTCGCTGAGCGCAGTTCCTGCAGCACATCAGGATCAGGTCCACCCCCGTGCATGTTTCTGAGTGCTTTGGCCTGGTGGACTTGCAGGAGGGCCATCGCATGCAGGGCAGAGGCAGCGCGTCCAGCCGCGACTGTAGGCCTTCGCGTTGAGCGAGGATGTTGTCCTACAGGGCTTGGATGGGAGTACGGGCGGCCACGCCAGGAGGTAGGGCTACCGGGCATAGATGGTACGCAACTGCCCTATCGACCTGGGGAATCGCCCGTATCCGCGGCGCTCTCCGCCGCCGAGGGTGGTGAGAGTGGAGCGGGTAGCACCTAGACGAGCGGAGAGCGGGCTCTCCACGTAGACGCCAGCTCGTCATGCACCTCCGGAAAAACGGGACCGGGGATGCGTGGCGCGAACGGCGCTGCCCCCAGGAACCAGTCATCCAACCGTGAAGGCTGTGGGGAGGATGGAGGGTTCCAATCCAACCCCACGCTCACAGCGGCCCGGAAAGCATGTCAGACATCTGAGCATCGGCCTCAGCCTGGGCCTGCTGGCCCGGCGGCAGTCCAGGGAGTCCTCGGCATCAGACATCACACTCTCCGATGCAGCGGCGAGCTCATCTGCTTCGGGCTCGGGAGGATAGACAGCCGGGCCGTGGAGGCGAACCGCTATCACCGCGAGCGTAGACGGGGACCAGCGAGCATGTCGGGAACGGGAGGTTCGCGGGGCTACCCGGCGAAACTGCACCCGCTGCCGCCTCAAATCGCCCCTAGCGCCAACCGCGATCGCCCTCAATCCCGTGGGAAGAAGGAGCAATGCGGGTGCAGCTGGGGTGGCTTGCTCTCTGTTGAAAGCAAGCCGCGACCGCTAACGTGGTCATGGTCATGTTCTCGCAGTGAGAACATGAGCCATCCACAAACGCCGCCGGTGTGATCGCGGCCCAAACACACGAGGCAGCGCCTGTGGCCGTCTGAAGCGGAGAGCACTCTACCGCATCCAGGAACAACACAGGGGCGGAAGGGCATCTTGAAAAAGACGCATCCTGAAAAGGACGTTCAACGCCGCTGTGTTTTGCTCTTTTAGAGAAATTCACTCTTTTAAGGGAAATAACTCTTTTAATACACAGTATGTGTGTGTGTCTGCGCTGTCGAAGCGCTCAGGGGCAACAATGCACGCCGTGCAAAGTAGGAGAAAGCCGCTGTTGTGTGCCGTCAAATCCAACAGCATGCAGATCGTCAGAGGAAACAGGAACGTAATAGTGGTGTGTAACTCCACGGGACATGCAAATACTGGCTGCCAACTCTCATTGGCCTTTTTTCATAGATCAGAGGTGGATATCGGCGCTCAAGAGAGACCCCTAGTGTCGCTTCTCCGACACAACGTGGAGAGAGTGACAGAAGGGGAACTGGTAACAATTAATAAGTCACTTTACTTTAGAGAAAGTTAAAAGTGAAACATTGTTTATCTCAATGATCCTAATGAAAGGATTTTGACAGATGAATTATTCTCATAGAGATGATGAGAATTATATACAGTTCGATGGTGTGTCAATGAACTTAGACTAAAGTCATTCATGTATTGCTTTAACTTAGGATCTTATACATCATTTTGACTATTTATGTCAAAAAATATAAATTATTTATATTCAATATTTTTTTTACCTTACTTTACTCACTATAATATAACTCTTTTGTGATGACTTTATGTTAATGTACATGAAAATTCAAGAATCATGATAGATATTAGGGCAATCCCACTGATCTGCTCTTCCCAATACATTTTCTTCAATGGTATTGGTCTACAATTTGACATATAGCACTTGATGAATTAGTTGTTTGAAGCTGATTTGCAATAAGTTATGTGCTGTATCTGTTCTTTTGCATCACAGATGATTCAGGGAGGAGAGAGGATGTTGAGGATAGTACTAGTGTGGAAGATTTAGGAACTGTAGAAACAGGCCCAGCCAGAGCAAAACTCAAAGAATACCCTCTCACCAGCTTTGGACTACAGGGAAGTGGTTGCTAGTGTGAAAATAAAATTGTCTGGGCTAAGCCCCGGATGTCCTTCAATGCTGGAAACGCCTCTGCATCTGATGATAAATTACAATTTAAAAGTGGATTGTTTTGTGCATATTTTTCCATCGCTAGCAGATGAGTGAGGTCTGACACAACAAAAATCCAGTTTAAGCCCTATAGTCTAATAGGGGCCCTGTGCCTATCTCTGGGTTCCTGGCTTAGAAAAAGATATGCACTAAAATAGATTGTGTGTAGTATAGCTTAATTTTGCGCCAATTTTTTCAATTGTTTATTTTACCCCCCCAAACAAGCCAAATGCCCCCCCAAACATGATATCCTGGTAACCCCTCTGGTTACAGGGAGCAATAACACAGAGCAGTTCAGCTGAGTGAATCAAGCAAGTAATCAACAGATTTGTTTATGCAGCATGTATTACTACATAAATCAATTGTGTTTCACTCAACTGAATGTTAACCTCATATTATGCTATAATACTAAATGCACATGACCATTAGTGAGTTGATTGACAGGCAATATCTGTATCTAAAAGGTGATTGGCTCTTTTTAGATGTAAGGCGGGACTTCCTTTCTACATCTATTGACTGCTGGATGCTTGAGCTTCTTGGTTGGGCATTCCCATTCCTCCCATTCATTTAAATAGAAGTCAATCATCTCTGCTAAATAGTCTATGGCCTCATATTCTATAGAACTACAATGGCCACCATGCACTATGTCTCCTCCCTGAAGTTTGCCAATTTTACTTCTGATTTCTTGCAATACAGGGACAGTAAAGGTGTACAAAAGCAACATGTTACTTTAATTAAAAGTAACTCTGATATTATGGTCTAAAATAAAATAAAAATTATTGTGTTACTATTTACTCGAAATGAATCTGATTATGTAAAGCGCATTACTTTTATGTGTAACCCCCAACACTGACACTGAGCCATATGAAGAACAAGCAGTCTACCAAGTTATTAAACAAATCAGGTCAGAGTAAACTGGTCAGTGGAAACCTCATTTGATTGGTTATTAGAAGCAGGTAGACCTGCCTTCCCTCTCACGCTTGCAAAACTCTTTTCTGTGAGAAATTTGTACCAAAAGTGTGAGCAAAACAAAGGCAAGACAGAATGGTGTATACTGGATTATTTCTGGAAATGTTTTGTGCCACAAACACAAGACATTAACATGTTTGCAGTAGTTTATTTTACACATACAGACTGATTCTAGCAGTCTATCCGTTTTGCTGTTCATGACACCCTTTCTTTACTTGCATATCACTGATTGCAGGTTTACAATGTTTTTTGGCAATGTTTAGGTGCAAAACCATTGCCAAATGTGTAGTGCTAAAAAAGGAAGTCAGAAGAATACACACCAAATTTACTTTGTATTAATACAAAATGTCATATTCACAACACATGAATTACACTTATGGAAAGCATTAAAGTATTTATAATATTTTTTTGGCAAATTTATTTACACCTTTAAAAACGTTCTGTGCACATGCAATTTATTTTTATGCTTGCAATTTAATTTACATTTTCACAAATCTTACACTGTGCATGTGAATAATTTAGGCACTATTTTACCCTCATACTCTGCCTGACGAGCCAACTAATAAAATAGAGTGGAAAATTGCAGAGAGAACGGTATGTTTGAGGCTGCTTCTGTGTGGTTTATATGACATATATGTTTGTATTCATATAATTATATGCATTTTTGTAGACTGAAATAGAAAAGTGATTCTTGAGAGTGGAAAGAGTCAAAACCTGAAGTGACATCCAAATGACAGAAAGCAGCAGCTGCTTTTAAAACAGGCTGAGGGCCTTAATTATTTACAAATTTTGTATGAATTATTCCAAGTGAAATGTCAAGCAGCAGGACACCTATAACTTTTCCTCCTAGCCAATCTCTCAATAATTTGACAAAATAATTTTAATTGGATTCAGTTTTCTTTACACAAAGTGTTGTTGATGAAAATGATTTGAAATGAAAATTATTATCATCATATGAAACTATATGTCTGTTAGTGGTATATATTTACACAATAAATGTTACAATTACAATGTATGAGTGTCCTTGCATGGGATATACATATAAAATGAAGAGGCATCATACAAGTGATTCTGTACCATTTATTAGAAACCACTTCCTTTCTTGGCCTTTTTAACACTTTTAACCAACCAGTCTCAAGGTAGTTTTATTATGTATGAAATCAGTTCCTCTAAAGTTCACACAGATGTCCTAGCAGAGTATTTGTACTATGTACATATGGATATGTTCCACTACTGTCTTACAACCAGAAAGTTGCCAAATACTTTGCATATATGTAGCCAAGTGGAAAATGTCATGCCATTTAACTCTTATCATAAATTGGACGTGGCCCATTTTAAGAGTTTTGCAACACCTGCTTTTCTCCACTCTCTTGTGTTAGAGACTTGAGAACACAGTGCACATTGTGCAAGAGAGCTCCTAGTTTTGTTCATCGTTTGAGAATTATTTAGGAAAATATCAAATGTTACACGTTTCACATGCAGAGCTTTCCAGGGCTTCCACCTCATGTGTGTTGTTGGTCCAGTCTATGTGTGTTATCTGAAACTTCATAGAACCCTTCCTGTCATCTGCCAAACTCTATCACTCACATTCTCAATTCCTTCATCTGCCTACAGTCAAACACTAATGAACCGTACCTTTAATCAAATCGATAAATCAGTGTGGTGTCAATCAAACTGGCCCCATGGAAACCAAAAGCACCATCCAACTTATTAATGTGGCAAAAAAATAAAATAAAAAAACTACATTTTAAATCAATAAATAATAAAATATATATATATTCAATTTACATTTATGCATTTGGCAGACGCTTTTATCCAAAGCGACTTACAGTGCACTTATTACAGGGACAATCCCCCCGGAGCAACCTGGAGTTAAGTGCCTTGCTCAAGGGCCCAACAGTGGCATCTTGGTGGTGCTGGGGCTTGAACCCCCGACCTTCTGGTCAGTAACCCTGAGCCTCAACCACTGAGCCTATATATATATATATATATATATATATATATATATATATATATATATATATATATATATATATATATATATATATATATTCATCTGAAGAGGAGTTTTAAGAAATGCATTGAATATATTTATTATTATTATTATTATTATTAATAACAATAATAATAATTATTATAAATATAACAAAATAATATTCTACTCTATATAAAAGAACACTAGTGAATACATGCCCTAGCTCTCTCTTATCCTTGATCTCAGCTCTGGGACTATAATCAGGTCTGTTTCACATAACTGCCGATTACGGTGAAGCTCAGATCCAGTTTCACCACTGAGGAGCGAGGGGGGATGGGCGTGTGTGTAAGGATGGCTTTGGAGAGATGCATCTCGCACATCTCGGCCAAAGCAGCGACATAGAGATGACAGGTCAGAGAGTTGCCCGGAGACACCTCCATTTTAGCTACCATTCAATCTCCTCGACTGCTGCACTTTGTTTGAACCCAAGACAGAAAGAAAGAGAGCGAGATGCTAATTTCAGATGTTGTTCCAGAGTTAGTGTCCCTTAGAGGCCTGGGGCAGACAGAACCTGGGTTAAAGTCGATGGTGTGTGTGTATTTGGTCTAACCGAAAAAGTAGAGTGAGGGACAGAGGGGAAGACGAAGGCAGCCTTTTTTATTTTTGTCATCTCTCGTCGATCTGAGGTAATCGTTTTTAACGAGAACATCTATCAAGAGGCAGGGCTGGGCAGTTGCCCTAAACAGTCATCAAAGAACAACAGAAGAAAACAAATCAAGGTAATCGGTGAAAGAAAGGAGAGGATGATGAGTGAAAGAAAGAGTGGGAAGTGAACTTTCTGTGCAGGTTCTGAGAGAGAGCGAGGAGCTGTGGGCAGTAATCGTATGAGACAGAGCCAGCATTTCCTTTCATCTCTCGAGGGGGACTCTGACAGAAACAATTCTCGTATATTCTGGCCCTGTTTTTGAGCAGGCGCAATGTTTAGGTACAAGTACATTTCTAGAGTTAAAGTGTCTAATAACTTTGCCTTTGTCATGTGACTAGACATATGACCATGGCTGCATTTGGGAGCTGATTGGTGGTGAATCATCTGGAATTTTCTTCCTAATCAGGTTTAGAAATGTCTGATGTAACCTAAGAAATGCCTGAGAAACAAACAAAGGATTTGTGCTGAAACAGAGAAGTAAAACTTGCTGCCTGAGCCAAAAGGTTTAAGGAAGCAATGCTAACAAATGAGAGCTATAATGCTACACAACTGGCAAAGTCATATTACCTCATTTATTCAGGATTATGAGATTCACTAAGAAATTTTAAATGGCCAAAGTTACCCTAGGCACACACACACAACACATACACACACGTACACAGCTACAGAAAATCCAGTAGCTAGGGCTGTGGAGCAATATGGGGCAAATTAGACCACAAACCCCCTCCCCATACGGGACCTTTAGAGTGGAGCTTTCTGGAAATCAGGAGACCCCCTCCCATCCGCGGCGGTCCGTCTGCCACCCCTTGTGCGCAGCGACAGGGTATTTGCACTGCTGAGGAGAATGTGAGCTAATGAAAGAAAAAGCCTGTGTTCACTAGAGGGTAAAATTCACATTTGGCCAGTGCAGGCTGTGCAATCTGATATTATGAGGCCATCTGACACACACACACACACACACACACACACACACACACACACACTCATACACACATACAGTGGCAAGGAAAGGAGCTAAAAAGAGAGAAAGAGACTAATAAAGAGAAAAGCAAAACAATATTCCAAGGAATGTGCCCAGGTTTTCTGAATGCATTCTCTCATAGCAAACTTAAAAAAATAATAATACAAAATACTGTAAGAAATGACTGATGAACCTCTGGAATTTAAATTGCTGTCATATCAGCAAGGAAGAAGTTAAACTATTTGTATTGAGACTATTTTGAGATAATTGAAAGGCAGTACACTTGTTTCAAGATGGTGGCTCTGGTGGATGACAGAAACTCTGCTGGTGGGAATACAGGAAAGCAACTGCAGCTGGAGAAATTAGGTATTGTGTCACCATCTTGATTTGTGTGTGTGTGTGTGCGGTTTACGAGTAAATGTTTTTAGGTTACAAACCGGCAATTACAAGGGTATTATGCAATAAATGTGGTTTATGAGGAAATATTTCATACTAAACAATGTTTTTTTATTTTTTTTATTTAAAAATGCAGAATATTATTTATTTTTTTGAGAGTTAGGTTTAGGGGATACAATCTATAATTCGTACAGTATAAAAATCATTATGTCTGTGGAGAGTCCTCATGAGGATAGCCGTACCAATGTGTGTGTGTGTGTGCGTGTGTGCGTGTGCACACTTTCATGTTTCTTGTTTACTCATGGCAAAATGTGGCTCTAACATGACAGAAAATGAGGTCATTCAGAGAGTAACAAAGTGACATGCTAAACAGGGAAGGAGCAACATCCAATCACAGTTTCCCAGTGAAGAGCAACTCTGATTGGTTGAAGACTTCTCACAACACTATTTGCCAAACCTTAATATTGCTGTTTCACAATGATGCACCTTCCTTCAAAATATAATATATTTGTATGTGACAAGATTTTGCATTCAGAATATCAAGAAAACCAGCACTACTTTTTTTTTTTATAACATAATAATAATAATGTTTGAAAATAATTTAATGACTATGAAAATGCAAAAAAGGAAAGGTAATAGGCCTACCTTGCATGTCTGCAGACAGGAAAATAACCGCAGTTGCTTTTCAGTGAAAGAAAAAACAATGCAAAATGTGTAAGAAGGAAGAGTATACAAAGATGAATCGGAAAGCCAAGTTCCTGATAAATATGATAAAGTAAAGGTCTTTTAGGAGATCTTAGGGGCTGAGTGTCAGAACAATAGAAGCACTTTCGTTCGGTTAGAAAGTTCAGTTGCATTATGAGCGCATGACCTATTTTCCATGCTGGAAGTTGGTCATCAATCTTCCTCATTCTGCACCATCCTATGAATTTAATGCAACTCCACTAATCACAATAAACTAGGCCATAATTTTCCACACCCATGCCACCGACTGTGACATTCCAGCACTTGTATGGACACAAATGATGTTTATTTTTGGTTTTACACTATTACTATTTATTGAGTTCACGCAAGGTAAAACACAGCATCTGCAGAGAAACTTTAAAAGGAATGAAGGCTATTCATGTCATTCAGCTGTGCTCAACTTGATTCATTTGATTTGCTTAGTGTTACACTGTAAAAAGTGTTATTTCTACTAGATATAAAACTAATTTATGAAACTTGTTTTAGTTGATGTAACTTAATTTTGTCAGGCCGATCTATAATTTAGACCAGATATTTTTAAAATGGTACCATATTTTTTATATTGCATTTTTTAAGTGTACAATGCAAAGAATTAATTAACACTTTTAAACAGTTTTAAACCTTTTAATGGATTTTTAATTGATTTTCAAAGAACCATGCCTTACAAAAATACATGTTGTGCATACAATATACAATATGTGTACACTATACACAAATAAATCGGTCCTTAAGTTAACAGTTGGAGGTTACCTCTTTTTTACAATGTGGCAAACCCCTTTGGCTAACTTCAGGCAGAGCTTTGATACAAATTGTTTTGTTTCCCACTAATCTATTACAAATTAACTGCACATCTGCAGCAAATAAACAGTCTATGCAAGGGATGTCACAAACAACAATGGTGAATCACGCTTAGACAGTATTACAAGGTTTCTTTTTTATGAGACCCACATTAGTGGTCTGGGTGAATCAGAGGGGTATTCATGTGATCGGGATGCAATTACCAACATGGAATGGCAGACATTACAGTCATATGATTGCAGATTGGCAGGATACACCTTGGCAGCCTCATATCAATACTACTGTTCAAGTCTGGTTTCAGAGTCACACATACACATTCTCATGAGGACTTGTTAAACACACACACTTTAAGGGTATTTTTCAGTAAGTTCTGTCAGTCATATCTGGGTCGGCATTGTATGAGTCCATTGAGGAGCATAATTATACAGGCCAAAAGCTGGCCTGAACTTTTCTCTATTTCTTTGTCTATCTTTCCCTGCAGTGAAAAGCATTGGCGTCGCTTGCTTTATATAACGGGGTGAACGACGGGCAAGTGTGTGCCTCAGGTGGGGACATTTCAGTTGAATGGCTCACTAATACATCACAACGCACTCTCTCTGACCCACTGTTTCTCACCATAACGTTATCCTGACCCATTTGCACACAGAACACAAGCTTCTGAACCACATCTAAAATTCCGAAATTTACATTGAGTTTTATATGGCATTCCAATATTTATTTTGGATGTCAATATTCAATAGTACTTACAGCAACAACAATAATAATAATAAGAATAATTAATAATCAAATCTTTAAAACATGATGATCTTTAGAAAAAAAAATTACAGTATTTCTTTAGATGATGCATTTACATTTCTACAATTATTTAAGTAAAACATATGTGATCATATTATGGCCACAATGTTTATAATTTTGGCTAAATCTGCTATATATTATATTATATTACATTATTTTGTTTTAATTATTTTTAAACATATATTATTTAAATCATGTAACCATGGAAAGCATTTTAATTTAAAATCAAAATATTTGTTTGAAAAATACTATGAAATACTGTTAGTGTACAAATTGTTCTTTGGATTTGGCTCTTATTTATTCAATCTAATGCATTCATAAAATACAGTAAAATGTATTAATGGAATTACATAGAATGGGCAATATATTTTACAGCATTATTTAAAAATGCTTCTCAACTATTTGGAATACAAATCATAACTTAAATATCACACCACATTGTGAATAAGTTATTGCTATATTTAGAATTTAAACAGTCTCAGAACAAATTTAGGTAGTGTAGATTTGTGAGATATTAAATTTAAAAGAAAGAGAGAGTTTCACATGCTCATGTCTCAGTTGCTTGTGGGTAAGCATGTTAAAATGTAAAACGACAATGCAACTGTTATTATGCCCCGTTACTCACTGTTTTACAAATTTCCCCTCATCTCTGATTTCATGTGATTGCCCGTGATGACAGTAAAATAGTGTTTGCACTCTGCTATTCAAGAGGCTGCACTTTTGATAAAGGCTTGATTTTGGAAATGGAATGAAACACTTATTGCTGAATCATTTCAATTGTTTATTCTAAATCTCAAAATCATGCCCTTAAAGTAAAAAGAGACAGACATAAAGAAATACTTGATGTGTGAGTGAATGAGACTCTTTGAATTATTGTTTCTTATGAACAAATAGACCAGAGAACCACGAGTGGGTGAGAATCACAGGAACAGACATTAAACTTTAAAGAACCTTCACCTTGAAAAGCAAATTCAAAGCTAACTTAGGAAGCATTACATATGTAATATATATATAATATATATATATATATATTCCAACAATTTATCACTAAATAAATAAATTAATGAGTAGACTTCAGTGTCATTAGTTCTTGAAAAAGTGGAAAATGTATTTTGATGTAATATGTTTCAGGAAGAAAAATGAAATCAACTACAACAAAGAAAGAAAAGTCAAAACTTTTTGTCAAAAAAAAAGATTTTTAGCATTTAAACTATTAAAATAAATACCAATTTTATAACTCATTGTTATTTTTTTTTATTGATGCTCTTTGCAAGTTTGATGTTTTAATAAATATGTTCATTAAAAATGTTAAAATTATTTTTAATATAATAATAATAATAATGTATCAAGCTTCAAAAATCATTCTGGTAGAATTATAACTTTGTTTTTATGCCAATAAAAATTTATTAAAAAAGACATACAAAAAAAAGATTATACTGGATTGACAAATATGTGCTTTGTTAAATAAAAGAGGGCAGATTAACCGTTTTGCTGCTTTAAAGAGCAAATTAACGTAGCTCTGTCCGCTGATCTACAACAGTGGTTACAGGCCTGTACGTGTTTAATTTACACATGGTTTATTGGTGCCATACAAAAAAAGGATAATAAACACAAAGATGACTCATGTCAAACACATATGAATTCAAGGGAAATCATCAGGACTCAAGACCACAGTTAATGAACACATTTATCTATGTATGTGTGTGAATGTGATAATGTGATGTGTGAGCTAATTTCTGAAGTTGTACAGTAGACGGCACACTCACTCCACATTAGGAAAGGATTCCTATGACAAAACTCACTCACGGCACAAATGCAAAGCAAGCGAGGACACACACACACTCTCTGACCGAGCAGTGACCACGTTAAATGCATAATTGTTTATTCAGTTCACTCTGTGATCCACACACACACACACACACACACACACACACACACACACACACACACACACACACACACACACACACACATTACTTTATTTCACCGTGTGGATCTGTTTTATCCAGCATAACTAACCATTTACTCTTACTCTATGAATCCAGCCAAGTTAACACTGATACAGATATCACAAGTGTGTGTATGATTGCATAGACATATGTGTTTGTGTGTTTGTATGTAATGGAGGGGAGGGGGTTTGTTTCACAATTGTGGTTTGAATCAATATGTGCTGTTGGCTGGATCGTTACTGAAATAACAGTTTTGTTGATGGAGATGTATTTAGTTTAGTCAGTGATGCACAACATGCAATATTGAACTACCTAGTACCCTAATCAAAATCAAGTTATGTCCATATCATAAGCATAGGGGCTACTTGAGACAACAGGGCTAGTAATTCTTCATGGACTATTTGTTTACGCCTGTCTTTTTCAAGGCGGTCGAAATTTGTTTAGCTGTTTTTGGGTATAAATCAAATGTGTCATCCTATGGAAGGTTTGGCTTTCTTATTTAAACAAAGGGTCCGAAGCGAGCATTTTGGGTAATGGGCCATTTATGCACTTTTGGCTGGGTATATATTGAATAAAATTAATAACTGCATCAGAATATATTGACATGCTATACTTAACCTAAAATGACTTGTTTTAAAGCATCTAAAAATGCATTTTAGTATTTTGCTTGTATAATTATTAAACATGAACATATTAATTGAGAGACTACTGCACATGGAATATTTGAACTTTTTAAAATTGCCTTGTTACACCTTAAAATAGGTGAAAATATAAATAAAGGTGATATTTAAGGGAAATAAAAAAATATATACTAAATACTATATAAATAAAATAAAGTATATTATGAGTTAAAAATTATAATAATAATATTAATAATAATAATAATAATTATTATTATTATTATTATTATTATATTGAATTTACTTAGTAACAACAATGATAATAATATGTGAACTAAAAAACTTTAATAAAAAATCCCCAAAAATAAAATAACAAATATTTTTACAAAATTTGAAAAGAAATGTGAGCCAGTTACAGAACCTATATATACACGTTCCCTTGTACATATAAAGTTTAACCTAAAATCTTTAATATTGAAAAACAAAAAACATTAATCTATCCAATTGCTTTTTTGGACTTGCTCGATCCTTCTCTCTTTCTGGGATGTGTTGGGGTGAAACGGTCACTGAAAGCTTTAAAGTGCAGGCCGTGAACTCAAAGGTATTATCACTCTAATGCGCAGGCACAGAAGGGTGGGGGAGAGTGATGTGTCTCACAACCACATGAAACTGTCCTCATTCACACACATGTGATAAACATAGCAGAAATAGCCACCATTCTTACTGAGAAATCGCTGTACCGGGGTTCAAATTAGCTGACCTGCTATTTTAATTGAATGGCTGTCCGCTATTTTCAGATATGAATATAATTAATCATTTTGCTGCTTTCCCATAGTCCCATACCACCACTTTTCAACATGAAGTTTTTAAATATATGGCACAATATGTTACTTGCTTCATTGATACTGTATGTTAAAAAAGCTGAACTAAATGACACCAAATGAACATTGCTAGTTTATGATGGCAGTAGAGTAAAGGTTCACTGGGTTTTAAGTGATTAGCCAAAGTGTTCTGACTTCAGCTCTGACTTTCCAAAGTTCTTAAGTGGTTGAACCCCTTGAGGTTGAGCATGCTACCATTAATTATGCTGTCATGCTGTCACTTTTACATGCTGTGCAATCAATTGAACTGAGGTATTTAGGCCGAAATTTGGTCAAACTTTTTGAATTGGGTCTTAAGTTAGAACATTATAAAATACTTTCAGTATGTGGGTTAATAAGAGAGTTTAGTAGAGGTTTTAAGCATTATAAGAAATTTCAGATTGTGAACAGCTAAGCATGACTTTTATCAAAAGACAATAATAATAATCTTATATTATTATGAGTTCCAATAACGTCCATACACTTTCATGTATAAAAAAGCATGTTTACATATCTATTGACTTCAGCAAATAGCATGTGTTCTAAGAACACAGCAGATCTATCTTTTTTCCTACAGTTTGTCAAATGCACACCAACATAGAGGTAACAGGAGCTAATATTAAAAATAGTTTTACATATTTAACACAGCTCTTGTAATCTGCTTAAATTGGCAAAAACCATTATCAAACTTTTACCTTACAAACATAATGTAAAAAGCATAACTTAATGAAGACTCAGGTGCTGCTATTAACTCCACTTACAAGGACTGTCCTTTATTTATTTTTTACGTAATGCTGCCAATCATGAACGATATGCTGATAAATTACTCTTGTTTGTGTGTTCCTCATCTCTAGATTATTAATTTAGATCAACACCAATGCCGATAAAAAACATGGATAAATGAGCATTGTTCAGAACTTAAATGAACAAAGCCATTTTGATTAGACTGTCTGATTGACAACTTATTACGTAAGGGTTGTTTCGGCTCATGAAACTCACCTGTGATTGGATGGATGGTTGCTCAAACAGCCAAAAGTAACAAAAAGCAAAGAATATTGTATACAAATCCACCATTTGGATATGGTATGGGTTTAGCTTAAAAAAGGGCAGGGGACGTGTCCCTGGTTATGTTTTGATGGATGTTATTGTGTGTTCATAAGAAATTATGACAGTGTATATTTCCATACACGTAACAGGGTTTCATGTAGCAAACCGCAGATGATGTGGGAACAAAGACTTCATGAGCAGCCTAAACTGTCTTGTGAGTTGGCTGTTATTTACACATGATTTTATGGATGTGCACTACTCACATTCATACACTGCATTTTCATGCACCTTTTTTTCTAATTATAAAAGATGATGGCCACTTTGAGAAAATCAAGTCTATTTAATGCTATAATTATACAATCTAACAGTGGACAAATGCCAACATACTTGAGTATGGATGGAAGCTTGCTATGTAATGTACACAAGGAAAAAAATTAAACAATAAATATAGGTGAAATTTAGGGAATGTTTTTAACATTAAAAATACGAAATGATAAATTAATAAAATATATAATGAGCCCACATGTTATTATTATTATTATTATTATTATTATTATTATTATTCAGTCATTGAGTTCATGGTTAAAATGGGACATCACACCAGATTTTCACCATGGGCACTACCACTTCATACACATCACCAGAGACAAATGAACTCCCAGTGAACCTGTCTGTCTGAACTCATGAGAGACACATAGCTTTTTTTTTTTATTAATTAAGCGACTTTTCTTTTTTTGATGGGGGGGGGGGTCTTTGACCTAAATGTGGTGTTGTTAAAAGAGAGAAGGACAGAGTTGGAACTTACAGACAAGTATTATTATTAAATATGTTTTATTTAATTTTTTTGAGGTGCACTGATCCAAACAGATTTAACATTAAACATATATAGAAATTAACAGATTAAATATCTTAATTAATAACAAATCCTAATAATTGTAAGTGGAGTCTGACAGTCCGATGTACACTAATTTTAATTGAAGAATGTATTTAGATTATGTTAACCATGGTATTTGAAATTATTATATAGTTGTGAAACATGCTTAAAAATGTTAGTATGTATTTCTACTAAGCTATACTTCCTTACAAACAACCATATAGCACACATTACATTCAAATAGAATATAAAAACATCATGTCTAAGTAAAAACATTAGTATTACAGTTCCCTTGTCTTCTCCACAGTTCCTTTTAAAATTGAAATTCCACATACAATTGTTAAACTCATCAGATTTTATAAATTACAATTATTAATGATAATACTTTTAGTAAAAAATAAAATAGAAATAATATATATTAAATATTCTTATATAATTCATTATAAATAGTACTCTCTATAAATGTATATAATTAATTTAAAAATATATAATTTTTTTTTGTATGTTTTAGGTCATATGTTAACATTAGTTAATGCATTAGGTTTCATGAACTATGAACAATATATTATCACAATCAATATATTTAATAATTTCATTGTTAGTTAATGTTAGTTCATAATGCATTATCTAATGTTAACAAATGTAACTTTTGATTTTAAAAATGTATTACATTTACATTTACATTTATACATTTGGCAGTATTGTCATTGTTAGTTTAGGTTAACTAAGGTTGTTAACACATGGAACCCTATTGTGAAGTGTTACAATGTTTTGTTTATTTTTTAATGACTTGGTAAAACAGAGCCCTATCACTGTAATGAATCATGATTGCTTTCTGATCTACAAGGGCAACAACAAGTTTCCCTTAATTTCACAATAACACTCACAACTGAGATTTCACAGTTTTTTAAATATATAGACATGAATAGTTTTGAGAGGATTTTTTGTCTCTGTAGATAAACTGTCAAAAATATACCATGCATCCTATCGCAACAAATGTAAAACACTCATATTATATTATATTAAAAGTGTGTTCAACTGTGTTTGAAAACAAGTGAATAAATCAAATCTTTGCAACTGACAGGAGAGAACATCCCTTTCTGTGTATGGTCACTGGTCACTTGATCTAGGGATACAGGTAGGGTTAAAATGGGGTCACCATGTCTCTGTTCACTTAGTTTTCCTTTTGAATTCATATTCCTCCACAGAACAGCAATCAAGTCCTCACAAAAATAAACTTCTTTCCGAGTTCAAAAAGAGGCCACAATAATGCTGACAACGTCATTTGGTATGCTTTGCTTCCTTGTCCTCCTTTTATTTTTCCCTAATAAAAAAATATTCCTGTCTCTCTGCCCTCCTGTTGAACCTGCATGTCTCTGACCAATGGACATTTCTGTCACCTCAAAAAAGCAGTGGGAATTGGGGGCAAATGCCAGCTGCAATCTTACCCTTGCTATAGCTCTTATTGACTCCTAAATATCTCCCTTCTACATTTAAACATATAATTCCATAAAAGATCTCTAGCATTATTATCCTTTGAATTTGCAAAGATCTTTATTAACCTTTAAAATTTAAAAATAAGGCCTTTTTTTAAACAGATTACTCAAATACTCAGAATCTCTTCTGTTGATCAGACAACAAGATATGCCTGCTCCAAACCTTTGTCATTATTATTTGTTAATGTTGCTGTGTTGGGCTGGTCAAAATGCTCAAACAAACAGAGTAATGATTTGACAATGCCACAGAGCAGCAGTGTTTACAATTTTCGGTGGAATCAACCAACAAATCACTAACTTATTGGAAAAAGTATTTTACCACTGAACAAATGTTTTTATTTGGACTGAGTGTGTGAGAGAAAAAGAACTATGCCATTTGAGAAGAGATTTTGAAAATTAAGATGAACTTTAGGAGGAGGAGGGCTATGCATCTAGTCATGGACATTTAATCAGGACTACATTTTGTGTCATAAAGGTTGATTGCTGTGCAAGTGGAGTGCAGTGCAGATCTGAGGCCACTGCAGTGTGTGAGAGTGTAAGCAGCATGGTAATAATCTCATAGCTGCATCATCTGCCAGGGCCTTTTAGATCCATTTCCCGTCAGCCTGGAATAGCAACAGAGCAACAGCTGGTGTAGATGAACGCAGGCGGGGAGGGAAGGTTATGATGAGGGATGAAGAGGAGTAGATGGTGTTCTATTTTTTTTTTCTTTTCCTCTACCCGTCCGAATTAATCCTGACACTTTGACCCTTACCTACATTTTGGTTCCATGTTGCTGTCTGTGGCAGGGATTGGGACACATATAATTACAGCAGGAAAGCAGGATAATGCATTCCATGCCAATCAGTTCCCTCCCCCACATCAATCTGGACTGGTGCAAACTGCTTTGAAAGGAGAAAAAGTTCAAAGTTTATTACCTTACACAAAGTAGTCCATTCCCCTTCCCTAGAGAGGATGTGAAAATGCAATCAAGGGAATGAAAAATTGGTTTCAAATGGACATGGTGGGGATAGTCAATACTCGGAAGTGAAAGCCTGATTCTCCACCACTATTACCAGCTTACAGTAAAACACCAAAGATTAAATGTTATGTGGCAAATTACATGTATTCAAATGTATAATCTTTGGCTAAATTAAATAGTGCATTCAAGATACTTTACACAACTAAAATCTGTCAAATAACTGAGACACATCAATCAAAAAGCAAACACAAAATACATATTGTGCTATTTGAATGATTATATTGTAATAGACTGTAACTGGAGGCAAATAGTGTACATAACCTCTTGGCATCTACTGCTTCATGCAAATGTTAATAATTCCCAATGATACAGCTTTTTCTCACTGACTTTTTCTGCAGCTGTTCAAAATGATAATATTCAAAGAATGCCAGTACTGTAGAGTTTGGCCTTACCCCGTGAGGAAAATAAAAACAAAATTTGCAATGAATAGATAAGTAAATCCATTGTATACACCTAGACAATATATTTCACTTATTAAAATGTCTTACCAACCTTTATTTAAGTCGACTGTGCTACAATGAAACAGCTTAAGAGACAGTCCATCTTTTTTATTAGATATTATATTAGTTAACTGATTTCCTTTCTTTAGAGTTCTTTAGAGTTCAAAGTTGTTATGGTCTTATTTATTATTATTATTATTGTTTATTTATTAGTATAATTTGTTTCTGAAAGAAGGCCCTGATGGTGCAATTAATTGTGTCCTCCATATTATTAATATTAACCACAATAGTATAAGTAAATAAAGATGTGTCTTTAATTAAAATGCCTTAAAAACACTTATGGAAAATAACTTTTGAATATCAATTGGCAGCAAAATGTACAATGATGTTTAATGAGCAATCTACCACCTTTGGATGTTAGACGAGCTATGTGTTTTAATGTAACTATGGATATGAGCAGAGCATATCCATATTGAAGACCCCCTGTTACTCTTTTAATTAGAAAATTGAGGAATGTCACAGGGACTTGAGTGCACGGCTCTTAATGATCTGTCTGGATTAGCTGTAATTAAGGGATAAATTGGACGCAAACTGCACAAGACTCTATTCCATAAAAACACCATTGGCCTTGAAGACCTCCAAATCAAAAACATCAAGGACCTCTATGGTTCACTATCACTTGAAGTAATTTATGTTGCGCTGTGAAATACATTTTCACATGCCTTAATATGAAACCACTGTTCTTAAGATTTAACTTTATTTTTGTAACTGAATTCATCAATGCAACATTAAAGTTACATTTCAGAGTTGGCTAAACATTCCTTCTCACACGGCATAAAAAATAATAACAATATTACAACGATTCTTGAATCTAAACGTTAAAATTAAATGCATAAACTTCGATAATAATACTTTTTTATAATATAAAATACCATTAAATTATACATTTGTAAGAGTAAATATTTTTATATATAAAATATAAACATTTGTATATTTGTTATGTGTGTAGTGTAAAAATGTAAAAGGCCCTGTTTACATGTTTAAAAAAATAGAAATATAAACGATTCTTTATCAGAACATTTCATCATAAATAGTAGGCCTATGCAAGTTCAGTCTTCCTTTATATCAACAACCATGCTGACCTAATGCTCAGACATAATTAATTATTTACAAAGCAAAGTACCTCTTAATAGACCAACATGACAGAAACACTCAAATTGCAAAAGTTTATGTGTTTTGCGAGTGCTATGTATTCATCTGTCTGACTGTATTTTTAGAATGCTTTTATTTTTACCCATTATTTTCTCTATAATGTATAAAGTGTTGCTTGAAGCTTTTAACAGAGGTCTCAGCTCTGTGACATGAAATACATTCAATCCATTTCCTTTTTGAAAGACATGGCCATCATGACTACCCTGTACCTTTATTCACAAACAAGCAAATCCATTTATGGACAAACCAAATGGTTTATATTTCCTTTTCTCGTCTTTTACATCACACTCTCCAATTGAAAATCTGGCATGAACACTTTATGCTCTAAAATATTGCTCATGCGGCCATTTTCATGGTTCAAAGAATATCTGAACATAAAGGTCGGCTGCAATTCAAGAAGTACGGTTTCACCTTTTACTTCATGTTCCGTCTCCAGATATTCTGAACATATGTGGTGGAGAACAGCAGAGCTGAAAGGGTCTGGTTGCGTACATACCTGTATGTCTAATTTCATGTCATTGCATGGGTCAACATTAGGTCATCTAACAGCGTGAGCACAAACTCAAAAAAGTAATGCACTGCTGTATGAGTCAACATATACTGTATAGGATTATGTTATTTGGGTTAACAGATAAGCTTTATTTCTAGAGATTAAACAAGCATTTCATTGATATGATTATGTTGCTTGTATCTAGGGCAAGGCTTGCAAACCCATATACCAAGCACATGCAACATAAACAGACAAATCCAAATGAACTGTGTAAAAATCACAAGCTCCTTAGGTTACACAATTGCACTATTAACTCCTGCTGAGACGAGCATTTAGTGAGCTGCAGTTACACTTTGTCCCATTAGGGGGAGCAAGCGGTGCTGAGAAAGAACTGGAACATACTGTAGGCAAGCAAGAATTCAACTGGATTAAGAAAGGCTGGGGCAAAATGGTGTTGTCTGGCGTGTTGTCTGGCGGAGACGTTAAACACCTATTGGCTGGCATCCTGTAGAGAAAGAGAACTGCACAACCAGAGGCCTTTAATAAGAACAGATTAATGATTTTGGCTTTGGACCTCATACAAACACACACAGTACACACTTCAGTTTGACGGTATTAGTGAGGCAATTTCATAGAAGCAAATGTTTTTATACAGAGGTGATGATATTTGTTAAACCCCATCCCTAAAACATACCCCTAAAATGAACCTCACAGAAACCTGTTGATATCAGTCTTAAGCAAAATATGTTTTGGACTATTTCAGATGAATTCTAGAATCTGTTGCGGCCCTTGGCAAAAATGGGGGGCCCCTCCAATCAGCGTTCATCACCATTATGTTATAAATAATCAGACACCAACCAACATTTTTTATTTCAAATGTTCACATTAGTAGAATAATATCATGATACTTATTATAGTAGCATGTTAATAAAATTTATTCAAAATACTTTCACATTATAGAATTAGAATTCCTCAAGTTCAACTTTTAAATGTTCTTCTAGGACATAGCTTTCATTATTCATAGCATTCATAGCTTAGCTCAGACACAGCTTGCATCAGTTACAGAAAAAGCTATTGTCTAGCTGTTTTTTTTCTCTCAAATCACTCCATTACATTTTGTGCCTTTAAAAATGACAATTACCGGTGTCCCATGCGAAAAGCCTGCACTAGGAATGGCAGAGAGAAACAACGTTAATAATTTCAGTAACATCACCAGAGTTTAATATTTGTGGTTGTGGTCGCTTTCTTTCAGCCTGATAGTTAGCAAGTTAACTTAGTCGAGTGCGGCACTCGACTCGGTCACAGCCGGCCGGGCCATCAGAGCAGGACCCGTACTCCAGGCTGAAGTCTTGGAGGTGGAGACTCAGCTTTCATCAGTTACAGAATAAAAGTAATATTGTCTAGCTGTTTTTATCCTATAATTAAAAAAATATTTGAATGAATAAATGAAAAGAAAGTCCGCTAGTGTTAGCTGAAGTAATTCAAGTGTCTCCCCCATTAGTTAAGGCTAGACTAAATAACAGCATTCAGACATTTATTTTCATACTTAAACTTAATCGTCATTATCTGCTCCAATTACCACTGTCTTGCTTTCTCTTTTCCACATTTTCATAAATTGGCCCTCACAAGTATAAGTCAAAGCTACCAGTTTACTTAAATGTCTATGTTATGCCCATTATTTATTTATTTTGTTAAGTGAATTACAATTACAGTAGACTGGCTTAATTTGTATTGAACCTGGAGTATTCCTTTGAAGATGTTCCCAAAGGGTTTGTATCAGATTTAAAGGAATATTTTAACCATAATATTTAAATTCTGTAATTATTTACTCACCTTAATGTTGTTCGACCCCATCTGACAATCTTTATTTAGTTGAACTTGGAATAAACTTTACATGGTTTATTTGCCATAAAAGTGAATAGTGGCCTTACTCTGAAAATCAGTCAATCAATATTTTATTATATTTATTATAATAATTATATATGGCAAATATATAATTTAATATATATATAAAATAACAAACAAACCATAATACACCATAAAACAATTATTTTGAAACAATTAGATACATTTTTGTGATGTTTTGAAATTTTGGTTGTTATTCACTCTCAAATCAAATAACATTTATGAAGTGCTTAAATCAAATATGCCGGTCATGTCAATAGCATCAAACCACATTGGTTCTGATTGTATCTTGTGACCAAACGTCACAATGTCATATCAACTTTGTTCGACCCGCGTCCTCCTGCGCAGGCACTATGTTTCGTCTTCACTACATGCTATGCATAATTTAATTTAAACCATCTGATCTCAGTTCAGGACACTCTATGCTGTCAGTAAAGGTTACATTTTTGATGCACCAAGTCATGTGATAAAACAACATGGTGCCGATCACAGCGGAGTATGGCTGAGATCAGAATTGAATGCTACCATACTACTCTTACTATTTCTGCCACAGACAGATATGGCAGAAGAAAAACGAGTAGTATGGGTAGTATGCAATTCCGAACTCTCCCCCTGTCTTTAGGAGAAATGCCAACAAAACTACATCTGTAAGAAAACTCATTAAGTTTTTTTTAAAGTTTTGACCTAGTCAAAAGATTAGTCTCTTTCATCTGATTTGCTATTTTAAAAATGGGAGTGATTTATCGTGAAATGGCACACTGCTAAACACAATGACTACGTACAAGGACTTTTGCCTTTTATTTCCTTCGAAATACTATATTCACTGTGCATTATCACATTTAGTATCCATGGGTTTATCCAAAATTTCCAAATTCACACAGTTTTTCATTTAAGTTACATTATGGACATTTGAAGTCTTTTTTTTTATATGTCCTTTTGTGTTACACAGAAAAAAGACAGTCATGGGGTGTGGAGCTATATGAGGGTGAATAAATAATTACAGAATTTTCACTTTTGAGTGAACTGTGCCTATAGCTTACTTTTACGATAGCCAAGTATGTACACACACACACACACACACACACACACACACACACACACACACACACACAAAAACACAGTGAAATCCTCATAGGCTGCCTTCCACCATGGTGCTGCTGAAGTTGAACAGCTCATGTGTGTCCATTATCTGGCGGTGTCTGAGCACTGTTCATGTCTTTGTATCCCATGGGGAATTACAGCATCTCAACTGATCTAAGTGCTTAGATTCAGAAGCACCAAAAAAGTGATAGAAAAGGCAAAAAATCCCAACCACCTACAGATCTGCTCTGAGAACCGCTTGACTTTTTTATCCTGTTCATCCTCTTCCATCGCATTCTCTATCAATCCTTTGCTCCAGGACTGTAATACCACATCAATGCCTCAGCGGGGCTGTGGCACCAGGCAAATGTAAACAGAGAGGTCATCCTCCTCTCTCGTGCTGTGCTCAGGTCTTTTTCTCATCCCTCCTTTGCCTCTCAAAGGTCTAGCCTTTCACACAAGAGGAGCGAAGGATGAAGGTGAAGCATGACATCCCATTTGAGGTTAAATGAAAGTGAGGGAGGAAAGGAGAGAGAGTAAATGAACCCCGGATCTCAGCAGAAGATTGGTGGAGATGCGGCAGTGATCTGAGAGAGGCAGAGCTGTCATATGATTGAATGAATGAGAGAAAAAAAGGATGAATAGGCCTCTGTTGAGTAGATGGATGAATGGGGTGAAACGGGAGGAAAAAGAATCAAGAACTTTGTCATTTTCTCTCCGTTGTTACTGACCCACTGTTTCTTTTGTAACATTGCCTCCCTATTTTGATTGCTGTCTTATAGGTATATTTAGATTCACATTTATGCATCTTTAAGATGCATTAAATGTGCAAAAGCAGATTTTTGTACAGATACTGATGCCCGGCAAAAATATACTTTCTTTTTTGTAATTAAATACGATAATCTTAGCTAAAAGAACTACACTCATATTGGCAGAGGATAGCATCTTCAAATTAGTCAAAATATTTATTAAACAAGCACACAAGGAGCAGGGTTGATGTTGAAATGTATGAATGTCAGGTGTTCAAACTCTGAAGTTTACAGTGAACTTATGGAGGCACATATTCTGTGTGTACCTGGTAATGAGTAATTATTCCTCTCTTTCTGTCCTCAAATCTCAATATCCCTTTCATTTACTGCCCACTTCCTATCAGGGATCACAAATGTACCTGTTTTTCAGGATTTTTGATTATTTTGTCCCCTCGAAAATGTACAATTCTGACTCATCGATATAATCACCAAACCACTGTTTCAAACCAGCAGCCGAAAATAGCGTGGGATAAATTGGTTTAAATCCAATGCGTAACAATAACATTAAATGCAGGGCAATTAGCAGTAAGTGCTAAAGGTTTTTAATGTGGCCTGGGCTCCCCCATGTTTATTTCCCCATTAGTGATATTCAAGCAAACTGCAACACATAATAGTTTTATTATGCTTTTTTTTTTTTGCACAGAGATTGTTAGTTCGCTGTTCGGACCCCCATTGACCTGTATATTTATGTATCCCATAGCCCCCAAATGGCTTCTAATGGGCGAGTTGACAGACACTGAAAATGCGAGACTGCTCTGTCATCTCTGTGCCACTGAAAGCTTCCTGTAAAGTATAGAGCCTGGCTCAGTGTGCATTTACATCACACACACACACACACGCATGCGCGTGCACGCGTTTAATTAGGGTCTGTTCCAAAATAAAGTTGTAAGCTGTCTCTCTGTCGCCTTCCTACACAGGCAGTCTTCTTATGAGGCCTCATAAGATTGCGATTTGGAACAATTATAACTGGCAGCTCCGTGCATCATTCAAATACTGTTCCTCACACCAAAGTCCCTTTTTCAAGGGAAGTCATTCCACAAGGTGGCCATCTTTGGAATGCTCTAGGGCAACCTGGGCAGCTATTTTTCTATCTAAAAAAGCAGCATGAAAGTGAAGCTCCTACTTGAATGCGGAAAGACCGAAATTTAAAATCTGATAACAATGATATAATTAATTGTGGTTCTGTTGCCCAGATCACACTAAAAATGCAAACTACCAAACACAAAGCTCTCACTAAATAGTTTTGAAAAAAAGTATTGAGGTCAGCTTGGAAACAAATAAAATACAATTGAAGATAAGCATAAGGTAGGGCTTCTAATCATTAGATCTCTTTCTACCAAAACACTGATTGTAAATAAAATTATTACAGTTGATAGTTTGGATGTGCTCTGTTTGATTGAAACCTGGAATAAACTGGATGAATATATTAGTTTAAATTAGTCTACTCCCCCAGTTTATTGTTATAAACATGAGTTTTTGATGTTACTCAGAGGACACAATATACATTTAAGTCTTTTTAACTAATAATGTTTAATGTTACATCATCAGATATAAATCAATAAAAATATATGTCACCTTTTGCCCTTGCTACAGTATATAGATCACCCGGGCTGTACTTGGGTGAATTTGCTAATTTTCTATCAGATCTAGTAGTTAATGTAGGTAAAGTTTTAATTGTTGTTGACTTCAACAATCACATAGATAATGAAAATGACACAATGGGATTAACATTTATCAATATTCTCAACTCTCTTGGAGTCAAAATGTGACAGGACCAATTAATCACCATAATCACAAGCTAGATTTAATGCTGTCTAATGGAGTTGATGATGATAATATATAAATTCTACCGCAGAACGATGACATCTCAGATCATTACCTCGTCTCTTGTTTTCTGCGATCAGTTAATGTCACTCAATCTACACCACGCTATCGTTCAGGTAGAACCAGAGGTGGGTAGAGTAACCAAAAACTGTAAAACGTCCTGCTGGATATTTTCGTCATTACAGCAGAAACAACTTAAAATACTCCATCATTTTGGGGCACACAGATAAGTGTAAGACATCATTAGAGACTATAAAGGGTACACTATTATTTGTGTACACTCACAATAACAACAAACCCTTGTGCTTTTGTAAAATAAAGTAAAAAGTGTGAGCTTTCAGCAGTCTCTGTGTTCGCGAGCATATTTCTGAAACACGTCACGAAAATGACCTGATACTCCACAAACACTAATCACACAAACATGAAACATATGTCTAAAGAAAGCATAAGATTTCTACTTTTAAATAAAACAATTGAAATTTAAAACAAATATTCTCCTGCAATGTAATCTGTAAGAAACAGTTTTTACTGGCTTAGCTCATTAAATGTAATGTGATCACGCCCACCAGCAGAGTGCGCCATTCATACACTAATGTGCTGAGGCGATCAATGCAAATGGTAAACGCCCTTGACAGTGAGGTTTGATTTAAACACAATTCATTCATTTTTCTGCGCGTTTGTAACGATACACAGGCAAGGAAACTCCTGGATAGTAAGGAAGATTTAACATTTTCATCAGAAGAAGAGCGGGACTCAGATGAACGTTTGTATTTTGAAGAGAGACTTGATCCAGCTGAGGATACAATTTCAGACGAGTAAGTCATTTAGTTTTCATTAGTTGACATGCTATTTTATAGAAACATGTACATATTTTACTAGTGGGACTGTTGTTATGGTAATGCTGCTGAAAATTCAGCTTTGATCACAAATTGCATTTTACAATATATTCAAATAGAAAACTGTTCTTTTAATTTGTAAAAGTTTTTACTGTATTTTGGATCAAATAAATGCAGACTTTGTGAGCAGAAGAGACTTCTTCTAAAACTTTTAAATGGTAGTGTAGGTCTAAAATTAAGTAAAGTCTTTATGTAAAGAAAATGTATAATCACATTACTTCTTTTAACTTAAAACTTGATTTTGATCATTAAGTCTCCTCGCATTCATTCTATTTCTGTCACATTCCTCATTGATAGGCCCAGTGGAGGGGCCTTTTGTCTCTTCAGGTGTAAATCACCTCAATATTCATGATTCACGCCTCCTCGCATATGACCTTTCAACACTAAAATTGTCTTACATAAATTAAATTACTATATTGTTTTGTATGAACGAGTGATCAGGATGGTTTTCACATAATTTTGAAGCAAAAGCTCTAGGCTACAAGATCCCATTCTCAAAAGTCTTGTGGACAAATGTTTAGTATGTGATATATGGCCTTATTTCAATTACATAAATTTTTTTGTTTTTTCAAAAACCACACATAAACATTATTTTCTCAAAAATAAAAACCTGTACATACATGTTGCTCACATATTATTGTAGTCCAGTTTGTGCTGAATACAGTGTTATCAGACTTTAGCCATTAATATGTTTTAAGCAACTGAAAAAAGTACAAATGTCAAGGCATGTCAAAACTTCTCCAGGGCCCAAAGCACCCTCAGACCCCAGAGGGTTAAAAAAAAAAAAGAATTACTCAAGTAGAAATAAAAGTACTAACATAAATAATTACTTGAGTAAGAAAGTATTCAATAAAAAGAGTACTCAAGTAGTGAGTAACTCGTTACTTTCACAAATGACATAATAGACGTTCACTCTCCTATATTCCGTTACATAAAACACTTTGTTCAGTAGTTCTTATGTTAATGTAATCTTGTGTTGAAGAAGTAAACATATTTGGCATGCTGTCCTTATACTATACGAGACTTGACTGGAGTCCTGATTACCCCCCCCCCATCCCACCTCCACCCCAAATAGGTGGATTTGGGGTGGAGGTGGGATGTCAGGAGAGTTGTCACAGGAACCAGGTATGCAGTGGCATATATACTCCTGTTTGTGGGCTGTTATTTGTCAGATTACAATTAACATGCTCCTCCTGAACCTCTGTAAATTAACTCCATTTCAGTAGTTCGTATGTTAATGTAATCTTGTGTTGAAGCACTAAACATATTTGGCTTGCTGTCCGTATACTGGAGGGCTTGGAGCTTGAGACTTTACTCAAGTCCTGATTACCCCCAAAAAGGATTTAAGATGAAAATACAGTACCATGACTATATCTTGAAATATTTAGGACAGCAAGCCAGCAACAATTCTATATGGTAAATTGGCTTGGAGGATGCTTCTGAATTTTACTTATCCCAAAATCTGTATAGAGGTAGTGCTTTAAGCATTTGTTTAATGGTGCGTTCATGTATGATGGCTGGTCAAGAGGGCTAGGCTGTGATTGTCGAACGAGAGACAACCACTCGCCGCAGAAGTGAACAGGGAGGGTTAAAATGAGAGTTGGCTCCTTGGTAGGTAATGGTGAAGTCTTGGAAATACACCTAGATAGAGAAAGTGAGAGGTAAACCTGCATACAATCCAGTGACAGGAATTTAAATGGGCTCTCGACATGCTGGAATTAATATTGGTGAGACCCTACATAAGGTGCAATTTCAGGCATTGTGAATTTCAGACAAATACGTCCAGCATTTTGTGGCGCACATAATACTCAATAAAAATAAACACATGAAATGCATCTCATTCATATAAACACTGCACAAACTAATACCAAATACAAAAACTGGGGACAACAAAATAATAACTGTATTTTAAAATTGTAGGGGAGAAACTTGATCAGGGTGTTATAATCTTCCAGTTCGGCCTTTTCGGCGACACTGTCGAGGACTTCGCCAAGCAGTTTTCAGCGGTGAAAAAGCAGACGGAGGCCATATCTCACATTGCGAAAACTCAAGGCTACAAGATTCAGTTCTCAAAAGTATTGTGGACAAATGTTTATTATATGTTATATGGCCTTATTTCAATGACTTAGATTTTTTGTTTTTTCAAAAACCATGCATAAATGTTATTTTCTCAAAAATACATAATACACAAATACAAAGTACATACATGTTGCTCACATATTATTGTAGCCCAGTTTGTGTTGAATACAGTGTTATCAGACTTTAGCCATTAATATTTATTTTAGCAACTGAAAAAAGCACAAATGTCAAGGCATGTCAAAACTTCTCCAGGGCCCAAAAAACCCTCAGACGCCAGAGGGTTAAGGCCTATTCCTAAATCATGTCGCACAGTGTCCACACCAACTTCATCACCAACACACGCTCAAATTTTCTTAACACATCCATCGCGGTTTCTTACAATTTCCTCCTGACTTTCTGCATTTCATTTTGTATGATTTCGTATTCATTGTTCTCAGTCTCCTCCAAATCTTTTCTTTTTTTCTGTTTCCATTTAATTCTCTACTGGAACATTCAACTTAGCAATTTCAGAATCAATTTAGTTTTCATTATTTTCATTGAGAGTTTTTCTTTTGTTTGTGTCCATTGTCTCCTCATGCAAAGCATTTTAAGCTATCAGAACTTGCATAGGTCATATAGGATTTAACTTTGTGTATAACACGAAAATAAATATCCAAAGTTGGCGAGTCCAGAAAAATAAACATTTGGCATCTAAGTGACAGAACGTGTTTGAGTGATTCATTTTTACACACAAATGGAATCCTATTAATCCCACTGATGATTTTTACAAATCTCAATAATTCCTTATTGATGTCATTATTTTTGAAAAATTGAGGTACATTATAGATTGTAACTCTAGTAGTTTGCGACACCAGTGGTGAAATAACAAGAAAAGTGTTACTTACCCAAACTCTGCTTTAAATCAGCTGGCTGATCAATGTTCGTTCTTTCAAAAAGACATCCACAGCTTTGTTCATCTTTGACGCAGATGAAATATTTTCATATCCTACCTGCTCACCTAATGCCACCATCATGTACTCCACTAAGGCACCAGCGTCAGGCACATACCTGATCCCATGATTGAGTGAGAGAGAGGCATTAGGGTGAGCCTACATCTCCAACCTCCACCACAAGGTTAACCAAAGACTCACCGAAAAACTATAAGGATGCAGAACTGTCAAGATTCTATTTGATGAAGTTTAAAATTAAGAAAAAGGAAAGCATAAAAACAAGGATGTTTCAATTAAACTAAAACTCTATGTTTGTAGAAAAAAAACCTCTAAACCCAAATCGCTCCTCTCACCAATGAGACACTCATGCACAAAACTCCCGACATGCAAAGCGAGCGAGATAGAGAAAGACAGAGAGAGATAGAGAGAGAGAGAGAGAGGAAAAAGGAAAAAAAAGAGAAACGCTATCGGCTAGAAAACACGCAGCTGATATCGATCAGTGGGTGTCCAGCAATGATAATTGGAGGTTTTAATTGTCAGAGAGGAGAGACAGAGAGAGGCTGATGAATAAATGCATTATACTCGGCTGTCTCATTGATTTTTAATGTGGAGATTTATTTGTCTGTGTTCTGCTGTTTTGTGCTGCTCATTCCTTCGGGTGACCTGTGATGGACACGCATGATTATGTGTGTTTGTCCCCTCAAGGATGCTAAACTATGAAATCACCAGAAGCCAATGGTCCCCACAAAGAAAACAGCTTAACAAACATACAAAATAATGGATAATGGAAATCTAAAATGGAAAAAAAAAAAAAAAAAATCAATTGTGAATGGGAAGTCTACATTATGATAGAATAAAAAATGTGTGCATGTATTTTAGAGAGAGAGGCTAATTCAAAAGCATTGATAAAACAAAATCAATATTAAGAAGAAAAAAAAAGATTCTGTAATAAGAAAGTAGCCTGTTCATATGATTAGTGTATGAGAAAGAGAAGTTCTATTCTGAAAACGCTTCTCACATTCACTGAGATGCTGAGGTTCCTTATCAAAGGTTAACTTAAAATCAGTCCAGCTCTGACCTGTTCTTTTTACCATTTATACTGTACAAACTATAGATTATATCCCCTAACCCTACCTTTAAACCTAACCCACACAAAAAACTTTCTGCATTTTTACATAAATGTTTTTTTAAAAAAAAATAGTTTAGTATGTTTTTTTAAGCAATTTGAATTATGGGGACACTATAAATGTCCTCATAAACCACATTTATAGCATAATACCCTTGTAATTATCAGTTTGTAACCTAAAAAATGTGTAACCTAATTTCTTCCAAACCCACACACACACACATCCCAATAACTTTTTTAACATAACTTAAATTATGGGGACACTAGAAATGTCCTCATAAACCACATTTATAGCATAATACCTGTGTATTTACCAGTTTGTAACCTAAAAAATTCCCTCCACATCCCTATAACTTTTATAACATAATGTCTGTCAAAAGCAGCTTCTATCACATTCATCATGTCTATTTAACGGGAGAGAGACGTTGTTTCCCTCCCTCAGTGGAAATATGTCTGTCACCAGTCCATTTAAATACATCCTTTCCCTTTCTTGTTCATTCTCTTTTTCACTTTGTTATTTCTCCATTCAGATTCACTCCTGTAATGTTCCTCCTCATTCATCATCAATATAATGTTTCAAAACAGTCCCCTGCACCTTCAATTTTCTGTTACCACCCCTCCCTTCCCCTCCAAATGCCATTTTAAGTATTTCTGGTTTAGTTCTGAAAATCCCCTCTTCTGTCACACACCCACAAATACTCGATTTCCACATGGAAATGTGCATGGGCCACGCTTCCTCCACGCTGACTGTACATGTTCTCCCAGCCTGCTAAAATAAACCAACATGGTCTTGAGACTTTGAACAAATAAGCATCTCACTTTGGTCCAGATCCTCGATCAGCAATCCTGCCGGTGTAAGTAATTGTTCTTTTACTTCCCTGATTAAAAGAAACAGGTTGGAATATAGCACTGGCACTATTACAACCAAACCAGAAAAATAGCAGGCCTAATCCTGGAGAAAATAAGTGCAAGAGAAGATTGTGATTGGCAAAGCACCATGAAAGAGAATGTTGGAAGAGATTAGTGATTTTTACCTCTTCACGCTGGACGACGAGCCAGGGCAGAAGGCTTTTAAGACTGCCTGATCCATTCTAGGAGGAGCGGAATGGTAAGTTTGGGGCTGTGTAATTATTTTTTTTCCCCCACTGTGGCATAAAAGAGGCTTTTGTCTGTCTCAAAAAATTTTGTCACTTAAAGAAAACTCAAGTGCGCACACTGTGTTCATAAGTGTACACACATACACAAGATCTTTGCCTCCAGCCTACCACTGGCAGCATGAATTCTGCACAGTGCAAATTGATGTCATGCAAAACATTAGTCAAAAGCAAGATAAATGCATAATTGGGAAAATGCCAAATGCATGAATGAACGGAGCATGTCTGCACTAAAAATTAATTATTAAAGGTGCACCAAACAAAACCAAACATTACGGCATACCAAATTCATGCCACTGGTTGAGCCAAAAGTTGACATTTCAGACCACTCAAACAAACTGAGCAATACTTTGAAAGCACAACAAAGCCACAATGTTTACCCTACCAATGTTGCTAGCCAAAAGTATTTTAACAAACAAAAATTTTGGAACAACAGTGGTGCTAAAAGCCTCACCATTTTGTGGTTTCTAGATCACTCCCCCATCTACCATTGGGTGAACAAACACATAAACTGTGTACGGAATGGCATACTACCCATACTCTCTTGCTACCTCTGCCATATCTGTCTATGGCAGATATAGTAAAAGTAGTATGGGAGTATGCCATTCCAAACTCGGGCACTGTGCCACCCAAACTCAGGACATTTGTTAAGCCAATGTTATTATGGTATGGATGCTCAAACAAAAAAAACTGATATTTTTGATAGATTGATAGAGCCATAGAACCATAGAATTGACACTTTTCAGGAAGTCAAACTACAAATAACCTAACCCTAACTCCCTATTAGGGAAAACAGATGTTGTTATCATTGTGTCATGATTGGGGGAAAACAGGCCCAACTGCAGACAGTATCAGAAGTAAAAAAAAAAGAAAAGGTTACTTTGTTAAAAAAACAGAAATCCAAAACAGGCAGTAGGCCTACTCAGGCAAGGCAAAAGAAAATACAGAAAATAAAGAATGATATACACACAAGCCAGCAGAGCACTCTTACACATATGCCCCAAAACCTCAAGACATTATCGAGACCACAAAATGCATCATCAATTGGACACAGTAATTACAGAGAGATGGTTAATGTAAGTGACCATGGTAACCAAGCAGCACTTTTCTGCAAACTTCAATCCTTTTATACACACCTGCCCAGACTCAAGAGGGCTTTTAACACAGGGATGGGCATCATCCTCCATTCTCTCTCTCTCTCTCTCTCTCTCTCTCTGTATCTATTTGCAGCTCAAGGCAGGTCTGGAATCAGTCGCACAGCAAAGCAGCCAGGTTTAAATGGAGCTGCGCACAGGCTTTGGGCCAGACATACAGACTACATCTCTGTATCTTTAGGTGTAGCCAATAGGCTTCTGTTTGTTTCTCTTGCTCTGTCTACCCCTCTGTTTGTCTTCCAGCTTACAAATTACCACAATGCACACACATTTAGCAATCAAATGAGTTTAAATTTATCCCCTGCTTTTGCTCTTCTTTTATGCAGAGTATGTCACTTTGTACCAAAACCTATTAAGCTGCCTACTGTACATAGGCAAACATTTAAGGCATCATAGGCATGCTACCAACATGAAGGCTGTTCCAAAGTGTAGGGAGCATAATTTAGCTTCCTCCTAAGGTACCTCATTGAAACATTGTATGTATTTTTAATGGAGACAAACGTAGAGAAATAATGATTATAAATTGACCTTATAGTTCACTGATTCTTAAGATAATGGACAAAACATGTCTTACACACAAAAGTCATACATTAAAAACAAGAAATTCATATCAATAAAAATATTGGAAAAGTTAAATTTAAAGTAAATGTGTATACTCAAATCATTCATTACTTATATTTCTCAATCATTTTATTATAATTTTATTAAATGCATGCTCTATAAAGGCTCTATTTTTTTGATGGTTCAAGCGATTTCCATCCCTCACCTCTGCTGAATCCTTACGGCTCATTACAGCGGCTTTCTCCCCTGATTGCCCCTGGGTGTTTCAGAAGATCTAAAACAGAGTATATTCCATAAGAGCAGTTTTCCCTCAGAAAAGAGAATATATTCCTAAAAGAGTGGCACACATCGGAACTTCTTTTTTAAGACGTTTCTTTTTAAAGATGCCTTTCCGGTTGTGTGTTATTCCTGGTTGCGGTCGATACCTCTCGCCTTCTGATGGCAACAATCACTGTCTTTCGTGCCTGGGCGCTGCCGACATCGAGACATCTTTCGTGGATGTCCTCATTGCGAGGCAATGACCATGGCAACGTTGCGGTCATGGCTCGTTTTTGTAAGAAAGCAAGCCATCCCAGCAGCTCCCTCCCTCAGTCCTCCTACCTACGGGTATTAGACCAGCGCAGCGACCACTGGGGGTGATTCGGGGACCCTTAATGGGACCACCTCCACCGATTACATCCCTGTGGACCTCTCATTCCCTGGAACACTCGTTTGCCCTGGCTAGGCATTCAGATGAGTGCGCCGGCTCGTCCCTGGGTTAGTTCGACCTCTTATTCGGTGCCCGTGAAGGTGATGAGCTCTCGAGTGCAGCATCAGAGAGCGGGCCTGTCCGCTAGGCTTCCCCCCTCAGGTGTGGTCGCCCAGTCACAGGCGGACGCGATCAGAAGTTTAGCTTTTTGTAAAGGGAACGTCTCAGGTTACTTAAATGTAACCCTTGTTCCCTGATAAAAGCGGAACTAGATTCTGTGCTTCCCTGCCGCATTGGGATGCCCCGGGACTGCTCTTCAGACAAAATTCCTGACGATGCTCCGGTGACGCATCTATTTATAGCCCAGCCCCAGGTGAATCCAATGATTACACCGGCAGAGGCTATAAATTCCGGTCAATGTTCATTGACGTGTTACACACATATTCACAGCTGGTCACACACATGAAGGTGTTCCCAAAGCGCTTCCAGTGCAGCATCTCGTTCAGCTTTTTTCAGGAAACAAGGGTTACATTTAAGTAACCTGAGACGTTTCTCTTGTCAAATCTGGCAACACTGCAATTGGCATTTCACCCAGTTAGTTTTAAAAGAACGTTATTAATCATTGTTTTATTTAGTTCTAACCGGATAACATTTGGAAAGGAGGCTGCGGAACTTCTGAACCAGAACAAAAATTACCGTTTGAAATGAAAACCCTATCGTTTTTTTGCTTCCTGGTGTTGATTATATTTGTTAGGGGGGAGGAGTAAATTAGTCTTTCTAAAGAGTCCTGATTTTATGAGCCAATTACTGCGTCCTGACACAGGGACAGTCAGGACAACTTCTGTCCCAATTATCAGTCTTAGTTTAAATGTTTTTTGAAACTGACAAAGGTTTGTGCTTCTTCTATCATGAGAAACAAGAGACAAGTATCGAGAGAATTGTTAATTTCCGCAATCAGAATCAGCCTTTCTTTCTCCGTGCAGCTCCCAGCCTGTGTAGAACTTTATGCCTTGCCACCACCGAGTTCATAAAGTATTAATTTGGGAGTGTCATAGTTGGCAGTAGATGAGCTATATTACTAACATCAGTAAACAATTTGTGTACTGAGCTGGGCAAAGTGGAATACCATTGAGAACTATTTTTTCTTTTTAGGAGCTCTGTTGTTTCTAAACAATGCTTGATGGCTGAAACTGCATGCTGTTTAGATACAAGTTTATAGATGCAGTTTATGCATTCATTACATAATTGTATTATTTTATTAGCACACATACAGCAGGTTCAGAGAAAACTCAAGTGTTCTAAAGCAGAATTGAACATTGTTATCCCTAATGGATGACAGTAATTTGCTAATGTTAATCATAAAGATTAGTCTCATTCATTACTAGCATGTGAATATATGAGATAATGGCTCGTGTTAATATGCATGTGTCAATGGTTGGGATGCCCAGTCTGGCAGGTTGTGTGTGTGGCTAATATCTGCTAATGCTAGCAAACCGATGGTGCAAACTTTGAATAAGGTTTCATTAGATTTCATCAGAAATGAGTAAGAGGGAACATTTACAGCGTTATAGGAAAGAGAAGCACTTGCAAGATTTTCCTCAGCCTTGCTGCTTAATTTGAAATGGAGAGGCAAGAATGAGCTTTTTCCCCCAGCTTTTAAAGGCAATTTAGTAAATGTCACACATTCTTACTCACACACTGTAATGGACTGCCATTTGTCACATTTTTTACTGAAATGAATGAAAAATGCCCATGTGCGTTTGGTTGTGTGTGTTTAGTCCTGTGTATGCCAAGTACTGTATGTAAACTACCCTACATATTTGTATTAAAGCTAAGGTTTCCCCATTTGAAGTTGTAAAATAATAGAAATAATGTGGGGATTGGGTTGGGGGGGTGAGGGCTGGGCTTGGGGGATATCACACCCCTTACCCTATCTGACTCTCCACATTGGAGTGGACACACTATATAAAATGGCGCAGAAGATTGCGGTTTCTATAGTGAAAGACTCTTGTGCACCGGCTACCGCGAAATAGGGTTGAAATACCCCCACTTTTCCACTGAGAAAGCTGATCTTCAGAAAGCTGACAGCATCTCTGCTTGGGTGTGGCAACAGGTGATTGCACATGCTGTCTCTCTCTCTCTCTCTCTCTCTCTCTCTCACACACACATGTGAAAACTTGTTAGAAACAGCACAAGCCGTGATACTATTTCTGAAGTGACATTTTTTAAATTGCTTTTACGATTTAATGAATGCTTGGACGCTTCCTTTGGTTTTAACCAGCAATGGCAGATTCTGATTCACCATGTAATAAAGTAGTTCCATGCACAAATGCATTTTTATGACCGTACTCAGTTTTTCCCCCAAAAAAACTATTTACTTGTTCATTGAGCTGTTATATATAAGTAATATTGCATTCTTGCTTGTGTGATATTGCTTTAATACAGTACATTTGATTTGTTTCTAAGTATTTTTATTTTATTTTAATTATTAATTGTTTTCCTTCACCTGTTTTAGTTTTTTGACCTTTTTGTAATTTTGTACATCTCATTGAACATGTATATAGAGCAAAAATCCACAGTTTTAGCACAATGTGTGGACTTCTCAGATGGTCCCTTATCACACCCTCCACAGTATTAGCACGTTTTAGCACAATGTGTGGACATTTCAGACAGTCCCTTAGCCACCGTATGCAAACTTTGCAACTTATATCAACGTTAAATTGGCGATCTGGAACGATTTTACCGTAACACCATCTGACCAGTAAAAATGCGGGACAAATCAAATCCCGTATTGTTTGATACGGGATGCATAATTTCATCTTTAAAAATGGGAAGATCCCATATTTTAGGGGACAGATGGCAACACTAATTAAAGCATTAGTTGATTGAAAAATGACAATTTAGACATAATTTACTTACCCACACATTGTATCAAACACATATGCAGTTTGTGTGTGTGTGTGTGTGTGTGTGTGTGTGTGTGTGTGTGTGTGTGTGTGTGTGTGTGTGTGTGTGTGTGTGTGAGAGCGTGTATTTATCACTTTGTGGGGACCAAATGTCCCCATAAGGATAGTAAAACCCAAAATTGTTGACCTTGTGGGGACATTTTGTCGGTCCCCATGAGGAAAACAGCTTATAAATCATACTAAATTATGTTTTTTGAAAATGTAAAAATGCAGAAAGTTTTCTGTGAGGGTTAGGTTTAGGGGTAGGGTTAGGTTTAGGGGATAGAATATAAAGTTTGTACAGTATAAAAACCATTATGTCTATGGAAAGTCCCCATAAAACATGGAAACACTACAAGTGTGTGCGTGCGTGTTTTGTGTGTGAACCTATTTTAGCTACAAAAGCGAATGCCCAACTTTCTAAAGCCATCTACATGAGACACACCCAGTTACTTCCTTTAGTCTTTGTCCTCATTTTACAACTTTATATATTTTTAATTTTTATAAAACTCAGCTAAGCTCTTTCAAATGGCAGAACATTCTAGCTGATGAAAGGAACAAGAAGCAATTGTGTTGACTCCCATCCTGGAAAAACTGATTAACTAATTATAGCTAAATGGAGTTACTAAGAAAAGTTTTGGAGGCGAATGTACATCCAATTATGCCAGTCTGAATGATAAGAGTTTATAAACAGACACTTAGTTTACTTTTTAAGACAATTCATTCAGCATCCCCCCTCCACCCTGGATTTTCTGCTTCCCTCCAAATCTGTCCTGCTCTGCGACTGCAGACATACCAATGTGTCTACCTGTTTCCACATCTTATAAACAAACAGTTATTTGAAGGTACTATGGTATAATGAGAGTATCAGATGGGAATACCATGGTACTTTGATATGTTTAATGATTTTGAATGATAACTATTTTCATATATCATGGTATTTAAATGGCACTCCAAGGTCCTTAAAAGTCTAAAAAATCATAGTTTCACAATATTATATAATTTTGCCAGTAATACCATGGTACTTTGTATTGCTAATAAATGTTAATTTTATCATGCTAATAAATTATACCTCCATCATAGTCTGGGTGTAGAATAATTTTTCTCATACCTGAATTTAAAATCTGTGAAACTGTCAAACGTTAAATAGTAAACTGCCCTCACAACCCAAAAATAATACATTTTGTATATTACATTAAGTGGCTGTTAAGATTGATAGCTGACAGAATTATTTCCTCCTACTACCTTAATAATCTGTTGCCTCATCAGAATGTGGTCCTCTGTCATTATAATTTATAAGTAAAGCATAGTAGAAACAACACAGTGTAGGCTATATTGTGTATCTAAGAGACAGTGCTGATTCTCTACAAACAACATTCCTCTGTTGCTGTACTAAGACCAATAATGTTTGTGTGTTTCCTTAAGTTTGTAATTTTTTCACTTTATAAGCCATGGTTGAGATGGATAGTGTGGTGTCTGTTGGTTTTGAAATTTCAAACCGTCTCATAAATACACAAACACACTTTTCAATACAAGAGATATTATTCAGCTGTGTGGCAGTGACCGTTAGCTAAAAAAAAAGCAATGGTCTGCCAATGTATCAAAGAGGCAATGCTAGTAGATTTATCTTCATGCCCATTGTTTTCTTTCTCAAAAGGCCTGAAAGCATGACCTCAGATTTATGAGACTCCACTCTGCCCTTCTGTCAACATATAAAGACTTAAACACCACAAAGGCCAGATGCGAGTCCCTAGTGTGTATACACACAGCTCAGAATAGAACCTTACTGTCAACGCAAGGAATGTTTTAATCAGAAAGCAAAACAAGTATTGACTTATATTCACACTATGTACACACAAACATATTAAAATATGTATATAGTATATATAATAATATAGAATGTAATAATAATAATAGAATGCATGTGTTTCAGAAATGAACTAGTATTTTTAGGACATCATTTTTACACTAAGTGGTCTTTTGATCTGACACTTCAGGTAATCCTTAAAGGAATAGTTCACCCAAAAATGAAAATGCTTTCATCATTTACTCACCCTTATGCCATCCCAGATGTGTATGACTTTCTTTCATCTGCTGAACTCAAATGAAGATTTTAGAAGAATTTCTCAGCTCTTTTGGTCCATACAAGGCAAGTGAATGGGTGCTAAAATTTTAAAGCTCCATAAATGAACTTAGGTCAGCATAAAAGTAATCCATAAGACTCCAGTGGTTAAATCTATATAGTCAGAAGCAATATGATAGGTGTTGGTGATAAACAGATCACTTTTACATTCTTCTTCTTCTAGTGTTTTTGGTGATTCGCATTCTTCATGCATATCACCCTCTACTGGGCAGGGAGAAGCATTTCAAGCAAAAAAAAAATAAATATTGATCTGTTTCTCACCCACACTTATCATATCACTTCTGAAAATGTTGATTAAAACACTGGAGTTGTGTTGATTACTTTTATGATGCCTTTATGTGCTTTTTGGAGTGTCAAAAGTTTGGCACCCATTCACTTGCATTGTATAGTGTATGTGTAGTATGGAAGCTGTCATTCAGCCGACGATTATATCAAAAGTGCTTGATAATACACCCATTACAGTGACAGTCCCCGTGGAGCAAACTGAGGATAGATGCCTAGTTTACAGCAAGGGCACAATGGTTATAGCATCTGGACCAATTTTTAGTGTTCTTGAATCTGCAGCTTTTCTTTTTTCTCAGCACGCCTCCCCACTTTGAACAACAAGTATAGCTGCAAAGAGTAATAGAGATACTGTATATTGTCATATGGCAATATGCTGTACATATTGATAAAAAATATGAATGAAAAGAATCTACTATTTTAGAATTTAAATACAAATAAAATAGTCATTACAGTTAATTTAACTTGAAAAAATAAGTCATTTTTATAAAGTATACGCATCTATAATGAACCTGGGTGTAACGATGCTGACAACAGGGAAACGAAGACGGTGAAGTGTAGAACCCAAGTGCTGTTTATTAAGAATCGTGAAATCCAGAAACCCTTACTGTAAAAGTGAACAAATCATAAACTAGACTAAACTAAACATGACATGACTTGACTTGACTTGACTTGACTTGACTTGGTTAAACTATGAGAACAATACATAAACGTAATCATGACTTGATTAAAACAACGTTACATACACAATACCTGACAACAGACAATGGTAAACATGATGGCTAAAATACAAGGACATGGTTAACAAGTAATCAAGACAGCCAATCAAAATACTAAGCTATAAACAAGATAACAAGACTAAATTAACTTAAACCAATGAAAAGACAAGACTAATAAAAAAGGTAATCAACCAAAGAACCAATGAAAACAAGACACATGAACAGGAGAAACACATGACAAGATAATATGAGGGAAACAGGAATCACATGACATGAGAACACATTACATAAAACAGGATCTAGACTTTCAAAACAAAAGTCATGAAAACATGAACCAACAGAATAAACATGATACTATGCCCATATACGCATAGAAATGTGGTGAGGTTATATATGCCTTCTAGGTTTAAGTACATAGTAACCCCAAAAAGGATCTGGACACTTAAGCCAGACATAAAACTGTATGAATGATTTGCATTATACAAAAATATATATAGCACAAATACACTTATCAAGCAACACGTTTTACACAAAATTATTTAACAAAATAATAAAAAAAATAGATTTCAAATTATACAACAATAGTGGCTGTTGTTTAAAATAAAGACAAAGGTATTTGGAGAATAAATGGTTGTCAAACTTTGTGGAGCATGTCCATGATTAGTGTGACGAATGATGATGGAGGGAACGAGAACTTGTGTCGATGTAGTGACACTAGGGGTCGCTCTTGAGAGCCCCGAACACCTCCCATTCTTTGAGAAAAGGCAAATGAGAATTGGCAAGTGGAATCTGGATGCCACTCCCCTGGACATACGGGTATAAAAGGAGCTGGAATGCGATTCCATTCAGGTTTTGTGTTGAGGAGCCGAGATATTTTTCAGCGGCTAGTACAGTGTTTTGGCAAGAGGAACACTACGTCTCGTTCCCTCCATCAGGGAACTGAGGTTATGAAAGTAACCAAGACGTTACCCTTCTGTCACTCACTCGATGTTGTGTCGATGCAGTTACACTAGGGGTCCTTATAGGCTGCTGCGTGCGTAATAGCAGGTGCATCAGACTGCACGTAACCTCCCCCAATGCCCCAAAAGACATCAGGTAGTTCCCCACATCCCTGAGGGGGAGCAATGTAACTACCATGGGAGCAGGCCATGCCAGCCACAGCTTTTTCTCTTTATGTTTTCTCTCCTCAGAGTATTAGATTCGGCTGGGGCCATCTAATGCAATCATACACATCGGGGAAGGTGTTCCTTTCCTTTCCTATACTTTCAAGGGGAAAAGACCCTGCAGAGACCACATCCTGCCCAAAAGGGAAGGTCAACATGTGGCAATATGAAACATGGACTCAGCAACCGCACATTGAAGAGGTGCAGTGGTAGGTCCCACCACAAAAGGGGGCTCAAGGGAGACGTGGGTCCGCCGACAGGGAGACCGTACCGTGGAATATACATCACAGGGGTTACCAGAGTAACCGCCACCTGTGGAGCACCTATCCCAGTACAGGGCATATTAGATCCCGTAGTGGGGCTGGCTGCGAACTCCTCCGCCGAGTTCGCAAACCATAGGGCTAGGAAGGAAGGACATCTAGGGTCCATGACTTAGTGAACTTGACTGGGGGTAAAAGCGGACATTTTCGTATCAGGGGAGGGGAAAGGCGCTATACGCAAGCGATACACCCAGCCAGCTGTTCCGTATTACCAAACTCTACCTGTTCGTACCTAAAAGAACACGATACGAAACCGGCTCAACCCGGAGAGTGTAAAATCTTGTGAAAAATTGGGTGTTGCCCAGCCCACTGCTCTGCAGATGTCTGCTAGAGAGGTGCCATTGGCCAGTGCTCACGAGGATGCCACACTCCTTGTAGAGTGTGCTCGAACCCGCAAGGCTTGAGTTGTACTCGACAAGCAGAAGGAGAGAAAGCAGCTGGAAATGCGCCGTATATCCAACAGCATTCTTAAGAGGTGAATGGAACAGCAGTAGTATTCAGCTCGCTGATAGTACAACTGCTCGGCTCCGAAGAGAAAATCTGAATGGAATCGCATTCTAGCTCCTTTCATACCCGTATGTTCGGGGGAGTGGCAGGCAAATTCCACTTGCCAATTCTCATCGGCCTTTTCTCAAAGAATGGGAGGTGTTCGGAGCTCTCAAGAGCGACCCCTAGTGTGACTACATCAACACAATGTCGAGTGAGTGACAGAAGGGGAACTACACATTTGGTTACTCGGCTAGGGCAATGTAGAGTGAATGTAAAAGTAACTTCATTACAAATCTATTGGTTAAAAGTATTTTAAATTTTTTTAGTTCTAAGCAAAGATCTAACATTTGTTAGCATATGCAACTTGGTTTGATATTTTGTAACTAATACAATGTCATTTAGATATTACGTTTAACGTAAGTGTCCAAAATTGTCCAACTACATTTGTTGGCCGACTTTAGATCATCCATCCATCCATCCATCCATCCATCGTCAACCGCTTATCCTGTACTTTAGATAATATAAAATTAAATTTAAAATGTATCTTTGTTGAGTCAACATGTAGATATTTATTCTTTTTAATGTTCTGTTTTTTGGTCCTTGACTAAATGTTTATGCCATATATATTGCTTTTGCAGGATTTGTTTAGATGTTTATAGGTCTCTAAGGAATAAGTGAGTTGAAGAGAGAGGAACGGAAAGTGGTATAGAGAGGGCAGAATTCCGAAAGACTGTGAGAGGAGCTCTTGTACCACTATCAGAGCCAAACAAGCCTCTTTAGACACACAGAGAGACACAGATATTCTGAACACAGATCAAATACATTTAAACACACCCCTCATACAGTACACACACATCAATGTAATGAATAATCACTACTGATGAAACAATTTCTCACTCAGATCTCAAGCTTCAGCATTTTAAGTCTCTCAGCTGCAAGACATTGCTGCCAAGTTCAACAAAGTGCTGGAAATAATAATTAGTTGCCATGGTGACAGCGGCTAGAAAGGGGGTTGTTATAAAATTAAACAATACAGAGAGAAATCAGTACCATAAACCATTTGCATTTGAAGTGTGAAAGTTAGCACATATCTTTGTGTGAGAAGGTGTTCGTAATCACATGCCTCTGATCTGTTAGGAGCCTGGGAGCCATGAATGTGCAACAACAAATCTATAAACAATTTGAGAAACATAAATGCATTTCATTTTAGGATAAGTATATATAATAATATAATAGTATAATATAATAAATCCTGGCAGAATTACAGAAACAAAGCAGATTTTATTGATGTCTAAGTTATTTGTGTTTTCCTTTTTCACCGTCTTGGTTTTATTCTCACTTTCTTCATGGCAAAATCCTCCACGTTACCAACCGAGACCTTTTAAAGTTTTTCTCATTGTGAGCCTGCTCCAGTTGGCCCTGAAGACATTAAAATCCAGTCTTTAGGACAAATGGGAAATAAGGAGAGGAAGTGACAGAGAGCGAGAAGGAAGGGAGGAAGAGCAAGACAGAGCGGGTATTAAATGTTATTACAACAGTGGGACATTCAACAGGAGCATATGGTGCTAATGGTATCAGATTTCCTAGTGCATGCTAGGAAGGCACGTTCAAAGTCTCTACTGATTTCACATTCTGCAATCAGTCCCAACAATACAGTCACAATCTCATATACACCAAACTCCGCACAAAGAATGGTATATGAAGTCAAATGCATTTATTTCCTGCTCACATAGGTGTGTGTGTATTTGCGAATGTGTTCTGGCACTACACGTGTAACAAAGAGCAGGTGCGCTTTTATATGCATCCAAAGCACACGTCCATTTAATTAATTCAAATATTTAAACATTAATGCTTAGTAAATTCACAGTTTCTCAGTAATAATGTTTTAAATTAAAGAATGACACATTTCAAATGTTAAAAAAAGCCTGAGGCACCCATCAGCTAAATCACTTCTGGCATAGATACTGTATAGCTAATGTGAATAACAGAAGCAATCTATACAAAACAACTAACATATATACAGCCTGATCTCATGAAAGTGACGTGACTCTGGCAACATTTCTGAGCTGAAATGCCCACTTTGTGGCACTAAAAGCAATTTGAAGGTTCTCCCAAACAGATTGCTTTGAATGAATGCACTATCAAATTTTAAATGAAGAAAACGTCTCGGGTCACTTTGCTGTAACCCTTGTTCCCTGAAAAAGCATAATGAGATGCTGCATTGATTCAGCGCTTTGGGAACGTCATTTAGGAGTGACTAGCTGTGAATATGTGTGCAACACATCAATAAAATTGACTATAATTTATATCCTCTGTTGGTGACATAAGAATGCGCCAGTAGCAGGGCTATAAATAGATGTGCCACAGGTGCATCATTAGGTCTTTTGTCTGAAGAGCAGTCCTGGGACATCCTCAGTGCAGCAATAAAGTACAACATCTCGTTCCGCTTTTTCAGGGAACAAGGGTTACAGCAAAGTAACACAAGATATTCCCTTATCAAAATCTGCACTTAATGCTGCGCTGATTCAGCGCTTTGTGAACGAGAATACACACACCGTTGTGTTGTGTGTGCTCACAAGAGCGCGAGAGGTCTCAGACATGAGCTTATGATGTTGACTCAAGGACGTAAGAGCCTGGGGAGGCATTAACATCTATGAAATCTTATGAATGCATGCGGAGAGGGCCAGCCTGCTGCATCACAAACATGCTGGGGGAGGGACACCCCCAGCCAAAGCTTTAGAAGAAGCGACCCCTCTGGAAAAATGAGCCCTGATGCCTGCTGGCGAAGCTTGACCGCACGCCTCATAGGCCAGGGCAATAGCATCCCTCACCCAGTGTGATATTGTCTGTTTTGTGGCGGTCATCCCCTTGTTATGGCCCCCATAGCAGATGAATAGTTGCCCTGACTTATGCCACTGGCTAGTGTGGACGTAGGCCTGAAGAGCATGGATTGAACACAGTCTGTGAAATTTCTTCTGATCCAGCATTATAAATGAGGACAGAAGGCTTCAAGAGTGACCGGATGTATGGTCGAAAAAAGGAACCTTAGACAGGTAGTCAGGATGAAGGATGCAATATTGCTTTCGGCATTCCTGGGGCAAAGTCTAAGCAGGATGGCAAGAAGGACAGAGCCTGCAAATACCCAATTCTTTTAAAAGATCTAATAGCCATAAGAATAAAAAACATCTTTAGAGTCAGGAGCTTGTCAGACACTGACTCTAGAGATTCAAAGGGGGTCTCAACCAGAACCTCAAGGACTATAGCTAAGTCCCATGAAGGGATCCTGGTCCTAATGGGAGGCCTCAGTCACCTAGCTCCATGACCAAAGCGAGTAGGCAAAGGAAGTTTCACTCCATCGATCAAGGCATGGCAAGCCGATAGGGCGGCCACATAAACCCTGAGAGTGGCAGGGCATGTGCCTGCTGGTCATTTTTCCTGCAGAAAGTACAGAACTGAAGCAATCTGGCAGTTAAACAGATCTGCATTACGTGCAGTACACCACCTTTCAAAGACACCCCATTTATTGGCATAAGTTCTTCTAGTAGAAGGAGCCCTAGCACTCAGAATGGTCTCAATAACTTCAGGTGAAAACACAGTTTACCTCAGTTGGTACCCTTCAGGTGCCAAACATGAAGGTTCCACAACTCAGGCCGGGGATGAAATATTGTCCCCTGTGCTTGAGACAGGAGGTCCCTCCTTACCAGTATCGCCCAAGGCGGACCGTCGAGGAGAGACATTATCTCCGAGAACCATACTCTGTTCGGCTAATGCAGCGCCATCAGTAGGAGGCAAGACCCTTGTTAGAAATCCCGGGAGCAGAGAAACCGGAGTGAATGCATACAGGCGCATTTTTGGCCATGTATGTGCCATAGCGTCCAGACCCAGTCCAAGGGGGCTGCATGACTCTGTCTGATTGCGCTGTCTGTTAGAAGGCGAAGAGGTCTAATTCTGCTTCGTAAACTGTTAGCTAGTTTTGTTTCACTACCTCGGGGTGGAATTTCCACTCTCCCATCGGTATGGACAATAAGTCCGCTCCCACATTCAGACATCCAGGGATATATATTGCTCTGAGTGACAGGAGCTTGCCCTGGGCCCCAAAGGAGAATCTGTCATGCCAGTCTGTTTAACTGGCGTGACCATAGACCTCCTTGATGGTTTATGTAAGAGACTGTCGCTGTGTTGTCCACTTGCACCAGGACATGGCAGCCTCTCAAATGCTGGAAGAAGTATTTCAGGGCCAGAAATACAGCCATCAACTTCGACACAGTTGATGTGCCAATTGAGCTGATGAGCCTGCCATTCCCCTTGAGCTGGACAACCACTTAAGATTGCTCCCCAGCCCGACAGGGAGGTGTCCGATGTTAGCAATCTGCGATGGCAAGATGCACCTAGAGTGGGACCCAAGGCAATGAGCCAGGGTTTGAACCACATAGAAAGGGTACGTAGCTCACGGTGCGTAACCCTTATCTGCCTTCGGGGATTGGCCCTTGGGTGAAATCCCCTGGCTTTGAGCAACAACTGAAACGGTCTCATATGCGGACGGCCCATAGAAATCACAGAGGACGCAGACGCCATGAGACGTAAGTAAAAATGTTTTGGCCTAGCCTGACTTTGCTCAGGGTATACTGAATGGTCTTGATTCTAGCGGGAGATAGCTGTGTCCACATCACGACCGAATTCCATATGATCCCTAAATACGTCGTTCTCTGGGTAGGAGAAAATGCTTTTCTTGGCATTGACTTTCAACACCGAAACAACCAGGTGAGCTAAGACAATATTCCTGTGCTGTAATGCCAGTTCTCGTGACTGTGCTAGAATTAGCCAGTCGTCTATATAATTCAAAATGCGGATGCCCCAGAGTCGTAATGGAGCCAGTACTTCATCCATACCCTTTGTGAAGGTGCGAGGTGATAAGTCAAGGCCGAATGGAAGAACCCGATATTGGAAAGCTTCGCCCCCAAAAGCAAACCTCAGGAACTTCCTGTGTTGTGGCAAAATGAAAATGTGTCTATGAAATCGATCGTGACTAACCAATTGCTATGTTGTATTTGTGACACGACCGTTCTGACAGTTAACATCTTAAACTTGAGTTCCGTGACCAAACAGTTCAAGCCTCGAAGTTCTAAGATCGGATGCAATCCCTCATCCTTCTTGGAAACTAGGAAGTATCTGCTGTAGTAACCTGACTCTCTCCCTAGAAGGGGAACATGTTCTATGCCCCTTTGACCAGATGATATTGCAGCTCTTGTGACAGTAAATGTGTTTGTTCCTGTTTCACAGTAGTGGGAACCATGCCATTGAAACACGAAGGATGGCAAACAAATAGAATTATTTAGCCTTTTCTACTGTCTTTAGGACGTAGAAAAAAATCGGTGGCAGCTTACAGGTTCTCTGAAATGGGTACTAATTTTTATATTTACCGTTGAGGGAATGTCGGATGTTCCATGTCCTGGGTGACAACAGGAAGCAGCGGAACACCCATCATTTAGCTGGAAACTTCTAGCTCCCGAAACACCGGAGGTTGCGGCCACACGGCTACCCCCACAAGGCTGGGCGCAAGACCATCAGAACTTTCTCTTTTTAGAAATCATGGTCCTGTGGTCTTACTTTGGAGGGCGACAAGCCAATCCCCACTCTTTGCGAGGGGGAGCGCATCTCGCCACACTCTTCTTTTGGACCTCCCTTCTAGAAGGACCGAGGGGAAGCTGGGTGGCCGACAGCCACTCCCTCTGAGTGCGGCGAGGAAGGAATTGCACAAAGGCTACCTCGTTTCTTTTTACCTCTCGAAACCAGGTAATGACTGTATTCATAGAGTCACAGAACAGGCCAGAATGTTAAATTGGGGCATTAAGGAGGAACACTCTCTCCTTATCCTTAATACCCGAAAGATTTAGCCACAGATGCCTCTCCAATCTGCTTGGTCGCACGGAGAGATAAATCTGTGGTTCAACGAAGCTCTGAAAACACTTCAACTTTGATAGTACTTCCCGCACTCAGGTGCTTCAATAGATCAGCATGGTACACTTGTAACACCGGCATGGTGTGTAGAGCGGCACCAGCCTGACCTGCAGCTTGATAAGCCTTCCCTGAAAGCCTTGAGGTGGTCCTACATGGCTTTGTGGGGTGAGTTGGTCCTTTTAATGATGATGCCGTACCAGGTGAGAGATAGACCGCGAGTGTGTCTTCTACCCGTGGCATCGTCGTATACCCCTGAGCATTAGCACCCACGATAGTCGAATATGTCGACATTGAGGGCACAAAGACAAGGAAAGTATAAGGTGTCTTCCATGAATGAGTCAACTCGTCGTGGAGATCAGAAAAAAAGGGGAGAGACTGACTTTGAGTTCCCTCTCTCCGGCCACAGACTGAAATCTATCCTCTAATTTTAATTGTTTGGGGGTCTCTTGTTCATGCAGCCAGTCTAACTGTAGTCTGGCCACCGCACGAGTATCTACCTTGAGGAATTCCTCAACCACTTTATTATTACGCTAGGAATGCTCAGAGATAGGCAAGTCAGAATCCGCAGTCCCAAGAGACGCATCGTCCCTCTTATGAACTGAAGAGGCGCTGAGGCGCGCTTCAAGATCATGCGAGGGACCGGTTGGAACTGGAGAGAGAGCGAGTGATATGGACGAACCCGTCTCTCGCTCCACAGCCAGATCCATACGTGAGCCCCACGATGAAATGGTGGGGGCTGGCTCTTGGAAATAAGCGAGACAAGTGTGCAGCATCTTCACTGTGAGTAGCTCACAATGCTCACACCCGCCTCACTCTAATGCAAGAGCAGCATGCTCTTTCCTCAAACAAACAAAACAAAACTGGTGTGTGTCTGATTCAGCCATATGGCGTAAACAGGGAAACACACACTGTTTGCTTTGTCTATCACTCATTTTCTCTTTATCTTTCACACTTAAGTGATAAAAGAAAGAAGAAAAAAGATTTCTGCACACTGCATGACAAATCTAACTCCTAACAGAGGAAAATATAGAGTTTGAGTGGTCTGAAGACAAAAGACCTGATGATGCACCTGTGGCACATCTATTTATAGCCCTGCTACTGGCGCATTCTGATGATGTCACCAACAGAGGCTATAAATTCTTGTAAAAAATGTTGATGTGTTGCACACATATTCACAGCTGGTCACTCCTAAAAGACGTTCCCAAAGCGCTGAATCAGGGCAGCATTAAGTGCAGCTTTTGATATGGAACATACCTTCCAAGCCTAAACCTCAATCCAAAACCTCACCGATAGTGTCATAATAACAAATGTGAGATGCGCTCACATGATGTCATACGCTGACCTCATTCTATTAACTGAAGTACCACACAACTTGATCGTGCTTGAATATGTTTGCAAATGTAGTAGGTGATTTTGTGCAAACGTGAAAAAGTAATGCGCTTTAGTAAAAGTGTTTAGATGTCAAATTATTCCTCATTGCATGTGTTTTACCAGTGTTTTTTCCCCATTTTACCAGTGTTTTTGATGAAAGTCAATAAAAGTCACTGTTGTTGTAGAATCTCTAGTGGATATTTCACCATGATACTGCTGTAATATGCATAACAAGACACTTAAATGTACTCATTACATGAGTAACATCATAGCTCAACTGAAAGAGAATGGCGCTAGCAACACTATAGTCATGATTTTAATTCCCAGAGAACCCACACTAACTTTAAAAAAAAGGAAAAAGAAAAAAGGGCATACCTTGAATACAATGTAAGTTTCTTTGGATAAAGGTGTATGCCAAATGCGTAAATATAATTGTGATCCTAAGAGACAGTTTGCATAGATCCTGTACAACTGCAATATTAAAGCACTGGAATTAGTTCTTGAATTTAGCGATTCTGTAGGCATTTGCAAGAATTAGCCATTCTGCAACAATACTGGACAGATTTAAGACCTCCCCATGTCAGAATACACATTGAGTCTTTTTAGAGAGAAGCAGCATTTGATTCAGCGTGCACGGTCATTTGTCCTCAAAAAGCGTAATGGTACTGTGTTATCATCTCCAACTGTTGCTAGGAGCTCACAATTCATGTATTCAGTTGTCATGGTGATATTAATGTCTTTTTTTCCTTTTTCAGGTCATTGAATTGTTGTTATAGAGAGAATGTTTGTGGCTTGTGTGTTAAACGGCAGTAATTACCATGACAAGACCCTCTGGAACTGAAAGAATCGGACTGCCTGAAAAGGACAATAAGCATTATCTCACCTTATTGTGAGTGTTGAAGAGCTCCCAGATGTGATACCAAAAGCAACAGACATGTAAAGCAACACGTAAAACATTACAACAATGCAAACTTAATGATGTTAAAAGTGCCACACTTCTCTTTCTACTGCTATTCCTTCCCCTCTTCTTCCTCTCTCCACTCTCTTGATTTCTCATTACATGCACACACAGATCTCCCATCTCCCTAGGCAGACGCTAAAGCATCAAGGGGGGTGATTACCCATTCCAGACCAACACACACATTCAAATAGAGACACACAGTGGCTCAGGTGGCCTAGCACAGGTAGGCATTGTCACAACATCCTGCCAGGCACTTTTGGCACTGATGACACCTGAAGAGCAAATGTCACTGTGTTCCATGCCACAGGGACCATTATTCATTTGGCACCCAAGAAGGACAGGAAGTGTGACTTTGCAATAGGTGAGGCCTATATGAGTGAGTGATGCATGACTCTGCACTAAAGGAGGAAGAGAGAACAAAAAGAGATGCAGAGCATCTGCCCGGTTGTCAGAAGAAATCAGTGTTTAGCAGCAATCTAATGACAGTCTGTTTCTAATTTTGTAATATTATTTAGGTACCTAAGTTTAGGAATGTATCACTGAAGATTAAATTTAATTTAAAAAAAAAAATTCTTTATTCATTTAAATTATTCTTATATTTGCAATGTGTTAAAATTTGAAAGCTCTAACTATAAAAGCCTTAGGATGATGCCATACTATTTAAAGGTACACTCAAGGTGAGTTCGGAACGGCATGCTATCCATACTACTCTAGTACTTCTGCCAACTATCAATAGCAGATATAGTAAGAGTAGTATGGTAGTATGCCATTCCAAACACAGCCACAGTACTTATTTATTATTATTTGTTTTTTATGTTTTGGCATCGCAATGGGCTATGCTAAATTAATTATGAAAAATAAAAAATCTCTGTTCAGGAGACTGTCATTAAAGTGTTAAACTTTCAGTACGAGTCATGTGACAAAACAACATGTTGCCAATCTCAGCCAAGTGCGTCGTTCGAAGAAACAGCAACAAACATACATCTCATAAGAAACCAGCTTAAGTTTTCACGTTAAAACATATGAGTTAAAATAGTAGTCTGTAGTTTTATCCAATATGCCATTTAAACAATTGCATCGATTTATCGTGAAATGACACGCTGTTAAACACAATGTCCACATACATGGACAATAGAACTAAATATCCATAAAAATCCTACATTCACTGTGCATTATCACATTCAGAATCAATGGACGTATCCAAAAGCTGGAAAATGTTGCTTTCAGAGGCTGTATACAGAGTTAGGATGAAAATAAGGTGCATTTCAAACTGTTCTGAGACCAGTGAAGACAGACAGCACACTAGAGGTTAAGACATTCACTAATTAGGGAGAAAGGGAGCAAGGGAGCATCCTACAGATTTCCCATACAGCCTAGTGCATTCACTTCTAACATTTGCTCAAAGGTTCAGTTTCAGGCTGCAGATGATACATGGACATTTTTATTTTAACATGGTTGGCAGTGATTTGATGAAGCTGGGCATTAATTTTGATCAGAATTATGTATTCAGCTTTATAGAAAAAAGCTGTAATTGTAACCAGTCTTGCTTGACTCGCTCTGAATGGGATTCAAACCGGCATCGCTGACAAGAGAGGCTGGCATGCTAACGAGGAGGCTAAAGGCTACAGCCTCTTGCATCAGGTGCTAGTGTGCCTATTGAGGCCAGGGGAGTGAGGTTTACACACTACACATCCACCTTACCAGATGGTTACTGTTACATAATGTCTATAACTTCTCATAAACATGAATAACCAACACTCTTGGACACATAATAAACTATTTGATAAAACACATCAAATAATGATAAGAGAAAGAATTTCAGAGCAGGCTAAACGCATGGCTCAAGAAAGATTTGCTTGCTTGGGACCTTATGATATTCTTATCTGAAAAGTGCATCATTCTTTTGGATGATAAAATACTTTTCTCATCCTAGTTTTATGTTCAGAGACAACTTAGTAAGCCATTTGTATGTTGACTTTTTAAAGAATGTATCACTTATGCTGCTCTGTGTTGCTTTCAACATATTACTCTGTTTGTTTGAGTCAACCAACAACTTCTGACTCAATCGATTGCAAGAGTTTGGCCCGTGATTAAGCATGATTAAGATTCTCTCTCAAAGGAACACAATTCCTCAACAAATATGTAATAAAATATGTTCTGAACATAGATATCCATACTTATTACATGGGTCTCTGGAATACTCAATTCTGATTGGTCAATGGCATCATCTAGCAGTCTGATGTGAGTAACAAACGCACATCCAGGGATTAATACATATCAGATTTGTCATCCGGTATTGCAAGTCATCTTTCCTACTTTTAGGATTACTGTGCGACCTCTACAAGAATGCCTATGAAATAATTTCAAATCAAACCAATTTTTCATGTGTACTATGCCTTGCCCCACTCAAAATGGCAGCGGAGACAGCATGGCCCTTTGTTCTATGATCAAAGGTGAGACATTGAACTCGGTTTCCCAGAATGCTTCACAGCCGGATGGGAAGTCCCGCCCATTTACCAATCTCAAACGTCATTGGTCGAAAGCGGCCTATGACCGACTTCATCATCTCCACAAAACCAGTGGACAGATTTGATTTTGGTCTTTCTGCCTACAGCTGCTCTAGCCTGCAGTCTAAAGAGACGGTATCTACACACAAAGGAATTTCCCTCCTTCTGGCCAAAGAGAGACCATGTTTTTCTAACCTCACCATTTGGCCACGGTAGAGTAAGATTAACTTAGCTTTGTTCCAGTCGTGTAGTACACTTATTACAACCGGTTCATTTAATTTTCACTGCGAGACAACAGTGAATTTATTTAGAAAACGGAAAAGGCGACCAGCTTCCCTTCTCAATCATTTTCTATCAACGTTGACTACCTCCTGCATTTCTCTCCATCACCGAATCCGAGAAATAACGCAGAGATGCGTCTGAATTCAAAGGACAACCCTGCTCAAATCGCACAGGATTTCCCAAGTAAGTCTTGATATCTGGTCAGATTTAGATTAGAAACTGTGACTTTTCTTATAAACTAAATCATATATTTGATGCTGAATGTTTGATGTTTTGTTTACAATTGTATGTTAACTACGAACATTTTTGGGTGAAATGTTATTTTATTGAGTGATCTGAACTAACGATTCAATCACGCTGTTACCAGCGTGTATCCTCTGTTAAATTGCATGAACCCCTGTTCGTTCACTCTCTCACACTCACTGAAATTCACGGAGCAGGCAGCGGTTTATGTCCGAATCAGGCTGGTGTTTTCAAATTCTCCCACCTGTTTTGTTCAGTTCCTTTGTGTGTCTGCTCATTACCACCCACACGTGGTATTAGCTCCATTGCTCTGGATCTGATCCAGCCATCTTTTTTTCCTACACATTCAAAAGATTGTTGGCTCTGTCCTTTACGATCGAATCCTCCATTTTGAAACTAGTTTCCATTTTGAATTCAGTTTGCCATTTTGAACCTAGTTCTCAATGTTGAAACCGATCCACCATTTTGAAACTGGTTCCACACGTGGAGTTTAGTCCGCCATTTTGTGTCTTTGTTACTGAATCTAGACACACACACACACACACACACACACACACACACACACACACACACACACACACACACACACACACACATACACACTAGCATATAGCTCCACCATTTAGTTAGGATTTCCATGTAATGTTTTTTCGTTATATTCATATAGTATTGGCAGTGTTCAGTGCTGTTTCATTGTAATAAATCTTATTATATTATAATAAGAAGTACTCTTAGTTGTTTGTTTGAATATTTGTGTTGAAGCCAGCCTCTGCCACATCAAGAACTCCAGTATTACTTCAGTATTGTTAAATTGCTGTTGTTAGAAGCCAACCTTGGTGTTCACCTGGTGGAGAACCTCACCTGGTCCCTCAAAACCAGCTCTATCACCAAGAAAGCCCAGCAGCGTCTCTACTTTCTTCGAAGTCTGAGGAAAGCACATCTCCCACCCCCCATCCTCACTACATTCTATAGAGGGACTATTGAGAGCATCCTGAGCAGCTGCATCACTGCTTGGTTTGGGACTTGCACCGTTTCGGACCGCAAAGCCCTGCAGAGGATAGTGAGGACAGCTGAGAAGATCATTGGGGTCTCTCGTCCCTCCATCAAAGACATTTACAAAAAACACTGTATCCGCAAAGCAATCAGCATTGTGGACGACCCCACACACCCCTCACACAAACTCTTTATCCTCCTGCCATCTGGCAAGAGGTACCGAAGCATTCGGGCCCTCACGGCTAGACTGTGTAACAGCTTCTTCCCCCAAGCCATCAGACTCCTCAATACTCAGAGACTGGTTTTGACACACACACACACACACACACACACGTGTCCTGAGTTGCACTTTAATTACTGTCCCTATCACTAGAACACTATCTTATAGTATGTTATGTTTACCTTTTTAGAAACTGTCATCTTTTTGCACTACTGTGTACTGGTCGGCGCTGCACTGTGTCTATTGTCCTGTTCATTGTCAGAAATTTGTTGTACTGTCCCGTACTTTTTGCACATGTTTGCACGTGCACTTTATATAGGTATATATAGGTATTTTATATAGGTATTTTATTTTGTTGTGTAGTCTCATGTGGTCCTGTGTTGGTCCTTTGTTGTATTTATGTAGCACCATGGTCCTGGAGGAACATTGTCTCATTTTCCTGTGTACTGTACTAACTGTATATGGTTGAAACGACAATAAAAACCACTTGACTTGAACTGTAACCAGATTACTGTTGGATTCTGATGGCAATAATTTGACAAGCTTCTTTCCTTTTGGATTATTTTGATTATTAATCAAAATACTCAATCTTAAGGGTAGAATTTTATGAGACTTGATCAGTCACTTACTATAATTTTTCTCTTGTCAAAGAGTGGTGCCCCGAGGATAGAATTTAACTAGTTAAATTATATTATTTAATTTAATTTAATTAATAATGAATAAACATGAATTATTAGTTATATCTGATAGTAAAACTGATCTAAACAACCAGTGAACCCTACACTTATTTATTTAGCAAGTAGTCTTGTGATAAGCTGGATATTGAGCAGTTAGACAGTCATTATTTACTAAATAAACACCAACCAAACAACAAAATTCGGCTGTTCACCAATTTCCTCTAATAGGAATATTTCTCCTTATGTAAAATGAAGAACCTAAAACATGCTCCACCTTTTATTTCTTCTTCTTTAAATTGTTCTAAATTTGAAAATGTTAAGTGTTCTTGAACTCTGGTAAGAGTTAAATAATGTATTTATTATTATTATCATTAATATTTAACTAACTAATGGTGTTCTATTGTAAAAATTCCTGATAGACTTGCGGGACTTTCACCTGTTTGTAAGCTATATTGATTTTATTTTAATTTATTTTAATGTTTGAATTTGTATTTATTATTCACTGGAAAATGTGTGCTTGACACTTCACATTTTGCTTGACACCTCCTGCCTCCAGAATGATGTTGTTTTACATGCAGAGACAAACGAACATTCTGTTCCCTTTACATAAAGCTTCACTATGATGCTGCGCTTTGCTAAGCGCTTTTGGAAACAATCGTGCATTGTGACCAGCTGTGAATATGTGTGTAACATGTCAATGAACATTGACCGGAATTTATAGCCTCTGCTGGTGAGATCATTAGATGCACCTGTGGCCAGGCTATAAATAGACGCGTCACCAGCGGTAATTTGCGGTAAAAAAGTGGTAATTTGCCACTTTCTCTTAAGTGTAGCTTTTAGCTTAGCTAAACAATTTTTTTTATGTTGAGTAGTTGGTAGCTCAGCTAGCAACATTTTTTGAGTAGCTTGCCCAACACTGACAACCGTTTGACTGTACATTATCCCTTCCGTAGATACCGCATTTGCAGCTGCATGTCCACCATATTGGAAAGGTCAAAATCCACTTGTAAACATATGAAAGTGATCTGAATGATGCATATGCTTCAGGCCATAACTGTCTTTTAATAGCAATTTTCACAAACCTTTGGTTTGTCATAAATGTAAGACAGAGTATTGGTAACATGCAGTTATACTGTAAATAATCTTGGAGGTATCCAACTCAAATCTATCTAGTTGTTTTTAGTGTGTAAAAAAAAAACAAAAACAAGAATCCCACACTGAATCAAATTTAAATTGGAAATGGTTGCGGTGTGAACAAAGTCATATTGATTTAATAATTACCTATATTCATATGTCATAGAATTACATAAAGAATGCATGTTTACAGAGAAACTGGCTTGTGACACGTTATTACGCAACAATTGCAACAAATGAGAAGGACTGCTCCACAAACTGCAACTACCATTAATGATTGATACGGAACTATATCTGGACAGCTGTTTGGACTTTCTTTTAGTCCGATTTTTGATCTGTAACCCACTCACTTCAAACCTGCGCATGTGATCTAAATGCCTTAAAATAAAGATTTTCACTCATAGGGCCACTGCCTCTGACTACCAGATGACCCCAGAAACAAGACACTACATACAGTATATAAAATTGCAGTAGATTGGCACAATGTGACAGAAACAAAGAAACAAGAAATTTTACCTGTTCCTCCAGTACTAAAAAGTGCATAAACAAAAAATACAGTATTGCAGCTTTGATATCGATACTGTATTATCAATGCTTTATATTATAGTTGAAGTGCATTTTTGTCTCTTTTGCAATGCATTATGTACATAAATCATTCATTCTTGTAATGCTTTCATTTTTGTGACTTCAGATCTTGCAAATGTACCTTAAAACTCATAATCACTACATAATTGTCATATTTGTGATATTGCTTTTGTTACTTGCAACAAGAGGGGGCCTCCAGTGAGGCTAGAACCTAAGACCTTGAAAGACCATAATCCATCCTTTGATCACAACTATGGGCCTCAACATATAGTGTAGTGTGTCACCCCAGTGTGAGCTGCTTTATGGTATGATGCTGTGTGCACTTAATCTAGTTCATACCTAAGCAACTCCTCAAGGTCTCCATAACTCCTCCTGAAGGATCTACATTTAATGCATGGAGAGAATTTACAACCAAGTGTGTATGTGTGTAAATGTTTTTTCATCCCTTGTCACATCACTTTTCATGTGTCTCTGCACTAATACACACCACCGGATGCATGCTACTCCCTTCTACCTGTCCAACATGACAAGGGATGTTGCATGTGAGGCGTGCCCTGTGTGTTTGAGTTCATATTACCGCACAGCACTGTATATGCACCAGTTTAAAACCAGTAAATTATAGAGAAGGGAGAGTTGAAGCATCTGCTCAGATAATTTAATGACAGCAATAAGAACAAACCCTCTGCCCTCACGTACCTGGTCTGTTGTCCATAAGCCCACTGCAGAGATGGAGAGAGACATAATAGAAAATAAGATGCCTTCTGTTGAGAGATAAAAATGAGGTTCATGATAGCAGCAGAGTGAGCTTGTGTCTGTGCATATCTGCAATTCACTGTGTAGGATGATGAAGATGTATAGCACTGCTTTTCTGGAACCAGGAGCTCTCTTTCTTTTGCTTTATTTATGTCATATTACCTTGTATATTTTCTCTTATTAACAGTTTAGGTCTTTAGTATCACAGCTTTCCTTAGTTTCCAATAGCAACAGTCACTTGAATCAGCTGGAGGGGTCCGGTAATAATCATCCCATTATGACAGCTGATATACCCTGCATATGTGTATAGAGCGTGATTATGCCCACCCTCTTCTTCAGTCAACTTGGTTCTGGAAGTATTTTCCACATTCATTGCTTCCATACAGATTTCCGAAAATCCTTCATAGAACAGTTCTATGCCACTCTACCATTACAAACTCTCATTTGTAGCCAAAAGAGTATTTGAAAATCAGACATAGAAACAAAACTGTACATGTCTGTCTACAGTCATGAACTACAATGAAGCATTGCAATATTTCTGTGAAAATAAAAAAATATATATTTTAAAGTTGTCTTAATTATAGAAATCACATATTTTATTGATAAATATTCAGATATTTGCAAATATATAAGTAGTTTATGAGTGTAGGGAGACTGACTTGATTGCGTCAATCACGGTGTGTCATGATAGTGGATAGTCACTGCAGAGCTTGTTTGACATGCTTTGTTCAACACAACTGTCTGATAGGTGAATTGTTTCTTGTCAGGTTCATGGTGTTGTTCTTCACAAGAAATTATGCTATTAAACATGAATTTATTTATTTATTAATGAAGATAAAATAATGCAGACTGATTGTTTCAACAGAAGCATATACGTCGATTACCATCACCTTGGATTTCACAGTTAGCGTTAAAAATCAATCGAAATGAATATGATTTTTTATTTCAGGAACCAGACTGTTGCATTTTATAATGCATATGCTAAATTTGGTCATCAGTCCTTATACAAACCCTATTAAAGAGTAAAATAATTGGCACGTGATATACAGTCATTTAAGTATTGTATAGTTCTGATCCTGAATACTGACTGGTACCTGCAAATTTTAACATGTTTTTAACAAAGAATATTAAGCACATGTTGCAAACATAGTAAAGTTGCCTTTAATTATTAAAAAAAAATCTAATAAATTTAAGTGATTTACTCTATAATTTTTGTGTAATTTTGAAGGTTGACTTTTATTTTCTCTTGAGTGATTTTCAAGTGGTGTATCTTAAATTTAATTGAAGGGTTCTGGTGTTTGTTCGCTCCTGTTTGCAGGTGGGCGGAGGACAGAATCAAGGCTTTTACTGCAAAGTTCAGCTCTCCAGGGGAAATTAATCGGAGAACCTCCACTCCTTAGACGTTCAGAGGCTTTTAAAAGTCTGAGAATGAAAATACCAGATGTAGAGAGTAATTACTTCACATAATTTATATACAGTATGAGTGTGCGTGCTTCTGTGTAGAAGGACTCTAAGATTAAGTCGACCTATGCAGCTGATTCTACCATACTGAACTCTTAGAGTTCAAGTAAACAATTTTAAATGTAAATAAAGTTACTGAAACTATAAGCAAAAAAAAAACCAAAAGAAAATATACAAATGATTATGGACAAATAGCTTTAATGGAACTCTGAGAGAAAATACAAAATAAGAATAAAAACTGAATAAAGAAAGAAAGAAAGAAAGAAAAAAATAATACACAGATATATTATGTATTGCATATATATATATATATGTATATATATATATATATATATATATATATATATATATATAATCTCTGATTTGGAGAGAAGATCCCTACACTTTGGGGCATAACACTGGGTATATATATATATATATATATATATATATATATATATATATATATATATATATATATATATATATATATATATATATACAGTATAAATACAAATTAATAAAAAAACAAATATGGCCATCTATCTATTTAGCTATCTACGAATTTAATGAAAAAAAGGGTGAAAATTGAACATGGAGATAATTGACTTGTAAGCCTTTTTGTCCACAATCATCAACTGATAAAGGTCTCGAGATCTTAAACACTGCCTACACCGATCAACATGACATACACAGTCTGTCAACAACTGCCTGAATGTTAATTATACTTTGTGATGTTTGATGCACGCTTCAGCATTGCTAATGCAGTGATAATTAGGACTGTAATCTGCCTGAAATAAATAACTGAATTAACAGTGCATTTGTCCTCCTCCATTTGCAGAAGAGAGGAGTTTGGTGCCGTTTAAAGTGAGGATTTGGTATTATTGCATCGAGGAAGGTTGGCTTGTCATGAGTTTTGTCCCGCCACTAATATAACGTGTGTCCTTTGTCTTTTGGCCATCTGTTTTTAATTTTCTGTCATCTATCCATTACATCATCCATCCAGTTATTGTAAGATTGTGTGATGATGGACCGAACGTCATATATGCATATGTACAGACACACATACACACAAATATTCTAAAAACAATACTGAACACCAAAAAATGAAGATTCTGTAATAATTTACTCACCCTCATGTCATTCCAAACCATACAAATCTCGATTGTGCATATTCAAACTCGACACACCAGATTTGAATTTATTGGTGCCATCCAGTTATTCTTCTTGCATCTCCCAACCATTTGTAATGTGTGAAGTTTTAATTTTGAATATACACATTGAAATATTCAAAGTGCAAATGAGTGCTTTGGGAGAAGGGGAATGACAACTTAAATTTCAGTCTATCCTCACACAAGCAATCACATGGCTTTAGAAGACTAGGAATACAAAGCATGTTGAACAGGCTACTTTTATGCAGTAAACATCCCCTGGTATATCCCCTGGTTACTCTATGATTTCATTATATGAAAAAGAGCAGTGGAAACATTCTGTTACAGTGATAGTTTCTCAAGAAATTGTTATTTTATCATCATTTACTCACCCTCATATTGTTCTAATCTACCATACGTTCTTACGTGAAAGATTTTAGGCAATATTTTATAGTCTTATTCAGCATTCACTTTCATTGCATGTTTTCTCCATGCAATCAAATTGATTGATAATTGAAGCTACCATACCGCCTAACATCTCCCTTTGTGTTCCATGGAAGGGTTTCACAACATGAGGGTGAATGATGACAGAATAAACATTTTGGGGTAAACTGTCACTTTAAATCTCTATTGTGTTCAAGGTAAAAGAAGTTAAGAAAGGCATCATCACTTTCATTTTCATTGTTCCTTTAATTCTGTATTGCTCAATGTGAGATCCTCTCACTGGGAGAACCAGCTAACAGATTGCTATTCAAGTTATAATGGAGGTTTGTTTAAGAGGTTTCCTGTGTCTCTCTGGGTTGGACTTGTAAATCCGTGAGATGAATTGTTGTCACTCCGTCAAAACAAATGTAATAACAAATTCTCTTTCTTTCAACATCTCTTTCGACCTTTCCTTCACATAATAATTGGGGTGAGCCCAGTCGATAAGGTTTTGAGAGCCGAGAGCATTTGCAATCAACATTGTTTCTTCTGATCTGAATTCAGGTTGGAAACAGCTGCATTGGGATCTGCGGGATAGTTATTCCCTTCTTTTCCTCTCTATCTCTCATTCTAGTTTTCTCTCCTCAGAGGAGCACTGATATTTCTGCCTGGATGCATGCTGGAGACGTACCTTACATCTTACTTCACTGCTTTCACGAAACCCTGTGCAGCAGAGCAAAGCATTGTGGGATGCAGTGCACAACAAGAAGACTGAAATAAAGACAGAAGGTAGTGATTATGAGCTAGACAGAAAGATAGAGAGGATATGACAATCTCAGTAGACAGTGTCTTCATTTATTTTGTCTAAATGCCAGTTATTCCCATTTCAGATCCATAGATCAACCTACTGAGAATCATGCAGTCTATTCCTGTCTAATTCTAATTTGTGTATATCTTTCCATCTCTCTCTTTCTCACAGAGACATGAATATACATTACTGTAAGTGTGGGCCTGCTTAAATGTCATTGCCCGTTGATGGCAGCTCTGTCCATCCTCAAACAGAAATCTCTTTCATCGTTCAGGTCTCCGATAATACTTTGGGTCTTATTCTAACCAGTTAAACCATACATACACACGTATGCATATTTCATTCAGAAATCATGATTATCAATACATTATTTATTCTAAATGTTTATTATATATGTGTTTCACACATAACAAAATATATGTGTGTTCTGCATAAAAATGCAGTTGATCATGTGCATAAAGCTAATAAAAAATGTATATTGTGTTTTTTGAGAATGGTACAATTGGCTTAACATATAAACCTGATATGGGCATACATCAGAATATATATATATATATAAGCATGCATCGACAGGTGTGACCCCACCCCACAAACATCACAATGTATAATTAACATTCAGGCAGCGGTTGACAGACACCATGTTGATCGGTGAAGGTAGTGTTTAAGATCTCAAGACCTTTATCAGTTGATGATTGTAGACTAAAAAGGCTGACAAGTCAATTATCCCAGGATTAATTTTCACACTTTGATTTTACATTTACATTTATGCATTTAGCAGATGCTTTTATCCAAAGCGACTTACAGAGCCCTTATTACAGGGGCTTATCACATGGACAATCCCCATGGAGCAACCTGGTGTGAAGTGCCTTGCTCAAGGACACAATGGTGGTGGCTGTGGGGCTTGAACCAGCATCCTTCTGATTACCAGATTACCAGTTATGTGCTTAGACCACTTAGACCAATTCTTAGCTAAATAGATGGCCATATGTATATATATATATATATATATATATATATATATATATATATATATATATATATATATATATATATATAATTAATTTGTGTTTATACTGTGTGAGTGTTTGTTTATATATATATACACACAGGCACTTACCTCTTACCGGAGTTTCCACAATGGATACATACTGTTTAAAATGGCAGAGGACATTGTGGTTTCTATAGTGAATGACTCTTGCGCACCGGCTACCGCGAAATAGGGAGAAATGCCCCCACTCGGATGCTATTTTTCCACTGAGAAAGCTGATCTTCAGAAAGCTGACAGCATCTCTGCTTGGATGTGACAACAGGTGATTGTACATGCTCCGTCTCTCTCTCTCTCTCTCTCTCTCTCTCTCTCTCTCTCTCTCTCTCTCTCTCACTCACACACACACACACCGAACCTTATTTATCCAATAACTTGTTCGAAACAGCACAAGCAGGTACCTATTTCTGAATTGAAATTTTGATGACACTAACAGAGCCTACGGCACACGGCCTGCGGCCTCATGCCTGCAGCCGAATCACAGCAGTGCTGATGTAGGGCCATATCGCACTCTTGCTCCTGTGATATTGCTTAAATCTTATATTTATCTTTCTCATTCCACTATTTGCTTAACAAGCATTATAAAGTACACAGTGAGCATTGTTTTCCACTTATACACACAAATATATGTATCAATGATATGTAGGAATTAATGCTGATTCTATACAGAATATTGTGTTACTTGACACCATTCATATCACATTATAATATGAAAACATACATTACCAGATCACAAAGAACTTTCATTATGTTGACCTGTTTTAAAGTGTTGAGAATCTAGTTAAATATTCAAGTAAGGGATAAATAAATAATGCCTTTATGCATGTATAATGATATTTACTAACTGCAGGTATGTACTCTATATTTAGAATACTTCGGAAATATCAACATTAGAACAAGGGTAAGAACAAATTATAAGTAGGATACCATACACTCCAGCGATCAGTTATTAGTTTAAGGATTAGTTCACCCAAGAATCTTTTACTCACCCTCATGACATCCCAGATGTGTATGACTTTCTTTCTTTTTCAGAACACACATTAAGGTTTTTAGAAGAATATTTCAGCTCTGTAGGTGCATAAATTTAAGTTAATGGGTGCCAACTTTTGAAGCACTAAAAAGCACATGTAGCCATCATTAAAGTATTCCACATGACTCCAGTGGATTAATGAATGTCTTTTGAAATAGATCAATGTTTAGAACTTGTTTTACTAAAAATGAATGAGGGTCGAGGTCAAGTGTGTTGGCAAATTTACACAAGGACTGATGCGTGAAATTGAAAAAAAAAAAAACAGAAGCAAAGGTGGAGCATAGATATTCATACATCGATGCCTCATTCGGTTGGTTTGGATACATCAACTGTGGTGCCATCTTGAAATTATCAACAAGGAGTGCTATATAAATTGGTTTGAATGCAAGTGAGTGAGTGGAGGAGATGCCTCAGACAACGAGACCACTGCATAAACTGCTTTTGTGTCGAAACAGTACAGCTGCTAAGAAGGGATCTATGTATGAATATCTATGCAGAGGAGGCTTACACGCTTATGTCATGTGAGAGGCAGCTTGATATCCTTCCTCGTCAACTTAAAAACTTCAAGCTGGCCGGAAGCTAAAATATGTAGTAAAACAAAGAAATAAATATTGATCTGTTTCTTACACGCACCTAACGTTTCGCTTCAGAAGACAATAATTAGACCACTGAAATCGTATAGGTTATTTTTATGATGGATATATGTACTATTTGGAGCTTTAAAAAGTTGGCACCCATTCACTTGCATTTTATGGTCTACAGAGCAGTAATATTTTTCAAAAAACCTGAATTTGTGTTCGCTGAAGAAAGACAGTCATACACACCTGGGATGGCATGAGTGTAAGTTAATTAAGAAAAACATTTGGGTGATCTTTACCTTTAACAAGACCAATTGTCCCTGCACTTTCTTGAGTGTAATCCTGTGTGTGCACGTGTATGTTTACCTATTACATCCACGTCTCAGGTTGAGCTATCACCTTGAACAAAGCATGGTGGTGTAATAACCTGGGCCTCAGATCTACAATAGATTTGTGTGTGCACAAGGTATAATACCTGGTTCTGTGTAAGGTTAGGAAATGAATCAGTGTAAGCCCAGGCTAAGCTGCGTCTCTTTGCCTCTTTCCCACTCTGTTTTCATATTACACCGCTGATAGATGTTCCCTCCAACCCTGGAGCTAAAAGATTAATTTGTTTAAGCAGGGCCAGTGCATTGACCTTGGAAGGAACTCTCTCCTTCTCTTTTCTGTGATGTGTGGTTTGGGTTAGGATAAAATAAAATGAATAAAAGACACTGATTTTATATTCTTTTAATTGAAACACATATACTATTGGGACTTTGGACACTTTCTAATTGCCACAGGTTATCTATGTACAACAAATTTACCCTACAGCACTACTTTAGCATAATTTAACAGAAAGAGAGAATTAATGTGAATCATAGTCTTGGAAAGCGCCTTGTGGCAGCGGGGGCGTGGTCAAGCGCCCGTCCGGGAGAGAAAAGTGGTAAGGGCGCTTACACCTGAGCTAAATTATGTCTAACACCTGTCTCTAATTTCAGTGAGCACAGGGAGAGCAGCATAAAAGGGCAGCCAGAGGGCCTCCATGGAAAAAGAGATGACAAGCTAACCCAGTGCGCTTGTGTTATATTGTGTGTTATTGTAAAGTATTGGAAAGACAACGGGCATTAAAGGCTTACCTTGCGGTGAAGACTTGTTTCCTGTCCTACTTCCTGTGAGGGGTGTTACATGCCTGTTAGCCTGACAAATTCTCAAAAAGGCAAAGATCTGGTTGGGAGAATTTGTTTTCATGCTGGCAACAAGCAAAACCAAACAACGAGAAGAAATTAATTTTTTTTTTGGAATGAAAATTGAATGAAATCACCAAAATAATTACTATTTTCCAAAAAGTTTCCTGAACACTCCAGCTCGTCAGCCAAACATTCCCGCCCTAAAAAAACACCATTGGTTGAGCCCAGGGGTGTGTCCAGGTGGGTGGTATGGGATAGAACTATAATCGAACTGGAAATCTGAAGTGGGTGATTTTTCTTCCATGATAAACTTGCTATGAATAATGAGAGAATTGTTAATTCCCATAGTCTCAGTGGTATTTTTTCTGCTGTGCTAAACTTTTCCCTTCACCACCCCCTCCCACATCTGATGCTGTCTGCCAGCCCATAAGAAAAGTTTACTAACCTGCTAGAAGCCAAAAACCAGGGAGGAAGGGACAATAATAGCATCGAACGGCACAGGTCAAGGAAATCTAATAGCAAAAAAATATTATATTAATTCTCCAACACCACCAGTAAAATCACAACCCTGCACCAACGAGCCATGTGATAACAAAAACTTGTAATTACAAAAAGCAATGTAATTATAACTAGAGCTTCTTATTGATTTTAATCATGTCATATAATTAATTAAGACTTTTTTAAGGACTGCGCATTCACGTGCCAGTAAAGATTTCAGCATCTATCTTCTATCAAATGCCCTGAAAATATAACCCCAGGTGCATTTAGTCCAATTTGAATTGACATGCTAGTATGCCAGTGAATCTGCACTGTCTGGGAACATTTCAACTATCGTTGTATGGTTTCTAAAACTTGTCTGAAGTGGATGTTGGTCAATGATAAGACACCAGAAAATGAAAAGTTGCAATTCACAAAGTGCAGCCCCGCATTTTGGGACTTATTTTCTGTTAGTATAAATAAAATTACATAACTTGAATGGATTGTCCATCTTTTTAATTCTAGAGAGGAAGCACTGGAATTCCTGTGGCTGGGAATTGCCACAGACCTCCTGACTTGATATTACAACAATATTTCTTAGCCGATTCAATATCTATTGCAATATTGTGATTCTGTAAGTATTGTGATTTTATGTTTTGATATAAAAACTTCATAAAATTATAAAAAAATAACTTTAAGTTCTTTTTCTCATTCTTTCGACCAGTCATTGCGTTGTCTGTGCAAGGCGACTATAAAGGAACCCATGTATAAGGCTGCATTATGTCAATTTGTATTAAAAAATATATATATATATACAATATATAATTTTAATTTATCGAACTAATTTTGTTATTTTAGAATACAAAGAATAATATGTATTAACATAAGCTATAACTATTATCATAATGCAACACACAAATGGATACTAAAATGCAAACTTGTACTGAAATAAGATGACACACATTACAATTCACCTGTAGTCCCAGTGTCATTAGGCTACATGTAATTTGCATGCATCCTGATATAGTCTGAGATCCTATGCAGCTTGCTTACAGTAGGGTGACCAGACATCCCAATTTTACTGGAGCTGTCCACGGAAATCTCCCCGCGTGTTCCCCGCATAGTGAATCATATTGCATGTCAAGTAAGACCGAGCAGTGAAGCCAACCATTTGCTGTTTATTTTGACCAACAGAAGGGGCTGCTTGCTATTGTTTATTATTATACATGACATCTATAGCAGATTCAATTAATGTATCTTCCTTCACTGGTTATTTGGTCGGGGCAGTTTTGCCATTAAGAACTGGACCAGGCAATTGAAGAGAATTATCATCACTGTTATAAGCTTCAAGGTAAAGCACATACTAGCGATGGGGGAGGAGGGATTTTTGACCATCCTCATTTCTTGTCACAACCGCCTGGCCGTGAGTGTGGTGTGGCCGGCGTGCGAGGACGGGGGGCCCGCGTTCGTGGGGTCCAGGCCACAGGTTCTCAGTGTCCGGTTACTGTGATTACAACGGTCATAACACCGGCTGTGTGACTCAAGGAGTGAGGAAACCGCTCTTTGAAAATGTGGGTACCGCAGCCTGTTCGGGTGCGGCAAACACAAAACAAACAAGCATGCTGGGGAACGGGAGGTCTGTGGGGGTTTACCCGGCGAAACAGCGGCCATTGAAATCCCCAAATCTCCTCCAGTGCCAGCCGAGCCGGCCTCATACCTGTAGGTAGAAGGCGCAGCGTGGGGGGACGGATGGGAGTGGCTTTCCTGCTGAAGGAAAGCCGCGACCGCAACGTTTCCATGGTCATGTTCTCGCAATGAGAACATGAATCATCCACGAACGTTGCCTCAACGTGATCGCTGCCCAGACACATGAAGCAGCGCCTGTGGTCATCGGAGGCGGAGAGATAACGACCACATCCAGGAACTACACAAGGATGGAAAGGTATCTTTAAAAAGACATGTCTTTAAAAAGACGTTCACGTCAATGTGTTTTGCTCTAACAGAGAAAATATACTCTTTCTTCAGGCCGTACCACACTCACACAGCAACGAGGATGGTCAAAAAGCCCTCCTCCCAGAGTCCAAACGAAGAGAGAAAGAATTTAAAAGGATGGTTCAGTGTGACACATATTGTAAAATGATACATACATATTGGGGGCCTGGGTAGCTCAGTGGTAAAGACGCTGGCTACCACCCCTGGAGTGGGAGGGTAAAGTCACACGTGGTAACCTCCTCGTGATCGCTATAATGTGGTTCGCTCTCGGTGGGGTGCGCGGTGAGTATTTATCAGAATAAAAAACAAAGGATGAGTAAAAGTATCAAAAGCACCCAAAAATAAAATGATAGAAAATCTAATTATTAAATAGGCCTAATATGGAAATATGCAAGCAAGTCTAGTTAAAATCATTAATATACTACATTGTTGTCATATGACCTCATTCATTTATGCATGTGGCATCCAGTTATCATCTTGAAAATAAATATGGTTTATTTGCATTTCTTTTCTAATTGTGTCAAAATATATTATTCTTTGTCAGTCCAATCAAATAAGGAGTTAAGAAGAAGATTAAAATGTTGTTACAATATTAGAACATATTGAAGTTGACCACAAACTGCCTTCTGCCTTCCACAAAGAAAAACATTAGTGTCCAACTCCATATCTAATTTAATGAAACAAGCTATTCATATTCACTTAGATTAGATAAAAGTGGAGGTCTAGCATTTCAGATAAGATAATAATGACATCACACGTAATTTTCCATTTGTGTCTTACCTTTATTAGTATTCTAAAAATATACTGAATATGTTGCTTTTTATTTGTTGTATTCGGGATACTTTACTAAATACATTTTAGAAAGAGTATTTTGTTTTCAGCCCAGACCACTTTCTTAATATAATCTGCCCATCACAGCTCATTTGTAAGTTGATTTGGATAAAAGCATTTGCTATATGATAATCATCGAAAAATTAACACACTTCACCTTTAAGAATGCAGAGAGACAGTGCTGTCACAAGACATCTTCTCTTGTTATTGAAGAGAGTGATGTTACTCCTGTAAATATATTTTTAATGGAATTTTTAGGTGTTCTGTAAGTTTGTAGTGACCAAATCCTTAAACCAGCATACCCTGTTTTATAATTTTTTTTTCATTCATCTCTTATAACTGATTGCCATTGAGAAGTTTCAAAGTCCGCCAGCATGATGCGATTTGACCTGAAACTATTACGTTTAGTGCCTTGTACGCACTGGAATGTTTTGGGAGTGACAACCACATTTATTTGTGGAAGTGAATCTTCTAAATTATCTGTCTGTGTATTTACCTTATTCACTCAAGTGCCATCTTTGATTTATAATGGGAATGACAATGAGGTTGTGAGGGATAGACTTACCATCTCTTCAATGGCATGAAGAGTATAAAGCTGGATAAAGCTCTTAGATCACATCTGATTTTCCACAACTCGCGTTGTCTGGAGTTCTTTGTATACTGAATGTTCTTCAAATATTTTATCAATGTTTTGACCGTGGAACAATCCAAACACACTTTCAACTGCAGTACAGCCCACTCAAGAGACTGTAAGGCTATCCCTCACAGCCTTGTTGTCATTTAAATTAAAAATAAAAGATGGCACTAGTGTGAATAATTTATTTTTGGCAGAAACATGAAAACCAAAAGTTTAACCCATTTGATGTAAGTTGATGATTTTTGATCAAACAACTGTTAGAGACTAGAGATGTATAAACATCCAGCAAACGTTATAATCCTTTTTTGAAAGAATAAGGAGCTGAAAAAGAGAAATTGCAAAGTACAGCATGGCAGCTATTGGAAAGTATGTTCTGCCTATCAATTAAAATAGCCAATTACTTTATTGGCAAAAACATCACATCTTTAAGAACAGTTTCTTGGTGATATCTGCCTGTTCTGCCAACTATTCTCTCAGGTTATCCTTTCTTTAGCAAATAAAAACAGCACACTAACAAATTAAGATGAATAAAGTGATTAACAGTAAGCGAGAGTGAAAGCGTTTTCCATCCCTTTTACCTCAGGGACAAATATGAATAGATGTTTTGGTTTAAACTAGCTTATGTAACAGGTATTGATTTGAAGTGTTTCATTAAGCGATCTGCCAGCATTTAGCAGGTATATTGGACAATGCTGCCTGCTAGACTGTGTAGTTTTGATATTGAACCTTTTCACACATCGATTGAGCCCCTTATGGTGAATAGCACCGAAAATCTTTACAGACAAATCAAAAGGTCAAGCATTGAATTTGATACATCATCTAGTTGGTGGCGAGGGGAAAATGATTTGTGAGTTGATATGAAAACTGAAGTTGCTCCATTTACATAGCACGCTAACATAAAATCACACATACACACAAAGTCAAATTAATTCCCTTGTCACATCTGCTGTCGTACATCTCTAGTCTTATGCAGATAAGCAGGCGTTACGATGAGGTGCGGCTGTCAGATTTGATTCCACCTCTCTGTCCGAAGGGTTATTAGAGATACAGTAACCACTCTGCATGCTGTCACCAACGAATTATGGTTTGCATAACCAATCATCTCAGAGCTGACAGAAGGGCAAATTAAGATATACGCATGAGGAAGCTGAATATGACCTCAGGATCCAACATGCCAAACACCTGATCAGAGCTGAGATCTAATGCTAAGTCTGGATTTAACATCAAAAAGTGTTTTTGAATAATTTAATGTATTTATATTTATTTTGTGTTCCATGCTTGTGGGGTGAGGAGGAGAGAATTGAGAAAATGTGGACTGTCAGTTGTTGTTGTTGTTGAGCATGGTAGAATGGGAGTCACATTTGATTAGTCTGGACTTGGATTTTTTCCTAATTGAGTTTTCCAATCAGCACTCTGATGATTGTTATGTAAGTGTGTGTCATAAATCAGCCACTGTTAATGAGCACTGGATCGATGGAATGTATGACAGAATATGTCCTGCCCTCTGAAATCAAAGTCTCTCAATTCATATAAGTAAATGGGATCTGTGCTTATTTAGCATGCTAATTAAACATGAGATGGTCTTTTGGTGACACACACAGGATGTAGTGAATCTAAATAAATCCAATATTTGATCATGAGACATGAATCAAAATGTATCAAAGTTACGCCCATAAAAGGACAAAGCCAGAAAAATAACATTCTTCTTCCTGTGAGGTTTAATGATGTTTGGCAAATCAGTTTTTGTAGAGAAAGAAAAGAGAAAATAAACATTTTAAACAATAAACACCCTGTGATGGACTGGCCACCTGTCCAGGATGTTTCCCTGCCTTCTGCCCAAGACATCTGGGTTAGGCTCCAGCACTACCCATGACCCTGCATAGGACAAGCAGCTTTAAAGGATGGATGGATGGATGAATGGATGGATGGATGGAGCAAAAAACACCTGTTCAAAAAGGCAAGGAATACAGTCATCGACCAAAAAGTTCCCCAGAACTGTTATAAAACTGTCGTGAGGACACATGTATTCAAGACATGACAACTCTTAAAAGAACTGGAAAAACTGTGTAGAGTCACAGACAAGCACTAATATACACTACAGCACTGTGTGAGACAGCTGTTAATTTTTTTGGTCAGATAGGACAGCAGATGTTTGTACAGTCAGGTGAATTTGAAATTGGGGTTAAATGCAGAACTGCTTACTCTCACTGTCACAAGGACCAGAGCCACAATAAAAGAGTTAGCATTGTCATTGGCTAGTGATGTTGAAATACAAATCCCACAACCAAAAAATCAAATATTAAATTTGCCTGGCGAACCAGAGCAAGAAGCTCTTTAAATATTTTAAGATTAATAATTAATCTCTGTAGGTTCATAAAATGCAAGTGAATGGGTGCCAAATTTTTGAAGCTCAAAAAATACATACAGCGATCATAAAAGTAATGCATATGACTCCAGTGGATTATTTAATGTCTTATGAAACTCTAGGTGTGTATAAATATAGATCAATATTTACCATATTTTTTAATAAAAATGTTCACTTCCGGCCAGCTTGTGGATTGCGTGTTGATGAGAGTGGAGTTCACACAGACTCTCTCTTGACATAAGCATGTGAGCCTCCTCTTCTTAGATATTCATACATAGATAACTTATTAGCAGCTGTTCCTATGGACTGTGATACTGTTTCTGCACCTGTACACCTGTGTCTGAGGCATCTATTCCATTCACTCACATTCAAATTGATTCAATCATCTCTCCTTGTTTTTAGTAAAAAATATAAATAATAAAAAATACATAGTGATCTTACACACCTAGCATTTCACTTCAGAACACATTAATTAATCAATCCACTGGAGTCGTATGGATTACTTTTATGAGGGCTCTATGTGTTTTTTGGAGCTTCTGAGCTTAAATACTCTTCCAAAATCTTCATTTGTGTTCTGCTGAAAAAAGTCAGTCACATCTGGGATTGATATATCTATCCGGGATATTTTTTTTATTTATTTTTTCATTTAAAATGCATCCTGACAGAATGGATCTAAGTCACATACTCATTCGGAACAATATGCTTTCAAAAGAAACTGTATGCATTTGCCTAGTCTTGGGCTATTCCTCTCACTATTTCTGAAGCCTACAATGAATCATCCCTCAATTCTGCTTTTATGTAATAAAGCTGTCAAATTACCATGTAAAATTTATTGAATTTCTCTACTTTGGAACTCCCACCTACTCCTTTAAAGATAAATAGTATACTTTTGCAATGTATATAATATGTGAACAGTTTATGATGTCATGTAGCATTCTAGCTGCTCTAAAACTCTCTGGTCAACAGTGAAAAGGTATCCAGGACAGTTGCTTTTCCAAGGCATTCAAAAGCAAGGACAAAGTTTTTTATTTTTTTGTTGTTGTTGTTGAGGGGAGAACTCCAAACCTGAATATCTGAACTTGACCTAATACAGCTCACAGCTGGAAAAATGGTGTGTGAGTGAGAAATAGAGACAGCACAAGAAGAAATGAACAGGAAATGATCATAGAAATGCAGCAGGGAGTAATTTATGGTTTTTATATGGGAATAAAGAATAAATGGAGCAATTTTCCTTGAGACAAGGTGACATTAAAAATGACAGCAGTAATTTCTTGAGAGTTAGCACAGCAAAAAGAGCTTAGCACTATGGACAATGAGCGAGCTATCATTAACATCAGAGGCCTACTCTAAGCCTGTTCAGTTTAAAACCTGGTAGTTGAGGTCAACACACATCTTCCAGATTTTGGAGGAAAGTTTGGAGCATTCGGAGGGTTTTTGAATGGAGAAAACAGGATTTATAGTGACTTTCATCCTAAAGCGGGCCTCCACCTCCCGTCACTAATAGAGACATATCAGAATCACGGGCAAAATTGTCAAACGACAAACGTTATTGCCTTCAGATAGCTGCGCCCCAACATGTCAGCAAATGTCACAAGCAAGGAGCACCTACACCTGAACACCTGTCACTGTGGTATAGGGCCTCATAGGCTAGCTGACATTCTGCTTGCTTTGGCATTTGGGGTTGACAGATGAACGCTCACAAATGAAAACAAGCGATAAGGAACACCGTAAAAAGTTTTAGAAAATGTTGTTCAGAACCTCCGATTGGTTAAATTGACCTATGTGACCTCACTAATCTATTTCCTCTGTAATGCAGTGCCAGCATTGTGCACTAATGTTTCCTTTCTGTGTTTTTGTGTTACTCTGACCTGAATACACTGAGCACACACATAGAAAGGTGAGAGGATATCAAAGCCCAAGTCCAAAACACCAGGTAGGAGAGTCGCTGCCTGTGAAGGTTTATTCGGGATTGCTGAAATGGCATTATTGCTTTTCCCTCTCAGGTGAGAGGAGTGGAAGAGATTTCTTCAAACGAATGTCTTCAGTGCTGTCTGATGTCAGGATGGAGAGTATATTGAAAGACAGATAACATAAGAAAGAGATAGGAGGCACAGGGCCAGAGGAGGGAGAAACACAGCTGTCACTTCTACAGGGTCGAGTGGTCAGAACCGAAAGTGAGTGTGAAAGGGATATAGCTAGGAAGGATTTTTTGACATGTGGCTCAGGGTTTTCTAATTAAATGATGGCAGCAGTTCTGTAATCTTGACAATAAAATAGACACTAAAACTATGTTGGGAAACAAGGTGTTGAATGACAAGGTAATATGCAGTGCAAAAAAAATAACTATTTTAATTAAAGTGGCCATATTTACTCTCTGGGATTGATTTGCATGGGTATTCTTTTGCTTTATGAGAGTATTGTTTTCAACCATGTAAAAACATATCACTCTTGCAAAATGAATAATTATATTAATTATATATAATTATAGCTGATAATAATTATAGCCTATAAACATCAAATAAACATCAAAGACAAATTTGTGTTAATAATGCTTTAACCCTAGAACAGAATATTATAATATATATGATAGGTTAATATGTATAAATAAATAAATAAAAATCAATAAATATTTATAAATTTTTTCTCACATTTGGTGAGATTTATTTATGACCCTGACAATATGTAGAGTATAATTTTCAGCCAAATGAACATTATTGCAAAAGAAACTAACAGGGTAGGATCCGGTTGTGAAGCTTATCATGCTTTTTTAAACATTTTTATAAATTAGCGACTTTATGGCAGGGTATATTTACAACTGCTAGCTTTCATCACTAATACTATGTAAGAATTGTATAATGTAATTTTTTTACAAATCTTGGCCATGTTTGACCACCATTATATGAAGGATAAATGGGAATTGATGAATTATGATTAATTTGGGGAATATTGAAAGAATTAAGGTGTATATTTAATCAATTGGCCACGTGGAGTTGATATGACTCATCTTTTAACTCTTTAGATTAATGTAAGCGCAGCGTAGTTCTAGCGGGAATACTAGCAGCTGTACATCATTGCACCATTAGCTGGGTAATTCCCAGCCAATCACATGTGAGCTGTTGCTTTATAAGTCTGCTCACAATCACAATCACATTGCTGTTTCAGTGTGCTAACACGGCAACATCATTCTATAGCACTGTCTGACGTCGAGACCAATTCACTATCTGACTAGTTAACATCCAGCATGGACACAGACATATTTACTTCTCCGTACCTCTCATCCAGATGCAGCAGTCCTCGTGCAACACATATCCAAATTTCTGGTTTCTCAGTGGGATCGCGCCATCCTGGAATCATAATAGACATGTTCCAACCTCTCCAGGCCACAGGAGAACCAGTGCACAGAACATCTCTGGAAGCCCACGCTCCCTTTCCAACGATGTCATCACTTCATCTCAACTTCTGCCCATATCAAACCCATTGGGAGTAAACAACCAGCAAACCCAGATCTTCATCCATATCTCATTCACTTAGGAGAGCTCCCTCAGTCGAGCCACCATATCCCCAATTGGTATGCACAACCCGGCGCGGAAGATGTGCACTCTTCGCCAAGTCCTTCAAAATCATCAGCTCAGGCATCAGCTGTTCCCTTTACAAAAAGCTTCACTATGATGCTGCGCTGCTAAGCGCTACGGGGAACAACCCTAGTTGTGACCGAGCTGAATAATGTGTGCAACACGTCAATGAACATTGACCGGAATTTATAGCCTCGGCTGATGTAATCATTAGATGCACCTGCGGCCAGGCTATAAATGGATACGTCACCAGGTGTCGTCAGAAACTCTTTTTTCAGAGCGATTCTGTTTCTGTGTGTTTTACAAACGCTCCAAATTAGGGGATAGATTTTATCTTCCAGTCTAAGAAAGGGAGCGCCTCATGGGTCCCTTCCCTTCTTTGATAACCTCCATGAAGAGCTTTTTCACTCATGGAGAACCCCTAAAAAAAATATATATATATTTTCTTCCCGTGTTCACATACCCTCGACGTCATTATATTCGACTATCATGGGTGCTGAGGCACGGGGGTATTCAGTGATGCCGCCGGTCGAAGAGACGCTTGCGGGCTATCTCTCGCCGGGCTCGGCATCGTCACTTAAGAAGCCCTCTCTCCCCTCAAAGCCTTGTAGGACAACCTCCACTTTAGTGGGAAGGGCTTATCAAGCAGCAGGTCAGGCTGGTGCTGCTCTGCACACCATGCTGTTTTACAGGCATACCAGGCTGACCTCCTGGACGACCTGAGTGTGGGTTCTGCGCTTGACGAGCAAGCCTCAGACCCGCCTCGGTCCTGACTGAAGGGAGGCTCAAAAGCAAAGTGTGGCGAGTCATGCTCCACCTCCCAGGGATTGGGGACAGTCTCGTCGCCCTCGCCAGCCCCCGAAGCAAGACCTCAGGACTATAAATTGTAGTAAGAGAAAACCCTGACGGTCTTGCGCCTAGATTGGGGGTAGCTCCCCTCGGGACGGGGCGCGTGCTTCACTTCACCCCTCCCGGTACCCCCTCAAAGCCCCTTCATTCCCGCCACCTCTTGGTGTTTCGGGTTGCAGAGGCTTCCGTCAAAATTGGGTGTTTTCGCTGTTCCTGCATTTTATTCAGGACGCGAAACACGCGACAACCCCTCGACAGGAAGTGTTAAAATATAATACCCATCTCGGAGATCCTGGCAGCGTGGAAACTTCTGCCGGATATATTATTTTCTGTGGGTCTTATAAGGGCGTCAGGATTTAATTCACTCACCGCTTTTCCGTGTTTCAACGGCGTGTTCTCACTACCGTAAACCGGATTTCTTTTTATGTAAAAACAAAAAACTAAATCTCCTTGGGGCCATGGTATGTGTTCCCCTTCCAGAGAGAGAGTTAGGTTATTACACTAAATACTTCCCATTTCCCATGGAGGGTGAGGGGTGGCGTCTGGCTTAGATCTTAAAGCTTGAACTACCCGTGGGTGTTCAAGTCCAAGATGATGCCAGTCAAGACTGTCATGTCTCAAGCCCTACAACTCGTTTGGCTGGTCACCATCGATCTTATGACGCACTTCTATACTTCATTTAGAAGTTCTGCCACAACATGGAAAGTTCCTGAGGTTCGCCTCGGGGCTAAGTCTTCCAGGGTCAGGTTCTTTCACTCAGCCTAGCCCTTTTACCCAGCACATTCACAATGCATGATGTAGCGCTGGCTCCTTGCGACTCGGGGCATCTGCATTCTGAATTATGTAGACGACTGGCTGATCCTAGCGCAGTTCCAGGAACTGGCAGTTCAGCACAGGGACATCGTCTTAGCTCATCTGTTCCTCTGGGGTTGAGGCTCAATGCCAAGAAAAGCGTCCTCTCTCCCACTCAGAACACTGTCTATCGGGGCATCGTATGGAGTTCAATCACAATGCGGGCACAACTGTCTCCCGCTAGGATTGAGTCCATTCAGATCACCCTGAGCAAAGTCAGGCTAGGTCAAGGGTGCACTGTTATCAGTATCAACGATTTCCAGGTCTCAGGGCGACCACGTCCACGGTGATCCCTCTGGACCTTCTGCTCATGAGACCGTTTTTGTTGTGGCCAAAAGCCAGGGGATTTCTTCCAAGGGCCAAAACCCCTAGGCTAAAAAGTGTTACGCGCCTCAGGCTTCGTTCCCTTTCTATGTGGTTCAGACCCCGGTTTTCTGCCTTGGGTCCCACTCTAGGTGCGTCTTGTTGTCGCAGGCTGCTAACGACAGACGCCTCCCTGACGGGCGGGGTAGCGGCCTTAAGTGGTCTTCCAGCTTAAGGGGATAGGAGGGTCATCAGCTCAGTCGTCACAGTCACTGTGTTGGGTTTATGGCTGTATTTCTGGCCCTGAAATACCTCCTCCTGAGGCTGCCATGTCTTGGTGCGGGTGGACAATACAGCGGTAGCCTCTTACATAAATCATCAAGGAGACCCACGTTCTTGTCAGCAGTATTTCTGACACGTCGGGTTCTCCTTAGGGCCCAGGGCAAGCTCCTGTCACTCAGGTCAGTTATATCCCTGGATGCCATATATGGGAGCAGATTTACGGTCCAGACAGAAAATACCAATGGGGGAGTTAAGAACTCCACCCTAAGGTAGTAGTTGCCCAGAGTTCGCCAGCAAGGGTTTTTGCTTCTTACTGATAGCACCGCGCTGGCCGAACAGGGCTTGGTTCTCGGAGCTAATCTCTTCCCTCGACGGCTCGCCTTGGGCGATTCCGAACAGGGAGGACCTTCTCATCCTTGGCCCGAATTGTGGAATCTTTCATGTTTGGCCCCTAAGGGTACCAACTGAGGGACATAGGGCTCTCTCCTGAGGTTATCGAGACCTTTTTAAATGGCGGGCTTTTTCCACTTGGAACAAGTTTGGGTGAGATCTTAGGGCAGAAGAGGACCTCTTCGCCTCTATGAATAGCGCAATGTCTCCTCTACTTCTCCTTGAAATCACCCAGTCCCCTTGGGTCTGGACGTTAAGACACATACATGACCCAGAATGCGTCTGTATGCGTTTCTTCCCCGGTTTCTCTGCTCCCGGGAGTCTTGGCAATGTTCACCAGCAAGGGTCTTGCCTCCTATTAATGGCGCTGCACTGGCCGAACAGGATATGTTTCTCGGAGTTAATTCCTCTCCTCGACGGCTCGCCTTGGGCGAATCCGAACAGGGAGGACCTTCTCATCCTTGGCCCGAATTGTAAAACCTTTCATGTCTGGCCCATAAGGGTACCAAATGAGGTTCACAGGGTTTTATCTTGAGGTTATCGAGACCATTTCAAGTGCTAGGGCTCCCTCCACTTGGAACTGATCTGGGTAGATTTTACAGGGCAGAAGAGGACCTCTTCGCCTCTGTTGATAGCGCAATGTCTCCTCTACTTCTCCCCGAGTCGCCCAGCAACCCCCCCCCCCCGGGAGGGGCTGATCGTAGTAATGCATTCATAGCACAAATGCACCTGCATGCGTTTCCTTCTACTAAATTTCTTATTACAGAACCAGCTAACTGCCAGTTTGCTTCAGTTCTGGATTTTCTGTAGAAAGAACTGTCAGCGGGCACTTGCCTCGGCACTGCCAGGTTCTATGTGGCCACTGCGGTTTGCCACGGCTTGGTGGGCGGGGTGCCCTCAAAGAGGCATCCTCATTATTGCCCGGGCCTACGAGGTGCACGGTCAAGCTTCGCCAGTAGGTTTTAGGGCACACTCTACCAGAGAGCTCTCCTCCTCTAAAACCTTGGCTAGAGGTCTCCCTCTGCAGCAAGTTTGTGATGCGGCAGGTTGTCCTCTCCGCACACATTCATTAGATTTTTATAGTTTGGATGTTCTGCCACTCCGGGCTCTTATGCCCTTGAGTCGACATCTCAGCTCATGCCTGAACAAGTTTTTGATGCGGCAGGCTGGTCCTCTCCGCTCACATTCATCAGTTTTTATGACAAGTTTGTGTTGCGAGAGGGTTCTCTTCGCACACACATTCATCGAACTTTATGGGTTAGATGCTTTGCTACACCGGGCTCTTATGCCCTTCAGTCGACATCTCAGCTCATGCCTGAACAAGTTTGTGATGCGGCAGGCTGGTCCTCTCCGCTCACATTCATCAGTTTTTATGACAAGTTTGTGTTGCGATCAGGTTCTTTTCGCACACATTCATCGAACTTTATGGGCTAGATGCTTTGCTACTCTGGACTCTTATGTCCTTGAGTCGACATCTCAGCCCATGCCTAAACAAGTTTGTGATGCGGCAGGTTGTCCTCTCCGCACACATTATTTGGACTTTTCTAGTGTGGATGTTCTGCACTCCGGGCTCTTATGACCTTGAGTCGACATCTCAGCCCATGCCTAAACAAGTTTGTGGTGCGGCAGGCTGGTCCTCTCCGCTCACATTCATCAGTTTTTATGACAAGTTTGTGTTGCGATAGGGTTCTCTTTGCACACATTCATCGAACTTTATGGGTTAGATGCTTTGCTACTCCGGGCTCTTATGCCCTTGTGTCGACATCTCAGCCCATGCCTAAACAAGTTTGTGATGCGGCAGGCTGGTCCTCACCGCTCACATTCATCAGTTTTTATAACAAGTTTGTGTTGCGATCGGGTTCTCTTCGCACACATTCATCGAACTTTATGGGTTAGATGCTTTGCTACTCCGGGCTCTTATGCCCTTGAGTCGACATCTCAGCCCATGCCTAAACAAGTTTGTGATGCGGCAGGCTGGTCCTCACCGCTCACATTCATCAGTTTTTATAACAAGTTTGTGTTGCGATTGGGTTCTCTTCGCACACATTCATCGAACTTTATGGGTTAGATGCTTTGCTACTCCGGGCTCTTATGCCCTTGAGTCGACATCTCAGCCCATGCCTAAACAAGTTTGTGATGCGGCAGGCTGGTCCTCTCCGCACACATTCATCAAAATGTAACTGTTTAGATGTTTATGCTACTCCGGACTCTTATGCCCTTGAGTCGACATCTCAAGCTCATGTCTGAGACCTCTCGCATTTTTGTGAGTACACTGCACAACCGTAGGGGTCCGGACAGCCCCAAGTGCGGCGGCGTGGGTATTGCGTTCCCCGTAGCACTTAGCAGCGCAGCATCATAGTGAAGCTTTTTGTAAAGGGAACGTCTCGGGTTACATGTGTAACCCTTGTTCCCTGAAAAAAGCGGAACGAGATGCTGTGCTGCTTTGCTGCACTGGGACGTCCCAGGACTGCTCTTCAAAAAGAAGTATCTGACGACACCTGGTGACGTATCCATTTATAGCCTGGCCGCAGCTGCATCTAATTATTACATCAGCCGAGGCTATAAATTCTGGTCAAAGTTCATTGACGTGTTGCACACATTATTCAGCTCGGTCACAACTAGGGTTGTTCCCCGTAGCGCTTAGCAGCGCAGCATCTCGTTCCGCTTTTTTCAGGGAACAAGGGTTACACATGTAACCCGAGACATTTTCCATCAGAAATAAGCTAAGTTCTTATCATATCCATCAAATGCATTCTGATTTAGTCATGGGTCTAGGCCTTCTTTTGTCATGCACACGTCATCGTCATTTCCATAAATGGGGTCCCCTTTGGACACGCAAACATATTGTAGTTATGCAACAATTCCGCAGTCGTCACTATAATCAATAGAGGCCAATCCTCCTCAAACCATCATGTCCCTTTTGAGACATCTGACACGGCAGAGCATTTCCTGCAACTTCATTATTTCAGCCAGACACATTTCTGGGTTTTTCAATATAATCTCTGACTCCCCTCGTTTCGTAGGAGTTCCACAGACCAAAAATAATAATTCCTCAACACCCCTCTCAGTCCTTCTGCCGGATTAAGCCCCTTCTTACTACCCCATTTAAATTCCCCTCCAACTCCCATGCAGAGAGGACTTGCCCGGTATACGCTTCCTACTACTCCACCTGGGCTCACTATTCCTCCTCCTGCTAATCACACAGTACTCTATTTTCCATTCCAATCTCACAGTAAACATGATCATTTCCTTTTGCTTTCACACTAGGCATCTCAAATTTCCACCCCTTCATCACTCCATCCCCAGCTCCCATGTAGTGCCACTGGTTAAAACATTATGGTCTCTCCCATCATGTCTTCTCAGGGTATTCCTTTCGCATCGGAGAAGCTTCTACTGGCACTCTCCGAGGTATACTGGAATCCACAAGATGCTTGGGTGCTGGTCTTCCTGAAATATAGTCGACCTAACCCAAATCATCAAACAAGCTCATGTCTCCATCAGCCATACGTTTTTATGCCTATCTGGTGGTGGTTGGTGGCACTCTCCCAGCACATTCTTCCTTACACAATGATTCAATCCAAGCACGCCCACTATTCACAAGGATGGTGCACAACTATGTCTACCCTCCTAGCCAGGGCTTCTATAATCTCAAGCATGTTTCCTTTGCATAGGTATTGCACAAGCCAGCCGCCCTTGCTGGAAAGCTCACACTATAATGGGATATCTTTCAACAGGATATTGCACAACAAAATATATCACAAATATGTTGAAATATTGTTCGAGTATGGAGCGCAGATCTTTTAAGCATCAAGTGACGAGAGGGCCTGGGTAGCTCAGCAAGTATTGATGCTGACTACCACCCCTGGAGTCGCAAGTTCAAATCCAGGGTGTGCTGAGTGACCCAGCCAGGTCTCCTAACCAATCAAATTGGCCCGGTTGCAAGGAAGGGTAGAGTCACACAGGGTAAACTCCTCGTGGTCTCTATAATGTGTGGTTCTCACTCTCGGTGGGGCATGTGGTGAGTTCCACACACGCTACATCTCTGCGGTAACGTGCTCAACAGCTAAGTGATAAGATGCGCAGATTGACAATCTCAGAAGTGGAGGCAACTGAAATTAATCCCCCGCCACCCGGATTGAGGTGAATCACTATGTCACCACGAGGACTTCGAGCGCATTGGGAATTCCAAATTGGTGAGAAAAGAAAAAAGAATCAATTGACGAGAGTATTTATCAAAATATACCACTGTCAAATCCACCTCGACTACAACATCAAACTAACACACACACAGAGAATCATAACAACAGGTTGGTGAGTGAGCTGTAACAGAAGGTGAATATAATGATTTGTGACAGAGAACTTTTAACTGTATGAGGTGCTCTGGACCATAGATACTTCTTTCCTTGTGTTGCTCTCGTTTTTTGGCTGGGTCATTAGAAAGTTCTGGTTGTTCCTTCAATGTTTTGGACCTCTGTTAAGATCCTGAATGCCGAGTAGTTCGTGCTGGAATGATCAGGCAGGGCTCTGAAGTGAGGCCTCCCGCAAGGGTGACTCCCCGTCATGTGTGTGAGTCGTAGCGCAGAGAAGAGAACTATTTTCTGAACATTGTTTTCCAAGCTTTCCTGAACTATACATTGTATGGAACCTGTGCAGAGGGGTGCTGAAGCAAAGACTAAGAGCCCAGAGTAAAGAGGACAAGAGAGCGGAAGAGGCAAGAGAAGAGCAAGAGAGAGTTTGTTCTAAGAGGGGAGGTTTTGTTGAGTTGAGGTTGGCCACACCCCAAAGTTGTCTTGAGCCAATCAGAAGTGTATTTTCAGATACCATGTGATCATCCCTCTGTCCCTCGTGATTAAATAGTTTTTGTTCTGAAGGTTTCTGTTTACCGCTCAAAATTGGGCAGTTTAATCATTAACATTTATATAATGAAATCGCTAAGGAATATTAGAAAATACCCTTCATTAGCATTCAAGACATGCAAAATGAAACTCAACGATAGTAAATATGACATACTTCCATGAATATTCAATTTCAAGTTGCAAAACATGAAAATACCTGATCTTGTTCAGTCGATGTTTCAGAATAAACAGATGTGCATTCTTACACAAGGTTGATTCAGACTTTAAGGACACCATATTGGTAGAGTATTTAATTTATTTTGTTGAGGAATTTCAGGGTAGACTTAATAGATAATTTATCTTACTCTTCATCTGTTTCTGAGCTCCTCAGATCTTACAGTACCAAATAAGTAAATATATGGACATGATAGATTGATTGGAGTCGAAATTATGTTATTATGCGAGAAGAGAGGAACTGTGGATTGCTACAAAATACATCAGACAAGTGCACTGTAGGAGATTGTTGGCAGGGACAATGGTCAATTTGATAATATTTGATCACAGAATGCCACAATTGCCCAATCAGAATCAAATATTCCAGACAACCATGTAATAAATCATAACAATTGTACTAGATACTATCATCATAGCTATATTGACATTCATTGACATAAAACATATTAATGTCTGAGCTGATCCAAAAACTGAATACTCATGGTTGTGAATTTGTCAAACAAACTCAAACAACATATTGATCTACAAGAACCTGCAATCCTTAAGTTTTGATGGAAACTGTGTGTGTGTGTGTGTGTGTGTGTGTGTGTGTGTGTGTGTGTGTGTGTGTGTGTGTGTGTGTGTGTGAGAGAGAATGTGGTTAATAACATTCTACAGCAGAAAATTAATCTAAGCCTCTGTGTCACAGAGGGAGGTGGATGAGGGGTCATCTGTCCTCATTAAGGTCTTCCTCACATTAGCCCAGACTTATCAAGGAGATTAATCGGGCCCTAAGCATGCCAGCCAACACGTTTATCAGGCCACTCATCCACTATTACCCATCCTTACGTTCTTCTCATTTTTACTATCCCTCTCTTTTTTCACTTTAAAGACAAAGGAATGTCAGACAGAGAGTATCTGATTGACAGGGAACGATAGGACATGAACGTGATTCATGGGCTGTATTGAACTGATCATCATGATAGAAAGCATAAGAGTCTGTGCATTTCCATAATGAGACAATAGTAGGCAGTGTTGTTATAATGCTGTCAACTTGAAAAAGATATTGTGAAGTGACATTTACATAATTAAGCTACATCTACAGTACATTGACGCATCAACTGGAAATCAATTCAGACGAATTCCTGACATTTGCTGAGAAAGTTTGCTTTGAAATGAATCAATCCAAATGTATGCTTTTACCAAAAACATTTTTATTTGTCTTATGTGATAATGAAAACATTTAATTAACTTATTTCCAGGTAATGGCAAACAAAAATTACCCATATAGTCCCAACAAAAAAAAAATCAATCTTATTTAAGCCATTATTTACTTAACCTTGTGTCAGTCAAAACCCACATGACTTCTGTCGAACACAAAAGGAGAAGAATATTAGGGACTAACAGCCTCAGTAATCATTCATTTTCATTGTAAGAAAAAAAAAGGTGCAAAGACAGTGAAAAATGACTGAGGGTGACATTCTTCATAACATCTCCGGTTGTGTTCCATGGAACAAAGAAAATCATATAGATTTGGAACACTATGAGGGTACATAAATGATGTCGGAATTACATTTTGTTTAGTTTATGGCATGCCATACAAATGTGACACAATATTGAAATGTTAAAATAATCATTGCATTAGATTATTTTGATGAACTAAATTGAAAAAACAAGAAAAAAGATCCTGCTCACTGCTGCTGCTTGTGAAAATAAACATTTCAGTCATGCAAACTTTGTCAGGCATTTAAAAGCCAAGACTGAATAACCTGCAAATTTAAAATATAGAGTGGTCAATCAAAAACAGTTACAAACAATAAAAAAAAAGATTGACAACCTAACTTTTATACCTTTTGTTTATTTTTATTAGCCAGGTGATTCACTCCTTGTTTTTAAATACCTGACGAAGGTCACATGACTGAAACGTTCTAATTAAATTGTATATTCAACAGCAGCAGCAGTGTGGTGGATCTTTGTTGTTTTTCTATTTTTAACTTTAGTTTGTTTTCTTACGCACCTGCTGATAGTCTATAGATAGTTCTTCTTCTTTTTTGTACAATTAACTAAATGGAATAAGGAGTACAAATCTGTTTTTTGAGTGCTTGTTTGTAACGTGTTATAAATTAAGAGGTTCTTTCTTTGAAACTTTATGCGTGAACAAGGGTGGAACTTCATTAGATAATGCACTAATATATTTGACGAGACCATGAGCCGTAGAACCCTTGTGATACAAGGCAGAACTACTGACCCATGGACACTCACAATGATAACCTTCGAGCAATGCATGCCAGATATAACAGAATGACATAACTGTTCAGAGGCACGTAACTGCCTGCAGCACAGTGACTCAGCGTATGGCTTCTACATTTGCACATACAGAAATGGAGATGCAAGGTCGGTTATAAAACAAAGTGATCTTCCTATTGTGACAACATTAGAGCACTACGAAAAAGCTGATTTAAAATGAACAAAATTCAGAATGTAATTCTTAAAGAAGCTTTGCATGTGTTCTTCACAGAGAGAATTCCAGAATGCATTGTGACAAGCTCAGTAAAAATATCAATCCAATATGGTGGAAGAGGCAAGACTTAGTATGCTTAATTCATTCAGTACTGAAAGTTACCAATAAAAATACAGTATGTCCAATATTTTACTCAATATTTGGGTATATAACTATATATATATTATATATATATATATATATATATATATATATATATATATATATATATATATATTAACTTATTATGGCCAATTACAAAAAGCTGCTCTGCTTTGTGCCTGACAGGATTATTATGCCTTATGAAGTTCCACCTCTGTTAGAATGATACCTTGCAAGGTAGCTGCCTAGGCTGTAGCCAGTGAGGAAGCTAAATAGGCTTTAGAACAAAATTACACACTTCCCTCCTTTTTTCAAACTCATTCTCTGTGTCTATTATTTTCCTCAGAAATGGCGTGGTGGTAGATCCTACCTGTTGCGAGGGAGGAGTTGCTACAAACACAGCGACCAGGGGGCAGAGGGGACTGCCTAAGGGAGACGCGGGCCCACCAGTAGGGGGACCGTACTGCGGAAAATACACACAGGGGGATTAATCCGTGAAGGCCAACCCTGTGGAGCGCCTATTCCAGTACAGAGTAGTTAGTAACCATAGTGGTCTGGTCAGGAATTCCTCTGCTGAATTTGCAGACAAGAGGGCTAGGGAAGAAAGACATCCAGGGAGCGCAAATTTTGTGGACTCTCCTGGGCGAAAGAGTACATGTGATCACCCCCAGTGGAGGGGAAGGGTGCTATGTGCAAGTGGAACACCCGTTCAGCCGTTCTGTATTCCCGAGTTCTATGTGCTCGGACCTGAGAGAATACAGGACGAAACCGACTCAACCCTGAGGTTGTAGAATCTCGTAAAGGTATTGGGTGTTGCCCAACTTGGCACTCTGCAGATATCTGCTAGGGAGGTGCCGTTGGCCAATGCCAACGAGGATGCCACACTTCTCGTCGAGTGTGCTCAAAACAGACAAAACAGAGTGTGTACCAAAACAGACAAAGAGCTGCACAGAACATCTAAAGCTCTGCGTGTGGTCCACATAGGTATGCAAAGCATGCACTGGACAAAGCAACGAAAATGCTGGGTCTGCCTCCTCCTGGGGAAGCGCTTGCAGGTTCACTACCTGGTCCCTGAAGGGGGTCGTAGGAACCTTGGGCATCGAAGTCTTAGGATGACATGGGCATCTGCCGGACCGAACTCCAGGAAAGTGTCACTTACAGAGAACGCTTGCAGGTCCCCAACCCTCTTGTTGGAGCTGAGCATGATCAGGAGGGCCGTCTTCAAGAATTGGGCTCTGAGCTCGACTGATTCTAGCGGCTCGAAGGGGGTTCTCTGGAGGCCTAAGAGGACCACGGAGAGATCCCATGAGGGGAACAGGCGTGGCCTGGGAGGGTTCAGCCTCTACTTACCTCTACTTACAGAGACTTACCGTCCTCTGCATCATGGTGAGCCGATATAGCGGCAACATAAACCTTCAAGGTGGAGCGGGACAGCCTCCTCTCCAGCCTCTCCTCCAGAAACGAGAGCACTGAACTGACCGAGAAGAACTCTAATTCATGAACAAGCGCCACTTCAGGGCATAAAGTTGCCTGGTAGAGGGAGCTCTGGCTTGGTTGATCGTGTCTACGACAGCAGCCAGCTGTGTGCCAGCGCGTCTGTCCCGGGGGGAGCCTCTGCTAGGGAGTACCAGAGCGGGCAGTGGGAGGTCTCTTGGGAAGTGAACTGGTCTACCTGTGCTTTGCCGAACTGCTCCCAAATCAGCTGGAACGCCTGGGGGTGGAGCCTCCACCCTCCACTGAGCGTGCCCTGTCGTAACAGCGTGTCCGCTGCCGTGTTGAGGTTGCACAGGATATGAGTCGTACGCTGCGACCTGAGTCACTGCTGACTCCGAAAGAGGAGATGGCGGACGAGTTGCGACATGTGACGAGAGTACGCGCTGCCTTGGCAATTTCTGTATGCTATCATGGTGGTGCTGTCTGAACAGATCAAGACGTGCTTGTTCTGAAGTAGCAAGAGAAACCTCCACAGGGCAAAAATTACAGCCAGCAACTCTAGGCAGTTGATGTGTCAACCCAGCCGGGGCCCCGTCCAGGAGCCGGAGGCTGCGTGCCCATTGCTCACGGTGCCCTAACCCCGTTTGGACACGTCTGTGGTGACCAGAACGCGTCTGAACAGAGGTCTGTCCAGGGGTTGAAAGTCTGCCGGCAGGCGGGTGTGATGAACACATGGTATGTGCCGCAGCGCCATGCCAATCTTAGGACTTGAGTCTGAAGCCAGTGCTGAAGCGGTCTCATACACATCAACCCCAGCAGTGCGACTGCCGTGGAGGCTGCCATATGCCCCAGGAGCCTCTGGACCTGAGGAACCAATCGTCTAGCTGTGAGGCTGCAGAGAGGACAGAGGGTTCCAGTCCAACCCCACGCTCACGGCGGCCCGGGAAAGCATGTCGGCCATCTGGTCTTCAGCCTCAGACTGGGTGGGCCGACCCGAAGGCGGCAGCCCAGTCGAGTCTTCCACATCAGACGCCGGGACACTCTCCGATGCAGTGGAGAATTCATCATCCAGCTCGGCGGGTCTGAGGGAGTAGTTGGACTGGCTGTGAGGCGAGAAGCTCTCACCTCGAGCCAGGACGGAAGTCAACGAGCATGCCAGGGGGGCGGGTGGTTCGTGGGGATTTACCCGGCGAAACAGAGCCCACTGCCATCCCCAAATTGCCTCCATTGCCAGCCGTGTCGTCATCAATACCGTGGAAAGAAGGAGCGATGAGGGGGCGGCTGGAGTGGTGTTCCTTTTTAGGAAGGAAAGCCATGACCGCAACGTTGCCATGGTTAAGTTCTCACAGCACCTCAATGTGATCACAGCCCAGAGACACGAGGCAGTGTCTATGACCGTCATGATCGGAGAGATATCGACCGCATCCAGGAACTACACAGAGGCGGAAGGGCGCATCCTGAGAAGGACGTTCAACACCTGCTGTGTGTGCTCTTTTAGAGAAAATAAACTCCTAAGAAAATCAAAAAATCTTTTCAGAAGCGCTGTCGAAGCGCCCAGGGCAAAGCTGGCGACCAGAGAAGGAGAAAGCCGCTGATACGCGCCGTAGATCCAACAGCAATGGTGAGTGGAACAGAAGTGATCTGAGCTCGCTGATCGCACAACTGCTCGGCTCCGAAAGAAAATCTAAATGGGCAGATGCACGATTCCCTCCTTCTATACCAGTATGTCTGGGGGACATTGGCCTTTTCTCAAGTTCAGAGGTAACCTAGGTCTTCAAGAGAGACCCCTCGCGTCGCTTCATTCGACACAACGTCAAGTGAGCGACAGATGGGGAACTCAGTTAAGTCATGGAGCTATGAGTGAGCAACCTCTAAGCAACACAGTTTTCTTCTAGGTCCTTATGCGAACCGACTCATTATTCTCTTAACTCTGAATGAGCCATAAAACATATACTCAACATAGAAATGACTGGCCTATACAATTATCAGCAAAAAAATATGTGTTTGTCCTAAACAGTGGCCATTGGCAATATACTTGTTGTTCATGATGAGTATTTAACAGTTTTATCAAGTACAATGGTTCAGACCAAATTTAAACATTAAACATTTGGGTGTAATAACATGTTATTTGTTACTAGCATGTTGATAAGTAAACCACAATTATCCATGTAATAAATGACAGCTTTATGAGAGCAAGAAAAAGAGAGATGGCGAGCTAGAAAAAGAGAAAGTGTAATTATCTGTGGAAGTGTGTGTATGGTCCCACATCTCTGGCTCTAACACAGGCCTCATTACACTGTTTAGGAGCCATAAAGAGCCCCATAGGACTCTCTCTCACACACACACACACACACACACACACACACACACACACACACACATGTACACACACACAATCCAACTTTCATCACATCATTACACTCATTTCAGTGATCAGTTCAATTCATTTGCACCCACAGCAGCGCTTTGAGTCAGGCTTGATTTATGTACTTATTTTACACACACTCGCATACACACTTCTCAAGCTCTCTCACTAGCTTTTGGCTCTGTGTTTCTAACTGACTTTTTAATTAGAAATCAGAGGATAACAGCAGTAGTGATTATTCACAGTGTGCCTTTGCCCACAGGAGGTGACAGGGGAAGAAGCTGCCATTCTATAAAAGGGTTTCATTGGATAATTTTTCAGAGAACTTTGTGATCATGGAAGTGATTGGATGAGCAAAATGTCTTAAACAGAAATTTTGAGCTAAATAAATAAAGCTATATTTGTGCCACAGGTGTGTGTTATTCAATAATATACCACGGCTCTGTTGAATGCTTGATTCTGATTGAGTAAAAGTAGTTCCTGATCTTGACCGCATAACGGTTCCATATCACTTCACCAAATTATTTCAGTTATTTCAAAGAGTCCTACAAGCTACCAACACAAAATAACAATATAAACAAAGTAATTGGTTCAAGTAAACTGGTTAAAAACGTCAAACAATGTCCACAATAGCCAACATTTATTTCAATATCCTTAAAAAAGAGCCCTCGCGCTCCCTCGTCTCCCCCACACTTACACACACGCACACGCACACACACACACACACACACACACACACACACACACGTATGCACACACACACACAGAGAGACTCAAGTCATAACCGAAAATGATCAATACAACAATTTCTATTTTCCAAAATAACTTTTAATGTTTCAATATATCTATTTTGCCCTAATCAGATCACATAGCTGTAGTGTAAAACACAGTGCTATCACCACCTCCCGTTTCGCTCACACACACACACACACACAGAGAGAGAGAGAGAGAGAGAGAGAGAGAGGCAGCGCAATCCTCCGTTGCTGGTTCTAACATGACGTTTTCGAATTAGCAACGAAGACTTGAGCTGAATTAAAGCAAGATACAACAGGTTATATATTATCTGAGATATCTGTGGGACTTGAGGCCCAAACATACTCGTGAGAGAAAAACAGAGTCGTTATGTCAGCGCACTTCCAGTTTATAACAGGAATATACAGATTTTGAAGCAATGTTACTTCTGACGAGAGCTGCAACAAAAAAGGTAATTCCAGAGTTAATCTCTCTCATTTTCTGAGTTTCTCACTTTCGATTCGTCAAATGCGAACTCTCACACACACATGCACAAATGCACTAACTTGTTCCTCTAGTTAGTCCTCGAGTCCAAGCATCTGTTGCTAGTTCTAACGTGACGTTTTCGAATTAGCAATGAAGGCTCTGACTGTATTAAACCAAGATGGTGAATATATGGCAGAAGAAAGTAGTTCCACTCATAAGAGCGTTTTAGGGACAAAACCAGAATAGGTTTTGAGATAAAACCCTGAACGATGTTTTAAGGTGTGGTAACCATGGTATAAGCGGAATAATTGACTCCGGCCTGTTGAATTGTTTAAAAATAATGCACACCCGAGGTTCCACCTGAGGTTCCACCATAGTCAATTATTCCTTACTTAAAAACTGAGGGGCGAATTTATAAAACACTTAATAAACAGGTATTTCAGGGGAAACAGACTGATCACACTATAATTCAGCAACAGTAGTTAAAAAGTTCTGTTCTGCTGCTGAAATTTGTCTATGCTTACTGAAGTTCAAACCACTGCCCCAAGTAACCAAAACTGGAAGTGTTGTTGAACCTACAGGTACAGTCACATGTTCCACATGTTAGGATTTTGAGTTTGTGATTTTAATCCTGTTCTGTGTGTATCTGTTCAGTTTCCAGCCAAAGAACCAACACTTTAGGATAAGTGAGAGCCTCTTTTCATAATTCACATCATATGCATTCATATCACATTCATTTATTGTGCCACTTTCTTTAATCTATGAAGTTTATCATCAATATACTGTATCTGAAACCCTTTCTTACCAAAGCCATCTTTATTAATTTAAATTAATTCAGTAATAGTTAATAACTGTCAGCACCTCAATAAGGTTCATACAATTTCCATGTCAGTATTTTTGCATTTTATTTTAATGTTAGAAAGTTCAGTTAAAATCCTTGACATATTGGCCAAAGTTTTAACACCTTTGGACCAGACAGCTCCCACAACAAATCAATTACATTCTACAATAACACTTTACAGAAAAGTGTCATTTGTGAACATTAGTTAATGCATTAGGTATCATTAATTAACAGTAAACTATATATTTATTATATCATTTATTAAGCTTTGTTACCGTTAGCTAATAAAATCACAGTTGTTCTTTGTTAGTTAATATTCATATTGCATTAACTAATGTTAACAAATACAAATTTAGATTTTTCCAAAAATGTATTAATGTTATAATTAACATTAACAAACATTAATAAATTATGTAAAAGTAGTGTTCATTGTTAGTTTTCATGACTTCCTGACAAGTTCATGTTAACTAATTTTGTTAACTGATGTTAACAAATGGCACTTTATTGCAAAGTATTACCAGTTCTACTTTATAACAAGGGATCTACGTGCTCATTTGGGACACAGGCGTTACTCCATTGTAAAACAAAGTGCAACGTTACTTAAGATGAATGTCAAAGCTTAAGTTGCAACATTATTGGGAAACCTAGCCCTAGTATCTCCAGTTAAGCTGTCGCTTCGCATATGTGCTGCTTCGGAGTGCGATGTGACACAGGCGTTAGAGAGGAATTTTGACAAAAATTTCCACAAGGTTCTGTTATAGGATTCAGAAGTATTATTTCATAGCATTTGATGAGAAAGACTTATTAAATCATTTCCCTATTGTACTGATTCAAAGAGAAAAGACAAAGAATTACCTGCACATTCAGAGCCTGGAGGTTTAATGGGCTGGAGTCTAGCCATCATAGCCAAGCAATGAGAACTGCTTCTTAGGAGAGAGAGCAGGAAATAGCCTACTGTTATAACATAAAAAACGAGAAGTAGAAATCAGGCTCTCAAATTGCTAATGGGCTTAAAATTTTAGAAAGGATAGTTCAACTAGTATTTTATGATTCTGCTCATTTGGTGTCAATTTGACTGATAACATAAGAGCCAACTCTTTGTTCAGATCCATTAAATATCTACTTGTAAATGAACAGAAAATAAAATGATATATTATTTTATGAGGATAATATGAAACTATAAATTAAATTGTCTGAAAAGAATGAAAATGTTGTTCTCTGTTGAGGTGAAATGTGTAATTTCTGTACTACTATGGTGGCACTGATCAGAATAACAATCGTCTCGTTACTGTTGTAACCTCTGTTCCCTGATGGAGGGAACGAGACGTTGTCACAATATAGTGACACTAGGGGTCACTCTTGGGAGCCCCAAAAATTTCCAATGAGAATTGGCAAGTGGAATTTGCATACCACTCCCCCAAACAGACTGGTATAAAAGGAGCTGGAATGCGGCAACTCATTCAGGTTTTGTGCTGAGGAGCCGAGAAAAGGTCCTGGCCATTTCAGCAGATAGTACAGCATTGTGGCAAGAGGGACAAAATGTCTCATTCCCTCAATCAGAGAATGGAGCTTACAACAGTAACCGAGATGTTCCCCTTCTGTCACTCACTCGACGTTGTGTCGATGTAGTGACACTAGGGGTAACTATAGAAAAACGGCACAACAGTTGAACTGTGTTACGTGAACTGCCGTTGAAGGTACAAGCAAGCTGCTGCGTGCATAATAGCAGGTGCAACTGTCTGCACGTAACCTCCCCCAACGCCCCACAAGACTTCATGTAGTTCCCCACACCCCTGAAGGGAGGAAGCGACGTAACTAGTATGGGAGCAGGCGGTGCCAGCCATGGCCTTTTCTCTCTATGTTTTCTCTCAACAGAGTATTAGATTCGGCTGGGGCCATCTAACTCTATTATACGCATCAGGTGGATGTTCTTTTCCTTTCCTATTGTTTCAAGGGGAAAATACCCCATAGGAGGCCATATCCTGCCAGAAGGGGTGGTAACATATGTCAATAAGACACGTGGGCTCACCAGCAGCACATGGAAGAGGCACGGTGGTAGGTCCCGTCTCGAAGGGGAGGAGCTCTACAAACACAGCGTCTGGGTCAGAGAGAGCTCTGCCCAAGAGAGACGCGGTCTGCCAAAGGGAGACCGTGCCATGGAAAATACATCACAGGGGGTTACCGGAATAACCTGCAGCTGTGGAGCACCTATCCCAGTATAGGGCATATTAGTACCCGTAGTGGGTCCGGCTGTGAATTCTTTCATCAAATTTGTGAGCCACAGGGCTAGGGAGGAATGAGATCCAGGGTTCATGGTTTGTGAACTCGCATGGGAGAAGCAGCGTACATCTTCACCTCATGGAGGGGAAAGACGCTATATGCAAGCAATACACCCTGCCAAATGTTCCGTATTACCAAACTTACCTGTTCATACCTGACAAAACACGGGACGAAACCGGCTCAACCCAGAGATTGTAAAATCTTCTGAAGGTATTGTTGTTGCCCAGCCCGCTGGTCTGCAGAGGTAAGTGCCATTGGCCAGTGTTCTGAGGATGCCACACTCCTTGTAGAGTGTTCTCATTTTCCCAAAGGCACGGGCATGGCCTGGGCCTGGTATGCCAAAGCGATGGCATACACGATCCAGAGGGCAAGCCTCTGTTTGGAGACAGCATTCCCTTTACGCTGTCTGCCGAAGCAGACAAAGAGCTGCTCAGAGCACGTATAGTCCTGCATGCAATCCAAGTAGATGCACAAAGCACACACCGGACACAGCAACAACAGGGCTGGGTCTGCCTCCTCCCGGGGCAGCACTTGCAGGCTCACCACCTGATCACTGAAGGGGATCATAGGAACCTTGGGCACATAGTCCGACCAGGGTCTCAGGATCATATGAGAATCTACCTGACCAAACTCCAGGCAAGTGTCGCTGATAGAGAACGCTTACAGGTCCCCAACCCTCTTGATGGAGGTGAGCTCAATCTGGAGGGCTGTCTGTAAGGAGAGGGCTTGCAGCTCAACTGACTCTAGCGGCTCAAACAGGGCTCTCTGAAGCCCCAAGAGGACCACGAAGAGAGCCCATGAGGGGAAGAGGCATTGGTTCTGAGGTCTAAGAACCAATATGTGGGCCAATGTGGGGCCACGAGGGAGACTTGTTCCTCGTACAGACCCTGTGCGAGGTCAGGGAGGTCAAGTAGGCTTACTGGGGAGAAAGCGTATTTCTGCAGCCCCGGAGCAACCTGTCTGTCAGTGGGTCTGTCCCAAGGGGAGCTCCTGTCAGGGAATACCAGAGCGAGCGGTGCAGTGAACACAAAACAAAAGGAAAAATAGGATTTACCTCCCGGCCCTTCACTGGGGGATGGAGGGGTCTGGTTACCAGCTCCACGATATTAGCGGACATTTCCCTCTCTGGATCTTCATCTCAGGGGTGCATAGGAGCCTTCCGGGTCCTTATGCCGGATTGTGAGGCGGGGGGTGCCAGCTTCCTGTGGGGGGGCTCTACGCAGGGGCAGAGGGGCTCGGGCTGTGGCGGAGCCACCTGGGCTATTACTGCCAGAGTGGGATGCCATCGGTGAGCAGATGGGGTACAGGATCTTGAGCTGTACCAGAGCAAGATGTGCTTTATCGCCTCTGCCTGCTTCTTTACCACCAATAACTGCTGGGCAAAGTCCCGCGCCCCGAACCCAGGAACCAATAATCTAGCCGCTAGGGCTCAGAGGAGGATGGAGGGTTGCAGTCTAAACCAACACTTGCGGCAGCATGGGCAAGCATGACGGTCAGCTCTGCATCGGCCTCAGAATGGGGAAAAGTGACAGAAGGGGAACTGTTTGTTTGCGTGGCTCAGAAATTGAAATTACAATTAAATTATATTAATTTGAATATGGCTAGCAAACGTGTTAATGGACTTAATTTCTTATCTAACCACCATGCTTAGTGTGAGAGTTTGATCATCTCCTGTTTATTCTGGAATGCTGACTCATGTCCCAGACAGAGCAGTGCTGTTAGGTGTGGTCAAGTGCCAGTTCCAAAAAAATCAGCTTCAATTCCAAAATCACCTCTCCTTTTCTCATTTATTTAAACAAGATTGGCTTCCGTCAGTTGGAAGTCTATTTAACTGCCACTTCAGAGTCAAAATTAGGAATTGGTTCAAAAGACGAGGAAGGCTTCAGGCCCAGATGTCGTCTCACCAGTGTGTCTTCGAACCTGTGCTAACCAACTGGCCCCCATCTTCACACAGATATTCAATAGATCACTGGAGCAGGGTGAAGTCCCATGCTGCTTCAAACGCTCAGTCATTATCCCTGTCCCAAAGATACCAAAAATCACAGGACTTAATGACTACAGACCTGTCACTCTGATGTCTGTGGTCATGAATTAATTTGAGAGACTGGTGTTGGCCCACTTGAAGAACATCACTGGACCCTTTCTAGATCCCCTTCAATTTGCTTATCGAGCAAACAGGCCTGTGGATTATGCATTCAACATGGGATTGCATCATATCCTGCAACATCTGGACAGACCAGGGACATATGCAAGGATCTTTTTTGTGGACTTCAGTTCGGCTTTCAACACCATCATCCCAGCTATATACTCAAGAACAAATTACACCAACTCTCTGTTCCCATGTCTATCTGTCAGTGGATCACCAGCTTTCTGACAGACAGGCAGCAGCTTGTGAGACAGGAGATAATCACTTCCGGCACCTGTTCAATCAGCACTGGTGCCCCCCAGGGATGTGTGCTCTCCCTACTACTTTTCCACCTCTACACCAATGACTGTATCGCCAAGGACCCCCACAGACAACACCACAGTCATCGGCCTCATCCGAGATGACGATGATTTTGCATACAGAAGGAAGGCTGAACGGCTGGCTGTCTGGTGCGGTCATAACAACCTTGAGCTGAACACGCTCAAAACGGAAGAGATGATTGTGGACTTTAGGAGGAACACCCCAACACTGACCTGCCTCACCATTCTAAACAGCACTGTGGCAGCAGAGGAGTCATTCAGGTTCTGGGGCACTATCATCTCACAGGATCTGAAGTGGGAGACACACATTGACTAAATTGTGAAAAAGGCCCAGCAGAGGTTGCAGAGGCGCTGCTGTTGCAGTTCTACTCAGCAGTCATTTAGTCTGTCTCTGCACTTCAATTACTGTCTGGTTTAGTTAAGCTACGAAATCAGACATCAGAAGACTACAGTGGACAGTTCGGACTGCTGAGAGGATTATTGGTTGCCCCCTTCCTCCACTTCAAGAACTGTACACTTCCAGACTGAGGAAAAAGGCTAGAAAAATCACTCTAGACCCTACTCACCCAGCCCACAACCTTTTTGAACTGTTGCCTTCTGGCCGATGCTTCAGAGCTCTGAGCAACAGAGCCATCAGGCACATGAACAGTTTTTTTCCCTCAGGCTATCCATCTCATGAACAGTTAAAATTGCCCCATTGAGCAACAATTATGTGCAATGCACTGTTTAGTTTTTTTTATATTTATCCAACACATCTACCTCTTCTGCCATTTCTTCCATTTCAGTCCTCAGGGAAAAAAAATAAAATAAATTGCACTGTACATAACAGATAACATATTTGTATTAGAATTGCACTATGTATGTGTTTATGTGTATCTAGGTATGTGTGTGTGTGTGTGTGTATGTACGTATGTGTATAATTATTTTTGATTACTTTTTATTATTATCCATGTCTTGCTGCTGTTTTTGTATTGTTTTTGTATTGCTGTGCACTGGAACCTCCTGTCACCGAGACAAATTAATTATATGAGTAAGCATACTTGGCAATAAAGCTGATTCTGTTTCTGATTTTGTTCCATCAAAACTTCATATTAAAGAGATGATGAAAGTCGTGTCTCACATATTCAACTATGATCTGGAGCTTCCAAATTTTGTAACTTCAAGGACAGATGACTTCAAAAGCGCTTGTCTTTTCTTTATCATCGTATTATCCATTATTGCTTCAAGCACCATTACATTACAACCAGAGTTGGCGGATGGTAGTGCCTGTTCATGTAAGACCAGACATTAAAATGGACTTGCAAGTATTGTGAAACATAAAGAAATAAGCAACATGGCTCATCCATAATGCTGTATGTTTGCACTTAATATTTGTTTATCTTGATTAGATACAAACTATAAGCAAAAAGGTGCTAGATTGCATTTGTTGTGCCGGTCAGTTATTGTGTAGGACATTAATGACCATATATGCAGTGACCCGTGCTAATGGTGCTATAGATTAACTACAACGGTCAGCCTATGAGACGGTCCCCAACTATTCCCACACAATCGATTCTCAGGAGCGCCTGTGAAATTGAACTGTCAGCTGTTCCGTTGGATGCTGATATGATATCGATTCTTGTTTTTTTTTTTGTTTTTTTTTCACAGCGCGGCATAATAGAGCTGGGACACAGCAGTGGAGCCTGCAAGCCACAACGTCACTGCCATTAAGTGCCTCTCTATATAAATTTTGAATTAGATTTCGAAGAGATAGATGGAAAATGTGTGTGTCTCTGAATGAGTGTGCAAGGGAGAAACAGAGGTTATCAGTTACAGGAAATGCTTGTGTCTTACAAGACTTTATCACGTGTGTTTTTTGTAGCTATCTGTCAATTAGTGAAGCCTGCTAGAAGACGTGGCACTAAAAGCACATTGACATTGTTGAGATGAGGCTAATAATGAGTGTAGATAAAGGCTCACATTAACACTGGTCCGTATCATTACTCTTTCTGTCAGACGCTGCCCTTTATCCAGCAAACAGGCAAAAGAGAGACAGACAAAACATTGTCCAAAGGGCTAGAAAAGATGCAAAGGAAAAGTAGAAAGTTATTCAAAATAAATGAAATTTACAGCAAAATCCATACCTTATTTAACTTGTCTATTACACTAATTGTGCAGTAAATTGTATATTTTTCATAGATTCCTGAGGCTGAAAGATATTGATTGAGATGCAGAAATACCTATACATTTGGGTTCATTGTTTATTTTTAGGAGGGCATATATACAGTATATACAGGTGAAACTCGAAAAATTAGAATATCGTGCAAAAGTTCATTAATTTCAGTAATTCAACTTAAAAGGTGAAACTAATATATTATATAGACTCATTACAAGCAAAGTAAGATATTTCAAGCCTTTATTTGATATAATTTTGATGATTATGGCTTACAGCTTATGAAAACCCCAGATTCAGAATCTCAGAAAATTAGAATATTACATGAAATCAATAAAAAAAAGGATTTTAAATACAGAAATGTCGGCCCTCTGAAAAGTATAATCATGCATATGTACTCAGTACTTGGTTTGGGCCCCTTTTGCATTAATTACTGCCTCAATGCGGCGTGGCATGGATGCTATCAGCCTGTGGCACTGCTGAGGTGTTATGGAAGACCAAGATGCTTCAATAGCGGCCTTCAGCTCTTCTGCATTGTTTGGTCTCATGTCTCTCATCTTTCTCTTGGCAATGCCCCATAGATTCTCTATGGGGTTCAGGTCAGGCGAGTTTGCTGGCCAATCAAGCACAGTAATACCATGGTCATTGAACCAGGTTTTGGTACTTTTGGCAGTGTGGGCAGGTGCCAAGTCCTGCTGGAAAATGAAGTCAGTATCTCCATAAAGCTTGTCTGCTGAAGGAAGCATGAAGTGCTCTAAAATGTCCCGGTAGACGGCTGCTTTGACTCTGGACTTAATCAAGCACAGTGGACCAACACCAGCCGATGACATGGCTCCCCAAACCAACACAGACTGTGGAAACTTCACACTGGACTTCAAGCATCTTGGATTGTGTGCCTCTCCATTCTTTCTCCAGACTCTGGGACCTTGGTTTCCAAATGAGATGCAAAATTTGCTCTCATCAGAAAAGAGGACTTTGGACCACTGAGCAACTGACCAGTTCTTTTTTTCTTTAGCCCAGGTAAGGCGTTTGACATTTGAAGCCCATGTCCAGGACCCGTCTGTGTGTGGTGGCTCTTGATGCAGTAACTCCAGCCTCAGTCCACTCCTTGTGAAGCTCCCCACACATTTGAATGGCCTTTTCCTGATAATCCTCTCCAGGCTACGGTCATCCCTGCTGCTTGTGCACCTTTTTCTTCCACACTTTTCCCTTCCACTTAACTTTCTATTAATGTGCTTTGATACAGCACTTTGAGAATATCCAACTTCTTTTGCAATTACCTTTTGAGGCTTTCCCTCCTTGTGGAGGGTGTCAATGATGGTTTTCTGCACAACTGTCAGGTCAGCAGTCTTCCCCATGATTGTGAATTCAACTGAACCAGACTGAGAGACCATTTAAAGGCTCAGGAACCCTTTTCAGGTGTTTAGCTGATTAGAGTGTGACACTTTGAGCCTACAATACTGAACCTTTTCACAATATTCTAATTTTCTGATATTCTGAATTTGGGGTTTTCATAAGCTGTAAGCCATAATCATCAAAATTATATCAAATAAAGGCTTGAAATATCTTACTTTGCTTGTAATGAGTCTATATAATATATTAGTTTCACCTTTTAAGTTGAATTACTGAAATTAATGAACTTTTGCACGATATTCTAATTTTTCGAGTTTCAACTGTATTTCCAACCATAAAATATATACATTTCTATAAATAATACAGCATATTCATAATTGAACCATTATGGCTGTTAATTATTAACTTAAATCAACATCAAATACAAAGTAGCTGCATAAGAAATGACAACATCCTAAACATTGCGAGAATAGATTTGAAATAACGTACCGGTCTGTGTTTAGATCATACAGTGTTCTACCATTTACGGTCATGAAGGATTTTAATCTAGCTTCTTATTCAGATTTTCTGTAATGTAGCCTCTAGTTCAGAGTTGTTGTAGCTTTTTATTTTCTATTTTTTAAGCCACTTCATATTGGTTACACATTAAACAACATTGACTATGAGACAGTGAATACAGAAACAATCTGACAGCAACAGGTCACCCTGGTGTCTGCAGAGGCACTATACCCATACTAAACTAATACATAATGGAATAGAATATAATGAAATAGTAAATGTGAGATAAAAAAAAACATCTTTCCTAGGGAGCACCATGGTAGTACAAGAATATGTTTGCATAAGAATAAGATGGAGGTTTTACCTGAGTGTTTCAGAAACTGGTGTTTAAATAAAATTCACTATTGGTGGAAATTTTGTCCTGAGGTCTGGTTACTTGTTGACTCTGCATTAAGGCATATGTTGATGCTGTTTTTTGCATGCTATGGATAGACACCATGTTCCTGTATCCAGCCATGCAAAGACATGTCTGACATTGCTCAATCATTTCTCATCACATGGGCCTAATCCTCATTGAAACACAGCCTGGACTCTGTGTTTGTAGAGTCAATGATGTTTGAATGCGTCCTATGAGTGTTTTCATGACATATCTGCAAGAGAGAATGCAATTAGAATAGGATTGTGAGTGTGAGTGTAACTTGCACGGTAATCAATATTTTGTACCTGTTAGGTTATTTAATTTGGGTAGAAATAGCTGTTGGAATGCTATTCATCTTTTTAGGTGGAATACCACTTATGCTTTTGTTACGTACAGTGAAAAGGGTGGCAATTATAAAAGACAGAATTGACTGCCATCATATTAAGGCAGCACATTCTCTCTTTCCTTGACAGCACTTTAGAGAACATGATCATTTGTGCACTTTGTCTGTAGACACTTAATTTTTTGCACTTTCTTGTATTTTTTATGTTTTATTTAAGTTACAAATGTGTTGTTAGAAGCTGAATGTGCAATACTATTTACACTGATTGCTGTGAAATTGGGCTTGCAAAGTGAGATGCAATAAACCAGCTAGTTGTGGGAGGCCAACAACTGTGTCGGTCTCATTAATAACTTATCAATGTGCACAGAAAGTTTACTTTGCTGCAATTAAGAAGATTAAGAAGATTGTACATATATAACTGTTTTTGTACAAAAACAAAACAAAAAACTTTACTAATAGTATAAGTGAACCTCAAGGAACCAGGGGTGGAAAGAGTACTGCAAAATCATACTCAAGTAGAAGTACTGTTACTTCCCAAAATATTTAGTATGAGTATGTGGCAGCGGGGGTGTGGCCCGTCCAGGGGAGAAAGCGGTAAGGGCACTTGCACCTGAGCTAAATTATGTCTAACATCTGTCTCTAATTTCAGTAAGCATGGGGAGAGTGGCATAAGAAGCAGCCACAGAACCTCCAGAGGAGAGAGAGAGCCTGACAAAGCCCATCTGAGTAGCTAAGAAGTCAATGTGTTATTGTGAAGTTGTAAACTGGTGAAGTGCACGAATTAAAGTCTTACCGGTAAACTTGAAGCCACCAGTGTGATACAACTCTCCAAGGAGGCTTCTTATGCCGCACTCCCCGTGCTTACTGAAATTAGAGACAGGTGTTAGACATAATTTAGCTCAGGTGCAAGCACCCTTACCGCTTTCTCCCCTGGACCGGCGCTTGACAATGCCCCCGCTGCCACGGAGTAGATTAAAAGTAGCTATCCTAAAAACTACTCAAGTAAGAGTAAAAGAGTAGCTCATTTAAAAGTACTCATGAGTAGTGAGTATTGAGTACTGAGTTGCAAAACCTATGCCCAATTATAATGAACACTGTATGGCAACTTTTAAAATACTTCACTTATCTGATATATTTTACATGAATTATATGATAAATTACATGAATCTGATTCCAAAAAATAAAATGAGACACGTTAACAGAAATTAAAAGGTTAAAAAGTTATTTTCAATTCAATGCTCACCATTTTAAATCATAATGTATGAAACAATTACATTAAAATCAGTTATGTGTAGGGTCTAAATTTCCCAGACAGAGCATTATTGTTGTGCATAAAACATGTTCAAAACAAGGAATGCAAAAAAAAGAAGAAAAAAAAAGCTAAATAGGCAAGATCAATTGGCACGTCATGTCCTGCACAATAGAAGAGGTAGAGCAGACATGGGAAAAGTTGTTTATACAGAGGCTACATCATGCTTAAAAAGGAATAATTCACCCAAAAATGAAAATTCTCTCATCATTTACTCACTCTGATGCCATCCTGAATGTGTATGACTTTCTTTCTTCTGCAGAAAACAAATTAAGGTTTTTAAAATAATATCTCAGCTCTTTTGTTCCATACAATGAAAGTGCATCGGTGCTAAAATATTGAAGCTCCACTAATCAAATAAATCAGCATTAAAGTAGTCTAATCCATGTGCCTCCAGTGGTTTAATCCATGTCTTCAGAAGCAAAATGATAGATGTGGTGAGAAACAGATCAATATTTATTTCATTTTTTACTATTAATTCTCCTACCTGCTCAGTCAATCTCCACTTTAACTTTCACTTTCTTCTTGTGTTTTTTGGTGATTCACATTCTTCATGCATATCGCCACCTACTGGCAGAAATAAGAATTTATAGCTAAAAAGGTCTTAAATATTGATCTGTTTCTCACCCACACCTGTCATATCAAATCTGAAGTCATGGATTAAACCACTGGAGTTGTATGTATTACTTTTATGCTGATTTGATGTGCTTTTTGGAGCATCAAAATTCTGGCAACCCTTTACTTACATTGAATGGACCTACAGAGCTGAAATATTCTTCTCAAAATCTTAATTTGTGTTCTTCTTAAAAAAGAAAGTCATACACATCTGGGATGGCATGAGGGTTAGTAAATGATGAGAATTTTAATTTTTGTGTGAATTATTTCTTCAAGTAGCACATGGGGGGCCACTTTGTCCTCCTTTTGAGATACAATGTTCAACATTGATTTAGTTCTTGTATCTTTTAAGCCCAGAAACATTTGTGTTCTCATTCTAATATATGATGCACAATTTTCTGAAGTTTGTGACTGGTGGAATGTTCTCCTGAAGTATTGCTCTGCAAATGTTTATAATTTTCTATCTTTATAAAGGCTAAGCATAATTATAAATTATTTTGTCATCTCTACTTTCCTGATAATTTATTATACAAATGAACACACTCTCTATCTTTATTATTCGCCATAACATTTAATTTAGTAGAATAATGAAATCTCAATGTATGGTTATTTTTTCTAATGTGATATCCCCTCAGTGTTATATTAAGGGAATTTGTTTGTTTCAGATGAATTTGCCTGTGATTCTTTCATTTGTCAGTCATTTGTTTTTTATTTCACTACATTTTTATTTAGTTTATTTACATTTAGTGTTTTTAATTCGAGTGAAACAAATTGATAAGATGCATAGTTTTAAATTTAATATTTAATTGACTATTTAATTGTACGTTAATGAAAATTGGTTAAAAAAAAAAAGAAAAAGAATATCAGATGCATTTGTATTACATTGTGTACAAATAAGAAATACAATTCACACAACTAAGACAAGTTTACCCCAGGGGGCTTATTCACAAAGGTAGGAGGTAATCTCACCCTAAAATGGCAAGATGAAACAAACAAAAACAAATGGGCATATATTATCATGCTCTTTGGGGGCTGTGTGATACTATAAAAATGTTTAATTCAATTTCGATAGAGATCAACTTAGTTGTATATTTAAATTAGGTCACTTCAGGTCAATCAACCCTGTGGTCATACTTTTTAAAACACTGTATATGTTGGAATCTGTAAAGAGAAAGATTTCCTGAATATATGGCAACTCAAAAACTTAGCCAACTTGAGACTAATGAGTGACTCTGTGTATAGGAAGTGTAGCTCATAGTCTTTAGAGGTTTTGAACCACAATTTCATATTTTGACAAAAATAATCCTCCTTTATGAAAAGAACACGGCTCAGGGGTGAAAACATGCATGAAGAAGAGAATAGGGAATGAGAATGATCAAAAAAAATAAGAGAGAGAGAGAGAGAGTGAGAGTGAGAGGGTGACAATTAAGAGAATATTTGGGATTGTGGTATGGCCTAGATTACCTCATTCCAAACCAAAGCCACACGTTCAGACTTTGATGCCAAATCATCTCTCTCTCTCTCTCTCTCTCTCTCTCTCTCTCTCTCTCTCTCTCTCTCTCTCACACACACACACACACACACACACACACACACACACACACACACACTCACACATGTTGGGTTCTCATATTTTATGAGGACTCCCCATAGACTTCATGGTTTTTATACTGTAAAAACTTGTAATTCTATCCCCTAACCCTACCACTAAACCTAACCCTCACAGAAAACTTTCTGCATTTTTACATTTTCAAAAAACAGCATTTAGTATGATATGGGGACCGACAAAATGTCCCCACAACGTCAACAATTTATGGGGACATTTGGTCCCCACAAAGTGATAAATACACACTCACACACACACACACTTTCTCATAGTGTAAATTATTACCCTATGAGCCCAGACATTTGACATAATTAACGTTTCACACTCACACACACTTTTGTTGACACTGCTCACCCTGTGGTTGTCGTTTGTCCTCTACACTCAAGGAAAAAGTGATTCTATTTCAAGGTCACTCAATCACTGTGGCTAATATATCCTGTCAATGTTTCCTGCTTTTCCCAAATCTTTTTTTTTAACCCACTGTGGATTTTAACATTTCTAAAATCTAGCCTGAAATGTTGACTGTTGATTATTAAGTTTACTTTGTTAATGCATTTTATTTGTCTTATAATGCACAATTCAACAGTGCATGTTATTCTGAATACAAAAAAAATAAAATATTCTGAATTCATAATTTTTAAGCAAAAAATAATAACTATATCCACCTCTAAATCATCTTTCCATTTCTGCTGACATCACCTAGGCTACACATGCTATTGGATAATGTTAACCAATAGCCAGTTAGCTATTTAGGCACCATTTGATAATAGAACGCCAACTTTACACAACACGATAAAGTGACATTAAATAAAATAAAATCCTGTCCCTCATTGAAATAGTTCTTCAGAAAGCTTCTCTGGAATTGATTAATGCAGACCTGAAATCACAAATAGCATAGTTTTATGTAATATACCACATTTTCATAATTTGTTCCAGGGACTGGTCAGTAAATATATCAAACATCCAAGGATCACTGCACATAAAACATGCAGTCTTTCCATTCTGCCTGTGTTTGAGCTTTTGAAATAATGTTTGCTCTGCTTTATTTATGACCGAGTTGCTTGCCTGACACAGTAACATTTACTGTAATAAGGTGAGATGCATGGCTAGCTTCAAATGCCAGCCACCTGCATCCTCTTGTCCAGCTGAAAAGACTGTGTTCAATATAAAACTCCCACATAGAGCGAAGGTGTAGAGAGGCTGGTTACAGTGAGCCCAGCAGTCTCTGCTTATGGCATTTATTAAAGAAATTACCAGAGAATTAGACAGGCCCAGTTAGCATATGGTGTGGATGGTGAACATCATCTTTAAAGACAAAGCACCATGATTACCTTAGCATCAAACTGATGGGTTTCAACATGCACATGTGTGCTCAGTGTGCAGAGCTCTGAGGAACTGTACACTATGAAATCCTGTACACAACAGCACATACACAATGACACCTGCATTGTCCAAGCTGGTTCCCCATTGGAATTCTAAACTTAGTTTTTCATTTGTGTTCATTGGCTTTTATTTGTTTTGCTAGAACATCTGTCAAACTTCTAGACCAACCATCTATCTTAATAAAAAGAAAGGGGAGGGAAAGCAGCACTGCCTAGGATGTAGAGACAAATAAACAGTAAGGAAAGAAACCTGACATAACGCTCTTAAAGACAGATCGAAGGAAAGCAGGGAATGAAAGAGCCAAAGCAGATTTGTTGTTGTAAGGGATAGAGGGACTGAGGGTTTTTTGGGCGATGTGAGGCGAGCCAGTTGGAAATTGTGCATGGCCGGTATTGGAGACACTACAGTGGAGAGCAGTAGTGTGAGAGATGAGTAGAATCAGAGGTTTATTTATAAAGCTCAGCATTTTATAGCAGAGAAAATATGTCTGTGTGCTGGATTAGAAACAGGACTGGGCTGGAGCATTTTAGAAAGCTGGTTAAGGGGTATGAGGACATACTACAGATTTAGCCTACAGTTATACCAATAAAATATATTGCCATACTTCTGGAATTCAACATTATACTTACTCTCTTGTGAATATTATAAGCTGTTATTTGTAAAAAGGCTAGTTTGTAACTCACATGTCTGTTTAAATTTACTTGAGATTGTTTCACAGATCTCAATGATGTGTAATATATGTGGTGATGTGTAATATATGTGGTGAAATGTAGTTATTTGCCTCTATCTTTAAGGCTGTTTGATGCCCATGCCCCTTTGGCATTTACCTATTATTGAGCCGCATTTAGTGGTGGTATAAAAAAGGCATCACCAGATCAGCTAGGCGGTGCATCACTTGTTCAGCTGATCACTGTTTCCGTGTTTCTGCTGCTCTGTGTTAGAGCTGGTGTTTGCTCGGGTGTGTTTGCTGTGCCGCATAGTGCGGCTGATTGCTGTTTCGGCTGCTCTGCGTCAGAGCTGGGAAAACTTGTGTCTGCTTGGGTGTGCTTGCTGTGCCGTATAGTGCGGCTGATTGCTGTTCATTGGAGTAGGATTGTTCCGCTGTTCATTGGAGTAGGATTGTTCCGCACTAACAAACTGCTTTTATGCTCTGTGTCCTTTGGTGACTGCTGCTCTCCTGCTCATGAACATTGAAGTATCTGCTGCTGCATCACTACGCATGTTAGTGAATAAATCAGCCATTAGCACATCTCTTCCTGCTCTGTCGCTGCATGGCTTGAAGCTTCAACGCTGCTGTTTTGTTCCAGTGTTTTTGCTTTGTTTAGCTGTTTTGTTTTGTTGTTTTGTTTTGTTTCTGTTTTGGTGTAGTGGTTGCTTAAATGTTTTTTGTTTTGCTTTTGCTGGCTTTTGAGCTTAATTGTGTTTTTATTTATTATTTTTGTTGGCTGCTACTACTTGCATTTGGTTAGACTGAGTTTCTGGTACACCAGTGGATTAAACTCCTTGCTGTGGTGCCGCTAAACATTGGAGTGGATATCCTCTGAGTATATTTCTTTTGGTATATCATTTGATTTGTTCCCTATCAAAAAGCTACACTTTGATGCTGTGCTGATTTAGCGCTTTGGGAACAACTTTAGGTGTGACCAGCTGTGAATATGTGTGTAACACGTCAATGAAATTGACTAGAATTTATAGACTCTGCTGATGACATCATTGGATGCACCTGTAGCAGGGTCACAGGTGCATCGTCAGATCTTTTGCCTTCAGATCACTCTGTGTGTGTTGTGCTTCTTGAGCCTGTCAGAAACTTTCTACTTTCCTCTGTTAGGAATTAGATTTTGTTAGGCATGCTATAAAAAAATAACTATCCAGTGTAAAATGTCTCCAAATGGATATAAAGCATTCTTAGATTTAACTGGGAATGGATGGAGGATTCGGTTTTGAAGGGTCAAGCGCCTCCTGCAGGAATAAAACTCAAAAGACACAGTCAGTGGCTGACAACTTGCAATTTCGATCTGCAGGTCTGCTACCCACACAAAACATTCATAGGAATTTAGAAAACATAAAATATATCAAGAGTCACATGTGAATTAAGTGGAGCTGTCCATAGCAATCATCAGTTGTTCCCTTTACAAAAAGCTTCACTAGGATGCTGCGCTGAGAACAGCGCTTTGGGAACAATCCTACATTGTGACCAGCTGTAAATATGTGTGTAACACGTCAATGAACATTGACCGGAATGTATAGCCTCAGCTGGTGAGATCATTGGATGCACATGTGGCCAGGCTATAAATAGATGTGTCACCAGCGTGTCATCAGATCTATTTTCTTCAGAGCCATTCTGTGTGTGTTTGTCTCACAAGCCTGTCACAAAGTTTCTTTCCTCTGCTAGGAGTTGGAACTTGGTTAGGCAGTGCGCAGTGAACATTTTCTCCTTTCTCTGCTTTCTAAAAAGAATATATATATATATATATATATATATACACTCACCTAAATGATTATTAGGAAAACCATACTAATACTGTGTTTGACCCCCTTTCGCCTTCAGAACTGCCTTAATTCTACGTGGCAATGATTCAACAAGGTGCTGAAAGCATTCTTTAGAAATGTTGGCCCATATTGATAGGATAGCATCTTGCAGTTGATGGAGATTTGTGGGATGCACATCCAGGGCACGAAGCTCCTGTTCCACCACATCCCAAAGATGCTCTATTGGGTTGAGATCTGGTGACTGTGGGGGCCATTTTAGTACAGTGAACTCATTGTCATGTTCAGGAAACCAATTTGAAATGATTCGAGCTTTGTGACATGGTGCATTATCCTGCTGGAAGTAGCCATCAGAGGATGGGTACATGGTGGCCATAAAGGGATGGACATGGTCAGAAACAATGCTCAGGTAGGCCGTGGCATTTAAACAATGCCCAATTGGCACTAAGGGCCCTAAAGTGTGCCAAGAAAACATCCCCCACACCATTACACCACCACCACCAGCCTGCACAGTGGTAACAAGGCATGATGGATCCATGTTCTCATTCTGTTTACACCAAATTCTGACTCTACCATCTGAATGTCTCAACAGAAATCGAGACTCATCAGACAAGGCAACATTTTTCCAGTCTTCAACTGTCCAATTTTGGTGAGCTCTTGCAAATTGTAGCCTCTTTTTCCTATTTGTAGTGGAGATGAGTGGTACCCGGTGGGGTCTTCTGTTGTTGTAGTCCATCCGCCTCAAGGTTGTGCGTGTTGTGGCTTCACAAATGCTTTGCTGCATACCTCGGTTGTAACGAGTGGTTATTTCAGGCAAAGTTGCTCTTCTATCAGCTTGAATCAGTTGGCCCATTCTCCTCTGACCTCTATCATCAACAAGGCATTTTCGCCCACAGGACTGCCGCATACTGGATGTTTTTCCCTTTTCACACCATTCTTTGTAAACCCTAGAAATGGTTGTGCGTGAAAATCCCAGTAACTGAGCAGATTGTGAAATACTCAGACTGGCCCGTCTGGCACCAACAACCATGCCAAGCTCAAAATTGCTTAAATCACCTTTCTTTCCCATTCTGACATTCAGTTTGGAGTTCAGGAGATTGTCTTGACCAGGACCACACCCCTAAATGCATTGAAGAAACTGCCATGTGATTGGTTGATTAGATAATTGCATTAATGAGAAATTGAACAGGTGTTCCTAATAATCCTTTAGGTGAGTGTATATATATATATATGAAAGTCGGCGCAAACGATGTGTGTTCCCTTGTTTACGCTCTATGGCCAAGAGGGACACGCATCAGTTTTGCTTTGTTTGTTTGGGGGAAGAGGATGCTGCTCTCGCGTTGGTGCAGGGCAGGTAAGAGCATTGGGATCTGCTTTTGGGAAAAATGCTTCACGCTCGCCTCGCTTACTTCCAGGAGTCAGCGTCCACTCTTTCATCGTGGGGCTCTCGCATATATCTGGCTGAGGAGAGAGAGAGACTCAGGGCGACTGCGTCATCGGTGATCCCGCTGGACCTTCTGCACATGAGTCTGTCTTTGTTGTGGCTCAAAGCCAGGGGATTTCTTCCAAGAGCCAAATCCCCTAGGCTAATAAGGGTTACGCGCCGTGGGCTTCGTTCCCTTTCTATGTGGTTCAGACCCCGGTTTCTTACCTTTGGTCCCACTCTAGGTGCGTCTCGTTGTCGCAGGCTGCTAACGATGGACGCCTCCCTGATGGGCTGGGTAGGGAATAGGAGGGTCGTCAGTTCGGTTGAGTTGATGGCTATATTTATGGCCCTGCAATACTTCCTCCAGAGGCTGCCATGTCTTGGTGCGGGTGGGCAATACAGCAGCAGTCTCTTACATAAACCATCAGGTAGATCCACGTTCATGTCAGCTGAATTTCTGGCACGTTGGATTCTCTTTGGGGCCCAGGATATCTCCTGTCTCTCAGGGCAGTTTATATCCCTGGATGCCTGTATATGGGAACAGATTTACTGTCCAGACAGAAAATACCGATGGGGTGGGTGAGATTTTTCCCTCTTCACCTCTATCAATAGCGCAATGTCTCCGCTACTTCTTCCCGAGTCACCCAGACCCCTTGGGTCTGGACGTACGGGCACATACATGATACATTGGAGTCTTGGCCAAGGTTCGCCAGCAAAGGTCTTGCCTCCTACTGATAGCGCCACGCTGGCAGAACAGGGTATGGTTCTCGGAGCTGAATTCTCCCCTCGACGGCTCGCCTCGGGCGATTCCAAACAGGAAGGACCTTCTTTCTCAGGCACAGGGACTGTATATTCATCCCCGGCCCGAATTGTGGAACCTTTTCTTGCTTGGCCCCTGTTGGGAACCAACTGTGGAACACAGGGCTTTCTCCTGGGGTTATCAAGAACATTTTAAGTGCTAAGGCTCCCTCCACTTGCAGGGCAAAAGAGGACCTCTTCGCCTCAATGAACAGCACAATGTCTCCTCTACTTCTCCCCGAGTCACACAGCCCCCGGGGCTGAACATGGTGGCGCATACATGGCCAAGAATGCGCCTGTATGTATTTGCCTCTACTAAAAGTTCATATTGCAGAACCAGCTAACTGCCAGATCGCTTCAGTTCTGGACTTTCTGTAGGAAGAACTGTCAGCAGACACATGCCCCGCCACTCTCAGGTTCTATGTGGCCGCCATTTCAGCTTGCCACTCCTTGATGGATGGGGTGCCCTTTGAGAGGCATCTCCTGCTAGGACCATGACCTCGTCATAGGACTTAGTAATAGTCCTTGAGGGTCTGGTTGACTATAATAGTCCAGCGTCTGACAGACTTCTGACTCTCAAGATGGTTTTTCTTATGGCGATTACCTCTCTAAAGAGAATTGGGGACCTACAGGCTCTGTCTGTTTTGCCAGCCTGTATAGGGTTTGCCCCAGGAATGACCAAAGCAATTTTGCACCCTCATCCTGACTACCTGCCTAAGGTGCCTTTCGCGACCATACATATAAGGTCACTCTCTAAGCCTTCTGCTCCCCGCCGTTTGCAACGCCGGGGCAGCAAAGACTTCACAGACTGTGTCCAGTCTGTGCTTTTTAGACTTATGTCCACCGCACTAGCCAGTTGCATAAGTCAGGGCAACTATTCGTTTGCCATGGGTGCCGCAACCGGGACGGCTACCTCCAAGCAGACTATGTCGCATGGGGTGAGGGACGCTACTGCCCTGGCCTACAAGGCACACGGTCAAGCTTTTCCAGTAAGTATCAGGGCTCACTCTATCAGAGGGCTTGCCTCCTCTAAACCCTTTGCTAGAGGTGTCCCCCTACAGCAAGTTTGTAATGCGGCAGGTTGGTCCTTTCCACACACATTCATTAGATTCTATAGTTTAGATGTTCATGCCACTTCGGGCTCCTATGCCCTCGAGTCGACAACAAAGATCGGACGCAACCCCCATCCTTCTTGGGAACCAGGAAGTATCTGCTGTAGTAACCCGACTCTCTCTCTGGAAGGAGAACATGTTCTAAGGCCCCTTTAACCAAGAGATTTTGCAGTTCTTGCCACGGTAAACATGCTTGCTCCGGTTTCACGGTAGTGGGATCCGCGCCGTTGAAACGGAGGATGGCAAACAAATTAAATTCTGTAGCCTTTTTCTACTGTTCTTAGGACCCACATAGAACCACCTGGCAGTAGTTTCCACTTTGCCAGGTTCTCTGAGATGGGTATCGATTCTGACACTTCCTGTTGAGGGGAGGTCAAGTGTCCCATGTCCTGGACTAATGCAGGAAGCAACGGAACACCCAACATGTCGCTGGAAACCGCTAACTCCCGAAACACCAGCGGCAGTGGGAATGGAGTGGTTTCGTGGGGGTATCGGGAGGGTACAGGTGGATGTTTCACATGACCCGTCCCAAGGGGGGCTACCACCACAAAGCTGGGTGCAAAACAGTCAGGGTTTTTTCTTTTTTCTTTTTAGAAATAACTGCCCTGACCGGCCCCCAGTCTTTATGAGGGGTAGCGCGATTCGCCATGCTTTGTTTTTGAGCCTCCTGTCTAGAAGGACCGGAGTGGGGCTGCGTGGCTGACGGCCCCTCCCCCTGAGTGTGGCGAGGAAGGAATTGCCCGAAGGCGTCCTCGTGACTTTTTGCCTCCTGGAACCTGGTGATAGCTATATTCATAGCGTCACCAAATAAGCCAGAAGGCGAAACCGGGGCATCGAGAAGGAAAGTATTTTCCTTGTCTCTGATGCCCGATAGGTTAAGCCATAAGAGTCTCTCCGTGTTGAATAAAGCAGACATAGACCGGCCAATGGCGCAGGCCATCCGCTTGATCATGTAGGGAGACAGATCCGTGGCTCGATGAAGCTCAGAGAAAGCCTCTTCGTCGACCGTGGTGCCCGCACTCAGGTTCTTCAACAGATTAGCCTAGTAGGCCTGTAACACTGCCATAGTGTGCAGGGCAGCACCAACCTGACCTGCAGCCTAATAAGCCTTCCCCACAAGCGTGGAGGTGGTCCTCCACAGCTTTGTGGGAAGAGTGGGTCTCTTTAGCGATGATGCCGAGCCAGGCGAGAGATAACCTGCAAGTGTCGCCTCTACCGGCAGAATCACCGAATACTTCAACAAATTAGCCTAATATGCCTGTAACACTGCCATAGTGTGCAGGGCAGCACCAGCCTGACCTGCTGCCTGATAAGCCTTCCCCACAAGCGTGGAGGTGGTCCTGCACAGCTTTGTGGGGAGAGTGGGACTCCTTAGTGATGATGCCGAGCCAGGTGAGAGATAACCCACGACATCACCGAATACCCCGGTGGCGCTGGCTCTTGGAAGTAAGTGAGACGAGTGTGAAGCATTTTGACTGTAAACAGATTGCAATGTCTGCACCCGCCCTGCCGCAAGAGCAGCATGCTCTTTCCCCAAACACACAAAGCAAAACTGTTTCATTTCAAATATTTCAGCCATAGAGCCTAAACACGAGAAAACACTTGTTTATCAGTCATTCTTTTCCTTGTTTTTTTTTCTTTTAAAAGGTTAAGGTTTCTGTGCACAGCCTAACAATTCTAACTCCTAACAGAGGAAAGTAGAATGTTTCTGACAGGCTCATGAAGCACACACACACAGAGTGAGCTGAAGACAAAAGATCTGACGATGCACCTATTTATAGCCCTGCTACAGGGGCATCCAATGATGTCACCAGCAGAGGCCATAAATTCCGGTCAATTTTCATTGACGTTTTGCACAAATATTCACAACTGGTCACACCTAACGTTGTTCCCAAAGCGCTAATTCAGCGCAGCATCATAAGTGTAGCTTTTTGAAAGGGAACACATACTACAAATGGGACAGGATGCTCCTCTAGTCATCCAACTAAAAAGTTTAATATTTTTAGAAGTGGTGAATTTTAAGTGTTGAATTAAAGATGCCACTTTTTGTCATGTTTAAGCATGATGACAGCGCAGCAGTTTATTTGAGTACTATCATTAAGTAAACTTTGAAAAGTTGCATTTTAAATCGTCCTCAATATTTAAAGCATTGCTTCTGTACAAATTCCCTGCATTCAAAAATAAATGTAAATTTGAATCATGATCAAACTTTAAATTGCCTGCTGTAAGCAATGTTCCTGTTAGTATGTTTAACAGGATAAAAAAACAATATTTAATTTAAAGTTTTGATGTGTGAATTCCATAAAATAAGGCATTTGGTTTTATTATTTGGGGTTCGAGGGCTTCCCACTTGTGGCTGTTTATGGTGCTGCAAACATTGTATTTTGTCCATCTTCTCTTGCCGTACTGCAGCAGATTCAAGTGTAAATGCTGTAGGTATGTACGGTTATTTGCACTCTAACTCAATAACAAAATAATTGTGATAACAATAGTTCATCTTTTCGACGCAGTTGCTTGCATAAATGGATTTGAACATATATATAATGCATTTAACACTTAAACATGGTTGTTAAGATGGTTATAAATGTATTGAATTTCCTTGTGCGTCTCACGAGTGGGAACGAGTTCATTTCTGTGGTCAGTGTTTTAACATTCTGACAGTTCTGAGTTGAGTGAATGTGTAATTTCAATTTTTCTAGTATTTTATGAATGTCTGCAGTAATCTGTTGTCAGCCAACCTGATTTGTACTTTTTCTGTCAAAAACGTATGTTGCTTTTGTGTTCATTTTGTTATAAATGTTAATGGTATTTGTCAATTTATGTTGTTTTCCTATTATTGTACGCATTAATAGTTGTTTATTTTATATGAGTAATAGGAGTTCTGCTGTGGAGCAGATTCAAGTGTAAATGCTGTAGTATTTTATGAATGTCTGCAGTAATCTGCAAAATTTCGGGCCGCCGAAGCATACTCAATGACATTCTTCTCGCATTCTGAAAATGCTTCTCATCTCACACACGCAGCTGTGTATCCAGTCCAGTCCAGTAGGCTTCCAGATTGTGCTCCACAGACAGGAGAACGCAGAGCCTGTGATCACTGGTGCTACTCAATCCGGTTTCTCTCTATCGCGGTACAAACCACAAACCATTTGAATTCTTTTTTTTTTTTTACCTTAAAGCGCAATGGAGGAAGTAAAACATATCAAACGGTGAGAGAACCTGACATTCTAACCAATTCTGACAAGGAAAACAGCTAAAATGTCAAGCACCAATAAATATGTGTCATCTTTTATGCAAATTTTTTAAACTACACATCATCATCACCCTTAATAAAATTCAGATCGAACCTGTTTAGATATTAGAAAACAAACCGGCTTTGCTTTCAGATATTCAAATATCGTATAAGAGATGACTTAAAAGAGCTAAATTGTTTTTTTTTATCAAGGATAGGAAGGATATTTTTTACTCATGAATGAGATGAATTATTTCCTTTGTTGCATTGCTTTTAGAAGATATCAAGTTTCTTGAGGAAAATTTTTGAATAATAAAACCAGACTGAAATGTGAAATTAAGCATTGTGGTAAGGTTGATTACCACTTTTTGAATACCTCTAATATTTTTTTTTTAAAACTGACTATGTTTGTCAAGTTACAAATAAAGAGAAAATTATTCATGAGTATTTGATTCAATTACTGGATTTAAAAAAATGCATTAGAATATATGTATTTAATTTGTGCACTAATTATATTTAATTGGCACACAGCGCTGAGAATACAAGATTAGCACAGTGTGGAGATGCTATTGTTGGGCCTCATGTATTCAGATACAAGACAAGGCATTCCCCTCACAAACATTTGGCTAGTAGATAACTTTGTGATAAAGCTCAGCTTTGTCCCAAAGTTATCGTACAAGCGGAGACACACGGTAAACAGGCAGTCTCCATTAACCGGCTTCTATCCGCCCACATTTGCCTGCATACTCTCTGGCCGGAAATCTTACGTAACTTACTCTCCACGAGAGTCTTGTCCGCCATTTTGTGAGTGTTACTCCACACACACACACACACACACACAGACACACACACACATTCCTCATGTGTTACATGCTTATTTTTGGTTACTATATCTAATCATGTCACTGTTTAGTTTGTAGTTGTAAGTCAGAAGTTTATTGACTGCATTGTACTGATTATTAATTGATATTACTAAATCAATAATCTTTTTATATTTCAAAGAGAAGTGTTTTGGTTTGGTTTGCATACACATGTGTCAAAGGCTGGCTGAGGATGTCAGTGCTCGGATTCAAGCCTTCATGATTCCCTTTTTAAAATTGATATTCTCTCGACGTCGATTTTCCTAAGAGAACAATCTAATATTGAGACTGTTAAACTGTCTGGTTATTAGTCCCTGATTCCATGGTGGTGCCTTATTAATATTCTATTGATTGACAATTATCTTTGATTATTGTTGAATTTGAAGGATCGATAAGCTAGTGTTAATTCTAATCAATGTTACATTAATTTTAATAATGAATGATCATCTTTGATAATAATTAATAATCTCTTGAATTAGATAATTAATGGTTGTCTTTGATCATTGTTGATTTAAAGGATTATAAAGATAACATTGATTCTAATCAGTGTTCTATTGATTTTAATAATTGATAATTATCTATGATAATTATTATTTATTGCTAATAACCAAACCCGCTCCTTAACGTAAAGCTCTACACTATTTACACTGTAAACTCAATACATCAATAACTGATCTCAGGTTAGATCGAGACTATATCATATGAATCTGGCAATGACTCCTAATCACACACACACAAGCATAAACTCTGCAAGAGAGATTAGGCAGTCAACAGTGCTAAAAATGTCTCGGTTACATGGAAAGTAACCCTGGTTCCCTGAGTGGGAACGAGATGCTGCGTAATCACTATGGGAAATGTATGAATGTCATGTGGTCTGAAGCCCTTATATAATAACAGCAATTTATTGGCTGATGGCTCTTATGTGACGTCCCTAGGGAGCTACGTCATGGGCTCCATAAAGACGTTCGCTTTCACGCCATGAGAGTGAGTACAGAGTGGTCTCGTTCCCACTCAGGAAACCAGGGTTATGTTCCACGTATCTAAAGATTTTCTCTTTCATAGGAACTTGAGCTGCTTAATCACTATGGGAACAATATACATTCATACCATGCGAACAGTAACTGCCAACTATCTAAGCCTGTTTGACAAGCATATAGTGGTACACAAGCGAGCTAAAGCATCCAAATAAAAAGAAGGAATTCTGAGGTTACTCCTTTTCCAACAGAGAAAACCTGGTAAGCAGGGGCCATACTGTCGTCCCGAGTATACAATCTAACAAATGTCTGTGGAGAGGACCACCCTGCTGCCATCAAAATGTGCTCCAAGGACGCACCTCTAACGAAAGCCCATGTGGATGCAATGATCCTCGTAGAATGGGTTTGAATACCCGAAGGTGAAGCTACATCACGTGCTTCAGAAGCACTTGAAATTGCTTCAATAAGCCAATGAGACAATCTTTGCTTGGACACTGAAACATCCCTGTTGCATTTACGAAAGCACAAAAACAACTGTTCTGACTTATGCCACTGGCTAGTATGGTCAGCATAAACTTGCAGCGCCCAAACTGGCTAAAGCATATGCTTTCATGCTCCTCCGACTCAAATGGAGGAGAGAAAGCATGAAAATGAATAGTCTGCAAGCGAAATTATGCAGAAATAACCTTAGACAAATAGCCCAAACAAGGTCTAAACCCCTTGAACACCATGGCGCAAAATCCATACATAAGGGATTGATTGACAGGGCATGCATATCCATACCCTCGTATACAGCACCCCAACCCGTGGAGGATGGGTCTGTCATTATCACCTTGCGGCGACACACCTGTCCCAACGGAACATAAGAAGGCGGGTCAGTTTCCATGGTTTGGTAGCACCCATGTGTCACTTTGAAGAGATGGAATGCATGTGTCAGTTTTTGAAGTCCCTTTGTGGAGTTCATCCAGCAATGAAAATGTCTCACATACAACATGCCAGATCTTGGTCATGGAGGCAGAAGCAAAACTCAAGCTGAAAATATTCAATGCTTGTTTGCCAGCATAATTTAGTGGGAAACTGAGCTAAACTGTTGTACTGAAAAAAGGATTAACACTAAACCGGTCCCGGCATATAATGGGGGAACAACGTGTAGTACCCGGATAGTGCAAAACACCCTCATGAACAAAAGCTTTGCCCTGACCTACTCATTTTTCCCCAACATGAGCCTCGGGGAATGGGGGAAGAGGCAAAGCCCAAACGTAGCCATTATTAACTCAAAGGTATTCCTTAACGCGATGCGCTTAGTTGGACTGCAAAACCATTGCGTGTAGATCCAACAATCAAACAGAGATAGCACTGTCTTGTCTCGCCAGAAATCTTTCGTGGTCCAGGAATGGGCAAAAGAAAAAAAAGAGTTCAAATACCTTGCATCTCCTGATAGAATCCCGAAAGAATATTGGCACAGACAAAGCACTCCACACATTGGTTTACCATCACTCCTTTGGGGAATATTCTCTTTTCCAGCCCCCTCGTTCTGCAGCTGGGCTCACCGGTCCATGCATGTTCCCCTCCACCACGAGCAGTTCACTTCGAACATGGAGGGGAGAGAGAGAAAGGCAGAGGCCTCTCCTCCATTGCCTTATTCATGTACATTCTCCCAGAAACACGAGGAAGACTCCGATTTCAGTTCGCACTCCGATTCTCTCAGACACAAAGCTGAATTCCCAAATGGCACATACAGCTCCAAATCTGGAGGCTGTGGAACTGAAAAAGTAGGGATAACGCCTTGTGGTGTGAAATTGCGAGCCTTGAAAAATGCTGTTGTCCCCGTCGGACCCTTGTAATTTTTGGAAAAGCCCAATTAAACTTGCTCAGATATAAACAACGTCCTTACGTGTTCGCAACTCTTGACGACTTGAGTCGCTATAAACAAACACAGGCTTAGACAAAATCATGCACTGTAGAACTGAAAATCTGACTCATTTATGCAAAAGTGAGTGCCTTTATGGAGCCTATGACGTATCTCCCTAGGGTCGTCACTTTAGCAACATCATCAATAAATTGGCGTGATTGTATATGGTCTTCAGACTACGTGACACTCGGATGTGTCCCATAGGACACTGGTGCAAAATGGTATTTGTGACTTCTTTATTTGGTCATGTAACTGCAAATATTATGCCTAGTCCATTATAGAAAATAATTAGATAATTATATTTAATTCTGTAAATAGCCAGCCATTCAAGGTCACATGATTTCTGCCTTAGCACAGCGAGTACAGGAAAGAATCAATTAATTAAATAAATCACAAAATTAAAGAAGCTTTTCACAAATGAAATAAACAAGCAATAGTCAAAAGCTTCACTTTATCATGAAGGAATATAATTTTATCTTTCATATAAGTGCTATCTATTCTTGATGTTCAGCAAAAAATGTTGAATTAGGTTTCTGGTAATAGATGTAAATTTGAAGCAAAGGAAAAATCAATAAAACCTTCCATTAACCAAACTTTCTGCTTAATCAAGACCTCTTTGATCATCTGAGCATGCCCTCTTGTGTCATCTGATAAATTTTCGCTTTGAGAACACATCCCCTATCTTCAATCAGATCATTGTCAATTTGCATGATCGCTAATTGGCCAAGGCTCAGATTTCCCCACTACCAGAATCAGGGCTGCATCCTGTTATCAGACTTACTCAGGACTAGTGTTGTCAAATGTACTGGTACTTCGGTACCAAGTTGGTGCTAAAATGAATAAAAGATGTAAAGATACCAGTGTTTCTGCAGTACTGGAAGTATCGAGCACAACACAATCCAGTACGAGCATGCAGTATGATTGACACACGACTGCTTTAAAATTATCAGTGGCTTATTTTGAATGTGTGCTCTGTTACTCCTTTTACACTGAAATGGAAATTAATCCAAGTGACATGTCCTAGTGTGATTTATTAAACAGCTAAAAGCTGCAATCTTAGCGTGGATGAGCTGAAAACTTAAAATCAATGTACAAATCCGACCGTGCATACTCTGGAAACTCCACAGACATTGTGAATCATTCATGTAGTTTGAGATTACAAAGCAGAATATGAACAACACTGCACATGTAAACTATATATTTATATAATTAAATCACAATATTTGCACTTTAATCTCAACTCAACTTTTTATATATTTATATACCATTTAAAACAACAGAGTTGCACCAGACATACGGGTATAAAGATAAGCGGGGTAGCGAATGGCAGTAATTTTTGTGCAGTTCATGCCCCTGGGCGCTTCGACAGTGCTTTCTCTCTGTTTAAAAGAGTGTCTCCTAAAAGAGTTTTATTTCTCTAAAAGAGTCTGAGTTTTCCACTCACAAAAAGAGCAATACACAGCGGCATTGAACGTCCTGTTCAGGACGCGTATTTTTCAAGATGCCTTTCCTTCCGCCCCTGTGTTGTTCCTGGATGCGGTCGATTTCTCTCCAAGTACGATGGCCACAGACACTACCTTGTGTGCCTGGGTAGCGATCACACTGAGGCGGCGTATGTGGATGGTTATCCATCCGGTGTGCGCCGTTCTCATGGCATCCCAGCTCTAGAACTCTACAGTCCCGGTTCCCCGGACACAGCTCCCTCGCCTCCGGCCCCTCGACTGCTCAGCCCCGGCAGGCCAGCGCTTACGAGTTCCAAAGACATTTCCTTAGGACCTCTTCCTCAGTCTCTAACCCGCTCCCTGCCGGGTGCGCGGAGCAAGGTAAGTGCTTTGAGTCTTTTCTCAGCACCCAAGCCTCGGGACGCTCTTTTGCCTCCCGACGCATTACCTGCTCCGTTTACGATCGTCCCATTAGTGCCCCTCGCGAGGAGTTTGGATGCGTGGCTGTCACTTCCCAATCCGCTATGCGATTCAGTTCGCCAGCCTCGTTTCAGCGGTATTCCCTCCACTCTTGTGGGCGGCCAACAAGCCAGCACCTTACGAGCAGATATCTCCACCCTGCTTCTAAAAGATTCGATAGAGCTCGTCCCTCCAGCCGAGATGAAGAAGGGTTTCTACAGCCGTTACTTCATCGTACCCAAGAAAAGCGGCGGGTCGCGACCAATCTTGGACCTGTGAGTTCTCAACTGGGCTTTGTACAGACTCCGTTCAAAATGCACATGCAGAAACAGATTCTCACCTGTGTTCGACAGCTAGATTGGTTCGCGACAGCAGACCTGAAGGACGCATACTTCCACGTCTCCATTCTGCCACGACATGACCTTTCTTACGGTTCACGTTCGAAGGCCCGGCGTATCAGTACAAGCACCTCCCCTTCGGCCTGTCCCTATCCCCATGCATCTTCACGAAGGTTGCAGAGGCCGCTCTTGTCTCTCACATCCCTGGCAACCGCAACATGACGGCAGACGTGCTGTCGCAACAGGTTTAACCCAGCGGAGAGTGGAGGCTCCACCCCCAGGTGGTCCAGCTCATATGGGACCGAATTGGCAAGGCACAGATAGATCTCTTTTCCTCCCAAGACAACTCCCACTGCCCACTCCCTGTACTCCCGGTACTCCCTGACAGTTGCTGTGTCCGGTGCGTGCTTTGCTTACCTATTTGGACCGCACGCAGAGCTTTAGATGATCTGAGCAGCTCTTTGTCTGCTTTGGCGGACGCCGGAAAGGGAACGCCGTCTCCAAACAGAGGTTAGCCCACTGGGTCGTTGATGCTATTGCCTTAGCCTATCACACCCAGGCCATGCCCACCCCCTTGTGGGTTCGAGCACACTCTACTAGAAGTGTGGTATCCTTGTGGGCACTGAGCCATGGCACCTCCCTAGCAGACATCTGCAGAGCAGGTCTTTTGGAAACAGCCAATACCTTTGCCAGGTTTTACAATCTGAGGGTTGAGTCGGTCTCATCCCGTGTTTTGTGAGGTTCGAGCTGGTAGAACTCGTAACGTGGCACAACCGATCGGGTGTTCCACCTGCACCTTGCGCCCTTCACCAAGTTGATCCAGTGGGCCTTCTGTCCCAGGTCAGCCACTGAATGTCGCTGCCTGGATGTTTCTCTTCCTTAGTACTCTGGCCCACGAATTCGACGGAGTGGCCAGACCCACTATGAGTCTCAATGCTCTGTACTGGACTAGGGCTCCACGGGCATAGTTCTCTCTTCAGGCTAACTCCTTGTGACGTATTTTCAGCGGTATGGTTCCCCTTGTCAGCAGTCCCGGGTTTCCCCCGGGCAGTCCTGCTGCCCTGGCCTCAGTGCTTGTAGAATCACCCCTCATTAGGCTGGACCTACCACCGCGCAATATCCCACGTCCGGCTTCACAACCCTTGTAGTGTATTTTCCATGCAGTACCTCCCCCTGAAAATGGGCAGGGCGTGGCATCTGCAGGGTCTTTCCCTCCTGAAAGAATAGGAAATTTGCGGACCGGACAGCTACCTTGCCTCCGGCTTCGCCTGCAGCCCCGGCACGCCAGCGCTGACGAGTCTGAAGACGCCCTCTTAGGCCTCTTCCTCAGTCTCTAAATCCGCCCCCTGCTGGGTAAGGGCTTCGGGTCTTCTCTCAGCTCCCTGGCCTCGGGACGTCCTCCTGCTCCCGACATGCTATCCCCTGCTCCCATGGAAGCAGGGGATAGCGATGTAGGGACATGCTAGGCATGTAACACCTTTTTTCCCCCCTCAGGGGTGCGGGAAACCTAAGGTTTTGTATGCAAAAAGAAAATAAAGAGTTGGGGGTGTTGGGGAGGGCTACGTGCAGTCGGCACAGGCACCTCTAGCACACAATAGCCTGCTATGCACCTGTTTCGACAGTCACGTAACATGGTCACCTAGCACTGTGAAATTTCACTGGTATCAGTATCATTTATTTTGGTACCGTGACAAAACTACTCAGGACTGTGATAGGGCACTTCACAGAGCTCTCTGTGTGTAATGAAAGTTATAAATAATACAATTAGAACCAGTTTTGGTGGAGATTAGGGATACTGGAGCTAATTGTCAAAAGAGGAAGTTAACACATGGGCTATGTTTCTGTAACTATAAGGTTTTGTGACAAAAGTCCAATAACACAAGTTTGGGTTGACTCTAGCAGTGGTTTTGTAAGTTGGTTTCAAGCAACTAGTTCAAAATCCATTTTGAATTAGAATAATTTGTGTGAATTATATTTAAACTAAATTTAAATAACATCTCTTTTTTTCTATAGGTGATGGAAACCAGTGAACACAATAAAACCACACATTTATTAGGTCAAGGTTCAACTATTTAATTGAGGTACTATACATTGTTGCAAGTTGTTACATGTGTTTTAAATGTTACAAATTCATAGACTTGATAAATCACAATATTTACTGACCAAATCAAAGGTTGAATCTTTTTGTATGTTATCTTTAACATTTTCATGAGTTGTTTTGTGTTTTATAATTGCTATCCAGTTTAAGTTTAGCTTAAAAACCTATAATAGCCTATTTAATGGCATGTTCCATTGTGACAACTGACCCCATATACAGTAGTTTGACAAACTGCCCTGCTACTGGGTCAGTGTGTGATTAACAAACTGTATCTTTTTTCCTAGGCAATAACGGTGGAAATATTAAACAGCTTTTCTGTTGCCAAGACTTAAGGAATGTGTGTATATAAACTGATCTAGTAAGAATAGCTTATTAAGACAACTCTTCATACCAGCAATGGGAATAAAATTCCATACACACATATGATGCACATGACACACATTTGTAGATACATACTTCATAGACATACAAATGCTCCCCCTGAACACAAATAAATGCAACATACTCATTGTGTGAGACTCTCCATAGATGTCCATGCATTTTATGGATTTTATACAGATCTAACGATAATTTATATCCCCTAAACCTAACCCTCACAGAAAAGTTTTGCATTTTTAAATTTTCAAAAACACATCACTTGGTATGTTTAATAAGCCATTTCCCTCATGGGGACCGCTGGCTGGACCCCACAAGGTAGGTGATCTCTCTTTACTATCCTTGTGGGGACATTTGTTGTACAATGTACACAATGTATAAACATGTACATACGCGCGCGCACACACACACGCACGCACGCACGCACGCACGCACACACACACAGCTTACATTAAACAATGCACAAATCAGATTGTTCTCCTCAACCTTGAACCCAGTGCCATGGCTTGCGCTTATACTGTAATAACATTTTGGGTAAAGAAGCCATTCAGATGCAAATGTGTGAATATCAATAACATCTGGCTGGCTTCCCGAGCAGGGAGAAAACCATGTCTGCAGGCCATGCCAATCACAGTGAGCCACACATGAATAAAGATGTCTCCCTTTCAAACATTGTCTCTTGCTCTCCACTACTAATTGAGATGGAGAGAATGGAGACAAATCTGTGTTTGAGGGTGGAAGAGAATTTTTATTTAAAAATGAATTTCTTTATATATTATTAATTTGTGTACCAGACATATCCCTGCAAAACAACTTAAACCAGTATAAACAGTTTTCTGGTCTTAGCTGGTGTTCCAGCCTGGTTTTAGAGGGGTCTTTGGCACTTATAATCTGATCAGGCTAGAAGACCAGCTGGCCAACATGCTAAACCATCTGAAGACCAGCTAGACCGTCTTAAACTAGTTTAGACCAGCAAACAACCAAGGCTTTAAGAGGGTTTTTTATTGTTATTTAATTTTAGCAGGGATACACATGCATTTTCTTAAAAAAAAAAAGAAGAAAAAGTCCTGCGGTGGAACCACGATACATTGACGGTATCAGATGGTAATGCTATGCTACCTTGGTGTAGAACTGAATGATACCATATTCATACTGTATACCATGGTGTACATAGTACTCCAAGGTATTTCAAAATGACAATGGCAATACTACGGTAGTTTACTGTTAGTGGCATCTGTGTTTAACAATGTGTGTGTGTGTGTGTGTGTGTGTGTGTGTGTGTGTGTGTGTGTGTGTGTGTGTGTGTGTGTGTGTGTGTGTGCACACATGTGTGTATGAAATGTCAGGGGTTAAGAGAGCTTTCAACATCCACTTGTTCTCAATGCGTCTATGAGTGTGTGTAAACATTTCTGAACGATAAGCAGGATTAGTCGAGACCATTGTCATTGAGATAAAAATGACTCTTACTGTCTAAAGAGTCAATGTTAATGGGGGTCAATTGGCTCAAAGTAAGAACGAAATAAGTAATTATTCAATTACTTATCATAATAAAGAAAGATTCTCATTTGATTATGCTAATATGCCTGACACATTTTCAGTCCTTTGAAACATGTCTCAATAACTTCAGATCAGCAGGGTCCCTCATTTTGTCCTGGCAGCTATTTAATGTCTTTATATGTTGATTAATTTAGAAAGCATGCATATTCTGATTGATTTAGGCAAAAACTAAAGGCAACATTTCTTTGAATTGCATAAAGTGATCTGGTTGTTATGATGCTTTAGGCCACGTCCACACTTAAACGTTTTGTTTGAAGTATCTTTTTCAAAATGCTCTACCAAGTGGATACATCTGAAAATTGTGTATTTTCTTTGTAGTGTAGACTGGGTAAACAGCAACATTGGAAAATGATTATGTATTTTTCACTTTAGACGGACAACCTGTTTTTTTAGCTCTTTTATCAGCACTGATTGCACATTTAAAGATATTGAGGGAGGACTGCTCATCACAAGAGCAGCATAATAAACGGACAAATATGTTTCTCCGCAAAGCATCTATTTAATAACTTTATAACTGTTTGATTGTGAGCTAACATGTAGTGTTAGATTAACACCGGTAAAACTATGTGCATCTTAACTGCGTGCATATTAATTAACCTCAAGCGACCGTTTTGGTCAAAGATAAAACATAATTTAATGTTTGTAATTTATGTGTACCTACAATTTATCAAAGAATAATTATATATCAGCATTATTGTGAGGTGAAAATGAGGATCCATTCGGCCTGTGTCACCATCTTTAAATGGATAGTTCATCCCAAAAATTGTATTATCTTATTATTTACTCACTATCATGATATCCCAGGTGATATGACTTTCTTTCTTCACCAGAACACATTTGAAGAAAAATGTAAAAATATCATAGCTCAGTAGGTCCTTAAAGTGCAAGTGAATGGAGATTTTTCTTTTGAAGCTCCAAAAATCACAGCCAGTCAACATAAACATCATCGATACGACTCGTATGTATGTCTTCTACATGACATGATCACTTTTGGTGTGAAAAAAAGGATCAATATTTAAGTAATATTTCATTGTAATTCAGTGCTTCACAAAGTCCAAGCGGTCTCTCGTGTGACATATTCATGTTGCCATGGATACAGATGTAATCTCACATTCTCCACTCGGTTGATGCATCCAGGATGAGTACACAAATGCACAATTGTGAGTAAAGAAACAGATAAAAACAGATCTAAACCAAAGCCAACCAAGCTATTGTACAGTGTTCCTCCTCCTCACTTGTAAACAGTGTTGCTCTTCCGGCTGAGATGCACTTGACTGAGTTCTCTCGTGTTTCAAATGCCAATGCGATTACGTCACACACGTGGACCACTCATGACCGAGAGCATGATTTAGAGTTAAAAAAAGTACTTAAATATTTATCTTTTTTGCACCAAAAGCGATCGACAGAAGACATTAATTTAACAACTGGTGTCGTATGGATGAGGTTAATGAGCTAAGACATTTTTCTGTTTTTCTTCAAATGTGTTCTGGTGAAAAAAGTAAGTCATACACACCTGGGATATCATGACGAGGAGTAAATAATGAGAAATAAATCATTTTTGGTATTAGTGAACTATCCCTTTAAGTTCCTTCAGAAAACAGCATGCAGCACACACTATTTAGAATATTTCAACATAAAAAATCTAATTTGGATTATTTAGGAAAATGTATAAAAACAGTATAATAAAAAAACGGTACATGGACAATGTCACATAGCATTATCACAAACATAAAAAAAAATACAAAACTTGTTTTATGTTTCTAGTATTCTGGTTTTGATGAAAAACAGGGGAGCCCCCAAGCTACATTATTTTGGCCTTATGGTTGGACACTTAACTCTTATGGGGGGTACCCTCAATTTGAGCTCATTGATCTTGATCACAGCTTTTAACTATTGTGACTATTCTCAACCAATGGCTGGTGATACTAAACACTGACCATAAGCAATAAGCAGGAACATACAGTAGTATAATACTTATTAGCTAATGGTATTTACAGTAGAACAACACAAGCAATTTCAGCCGACATCTTGAAAACAGGCATTTCTTAATTTTTGTTAATATCATCTCTCTTTCATGCCTGAACCTGCTACCATCCTTATCTAACATATCGCTTATGTGTGGTCGACAGGACGGTGGCATATGCCATCCATCTCAAACTCTGAGGAAGTGTGCTTTGAAGTGCCTGCTGAACAGACAGTGGCCGCAACCAGGTAGACACTTCCGACACCAAATATCTGGAACCTTTTCATCAAAATCTCTGGCTGAGTGTCCTGCTAGCAGACAGTCCGTATTACAGACGAGGGCAGCGAAGCAACTCGAATATCAGATATACACACATATCACAAACACACTCATTCACTCTGGTCATTGTTTGTCACAACAAAAATTATTTCCAAAATAAATGGAAAATGATGAAAGACAAGTCAACCATATGGGAGCTAACCTTGATGCTTCTTTCTCCTTCTCTCTCACCCACCCTCTGCCGGCTCCACATTCTCTCTTCTCTGGATGGTGTTTGCTCAGCATTAATTACATGCACCAAGGCCTAGTGTGTTTGGAGTGAACGGTCTCCAAAATTCTGTAGACTCTGTTGGTAGCAAAAAACAGGTCTGGTGGGTTCCAACGATAACAGGGCGAGTGACTGGGTGGAGAGAACTGGGTGGGAGGACAACTGGAAAGTATATATAAAAAGTGTATTTAAAACATAGGAGGGAAAAGAGGAAACAGGATGTTCTTGAGTCACTCCATCCATGTAAAGATTTATTTTCATAGACGTGCATAGATATCAAAATATTTCCTTTGGTGTCATTGCCACTATGTACCATTTAATGTTGTCTGTCTGTCTGTCTGTCTGTCTGTCAGTCTATCTATCTATCTTAAAATAAATAGTATTTATCATCAGAAAAAAATGTTAAAGAAATAGTCAGCATAAAAAAAAATATTCTGTCATCATTTACTTACCCTCAAGTTGTTCAAAACTTAAATTACTTTTTTCTTTTTCTGCAGAACACAAAGATAAGTAATTTGATGAATGTCCTGTTGGCTGAAGTCAATACAATGGCAGTACACATATACACTTTCAAACTTAATAAAGCACCCAAAAGTGTCATTAAAGTAGTCAATGTGGCTCAAAAGTGTCATTAAAGTAGTGATTTCATCACTTTATATCATGAACAAAAGTGATGGTAATCACAAGAAATGAAATGATTCTGATTCCGATTCCTCTTAATGATTTTGGTTTCCTTAAGAGTTCCAGTAACAATTTCAGTACAATATTTTAAGTACATTTGAGGAAGAATTATTTGGAAAAAATAAATACAATTCTTATTGCATTTACTGCCCTCAGCAGCTTGTTGCCAAATTATGAGATTTCTACAGAGCAGAGATAACAAATAATAATCATTACAATAATAATAATAAACATGTAATACAATTGTTCTGAAAGGTTTGTTTGATTTTTAGAGGCATAAATGCAATCCAATAATTGATCCGAAAATAAACATCGTCCCCACCAATACTTTAACTTTTCACAACGCTGGCTAGGATGGGTCAGTCACAGTCATATGAGGATTTTTATAATAGTTTTATAAATACCGCTGAGGCAGATTTCCATTCACAGGTATGAATCCTTGCAATTATCTAACCCCTTCTCATAGTGAAAATGTGACTGCAACATTTGTTAAACGTGTCTCCAGGTACAACAGCGAATCAACTGGCTGGTGTTTTTACGGACATTTTCAATCTGTCCCTCTCCCTGTCTGTAGTCCCCACATGCTTCAAAACATCAACCCTTGTGCCTGTACCGAAGCAAGCTATAATCACTTACTTAAATGACTGGCGTCCTGTTGCTCTGACCCCCATCATCAGCAAATGCTTCGAGAGGTTAATCAGAGATTACATCTGCTCTGTTCTGCCCACCTCTTTGGACCCATTGCAGTTTGCCTACCGCACCAACCACTCCACTGATGATGCCATTGCATCTACACTACACACTGCTCTCTCCCATCTGGAAAAAAGGAACACATATGTGAGAATGCTGGTTGTAGACTACAGCTCAGCATTCAACACCATAGTGCCCTCCAAGCTTGATGAGAAACTCCGGGCTCTGGGTTTAAACAGCTCGCTGTGCAGCTGGATCCTGGATTTCCTGTCAGGCAGACGTCAGGTGGTTAGAATGGGCAGCAACACCTCCTCATCACTGACCCTCAACACTGGAGCCCCGCAGGGCCATGTTCTCAGCCCACTCCTGTATTCCCTGTACACACATGACTGTGTGGCAACACATAGCTCCAATGTCATCATTAAGTTTGCTGACGATACGACGGTGGTAGGTCTGATCACTGACAATGATGAAAGAGCCTACAGAGAGGAGGTGCACACTCTGACACGCTGGTGTCAGGAGCACCACATCTCCCTCAACGTCAGTAAGACCAAGGAGCTTGTAGTGGACTTCAGGAAGAAAGACGGAGAACACAGCCCCATCACCATTAACGGAGCACCGGTAGAGAGAGTCAGCAGTTTCAAGTTCCTCGGTGTCCACATTACTGAGGAACTCACATGGTCCGTCCACACTGAGGCCATTGTGAAGAAGGCTCACCAGCGCCTCTTCTTCCTGAGACAGCTGAGGAAGTTTGGAATAAACCAACACATCCTCACACGGTTCTACACTAGTACTGTAGAGAGCATCCTGACTGGCTGCAATAGCACCGCCCACAACTGCAAAGCCCTGCAAAGGGTGGTGCGGACTGCCAGAAACATCATCGGAGGTGAGCTTCCCACCATCCAGGACATATATACAAGGCGGTGTGTGAAAAAAGCTCGGAGGATCATCAGAGACTCCAGCCACCCGAGTCATGGTCTGTTCTCACTGCTACCATCAGGCAGGCTGTATCGCAGCATCAGGACCCGCACCAGCCGAATACATGACAGCTTCTTCCCCCAAGCAATCAGACTGTTGAACACTTGATATATCAGGATCAATAATTAGCACTGCACTTTATTCATCTATAATCTCACACTGGACTGTCAACATATTCTCCTCAATACAACTACTATGTATATTTAATATACTCTTACTTATTGTTCATTGTGTATTCTATATTGTCTGTATTGTCTACTGTACATTGTATATAATTATTGTATTGTGTAAGTATGTGTACATTTGATATGTAAATTGTGTTGTGTAAGTATGTTGTTTACTGTAATTGGTATATGTCTCGTCACTGTCATGACTGCTATGTTGCTCGGAACTGCACACAAGAATATCACCTACTGTTGCACTTGTGTACATGGTAGTGTGACAATAAAGTGATTTGATTTGATTTGAACTCCTTGCAGTTTCCAGGAGAAATTAACACGAGGTGTTACAACAATGAGTGTTTTATTCACTTTCACTAAAATCATGACTTAAATGGTAAGATGGCTGAAGTGTGTGTGGCTTGCCGTCAGCTCCCTGGTGTGTCTCTTAGTTTGTCTATTTGAATGTGTCTTTTGTTCTTTTTAGTTCAAGTTGTCTTGCTACTTATTAATATATGACCATCAAACGGTGTTGGATCTCCGGGTTTTTGCGGATGAGATGCCTAAACAAGTTCAGAGACCACAGCGTTGAATCGCGGAGGACGGCGATCAAATTTAATTCTGTAGCCTTTTTCTACAGTTCTTAGAACCCACATAGAAACACCTGGCAGTAGCTTCCATGCTGCCAGGTTCTCTGAGATGGGTGTACATTTTGACACTTCCTGTTGAGGGGATGTCGAGTATTCCGCGTCCTGGATTAAGGCAGGAAGCAACGGAACACCCATCATTTTGCTGGAAACCTCTAACTCCCGAAACACCAGAGGCGGCAGGAATGGAGAGGTTTTGTAGGGGTATCGGGAAGGTACAGGTGAATGCTTCACCTGCCCTGACCCGAAGGGGGCTACCCCCACAAGGCTGGGGACAAGACCGTCAAGGATTTCTCTTTTTAGAAATGACTGCCCTGAGGTCTTGCTTTGGGGGCTGCTGAGGGTGATGAGCCGGCCCCCAGTCTCTACAAGGGGGAGCACGACTCACCATGCTTTGTTTTTGAGGCTCCCTTCTAGAAGGACTGGGGCGGGGCTGGGTGGCCGACGGCCCCTCCCCCTGAGTGCGGCGAGGAAGGAATTGCCCGAAGGCTTCCTCGTGACTCTTTGCCTCCTGGAACCTAGTGAAACCAGGACATCGAGAAGGAAAACTTTGTCCTTGTTTCCGATGCCCGACAGGTTGAGCCATAAGTGTCTCTCTGTGCTGACTAAAGCAGACATAGCCAATGGTTCAAGCTGTCTGCTTGGTCATGCGGGGAGACACATCTGTGGCTCGACGAAGCTCAGTGAAAGCCTCTTCGTCGACCATGGTGCCCGCACTCAGGTCCTTCAACAGATCAACCTGGTATGCCTGTAACACTGCCATAGTGTGCAGTGCAGCACCAGCCTGACCTGATGCCTGATAAGCCTTCCCCACAAGCATGGAGTTGGTCCTGCACGGCTTTGTGGGGAGAGTGGGCTCTTTAGTGATGATGCCGAGCCAGGCGAGAGATAACCCGGAAGTGTCCCTTCTACCGGCGGTATCACTGAATACCCCTATTCCTCGGCACCAACGATAGTCGAATATGTCAACGTCGAGGGCACGAAGACACGGGAAGTATAAGGTTTCCTCCATGAATGACAGAGCTCATCATGGAGGTCATCAAAGAAGGGAAGGGACTGATGAGGCGTTCCCTTCCCCTGGTCACCAGACAGAAATCTGTCCTCCAACTTGGAGCGTTTGGGGGTCTCTTGTTCACGTGGCCAGTCTAATTGAAGCCTGGCCACCACACGAGTAATAACCTCGAGTAATTCCTCCGATGATTTATTATCACACCCGGAATGCTCGGAGGTGGGTAACTCAAAGTCTGCAGACTCAAGAGAGTCAAGGTCCTCCTCATGAACCGAAGAGGCGCTGGAGCGTGCTTCAGGATCACGGGAAGGACCAGCTGGGTCTGGGGAGAGAGCGAGCGAGCGATAGGGACGGACCCGTTTCTCGCTCCTCAGCCAGATCCATATGAGAGCTCCACAATTGAAGTGTGGGCGCCGACTCTCAGAAGTAAGCGAGACAAGCTCGAAGAATTTTGACAGAGAACAGATCGTAATGCCCACCCAACGTGAGAGCAGCATGCTCTTCCCCCAAACATACAAAGCAAAACTGATGTGTGTTCCTCTCACCATAGAGCGTAGACAAGGGAACACACACCGCTTGCTCTGTCTTTCAGTCATTTTCTCCTTTTTTTGTTTTTTGTTTTTTAGAGAAAGAAGAGAGAGGTATCTGCACACTGCCTAACAAAATCTAACTCCTAGCAGAGGAAAGTAGAAAAGTTTCTGACAGGCTCATGAAGCACACACACAGAGTGATCTGAAGACAAAATATCTGATGATGCACCTGTGACGCATCTATTAATAGCCCTGCTACAGGTACATCCAATGATGTCACCGGCAGAGGCTATAAATTCCAGTCAATGTTCATTGATGTGTTGCACACATATTCACAGCTGGTCACACCTAAAGTTGTTCCCAAAGCGCTAACTCAGCGCAGCATCATAAGTGTAGCTTTTTGAAAGGGAACTGTTTACGTGTCTTGAATAATTATTGAGAACTTGAAAAAATGCCTGCATAATTAACAAATTAGTATTATTTTTAGTTGTGGTATCAAAATAGTTATCGAGAATCTTCAAATTTCACTGCAGATATTTTGGCATAGTGACTATGCATATATTGTATGAACAAATAGATCTCATTCCATAGAAGTGTGAGACAATGCAATACAGCAATCACCTGAACAGCAACTCCGACATCAACACCATAGCTGTTTATTTATGTGTTATTTAGTTATTTTTTTTCATGATCTAGGCTGTCACATCTGCTATTTGTTTGACACAGGCAAGAAATATTTCAGTGGACGTACTGAATTTTAGGCTACAGCAATTACATCATGTACGGATTACATAGTTGACACGTGTCGGGCCAAAGCCATGAAGAATGACCATATTGGTCACACACTGTAACACATAATGGACTGGCATGGAGGAGGCGGGAACTGGCTGAACACTCAACATAAATTGAATTATATAAATGAGCTAAAAACCAACATAAACAAACATTCAACATGGCCACGTGCATCTCTCTCTCGCCAACAGGCGTCTCCAGCCATCCCTTTATCTCGCTCTCCCGCTGATCGACTGATTCAGCGCCGACCATTCTCCATCAGCCCGGCCACGCCCTCCTCGTCAAACTCCTCCCCCACATGATTCACCGGTCTTGCTAACCTCCCCCCATCTCTGGGGGGAGACACTGCCCTTCTGGCTGTTCTGTCAACTGGTGTTCCACCCTGCCTTCTGTAAATCTGGGGGAGAGACGAGGGGAGGTGTGGGGAGAGAGAAAGGATGAGCGGAGACACAGAGAGAGAGAGAGAGAGAGAGAGAAAGAGAGAGTGAGGAGAGTGAGTAGAACTTGCTTGCCGTCTCCCGGACGCATTGTCGCCCATTCCTCAAATGCTCCTCCGCCCTCTGGCTGACTCCAGCTCGCACCTCCCCTGGCAAACGGCAGCGAGTCGTCTCTCCTCCCCCTTCTCGGCAGACGGCCGCGGCTCCTCCAGCTCTCAGCGGCCGGCAGAGACCCCTCCATCCAGATGGCAGTGGCGAGGACTCCACGACCCACTACACATGATGAGTACTATTAAATGAGCTACTCTTATTCTCCTACATGTGTAGTTTTTATGACATTTACTTTTAATCTACTCACTCTACATTATATTGGGGTAACAATACTTTTACTTGAGTATGATTTGTCTGTACTCTTACCACTCCTGGGAATCGGACTATGCCGGAAGTCCCATATGTATTTCACTCTAGATTCAAAAGAGCCAGCTCATAAGATTCATTTGTTCAGGAATCAGAATACACTGGTAGCATCTTGGATTGTATGCTGTAGACCCTGGAGAAAAGCAAATATCAGGAGTATCATAACATTCTGGATGATGTATTGGAAATGGTAAAATTAAAATGGCTGAACAATTACGTTAAAAATATTTTATCCACATTGCTGCTGAAATGCACTGCTGGAATCAGTATTTTAGTGCAATATTCCATCCGCATCTGCGGAAAATTGCATGTAGGGGAAGCGTTAAAGGAACCAAAAGTCATTAATATCATAAGGTTTGGGTGTTTTTAAAGAATGGAACTGTTGATGAACAAGAACCGGTTCTTGGTACCCAACCTTATGAATGTAATGAATTCATGAACACAATGGATTTCTTCTTTTTTGGGTAACTATTTTAACATCCTTTTCACTAAACATGCTTGAAAATGACCTGAACAAAGCAAACAGTGAGACACCAGTTTGTCAACACCGGTTTGGACTGAACACTTGTTTGAATTAGCATGGTGTTTACGTGTTCAAACAGATCAAGATGACTCATGCCAAGTCCATGTAGCTATTACATTTTGAACAACAACAAAGGATGCTGAAACCATTTTAACCATGACTGGCATTTTATGAACCACAAATCACCCATTCCATGGAGTCAAAGGTTAAGTTACACAAAAGGATCAATATCAGTGTTGCTTTACATAGTATAGATTGTTTAGAGAGCAAATGTTGCGGCACAGCCCTAACCACTACTGCATTTGACATTTCACTGGAATTAACTAAACATATTAGAGCATGCTTCTCCAAAAATGAATTTTCTCTCCATCAGGTGCGTAGGCGCCTCACATCTCAGATATAGGTCAGAGACTCAGAAAGAGTATTTGGTAAATACATATCAAACATAAATAAAAGAGGATGGCAGAGATATTTTATCTTTACCCTGGTATTTTGGAGGCTGATGACCTTATACTTTAGTGGATATATTTTAATATAATCTGTGTGTGTGTGTGTGTGTGTGTGTGTGTGTGTGTGTGTGTGTGTGTGTGTGTGTGTGTGTGTGTGTGTGTGTGTGTGTGTGTGTGCCTCCAAGCACACAAGCCAGTTTTTCCCCCTGCATTCTGTGATTTTGACTGTTATTAGGTGGATAAAATACTTTTTAATGTAATTGTTCAGCCATTTTAATTTTACTACTTCCAATACATCATCCAGAATGTTATGATACTCCTGATATTTTCTTTTCTCCAGGAAAAGATTTACTTGACTCCTTTTTAATATCTGATTTATCACCCATTAGTTTGAGCCAAAAGTTACATGAAAACCAAGCCCTTCAATATTGTTTGAGCCGAGAGTCATTAGTACCCAAAAAATAACCTGAGAGGAAACAGAAGCATGGTGTGGCAGGGCGGAGGTCGGGACCGGGTGTGTATGATCACGACCCGGCCCCGCCCTCCACCCTGCCACACATGGGTTTTATGAATGTGTAGGTACAGTATGTGTACTGTGGCTCTAAAAAGTACTTTGATATTTAAGCCTCCATAAAAATGCATTAATCTCTTTGGATTGTATATAAATATCAGTCTATTTTACTCCATGCTTGAACACATTTCATTTCAAGCAAAACATTTCACAAAAATAAGTTTTTGTGAAACCATGCTTCTTGTTTTTTTGATCCAAGATGGCGGCGCGGTAGCACGCAGCGGCCACTCTGGATCCACAATGGTGCTATTTTTGTTAAAAAAGCCCGACTTATGCAACACATGGACATCGGAGCAACCGGTGTTCGTGCCTACCATCGCCAGACACTACTGAAATATAAGACTGATGCAAAAACCAAGCTGCATGAAGACCTGCAGGAGGCGCTACGCGTACTCGGCTTGCTGCGGAGACCAGGCCTCCAGCCCTCGGCGTCGCCTGATGCCGGTGGTCGGGGGAGAGGACGTCGTAAGCGGTGTGCAGAAAGCGAAGCGCTGAAAGAGGGCGGGGTCCATGCTAGGCTAAAAACAAACCCTAGCCGGCCGGCTCTCCCGCCTATCCTGCTCTCAAATGTTTGCTCCCTGGACAATAAACTGGACTATATCCGACTCCAGCAGGCTACGCAGCGTGAGTTTAGAGACTGCTGCGCCTTTGTTTTCACGGAGACGTGGCTCAGCGACAGAGTTCGGATGCCGCCATTCAGCTAGACGGGCTCGCCTCGCTTCGTGCCGACAGAAATACAGCTCTCTGCGGTAAGACTCGCGGTGGTGGCTTGTGTGTTTACATCAACACGGAATGGTGCAAGAACTCTATGCTAGTCTCTAGTTACTGTTCATCGCTGTTGGAGCTTGTGACTGTTAGATGCAGACCTTTTATCTACCACGAGAATTCACCACTGTTTGCATAACCGAGTTTACATTCCCCAGCGCTAACGCTAAGGAAGCGCTCTGTGAACTGTATGGGGCTATGAGCTGAACTGCAGAACGCTCACCCCGACGGACTGTTTATTGTCGCCGGAGATTTCAACCATGCAAATCTCAAGACAGTGCTCCCTAAATTCCGTCAGTATGTGGACTTTGCAACGAGAGGGGCTAACGCGCTTGATCTTGTTTACACAAACATCCCAGGCGTGTACCGGGTGGAGCCCCGCCCCCACCTCGGCTACTCAGACCACATCTCTGTTATGTTAATTCCAGCATACAGACCGCTAGTCAGATGCACAAAACCGCTTCAGAAGCAGGTGAAAACCTGGCCAGCAGGAGCCATCTCTGCTCTTCAGGACTGTTTTGAGTGTACTGACTGGCACATGTTCAGGGAGGCTGCAACATATGGCAATTCTACCAACTTGGAGGAATACACAGCATCAGTGACCAGCTACATCAGCAAGTGCATTGATGATGTCACTTTCTCCAAGACCATCACCACACGCTCCAACCAGAAGCCGTGGATGACTCGCGGAGGTGCGACGCTGCTGAGGTCCCGAGACTCGCCTTCAGAGCAGGCAATAAGGCAGCCCTAAGAACAGCTAGGGCCAAACTGTCACGGGCAATCAGAGAGGCAAAGCGCGACACGCCCAGAGAATCCACAGTCACTTCCAGGACAGCTGTGACACGCGGCGCATGTGGCAGGGCATCCAGGCCATCACCAACTACAGGACAACATCAGTTGCCTGTGACAAAGATGCCTCCCTTCCAGATGCGCTGAACGACTTCTACGCTCGGTTTGAAGTGCAGAACGACGTGATGGCGAGGAAGTCCACCCCTCCTCCCAACGACCAGGTGCTCTGTCTTACCACGGCAGATGTGAGGAAAACTCTATGTAGAGTCAACCCACGGAAGGCTGCTGGACCAGACAACATTCCTGGCAGAGTGCTCAGAGGATGTGCAGACCAGCTAGCAGATGTTCTTACCGACATCTTCAACATCTCTCTGAGCAGCGCCGTTGTTCCAACGTGCTTCAAGGCCACCACCATCATCCCCATGCCAAAGAAGTCTTCAGTGTCCTGCCTCAACAACTACCGTCCCGTCACACTTACACCCATCATCATGAAGTGCTTCGAGAGGCTCGTCATGAGGCAGATTAAGACCCAGCTGCCCCCTCACTGGACCCACTGCAGTTTGCCTATCATTCAAACCGTTCAACGGACGATGCCATCACCACAACCCTCCATCTGGCCCTCACCCACCTAGACAATAAGGACTCATACATTCGAATGCTGTTCATAGATTTCAGCTCAGCATTCAACACAATCATTCCTCAGCACCTGATTGCAAAGCTGAACCTGCTGGGCCTGGACACCTCCCTCTGCAACTGGATCCTGGACTTCCTGAGTGGGAGACCTCAGTCAGTCCGGATCGGGAACAGCATCTCCACCACCACCACACTGAGCACTGGGGCCCCCCAGGGCTGTGTGCTCAGTCCACTGCTGTTCACTCTGCTGACTCACGACTGTGCAGCAATGCACAGCTCGAATCACATCATCAAGTTCGCCGATGACACGGCCGTGGTGGGTCTCATCAGCAAGAACAACGAGTCAGCATACAGAGAGGAGGTGCAGCGGCTGACGAACTGGTGTAGAGCCAACAACCTGTCCCTGAATGTCGACAAAACAAAAGAGATGGTTGTTGACTTTAGGAGAGCACAAGGTGAACACACTCCGCTGAACATCGACGGCTCCTCTGTGGAGATCGTCAAGAGCACCAAATTCCTTGGTGTTCACCTGGTGGAGAACCTCACCTGGTCCCTCAACACCAGCTCTATCACCAAGAAAGCCCAGCAGCGTCTCTACTTTCTTCGAAGGCTGAGGAAAGCACATCTCCCAACCCCCATCCTCACTACATTCTATAGAGGGACTATTGAGAGCATCCTGAGCAGCTGCATCACTGCCTGGTTTGGGACTTGCACCGCTTCGGACCGCAAAGCCCTGCAGAGGATAGTGAGGACAGCTGAGAAGATCATTGGGGTCTCTCTTCCCTCCATCAAAGACATTTACAAAAAACACTGTATCCATGAAAGCAACCAGCATTGTGGATGACCCCACACACCCCTCACACAAACTCTTTACCCTCCTCCCGTCTGGCAAGAGGTACCGAAGCATTCGGGCCCTCACGGCCAGACTGTGTAACAGCTTCTTCCCCAAGCCATCAGACTCCTCAATACTCAGAGACTGGTTTGACACACACGTGTCCTGAGTTGCACTTTAATTACTGTCACTTTATAACTGTCTGCTACCTCAATAACTGCTATGTGCATAGAACATTATCTCATAGTATGTTATGTTTACATTTTTAGAAACTGTCATCTTTTTGCACTACTGAGTACTGGTCGGCGCTGCACTGTCTATTGTCCTGTTCATTGTCAGTAATTTGTTGTACTGTCCTTTACTTTTTGCACGTTTGCATGTGCACTTTATATAGGTATATATAGGTAGTTTATATAGGTATTTTATTTTGTTGTGTAGTCTCATGTGGTCCTATGTTGGTCCTTTGTTGTTTTTATGTAGCACCATGGTCCTGGAGGAACGTTGTCTCGTTTTGCTGTGTACTGTACTAACTGTATATGGTTGAAACGACAATTAAAACCACTTGACTTGACTTGACTTGGTAGATTTTAAATTGAATTGATTTTGAATATTAAAATATTTGAACACTTTTTGTTGACAAACTTAGTGTAACATGTCCATAGTTAATGTGATAAACTCTGTTTGGACATCTGTTAGCACTTTTCAACTGACATGGTTCGGGGGCGGGTTCCGGTGCCAGTACGAATTCTCAAACTGTTCCGCACATTTTCACTGCAGAAAAGGCAATACTGGGGCAGAAAAGCTGGTTCCGCACAGGCTCCAAAAGCTTGCTGGTCTCCCAGGAACCAATTATGTCAGGGGGCAGAGGGCGGGATAATGTTTCATCACCAGGTAAAGATTTCCCAAACAAATAACAGTTTGGCTTGTTACAATTTGCAGCAAGTACTTCTTTGTAACAGAAATAATACAAAACCCACAAAACTGTCAGATATCAAAAGCATTCACGAAATGCAGAGGAAACGTGCACTCTACTTTCGATATGGTCTTCTACAGAGATCCGAGGTAAGCTAGAGAGATTGCAAAGGGAAAAAAAAGAGTCTACGAGGAGATGCTGAAAGAAATTATTTACTCCGGCTTTAATCAGATGATTGACCAAATTATAAACATATAATAAATCATATAATAATAATAAACCTTGAGTACAAGGACCATAAGAAGGACTTAATCGAAAATGGCAGTGGACGGGGCAAAGATGTCTTGGACACCGAGCAGCCAGCTAACTGTTAGATAATTTTGTCATTCAATGTATTTAATTTATTTTCTTGATCTGCAATCCCCGTCTTGATGTGGCTCAGCTGAGGGAAGAAAGAAATGACACAGAGAACCAATGCTATCAAATCCTTCTTCAACGTTTATTTGTACAGCACTTCATTATATGGTCCACCAAAACAACATTCCACTGGACTAACCAATAGAAACATACTTTACCTTATCTGGACATGACATACATGTTTGATATGAAATATGTTAGTTCTTAGGACAGCGAGTATAGATAAAAGAAACACATTTCTATAGATTGCAGTTTACCAACACATCCTTCAAAACAGGTAACAGCTTGCAACGCATCAACTGTGTTTTGTAACAGCCAAGTACACTATACTGACAAGAGAAGAATTTGTTGAGAGCCCTTATTATTTTACACTAACTAACTGGGGCTTTAAATTCAGATGATCACCCTCGAGGAAAACACTGAATCGCCTGTGTCCTCAGCCCCTGATCTCTGTAAGTTATGACATCAGCCAACTATGTTAGCTTTCCTTACATTATTCTCATCTTATTTTGTCCATTGTTTTGTTCAGTAAGTTGACTTCTCACTTTGTTAGGAAGTTCATGGCTATCTGTTAAGTAAACCACTGGGGTTCTCAACCAAGACATAAATGTAATATAATATGCTATGGCAAAAGTCAAAATGTAACCATCTGCTACACCAATTGTAATAATGATTCCACTGTTACGGTTTATAGAACTTAACAAGTTAAGCCGCATTAAAAAGTTAATACAAAATAATTTCCAGTTCATGTAAAAAAAAAGCGAAATTGAAGAGGAATGCCAGGGAGACTATGGTAAAATATTAACCAGAGAAAGCTCTTAAAGGATAATGTTTTGTCCAAAAGTGCTCTGTAGGCACACATATCAGCCCATAGGTAAAACGTCTAGGTTACGGATGTAACCTCCGTTCCCTGATGGAGGAAACGAGATGGTGTGTCGAAGAAGCGACACTAGGGGTCTCTCTTGAGAGCCTTTTGCATCTCTGATCTATGAGAAAAGGCCAATGAGAAATTGGCAGACAGAATTTGTATGTCTTGCCCCCGGACATACAAATTCAGACAGAGTATACAGAGAGGGAAATGCGTCTGTTTCATTCAGGATTTTTCTGAGGAGCTGACAATGAGGTTCGACCGCAACAATGGCTCGGTTAAGAGACATGGCCGGGAGGACACAACGTCTCGTTACCTCCATCAGGGAACGGAGGTTACATCCGTTCCCTGATGGAATTTCAATCACGCCATGCGCTGAGCCGTGTACGTGTACTGCTGACACAGGAGCGGGCAGGTATTTTACGCGCCGAAGCGACCAGCTGTACCAGGCTGCACGTACCCTTCCCCAACGCCCCATAAAATCGTCAAAGCCTTCTGTTTCTTTCCCCCCAACAGGGGGAAAACAAGGCGACATGCCAAGCATGTGAGCAGGCCGCACCAGCCACACCTTTTCTCTATCGATGTTTCTCGCCTAGAGTTAAAGCGGCTGGGGCCATCTTAATGCTATCATACACATTGGCGAAGGCAATCTTTCTCAGTTTTCCTATTCTTTCAGTGGGGAAAGACCATGTGGAGGTAAAGACTTGTGAAATACATCACATGGGCTTTTAGGTCACATGTGGAAAATGGAGCGGTGGTAGATCCTACCTCATTGGGATGGAGGAGTTGCTACAAACATGGCAACCGGGGGTCCGTGAGGACTGCCCAAGGGAGACGCGGGTCCGCTCGCAAGGGGACCGTACTGCGGAAAATAAGCACAGAGGGAAAGTCCACGTGGGAGCCGTCCTGTGGAGCACCTATTCCAGTACAGGGTAAATTGAGTACCTGCATTGGTCTTGGTTGGCAAATTCCTCCGCTGAATTCGCGGACCAGAGGGCTAGGGAGGAGTCATCCAAGGAGCTGAGTATGTGGGATCTCCTGGGGTAAAGGCACACAGTATTACCTCAGCAGAGGGAAAGGGCGCTATGTGCAAGCGGTCCAGCTGGTCAGTTTGTCAGCGTGTATCGAGTTCTACCAGCTCAGACCTGAGAAAACACGGGACAAAACCGACTCAACCCCAAAGGTATTGGGTGCTGCCCAACCCGCTGCTCTGCATATGTCTGCTAGGGAGGTGTCCCTGGCCAGTGCCCATGAGGATGCAACACTTCTTGTTGAGTGTGCTCGGACCCGCAAGGGAGGGGGCAAGGCTTGGGTGCGACAGGCCAACATAATGGCCTGTCTACCCAGTGGGAAAGCCTCTGTTTGGAGACAGTGTTCCCTTTCCGCTGTCCACCAAAGCAGACAAAGTGCTGCTCAGAACATCTAAAGCTCAAAGAATGGTCCAAGAAGATACGCAAAGCACGTACCGGACTCAGCAACGAAGGGGCTGTGCCTGCCTCCTCCAGGGGCAGCGCTTGCAGGTTCACTACCTGGTCCCTGAAGGGAGTGGTGGGAACCTTGGGCATGTAGCCCGGTCACAGTCTTAGGATCACGTGAGTGTCTGCTGGACCGAACTCCAGGCAGGTGTCACTGACAGAAAACGCTTGCAGGTCCCCGACCCTTTTGATGGAGGCGAGCGTGATCAGGAGGGCCGTCTTCAAGGAGAGGGCCCTGAGTCCGACTGATTCTAGAGGCTCGAAGGGGGGTCTCTGAAGGCCCGATAGGACTACTGAGAGATCCCAGGAGGGGAACAGGCTTGGCCAGGAAGAATTTAACCTCCGGGTGCCTCTTAGGAACCTGATTATTAAGTCGTGCTTACCCAAAGACTTGCCGTCTACTGTGTCGTGGTGGGCCGTGATAGCAGCTACATACACCTTCAAGATGGAGGGGTAGAGCCTCCCCTCAAACCTCTCCTGCAGGAAGAACTGGGGGGATGTAGTGGTCTGCTTACCAGCTCCGGAGCAAACATCTTGGTCCCTGGGTCATCTGTCTCAGGAAAGCTTGGAAGCCTTCCGGGTCCTCGAAATAGTTTGTGAGACAGGGGGGCGTGTGCCTCCTGCGGGGTGCTCGACGCAGGGGCTGAGAGCTTGAACCGGGTTGGGGCGGAGCTGTGTTTCAGGGGGACACCCTCGGCGAGCAGACGGGACACGGCCGGTGCTGGAGGTGCGGTGGGGCATGATGTGAGATATGGCCTCCGTCTGCTTTTTCACAGCTGAGAACTGCTGGGCGCAGTCCTCTACAGTGTCGCCGAAAAGGCCGAACTGGGAGACAGGTGCGTCGAGGAAACGTGTTTTGTCCACTTCGTGCATCTCGACTATGTTCAGCCACAGATGTCTGTCCTGAACCACGAGAGTGGCCATCGCCTGCCCGAGTGATCGCGCTGTGACCTTCGTGGTCCTGAGGGCGAGGTCGGTCGCTTAGCGCAGTTCCTGCAGCACGTTGGGATCAGGATTACCCAAGTGCAGATCTTTAAGAGCCTTGGCCCGGTGACTTGCAGGAGGGCCATAGCATGCAGGGCGGAAGTGGCCTGTCCAGTGGCGCTGTAGGCTTTGGAGGTCAGTGAAGACGTCATCCTATAGGCCTTAAAGGGGAGAACAGGGCGACCCCGCCAGGTGGCTGCGTTCTCAGGGCACAGGTGAATTGCTGTGAGTGGCACGCACACCTGAGGAACCAATCATCCAGCCGTGAAGGCTGTGGAGAGGATGGAGGGTTCCAGTCCAGCCCCACGCTAACTTCTGCCCGGGCAAGCATGTCGGCAACTGGGCGTCAGCCTCAGACTGGGCGTGCTGGCCTGAAGGTGGCAGCCCAGTCGAGTCATCTGCGTTAGACGCCAGACTACTCTCCGATGCAGCGGCGATCTCATCCGGCTCGGGGGGCTCAAGAGGATATGCAGGCTGGCCGTGAGGCGAGCGAACCTATAGGCGAACCTATAACATAATTGTTTATAATTTATCCAATTTTTCCATCAGTGGTCTGAAATAGTACATTTTCTGTATGAAAGTTCTAAATCCCAAAATGTGCAATGCATTTTAGGTGTTTACAGACTTTGACTTACACTGTGGATCCTCCCTTCATAAAATAACTGTAACAATTTATCAAGTCAGGGAAATCAACTTAAATAATAATACAAATAAAATAAAAGATCCTGCACTCCCAAGAGGTGCTCAAACTAAAACATTTCTTAACAAACATAATCAACAAAGCTGAAAACTGTCAGCAATGTAACGAGCAGTGTTCAGCGGCTCGGAGATACATGCACAGTATTTGCAATCTGACGTAACGTGAATTTTAGCTTTTGGAATCAGATGTGTCAGAATGCAAATAACTGTGCATGAATCTCAGAGCCGCTGAACACTGCTTTACAGCGGTGCTTTTACATTTCATACGCTGTTAATACTTACATCAACTTTTCAACAATTTGCCAATAATTTCAAAGCCCTGTGCATTTTAGAACTCGCCCAATCATCATATAGAGATACCAGGCTTCCAGGTGGGTCAAAAATACATTAATTGAAAGCTCAATGTCCAATAGTTAATCAGATGCAATTTGCTACAATTGTCATTGCTGCAATTCTAATTAAATTTTAAAGTCATGACTTCTGTGTAGTAAATCGTGTAGTAAAACGTTGCATTTATTATTAGTACTATTATTATTATTATAGTTTTTTATTTATTTATTTATTAACAAAAGTAAAAAAAAATGTAAAAAGCATGTTAATTACATTTTAATTTAATGCAATATGATTATTACTTATAAGGCACAATAAGATTACATACAATTTTATTTTACAAGAGTGTTTCTCAATCTCTGGTCCCCTCACTGGAGGTCAAATGGTTCCTGACACATTTCAAACACCATATATTTTCACTTACTTAAATTACATATAATGTTATTCACACCCACACTGATATTCCTCTTTTGCCTTTCTCTTCCACATGCACACATTTCCCATCAGTATTCCCCACTAAAGCCGTCTTGTGCTTTTGTGCATCAGCATCTAACCCCAGAGTGGAACGCCTGGTCTGACACCGTGATTGCCAGCTGACAAACTTAAGATGGCACTTCGAGATGAGACCCTGGATCACACTTGAACTCCTGCATGCGTTCAAATCAATCCTGAAGACAATCAAATCAAAAGGAACCACCCTGACAATATGAAGATATCTCTGTGCAGCAGAGGACACCGGCACAGGAAGATGGAAAATAGAGACTTTAATTTTGCAGAGGTGACGTTCAGGAGAAGGGCATCATGGGAGTGATTAGAGAATGCACAGTCAGCGTGTGGCGTTAAAAGTGTTTAATTATGAAAATAGATACAGGCATACAGTATGGATTTTCTCTGGATGGTTTGCAAAGGCTGAGATAATGTGTACCTAATTATTAATTAATTTGAACCTTAACCAAACTCCAACCTCTCTTAATTCATACAGTATACAGTCTGGAAACCTTCACGCTTTGTCAGCAGATACAAACATATCTGTTTAAAGGAATAGTTCACCCAAAAATTATAATTCTGACATTATACTTTCTTCCATGGAACACTAATTGAGAAATTCTGAAAAATTTACTTGTTCCTCTTTTCTATGCAAATTCCTATCTCCCTGGAATTATTGGTGAGTTCATGATAGTTTATAGTGATTTGCAATTTATAAACATATACATTTTGACCTGCGATGGACTGGCGACCTGTCCAGGGTGTCCCCCGCCTTTCGCCCAATGTTAGCTGGGATAGGCTCCAGCCCCCCGCGACCCTGTACACAGGATAAGCGGTTGACGATGGATGGATGGATGGATGGATGGATACATTTTGACTCAATGATCAATTAGTCAATTATCGTATTTCAATTAATCAGTTGATCCAGCTCACAAAATGTGTCTGAATTCCATGAATCTGCCTGATCTAGTTGTTAGTCTAATTAGTGATGATGGAATACCAGTCAGGGAAGACGGATGGAGACACTGTAAAGTTATTTCCACTAGTGTTCTTACCAGCCACAGTATCTGTGGCTCAGGAGATAAATGATGCAACCAAGTCATAACAGAGCTGCATCAGGGTATCGTGTCCAAATGTATTCTTCATTTACTGTTCAGCTGTGTGTTTTCTGGTGAGATCTAATTGGCCAGTTGGATCCTGAAGACAGTAAATGCAGGTCCACCACCCTGAATCTCTCCCAAATCAGCTGGACTACGTGGGGGTGGATGCTCCACTCTCCACTGAGCGTTGCCTTTCGTGAGAGTGCATCTGCTACATGATTGAGGTCACCTGGGAAGTAAGTGGCTTACAGAGACTTCAACGTCTGCTGACTCCAAAAGGAGGAGGCTTTTTCACCATCAAGAACTGATGGGCAAAGTCCTTGACAGTGTCACCAAAAAGTCCCCCTTGGGAGATGGGCACATCGAGAAATCGCAAGGTTGAGCCACAGGTGTCACTCTTGGACCACCAAGGTGAACATCGTCCAACCCAGGCACGCACCGTGACTTTTGTCACCGTAGAGTGAGGCTGGACGTGGTGCGTAGTTCCAGGTCTCGGGTCAGTCCAACCCTCGTGCAGATCTTTAAGCACCTTGGCCTGGTGGACCTGCAGGATGGCCATGGCGTGCAGGGCAGCATTGGGCATTATAAGCCTTCGCCACTAATGATGAAGAAAACTTACAAGCTTTGGAAGGGAGCCTTGGTCGGTTCCTCCAGGTGGTTGCGCTCTGTAGGCATAAGTGCAACGCCATAGCATGCTCAACCTGGGGAAGATCAACATATCCCTTTACATTTAAGCTGACGAATAAGATTCATGAGTTAGAGACACGCATCTGAATGCTAGTGGAGGTCAGTGAGAAAGAGAAGCTGGTAGACTCTGTTTCGGATGTAGGTAGTACAGTGAGCAACACACACACTTTGGTTCCGGCTGTAGAGCCCCCACAACAGGGCAATTGTGTGACGTCTTGGCAGCATAATTTTAGGGCAAAGCAACACCACTCTTCCTTTCCTGTTAGGATTTCCATTCGATTTTCCCACTCAGTGTTGCACCCACTGAGAATCATGTTGAAAGCGCCCTTGTTATAGATGGCTCTATTGTAATGAACATGGAAATAGAGACTCTAGACACTATTGTTAAATGCATTTCAGGTACCAGAGCGTCTGACATCAGATCAAATTTACAAGTACTGGCTAATGCTAAACGTAGATTTTCTAAAATTGTTATTTATGTCGGCACAAACGATGTCAGCCAGATGTTGGCCAGTTGGAGATCACTAAAGATAATGTTAAAGAGGTGTGTGAACTTGCATAAACAATTTCAGATACTGTAATTTGCTCTGCCCCCTTCCCTTCTCATTGTGGTGATGAGGTTTAGAGTAGATTAGTGTCACTGAATAGCTGGATGTCTGAGTGATGTCCAAAGAATAGCATAGGACTCATAGACAATTGGAAGAGTTTTTGGGGTAGACCTGACCTGCTAAAGAGAGACAGACTCCAACCCTCCAGGGATGGTCTCTTCTCTCTAGTAATACGGCTCATAGTCTTAATAGTGATAGTATATGACTAACTGGGGCCCAGGTTTGAAAGAAGAAATACTGTCTAATCCGAACATCTGCTAGCGTCGTTGAGATGTCACACAGATCACAGAAACTACAACACATAGAGAATGAATCACCTATATATCATATAGAGACTGTGTCTCCCCAAATTACAAAACACAAAACCCTCGTTAAGCCATTTTGAAAACTTTTGATTGATATCAAACTTGGGGGAAAAAAGGAAGAAAAAACTGAAGATAAACATCATATAAAAGGTAGGGCTACTAAACATTAGATCGCTTTCATCCAAATCACTAATTGTAAATTAAGTTATTACATATCACAGTTCGGATTTGCTCTGTTTGACTGAAATCTAGATTAAAACAGATGAATATATTTGTTTAAATGTGTCTACTCCCTCAGGCTATTGTAATAAATATGAGGCTTGTCTAAAAGGTCATGGAGGATGTGTTGCTACAATTTACAGTGATATTTTAGTGTTACTCACTGGTCATAATATAATTTTTATTATTTTGAACTGATCATGTTTAATGCGACATCATCAGATGTTATCTTTTGTTCTTGCAACAGTATATAGACCAAAAGGGCCTGTTCTGATTTTCTGTCAGATGGAGTTTGGAGTGCCACAGGGATCAGTTTTAGGGCCTCTGCTTATCTACTTATGTATGCTCGCCTGGGAGACATTATCAGGAAACATGAAATTAGTTTTCACTGTTATGCCGACGATACCCAACTATATATTTCTTTGAAAGCCTACGAAATTTCAAAATTTTCTAAATTAACAGAGTGTATAAATGATGTCAGAGTGGATGACTAAAAGTCTGATTAAACAGAGGTACAAATTATTGGAACAAAAACCTAAAAAAAGTAAGATAGTAAAATATATTCTGACTCTTGATGAATGTACTGTACATTCAATATAAATGTCAGTTTGTAGCGTGGCCACATAAGGGGATGTTTTATATTTGGTTCAATGACTTTAAACTAATTATGTTTGTCATTAATGCCTATTTGTTATATTGCTTTCCCCTGTAATCTGTCATTCCCCTCAGCTGTTGTGTGTTGTTCCCCGATCTCTGTTCACGCGAGATCTTCGCATGAATTCGTCTTACGTGTTTTCCTGCCACGTATTCAGGAAGTTACTTTCGGTTTCTATTTAAAGAACTGCTATGCCAATAAACGGGGCTCATTTGCGAGTACACACACACGTACAAAACTCATTCACATTGGATTACTTTGGTGACCTACATGGAAGCGCTGGGACGCCGTTCCTCCGGAGGTATTTCGTTTGGCTCGTTGCCAGGATTACCTTTTTATCAGAGGACATTGGTTTGTCATCAAATTCATCACTCCATCACTAGATCGATCCCAAGGACCCTACAAACACCCGGTGAGACTGATCCGATCACTGTAAATAACTCTGCACACTCTGGACTTCACTATTACATGTACATACACCTTGAGTTGTTATTGTTGTAAATATTATTCTTGATTTTGTAATACACTTGGGTTTATTGGTATTTACATCTGTGTTGATATATTTATTTGTTCCATCCTTTTACACTTATCAATAGAAACAGTACGGTAGATCCCAATATTAGTGTAAACTCCTCTTTAATATATTGGAGAGTGTTACATAGTGGTGGCCCGTACGGGGACGTGCTGTTTCTATTTATTGATAGTGTTTTTTGTGTTCATTAATATGGAAGACATGACACAAGCAAATGGAGGAAGAATGAATGTAAATACTGATGAAATTGAGACTGATGTGAATGAGTTAAGGTGTAGCTCGGTTGAGACTGAGGATGCTGATTTCACTGCGGGCCCGTTTGTTACCAGACGGAACCCTACAGATGAAATAGCATCTGTTTTGAGTTCTTTATATAATTCTGATGATGATGATGATGATGATGATGAAAAGAAATGGTGGATATAAATGTTGTACAGACAATGCAAATGGAGATTGATAAACTTAAGGTGGATTTATTGGCTCTAAATGCAAAAACACAACATAATGAACAGGAATTACAACAGTCTGTAGAGAGTTCCCTTAATAGGGAAACTAGTTTCGGGAGTCAGTGGAGCTGGCTTAGCAGACTTAGGAGATCACTTTCAGAGGTCTATAGAGAAGTTGGAGAGAGCGGTGGTTGATTGTTTCCTCGTGGAGAGATGCTAGATGGGAAAATCAAATGAAAAAAATAAGATTCACCAGTACCCCATCTCGATCTCAAATACAGCCTTTTTACCCTGCTCCTTACCCATCTACAGCTAATGTCTTAAATACTCCCGTACCAGCTACAAGACTTAAAGTCCCTCCTGTAAATAGGGGCAACGCTACCTATGACGTCACTGCTGGAGCACAAAGATCGAACCTGGCTCACCCTTCATGTATGCCCAGCATGTCATCTTTCTGTGGGAAACCCCCTATCCGCCTGGAATTTCTTTCCTTCGGTGAGTCTAGCTGAAACATCCGGCGTACTCCATTTCAGGTCGAACAGGTCGAAAATTATCTGGCCATTAGACCCCTACCTAGTGTGGAGCTCATTGGCACCCTGAGTACAGTGCTCAAAGGACCCGCTTTAAGCTGGTGGAAGGCAGAAAAAAACAAGGTAACAGATTGGCAATCTTTCAAAGATGCTTTTATGTCTGCTTTTCTCCCAGATGATTACCTCACTGAGGTAGAGGACAAGTTAAGATCTCTGGTGCAGCAACCCAATCAGCGTTTGAGAGATTTCGCCTATGATTACCGAGCCCTCTGCCTCAAATGGAAGCCAGCTATCACTGAAGAGGAGATGGTGAGCCGCATTCTTAACAACATCAACCCAAGGGTTGCGGGTTGTCTGAGAGGGACGGTTAAATCAGTGGAACAGCTGGTGAAGGTGGGTTCGATGGTAGAGAAGGACTGGTTGGGAGCGAAAGATTACTGGCAGAAAGTGAGCAAATTGCACAGCAAAGAAACAACAAATAAAAGACCACCTGAACGCCATACCTCAAAAAATCTAGCAGGGGTATCCATTGCTCAACACCACCCAATGACCTCCCTTCTACTAGTGCCAGTAACTATAAAAGGATGAGATGTGAAGGCGGTACTGGATACGGGGAGCACATACACCCTTATTCAGGAAAACCTGTGGAGACAATTAGGAGGGGAAACAAAACCTGACACTCCCGGCCTTCTTCAACAGTTCATTATGGCTGATGGAAAAATGCACCAGGCGATTAACAAGAGATCAGTCTGTTATGAGTGGCATGACAAGGTATGCAGGTTGGACACCTATGTTATGAAGGATGCTCACCTGGCCTTTCCCCTTATAGCTGGTCTGGACTTCCTGAGAGCCGCTGATGCCATAGTGGACGTGGGACACTGGAGATATGGTCTGAAAATGGGCAAAGGATATGATTATCATCCATTCCTAACTGCACTTATAAATCCAATGCTGTCTTCCCATCTGATGGGTGAAAGTTTAGGCACGACTGCTGCTGCTGTGAGTCTATATTATGCCTTACCGCCAACCTGGATTCCACCCACACATGTCTTACCCACACAAGTTGTTCCCAGCTGGGACTCCGACAATCAGGATGAATTAAAAAGGCTGATGGAAAATTGGCCTCATACCACCTCTCAAGTCCTGGGAAAAATGTCTGTGGAACAACACAAAATTATACTTTCTGACGAAATGCCCTTGAGATCCAGAGCTTATAGGGTCTCTCCATTCAAGAGGAAGATTATTGATGCACAAGTAGAACAAATGCTACGAGACCATATCATCGAGCCTTCTTTCTCTCCTTGGTCATCACCTGTAGTCCTGGTCCCCAAACCTGATGGGTCCTACAGGTTCTGTGTGGACTATAGGAGGCTGAATAGTAAAACCATCCCTGACGCTTATCCAATGCCAATCATCCACGACATCTTGGAGTCCATGGAAGGCGCCTCCTGGTTCAGCACATTGGATTTGCAGTCAGGGTACTGGCAGGTTGAGATGGAGGAAAGTAGCAAAGCCAAAACAGCCTTCATCACCTCCCAAGGACTATTCCAATTCTGCTCCATGCCATATGGATTACGGAATGCCGCTGCCACCTTCCAGAGGCTGATGGAGAAGGTCCTAGCAGAGTTGAGATTGAAGTTTTGCTTTGTCTATATTGATGACATCATTATCTATTCAAGGTCTTTATCAGAACATGTCCAACACCTGAACACCATTCTACAGAGACTAAACCAAGCTTCACTTACACTAAATATGAAGAAGTGTCACTTCTTTAAGAAGCAGCTGAAGTTTCTTGGACATATAGTCTCAGAGAAAGGGGTGGAGGTCGACCCTGAAAAGACCCGAGCAGTAGCTGAATATCCTCCTCCCAAAGACATTAAAGCCCTCCAACGCTTCTTGGGATTAGCCGGGTGGTACCACAAGTTCATTCCCCATTTTGCCCACATCACAGCTCCCTTAAACAATCTAAAAAAGAAAGGAGTTAAGTGGGATTGGACTCCTGAGTGCCAAACCAGCCTTGAAAACATCAAACAGCTGTTACAAGACCCACCTGTATTGATGCAGCCTGACCTCAATCAACCGTTCCAGGTTCATACAGACGCCAGTGATGTGGGCTTAGGAGCCATCATTACCCAGCACACTACAGAGGGGGAACGGGTAATAGCTTACGCATCACGAACATTGCGTGGACCTGAACTGAATTATTCTACGGCTGAAAAAGAGTGTCTGGCGGTGGTCTGGGCAGTGGAAAAGTGGAAACATTACCTGGAAGGAAGACACTTCGACATCTATAGTGACCATGCTGCCTTAACTTGGACCTTCAACAGTCCTAAAACCTCCTCTCGGCTGACCCGGTGGACTTTTGGGTTGCAGCAATTCATCTTCCAAGTACATCACAGAAGAGGATGTCTGAACCTGGGACCAGATGTCTTGTCACGAGTCTGTGAAGCTCCTGAAAGTGAAAGTGTGCCCTGTCTAGCCATAATAAAATCAAAATGTGCTTCTGACATACCCCACACGTTACAGGAAATCTCACAAGCACAAAGTCATGATAATACGGTGTCTCTCCTCCAACTGGCCCAAAAAACCAGAAAGGTTCAAGAAAACCAAATAACCTTTGAGGTCCACCAGGGGGTGCTATATTGCCGAGTTCCTGTCAAGAACAATGGAAATAAATTCCAACTGGTTGTTCCTCAGGCATTAATTCCTGGTTTCTTGCACTACGTACATGATAACCCACTGGGAGGACATCTGGGACGACTAAAAACACTGTTGAGGCTCTTGGAGGTGGCGTGGTGGCCAACTGTCCGTAAGGATGTCTGGGAGTACGTAAAAGGATGTGAAACATGTCAAAAATACAAACATGACAATACAAAACCCAGCGGTTTCTTACAGCATACACAAGTGACAGAACCAGGTCACACTTGGGGATGGATTTCATGGGACCTTTCCCGACCAGTAAGAAACGAAACGCTTACTTACTGGTGTTTGTGGATTATTACACCAAATGGGTAGAGTTGTTTCCCCTTCGAGACAGTAAGACCCCTAAGATTGTCAAAATTCTCAGGGAAGAGATCTTTACCCGATGGGGGTTCCCAAAATATCTCATCTCGGACAGGGGGGCCCAATTCACCTCCAATGTGCTTGCTGAGCTCTGCAAATCCTGGGGAAGTATTCAGAAACTCACAACCAGTTATCACCCTCAGACAAACCTGACGGAGAGAATTAACAGGACATTAAAAACAATGATTGCGTCATATGTGGGACAACATCATGAGAGATGGGACCAGTGGTTGCCTGAATTAAGGTTTGCCATCAACACCGCACATCAGGAAACCACAGGTAGAGCACCTGCTGAATTAATGATGGGCAGACAGCTACATGGTCCCCTGGAGAGGTTGATCCTCAAAAACCCCACTCCTGACCAGACCTCGTATAACCTAATTGATAGACAGAACACCATGGCAGAGGAGGTAAAGCTTCGAGTAGGAGTGCAACAATCTAGGCAAGCTAGATACTACAATGCCCGACGGAAAGATGCGCAGTTCCAGCCGGGAGATCTAGTCTGGGTTAGAACTCACCCTCTCTCGTCTGCCTCCAATAAATACTCTGCTAAGCTAAGCCCAAATGGGAGGGACCAGCTGAAATAATAAAAAAAATGGGGCCAATAAATTACACCGTTCAGCTGGGGAGACCCATGTAAAACAGACATTTTAAATGTGGTTAACCTGAAACGCTGATACTGGACGATCTCCTCCTATGACCGAAGGCTGGGGGGATCTATGTAGCGTGGCCACATAAGGGATGTTTTATATTTGGTTCAATGACTTTAAACTAATTATGTTTGTCATTAATGCCTATTTGTTATATTGCTTTCCCCTGTAATCTGTCATTCCCCTCAGCTGTTGTGTGTTGTTCCCCGATCTCTGTTCACGCGAGATCTTCGCATGAATTCGTCTTACGTGTTTTCCTGCCACGTATTCAGGAAGTTACTTTCGGTTTCTATTTAAAGAACCGCTATGCCAATAAACGGGGCTCATTTGCGAGTACATACACACGTACAAAACTCATTCACATTGGATTACTTTGGTGACCTACCTGGAAGCGCTGGGACGCCGTTCCTCCCGGAGGTATTTCGTTTGGCTCGTTGCCAGGATTACCTTTTTATCAGAGGACATTGGTTTGTCATCAAATTCATCACTCCATCACTAGATCGATCCCAAGGACCCTACAAACACCCGGTGAGACTGATCCGATCACTGTAAATAACTCTGCGCACTCTGGACTTCACTATTACATGTACATACACCTTGTGTTGTTATTGTTGTAAATATTATTCTTGATTTTGTAATACACTTGGGTTTATTGGTATTTAAATCTGTGTTGATATATTTATTTGTTCCATCCTTGGAGAGTGTTACAAGTTTATACACACAATTTCTTTTTTAATATTTGATACCAATCTGTCCTTTGAAAATTAAATTTACAATGTTTGTAGAACTACTTTCTTCCACTTCAGAAATATTGCTATGTTACGGCACATGCTATCCGTTTCTGATGCTGGAAAATTATGCGACAATTTTAATCACAAAGAAAAAATTTGGATTATAATATGTGATGTTAACTGACAAAAGAGACAAAAAATACCCAAAAATATCCTTACAGACTGATGCAACAGGAAAAGTTTTGAAAGTTCCACTAAGAGCTCTTTATTTCTTTAGGAAACCAAGTATGTACCAAAATGCCAAAACAAATACACTGATCTGAAAGTTACATCAAGAATGTTTTTAATCTCCAAAGAGCAATATAGCCAACTGAAGAACCTCTATACAGCATACCACATAACGTTTTTTTTTTTGTTTTTATTTTAGATTTATTTTTCAAAACTAAGATTTGTATACATTAATAATACATGCATGGTTTAGAAGAATGTTAAACAAGGCGCTTAGAAAGGCCTCCACTTCACCAGCTCAGATAAATAAATTGAAACCCAATGTGAGCTGTTTTTCAACTTCAATTCAATTTAATTTGATTACAGTACCGCATTACATTAATAGTAATTACACTTTTATTAATTCGATTGATTTCAACTGATTTACAGCCGCCAAAATAATTAATTTTGTTATACTATTCTGATTATAATTGAGACGATTGTGTTTATCACAGTTTGACTTTTATTGGGAACTTTACACTTGAATTGTGACTAGGCTTCTAAGTTAATTAAGCAATAGAGAGTTTAGATGTTTTAGACAGAAGAGGATACTAATACAGATGCATTCTATCTTGTTAATGGATGCACAATTGCATCTCAATTGTATATATTATTAATGTATCATAAATTATGCCTCGTTATATTGGCCACACAACTCCTGCTCTTCAAAACTTTGACATTCTCCACAATCTCGTTTTTAACAGGATTTTTATCATTCTACTGCTGCAGGGCCAAGGAAAGATTTGTTTTTTCTTTTTTGTGAACAATTTGTTTTCATTTATCATTCTGAGATAGACTTTCAATATTTGCCTAATAAGAAAAGATGTACTCCTTATAGCATCTGTGTGATACAATACGGTAACTGGACTACGCCACCCAATTGAAGAGCTGGGACTCTATTAAATTAAATAACTTTAGCTTACAAGTTCTTTTAGTTTGGCGGGAGCAACACAACAGAATTACCCAAACAACTGTTTAAATATAAAAATTTATTTATTACAGTTTCTTATTTCAAGGATAAAAGGAAAGGGCACGCCGTGCATTTGCGTCCTCTCAATTAAACTTTAAAAAAACTGAACAGCAGAAAACTACATTCGCAAATTCACTGGAAGTCCGTAGTTAGGCACCCACAATCCGTAAGCGGTTCCTCGAACCAAGTCCGTCTCGCACCGAACAGTGGCGTCTACACAGCAGCCCACCTGTCACTCACTCGTGCACATCAACACAACACTCACACAAACAGAAAAAAGAGCCGCCAGTATCTCCACAGTAGATAAACACAGCATAAACACAACAGACAACACCACGATAGAATAAATATTAATCGTGCAACACTCAATTAGATCACTGCAGTTCGTGAATATGCATATAGATAACGGTGACGGTAGACAGACTGGAACTCTCCAATTTAGGTGAGACGAGGATCTTAATTCCGGACAAGGCAAGGCACACAAATTAACAGGGCGTCACTCACCGATAAACTGGGAGTAGACGAATCTAGCTCCCAGTCTTGTTGGACAATGCTCCACAACACCAGGACAGACGAAGCAGGGCTCCGGGCAGCACAGCAGAGAACAGTAGCGATCCGTAACGCAGCAGAGGCGGCAGCAATCCAGCGCAGCAGAGAACAGCAGCAATTCCAGCACAGCAGAGGATGGCAGCAATTCCAGCACAGCAGAGAACGGCAGAAATCCAGCACAGCAAAGAACGGCAGGACCGCCACTTCAACCCTTCAGCTTCAACGCGGGCAGACAATGGTCCATGCAACGGTCGGGCAATAAAATAAAATAAAAAAAAACAATCACGACTACCATCCAGCAATAAAATGTGGAGAACAGAGCTGCACAACAGGGTTCACGGGTCACAGACACTCTGTTGTCAGTTCCTTTGCCTTTTTAAACCGTCTGTGATTTGACATGGCAATTACCAACAGCTGTCCATCTACTAATCAGCTGTAATCCGGGCTTCCGAAAAGTACAGGGGCGTTACCGCACACTCTAGATCATAATCAAGTGTCACAAAAATAAACGTGCATCATAAACATAATCACAAAAGAACACCCAATCAAAAGAAAAAAAAGAAAAACAAACAGTGCCAAGTACACACGCAAAAACACACATAAAATAAAATAGACCATAGTCTCTCCATATGACATTTGCATTAGACAAAAAGTATTTTACTTTGGGTGTTTTTGTCGACCTCAAAAAAGCCTTTGATACCATAGATCATAATGAATAATGTTAATGAATAAACTAGAGCTGTATGGTTTTAGAGGCCGTGCTTACTCTTGGTTAGAAAGCTATCTTGATAATAGACATCAGTATGTTCATATTAATGAGCATCAATCAGAAATGCGTAAAGTAACTTGTGGGGTGCCCCAGGGTTCTTTGATTGGTCCCTTATTTTATATTTTAATGATATCTGTAAGGAATCCGATTTGTTAAAATGTGTATTATTTGCAGATGACACAACACTGTATGTATCTGGGGAAAATCTTCACCAATTAATTATTGATGTGTCCAGAGAACTATCCAGAATTAAGCAATGGTTTGACCGAAATAAACTATCCTTTAATTTAAGTGAAACTAAATATATTATATTTAGTAATCGACAAATTAAAACCAGGAAGAGCTTAAAGATTGATGATGTGGAACTAGAAAGGGTAAATGAAAACAAATTTCTTGGAATAATATTAAATCATTGTAGCGAATACAAGTTGAGACAGTCACAATGTCGGTGTAAAAACTGCTTTATTAAAATAAAAGCAGGCAACAGTACAAAACAAGGGCAAATCCAGAGAAGAATGGTCAGGGTGAGCGTTAGGTCAAAAGCCGGGGAATCAAGATATAAACAAGGGGGGCAAATTCGGGAGAGAGTAATCAAAGGGAGCGTGAGGTCGAAGCCGGGGAATCAATATACAAACAAGACAAGCGAGAGGAAAAGACAGGGGAACAAGGGGGGCTGGCAAGCTAAGGGGTAAACGAGAGGAGTACAAAACTAGACGAGACTAGCGGGGGGCGAAGATGCGGGGTAAACTAGAACAATAACCAACCCCCGTGAAACGGATGTGCTGTGGTATTTATAGGGGAAGGTGCAGGTGTAAACAATGAAAGGTGATGAGACGAGTGCAGGTGAAACGATTAAAGGGGTGATTGAGACGAGTGCAGGTGGTCATAATGTTCTGGCCATAGGAGCGTGCATGTGAGCCCGAGGCGAGAGACCTGCTAACGAGCAGGAGATCTCGAGGGAGCAAAACGAGCATGAGAGCTTGAGGGAGCAAAACGAGCGTGAGCTCGAGGGGGGCAGAACGAGCGTGCGAGCTCGAGGGGGCGGAACGAGCGTGCGAGCTTGAGGAGTGAGTGTGTGTGCGACGAAGCGGGGATGGGGCAGAGGAGCGGGGTTCGTGACAGTACTCCCCCCTCTAAAACGGACGGCTCCTGACGGCCGCGCTCGGTTGCGAGGAAGTGGTGCTGGACGATCCCAACAAACAAAAAACCCTGAACAGACAACCCACAAAACACACAAACAAAATTGAGGGCAGTCCAAGGGACACAGAGGGAAATGAGACAGTCCATGGGGTCAATGGGCAGTTTCAAGGCAAGGTCAGGGGGAACATAGCGGACAGGTGGTGGTCGGGAGATCTAGGGGGCAGCCGTAGGGCAGAGACAGGGTCAGGGTGTCTGGAAGGCAACTGGAAGACAGGGACTGGGTCCTGGGGTCTGGAAGGTGACCACCGGACAGGAATAGGGTCCGGAGGCCAGGGAAAAGGCCACAGGACAGGGAGAGGGTCAGGAAGTCCAGGCTGAGCCGTGAAAGGCGGTGCTGTCAGAGGCGGCACTGTAGGCGGCTCTGGAGGTGGGGTTCTGGAAGGCTCTGGAGGTGGAGCTGAAGGAGGCTTAAGGGGGGAAGGCCTGGAAGGCTCAGGAGGTGGAGCCAATAGAGGTGGCGCCGTGGGAGGTCCCCGAGGCGACGACCTGGCAGGCTCTGTAGTCTCGGGGGGTAGAGCCGTAGGAGGCCCGAGAGGTGGAGCCATAGAAAGCTCTGGAGTCTTTGGGAGCAGAGCCGTGAGGGGCTCGGGAGGTGGAGCCGTGGGAGGCTCTGGAGGGGGAGCCGTAGGAGGCTCGGGAGGCGGAGCCGTAGGAGGCTCGAGAGGCAGAGCCGTAGGAAGCTCTGGAGTCTCTGGGAGTAGAGCCGTGAGAGGCTCGGGGAAAAAGGTCGTGGAAGACTCGAGAGGCTCTAGAGGTGGGGCCCTGGAAGGCTCGAGGGGGGGAGCCATGAAAGACTCACGAGACGGAGCCCCGAGAGGCTCGGGAGGAGGAGGAGCCCTGGAAGACTCGAGAGACGAAGCCCTGAGAGGCTTGGAAGGGGGTGGAGCCCTGAAAGACTCGAGAGGAGAAGCCCTGAGAGACTCGAGAGGGAAGCCCTGAGAGGCTTGAGAGGGGGAGGAGCCCTGAGAGACTCGAGAGGTGAAGCCGTGAGAGGCTTGAGGGGTGGAGCCATGAAAGACTCGAGGGACGGAGCCCTGAGAGGCTCGAGGGGAGGAGGAGCCCTGAGAGACTCGAGAGGCGAAGCCGTGAGAGGCTTGAGGGGTGGAGCCCTGAAAGACTCGAGAGGAGAAGCCCTGAGAGGCTTGGGAGGGGGAGCCCTGAAAGACTCGAGAGGAGAAGCCCTGAGAGGCTCGAGAGGAGCAGCCCTGGGAGGCTTGGGAGGAGGAGCCTTGGGAGGCTCGAGAAGAGGAGCCCTGGGAGGCTTGGGAGGAGGAGCCTTGAAAGACTCAGGAGGAGAAGCCCTGAGAGGCTTGAGAGGCGGCGCTCTGGGAGGCTCAAGAGACTTGAAAGGCAGAACCCTGGGGGGCTTGGGAGGTAGAGGTCTGGGAGGCTCGAGAGGAGGAGCCTTAGGAGGCTCGAGAGGAAGAGCCCTGGGAGGCTTGAGAGGAGCCCTGGGAGGCGGAGCCTTGGGAGGCTAGTGAGGCGGAGGCCGCGAGGGCTCTGAGGGGCGAGCAGAACCCGGCAGAGCCGTGGAAGACTCTGAGGGTGGAGCAGAACCCGGCAGAGCCGTGGAAGACTCTGAGGGCGCAGCAGAACCCGGCAGAGCCGTGGAAGACTCTGAGGGCGGAGCAGAACCCGGCAGAGCTGTGGAATACTCTGAGGGCGGAGCAGAACCCGGCAGAGCCGTGGAAGACTCTGAGGGCAGAGCCTCTGCGGTCTTGAGCACAAGACGAGACTGGGGAGAAGGGGCCCTTTTCCTTCTCTTACGTCTTTGGCCAACAGGGGACGTGGCCATGGGGACAGTCGAGGCTACAGGCGCTGGCTCTGGGGCGGTCGAGGCTACAGGCGCTGGCTCACTGACCGTGGCAGACATGGGCGCTGGCTTGCCGGCCGTGGCGGGCATGGGCGCTGGCTCGTTGGCCGTGGCGGGCATGGGCGGTGGCTCGTTGGCCGTGGCGGGCATGGGCGCTGGCTCTCTGGCCATGGCAGGCATGGGCGTTGACTCGCTGGCTGTGCCAGGCTTCGAGACTGGGGCCGTGACCGGCTTCGTGACTGGGGCCGTGACAGGTTTCGAGACTGGGGCCGTGACAGGCTTCGGGGCTAGGGCCGTGTCAGGCTTTGGGGCTAGGGCCGTGTCAGGCTTCGGGGCTAGGGCCGTGTAAGGCTTCGGGACTGGGGCCGTGACAGGCCTCGGGACTGGGGCCGTGTCAGGCTTCAAGACGGGGGGCCGTGTCTGGCTTCAAGACGGGGGCCGTGTCAGGCTTCGGGACTGGGGCCGTGGTAGGCTTCAAGACGGGGGCCGTGGTAGGCTTCAAGACGGGGGCCATGGTAGGCTTCGAGACGGGGGCCATGGTAGGCTTCGAGACGGGGGCCGTGGTGTGGAGCGCTGGTTCAGTGTCTGCCTCCCCCACAGTAAACGAGGAACCAGCGTACAGTAGGGCGAGGTCAATAAACTGAGCCAGGTTGAGAGAGCAGCGACCACCAGGCATGAATGATGAGGCTGGCTCATTCAGTCCAAATTGAAAAATGTCTTTCAGAGCCACCTCATCAAAATTCACCTGGTTAGCCAGGGCACAAAAATCAGTCACATAAGCTTCTAAGGTTTGGCTCCCCTGGCGCAAAACCAAGAGTCGGGCCGCTGGCTCCACAATGTTAAGGGCAAGGTTATGAGTTCCACAACCGCTGCCCTGCATAAACAACCCTTGGCAAGCGCCCGAAGAGCCGTCAAACCTCTCAGGGGATTGAAGGCTTACGGCGCTCAGGGATGCGTTGGGAGCATCAACGGTCTCAGGGGCAGACACAGGTGAAACAGGGTGAAATAAGTCAGAAATCGCACGTACCTGTGGCCCCAGCGCCGTGAGATCCTTCAGCAGAGCGTGCAGAAAAAATCCGCTCTAGTGAGCTGCGTACATCCGCGGGATACATTGTGACTGTCTTCGGTGGGGTTGGTTATTCTGTAGCGAATACAAGATGAGACAGTCACAATGTCGGTGTAAAAACTGCTTTATTAAAATAAAAGCAGGCAACAGTACAAAACAAGGGCAAATCCAGAGAAGAATGGTCAGGGTGCGCGTTAGGTCAAAAGCCGGGGAATCAAGATATAAACAAGGGGGGCATATTCGGGAGAGCGTAATCAAAGGGAGCGTGAGGTCGAAGCCGGGGAATCAATATACAAACAAGACAAGCGAGAGGAAAAGACAGGGGAACAAGGGGGGCTGGCAAGCTAAGGGGTAAACGAGAGGAGTACAAAACTAGACGAGACTAGCGGGGGGCAAAGATGCGGGGTAAACTAGAACAATAACCAACCCCCGTGAAACGGATGTGCTGTGGTATTTATAGGGGAAGGTGCAGGTGTAAACAATGAAAGGTGATGAGACGAGTGCAGGTGAAACGATTAAAGGGGTGATTGAGACGAGTGCAGGTGGTCATAATGTTCTGGCCATAGGAGCATGCATGTGAGCCCGAGGCGAGGGACCTGCTAACGAGCAGGAGATCTCGAGGGAGCAAAACGAGCATGAGAGCTCGAGGGAGCAAAACGAGCGTGAGCTCGAGGGGGGCGGAACGAGCGTGCGAGCTCGAGGGGGCGGAACGAGCGTGCGAGCTTGAGGAGTGAGTGTGTGTGCGACGAAGCGGGGATGGGGCAGAGGAGCGGGGTTCGTGACAGTCATAAACTATCCTGGAAACCTCACATCGCTCATGTTCAATCAAAACTGTCTAAAACAATAGCTATATTACATAAAACCAAGTATTTTTTTAAATACGCCTTCTTTGTATATTCTGTATTGTTCTCTTATTGTTCCATTTTTTTCTTACTGTGTTGAAATATGGGGGCACGCCTACACCACAAACACAAAACCTATTTTTATTTTACAAAAAAAAGCTATATGGATAGTCAATCATTCCCCCTATAATGAACCGACAAATTCTATATTCTGTAAATTTAAAGCAATAAAATTTTCCGATTTAGTCAGTCTGAATACTGGCATCTTTATGTTCAAAGTTAATAGGAAAATAGTGCCTGGAAATATACTATGTTTGTTTGAAAACAGGGAACAGAAATATAACCTAAGAGGAGAGAACATGTTTAAAAAACAGATGGTCAGAACAAACTTTAAAATGAACACCATCTCGGTAAAAGGGGTTAATTTGTGGAATGGTCTCGCTGATGATCTTAAGAGGAGCAATTCCATTCATTACTTTAAAAAACAGTTTAAAATCCAAATTTTTTACAAATATTCGGATGCTTAAGAAAAATTGTCTAAGATAAGTTTATGTATATTTGTTGTGCTTAAATTTTAATAACATAAGTAATAAATAAATATTTGTAAATATTTGTAATCAAGTTCCACTCCCTCGTCGGTATTTTCTGTCTGGATAGTAAATCTGCTCCCATTCAGACATCCAGGGATATAAGCTGCTCTGATTAACAGGAGCTTGCCCTGGGCCCAAAGGAGAATCTGCCGTGCCAGTCTGTTCAGCTGGCGTGAATGTAGACCTCCTTGATGGTTTATGTTAGAGACTACCGCGGTGTTGTCCACCCACATCAAGATATGGCAGCCTCTGGAGGAAGTATTTCAGTGCCGGAAATACAGCCATCAACTCGAGACAGTTAATGTGACAATCGAGCAGACGACCCTCCTATTCCCCTTGAGCTGGACGACCACTTAAGACTGCTACCAAGCCCGTCAGGGAGGCGTCTGTCATTAGCAACCTGCGACGGCAAGACGCACCTAGAGAGGGACCCAAAGTGAGGAACCGGGTTCTGAACCACATAGAAAGGGTATGCGGTGCGTAACCATTATCAGCCTAGGGGATTGGCCCTTGGATGAAATCACCTGGCTTTGAGCCACAGCTGAAACGGTCTCATGTGCTGAAGGCCCAAAGGGATCACGAGGACACAGATGCCATGAGACCTAGTATTCGTTGGTACTGACAAACAGTGCAACCTTGGCCTAGCCTGACTTTGCTCAGGGTGTTCTGAATGGACATGATTCAAGCGGGAGACAATTGTGCCTGCATTGTGATCGAATTCCATACAACGCCCTGATACGAAATTCCCTGAGTGGGAGAGAGGATGCTCTTTTTGATGTTGAGTCTCAGACCCAGAGAAACCAGATGAGTTAAGATGATATCCCTGTGTTGTAATGCCAGTTCTTGTGACTGTGCTAGTATCAGACAGTTGTCTATGTAATTTAGAATGTGGATGCTCCGGAGTCGCAAAGAAGCTAGTGCTGCATCCATGCAGTCCGTGAATGTGTGGGGTGATAAGGCTAGACCAAATGGAAGAACACGATATTGGAAAGGTTTGCCCCTGAAAGCGAACCTCAGGAACTTCCTGTGTTGTGGCAGACTTTCTATATGACTGTACGCATCCATGAGATCGATCGAGACCAACCAATCGCAATGTTGGATTTGAGACACGACCAACTTGACCATTAGCATCTTGAACTTGATCGCCCTCGGAGCAATTCAAGTCTCGAAGTTCTAAAATCGAACGCAACCCCTCATCCTTTTTGGGAACCAGGAAGTATCTGCTGTAGTAACCTGACTGTCTCTCTGGAAGGGGAACATGTTCTATGGCCCCTTTGACCAAGAGATTTTGCTTTCCACAGTAGACATGCTTGCTCCGGTTTCACGGTAGTGGGAACCACGCCGTTGAACCACGGAGGACGGCGAACAAATTAATTCTGTAGCCTTTTTCTACTGTTCTTAGGACCCACACAGAAACACCTGGCAGTTGTTTCCACGCTGCCAGGTTCTCTGAGATGGGTACCAATTCTGACAAATCCTGTTGAGGGGATGTCGAGTGTCCCATGTTCGGACTATGGCAGGAAACAACGGAACACCCAATATTTAGCTGGAAACCACTAACTCCCGAAACACCAGAGGCGGCAGGAATGGAGCGGTTTCGTGGGGGTATCGGGAGGGTACAGGTGGATGTTTCATGTGACCCGTCCCAAGGGGGCTACCCCCACAAGGCTGGGCGCAATAACCGTCAGGGTTATTTTAGAAATAACTGCCCTGAGGTCTTGCTTTGGCTTTTTGCCTCCTGGAACCTGGTGATAACTACATTCATAGGCATCACCGAATACCCCCGTGTCTCAGCACCCACGATATTCTAATATGTCAATGTCGAGAGCACGAAGACGTGAAAAATTATAAGGATTCCTCCATGAATGAGAAAGCTCATCATGGAGGTCATCAAAGAAAGGAAGGGACTGATATTGCGTTCCCCTTTTCTTTTCTTTTTTTTTTTTGGGCCACCAGACAGAAATCTGTCTTCTAGATTGGAGCATTTGGGGGTCTATTATTCACGTGGCCAGTCTAACTGTAGCCTGGTCACAGCCTGAGTAACCACCTCGAGTAATTCAAGCCGCTTTATTATTGTGCATGGAATGTTCAGAGGTGGGTGCTCAAAGTCCACAGACTCAAGAGATTCAGCGCCCCCTCGTGAACTGAAGTGGCGCCAAAGCGGGATTCTGGCTCCTGCGAAGGATCAGCTGGATCTGGGGAGGGAGCGAGCGATACGGACGGACCCATCTCTCGCCCCTCAGCCAGATCAATGCGAGAGCCCCACGATGAATGAGCAGGTGCTGGCTCTTGGAAGTAAGCAAGACGAGTGCAAAGCATTTTGACTGAGAACAGATCGCAAAGCTCGCACCTGCCCCGCCCCAACACAATAGCAGCATGCTCTTCCCCCAAACATACAAAACAAAACTGATGTGTGTCCCTTTCAGCCACAGAGTGTAAACAAGGGAACCCACACTGCTTGCTCTGTCTTTCAGTCATTTTCTTTTTCTTTTTTAGAGAAAAGAGAACGGTTTAACTCCTAACAGAGGAAAGTAGAAAGTTTCTGACAGGCTCATGAAGCACACACACACACACAGAGTGATCTGAAGACAAAAGATCTGATGATGCACCTGTGACACATCTATTTATAGCCCTGCTACAGGTGCATCCAATGATGTCACCAGCAGAGACTATAAATTCTGGTCAATTTAATTTACGTGTGGCACACATATTCTCAAAGCTGGTCACCTAAAGTTTTTCCCAAAGCGCTAAGTCAGCGCAGCATCAAAGTGTAGCTTTTTGACAGGGAAATGGAAGTGCAACGTACTGCAGCGTAGTTCTAGCGGGAAGACTAGCAGCTGTACATCATCACTTCATTAGCGGGGTAATTCCTAGCCAATCGCATGTAAGCAATTGCTTTATAAGTCTGCTCACAATCTATCACATTGCTGTTTCAGTGCACTAAAACACAGGCAACTAGACGCGCTTCAACGCCTCCAGGCCACATATAACCAGTGCACAGCACTTCTCTGGAAGCCTGCCTTCCCTTCCCTTTCCAACGACGTCGTCACTTCATCTCAACTTCTGCCAACATCAAACCCATGGGGAGTAAACAACCAGCAAACATATCTCATTCACTCAGAAGATCTCTCTCCATCGCATTGCATGACCCAGGCGCGGATGATTCCTGCAAAATCATCGGCTCAGGTCATTTTCATATCCATAAAATGCATTCAGATCTAGTCATGGATCTAGACCTTCTGTTGCCATGCTACCTGTTCATCACAAAGTTGCAACGCTGCATGTTCATCATAACGCATTCGCATCAACATCAATAGCCAGTATTTCATGTCAACAGCGCATTCACTCTCATAGTATGGCAGGCAATCGTGCAATCTCATGAGGGCAACTCGGTCAAGGTTCATTCACTTGTCATTCACAGTCTGCATGCCCGAGCGTTCCCCATCGGGGAATTAAGATAATTATTCAGGCATATCATCATGTACAGTCAACGCTTATCATACGGGCTCTCATTACTTCATCCAGTAAGATTCCCCCATTTTGCGGCCGCTTCGCCCAAATCACGTAGCGCGTTCCAATCCAATTCATCTTCCCTATGCCCTTCTCACTAGGAAGACCGAGCCCACGATGTGAGTTTTCCGAGGGAGCATGACATCACAGTTTCACCCGTCGATGTGCGCCCCTTCCCGAGCACAAACCATGCAAATTACATACCCAACTTAAATGGCTGTATCTACTGGCTCCCCTGGAGTATGGACACAGTTGTAGTATCTTTTGAAAGAAGACACTTTGGGCTTCACTTCTCAAGTTTCAGAATTAATATATGTTGTTATTTTAAAGAAAAAAAAAAAAAAAAAACTACAATCTAAAAAAAATTAAAAAAAAGGTTCTGGACTTTGAGATGGGCTCATTCTGTTAGAAGACTTCTTATATAAGATAATATACAGTTTTACAACAGGAACGCTGCCCAGATTGCATAGTCCGTCGAAGAACGACAAAGTGTCATTCTTCCAGGTGAGATCTCATGTACATTTACATTTACATTTATGCATTTGGCAGACGCTTTTATCCAAAGCGACTTACAGTGCAATTATTACAGGGACAATCCCCCCGGAACAACCTGGAGTTAAGTGCCTTGCTCAAGGACAAAATGGTGGTGAACATGGGGTTAGAACCTGTGACCTTCTGATTAACAGGCCTCTGCTTTAGCCACTACGCCACCACCACTACGCTGTCATGGACAATTGACCCGAGCAGGCTGAACTGGATTCATCTGGGGATCGCTAATTCTTAAGGTATGAAGTCCCGTTTTTGATATTGCATGTTGTCATCTGCACTTCCGGCACAAATAAACAAATTGCTGTTTCTGGAGGACTGCTATCATGCAACAGAGATCGGCTATCAACATCGAACACTTAGACCTTAGAAAAGATGTATAATCTGTTATCATTAATCACATATTCATGCATGCATATATCAGAATGCAAATATATTAAACGTAAGCAGAGTGACTTCACTCCCGAGTGCAAGCAAATATGTATCAACGGGTTAATATAGCCTTCACTAAGCCTTGTGAAAGAATTTACTTCATTCAGTACAACATTCGATGAGGTTCCCAGAGCGCCTCCAAGGGCGCATTTATGCGATCCATAAAACACAGAATATAAAGTGCGATACTGCATCTTCAGGTCGTAAAGGTGGGACATGAACAGCTGGAACTGATCCATGCTCGAGAATCACATTCTGAAGATCCTGATTCATATCAACACACATTCACAAAGCAGTCTCGTGCAAGATGATTTGCACAAACATGCACACATTCTTGTATGTTTTGGGGCACACCTCCTTCAAAAACTAAACTGTCCACTGTATATTCAGGGATCTATGCCGGGAGTACATGAAGACTCATGTTCCTTTCACAGCCAACAACCAAACTCATGAAGCTGAGACATTATTCTTCTCACCCTATTCACTCCAGCTCGAGGAATAAGAGGGAGGAGAGCGAGAGAGAGGAGGAGGAGAAAAAAAAAAAAAAACACAATGAGCCACGTCTCTAGAATTCTAGACATCACACACATTCTCTAACCATGCAAGCTTCCCCCCTAAAGAAACATGACAGGATCAGGTCTATTTTCACGTCATTCCCGTTTGGGTCTCCTAACGCAATCTCCAGCCCCATCAGTCCACCTCAATTTTGCCATGCTTATCATTCCTCAAGGCCACTCCGCCGTTTTTTCCGCCACCTCACACTAGCTCATTCCATAGACGGCCTGTCCTATCCACCAATCGATTAATTTCCGGATGACACGCCCCTATTTCTCGGACATGGCTCCCTCCATAGGATTCAGGGGTTGCCGTCTAGGGCCATGGTTCACAGGGGAATGGCCAGAATTATACTTTCTTCAATATAGCTTCCTACACTCCAGACACTCTCTTCGTAAGTATTCCCATTGCTAGATATTTCATAATTGAATGTATTTAACAAATGTTCTCGACCTACAATCCCAGTCTCGATGCGGCTCAGTGGAGGGAAGAAAGAAATGACACCGAGACCCAAGCTTCAAATCCTTCCTTGCCATTCGTACAGCACTTCATCATACGGTCCAGCAAACAACCTTCCAACTCTACCCTCCAATGAAATGGTTCTTTACCCTATACGGGGTAAAATATATGTTTGAGTTCAGAAATAGGAAATACACTCGCAGAACCACTGCAGCCTCGTTCCGTGATGACACAGCAAGCTACATCTACAAAAGAAGTTTAAAATGGGCCTTTCTTATTCCACACCCATCATCACGGCCAGCGACATATGGGTTCCCTCCAGAAACTCAAACACTGCATGTCTTCCAGATAGAAATGGAAGTGCAATGTAGAGCAGCGTAGTTCTAGCGGGAATACTACCAGCTGTACATCATCACTTCATTAGCGGGGTAATTCCTAGCCAATCGCATGTAAGCCATTGCTTTATAAGTCTGCTCACAATCTATCACATTGCTGTTTCAGTGCGCTAAAACACAGGCAACCTCCGCCACCCCACTACCACCAGCAGAGCCCTGTCCCGCACGGGGGTAGGCTCCTCGCCCCTGCCTCTTATCTCCGGCAGGATATGACAGTTCCGGGCACAACTCCCTCGGACTGCCGGACGGGGCATACGCCAAAGAGAGAGACATTACTTTGTTTTACATTAATCAAATAAATGGCATCTTAAACTTCACTCAAGCCTGCATGTCTTCCCGATAGAACAAGGGATATGCTAAAATGCCTGTGGAAACGTGTTCAATTGATGGCTGATGAATTGTGGTACAGATGGCACAAGGAATACATGAGTAATTTGCAATGTCGTGAAAAATGGACACTAAAAAGAGGGAGATGTAGTCTTCCTTAAGAAGAACCAAGCTAGAAAGAACAATGGACAGCATAGTGAAAGCCACTCCTAGGAAAGATGGGAAGATAAGGAAAGCTGAAGTGAAAGTAATTCAACAAAGATCTACTAAAGACCTATCTCAGAATTGGTCTTCCTAATGCTCGATAGCTAACGGTTTATAATATAGTTTGGTATCTCAAAGACACCAGGCTGGTGTGTTTTGGGCCTGCCAGTTATTTGTTCTTGTTTAGTCAAGCGACCTCTTGTGGTCATATGAGGAATAACTGTGAGTAAGTGACCTCATCAGTAAGAGCCATTAGCTAGTGATGTCATAAGTGTGCTGTAATGAATCAGTAACTTAGTCAGAAGAAGCATGAAGCAGTTTTTGTACTGTGCAGTCTGTGATTTCAGGACAACTTGTGTTTAAATATATTGACAAGGCATTCCCTGTCAGTTATTTAATTTGTTATACTTTATGACTGCATTAAGTGTGTTTTGAATATTGATTTAATTGATTGAAAACATTTTGTTATGCTCACTTGTATCTCAGAAAAGCTATGGCAAATCTGTATGTAACTTATCAGAGCATATATTTGTATTTTCAGTTTCACACCATTCATGTGATAAAGATACACTCTCAACATCACTTTCATTTACTTTTAGAATTTACTTTTATTAAAAACATTTTAATGCACTTTTACTTAGGTTAAATGGACAGCATTACTTTCTTTTCATAAAAAAATGCATAATTTATTGAGAGATTTTTAAATGGTATGAGGACCTTCTTATCAGAGCATGCTACACAACTCCTTGTCTAAGCTCTTCTTCTATCCAGGCTGAACTATTGAAATGTTCTTCTGGCAGGCCTTCTAGCATGTACTGTCAAACCTCTGAAATTGATCCAGAATGTGGCAGCGAGTGTGGTCTTCAATGAGCCCAAGGGAGCGCACGTCACACCTCTCCATCAAATTGCACTGGCTGCAAATGGTTGCTCACGTTAAGTTCAAGGCATTGATGCTTGTTTTCAGAACAACTACTAGCTCCGCACTATCCCACTATCTAAACTCACTACTTTAGACTTATGTGCCCTCCAGAAGCCTGCAAGCCTGCATTCTATGAGATGGCACCTCGTGGTGCCATCTCATAGAGGCACAAAATCACTGTCCTGGACCTTTTTCTTGACTGTTCCCCACTGGTGGAATGACCTGCCTAATTCTACCCAAGCGGCTGTGTCTTTAGCCTCTTTCAAAAAACAGCTAAAGATATATATATTTTTCGTGAACACCTAACCCATTCACACTAACACACAACCTTCATGTTCTTAAAAACTACTCAAATAAGAGTTAAAGAGTAGCTAATTTAAAAATACTCATGAGTAGTGAGTATTCAGTACTGAGTTGCAAAACCTATGGCCCATTATAATGAACACTGTATGCCAAATTTTTAAATACATCACATATCTATGATAAACACTACATTAATCTGATTCCAAAATATAAAAGGGAGACATGACTACAGAAATGACAGTATTTAAAAGTTATTTTCAATACACTGATCAGCATTTTAAATCATAATGTATGAAACAATTACATAACATTCCCCTTAATGCAGACAGAGTGATATTGTTGTGCATAAAACATGTTCAAACAATGCAAGGAATGCAACAACAAAAAAAAATGTCATGTCCTGCACAATAGAAGAGGTAGAGCAGTCATGGGAAAAGTTGTTTGGTACAGGGGCTACATCAAGCTTAAAAAGGAATAATTCACCTAAAAATTTAAATTCTCTAATAATTTACTTAACCACATGCCATCCTGGATGTATATGACTTTCTTTCTTCTGCAGAACACAAAGTAGGATTTTTAGAAGAAAATTTCATCTCTTTTGGTTCATACAATGAAAGTGAATTGGTGCTAAAATATTGAAGCTCCAAAAATCACATAAATCAGCATAAAAGTAGTCTAATCCATGTGCCTCCAGTGTTTTAATCCATGTCTTCATAAGTGATATGATAGATGTGGTGAGAAACAGATCAATATTTAATTCCTTTTTTATTATTAATTCTCCCACCTGCCCAGTCAATCTCCACTTTAACTTTCACTTTCTTTTTGTGTTTTTGGTGATTCACATTCTTAATGCATATTGCCACCTACTGGGCAGAGAGAAGAATTTCTAGCAAAAAAAGGACTTAAATATTGATCAATATTGTTTTTTGACCCACACCTGTCATATAAATTCTGAAGTCATGGATTAAACCACTGGAGTTGTATGTTTTACTTTTATGCTGCTTTTAAGTTCTTTTTGGAGTGTCAACATTTTGGCACCCCATCACTTACACTTACACTTCTAAAAATCTTAATTTGTGTTCTGAAGAAAGTAAGTAATAGACAGATGGCATGAGGGTGAGTTTAAGAGAAAGTCTAGGTTAAGAATGTAACCTCCGTTCCCTGATGGAGGGAATGAGACGTTGTGTCGGAGAAGCAACACTAGGGGTCTCTCTTGAGCACCGAATATACCTCTGATCTATGAAAAAAGGCCAATGAGAAGTTGGCAGCTAGTATTTGCATACCCCGTCCCAGGGCATACGGGTATAAAGGCGAGGAAATACTAGAGTTAATTTAGGATTTTTCTGAGGAGTCGGAAATGGTCCGGCCACTACAGCGGCTCGGCTCAGCGACATGGCCGGGAAGACACAACGTCTCGTTCCCTCCATCAGTGAATGGAGGTTACATTCATAACCTAGACGTTCCCCGTCTGTCGCTCTCTTCAACGTTGTGTCGGAGAAGCCACACTAGGTGTCCAATTTAAATCACTCCATGCGCTGAGACGTGTACGTGTTCTGCTGACACAGGAGGTAGGTGTTTTACGTGCCAAGACGTACTCGTCAGAACCGGCCGGCCGGGGGACAGTCGTGGGGCTGAAGGCGGATCTGGGACCGTGTCCAGCATGCCTGGACTGTTGAGATCTGGTGGCAGAGTGCCATGAGAATGGCATTTGCGGGCCAGATGACCCAGAGACCTCCCGGTCCTCCACCGGGGGATGGAGTGGTCTTACCATGGGAGCCTTCCGGGTCCTCGAGGGGGTCCATGAGACGGGGGCGTCTGCTTCCTGCGGAGCGCTCCACGCGTGGGCTGAGAGCTGGGCCCATGTTGAGGCGGAGCAGCTTGTTGTTTCTTCGCAGGGGGATGCCCTCGGCGAGCAGACGGGGCATGGCCCATGCCCCGTCTGGGGCCCGGGGGTGGCCATCGCCCGAGTGACTGCGTTGTGACCTTCGTGGCTCTAAGGATGAGGTCGGTCGCTGAGCGCAGTTCCTGCAGCACGTCGGGATCAGGGCTATCCACGTTCAATTCTTTAAGTGCCCCTGTCTGGTGGACTTGCAGGAGGGCCATGGCATGCAGGGCGAAGCGGCATGTCCGGTGGCGCTGTAGGCCTTCGCTGTCAGCGAGGATGTTGTCCTACAGGCCTTGGAAGGGAGTACAGGGCGACCCCGCCAGGTGGTAGGGTTTCCGGGGCATAAGTGGAGCGCAACAGCCCTATCCACCGGGGGAAATCGCCGTGTACCCGTGGGCCGCTCCGCCGTCGAGGGTAGCGAGAGCGGATGAGCAATTGCCTTTGTGACAGGTGGTGAAAGGTGCTCTCCACAGTGATGTCAGCTCATCATGCACCTCCGGGAAAAAAGGGACCGGGGGGAGGCGCGGCCATGAGCGGCGCCCAGACCCCAGGAGCCAGTCATCCAGCCGTGATGGCTGTGGGGAGGACGGAGGGTTCCAGTCAAAGCCCACGCTGGCGGCGGCCCGGGAAAGCATGTCGGACATCTGAGTGTCAGCCTCAGCTTGGGCACGCTGGCCCGAAGGCGGCAGCCCAAGGGAGTCATCCGCGTCCACTCTCCGATGCAGCGGCGAGCTCATCTGCTTCGAGCTTGAGAGGATAGGCAGGCTGGCTGTGAGGCGAGCTGCTGTTGCCTCGAGCACGGACGGGTGGTCCGAGGGGGGGGTACCCGACGGAGCCGCACCTGCTGTCATCCCCAGATCGCTTCCAGCGCCACTCGCACTGTCCTCAATCCCATGGGAAGGAGCAATGCGGGGGGCGGTTGGAGTGGCTTGCTTTCGGTTGAAACCGACTACAAATCCCAAGAAGCCTTGCTCAATTTACAACTGTATGAAATTCCAAAGGATCCAACTCTCAACTCCTATTGGATGAGGCACTCAACAGAACCCACCTCAACTATGATGTCATCAGGTGAAGAAAGAAGGATCCACTTTCCTCTTCAATCAAGTTGACGTCACTGATTTCTTCGCCAGACCGACGAGAATTAGCAGCCACCCGCCGACAGAGCGAGGAAACGGCTTCCCGTCATCACCCGAGCCTCGAGGAACCGAGTCGGAGTCAAATGACGGATTAACACGCATTCTAAATGCATCCTCATGTGATCCAAGTAAGAGGTTAATGTCTGGGCAGAGATAGAATATTTAGGTGTGTTATTCTTGTGGATCAAGTTTATTGTTTGTACAGTTTACGGACCGCCGAGTCCGCTCAATGTTGCTAATAATACTCAAGCTATTGATGTAACAAACTGTTATCACAAAATAGAGTTTGCTGTGTTGTATTTACACCATCGCGGATGAGACCTGCACACTATGTTTAACCATTAAAGAACCAAAGGCTGTGGGATGGGTTACGCGTTCACCGTGAGCCGTTCACCGCGTCTCTGAGTGATAAACTAACAGTTGCCTTCTCTCCCACGATCAAGAAACCGGCTTCGGCGCCGCCACTTTCTCTCTCTCTCTCTCTCTCTCTCTGTCGTACTAACCACACACACACACGGACCCCTCACAAACATTTGCTAGTTGATAACTTTGTGATAAAGCTCAACTTTGTCCCCAAGTTATCGTAAAATCGAAGACACGGCGTACACGGGCAGACACATTAACCGGCTTCTCTCCGCCCACATTCGCGGCCATACTCTCTGGCAGGAAATCTCACGTGACGTACTCTCCACGAGAGTCACGTCTGCCATTTTGTGCGTGTCACTCCTCTCTCTCTCACACACACACACACACACACACTTACACATACCGTCCTCTCATGTGTTATAGGCTTATTTTGGTTACCATATCTAATCACGTCACTGTTTAATTTGTAGTTGTAGGTCGGATGTTTATTAACTGCATTGTATTAATTATTAATTGATATTACTGCATCAATAAACTTTGTAATATTTCAAAGAGAAGTGTTTTGGTTTGTTTTGCATACACATGTGTCAAAGGCTGGCAGGGGATGCCAGTGCTCGAATTCAACCCTTCGTTGTTCCCTTTTTAATCTTGATGATCTACGGACTTCAATTTTCCTAAGATAACAATCTAATATTGAGTCTGTTATACTGTCTGGTTATTAGTCCCTGATTCCAGGGTGGTGCCCCGTCGAAATTAATCCTAATTAATATTCTATTTATTTTGATAATTATCTTTGATGATTGTTGAATTTGAAGGATCAATAAGCTAGTGTTATGTCTAATCAATGTTTAATTAATTTTAATAATTAATTATTATCTTGGATAATAATTCATATTCTATTAAATTTGATGATTGTTGATTTAAAGGATTAAAAAGCTAACATTGATTCTAATCAATATTCTATTCATTTTAATAATTGATAGTTATCTATGATAATTATTAATTATTGCTAATAACCAAACCCGCTCCTAAACTGTGAGCCCTACATCTTGTATCTTTTAAGCTCGGCAATAGTTGAGTTCACATTCTAATGCATGATGCACGATTTTCTGAAGTTTGTGACTGGTGGAATGTTCTGCAAATGTTGATACTTTTCTATCTAAGCACAATTATAAATCATTTGACCATCACTACATTCCTGGTAATTTATTATACCAATTAACACTCTCTACATCAAGGATCGGTATTATTACAAAACGAACAATATTTTCAAAAAATATTATTATTATTTTATTCTATTACATTAATACTTTTAAAGCTACTCAAGTTTTTCAGCCAACAATAGTGAGCGGTTTACTAGTTTTCTTGATATTGTTGTTTTATTAATAGCCTTTATATGACACAGCCTGCTAGACAGTGCTCAAGTCGGTTACATGTACACTTCAAATCCAACATTTTGATGCAAATATTCTTTTTGTCCCACTGTTTAAATTCATTTTGGACATAAACGACTGCTTTTACATTAAATCTTCACCAAGACAGGCATTGGCGGAATTATAAAGTGTATTTAATCATTTAGGTGCAAACCGCATTAGCGCTCAAATATTAGTCAATCTGTCAATGAAACAGCACACAGCTACAGACATGAGGAAATAAAAAGTAAATCTTTTAGATTTTATCTAGATCAACCAACCAGTGGTGCTCTTGCTATTGTGATTGATGTAATGAATGTATAGATTCTAGATGTATAACATAGGCTGAATATAGAAAACTACTCAAAAGTTTGATTGAGGAAATCTCTTTTTTCCAATAAACATCTAGATTATTTTTTTGCCCAACCCTATTCATAACAATGCATTGCCCAGCCCTATTGATAACGTTGCATTAATCTCTCACAGCAGCCCAATAATCTCAGTGATATATATTTAAATTAAAGTCTACATTATAGACAGAGAATCTAATAAGCAGAAATATGAATTTACCTCTGTGGTTCTTCAAATTAGAGGCAGGATTAATGCTGATGTCTTTATTCAGCAAGTTAAACTCCCATGACACAGTCAAGCAATTTCCCTGCGAATAGCCTTTTCAGGTGCGGCCGGTTATGTTCAGCTGTAAACTGTGCTCCATCTCCAGATCCATAACAGTTGCCGCCAAATCTGCAGCTGCCATTCAAGTTTTTTTTACATTCGATTTGATTTGACGGGATTTGCGAGACTCTCCCTAGCCATCATGTTGAAAGATAAAAATAATATCAGGACAGGGAAGTAGCTAACACAGACGGTGGGAAAATAGCGCAGTAAAAGTACAGTTAAACTACTTAAAAAAGTAAAATTCTTGGGAAAAAGTAGTTAATTACAGTAACGTGAGTATTTGTAATTCATTACTTTACACCCCTGCTACTGGAGTGCATCTGTGTGCGTGCACACAGCACAGCAACTTTTGATAAGGTGTAGTTTACCCTTACAATACAGAACTAATGATCTAAATTCTTTCCACATTGAAAATTCTGTAACTACACACTGAACTAAGAATCGATACAGGACTTTAAAAAGCTGTAAAACAGCAGTGGTAACCATTAATAAAGTCTGAATTTGCTTTATTCAGCATTACACTGTATATTATTTGGCCTGTGGAATATTGTTCATGTTTTCCACCATAATATTTACTAGAAACTGGTTTCCAAACATCTCTTCTAATTGGCAGTTTCGTCCAAATCTGACTAGCATCCTTAAAGTGATAGTTCAGCTATAAATTAATATTATGCCATCATTTCCACACCTTGATGTTGTTCCAAACCTGTGTGACATTCTGTATTTGCTGGAACCCAAAATATGTTTGAGAGAATGTTAGAGACCACCATTTGCATTTTAAAATATGGAGGAAAACAAACATGCAGTAAAAGAACTGTAAATGGTGACTGACATCTCTTTAATTGTGTTGCATTGAAGAAAGTCATACAGGTTTAGAACAACAAGTTATGATAATAATAATAATAATTATAATAATAATTATTATTATTATTATTCTGCAATAAATATTAAATGCATATTATGTAATGGAATATTGGGGAGTTAATGTCCATTATGTTTGAAAGTAACTAGTTACTCACTAGCTACTTAAGTATTCTTTAATTGGAAATACATCATCTCAAGTATTATTAACATATTTACTTTTTCTTCTACTTGAGGAATAATTTTTCAAGTAATTGTACTTTTACTTGAGTACAGTTTATGTCTACTCTACCCACCTCTGGTTACAATTAGTCAAATGTCCTCTTGTCATTCAGATTCACAGTTTAGATTTCACCAAGCTTGAACTTTGGTACACACCATTGTACAAAATTTCTCTGCATGATCTTGCATTGTGGCCTCCTATGTTCGGAAGCATTTGAATGAGAGCTAATGGAGTGTGAAGTGTAGTGTGACCACCAATTTTGTGAGGGATTCAAATCAATCTCAAAACCCTCACCACTCAGGAACAACGAACAATTTGTGGTAAGTCATGGCATCGGCTCATGTTATTTGTTCATGCATTGCATGTCACATGTTTAAAATAGCCTCCTCCGTCAGTAGTGAGGGATTCACTTGTGATAAATGTAAGGAATTAGTCAGGCTGACGGAGAAGGTTAATGAGTCAGAGACTCGCATCCGAACGCTAGTAGAGGTCAGTGAGAAAGAGAAGCTGTTAGATAGTGTTTCGGATGAGGGCAGTACAGAGAGCAACACACACACCCTGCAGCAGGGCATTTGGTGACGTCTCGGCGGCATACTCGTTCAGCAAAGAGACACCACTCTCCCGCTCCTGTTAGGGTTTCCAATAAATTCTCCCCACTCAGTGATACACCCACTGAGAATCATATTGAAAGAGCCCTTGTTATCTGTGATTCTATTGTAAGGAACGTGGAAATAGAGACTCCAGCCACTATTGTTAATTGCATTTCGGGGGCCAGAGCGTCTGACATCAAATCAAATTTACAAGTGCTGGCTAATGCTAAACGTAGATTTTCTAAAATTGTTATCCATGTCGGCACTAACGATCGTGGTGATCGTGTTTATAGTAGATTAGTGTCACTGAATGGCTGGATGTCTGAGTGGTGTCTGCAGAATAAAATATGATTTATAGACAATTGGAAAAGTTTTTGGGGTAGACCTGACCTGCTAAAGAGAGACGGACTCCATCCCTCCAGGGAAGGTGCCGCTCTCCTCTCTAGTAATTTGGCTCATAGACTTAATAATGCCCAGGTCAGGAAGCAGACAAACTGGTTAATCTGAACGTCAGCTAGCTGCCTTGTGACGTCACACAGGTCACATAAACTACAACACATAGAGACTGTATCACCTAGATATCTCATAGAGACTGTGTCTGTTCCACGAACTACGAAACACAATACCCTCACTAAATCATTTAGAAAAAATTTGATTAAGGTCAAACTTGAACAAAACAAATAAATTAAAAATACACATCATATAAAAATAGGGCTACTAAACATTATATCTCTTTCTACCAAAGCACTAATTGTCAATGAAATGATTACAGATCATAGATTGGATGTGCTCTGTTTGACTGAAACCTGGCTTAAACCGGATGAATATATTAGTTTAAATGAATCTACTCCCCCAGGTTATTGTTATAAACATGAGCCTCGTCTGAAGGGTCGAGGAGGAGGTGTTGCTACAATTTACAGTGAAGTTTTTGGTGTTATTCAGAGGACAGAATATAAATGTAAGTCTTTTGAACTAATAATGCTTAAGGTGACACCGTCAAATACAAATATAAATAAAAATTCTCTGTCGTCCTTTACCCTTGCTACAGTGTATAGATCACCCGGGCCTAATTCAGATTTCCTTAGTGAATTTGCAAATTTTTTATCAGATCTTGTAGTTACTGTAGATAGAGCCTTAATTGTTGGTGACTTCAACATTCACATAGATAATGAAAATGATACATTGGGATTAGCATTTATCGATGTTCTCAACGCTCTTGGAGTCAGACAAAATGTAACAGGACCAACTCATCGCCATAATTATACGCTAGATTTAATTCTTTCATATGGAGTTGATGTTGATAATATAGAAATTCTGCAGCAGAGCGATGACATCTCGGATCATTACCTCGTCTCTTGCATGCTGCAATCAGCTAATGTTACTCAATCTACACCACGCTATCATTCATGTAGAACTATTCTTTCGACCACTAAAGATATCTTCACTAATACTCTTCCAGATCTATCTCATATACTCAATAAACCCCAAAGCCCAGAAGAACTTGATGAAATAACAAAAAATTTAAATGCAGTCTTCTCTAGCACCCTTGATGTTGTCGCCCCACTTCGATTAAAGAAAATTTAAGAAATAAGCCCTGCACCATGGTACAATGATCACACTCATGCTCTCAAGAGAGCAGTTCGGAAAATGGAGCGCATGTGGAAAAATACAAAATTAGAAGTATTTCAGGGTGCATGGAAGGATAGTGTCTGTAGCTACAAACACGCACTCAAAGCTGCCAGGTCAGCATATTTTAGTAAACTCATAGAAAATAACCACAACTATCCTAGATGTTTATTCAGTACTGTGGCTAAATTGGTTAGGAATAAAGCCTCAACCGAACCAGATATTACGTCACAGCTCAAGAGCAATAACTTCATGAATTTCTTTACAGATAAAATTGAAATAATCAGAAATAAAATTGGAATTATGCAATCATCTGTCATAGCACCTCAGAAAACAGTGTAGAATAATTTCTGTCATGTGCAACTTCAATCCTTCGCTACCATAGGTCATGAAGAGCTAACAAAACTTATCGAAACATGAAAAGCCACAACTTGTTTGTTAGATCCTATACCAACTAAGCTCTTAAAAGAGGTATCTCCTGTAATATCAGAACCTCTTTTTAATATCATTAACTCCTCGCTATGCTTAGGACATGTCCCAAGAAACTTTAAAATGGCAATTATCAAACCGCTAATTAAGAAGCCACAACTTAATCCTGGAGAACTTGCTAATTATAGACCGATTTCAAATCTCCCGTTTATGTCAAAAATACTAGAAAAGGTAGTATCCTCCCAAATATGTTCATTTCTACAGAGAAATAGTATATATGAAGAATTTCAATCAGGATTTAGGCCTCATCACAGTACAGAGACTGCACTTATCAGAGTTACAAATGACTTGCTCTTATCATCTGATCGCGGCTGCATTTCTCTTCTAGTGCTTTTAGATCTTAGTGCTGCATTCAACACGATAGATCACGACATTCTCTTGAATAGGCTAGAGAATTATGTTGGAATTTGTGGAGTGGCATTAGCATGGTTTAGGTCATATTTAGCAGACCGCTACCACTTTGTCTATGTAAATGAGGAATTGTCAAACCAAACAAAAGTAAAATATGGAGTGCCACAGGGATCAGTTTTAGGGCCTCTGCTTTTCTCCATGTATATGCTTCCCCTGGGAGATATTATCAGGAATCGTAGAATAAGTTTCCACTGCTATGCTGACGATACACAACTTTATATTTCTTCAAAACCTGATGAGATTTCACAATTCTCAAAATTAGCAGAGTGTATTAATGAAATAAAAGATTGGATGGCCAGAAATTTCCTTCTACTCAATTCTGACAAAACAGAGGTTCTAATTATTGGACCAAAAAACTCTAAAAATAAGCCACTAAAATATAATTTGACTCTAGATGGATGTACTGTTACATCATCTTCAACAGCGAAGAACTTAGGTGTTATATTTGATACCAATCTGTCCTTTGAAAATCAAATTACAAATGTTTGTAGAACAGCATTCTTCCACCTAAGAAATATTGCTAAATTAAGGCATATGCTCTCGGTTGCTGATGCCGAAAAACTAATTCATGCGTTCATGACCTCAAGACTAGATTATTGTAATGCATTACTGGGAGGATGTCCAGCAAGATCAATAAATAAACTTCAATTGGTTCAAAATGCAGCAGCCAGAGTGCTGACGAGAACCAAGAAATATGATCATATTAGCCCCATTTTATCGTCGTTACATTGGCTACCTGTTAAATTCTGTATTGATTTTAAAATTCTGTTAACTACGTACAAAGCTTTGAATGGTCTAGCTCCGCAGTACTTAAGTGATCTTCTACCACGCTATATTCCAACACGTTCATTAAGCTCGCAAAATTCTGGCCTATTAACAGTTCCTAGAATATCAAAATCCACTAAAGGAGGAAGATCCTTTTCATATTTGGCTCCTAAACTATGGAATAGTCTCCCAAACACTGTTCGAGATGCAGAAACACTCTCTCAATTTAAGTCTAGACAAAAGACTCATCTATTTAGCCAGGCATGCACCTAATTTATCCTCCAACCCACAATTAGGCTGCTTTAGTTGGGTCTGCCGGAACCAGAAACCAGAAACATTGAGCATGATCTCTAACTCTGCAATAAATGAAATGGCATCTACGCTTATATCTTTTTATTTGTTTCCCTGTCTCAACCTCGGGACTCCTATCCTGAGGTCACCAGAACCGGCTGGATCCAGCACCATTCCTGCTTCATGTTGGACTCCACTGCTACATGTCGCAGAATGATGATGACTAAATGCAGCCGGTGCCAGCCAAACATCACTTCAATCTATTATGACGGACTTCAGAGGATGAAATGATGCCAACTCCAACCTGCATCACCTCGGTCTATTTATGGACTATGATCTTGAAATGAAATGCTTAGACTAACTATTGCCAACAAAAGCCTTCATCAGCCAATTAACAAGGACAATTGCATCTATGTGAACTTCTGCAATTAATCAAGATGGACTTCAAAGACTTTGGTCATTAATCTTACAGTTCAAACACAATCGATGTTTAATCACTGACCCTTAACACTTAGTTTAATAATTTTAAACCATAATTTTACCTATACATAATTAATATTTACATTACATTCATAATGTTAGCCAGAGGGAACTGGCCCCCACAGTGAGTCTGGTTTCTCCCAAGGTTATTTTTCTCCATTAATCTACATCTTATGGAGTTTTGTGTTCCTTGCCACAGTCAGCCTACAGCTTGCTCACTGGGGTTATTAATACAATTATCATTTAATTATTTTTAAACACTATTAAAAATCTTATTTTATCTAAATTACACAATGATGATTAGTCGACTTTATAGACATTACAGTTTTATCGTCTGTTAATGCTGATATTCTGTAAAGCTGCTTTGAAACGATGTGTGTTGTGAAAGGCGCTATACAAATAAAATTGACTTGACTTGACTTGACCACCCCTTTACTGTCATGCAAATAAAAATGTAGTTAGTAGTGTCACAACTTTTAGTAAGTTACAATACTATTGCTTTGGCTACCCATAATAAAATTTAGAGATCTGACAAACATTCAACAAATTGTCCACTCGTTGTTTTCCCATGCAAATGACCTTTGTAATTTTCTGTACATTATTGCCAGTAGTTTGCAGCTCTTTACCGGCAGTAGCCAGAACTTGCAGCAAACTTTTGGCAACAAAAGACCGTTTGTCACTGCTGGCAACTATTTCAATGGCAAACTGGTGGCAACAATAAAGAATTTGGTACAAAGGTAATTTGCATTTGAAATTAATGAGTGGCAAGTTTGCAGCATGTTTGCCACAGGGGTTGTCTTTGTAAGAGTATCACTCAATCATCTCTAGCAAGCAGTGGGAATGACGCATACTACTCCTACTTGGGGAATTCACTCCCCGAAATAACTTCCCAGTGTGTATATGACCAGAGAGTTAAGAGACTTATTCGTTCCTGAACGGTATCTCTGGGAACGTGTCCAATTCTCAAAGCAGAATGGTGGTGGCGTAGTGGGCTAAAGTGCTGAGCTGGTAATCAAAAGGTCGCTGGTTCGATCCCCACAGCCACCATCATTGTGTCCTTGAGCAAGGCACTTAACTCCAGGTTGCTCCGGGGGGATTGTCCCTGCAATAAGTGCACTGTAAGTCGCTTTGGATAAAAGCGTCTGCTAAATGCATAAATGTAAATGTAAATGTAATTACCACTGAGTCATCCAGTTACAAAGAGCCAGATTCAGTATGTGTGTATGTGTCCCAATCTCATTCAGGTCTACATTTAAAGGTATCTTCTCTCTTGGATTCCTTCGTATCCCTAATAACACATGTTATTAGGGATACCATGTATCCAACCCTTTTCATAATGTATGGATATTATGTGCCATAACAATGCCTCAAATGATATTCTCTTATCTGAATGAATAAATAAATTATTAAGAGCGACAAGAAAGTATAGCCAGTTCCTATATTTTTTTTAATCTTCCTTTAATTGCTCCTCAAAAAACTATAGTGTGCTGTGCTCCCGGTGTTAAGATATGAAAATGTGAGCATCAGTGTATATCTGAATGAGGGAGAAAGAGAGTCACAGCAGGTGATAGATATACTGAGTAGTTTTTAGCAAGGAACCATTTTGGCCTTAAGTGTTCCCTGCTCGTTGCCGCTGAAAGAGTCTCTCCATTTTCAGCTGGAAAATAATAAGCTACAGCAGGAACCTGGGGAGTTAGAGGTTCGCTGGCAAACTCAGAATTATTTTTCCCCAAAATGCTGCACCCTGGGTGTTCAAAATAGCTGTAGCTCACCTGTGATATGTATGAAAGGTAGAGTAAAGAAAAGAAGAAAAGTCCTCATTTCTGAGGTCTGAAAAATTCCTGCTGTGTTTCAAATGTTATTAGTCTAAAGTCAAGCTGGCTTCATGTTCTGTAGTTGCAATGGCATATTTACCTAGATTACACATTTGTTTCTTTACCTAGTTTAAAATCTCTTAGACATAGGCCTACACATGCATATGCACACACGCGCGGGCACTCACTCACTCACACACACACACACACACACACACACACACACACACACACACACACACATGTTGGTCTACTTATCATTATGAGGACTTTCCATAGACATAATGACTTTTATACTGTACAAACTATAGATTCTATCCTCTAAACCTAACACAACCCCTAAACCTAACCCTCACAGAAAACTTTCTGCATTTTTACATTTTCAATAAAACATTGTTTAGTATGATTTTTAAGCGATTTGAATTATGGGGACACTAGAAATGTCCTCATAAATAACATTTATTGCATAATAACCTTGTAATTACCAGTTTGTAACTTACAAAATTGTCCTCGTAAATCACAAAAACACGCACACACACACACACACACACACACACACACACAAACACACAACAACAACAACAACCGGCATTCGCAACTAAGTGGCGGTGATGTCACCACGACGCTTGTGCCAGGCTATGTGCACGTTAAGGCCACGTGAAGTGTCGAACGCCCGCTGGCAGGGGGTCACAGGACAGATCCAACAGGTGACACGGGTCGAATGACTGAGATGACTGGCTGATGCACCACCTGTGCCCCCTACTGTGCCAACTTGCTGTGCTTTAGCCACCCTGCGTTCTGCTCGTTGTTGTGAGCGTCGCTCCTCTGCGCTCCGTTGTTGTTGGAGGGCAACTGCCTCCAACTGGCAAGCAGCATCCTTCACAAGCCTCCTCCAAAGATGCCGATCTTGACACTGCTGGTACCAGTCATCAGCAAGTCCACTCAGCTCCACATCCTCCTGTACCACATCACTCCATCTCTTCTCCAGCCCGTGCTGCGCCCGCTTAGCCCCTCTATCCGGCCGAACAAAAACTGTTTAGGCATGCAGTAGCCAGGCATGCAGGCTACATGACCCAGCCAACGCAACCTTGCCTGCCGGAGGAGCTCACCGATGGGACTTTGTCCACATCTTTCAAAAGATTTGTGAGCTCCTCAATCCAGCCTGGTTAAACCCAGGATGGATCTTAGGCAGGCCAGCCTAAATGTTTCTAAACGGCGATGATGTTCCATTAGGGGGGGTCCACGTTTCGCAAGCATAGAGAAGGGAGGGAATGACCGTGGCCGAGAATACCTGAAGCTTTGAGCAGAGCGACAAACCGGGTAGTGTTGAACACAGCGTTATGCAACCGATGAAAAGATAATGCCGCTCGACTGATTCTGAGTGAGACCTCTGCTGTCAAACCGGAGCTGGTCATAAGCACACTTCCCAGGTATGGAAAACACTCCACTCTCTCCACAACTGCCCCATCACCAACTGGGAGCTATGGGGTTGGAGTGTCCGATGGTACATAATACCCAGGAAGGTGCTTAGTTTTGGTTGGGCTGATGGTAAGGCCCCATCTCTTAGTGCCAAGCTCCAGTTTCATCAGCAGCGCCCCCAATTTCTCCTCTGAGTGAGCAGCAATCACCAGATCATCAGCATACATAATGTGGTTGACCAATAGGGAGCCATCCCTTGACTGCACCCGAGCATCGATCAACCTCCCAACTCCAAGGTGAACAGGGAATGGCTCAGACTCCCGACCACGTAGTTTTACCTGGGCCCGCTCGCCATCATGAAGGTCCTTAATGATAGCGAGCAGCGGGTCTGGGACTCCGAAAGTACGAAGAACAACCCAGAGCCCAGGCCTACTGATGGTATCATAGGCCTTGACCAGGTCAATAAAGCAGAGATGTAGGTCTTGCTGGAATTCCCTACACCTCTGCTGTAGCAGATGGACAGATAATATGGAATCTGTGCAAGACCGCCCCTTCCTGAAACCACACTGGGGCTCCGCAAGTCTCTCCTTAGCGTGCCTGGCAAGGCGATGTTGAATAATCCTTGCCAGGACCTTTCCCGGCACACTGAGGAGTGAGATGCCCCTATAGTTATTGCAATCTGAGCGGTCCCCTTTTTTAAAGAGAGGGACCACCAGGGCATCCTTCCAATCCTGCGGAACCCGCCCAGTGGTCCAGACTGTTGTTATGATGTCATATAGGGCAGTCTGTGCACAAACACCACCCTCCCTCAGCATTTCACTGGGGAGATTATCTCTGCCCGGTGCCTTTCCTGGTCTCAGGCTCTGGATCGCCTTCAGTACTTCCTCCAAAGATGGCACCTCAGCCAGCCACCCACAGGGAGCGACTTATTCCTCCAATATTTGTGGCACCGCAGCCCCAGCAAGGTCATCCTCACTTTGTCTCACAATGTTTTCCAGGCTCAGGGACTTCCCCTCCCCCAGGACCTCACAGAAATGCTCAGCAAATCTGCAAACCTGTTTCTGGGGGTCGGAGATTGGATCACGGTTCTTTCCCCTAATGATGGTAATAGGTGTGGTGCTGCAAGTAACTTTTTTGATGGAATTAAAGAGCAATTTTTGATCGTGCAGACTCCATCTCCTCAGCAACCCGCGACCACCAACCATCCTTGCAGCGCCTCACGGACCTCCGAGCAAAGGCGGCGGTAAGCCTCCTCATTCTCTGATGTGGGATGCTGTAGACGATGAGAGTGGGCCTGTCGCTTTTTCTCAGCCAGCCTGAACACCTCCTCCGTCAGCCAGGGTTCTGATGAGGTCTGGACTGTGTGCCCAAAACTGCCATTGCAGTTACATGAGCCACAGTCCTAAACCTCGCCCATTTTCCCTCGACATCCAGAGGAGTGGGGGATGATGCCAACCCCAGCTGCAAACGATGCTGAAATCCTCGCTTGCAACTTTCATCAGCTAGCCTAGACCAGGCCACTATGGGTTTGAAAGGGGTCCTGGGTTTACACCCACCACCGGAGTGGAAGAATGGCAGGCGCATCTTACAGATGACAAGTCGATGGACAGTGGGCAGATCAGCTCCACGGTAGGTCCTGGTGTTAAGGACATGGGCCCGCATCCGCTGTTCAGTCACTATGTAGTCCAGCAGATGTTCTTGCTTGGACCCGGCATGCATCCATGATGTTGTGTGGATGCTCCGATGCTGGAACAGTGTGTTGGTATTTACAAGCCCATGGGCTGCACAAAAATCTAGCAGCCTCCTGCCATTGATATTGAGCTGATCAGGCCCATGTCTTCCAATCACTCCTGACCAGGTGCTAGCATCATGACCAACTTGGGCATTGAAATCACCCAACACGAAATCACCCACTTTAGCCAACACCTGTGACAGGAGGTCATAGAAGGCATCTGACTCATCGGTCTTTCCCGCATCCCTCCACGGATGTTCGTCTTCGGTGGGGGCATAAATAACCACGACCACCACTCCTCGCCTCTGGTTGATGGGAAGGCGAACCCAAAGTAACCTGGGGCTCACAGCTTCCCACACCTCACCGCCACGCTCCCACGCTGCCTTCATTCTTTTGTTCAGAAGAAGAGCCACTCCCTGTTGTTTGGCAGTTGCCTGCCCCGAGTAGAGGACAGTCCACCCCTCATAGTGGCAAGAGCCAGAGCCGGTCCACCGGACCTCCTGAACACCACAAAGATCCAGTCCAGCTCCCGACAGAGGAGTAGCAGCCTCTCCTCCGCTGTGAGTGTTCGAAGATTCTACGTGGCCATCCGAAGTGGATTTTTGTTGTTTCTGGAGGAGCCCCGAGGGTGAGGATTCAGTCTCCTGGCTCTGCCTGATGGAGTTTGGCCAGGAGACATCATAGATGCCTGTCCCCCAGGGCCTCCGGCACTAGCTTAATCATAGATTTACTTCGTGGTTTAGTGGTAATCAGTTGAAGGTAGAGGGGTTACTAGCCCCTCGCACCCGTCCAGAGCCCCCATTTGGCCGCTGTAAAGCACCATGACAGAAAGGGGAGGGAACAGTCTTTATTGCCCCCCGGCGCTGCCCACAACATTCCCTGTCCAGCACCACACGGAGGTATGGGGGTTGTTTAGCCAGACGACACACACACACACACACACACACACACACATACAGACTGAGTGTTTTACTTACCCCCTACATCAATGCTCTACTCACTCAGAAGGCCAGAGCTCTTGTCCCAAGTAAGTACTCTGAAGTGTGCAGGGCATCACTGTATCATATTTGTGTGTACACCCCACATAACGACAAATATCACTGCCACTTCGTGAAACATATGAATGTTACTTTGACTATGTAGCAGCATTTTATTTTATTTCTTTATAATTATTCACATTTATTGATGCTAATAACAGACATGAACATATATCTGCTATTATGCATTGAATATTCATAATCTCCAGTTACATTTACATAGATATTTATATAGAAATGGATATAGATTCTGAACTTAATTCATTGTTTGATACATGACAAATCATGAATTCAGTCTCTGATTTTAAGTTCAAAGAAGGCACTTATGAAGATATAAGACCATAAAGACCAAATATTTATCCTAAAGAATTCTGAAACTTAAAACAATTAAATAAATGAATAAACAACGTGGTACCGTACATTGGACCATTTGAAACTGGACCATTTGAACATGTAGCATGGTACAGTGACTATATCTAATGATGATCATTTTCATGTACCATGGTATTTACAAGGTGGTATTTACAAAGTAAACCTATAAACTATTGTAATACACCATAGTATATTTTGTTACTCTTTTATCATGGTATTTACACAGTTAATTTATTTCTTTTATTTATTAGTATTCATTTGCCATGGTTTTTACAAGGTACTCCATGATACTTTATTATATATTTAATAATGGTAATATATAATATTGTGGTATTACCATAGCAAATGTGCAAAAACACAGTATTACTATGGTATATGTACAAAAACCATATTACCTCATTGTGCATTTTGATACCTTTGTGTTACTAGAATTTATTCATGTACAATGGTATTTACTAAGTACTCCATGGCACTTCAAATAATACCATGGTATTACCATAGTAATTGTTCAAAAAAAAATTATAATAATGCATTTTGTAACATAAACAAATTGATTCAAAGGAGAATTCGGCAGGTTTAACACATCTGAGATGAATGAGGACACAGTACTGTATAGTCCATAAGCCACTGGTTGCCACATTGCAAATGTTTGCATAAGGATTTATGTGTGCTTCCACTGAACTCATTTAATGTATACTGTGCACCTGCAACCGTTAAAAGCTTTCCCCATCTTTGAGGTCTGTCATGGGCTGTGTTACAGTACCCTAGCATGCTAATCCATCTTGGTTTCTGAGAGAAAGATGACGGACATAAATATAACCAGCAGCCTCCTGCTCTGCAAGCTTTTGACTAATGTGCATTTCCCTGAATACTGAATCAAAGGAAACAAACCTGGAATGTGCTTGGTCGCTACGGTGACAGGCTGTCAAGACAACGGCTCCTTCTGTGACTTTGTCTGTCTATAATGCAGCATGCAGTGCTGCTGTTTAAAGAACAGATGCAGCCAAAGACTTTTAACCTTCTCTGTTACCAGCTCTTGGCACATAATTCCCATTTCATTTATTTAATTCTGTATTCTAGAATAAATATGAAATATGAATAATTGCAAAAAAGTCCATGGTATTACCATGAATTTTTGGACATTGCAGTCTGTACTACCATGACTGATACACCATGATATTCTTTGAACTGTCCGGAAGTACTAAATAAGCACATCATATCAAAGAATGATGATATTACATCTGATGCCATCACTCTAACATGGTAACACGACGATAGGCTACATTTGTGAGGGGTTTAACTAACAGACAGGCTACTTAATTCATGGTATTAAATCATATGTGTTCTGTTTCATTTACAATAAAAAAATCAATAAAGATACAATTTTAAAAATATTCCATTGACTTGGAGGATACTCACATAGGAAATGTTCTGTACTGTTTATAATTGTTTTTCTATGTAAACATGCACTAGACATATTTATTTGACCATCAAGTTAAAGTTCGAGACTTGCTTTCTCTTCAATTCAAGTTTTATTAGGTGCCGTTCATTAGTCTGCTTTGTTTTTCCATTGTTTCTCTTTTTAAACACGTTAGATGTCACTATGTTTTTTCAGCTGATTCCATGGGAGTGCCATGTTTTTAGATGCCATGTCAGATTAAAGAGAATGTTGAAAAGCATCCTGCATTCTTTTATATGTGTTGCATTGCATCTAGCTGTTTTAGCACAATAATGCCTATGGTCTGAATGGCCCCTCAGCTGTTTGTGAATACAAGAAAGGTCCTGTGTTAACAATCCCTTACTTTGATAGGATTGTCAGTATTTAAATGTAACCGACTGCAATGGTATCATCCTAATATTTGCATCAATTGTGACTGGTCTTGTCATTGCATATACTATATTTAACAATTTTTATATCCAGCTTTACACTACTCTTTGACAATATGTTGATTCATGTATGCAGCTGATAGTGAAAACAAGACTTTATTTATTGTATGCAGAATGAAATCCTAAAATCTACATGTTTTTCTTAAATTTTAACACAATTTTTGTGTGCTTTGCAAGTATGTTTATATCCTTTAGTAGATGCAAATTTAGTCTCTTCATCTCACAGTAGTGCCTTAATATGCTTTGTGTGTTATTGTTCTTTGTTTTTGTCATTGAGTTGTATAAGTAATGAACATTTTTATAAATCTATTAATTGAGCATATATATTATTTATTTATATATATTATAGCAATAAAAATTAATATATTATACAGGCCTGGTTGTTTATAAGTCAGTCGAGATAATATGAAAAGAAGTCTATATTACCTCAAATAAGCCCAAGAGCCAATGACTGGGCTTTAATAGAAGTGAGATATGGGCTAAATTATTAATTTCCTTTTAACAAAGCTCCTCGCACCAACACAAGTCTGCTTTCAAAAGCAACATTTCTCCTATGGTCAGTGAGTTAGTGCAAGTATTTTCCAAACCACAGTCATGGCCAGATGCCATGATACAGATTCTGCCAATAATCTAATATTTTATAATTTAATAGAACTATGCACAATGACCTATATGAATTAAAATCCACAAGGGAAGAGATTTTGCCCAACCTGTTTTTCACATATACTGTATAATCCACTGACATGCAATACCTTTTTGCTTACACACACAAATCTCTAATCCCATCTAAAATGTACACCCTGTCTATAATCTGTGGGGACACAAACACTTTCAATTGATGGTGGCACCATTATAGAGGGTTGTGGTTTGGCATTATACATGACAGGATTTGATAGGGACCAAACAAACTTTGGTGTGATTTGTGTAAAAATGAATAAAATGTATTGATGCTGTAGTGTTAATTTCACCAGGAAATTTCTGCTATGTGTTCACATAAAAATACTTTTCCAAAAATGTAAGTATGGCAACGTGATGGGTTGAATTTAAAAGTTCTCATGAAGTTCTCATTTCTGTTTTTTTTTTTATTTTTAAGGGAAAGCATGCAAAATGACAGTTATGTTGTTATTTACTCACCGACTTACTGACTTTCTTCTGTGGAACACCAAAGAAAAAATTTACACTCTTTTTATATAATGAAAGGTATATATGCCATTCTATCTCCTTTTGTGTTCTAAGAAAGAATATATTATATGGATTTGGAACATCATGAAAGTGAGCCAATGCTAAAAGATATTAAAGAGAATTTCTGTTCTTTCGCAGAACTATTTTGTAACCTCAGAAGTGCCCCTATTGAGAAGTACAGTACAGTGCTTAAATGCAGGTGGTGGTACTGTTTTCTGATTGGCTGTGCCTTTGATGCCAAGTGATGTGTGTTATTGTGATCTGTCAAGTTGAAGGCCAAACAATCACCATGGAGTCTGTGTATAAATCTATATTGACTCTCAATAAAGACTGCTCTATTGGATTTTGAACTGACATTTGGCATATTGGAAACTGTTCTCAATGGCATTTGTTATGACGTTCATGCTGTGCATGAACACACACACACACACACACACACAAACACACACACACTAGGTCACGTTTACGGCTTATCAGTGATGGGATTCTAGCAACCAACAAAAGAGGTTTAAGCTCTCCTAACATGAAATGGATCTAACGGCCTCTTAGGACTGTGAGCTCAGCTTCCATTAAAGTTTCATTCTTATTGCGGTTTTTTATGTCACCTAAATCTTCTCACTACTTAGTTTCTGCCGACCCCTGGCAGACAACTCTACAATAGGGTGGCTTTGAAATGAATTAATATGTAGCTAAGTCTCACTATTACAGACTATCAAGAGAGACTGCTGACCTTTACCTTTCATTACATCTCTTCCCTCATTACTTCCGTTCGACACATGCACCATTCACGCTCCATGTGTATCACCCTCCTCTGCTTATCCTTTCTTTCCAACATCTTCTGTTGTTTCTTTGAATAAAAATAAGGGCAGATGAAAGAAATAGCATGCGCCTTTTTAATATGACCTAAAGATTAAGCATGAAATTAAAGTTGACAAATACATTTGTATGTACACACTTAATACCACTGTTTATTATTCATATTATACCATATACTGTAGGCCTATATATTTAATGGACAATTTGCATGATACATCACTATGTGGGTGGTGACAAAGTGAAAATCAAAACAAGATGGAGTAAAGACTGATCCTGTGTGAATCTAAATACATTGACATGTATGACACATCGTCAAAAGCATATCATAATGTTCAAATAATTTTTTTTTATTCCTGAAAAGTTTCAAAACAATTGACAGGACTTTTTTTCAAATACAAAAAAAAAAAAAAAAGTTCAAATACACACTTGTGCACACATATACACATATTCCACTGTCTTTATAGTTTGTAACTTCATAAAATCCTCCTTTCATGATCATGTGGAGAAAGGTGGCATAATCGAATCGGTAACACTTCAAAATAAGGTTGTAATAATTAACATTAACTTCATTAGTTAAATTTAGCTAACAGTGAAAAATACTTTTACAAAACGGATTAATCTTAGTTACTGTTAATTTCAGCATATACTATTAATTTATTTTCAATAAAAGTTGTATACGTAAACAATTCTTAATGCATAATGAACTAAGTAACAGTGAAGTGTTGTATTTTGATAAATGAACATTAAACAATATCAGAAAATGCTGTGGGGGAAAAAAAAATATTCTAATCGTTACTTGACAAGGACGGACTTAGCATTAGGCAAAGGTAGGTATCGCTTAGGGCCCCCCAAGAAGCCAATGGCCCCCAAAAAATACAAATAATAGAAACAGAATCAGAATCAGCTTTATTGATAAGTGTTCTCTTGTACACCAGGATTTTTTTTTTTTTTGTGATATGAGAAACAAGTGCACACAGAAAATTACAGTGAGACTCATAATATAAAACAAGGTAAGATTATAAATAGGCATACAAATAATAGGGCATATAACAGAATGGTGTATATACATGTGCAAATGGTAATGTGTAGGCAAGGTAGGGGTATGTAAAACAGTTAAAGGATGGGAAAGGAGGAGGCGAGAACCGGCTTGACGATATAAATCATAGTTTAATGGAAAACTTAAAAGACAACACAAACACACATGACGGACATGTCCGCTAACGATCTCTCTCTCCCGCACAGCCCTCTGCAGTCGACCTTTAAACCTCACGGAGGCATAATTAGCCTAATACGGGACCGGGTGTGTAGGATCACGACCCGGCCCCGCCCTCCGCCCTGCCACAGGGTATGTACAGTAATTTAATTAAATATGTAAATTTACATACAATGGCGGCCAAACATTTGGAATAATGTACAGATTTTGCTTTTTCGGCATGAAATTGATATTTTAATTCACCAAAGTGGCATTCAACTGATTGCAAAGTGTAGTCAGGGCATTACTGATGTTAAAAAACGTCTCGAGTTACTTAAATGTAACCCTTGTTCTCTGATAAAAGCGGAACGAGATGCTGCACTGAAAAGCGCTTTAGGAACAACTTTAGGTGCGACCAGCTGTGAATATGTGTGCAAAACGTCATTGAACATTGAACGGAATTTATAGCCTCTGCTGGTGTAATCATTGGATGCACCTGTGACAGGGCTATAAATAGATGCGTCACAGGTGCATCGTCAGGTATTTTGTCTGAAGAGCAGTCCTGGGGCATCCCAGTGCAGCAATGAAGCGCAGCATCTCGTTCCGCTTTTATCAGGGAACAAGGGTTAACCTCAAGTAGCCCGAGACGTTCCCTTTCAAAAAGCTACACTTATGATGCTGCGCTGATTTAGCGCTTTGGGAACGAGAATACCCACGCTGCTGCACGGTGGCTGTCCAGACCCCCTATGGTTGTGTAGTGTGCTCACAAGAGCGTGAGAGGTCTCAGACATGAGCAAAATCTAAGCAGGCTGGCAAGACAAACAGAGCCTGTAGATCCCCAATTCTTTTTAGAGAGGTGATTGCCATAAGAAAAACCATCCTGAGAGTCAGAAGTTTATCAGACGCTGACTCTAGAGGTTCAAATGGGGTCTCAACCTGACCCTCAAGGACTATTGCTAAGTCCCATGAAGGGGTCCTAGTCCTAGCAGGATGCCTCAGTCATATAGCTCCACGAGTGAAGCGAGCGAGTAGAGGATGTCCATCCAACGGCACCCCGTCAATCAAGGCATGGCAAGCCGAAATGGCAGCCACATAGACCCTGAGAGTGGCGGGGCATGTGCCTGTTGACAATTTTTCCTGCAGAAAGTCCATAACTGAAGCAATCTGGCAGTTAACTGGATCTGCATTATGTGCATTTCACCATCTTTCAAAGACACCCCATTTATTGTCGTAACTTCTGGTAGAGGGAGCCCTAGCACTTAGAATGTTCTCAATAACTTCAGGTGAAAACCCATGTCCCTCAGTTGGTACCCTTCAGGGGCCAAACATGAAGGTTCCACAGATCGAGCCCAAGGCAAGCCGTTGAGGAGAGATATTAGCTCCTAGACCCATACCCTGCGCAGCGCTATCATTAAGAGGCAGGACCCTTGCTGGCCAACTCTGGCCAAGACTCCCGGGAGCAGAGAAACCAGTGGGAAAGCATACAGGCGCATTCTGGGCCATGTATGCGCCATCGCGTCCAGACCCAGGGGGGCTGGGTGACTCAGAGAGAAGTAGAGGGGAAATTAGGCTGTCTGTTGGGAGGCGAAGAGGTCCACTTCTGCTCTTGTAAAATCTCACCCAGATTTGTTCCACTACCTCGGGGTGGAGTTTCCACTCCCCCATCAGTATTTTCTGTCTGGACAGTAAATCTGCTCCCATTCAGACATCCAGGGATATAAGCTGCTCTGATTAACATGAGCTTGCCCTGGGCCCAAAGGAGAATCTGCCGTGCCAGTCTGTTGAGCTGGCGTGAACATAGACCTCCTTGATGGTTTATGTAAGAGACTACCGCTGTGTTTTCCACCCGCACCAAGACATGATAGCCTCTGGAGGAAGTTTTTCAGTGCCAGAAATACAGCCATCAACTTGAGACAGTTAATGTGACAATCGAGCTGACGACCCTCCCATTCTCCTTGAGCTGGACAACCACTTAAAGCCGCTACCCAGCCCGTCAGGGAGGCGTCTGTCGTTAGCAACCTGCAATGGCAAGACGCACCTAGAGTGGGACCCAAAGTGAGGAACCGGAGTCTGAACCACAAAGAAAGGGTACATAGCACATAGCACATAACACTTATCAGCCTAGGGGATTGGCCCCTGGATGAAATCCCCTGGCTTTGAGCCACAACTGAAATGGTCTCATGTGCAAAAAGGCCAAAAGGGATCACAGAGGACACAGTTGCCATGAGACCTAGTAGTTGTTGATACTGATGAACAGTGCAACCTTGACCTAGCCTGACTTTGCTCAGGGTGTTCTGAATGGACTCGATTCGAGCGGGAGACAATTGTGCCCGCATTGTGATCGAATTCCATATGATCCCCAGATAGGTAGTTTTCTGAGTGGGAGAGAGGACGCTTTTCTTGGCGTTGAGCCTCAACCCCAGAGAAACCAGATAAGCTAAAACGATATCCCTGTGCTGTAATGCCAGTTCTTATGACTGTGCTAGTATCAGCCAGTCGTCTATGTAATTCAGAACGCCAATGCCCCGGAATTGCAAAGGAGCCAGTGATGCGTCCATACATTCCCTGAATGTGCGGGGTGATAAGGCTAGACCGAATGGAAGAACCCAATATTGGAAAGCTTCGCCCCCGAAAGCGAACCTCAAAAACTTCCTGTGTTGTGGCAGACTTTCTATATGAAAGTACACGTTCATGAAATCGATTGTGACCAACCAATAGTGATGTTGAATTTGTGACACGACCGTCTTGATAGTTAGTATCTTGAACTTGAACGCCCTCGGAGTGATTCAACCCTTGAAGGTCAAAGATCGGACGCAACCCCCCACCCTTCTTGGGAACCAGGAAGTATTTGCTGTAAAAACCTGACTCTTTCTCTGGAAGGGGAACACATTCTATGGCCTCTTTTTCTAAGAGATTTTGCATTTCTTTCCTCAGTAGACATGCCTGCTCCAGTTTTACAGTAGTGGGGACCATTGAAACACGGAGGGCAGCGAGCGAATTAAATTCTGTAGCCTTTTTCTTCTGTTCTTAGGACCCACATAGAAATACCTGGCAGAAGTTTCCATGCTGCCAGGTTCTCTGAAATGGATATTCATTTTGACACTTCCTGTTGAGGGGATGTCGAGTGTTCCGCGTCCTGGACTAAGGCAGGAAGCAACGGTACACCCAACTTTTCATTGGATCCCGAAACACCAGAGGCAGCGGGAATGGAGAGGTTTCTTGGAGGTACTGGGAGGGCCGAAGTGGATGATACACGCGCCCCGTCCCGAGGGGTGCTACCCACACAAGGCTGTGTGAAAAACCGTCAAACTGCCCTGAGGTCTTGCTTTGGGGGCTTCTGAGGGCGATGAACCGGCCCCCAGTCTTTACGAGGGGGAGCACGATTCGCCACGCTTTGTATTTGAGCCTCCCGTCTAGAAGGATTGGGGCGGGGCTGGGTGGCCGATGGCCCCTCCCCCTGAGTGTGGCGAGGAAGGAATTGCCCGAAGGCTTCCTCGTGACTTTTTGCCTCCTGGAACCTGGTGATAACTATATTCATAGCGTCACCAAATAAGCCAGAAAGCAAAACCGGGGCATCGAGAAGGAAAGTTTTGTCCTTGTCTCTGATGCCCGATAGGTTAAGCCATAAGTGTTTCTCCGTGCTGATTAAAGCAGACATAGACCGGCCAATGGCACGGGCCTTCTGCTTGGTCGTGCAGAGAGACAGATCCGTGGCTCGACAAAGCTCAGAAAGCCTCTTCGTCGACCGTTGTGCCTACACTCAGGTCCTTTAACAGATTAGCCTAGTGCGCCTGTAAAACTGCCATAGTGTGCAGGGCAGCACCAGCCTGACCTGATGGCTGATAAGCTTTCCCCACAAGTGTGGAGGTAGTCTTGCACAGTTTTTGGGTAAAGTGGGTCTCTTTAGCGATGATGCCGAGCCAGGCAAGAGATAACCCACAAGTGTCTCTTCTACCGGCGGCATCACTGAATACCCCTGAGCCTCTGCACCCACGATAGTCAAATATGTCAACGTCGCGGGCACGAAGACACAGGAAGTATAAGGATTCCTCCATGAATGAGAATACTTGTTATGGAGGTAACAGAAGAAAGGAAGGGATTGATATAGCATTACATTCCCTCCTTTTTTATTTATTTTTGGCCACTAGACAGAAATTTGTCTTCTAGTTTGGAGCATTTGGGGGTCTGTTTGTTCAAGTAATTCCTCAGCCGCTTTATTATTGTGCGTGGAATGTACAGAGGCTGTCGTCCACCCAGCCCCACCCCCGGACACAGCAATGACAAGGCTTGGTCTGCCTCCTCCTGGGGCAGTCACTTGCAGGTTCACTGCCTGGCCCTTGAGGGGGGGCCCGTAGGAACCTTGGGCACGTAACCAGGCAAGTGTCGCTGACAGAGGGTGCTTGCAGGTCCCTGACCCTCTTGATGGAAGTGAACGGAGTCAGGAGGGCCATCTCCAGGGGAGGACACATAGCTCAACTGATTCTAGAAGCTCAAAGGGGGTTCCCCGAGGGCCCACAGGGAGCATGGAGAGAACCTGTGAGGGGAACAGGCATGGCCTGGAAGGATTCAGCCAGGTCGTGCTCCACTAAGGGCTTAGCGTCCACTGCATCATGGTGGGCCGGTATACTGGCTACAACACCTTCAAGGTGGAGGGGGACAGCCACCCCTCCAACCTCCTGTGCAGGAATGAGAGCACTGACCCGACTGCGCACTTCTGCAGGTCTTCTGATCGGGAAGAGCACCAGTTGCGAACAAACGCTGCATTAGACCATAGAGCTGCCTGGTAGAGGGAGCTCTAGCTTGGTTGATTGATTGTGTCTATGACAGCAGGTGGTAGAACACTTCAACGACAAGATCTTCCACGACTCATCCAAAGGCCAGACGTGGAGGTTCCAGAGATCTGGGCGTGTATGCCAGAGGGTTCCCCATCACAGAGAAAGGAGGTCCTTCCTCAGAGGAATATGCGAGGACGGTAAGGATGAGTGGGCCAATAGGGGGTCTCCCTGACCTTGCACAGCACCTGTGCATGTAGGCTCACTGGGAAAATGCTTACTTGCGCAGCCCCTGGGGCCAGCTGTGTGCCAGCACGGCTGTCCTGAGGCGAGCCTCCGACAAGGAGTACCGGAGCGGGCAGTGGGAGTTATCCCTCTTGGGAAGCAAACAAGTCTACCTGTGCTTTGCCGTATTGGACCCAAACCAGCTGGACCACCTGGGGGTGGAGCCTCGACTCTCCGTTGAGTGTGGCCTGTCATGACAGCGTGTCCGCTTTCATGTTGAGGCTGCCCGGGATATGAGTGATACACAGCGACTCTTTGCGATTTATGTACGCTACCGATGTGGTTATCTCTGAATGGATCAAGACGTGCTTGCCCTGAATCAGTGGGAGAAACCTGCGCAGGACAAGAAATACAACCAGCAACTCTAGGCAGTTGATGTGCCAACGCAGTCATGGTCCTGTCCAGGAACCGGCGGCTGCGTGCTCATTGCACACGGCGCCCCAACCCAGTTTGGAGGCATCTGTGGTGATCACGATACATCTGGACACTTGCAAGGGGGACTCCTGTCAGCAGAAAATAGAGGTATGTCCAAGGGCAGAATAAGTGACTGCAGAGAGGGGTAAAAAAAAAAAAAAAAAAAAAAAAACACAATATGTGCCAGTATGTGTACATCTTGGGATTCAAGTCTGAAGTCAGTGCTGAAGCAGTCTCATATGCACCAAACTGAGCAGCGTGGCCACCGCAAAGTATGCCATATGTCCCAAGAGCCTCTGAAACTGCTGCAGTGGAAACGCTGTGCCTTGTCTGAACGAATTTAGGCAGTTCAGCACCGGCTGCGTGCGCTCGCTTGTGAGGCGTGCTGTCATTGAGACTGAGTCGAACTCCATTCCGAGAAAAGAGATGCTCTGAGCCAGGAAGATCTTGCTCTTTTCCTACTTGACCTGGAGCCCTAGGCGGCTGAGGTGCTCGAGCACCCTGTGGGTGCACAGTGACTCTCAAGATTGATCTAGGATCAGCTAGCCGTTAAAGTAATTGAGTACGAGGATGCACACTTCCCTTAGCAGGGCAAGAGCTGCCTCTGCAACCTTCTCAAAGGTGCAAGGGGACAGGGACAAGCCGAAGGGGAGGACCTGGTACTCGTATGTTGGGCCGTCGCATGCAATCACGTCCTCAGCGTCAGACGCAGCAACGCTCTCTGATGCAGCGCCGATATTCTCATCCACCTTGGGGGTCCGAAGGAGACATCAGACTGGCTGTAGGGTGAGCCTGTCTTGCATCGTGCTGGGTGGTGGGTGGTTTGTGGGGATGGGTGGTTTGTGGGTATTCACCCGGCGAAACCCCACCCGCTGTATTCCCCAGATCGCGTTCATCACCAGCCGCGCCAGCCTCAATCCAGTAGGAAGAAGGCGCGGCGCGGGGGGGCAGCTTAAGTGGCTTTCCCTCGGAGAAAGGAAAGCCGTGATCGAAACGTTGCCATGTTAATTTCTTGCAATGAGAACATGAACCATTCATAAACGCTGACTCAGGAACCATCCAGGAACAACATGGTCGCATCCAGGAACAACACAAAGGTGGAAAGGCATCTTTAAAAAGACGTTCAACGCCAATTTGTTACTCTTTTAGAGAAAATACTATTTTAGAGGGTGTTTGCTCTTTTAGAAGTGTTGTCAAAGCACCCAGGGGTGTAGACTGCACTGGCGTGCAGAGAAGAGAAAGCCGCTGGTAACACACCATAAGATCCAACAGCAAAAGCTCTGTAGAGGTGCTTAGTGGAACAGTAGCTTGCTGAACATACTATCGCTCGACCTATTGACCTTTTCTCAAAGCTCAGAGGCAACTGAGGCTCTCAAGAGAGACCCCTAGTGTCACTTCATCGACACAATCTCAAGTGAGTGACAGAAGGGGAAAGAGGAACTTTAAAAAAACCATTCAAAAGTGACATGTCAGAGAGCTGCGAGTTTCAAACTAGACTGTTCATGTCATGCGCTATAAAGTTTAAACTTAACAATAGTTTGACTATTGACAGGTTGCCTTTATCTGTTGGGAGGTTTTTCCTACATTGCAGAGACAAAATGTCCCCAAAAGGATAGTAAAACCTGAAATCACCTACATTGGGACCACTTAAAGGTCCTCACAAAAAATTGCTTAATAAACACACTAAAATAATGTCTTTGTCTAAATTAAATTGTGTATAGAAGTGCAAAGTCCTCTTTAATAAAACAGAAAAATAATAAGAAAAAAAAGTAATGAAGTCAATGTTTCTTTGTTTACAAGAATAGAAAAAAACTGAAGATTTGCAGTCAGCATATTTTGCAGCCATACTGTCAATGCTACACTAATTTCCATGGTCCAGGAGTCTCCCGATTGTCCAACACTCTTTTTTTTTAAATGTGCATCAAAGTTTGGCATATCTTCTATTATACATGGTTATTAAACCATAACATTCAAAACACCTGCCACTATAAATGACAACCACCCTGCAAGGCAACACCTTTTATATTGATTTCCTTTGTAATTCACAGACTCTCAAGTTGATGGCTGATATTCCAAGAGCTCGTATTACTCTCGTGTCGACAGATGCCTTTAAAAATGATTCTGTAAAAAAGCATCTGCATAATATTCTAGCAAGGGAGACAGCAGTAAAATCTATATTTTATAAATGTGATTTGATTTGCATTCAGACAGAAGAATATGGAACAGTATACAATCTAATCCATATCTGTTATATTACAGTCTAAAATGGATGATGATTGGTCAGATATATAGAAGAACCTTGAATGTGTTTTATTATGTGACACTGTAGGGTTTCTTGGTTCGGGTTTGGGGAATGTACAATTAATATTAATGATTGTAATCAATGATTAATCATACGGTTTGAACCAGATACCAATACATTCTAAATTGCCCCAAAACAGGGGTTATATAGCCCAAAATTCTGCTTCAGATATATATAGATACTTAAACAACAAATTATAATTAATTAGGAATATACATCGTATGCAGACAGGCTGTATTAATTTTCAGAACATCTTAATGGAATTAACCCGTACCGCAACTAACCAGTTCGTCCAGCAAACCACTTTGCTAAATACTCGTGATCAATTCTCCAGAAGGTTTATTCTTAGTATAAGCTTACTTAATCAAAGCACGTTAACTTACTTTGATAATATCAGCTCGTAGCTTTAGATCGCACATTAAAGAGGCTTTGCTTTATGACCAACAAACACAGACAATCAAGCGTATAATTGGGTTTAATACAAGGAACTAGGATATATCACTACACTTAAACAAACATAGAACACATTTAACAACAAACATTTAACATAGAACAAACAAAGTAAAACAGTAAGGAAAAATAAGAGATTTGTTACAACAGTTAAACCTTAAGAGCCAGCAAGGGACTTACACACTTTAACGCATTTGAATTTAGATGGGATAATACTTGAAGAATGGACCTTTGTGTCGCTGAACAAGACTGCGTGTGTGCGTGAATGTCCTCGTTGCGTCCGTGAGATGGAGGATTTCTCTTGGTGCTTCTCGAGCGTGGATCGCTCGTGGGAAGTTCAAAGCATCTTAGGAGTAATGGTTGAAACTGGGAGAGAGTCCTTTCACCCGGAGGATATTGGACTGCTCCAAAAATGTAGAGTGTTGAGCTTTGTCCGGAGATAAGAAAAAGACTGAGATAAACACCAAATAAAACAAAAGACATGTGTGACGAGAGTTTGAAAAGAAAAAGCAAGAGAGCTTGAAGAGAGATAAAAGCGAGGAGAGAAGACAAAAGAGAACGATTCAACACCAGATCCGGACTTTTAAGGTAGGGAGGTCACACCTCCTTTGGGAGGAATGACCCAATGAGGCTCCTCAGTTTTGGCGCGAGAAGGTTCCCTTTGTCTTGTCAAGGCTACTCATTTGCCTAATTTATGACAGTGTCCTGGATGTGGTTTGAATCACTCAAAAGATGGTAAAACATAGCAGAATACATTATAATGTAACCTTATATATATATTCAGCTAGGGCGAGTCGTAAGGTTTAATTTTATTTCCTTAAAAATAAGCCATTTCTTGATTTTAAATTGTATGAGTGTATAGATTTTCAGTGTGTAGATGGCGATATCACAAGTGTCTCTGGAGAGGCTCTTTGGGTTGTAAAAACGTCAAGAAGCATTCTAACTCCCAGACTTGCTGGCGCTACCTGGTGATTTAGATGGAGAGTCACAGGGTGTGGGGGTTTTAGGATCCTTCGTAAAAATGTGTGCATTGCATTCAGAATTAATGAGTTCATGATTTTCCGTTCATACTCTACAACACCATCACCCTGCTATATAGATAGTATTCCGATGAAGTCATGACAAGCGTCGTCGCCCTATTGTCTGGAGTCACAGATGTAAAAAGTTTGTCTGGCGGTGTGGAGTGCGAAAGAGTATTGCTAAATAATGCCAAATAAACTTAAGTGTAGTATTTAAAGTTTTATGTACATTTTCAAGTGTATATAATATAAAAACAGGAACGTTATTTTGATTTTTAAATTGTAACATATATGTTTTATACTAGTTTCTGTAAGAACTGACAAAGAACACAGGGGAACACAGGGATTAAATATACAAGGGGCAAACAAGGAAACAAGGAACACCTGTGACTAATAATCATTAGAACCAATGAAACAAAGACAATGAAAAGAACTAAAAAACCCTTAGTCAGCCCTGACAGTGACTGGGGAACAGCATCCATTGCCGGGAGCACTGGCAGCGGCAGGGGAATGACAACCATGGCCGTGAGTGCTGTAGGAAATTTGGTATTATAAATGTAGATGGGAACAGTTAAATTGCCCACATTCCAACACCATTATATGTAAAGAAACAGTATGTGTGAGCTAGGAATTAATTTAAACTGTCCTTATTCTACTTCATTATGTAAGGGAATTTATAATGGAATTAGTCGTGTTCGACAACCATTATAAATTAGATAAATGACAAATAACTTGAATATTTGTGTGAATAAAATTGTCCACTATTAAAATCATAACACATCTCTTTGTATCCACTCACAATTTCTACTGTAAAGAATTAGCTTTAATAAGCTAATTATGATTAATACTCTTATTGGAGTAATATTATTCTCATGGCTTATTGAAAATAATATTTAGGTACAGCTTTGAAGCGAAATCTTTTAAAAACAGGGATGAGATTATTTATCAAAATATACCACAGTCAAATTATCCTTGAATACAGACAATCTTTATTGCTATTCTAAACACAAAACGAATCTAACACATACAACATGAAAACAGGTTGGTGAGTAGTGACAGAATGTGAAACAAATTATGAATACAGTGAAAATGAACTTTATGGAGTCTGTTGACAATGCCTTAACAACCATTTATCCTTCTTTGAGTCTAAATCGATTTGCAATCGGATTACCCAAAGTATTTAACTAATACACCAGCACTTTGAGCAAAAGTCTGGAGATATACTTGCGTGTTGTTGTTTTTCCTCACGTTGCGTTCTTTGGTGTTTGAAGAAAGTTAGTTCTGTCGATGTTTTGGACTCTGATTATTGCAGAAAAATATTGACTGGATGAAAAAAAGGCCTTCTTCAAGAAGGACTCGCAACTCCCACTGGGTGTATGAAATGTAGAGCTGAGAGGCTTCCCCAGGACTTCAAGTCCAGAGCTTCCTTTGCCTCTACACGGAGGATCTGGAAGTAGCGAGTGATGAGTTCAGCAGAAGAGAGGTATGAGAAGAGAGAAATTCTTCCAGTTTGGTGTAGGGCTGCAACTAATGATTATTTTGATAAACAGTTAATCTAATGATTATTAAAATGATTATTTGACTATGCTGCGATTAATGTGATGATCAATCATTAGCTCGTAACCGATTATTCAGCTTGTGCTCCGACTTAAATGGTTGTTTTAAATGTGCTTACTAACAACAAAGAGGATAAAATCATCTTTTAAAAATACCTCTAAAATGATATTCACTGAATTAAAGGGAAACATACTTTTTATTAAGTTTAATTCAGTACAGAAAAAGTGTTTTTGTCTGGTTTTCCATTGAAAATTGTCTAAAAATCCTCAAAACAAGATAAATTTGCTTAAGAAGCAACATATAAGATATTTAAACTTGCTTTAAGAGAATATATCTTAAACATGAGTGTATTTTGTATGTACGTGTATTTTTTCACTTGGTTATACTTCTGCGAGTGGAGTAAAGACAAAATATACTTATATTCAAGATCTATTCACCAAAAGCAAGTAAAAATATCTTATTTGCTGCTTCTCTGGTGAATGCATCTTTTTTTTAAAAGGGTTTTTAGATATTTTTTAATATTTGTATATTTAATATTATATTCAGCATTCTCAGATTACAATTTTTGTGGACAATATAATTTTTTTCTTAGCAGCACGAGAAGGATCAAATCTTCTGCGGTATAGTTGCTAAAAAATTTACATTGTTTTAAATTAGTTTGATATTTTTATTGGAAAACAAGCCAAAACAAACGTATAAACGTATTTTGTTGCAGTGTATAATGGGGCGAAGGCTACCCTCTCTCACCTAATTGTTCACTTCAATCCATCTTTAACTCACAAAAAAAAAAAAAAAACTCTTATTAATAAAGCTGCTTATTACCTATTTTCTTCACGATAAGAAACACACAGTGACATATATATTATGATTCAATAAGTTGTGAGCCAATACATTCTAATCTAGCTGCATTAAGCGTGCATGCTCGAGGGATGAGCGTCCCCACGACAGATTGTGTCTCAACCGGGTGTAGGTTCAGTCTCAATATCATTGACTAATCGTTTCAGCCCTAGTTTGGAGACATTAGAACTGAAATTTCCGCACCCCCAAAGGTGTCCTGCACCAATCAGAAGTGACTTTTCAGAGGCGCATGGTCGACTGGTCTGAGCCTTTTCACAATTGATTTACAAAACTTTGTTTGGGTGATTCTTGGGACATCCCGCTCAAAGTCGATGTTTAATCATTAACTTTTATATCTTGAAAATGGTGCAAGAGACATGACATGCATTGTCATCAACATCCTCTACATAACCAAGCAAGTGTTTACATATTAAATATGACATTCTTTCATGAATATTATACATGTAATGAACAAAACATGAAATCCCTGATTACCAATCATACTGGTTAATTCATTGGTTTTACAACATGGATAATACATTACACGTTATGAGAAACCTGATTGTTGGGGTATATTAACAAGTTAAGATTACAAGATAAAAGAATATAATCATCGATTTGATAGTTATAAGTGATTACAAATCACTACACATATTTTAAAAGTCTATAATCATTAATTTGTCAGTTATAAAAGTAATCCCAGATCATAGTAATTTTCAGAATTATCTAGCAAGGATAGGTCTGGTATATATTTCGGTCCAAATTTATTCTGTACATTTTAGAGGGTTAACTTCACCAAAGTACAACATTCATGGATTCCCTTTTAGCTGATGTTTGCAGAATATTGAGGATCTCATGACTAATAATTGTCCAGAATAAAGAGTCATAGACTTGGTGTTGTTTATTCATTGTAATTCAGGCGGATCACTCAAGGGTAGCCTGTTTACTCTGTCCTTTATTGCTGGTGACCTCTGCAACCAGGGGCATCTTTGCAAAGATGTTCTCAAGTCATGTGTGATCTAGACAAGTCTCTTTTGTTAGTTTATTGGCCAGAAGTGAGTGTCAGCTAGCTTAGTTGACAGATTAATTTATGACGTTGTGAAAATTCTTCTGCATGGATAATCCTACAGTGCAGTCAGCGACTGGAGAGCAGGAGCCCTTTTCTTCTTCAGGACGGCTGAGGAGGCTTCAGGCGCTGGCTCTGGGACAGACAAGGCTTCTGGCGCTGGGATGGACAAGGCTTCAGGCTCTGGCGCTGGGATGGACGAGGCTTCAGGCACTGGCGCTGGGACAGACGAGGCTTCAGGTGCTGGGACGGACGAGGTTTCAGGAACTGGCTCTGGGACAGACTAGGCTTTAGGTGCTGGGATAGATGAGGCTTCAGGCGCTGGGAAGGATAAGACATCAGGCACTGGGATGGACGAGGTGTCAGGCAATGGCTCTGGGATGGACGAGGCATCAGGTGCTGGGACAGACGAGGCTTCAGGAGCTAGGACGGACGGACTTATATATATATATATAAACAATAATGCATCAAGCATTATAATTTTTTTCTTAGCAGCACGAGAAGGATCACATCCACCAATTAAGTTTATCTTCATATTTATCTTCTCAAAACTGTATAATAGCTCGTAAATATTATCCAACATTTCTATGTACATTTTAATGCTTTCCGAGGTCACAATGATTATTGCAATTTGTTTTTTCATTGGTACCAGCAAAACGTACTGTTTACCCCTTGTCTACAGACAATATGGTGGCGGCGGTGTGTAGGTGACATAATGCATGCTATTATAGATAGTATTTGATTAAGCAAACTTTGATTTGTGGAGATTTATGTTACTCCTAATGATTGGTGTGGCTAAAGAATATGATTCATGCAGGTTGATACAAATTCACATACAGTAAGCTACTGATACTACACACTAAAATTGTGTAGCTATTTCATTGTGGATGGAAAAGTACATACAGCAATTAATTCAATTCCTTGAATCTGACTGGACAAGCAACATTCCAATATAGTCCAACAGCACTGGAACACTACTATTTGTATCTCTATGCTTCTCTGTGTTGTAGTGGTGGGAATTTTTATTCATCATTCATTTTGATTTCTTTCATTGATTCGTTCAGTGACCATTTCTGGAGATTACATATTTACTCCAGTAGGTGGCGACACATGAGGGTCTGTTATATACATTAAGTTCACCAAATAAATGGAAGTGAATTAAACTGATTCATTAACTTAAAAAATTCATTCAAAAACACTGATTTGTAAATTAAATGGAAAACATCTCGGGTTACGTATTCTAACCACTGTTCCCTGAAAAAAGCGGAACGAGATGCATGAGAAAAGCGTTTTGGGAACAATCCTACATGTTTGTGACCAGCTGAAATATGTTTGTAACACGTCAATGAACATTGACCGGAATTTATAGCCTCGGTTGGTGTAATCCTTGGATGCACATGTAACCGGGCTATAAATGGACGCACCACCAGCGTGGCATCAGATATTTTTTCTGAAGAGCAGTCCTGGGGCATCCCAGTGTGGCAAAGAAGCGCAGCATCTCGTTCCACTTTTTTCAGGGAACAAGGGTTACAATACGTAACCCGAGATGTTCCCTTTACAAAAAGCTTCACTAGGATGCTGCGCTGTGAAAAGCGCTTTGGGAACGAGAATACCCACACCGCCGCACTGAGGCTGTCCGGTCCCCTACGGTTGCGCCCCCTTGTTGTGGCCCCCATGGCAGATGAATAATTGACCTGACTTATGCCACTGGCTAGAGCGGTGGACGTAGGTTTGAAGGGCACGGACTGGACAGTGTCTGTGAAGTCTTTCCTGCTCTGGCGTTAAAAACGGCGGGGAGTAGAAAGCTTCAAGAATGACTGGATGAAATTTTGAAAAAGGCACCTTAGGAAGGTAGTCAGGATGAGGGTGCAAAATAGCTTTAGCCATACCTGGGGCAAATTCTAAACAGGCCGGCAAAACAGACAGAGCCTGTAGATCCCCAATCTTCTTTAGAGAGGTGATCACCATAAGAAAGACCATCTTGAGAGTCAGAAGTCTGTCAGACTCTGACTCTAGAGGCTCAAAGGGGGTCTCAACCAGACCCTCCAGGACTATTGCTAAGTCCCAAGAAGGAGTCCTGGTCCTAACAGGAGGCCTCAGTCGCCTCAGTCGCATGGCTCCTTGAATGAAGCGAGCGAGTAGAGGATGCCTCACCAAAGGTACCCCGTCCATCAAGGCGTGGCAAGCCGATATGGCAGCCACATAAACCCTGAGAGTAGCGGGGCATAGGCCTGCAGACAGTTTTTCCTGCAGAAAGTCCAGAACTGAAACAATGGCATTTAACTGGATCTGCATCATGTGAACTGCACCATCTTTCAAAGAAACCCCACTTATTGGCGTAGATTCTTCTAGTGGAGGGAGCCCTAGCACTTAGAATGGTCTCGATAACCTCAGGTGAAAGCCCTGTGTCCCTCAGTTGTTACCCTTCAGGGGCCAAACATGAAGTTTCCACAATCCGGGCCAGGGATGAAATATTGTCCCATGTGCTTGAGACAGAAAGTCCCTCCTGAATCGGCCAAGGCAAGCCATCGAGGAGAGATATTAGCTCCGAGAACCATACCCTGTTCGGCCGGTGCGGCGCTATCAGTAAGAGGCAAGACCCTTGCTGGCGAACTCTGGCCAAGACTCCCGGGAGCAGAGAAACCAGGGAAATGCATACAGGCGCATTCTGGGCCATGTATGCGCCATCGCATCCAGACACAGGGGGGCTGGATGACTCAGAGAGAAGTAGAGGGGCATTGTGCTGTCTCTAGAGAGGCAAAGAGGTCCTTTTCTGCCCTGTAAAATCTCACCTATCTTCTGTCGGGACAATAAATCTGCTCCCACATTTAGGCGTCCAGGGATATAAATCGCCCTGAGTGACAGGAACTTGCCCTGGGCCCAAAGGAGAATCCGACGTGCCGGCAGATTTAGGTGGCGAGAACGTAGACCTCCTTGATGATTTATGTAGGAGACTGCTGCTGTGTTGTCCACCCACTCAAGGACATGGCAGCCTCCCAGATGTCGGAGGAACTATTTCAGGGCCAGAAATACCGCCATCAGCTCGAGGCAGTTGATGTGCCAACCGAGATGGTGACCCTCCCATTCCCCTTGGGCTGGACAACCACTCAAGACCGTACCCCGGCCCGTCAGAGAGGCGTCTGTCGTTAGCATTCTGTGATGACATGGCACACCCAGAGTGGGACCCAAGGTAAGAAACCGGGGTCTGAACCACATAGAAAGGGAACAAAGTGCTCGGCGCTTAACCCTTATTTGCCTTAGGGGACTGGCCCTTGGATGAAATCCCCTGGCTTTTAGCCACAGCTGAAACAGTCTCATTTGGAGCAGGCCCAAAGGAATCACCATGGACGCAGACACCATGAGACCTAGTATTTGTTGGTACTGGTGAACAGTGCAACCTTGACCTAGCCTGAGTTTTCTCAGGGAGTTCTGAATGGATATGATACGAGCGGGAGACAACTGTGCCCGCATCGTGATCAAATTCCATATAACCCCCAGATAGGTAATTCCCTGGGTAGGAGAAAGAACGCTCTTCTTGACATTGAGAGAACCCAGATGAGCCAAGACAATATCCCTGTGCTGAACTGCCAGTTCTTGAGACTGAGCTATGATCAGCCAGTCGTCTATGTAATTCAGAATGCGGATGCCCTGGAGTCGCAAAGGAGCCAGTGCTGCATCCATGCATTTCGTGAATGTGCGGGGTGATAGGGCTAGGCCGATTGAAAGAACCCAATACTGGAAGGCTTTGACCCCGAAAGCGAACCTCAGGAACTTCCTGTGCTGTGGCAGAATTCCAATATGGAAATATGTGTCCATGAGATCGATCTTGATCAGCCAATCGTAATGTTGGATCTGAGACACGACCGTCTTGACACTTAGCATCTTGAACTTAAACACCCTGACCGAATGGTTCAAGCCTCGAAGAGCTAAAATCGGATGCTTCCTGTTGAAGGGATGCTGAGTGTTCCGTGTCCTGGATAAAGGTAGGAAGCAACGGTACACCCTACTCTTTGTTGGAAGCCACTGTCACCCGAAACACCAAAGGCGGTGGGAGTGAAGAGGTTTCGTGAAGGTATCAGGAGTACCGAAGTTGATGGTACACATGCCCCGTCCCGAGAGGAACTACCCCCACAAGGCTGGGTACAAGACCGTCAGGGTTTCTATCTTTTAGAAATCACAACCCTGAGGTCCTGCTTGGGGGGCTACTGAGGGCAATTAGCCTGTCCCCAGTATTTACGAGGGGGAGCACAACTCGCACACTCTGCTTCTGAGCCTCCCTCCTAGCAGAGTCAGGGCAGGACTGGGTGGCCGATGGCCCCGCCCCCTGAGTGCGGTGAGGAAAAAACTGGAGATAACCATATTAATGGTGTCTCCAAAGAGACCAGAAGCCGAAACCGGGGCATCGAGTAGGAAAACTCTGTCCTTATCCTTGATGCCCGAAAGGTTAAGCCATAAATGCCTCTCCGGGCTGACAAAATGGACATAGACCGACCAATAGCACGGGCTGTCTGCCGCTTGATAAGCCCTCCATACTAGCATGAAGGTAGTCCTGCATGGCTTAGTGGGAAGAGCGGGTTTCTTGAGTGATTATACCGAACCCGGCGAGAGATAACCCGCAAGTGTCTCTTCGACCGGCGGCATCATTGAATACCCTCCCGCCTCAGCACCCACGATAGTCGAATATAACGACGTCGAGGGCACGTAAACGCGAGAGGTATAAGGCATCCTCCACGAACAAGAAAGCTTGTCGTGGAGGTCATCAAATGAAGGGAAGGGACTGATGAGGCGTTCCCTTCCCCTGGCCACCAGACAGAAATCTGTCCTCTAATTTGGAGCATTTGGGGGTCTCTTGATCGCGTGGCCAGTCTAACTGTAGTCTAGCCACCGCACGAGTAACCACAATCGAGTAAGTCCTCCGAAGATTTTGAGTCGTGTTTGGAGTGCTCGGATGTGGGTAATTCAAAGTCCGCAGACTCAAGAGAATCACGGTCCCCCTCATGAAATGAAGAGGTGCCGGAGCGCGCTTCAAGATCACAGGAAGGACCAGCCGGCTCTGGGGAGAGAGCGAGTGAAAGGGACGAACCCGTCTCTCGCTCCTCAACCAGATCCATACAAGAGCCCCACAAATGAAGTGTGGGTGCTGGCTCTCGGAAGTAAGCAAGATGAGCGTGAAGCATTTTGACCGAAATTAGGTCGCAATGCATGCACCTGCCCTGCCCCAATGCAAGAGAAGCATGCTCTTCCCCCAATCAAACAAAACAAAACTGATGCGTGTCCCTGACAGTCATAGAATGTTGACAGGGAAACATGCATCGTTTGTTTTGCTTCTCTGACATTTTTCCACCTTTTTCTTTTCTTATATATATATATATAAAGGGGGAAAGGAGAAAAGGTTCACTGCGCACTGCCTAAAAAATTCTAAATCCTAGCAGAGGAAAGAAAGTTTCTGACAGGCTTGTGAGACACACACACAGAGAATGCTCTGAAGAAAAGGATCTGATGGCATGCCTGTGGCGTGTCCATTTATAGCCCGGTCACAGGTGCATCCAATGATTACACCAACCGAGGCTATAAATTCCGGTCAATGTTCATTGACGAGTTACACACATATTTCAGCTGGTCACAAACTTGTAGGATTGTTCCCAAAGCACTTTTCTCAGCGCAGCATCCTAGTGAAGTTTTTTGTAAAGGGAACCACTAATTAAAAACTAGAAACCAAGTTAGATTATATAAGCGATATTAGACTATCAACCATGCTGTTGTTCTGCTATCAGCTGTTATTACCAACACAGTCATTGTCGTATACAAAACAACAGTACACTTGCCTGACTATGTAGTAAGGCACTACACCACATAGAGTAGCCCACTTTAAACCATCTGGCTCCTTTGGCATGCTATTTCCAACATTCAATGATTTCGGATGCACTTATACTAGGTTATTTAATCCATACTAAATTATAGTACAAAGCACTACATTCAGCAAGATTGTTAGTAATCAACATGCAATGCATCCATTGTTTTGTTTGATTGTTTTGTGCATGTGTGTAATAACACCATTAAAGAATGTGTAAACCAAGGTCTACCTCTTGATTTGCTGTAAAATTATTATTATATGAGAGGTGTTATGTTCTGGATAATATGCAGGAATGGAGAATATGCAGCTATGCAACAAAAGACTGTAACAAATCCAGACACTGATTTAACATGATAAACAATATGAGTCAGTGATCTAGAGAAATCTTCATAGGTTTCACCTTCAAGTCAGACAATCAAGATTACACCGAGATCCCTTGATGTAAAGCTACAATTTCCAGAGGGGACACTGTTTTTCATTATTCATGGTGTGTACACTTTGTGAATGGAAGTTAAAAAAAAGAGTGCTTATGACAGGGAGAGAATCCATGAACAAAAGAGATTGAAAGACAGTCCTTTTACTTATATATATTGTAGTGATCCTAATTTTGATAATTTGATAAGGTGGTCAGCTTGTCTATCTTTTTCACATCAGTTGGAAACCACAGTCTGAAAGCATTCCTGTCCATTAGCACAATCTAAAACCACTGAATTGATCCCACTGCTGTCCTGCTCATGCTGAGACAGCACTAACTCTCTCACACCCTCAGCGCACCCACACACACATATGCAGACCTTCTAAAATCACCCTTTTTTGCCTCTCTCTCTCTCTCTCTCTCATGCACACACGTTAATAATGTCTCCTGGTAGTCTGCACCTGAGGCCCTGGCCTACCGTTTTGTGTAAGACTTGATTGCTCCCTGAGTGGTTTCACTGTGAGCCGGCTCTGGAGCTATGAGCTAAGACAGGAAATGCTGCTGGTTGCTTATTTTGGCCCTGTTGTGGCAGACAGGTGCAATCTAATAGGAGCTAATGGACTGCTATTGTGCCACTTCCTGTTGGAGAATTCCCCTGAGAAAGGCAGGTCCAGGGAACTTATCTGTAGGGGTTTAGATAAAGGAAGTGAGCTCAATGCCACTGAAACGCTGCAGATAACACACTTCCAGCGCACATTCATACACATGGAAAAAGGCATGCAGTCACAAACACTAGAAGAGGCTTACACATACACACTGATAAAGCATTGAAATGTAAGCCAGGCAACAATTTTGCAGCAGTCCCACACACACACATGAACTACTCATCAAATGTTAAAGTGTAAGTTCATCCACAATCTCATGTATACACACACAACAAAAAGAGAAAATGTTTTCCATGATACCATACTCAGCAATCACCTCATTTGCTAAGAATAGAGATACCCTAATGCCTATTTTAGGGAACCTAAAATGTGTAACATCAGTCTAAAGGATTTCACAGCTCTGGAAAAGCAAATATTTCTGTGGGTGGGTGGATAAGCAGAAGTCCCGTTTGAAATCATCGTAGCACGAAAAACTCACAATCAAATCACAATGCCAGCAACAGAGTAGAAAATTCAGACACCAGAGGGAGTCCATTTTGTCCCTATACAAAACGCTTTCTTTGAATACAAGTCTTTCTTCTGTGCTGACCACATTCATGGAATCTGTTTTTTTTTTATTAAACAACAGAGCACTCAAACACTCAATTAAACTATTTTGCCTCTAATGGAGATGTGCTTGCTGCCGCATGCTTGTTTCTTTTCCTTGGATCTTAAAAAATCATAGAATTTATACAACATAACCACACACTGCATGGCAAAAACTACATACCTTGTTGACATGTCCACAGTTTATGATGAGACCATCAAGGGGTTGAAGGTTTCTGCCTCAGGGTGGATAAATTTGTTAACTCTGCTAAATAAATCCAGCTTAACCTGGTCTAAGCTGTTAATGCTGGTTAGTGCTGGTCTAGCTGGTGGACCAGCTAGACTGGTGAAGTAGGCTGTCCTTCAGTTGAAGCTGGTTTAGCTAATTAAAAAGCCTGGTAGGGTCACCAGCATACCAGAACACAAAACACACTTTAAGCTGGTGACCAGCAATGCTGGATTTGTTTAGCAGAGAACTACAAGAAATGATCAAGTATTGATTGATTTCTTTTACAAGGGGGGGAAAACCACTGACACTAAACTGGTTCTGTTTCAGCAGAAAATATACACAGCTTGCCACCACTGCCTTAACAGAGACAGTAAACAGCTCTCCATAAATGTGTTTATGGTGATGTCTGTGCTAGACTTCATAAGGAAGCCTTCTGAAATCTTGAATTCTTACAATGAGAGAAGCCAGTAACTCAAACCATGGGATCTGTGTACATCGCATTTCCAAAATATATGAAAATATGAAAAGGTATCCTCCTTGTGTTGAAGTGTGATTGTCAACAATATGTGTTGTTTTAGTAGTCAAAAATGTGTCAGGATGACACTTGTACTAAGACAATTTGATAAACGTGGCCCCATATCCAAATATCTCTCATGCAGTGACTTCACTTACAAATTATTAAAATCACTTTTCCTTATTTATTCTTAAATTTAACTTACATATTAGCATTATATATGTAATCTAATTCATTGACTGACTGGGCAGTGAGGCAGCTGACTTAGCCTTTGGACGCAGCCAAAACTAACATTCCCTTTCAAAAAGCTACACTTATGATGCTGCACTGAATTAGCGAATTGGGAATAACTTTAGGTGTGACCAGCTGTGCAACACATCAATAAACATTGACCGGAATTTATAGCCTCTGCCGGTGACATCACTGGATGCACCTGTAGCAGGGCTATAAATAGATGCGTCACAGGTGCATCGTCAGATCTTTTGTCTTCAGATCACTCTGTGTGTGTGTGCTTCATGAGCCTGTCAGAAACGTTCTACTTTCCTCTGTTAGGAGTTAGAATTGTTAGGCAGTGCGCAGAAACCTTTCTCTTTCTCTTTTCTTTAAAAAAAAAAGAAGAAAAAGAATGACTGATAAACAAAGTAAGCGGTGTGTGTTCTCATGTTTATGCTTTATGGCTAAAACGGACACAAACCAGTTTAAAAAAAGGGAAGGGAACGCTACATCAGTCCCTTTCTTTTTTTATGACCTCCATAACGAGCATTTTCATTCATTGAAGAATCCGTATACTTCCCGCGTCGTCGTGCCCTCGACGTTGACATATTCGACTATCGTGGGTGCTGAGGCTCGGGGGTATTCGGTGATGCCACTGGTAGAAGGGACACTTGCGGGTTATCCCTCGCCTGGCTCAGCATCATCGCTAAAGAGACCTACTCTCCCCACAAAGCCTTGCAGGACCACCACGGTCGACGAAGAGGCTTTTTCCGAGCTTCGTCGAGTCACCCAACCCCACCCCGGTCCTTCTAGACGGCAGGCTCAAAAACAAAGCGTCGCCCTCAGCAGCCCCCAAAGCAAGACCTCAGGGCAGTTATTTCTAAAAAGGAAAAAAACATTCATGGATTCCCTTTTAGCTGATGTTTGCAGAATATTGAGGGTCTCATGACTAATTATTGTCCAGAATAAAGAGTCATAGACTTGGTGTTGTTTTATTCATTGTAATTCAGGCGGATCACTCAAGGGTAGCCTGTTCACTCTGTCCTTTATTGGTTGTGGCCTCTGCACCCAGGGGCATCTTTGCAAAGATGTTCTCAAGTCATGTGTGATCTAGACAAGTCTCTTTTGTTAGTTTATTGGCCAGAAGTGAGTGTCAGCTAGGTTCCTTGATGCCTTAGTTGACAGATTAATTTATGAAAAGGTTGGGTTTTTTCTAGATTCAAATCATATTGCTGTGATTCTTCTGCACGGATTATCCTACAGTGCAGTCAGCGACTGGAGAGCAGGAGCCCTTTTCTTCTTCAGGACGGCTGAGGAGGCTTCAGGCGCTGGCTCTGGGACAGATGAGGCTTCTGGCGCTGGGATGGACGAGGCTTCAGGCACTGGTTCTGGGACAGATGAGGCTCTAGGTGCTGGGACGGACGAGGTTTCAGGAACTGGCTCTGGGACAGACTAGGCTTCAGGTGCTGGGACAGACGAGGCTTCAGGCACTGGGACAGACGAGGCTTCAAGCACTGGTTCTGGGACAGAAGAGGCTTCAGGCGCTGGGAGGGACGAGGTTTCAGGCAATGGCTCTGGGATGGACGAGGCATCAGGTTCTAGGACAGATGAGGCTTCAGGAGCTGGGACGGACAGGCTTCAAAATGCTGGCTCTGGGATGGACGAGGAATCAGGCACTGGCTCTGGGATGGACGAGGCATCAGGCACTGGCTCTGGGATGGACGAGGCTTCAGGCACTGGCTCTGGGATGGGCTCATTGACTGTAGCAGGTGTGGGCACTGGCTTGTTTACTTTGGCAGCCATGGATGCTGACCGTGGTGGGAGAATGTTACCCTCCCTCATTTTAAAAGCAAACTGAAAAGAGTCCTGTGACTAATAATCATAAGACCCAATGAAACAAAGACAATGCAAAGAACTACAAAACCCATATTCAAACGAAAGATATGAAATTATCAATAAACATACATAGGGACACCTTCTGGTTGACAGGGTAATCATTACAATATACACGTTTTTTTTTTTTTTTTTTTTTATGTAGTACTGCCCTTCAAAAGCTGCTTAACACAAAATGTACTCTAATATGCACAAATCATCCTGTTCAAAATTTTGCATCTCTTTGGTTATTCTGTTGCCTTCTTGAACATCAATGAATGTTTGCACCTTTTGTAATAGTTTTGTATGAGTCCATCAATTGTCCTAAGTGTCAAAATCTGGATGTCAATATCATAAAGCCACGGTTGGTAAGAACTCATATGTGTAGAATTTGCTGGGAAACCAAAAGTTGGGGGATTTTTCTTAAGAAAAGTGGGTATAGTATGTATATATATATATAAACAATAATGCATCAAGCATTAATATTTTTTAACTTAGCAGCACGAGAAGGATCACATCCACCAATTAAGTTTATCTCCATATATATCTTCTCAAAACTATGTAATAACTCGTAAATATTATCCAACATTTCTATGTACATTATAATGCTTTTCGAGGTCACAGTGTTTGCAATGTATTTGTTTTTTCATTGGTACCAGCAAAACATAATGTTTACCCCATGTCTACAGACAATATGGTGGCGGTGGTGTGTTTATGACATAATGCATGCTGTTATAGATAGTATTTGATTAAGCAAACTTTGATTTGTAGAGATTTATGTTACTCCTAACGATGGGTGTGGCTCAAGAATATGATTCATGCAGGTTGATACAAATTCACATACAGTAAGCTACTAATACAACACACTAAAAGTGTGTAGCTATTTCATTGTGGATGGAAAAGTACATACAGCAATTAATTCCATTCCTCGAATCTGACTGGACAAGCAACATTCCAATATAGTCCAACAGCACTGGAACACTTTACTATTTGTATCTCTATGCTTCTCTGTGTTGTAGTGGTGGGAATTTTAATTCATCATTCATTTTGATTTCTTTCACTGATTCGTTCAGTGACCATTTCTGGAGATTACATATTTACTCCAGTAGGTGGCGACACATGAGGGTCTGTTATATACATTAGGTTCACCACCAAATAAATGGAAGTGAATTAGACCGATTCATTAACTTAAAATATTCATTCAAAAACACTGATTTGTAAATTAATGGAAAACCACTAATTAAAAACTAGAAACCAAGTTAGATTTGTACTAAAAACTTGTTAAGGCTGGCTTTTTTCTGAGCTATTTTCACCGTCGGAGAAGAAATGCACAAACGAACTGAACAATTTATGCATGCAAGAAAAATTATTGATGAACAAAAATGGTTTTGCACCCAACCTTGTGGGGGTAGCCCCCTTGGGATGGGTCACGTGAATCATCCACCTGTACCCACCCGACACCCCCACGAAACCGCTCCATTCCCGCCGCCTCTGGTGTTTCGGGAGTTAGTGGTTTCCAGCGAAATGCTGGGTGTTCAGTTGCTTCCTGCCTTAGTCCAGAACATGGGACACTTGACATCCCCTCAACAGGAAGTGTCAGAAGTGATACCCATCTCAGAGAACCTGGCAGCATGGAAACTACTGCCAGGTGGTTCTATGTGGGTCCTGAGAAAAGTAGAAAAAGGCTACAGAATTTAATTTGTTCGCCATCCTCCGCGTTTCAACGGTGTGGTTCCCACTACCGTGAAACCGGAGCAAGCATGTTTACTGTGGAAAGAACTTTAAAATCCATAGTAAAGGGGCCATAGAACATGTTCCCCTTCCAGAGAGAGAGTCAGGTTACTACAGCAGATACTTCCTGGTTCCCAAGAAGGATGGGGGGTTGCGTCTGATCTTTGACCTTCGAGGCTTGAATCGCTCCAAGGGCGTTCAAGTTCAAGATGCTAACTGTCAAGACGGTTGTGTCTCAAATCCAACATCGCGTCTGGTTGGTCACGATCGATCTCATGGACGCGTACTTTCATATAGAAAGTCTGCCACAACACAGGAAGTTCTTGAAGTTCGCTTTCGGGGACGAAGCTTTCCAATATCGGGTTCTTCCATTTGGTCTAGCCTTATCACCCCGCACATTCACGGAATTCATGGATGCAGCACTGGCTCCTTTGCGACTCTGGGGCGTCCGCATTCTGAATTACATAGACGACTGGCTCATACTAGCACAGTCACAAGAACTGGTATTACAGCACAGGGATATCATCTTAGCTCATCTGGTTTCTCTTGGGTTGAGGCTCAACGCCAAGAAAAGCGTCCTCTCTCCCACTCAGAAAACTACCTATCTGAGGATCGTATGGAATTCGATCACAATGTGGGCACAAATGTCTCCATTCAGAACACACTGAGCAAAGACAGGCTAGGCCAAGGTTGCACTGTTCGTCAGTATCAACGACTATTAGGTCTCATGGCAACTGCATCCTCGGTGATCCCTTTAGGCCTTTTTGCACATGAGACCCTTTCAGTTGTGGCTCAAAACAGGGGATTCCATCCAAGGGCCAATCCCTTAAGCTGATAAGGGCTACGTACGCTTTCTATGTGGTTCAGACCCTGGTTCCTCACTTTGGTCCCACTCTAGGTGCATCTTGCGTCGCAGGTTGCTAACGACAGACGCCTCCGTGACAAGATGGGTAGCGGTTGTAAGTTGTCGGGAATGGGAGGATCGTCAGCTCGATTGTCACAATAACTGTCTCGAGTTGATGGCTGTATTTCTGGCCCTGAAATACTTCCTCCAGAGGCTGCCATGTCTTGGTGCGGGTAGACAACACAGCGGTAGTCTCTTACATAAACCATCAAGGAGGTCTACTTTCACGACCAGCTGAACACACTGGCACGGCAGATTCTCATTTGGGCCCAGGGCAAGGTCCTGTACATCAGAGCAGCTTGTATCCCTGGATGCCTGAATGGGAGCAGATTTACTGTTCAGACAGAAAATACCGACGGGAGTGGAACAAATCTGGTTGAGATTTTACAAGAGCAGAAGTGGACCTCTTCGCCTCCCAACAGACAGCACAATTTCCCCTCTACTTCTCTCTGAGTCACCCAGCCCCCCCTGGGTCTGGACGTGATGGCACATATATGGCCCAGAATGCGCCTGTATGCCGGGTATTTCATCCCCGGTTCGATCTGTGGAACCTTCGTGTTTGGCCCCTGAAGGGTACCAACTGAGGGACACTGGGTTTTCACCTGAAGTTATCGAGACCATTCTAAGTGCTAGGGCTCCCTCTACCAGAAGAAGTTACGGCAATAAATGGGGTGTCTTTGAAAGATGGTGCAGTGCACATAATGCAGATCCAGTTAACTGCCAGATTGCTTCAGTTCTGGACTTTCTGCAGGAACAATTGTCAGCAGGCACTTGCCTCGCCCTCTCAGGGTCTATGTGGCCACCATTTCGGCTTGCCACGCCTTTATTGACGAGGTGCCGTTGGGGGGACATCCTCTACTCGCTTGCTTCATTTGTGGAGCTATGCAACTAAGACCTCCTGCTAGGACCAGGACCCCCTTCATGGGACTTAGCAATAGTCCTTGAGGGTCTGGTTGAGTCCTCCTTCGAACATTTAGAGTCAGCGTCTGATAAACTTCTGACTCTCAGGATGGTTTTTCTTATGGCAATCATCTCTCTAAAAATAATTGGGGATCTACAGGCTCTGTCTGTCTTGCCAACCTGCTTAGATTTTGCCCCTTGAATGGCTAAATCAATTTTGCACCCTCACCCTGACTACCTGCCTAAGGTTCCTTTCTCTTGAAGCCTTCTGCTCCCTGCCGTTTACAATGCCGGAGCAGGAAAGACTTCACAGACTTTGTACAGTCTGTGCCCTTCAGACTTATGTCCACCGCACTAGCCAGTGGCATAAGTCAGGGCAACTATTCGTTTGCCTTGGGGGCCACAACAGGGGGGTGGCCGCCACCAAGCAGACTATGTCGCATTGGCTGAGGGACACTATTGCCCTGGCCTACGAGTCGCTCGGTCAAGCTTTGCCAGTAGGTATCAGGGCTCACTCTACCAGAGTACCACCTCCTCTGAAGCCTTGGCTAGAGGTGTCCCTCTGCATCATGTTTGTGATGCGGCAGGCTGGTGCTCTCCGTACACATTTATTCGATTTTATAGTTTCCAATGTTCATGCCACTCCGGGCTGTTATGTCCTTGAGTCAACATCACAAGCTCATGTCTGAGACCTCTCATGCTTTTGTGAGCACACTACACAACCGTAAGGGGTCCGGACATCCATAGTGCGGTGGCGTGGGTATTCTTGTTCCCAAAGCGCTAACCCAGCGCAGCATCATAAGTGTAGCTTTTTGAAAGGGAATGTCTTGGGTTACTTGGCTAACCCTTGTTCCCTGATAAAAGCGGAACGAGATGCTGTGCTTCATTGCCACACTGGGATGCCCCAGGACTGCTCTTCAGACAAAATACCTGACGATGCACCTGTGACACATCTATTTATATCCCTGCTACAGGTGCATCCAATTATGTCACCGGCAGAGGCTAAAATTCCAGTCAATGTTCATTGATGTGTTGCATACATATTCACAGCTGGTCACACCTAAAGTTATTCCCAAAGCGCTAACTCAGTGCAGCTTCTCGTTCCGCTTTTATCAGGGAACAAGGGTTACAGTCAAGTAACCAGAGAAGTTTTGTGCTAGAGGTTAGTGCCGTAGAATAATAAAAAAAAAACATTGCTGTGTGAATGCAACAGGTCATTATTATGTAGATAGTGACACAGAGGCTGTGTGTAACAGGAAATGAATCAATTTAAAAAGGCACACAAATGTTTTATCCGTGAAGAAAAAACATGTTTCAGACAGATATTTAACATGACGCATGACATGCATAAGAAGAAGAAGACTCCAGTCACATCAGTGGCATAGCAACAGCTAATTTTAGATGCTATTCACTGCATACAAGAAAAAACTAAAAAGTACCAAAGTTCGAGTTCACATAGTGAAAAAATATTTAATGAATAAAGGATCTACATGCCACAGTTTGACCTCTTGTTTCAATACAAATACTACAAACTTCACAACTGCATGGTTTTTAGTGTTGTGTGAGAGGAAACAGAAGCCCTGGAGTACAACATCGGATGTTCTTACCAAAATTCATTGTGGGGTTTGAAATTATTTTACATTCTGAAAGCCTAATGTGACCACACCTTAATGATGTTGCATTGGTTGTTTAGAATGACACATATCTACTAAGTGCAACTTAAATTGCATTATAGATGTTTCGGAGGCAGTTTAAATTTAGGCCTTTCACTGTCCTAAGAAAAATAAAGAGTAATCGTGTTAAATATTTCCTCTCTTCCCACAGCTGACCTGTAGGGCAAAGTCACAGAAAAGAAAAGTGAGACACTGATTATGTGAGACAGAGGGGTTTGAAAATCAACCTGAGCATCAGGAGCATTTGCGTCATTAACCTCTCCTTCCACCTAGGGAGATAAAAAGGAAATAGCAAAAAGAAAGGAAGTTGCCATGGTAACAGCAAATCTGAATACGGGAGCGTCTTTATTTAAAGTGACATATTAATAAACTGTAACCTCCCAAGGGCCAGTAATCAGGCTTCAATTAAGTTTTCTCTCCTTCTTTCTCTCTCTCTGTCACTTCTTGCGTTCATTTTGCCAGGGCTTCTGCTCCACGTCTTTGTCTTTGGTCTGCGTACACGTGTTTAATAATGCATCATGGCGGGGGTCCTCAGACACTTGGCATTAGCTGGGAAAGGCATAACTGTTTTATCGATTGGCTTGATGAAGTATTTCAACTACAGGTCATGAGCCAGGGGACGATACGGATCTACTGTCATTTCCACCTCTGAGGTGAGAGAGAGAAAGAAGTAGAATACAAAATTATGTGGACTAGGGCTAGAGAACGAGACAGCAATAAAAGAAAATTAGAAGAGTAAGAGTCACAACAACAAAAACATTAAATAATTTTGCTGTGTGATAACTACTCATCAAAGGGAAAAGCCATTTGATGTGTACTGTACAGACTGTTTCAATAAGAAATAAGTCAACAAAGGAGAATAAAATTAGCTTGTGAGGTGATTTCATAAGGTCTTTAAGGTCTAGATGGGGGTGAAGCAAAAAGGATAAGGAGAGAATATGAAAGGCAAGACCAGTAAGAAGAGAAAGACAAGGCCCATAAAAGTGGATTGATCGACCAATGTACTGTCCTTTCAACCTCACTATGATCTGTGTAGCTTTATGGCATATTACCTTCAGCAGAGTTTCAATAGAAGCACTCATAAAGAGGTATAAAGCCCTTTCACTACAGCATCCATTTGTCAGTATGGAGTGATAATCAGAAAAACCTTAATAAGGAGTCATTAAATGGCAGCAATGGAGACTAAATCTGACTCAAGTAGCTGATGGGGCCGATAGTCTTCGGTGCTCAGTAGCATTTTGGATACAATGGTCTTCTTACAGCACACTTGTGCAAATCTCTCTATAATCAATGATGATTACAGCACTGATTTAAACCAAAGATTTACTGCTCTCTTGTAAAATGTCCTAGCCTTGGGTAGAGCACCTCAAACTCTGCTGCAAATGTCAACTGCAATATAGCCTAGCGTCCTTGTCCTCTGATAGAAGAGGAACTTTGAAAAAGCAAGAAAATGTTAATGGCTGTTTGACTTTGAACTAAACATGCATATGTATAAAACAATTTGTAGGTACACTGACATGTGAATATTTGAGAATTAAGAACATTTAGGGGGTTGTTCATAAAGAATGTGTTCGTATTGCGTGCAAAATCCGGGAAACTGCAAATGGAAGGGAATATAATTCAGATGTCTTGAGACATGCTGTTAAAATTTTAAATATTTATAACATGACACAGCACGAGATGCAAAAAACAGTAAAAAAAAAAAAAAAAAAAAAGCCAAAAACTTCCATCTAGTGCATGTTTACATAGAAAAGCAATTCAAAACATCATGGCTGGAGACAAGAATGTGTGTACAGCCCCTTACTGCTGATTGTGATTAAGTACAAATCTGTTCTCAAGTCCAACACCTGAAAGGCCTCTGTAGCGAATTATGTTTGTTCAGTGTTATTGTGAGAAAACAATGCCTGTCAGAAGTTGGACAATCAGAAAAATGAGAGAAAGAAATACAAACACTGGCAGATTTGTTCTTTGGCATGACCATTATTCAATCTTTTCATTCTTCAGAATAGGTGGTGTACATGTGGTACACAAGAGGTGGTACACATGTATAAAAATCCAAGCCCTGCTCATTGTGTTGAAGATGAAAAGGCAATTTATATTCATATTTAGACATGGTTGGACTATTTATCTGAATACTGGGCCGATTGGTAATACTGAGATGGAAACTAGTTTAAGTTCTAGAATCTATTCTCATCCTTGAGACGGGCAGTCAGAATGGACATAAGGAAATAAAGAACTATACATGATACATGTTTTCAGCCATTTTGTGTAAATTATTATTTGAAATATTTGCATATTCAATTTAACAAAAATGTAATATTTACAAAAAATAAAAAAGAGACTACTTAGACTACCTGAGAAGTGATAGCTGTGAACATCTTATAGTGAGGCCCCTGTGAACAAGATGTAAGGCTCCAGATTAACTGTAATGTATATAGTAATTGACAGGTTTAAATTTAACATTTAGCAGTGATATTGAACACATCCTTTCTTTGTATGTCTCCCTCTGTTTCTCTCTCTCATTTTCTCTCCCTGTCTGTAAATCTGTTGTAATCAAATGTTGTGAATATGTTGTAATGAAAAGTTGTAGTCTGTTAGGTAAAGTTTTCTAGGCATAGGGGTTTGGCAATTTAAGCTCCACACAAAGTCTGTCTCTCCTCTCTCTGCCCTCAGTATTTATGACACTGTGTAATTTAGGGTGACGGTGAGGAAAGAGAGATAAGATGAATGGAGCGGCAGTGTCTTGAACGGCGATATCTAAATGAACGAGGGTGCAGGTGTGCTGTGGTATGAAGAGGATATTAAAGGCAGACAGATCTGACAACACATCACACTGAAATAAATTTTACAAATATACACTCTGTTATTTAGATTAGCACACAGGTACTTTCTAGAATCTCTCCAGCAGAGATGAAAAGTGTTACAGAAGCACACACACACACACACACACACACACACACACACAAAAGTGGGATCATCACCTAAAATGACTGGAATAGATGAAGACGTTAAAAAAGTTCAAAGGTCCCTGCAGTGCAGGAAAGGTGTCATTTTAGGATGCTCTAGTTTGGGAAAATATTTTGTTACACATAAATCAGGGAAATTTTCAAAATAGCTGAAATGTTACCAATAGCCTTTAACATACACTATGATGTCATCTTGGTTACAGATGTAACCCTTGTTAGAGCAGATGCATTGGGAACACCCCAGGTGGTCATGAGGTCTGAAGCTAAAATGCTTAAGCTATGCCCAATAAAAAGCAACGTCATGTGCTCTTTATAAGCATTCATTTGGCACAATCTCCTTAGATGTTCAAAGATTTTTGTCTAAACCTGTGTTGTTCAAACAACTTATGACAAAGGGAGGATTATGCTCACCAAGGAAATATACGATAATGAGAGGAGGAAGTAATAAAATTGTATTGCAAAAGATACAGCAAGAAATGGTTAAGTGGCAACCATCCATCCATTTTCCCTGTTCCCGGCAGCCAGAATCAGCATAGGCTGCCTCCAGTCCCTCTTCCCATGGGACAGTAAGTTCAATCATTATGACTTTCCTAGCTGATGCCAACCATAACACCATGTCTGGCCTTGAGGAGGTAATGGTGATCTCAGAAGGAAATTTTAGCTGCTGGCCCAGGTCAGCCACCATTGACCAATCACTACCATGTGCCAGGTTTGACCTTTTCTCCCTCCGTGCCATGCTTTGTGGGGTTTTTACCAAACTCAATGTACTTCTTCTGAGGAGCCTGATGGCCTTTGACCTTTATTCTACACACCTCAAGGATCTCTGCCAGCTTTCGCAGAACCTGATCATGCCTCCACATGTACCATCCTTGTGTGTACAGTTATACTTCCAGACACAAAATGTGCAGAGAGGACCCTTTCAATTGTCAATAAGTGGAAGATGGACTGTGGTGAGATTCAAACGATGCTATAAAAATTAGCTATTCTGATGAATAAAATGTATAGTTCCGACTATAACATTTCTATAGAATGAGCTGTGACCGCACATATTAATGTGGCAAGTTGCTACTTCACTTGGCAACTGTAAACAGCCTATAGTTAGGATGATACATGATACTACTTGGAGGAAGAATTGGTTATTCCGACTATTATTGATATTGATTTTAACTGTAATGGACCATGACTGTTATTGATATTAAATTGAACTGTATTGGACCGTGTTGAAGTTTCCGCCGCACTGGATTATTGTGGATTATTTGTTCATTTTAAAATTTACAGCCTGTCTACATTGAACATGAGCCACGTATTGCATCAAAATCAGATAGATCTGATTAAAATCTATGAAGCTGTCTACACTGGAAGTGTCAGTTGTGGAGCATTACAAAGCACCAACAGTAAATGGATGCCCCGTTCCAATGCTGACATGCTGTAAAGCTACTCCCACCTTTTTATTATACCGTCTGTCTGAAATTATTTACTTACAAAATATCATTTAATTTGAATCTTTCTGCCATGAATTAAGTTTTATACACACAGTATTTAACTTCTCACTGCTACAAGGCCAGGTCATGATGTTTCTGGTCTTTGGTCAAATTATTTAAAAAAAAACTTTTGTTTCTTACCACATTTGGCGCAGTTTTAGCAACAATAACATGACATTAACCTTTTCATGAGTAGTGTCTAAATTCTCCTGCAGCACCCCTGAAAGTGAGTTATTTTTCCACATGGCACTACACAGTGAGTAGAGGGGGGCAGAGTGTACACAAGTTTTTTTTTTTTTTTAAATGTTTTATTTCATGTAATTAAACAAAAATTAAAAATACTGTATATACTATAGTAAACATATGAACAAATGGGTTATGTCTGCTGTACTGTATTTGTTTTATTTAATTTGTTTATCTATAGCTATAAAAAAAAGAACAAATAATATCAGCAGTGTGGTTTGCCTGCACACTATTTGACATCTAAGACAAAATGTAAACTGACGTGGCTGTATGTGTGGCGGGGCAGTGGTTGGGCAAAAATTACACTAATGTACAAAATGAAGCAAGATAAAGAGCAGACTACGCCACCCCGTTTCTATGAACGGGGAAATTTCATAAGACACACAGGTTCACTACCACAGAGTACAAGAGATGTGGATATGAATACAAAACAATTTTTATTTTCACAACAATAATAATTTAAAATGTATAAGAACTGTTAACAAGAGTTTACACTGCTTCAGTGGGCACCAGACCAAAAATGAAAATAAAGAGGGAAAACTTTCAGGCTGAGGCTTACCAGTAGGGCGGCTAGCTGCGCAGTGAGTATCCTAAGACCACACCACTCACCCAATTATCCTCCACACCAACACAACCACACTCACACACGCTAAGTGAGGGAAATGCAAGTGCCAACGGCAAAACACTCTGTGAAGGAAACACCACCACAAAAAGGACAAGGACAGCTAGCTTCCCTACACAGGGGGCCTCCAGTTCCGGAAACAAACAAAAAACAATATATTTCACAATTAATCAACAGACACTCAGTTATCCACAATTTATAGTAAAACAGGTTCAAACCCTAAAGAAGGTCAATAACTGGTGAATTACTGGCCACAGAAGTTTGACAGACTTGCAAGTAAGACCTGAACACAAACAATGGAGCAGCCCACTACTATAAGGTAAAAATAATAAAAAAATAACAAACAAAATAAGTCAAACAATACAAAATGAAAATGACAATTAATTATACTTCAAACAAATTAAATAAAAAAACAAAGAAAGCAACCAAATTAACAAACAAACAAACTGTTGGTGGCAATATCACAAAAGGTGGGGCTAAGGTACAACATTAGTAAATCTCACGCTGAGTGACGGCCCTGAGACTAGCCACCCTTCACCAAGACCACCAGCATTAGCATAAAGCTATCTACAAAACAAACAAAAGAAAACAAATCAAAAGGGACGTATCACAAAAAAACTAATAGTCACACCGTAGTATAAATGGCAGCAGAACAAACAGTGCAGTTTAACAATGTTGTCTAGGGAGCATTTGCCCCGCAGTCCACAGTGACGAACTGCTCCTGAGCAGATTAACGCACTAAAAATAAACAAAATTAATGAATGAAAAATACTCAACCTCATCATGCTCAAGTGGTTAAATATACATACCCGGTAGTAGAGCGCTAGACCCACAGATTATTCAGATACTCACAGCTTCGTTCATAATAAGCAAACCGCCACTGTACATGTGTTCCATCTGAATGTACACAGATCTGCAATACGATAGAAGCATTCGGTTACCGGGGGTCACACCAGAACAAACATTAGTCCATTGAAATAGACATACCTGAGGTAAAAGACAGCCTGCACCCCAAAAGCAAAGTCTCACCAATCCTGGCCAGAACCTGGCTACAACCAATACACCACCACTTTAATAGTGTGTGTGTGCACTAGCAGTAACATTAGCCAAACAGCTAGGTACATACCTCCCACAGAGCTGCGCGCGCACACGCCAAAAGCGAATCTGATGATGATGCATACCCAGGTGGCCTGAACTCCGCCTTAAATAGGTCAGGGACAGCAGCCCATAGGCTGTCACACCCATCAGTCATGTAACAACCACAAATAATAGGGTGGGTTCTAACCCACCTTGCCATATATGCATCGGATGATCGCGCTCACCAGTGGTGTAGTTGGGGCCATACCCATGTACAGTATGAGCAATATGCTTAGTTCCCTTTCAAAAAGCTACACTTATGATGCTGCGCTGAATTAGCGCTTTGGGAACAACTTTAGGTGTGACCAGCTGTGAATATGTGTGCAACACATCAATGAAAATTGACCAGAATTTATTTTCTCTGCCGGTGACATCATTGGATGCACCTGTAGCAGGGCTATATATAGATGCATCACAGGTGCATCGTCAGATCTTTTGTCTTCAGATCACTCTGTGTGTGTGTGCTTCATGAGCCTGTCAGAAACTTTCTACTTTCCTCTGTTAGGAGTTAGAATTGTTAGGCAGTGCACAGAAACCTTTCTCTTTTCTTTTAAAAAAAAAGAAGGAAAAGAATGACTGATAAACAAAGCAAGCAGTGTGTTCTCATGTTTACGCTCTATGGCTGAAACGGACACACACCAGTTTTGCTTTGTGTGTTTGGGGGAAGAGCATGCTGCTCTTGCGTTGCGGCAGGGTGGGTGCAGGCATTGCGATCTGTTTACAGTCAAAATGCTTCAATCTCGTCTTGCTTACTTCCAAGAGCCAGCACCCACTCTTTCATCGTGGGGCTCTCGCATAGATCTGGCTGAGGAGCGAGAGATGGGTCCGTCACTATCACTCACTCTCTCTCCCCAGATCCAGCTGATCCTTCTCGTAAGCCTGAAGCATGCCTCGGCGCATCTTCGGTTCATGAGGAGGGTGCTGAACCTCTGTACATTCCACGCACAATAAAAAAGAGGCTGAGGAATTACACAAGGTGGTTACTCGGGCTGTGGCCAAACTATAGTTAGACTGGACACGCGAACAAGAGACCCCACACCCCCCAAACGCTACAAACTAGAAGACAGATTTCTGTCTGGTGACCAAAAATAAATACAAAAATATAAAAAGGGAAGGGAACGCTATATCTGTCCCTTCCTTTCGTCTATGACCTCCATAACGAGTGTTCTCATTCAAGGAGGAATCCTTATACTTCCTGTGTCTTCGTGCCCTCGACGTCGACATATTCGACTATCGTGGGTGCAGAGGCTTGTGGGTATTCAGTGATGCTGCTGGTAGAGGGACACTTGCGGGTTATCTCTCGCCTGGCTCTGCATCATCTCTAAAGAGACCCACTCTTCCCAAAAACTGTGCAGGACCACCTCCACGCTTGTGGGCAAGGCTTATCAGGCAGCAGGTCAGGCTGCTGCTGCCCTGCACACTATGGCAGTGTTACAGGCATACTAGGCTAATCTTTTGAAGGACCTGAGTGCGGGCACCACGGTCGACGAAGAGGCTTTCTCTGAGCTTCGTCGAGCCATGGATCTGTCTCCCTGCATGACCAAACAGACGACCTGCGTAATTGGCCGATCTATGTCTGCTTTAGTCAGCATGGAGAGACACTTATGGCTTAACGTATCGGGCATCAGAGACAAGGACAAAACTTTCCTTCTCGATGCCCTGGTTTCGCCTTCTGGCTTATTTGGTGATGCTATGAATATAGTTATCACCAGGTTCCAGGAGGCAATTCCTTCCTCGCCACACCACCACCCTGCTCCGCCCTGGTCCTTCTAGACGGGAGGCTCAAAAACAAAGCCAGCTTTGTGGGGATAGCCCCCCCTTGGGACAGGTCACATGAAACATCCACCTGTACCCTCCCAATACCCCATGAAACTGTTCCATTCAAGCCGCCTATGGTGTTTCAGGACTTACTGGTTTCCAGCAAAATGTTGGGTGTTCCGTTGCTTCCTGCCTTAGTCCAGGACACGGGACACTTGACATCCCCTCAACAGGAAGTGTCAGAATCAATACCCATCTCAGAGAACCTGGCAGCGTGGAAACTACCGCCAGGTGGTTCTATGTGGGTCCTAAGAACAGTAGAAAAAGCCTACAGAATTTAATTTGTTCGCCATCCTCCGCATTTCAACAGCGTGGTTCCCACTACCGTGAAACCGGAGCAAGCATGTTTACTGTGGAAATAACTGCAAAATCTCTTGGTTTAAGGGGCCATAGAACATGTTCTCCTTCCAGGTTCCCAAGAAGGATGGGGGGTTGCGTCCGATCTTTGACCTTCGAGGCTTGAATCGCTCCAAGGACGTTCAAGTTCAAGATGCTAACCGTCAAGACGGTTGTGTCTCAAATCCAACATCGCAATTGGTTGGTCACGATCAATCTCATGGACGCGTACTTTCATATAGAAAGTCTGCCACAACACAGGAAGTTCTTGAGGTTCGCTTTCGGGGACGAAGCTTTCCAATATCGGGTTCTTCCATTCGGTCTAGCCTTATCACCCCGCACATTCATGGAAAGCATGGATGCAGCACTGGCTCCTTTGCGAGGCATCGGCATTCTGAATTACATAGATGACTGGCTGATACTAGCACAGCCACAAGAACTGGCATTACAGCACAGGGATATCGTCATAGCTCATCTGGTTTCTCTGGGGTTGAGGCTCAACGCCAAGAAAAGCGTCCTCTCTCCCACTCAGAAAAGACCTATCTGGGGATCGTATGGAATTCGATCACAATGCGGGCACAATTGTCTCCCGTTCTAATTGAGTCCATTCAGAACACCCTGAGCAAAGTCAGGATAGGCCAAGTTTGCACTGTTCGTCAGTATCAACGACTACTAGGTCTCATGACAGCTGCATCCTCTGCAATCCCTTTGGGCCTTTTTGCACATAAGACCATTTCAGTTGTGGCTCAAAGCCAGGAGATTTAATCCGCGTGCTATGTACCCTTTCTATATGGTTCAGACCCCAGTTCCTCATTTTGGGTCCAAGTCTAGGTGTGTCTTGCCGTCGCTGTTTGCTAACGACAGATGCCTCCCTGACGGGCTGGGTAACGGTCTTAAGTGGTCATCCAGCTCAAGGGGAATGGGAGTGTCATCAGCTTGATTGTCACATTAACTGTCTCGAGTTGATGGCTGTATTTCTAGCCCTGAAATACATCCTCCAGAGGCTGCCATTTCTTGATGCGGGTGGACAACACAGTGGTAGTCTCTACATAAACCATCAAGGAGGTCTACGTTCACGCCAGCTCAACAGACTGGCGTGGCAGATTCTCCTTTGGGCCCAGGGCAAGCTCCTGTTAATCAGAGCAGCTTGTATCCCTGGATGCCTGAATGGGAGCAGATTTAATGTCCAGACTGAAAATACTGATGGGGAGTGGAAACCCCCCCCCCAAGGTAGTGGAACAAATATGGGTGAGATTTTACAGGGCAGAATTGGACCTCTTTGCCTCTCAACAGACAGTGTAATGTCCCCTCTACTTCTCTCTGAGTCACCCAGCCCCCTGGGTCTGGACGTGATGGTGCATACATGGCTCAGAATGTGTTTGTATGTGTTTCCCCCAGTTTCTCTGCTCCTGGGAGTCTTGGCCAGAGTTCGCCAGTAAGGGTCCTGCCTCTTACTCATAGCACCATGCTGGTCGAACAGGGTATGGTTCTCGGAGATAATGTCTCTCCTCAACGGCTCGCCTTGAGCAATTCCGGACAGGAGGGACCTTCTGTCTCAGGCTCAGGGGACAATATTTCATCCCCGGTCCGAGCTGTGGAACCTTCATGTTTGGCCACTGAAGGGACACTGGGTTTTCACCTGAGGTTATCGAGACCATTTTAAGTGCTAGGGCTCCCCTACCAGAAGAATCTACGCCAATAACTGGGGTGTCTTTGAAAGATGGGGCAGTGCACATAAAGCACATCCAGTTAACTGCCAGATTTTCTTCAGTTCTGGACTTTCTGCAGGGAAAAATTGTCAGCAGGCATATGCCCCGCCACTCTCAGGGTCTATGTGGCCACCATTTCAGCTTGCCACGCCTTGATGGACGGGGTGCCGTTGGGGAGACATCGTCTACTCGCTCGCTTCATTCGTGGAGCTATGTGACTGAGGCCTCCTGCTAGGACCAGGACCCCTTCATGGGACTTAGCAATAAAGATAAGAGGGTCTGGTTGAGACCCCCTTCATTCCTCTAGAGCATCTGATAAACTTCTGACTCTCTAGATGGTTTTTCTTATGGTGATTACCTCTCTAAAGAGAATTGGGGATCTACAGGCTCTGTCTGTCTTGAGAGCCTGCATTGATTTTGCCCCATGAATGGCTAAAGCAATTTTGCACCCTCATCATGACTACCTGCCTAAGGTGCCTTTCTCAACCTTATATCCGGTCACTCTCGAAGCCTTCTGTTCAACGCCATTTACAACGCTGCAGCAGGAAAGAATTCACAGACTTTGTCCAGTCCGTGCCCTTCAGATTATGTCCACCGCACTAGCTAGTGGCATCTGTCTCTGTCGTTGAATGAATAAGATCATGTGAGGAGACTTCGAGTGATATTAGACTCCTCGTTACTTTTCAATAAGCAGATCAGTGCAGTTGTTTTTTCCACCTTAGATCTATCGATAAAATAAAACATTTTATTTTCCATAAAGACTTGGAAATTGTGATCCACTCACTTATCACTTCAAGGTTAGACTATTGTAACTCATTGTACATTGGTCTGCCCCAAACTGTGTTATCCTGCCTATAGCTGGTTCAAAACACTGCAGATAGGCTTTTATCAGGGTCAAGAAAGAGGGATCACATTTCTCTGGGTTTAGCGTCTCTAAACTGGCTTCTTGTGAAATTCAGGGTCGATTTTACTTACTCCCCCACCAAAGTCCTCAGGTCTTTTGATCAACTTCTATTGATGGTTCCTCATTCAAAAGGTGACCGTGCCTTTCCATGTGAGGTCAGCTTCATCATTAGCCATTTTTAAATCTTCTTTAAAAACATATTTTTATTCTGTAGCTTTTGAATAGACATTGAATAGTTTGAAATGGATGAATACATGATGATGTATTTAAATGTTTTTATATATTTTATTATGTTTTATTTTTCACTTTTAACCAATCTGCTTTATATCTCTGTCATTTTGTTTGTTTGATTAGTAAAGCACTTTGGGTCAACTTCTGTTGTTTTTAAATGTGCTATAAATAATGGATGACTTGACTTGAGTATGTATGTTAATGTAGCACCCCTACCCTCTCCTTTAATGGGCGGAGCATCGGGTTCTAATGATGTGTCTCTCGACTAAAATAATCTACTTCCTTCCCCTTTCCTCTCTGATCATTTTTACTTAACTGAAAATGTTATATGATAGTCTTTCTGTAGTAAAATTAAAGTAAATCACAAAAAAGCTGAAATCTTATCAATTAACAAGTAATTTTATTTAACATAAAATAAGATTAAAGAAATAAAATATTGTAAATAAAAAGTGGAAGAATTAAATAAAATCTCCAAATGTCCTTTTTGTATGTTCTTTCAACCAAAATCAAATTTACTTCTCAGATTAGAAATTCCAAAACACCTGATACTGAAATATCGGCACAACATTTTTACAGATTAAACACAGTAATGAAATGCTCATTTAAGGTATGTTACTATAACAACAGAAATCAAAATGTAAAATGCACTCAATGTACATCACATGAATAAACTAGACAACAAATAAATAGCATGGGCCCACACACACTCTTAGTTTCAATACAGCAAACCTGTTGCAAACTTGAGTCGTTGCTTGGGAGCGGTGTGGCCGTTGAAACCCACAAATGGCCTCTTCTCTCGAATGAGCAAAATAAAACAAGTGTAACTGTGTTATCCCGTGTCAACACACGCTATCCATCCATCACTTTAGGAATTCCGTGTGCGTCTCAAGTCTCACCAGCCGTCCGCCGAAAGACGATGAATCGCGCAATGCCAGAGTAATTCTAAATCATGAGGGGATTTAGAATGCTATCTGGTTCCTCCATCCTGTAGTCTTTCTTTCTGCGTGATTAATAATAGGGGTCCAGCCGCACGTAAAAGTCTCTCACTCTCCATAAACGATAGGGAGATTACAGCGTGTCTAGCAGCAGTAACTTATGCAAGTCTGTGTAAACTCTTAGTTAGAGTATAACAAATTAAATTAATGGAATCAACATTCCTAAACGCTTTCTACATTCGTTGTAGAACCTTTGGCCCCTTAGGCAGTGGTTATTTATATATTTCGTTCTAAATATTGAGGGAAAATTAAAATCCGACATCACTTTTCGATCTATCTCTATCATCTCTCTCCTCCTTTAGTCCCAATCAGAACTCTCAGAGCCTACCCATGGGCGGGAGCAAGTCAAACAATGAACAATCAAAATTAAAAGAACATACATGCTGGTCAAAACCACGTCTTCTGAGAATTTTCTACTGCCAACTGGTATACGTGTTTTAAGTCTTTTTTCACCCTCTGATTAAGTTCCAAATTGCACATCTACAGGAAGTCAAGCCTCTCTTCCAAATAGTAGATAATAGGGTGAATACCCAGTTGTTTCATTTTATTACAGTTATACACATGTACCAATTGACTGATACTTTGACTCTATTTATTTTTCTTGGTTGGATCTAGTGTTCCCAGCATGAAAAGAAGAGTGCGGTTAAACCGCTCAGGCTGTGGGTCTCCCTGGGGATTTTAAGGGGATGTTCTGGACTTATGAATCCCCAAGATTCCCAGCAACTCTTTGATAAGCTTGTTTTCAAAATCACGATCTTGTTCGGAATGAATGCGGGCTGGCAGACCATAATGCATGAAACATTTCTCAACTAGGATTTTGGCTACAGTCTATGATTTCTGGTCTTTGGCTGGATACGCTTGAGCGTAGCGAGTGAAATGATCTGTGATCACCAGGACATTGAAAATATGCATAGAGTCTGGTTCAATGGAAAGGAAGTCTTTGCGAACCAGGTCCATTGGTCCACTACTTGTGATATGACTCAGGTAAGCAGATGCATCGTCCACAATTTTTAACGTACAGCTCCACTTCTGTAGCAATACGAGGCCAGTAGAAATGGTTTCTACAAAGTTCTGTAGTCTTCTCAATTCCAATATGGCCAGACTCATCATGAAGAGAAAATAATACTTGAGATCTGTATTTTTTAGGGAGAACTAACGGTTGAATCTCCTTTCCACAGGGGCTTTTAGTAACTATGTACAAGAGATTGTGGCAAATGACTAACTTGTCTCCCTGTTGTCCCAACAGAGATTCAGAAAGAGTTGAGTCCTTTATAGCCCTAAGAACATTCCATTTGTTTAATTTTTGTCTCACAGTGAGTTGCTGTTTGTGTGAAATAAAATCTGCACCTAAACATGGCTGCATACATGGGAAGATAGTGTTTAGATGTGATGCCTTTGTATATATAAGCAGTGAACTGTTATTGTGGTACTTTGGTGACAATTTGGAAGTTTGTAAAATAAAATAAGCATATCATGTGCTTGAAAAGACTCTTTGAGCTGTTTGTGCCATGAATGACAACCGCTACTAATGCAAACAATTGCCTCTGCAGGGGCCAGTTATTAACCATCACTAATGTGTGACAGTATGTATGAAAGGGTTAACAATTATCTAATAAGTAAATGCTTATATAATTGGATTTCCATGGAAAATGCAGTAGGATAGCTCCCTTCCGTTAGCTGAAAATCTGCGACTGCTTCTGTGTAGTTAAAAAAAAGGTTTCTATTTGGGACGATACTCCACTAGAAATTCATAAACTATGTGGCTGTGTGCATAGTGTATATTGCAAGTGCATAGTATTTAGTGTAACATTTCAGACAGAGCTAATGATGTATATGTGTTCAGATGAGTGTTGGGGATAAATGGAGAAACACACAGGCTCTGTCCTCAGAGAAAAATGAACTGCAGACGCAGTCATGAATGTGCAAGTGGTAGATAATTTATTTCAAACTAGAACAGCTGGTTGTTTTTCATTTTGTTAGGAATCAAACATTGCTCAGCTTATGTATAAAACAGCATTACAATATCAAGGTGTGGTGGTACGTACTGTTGGTACGTACTGTTGTGTCTCTAATTAAATTAATGCGCTTGGGTCACCGAGGATCCAATTAGGAACTGTGTGCTACCGTATAAAAGGGGACTCTAGTCCTATGTGTGTGATTGCTGTTTGTGTGATTGCCATCTGTGTGGTGCGTCATTGCCCGGGGACCGCCCCTTCTGGTTTTCTCATCTGTTTCCGCTTGGAGGTACGTGTTGTTTGGCTAACTAGTTAAAACACAGATGCGCGATCTTTTGTAATAATTATTTGGTTTGTAGTTGTGAGAATAGTTCGCTGCTGTGGGCTGTTGGTGGCTGCTATTTCCCCCTTTCATGCCTCTCGCGCAGTCCCGTGCTTTGATGTGGTAACCTTCTGTGACGTGGTAACCTTCTGTGTGTGCGCGCGTAATGTGGATGTGCGCCTGGGTATGAAATGAAGGTACGTGAAACTACCGCTATTGTGCAGCGCTCCTTTTTATACCGCAATTATATGTTTTATGTTTACATTTTAGGTGAAATAGACTGTTCTGCGACGCTGCTGTTTTGTGTTTTGTATTTTGTATATACTCTCTCCTGTGACAAACTTTCTCGTCAACACGTATGGGGTCGATCTATGCGTTCTGTGTGACGCCTGCCCGCCAGCATTTGTGCTTGTGATTTGATGGGTTCTTTGCTTCAACTAGTCCTTCAATTTGTTTGTGATTTACTTTAATTGCTTTTGGTATATTTATTTTTCTTTAATTTTCAGTGTATTCCTTTTTTATGACTGTTGTTTTTCATTTGGCTTGTTTTCTTGTAGGGGTTTTTTTGCTTTATCTCTGTTTTGCTTTCAGGTGTTGTTAGAGGGACAGTGAGGTGAACATACACCCAGCTTCAGTACCAGTTGTGAACCCCATTAGTGTATTATTGTTTTCTTGATTTCTGGTTTATTAATTTAAATGTTTATTATTGTTTTTTTGTAATTATTAAGTGTCCAATGTTGAGACCAGTGTGGTAACTTTGCTTTCTTTATAGGAGCCGAGGCTTCAGGGCAGGCTACTAATAGGCCCTCACGTGCAGTGGTGGAGGTTTTGTCACGGAGTGCTGTGCCTTCATGTTTGACCTTATTGAAGTGCGTGTGTTGACATCTGTGCACAGGGTGGTAAGAGTGATTATAGGAGCCTTGTGCTCCCTAAAATAGAGTACCTGCCATTGTTAAGCCTCGGTCTTCTTTTTGGTTCCTTTTAAAAGTTGTGAATGTTGAAGGATGAATTGGTGACCTAGTTTCTTAATGTTGTTTTTAAGATTGTCGTTGATTACTTAAGTAAAGCTTTTGTATTATTTTGTATCCACGTCTCCGGCCCTCCTTTCAAAAACCCACGTTCCTGTGTGTCCTTTTGTAGGTGGTTAGATTCACCAGTATTAATATTTCCCTGGTCAAACAGAGTGGCGTAGTCTGGCATATGTAGAGGTAGTTTTCCTCTGACGGTCCCGCTACAAAGGGATATATAATAATGCAGTTCTATCACACACTGAATATAGCCAACAAATAACGACTTAAACAATAATGACAAAGCAAACCAAAACTGAACTGTAAGGTAATGATTACAGTTTGAAAAATATGATGTATAATATACTGTATGGACAAATGGTTTCTTGTTTGACTTATACACTCTTAACAGGTCTATAGGTGTCTTGCTGGCACTCTATTTCTGCTCCTCCATTTGTGCATCCTCCATTCACATCTGCTAAAATAAGATAAATGCCAAATGATATCAGGATATATTCTGGCAAAATTTTCTTAAGGAAATGAACCATTGAATAAGAAACTTTTTGGAAGCAATAACTATTGGAAATTGTGTTTGGTGCCACTTGTGGTACAGAAAATACACAACACACATGTAGGCCTATAGACCCCTTTTCAGTTAGTAAACTGTGGTGTAATCTATATTACATGTTACCACTAGAGGGCAACACGGGCATGTATAGGGGAAGTACGGTGGGAGCAAGGGTGTTATTGTGACAGCCTGTTAATAAAGCGGCTCAGTGAACACTCAAGGCATCGGTCTTTATTTGTAAAAGAACCCAACACAACATGGTGTCAGAAGTGGCTGTGCTTTGAGAAAAAAAAGTCAGCTTTGCGCCCGGCTAGCGATTTATGAGTGAGGAAGAACAAGAGAGAGAAGCCTCAGCAGCGGGAGCAGCCGCGGCGGCAGGTCCAGTAATGGCGGCGGCAAACTTCACCATCAAACCACCGGAGCCGTTTGATTTTGCAAAGCCCCAAGAGTGGGAAAGGTGGAGCAGACGGTTCGAGCGTTTTAGACTGGCAAGTAACCTGAATAGCTCTTCGGAAGCAAACCAAGTCAATACTCTGGTTTATTGCATGGGAGACGAGGCTGACGACGTGCTAAGAGGGCTCGAGCTAACAGCCATGCAGCGCCAGCAATACAATGCAGTCAAAACAGCTTTCGACAGACATTTTGTCCCAAGAAAGAATGTGATTTACGAGAGGGCAAAATTTAATAAGGGAGTGCAACAGCCATCAGAACCTGTGGACACATTTATTACAGCTCTTTATGCACTAGCAGAAAACTGTGAGTACGGTGCTCTTCATGATGATCTTTTGAGAGATAGGCTTGTAGTGGGTCTTAAAGATTTGTCTCTGTCAGAAAGAATGCAGCTTGACAAAGATCTTACCCTAGCTAAAGCTATCACTATGGCAAGACAATCTGAAGAAATAAAGAGACAGCAAACAGACCTGAGAGGCGAAGTTATCGCCAGCAAAACAGCTATGGATGCAGTACAAGTTAGAAAAGCCAAGCTGAACAAGTTTAAAACCAAAGAGCAAAAACAGTTTAAGTCTCCGAAGTTTCAGCAGACCAAACATGACAGTAAAGCATGTTCCAAGTGTGGCAAAGCACCACACGACGCAGCAGTACAATGCCCAGCAAAAAATGCAGAATGCCATAACTGTGGAAAACGCGGACACTATGGTAGAGTCTGTAAGTCCAGCACATCTGTGAACGAGGTTGCGGACAGTGCGGCTGGACTTTTTCTGGGTGAGGTGGATTCTGGAGAAGAACCATGGCTGGCGGACATAAATGTGGGCGGACATAAGGTGACCTTCAAGTTAGACTCGGGAGCAGATGTGTCCGCTATTTCCGAACAAACATTTGTGAACTTCAAACTAAAAGACAAAACATTGGACAAGGCAGAAAAACCACTCTATGGACCGGGTGGGGCTGCGTTAACTGTTCTGGGGTCTACCACAGAGACTATTGTGTATGGGGACAGGAGCACTACGGAGAAGATTTATGTAGTCCGAAACCTCCGCATAGCACTGCTGAGCAGAATAGCTTCGGTGAGACTGAAGCTTATCGCCAGAGTCGATACTATAAACGAAGAGACCGTGAATAAAGCATACCCCAAGTTATGCGAAGGACTTGGGCGGGTACAAAAGCCATACACCATAAAACTAAAACCTGATGCAAAGCCCTTTTCGCTAAAAGTCCCAAGGCGCGTGCCACTGCCGCTCATGGGCAAAGTTAAAGAAGAGTTGGACAGAATGGAAGGGTTGGGAGTTATTAGTCGTGTGGACGAGCCAACCGACTGGTGCTGCGGCATGGTTGTAGCTCCCAAAAAGGACAAAGAGAAGGTGCGTATCTGCGTGGACATGACACCTTTAAATGAGTCCATGTGTCGTGAAAGATACATACTTCCTTCTGTAGACCAAACACTAGGCATGCTCACAGGTGCTCAGTATTTTTCCAAACTTGACGCGAATATGGGCTTTTGGCAAATACCACTATCCAAAGAGTCGGCACTCCTCACCACCTTCATTACGCCATTTGGCAGGTACCACTTCAACCGTTTACCATTTGGTATCTCCAGCACGCCTGAACATTTTCAAAATATGATGGTGACGGAGGTTACAGCAGATCTCGAGGGAGTCGTCTGTCACATGGACGATATCCTGGTCTGGGGATCGACCGTAGACGAGCACGACACAAGACTGCATGCTGTTCTGCAGCGGGCAGAGAAAGCCGGCGTTACATTGAACATGTCGAAATGTGAGTTTACCAAACGAAAAGTCAAATTCCTTAGATTCATTGTCTCAGCAGATGGAATGAGTCCCGATCCAGATAAAACCCAAGCTGTTCAGGACATGAAGGAGCCAAGCAATGTGAGTGAGCTCAGGAGCTTTCTCGGTATGGTGAACCAACTGGGGAAGTTTATTCCAAATCTTTCCGAAAAGGATAAACCACTGAGAGACTTACTTTCAACCAAGAATATGTGGTACTGGGGGCACGACCAGCAAAAGGCGTTTCACAACCTTAAACAAGAACTGTCTTCTCCTCCTGTTTTACAGCTTTACAACCCGAATAAGCCACAGAAAATCTCCGCGGATGCCTCTTCATTTGGCCTGGGGGCAGTCATGCTGCAGAAAGAGGGAGATGTGTGGTCACCAGTTGCTTATGCCTCCCGATCATTAACACCTACAGAGCAGCGCTACGCTCAGGTGGAAAAAGAAGTTCTGGCTCTTACGTGGGCCTGTGAGAGGTTTAATGACTTTATCCTAGGCCTTCACTTTGAACTCGAAACTGACCACAAGCCACTGGTGAGTCTTCTGGGAGGACAAGCTTTGGATGTGCTTCCGCCGCGGATACAGAGATTCCGTATGCGCTTAATGAGGTACTCATACACAAAGCACATCCCCGGCAAAAGTCTCACCACAGCTGACACACTCTCACGCTTACCGCTTACAAACAGTGTTACTGGCGCTGATACAGATCTTATGGAAGACACCAATATTTACCTTGAATCTGTGCTAGAGGGTCTTCCTACAAGCAGTAAATACCTGGCAGATCTTCAAGAGCAGCTGATGTCTGACAGCGTCTGTTCTCAAGTCATAAGGTACTGTGCAGAAGGCTGGCCGGATCGTAACCAGCTACAAGGAGCGGTGAAGCACTACTGGCCTGAGAGAGCTGTTCTGAGTGTGCACAACGGACTACTACTTAGGGGCACAAGGTTAGTTGTTCCTGCTAACATGAGAAACTCAGTTTTGGACAAAATACACGAGGGTCACCAGGGGGTGGTTAAGTGCAGAGAGCGTGCCCGTCAGGCAGTGTGGTGGCCAGGTTTAAGCAACCAGATCAGTGAACTTGTCCTCAAATGCAGACAGTGCATACAGGAAAGAGTCAATGCAAGAGAGACTTTAATGCCCACAGATTTACCTGAAAGACCATGGCAGAAGTTAGGTGCTGACTTGTTCGCTCTGAAAGATAAAAATTACCTGTTACTAGTGGACTACTTCTCTAGGTATATAGAGATTGCTCAGCTCAGCCCAACTCGCTCTGCCAATGTCATTGTGCATTTGAAATCAATATTCGCACGTCACGGAATACCAGAGATACTGATCACGGACAACGGCCCGCAGTTTGCATGTCAGGAAATGAAAGATTTCGCAAGTGAATACTGTTTTGAGCATGTGACCAGTACTCCCAGGTACCCCCAAAGCAACGGCGAGGCGGAGAGAGCTGTTCAAACAGTTAAAAATCTCCTCAAGAAAGCTAGTGATCCATACAGAGCTCTATTAGCCTATAGGACCACAGCGCTGGCAAATGGATACAGCCCTGCACAGCTACTCATGGGGCGTCGACTTCGTACCACCCTGCCGATGCTACCAGAGGCCTTACAGCCTTGTGTGCCAAATCTTCGACAACTTCGTCATGTGGCGAGGGAGAGAAGGATGAGACAAACCAAAGGTTTCAACAAAAGACACAGAACAAGAGATCTGGATAAACTGATACCCGGAAACCCTGTTTGTATTGCAAATGCAAAAGCAACAGGCACAGTGACATCTGTCCACCCAACTCCACGGTCCTATGTCATCAGTGGACCGCAGGGAACTATCAGAAGGAATCGCAGTCATCTTGTGCCTTTGCCGATATCAGAGACTCATACTGAATCACAACTGACCCAGTCTAATGAAAGAAACACTCCTGCAGAGATACCTTCTGAGCCACAAGCACATCAAGCACCAGATGTTGTTCGAACCAGGTCTGGTAGAGAAGTGGTAAAACCAAAAAGACTGGATCTGTAAAAGAATGCATTAACATTTCTGTTATGCTTTGAATAAGTTCTGAATATGCCTTAATCTAATAGGAGTTTTGCATAGAAAATGTTCTCATGTTTCTATAACTGTTGGATAAGGGAAAAGAAAAAGCTAATGGTTTGAGTTCCAGTTAAGCGTAGTTAACTTACCTTCAGTAAGGGGGATGTGGTGTAATCTATATTACATGTTACCACTAGAGGGCAACACGGGCATGTATAGGGGAAGTACGGTGGGAGCAAGGGTGTTATTGTGACAGCCTGTTAATAAAGCGGCTCAGTGAACACTCAAGGCATCGGTCTTTATTTGTAAAAGAACCCAACACAACATAAATATTGTGAGGTTTTTTTTGTGGGCGGAGCTTATATGGAGGCAGAATGATTCCCCTGACCACTTCACTAACGCTAGATAGCAAGTTTTGTTAGCTTGTTTTTTAACAATGATTGGAGAAAATCCAATTTAACTGAATATGTAAGGTCACTCAATGTCCAGGACTGCGATTTGTTATTTGAATAAGGTAACTTTAACAGATGGATCCAGATTGGCCGACCAGTACACGCTCATTCAATGGATGGACGATTTGACAGGGTTACCTCCGGTTGAGTGGCCTGACATCTACACCTACCTGATAGAGAAACCGAGGGCGTATAAATCTTTAGATGCCTATAACTATGTGCTGAATGGTCACATATTTGTACAGCTACATGAGTGAACTAGGCCAAAATACAAAAAAATTTAAACATTCAATGTGATTGCTAAGGTATTATTTGAAGATGTATGTAATGCCCAAACAGTTATTTTAAAGTATATACCTCCTCTAAATTATGTAAATTTAGAATGACATTACAGTACTATTTTAAAGATGTGAATATTTTCTAGAAATAAAAATTCCAGACACTGCAAATACATTTTTGAACTTTCTGTATTTGATAATTTTTTCTTAACAGGTTCTTCAAAATTCTAGTCACAATCAATCACAGATGATTCACAATTAATCACAATAGTTTAGAAAAAAATACAAAATTCTCAAAGTGAAAACCACATACATTGTCAGTTCACTGTTTTACACACAGACAGACATTATTTCATACACTACATACTCTTTCTTTTCTGGGCACCACAAATTTACATAAATTGGTAAGAGCACCACACACATTCACCATGTCATCCAAGCCTGCCTATAACCCTCTCTACATGTATTCTCACACGAAACTGTTGTCTGGATGAATCTACTTCATAAGCAGGTAACTGACTCTTACCTTTAGTGAAACTTGGTATACACAAAGTGGCACCAAAGTAGCAAGTTCATCCCTGATCAAAAATCCCCTGTCTGCTATGATTTAATCTTTTGGCTCTAACAGGTGCAAAAATCCTGATTCATGTGTTATTTGCTTATCTGACACTCTCCCACCCCAGCCTGTCGAACAGAAATGAAACTGTCCCTGCAGGTGTTATTCCCACCAGGTACTTAACGGTGTTGTTATGTCTGTAGTTGGACCAGGTTTGAGCTCTAGCAGTCAAGTTAGTAGGTCTCTCTATGAATATCTCTGTACAGTCAATTATACACCTGCATCTCTTGGGCATATTTTTAAGGACAGCACACTTGGCCATTTAATAATAGATTTCAATATGTTTGCCATTACAGGCAACCAGGATTTTAGAATGTTTAACACTGTGCTTTCAGAAACTTTGAACCTATATGCTATATCTTGGTTACTGAGCCCCAATCCCAGTTTCATAAGGACCACTAATAAATGATCTTCCAGCATTTCAGAGACTTTAAATTCGCTACTGCACACTGTCTTTTATTTTTGACATTAACCAGCTGAAGATGACTGAAGTTAGCCCAGTGAGAAACACAGTGTGCAGCCATGTTTTTGACTATGGAGAATGAAAAGCATGATTTCTGAAGCTCCTCTTTCAGGCTTTCATTCTCCTCTTTGAGTTGATATAAGTATTTTCTCAAGTTGACATATTCAGTGCAAAGTTGGTAATACTTCTCACTGAGACTTTTGTATGCTGCTTGAGTGACCATTGCCTCAGCTTCTTCCACTGGTTCCTCTGGTGTCATTGGATCATCATCAGCTGGAAGACATTTGTGAAAGACAAGACATGTCAATTGAAACTAATGTCAGCCTAGCTAGCTATCCTTTTGGTTGGCTACTAACAGTGGCAAACGTTAGCAAATGCTACAACTTCAACACACACCTGACACTTAACATGGGCCTTATCACTGTTCCCTCTCCCTTTCTACAATTGCACTTATGACAACTATAGAAAGGGAGACAACACATACAGTTTACTATGTTTAGTCTCTGGTCGTTAGCTAGCAGTTAGCTAACTGTACGACTAACAAAGTTTGCGCTAAAAATGTTAGCATTACGTGAGAAATAGCTTACCTTGTTCCCCAATTTCTGATTAGGTGGGCATGTATGAGAAATCTTTAGACACGTAACAAAACCAAAATCCATACCAACAAAAGACAATAGTTTATTTAACCTTACCTGATATGAAATCATTTTTTGTCTGGCAGTGGCAGCAGGTATGCGATAATTAGGAAACTAGAGCATGTACTCCGTCGATTCTAGCACCTAACAACACAACAAGATGACATTTTAAGCTCCTTATGTAGCCGAGTCTGTGTTGGTTTGAAATAGCCGTGTCCAGTTTTCTCTTGTTTTGCCTCCAGCTAACGCCGTGACGTAATTGTGACGTCGGCACTAAAAGAGTCTATATTCACACAAAAAGCAGCACAATGCATTTGTTTTTTTCTCTCTGTGGGGTGGTGTACACATAAATACATGCTACAGAAACCTCCCTTCCAACTTTTTAACAGTGCATTGAAATGTATTTTTATGTAAGGGACAAGGTGGAGACCTTCCAAGGCATGCTATCATGTCTCACAAGATCTTGATTTGGTGAGAGAGAAGAGAATGTAGAACAAATTTTGACATGAACAGACCCTGGTTTCCCCTTTCTCCATAATCCTCCACCGGCCAGCAGTCAAACAGAACATAAATATCCCATGATGTTAGTTCCTGTGGGCTGCTGCTGGGTGTGCACTGTGCTGCAGGGACAAACTATCCGTTCTGCCATTTCTCAGCTCATAAAACAGGAGTTTTGCTTACGAGTCTTACTGTGTTGCCACCGCCGGAGGCTTTCCGAGGTAATGTGATAACATGATACTTTGTTATCCATGCGGAGGAAAAAATGGAGTGTGCGGAATAAGGGAGTCACAGTTGAGGCTGTGTCATGACGAAGGCCATGCAGCCTCATTTTTAACATAGTCGTGAGGGCGAGGATTGGTCCCAGATGTCTTTTTAGTGCAGGGAATAAAAGGTACATTCAAAAGCAGAGAATGTCCCATTTGCATCAGAAATAGGGTTACAAAGAGTGTCAGAAATCAAGAATAAAAAAAGGAAATAAATAATAACAATAATAATAAAATTATATTCATTAAAATTGGTAAAATTACAGATCTTGATCATCTGCATCATACAAAAAAAGGGTTATACTTATTTCAGTAAAAAATAAAATACAAATAAATTTGCCCTCTGTCTAAAAGCTCGGTTTTAAGCTATTTGGCCCTTTAAGACTTTAAAATAAATGCCCACTGTTTGGCTAACTTCATGCAGTCATTTAAATATAACCATATTTGAAACTCAATAGAAAGAAAATTAACAAAGTTCACATTATAATTTATAAAACTACATTTCAGGGTTAACACATAACATACACCCAACACATTTCATCTGAATGTATAAAAATTTTCCATAAAGCACAGCAACTATAAAACAAACAAGACGTTTGAAACATTCGTGAATGAAACTGTATAATTATGGTTTTGGTAGTGTTCAACTCCCCCACCCATCAATAACAGTTCCTTTGCAAATCTTGAATCATATTGTTACTGCTTCATAAGCAATCCACGCTGATATGAGTTGTAAACACATGCAGTGCATGCTGAAATGTTCTGACGTTTGGTGCTTCATCTGGCAACAGGAAAAGCAGAGACACTGGTCCTTACATCTCACATCTGTCGTGCTTTTTTGCACAGTCATTGGCAGCTGCAGAATAAGAACAATTTTTGTACTGCTCTTAAAACGCACCACACATCACCGTAAACTCATTAAAACAATTAAAGATGTCCATATAGTGCATATGTACAAATGGCTAACAACTAAAAATAGCAAATGGGTGCAGAAACGGTCCAGGATACTTTCAAAAACGTACAACAGCAAGATGAAACAGGATGGGGGTCTTCTTTATAGAGTCCTAACTTGACATTGTGTCTTTAAAAAGTGGTGTGAGATGGAAAGCCGTTCATATAATGCAGGTTTATGTAGAAAAACATTTAAATCCAGATAGGCACATGAAGGTCTCCTGTAGAAGTCCCCTTTGGATGAATCTCCCATGACAGGCCCTCTCTCCTCTTCACCTGTGTGACTGTGACTGTCCGAGCACCAGTGGGAGGTGGGTGCAATGAGGAAAAATAGGTGCTGTTGACTTGCTGGAGGCAGTCATATGCAGATGTATTTGGTCCTTGTGACGTCACAAGTTCTACAAATTCCAAACGGCCCATTTCTAGAGACTGATTTAAATAAATGCTATTGTTAAATTAATTAAGAACTTTTCAATTCTGAAACTTACAGTAAGTTTTAATGGTAAAATGACCTCCTATATGTCAAAAGATCAAGGAAAAATATTATTTCTCATGTCATTACCCCTTTCATGCACTACTATTTAGTGGCGGTAGTTATTAAACCAGGGCTCCGATTTCAGTTTTCGGTGACGTGCCTTTAGTGGTGCTATAGAGTTTAAGGTATTTGAACAGATGGAATTGAATAAATTGAGCTGTTCCTCAGCATCCCAATTATTTGATGAAGATGCAAAATCCAGAGGTTTACGGACCTCGTTATATGCATTTAAGAAATCTGCAGAGGTGCATGGAGAAAATAAACAAGACAAGCATACCTGAGATGGGACATTTACCACAGAGTCAGAGAGAGAGGTTGAAATTAGGATCGGATTGTGATCAGAAAAGTTGTTGTCACAGATTTCAATGATGTCGACAAATATTCCATGCGATAATGCCAAGTCAAGGGTATGAACATGTGAATGAGTGGGACAATTTACCCACTGAACAAAATCCATGGTGTCAATAAGGTTTGAAATCTGTGTAGATAGTGGATTAGAACAACAGCAAAAGTGAATGTCAAAATCACTCAATAGTATAATGCTATCAAAGCTAGTCACAATCACCCGACCCCGAAGTCCTACTTGAAAACCTGACCCAAACTCGTCAGGTTCTCAGGTGCCGTCGACACCAGGTCGGGTTGCAGACATCTAGTCATCGCACCCTTCAAGATATCGCACCCTTCACAGATAACCTTTATCTCCTAAGGAAGGAAACAGTACGAACTCATTAATTAATAATGCGTTACCATGACCTTCACTTTAGAATAATGGTCCAGATCATTAGTAATTCCTTCATACTTGGAATTATTTAAAAAAGACCTTAAGCAATATCAAACATGCAGAAATGTATATATTTTTTAATGAACAGAATAGATATCAAAAGGAATACATGGGTTGGGTACATATAGCCCTTTATTTCTGTAAGGTAAGCTAACTATGATCATGGCCGTAACTACCATAGGTTGGTTAGGTAGGTAACCCCCCGTTACATCCTTGAATATGATACTCTACCAAACACTGTACCATTGATTTTAATTCCAACTAAGACCCATGCATGATCTTGTTCACAATAAAAACATTATCATTCACATTTTAGACACATGTTCATGTTTTGATTAGTAATTAATTAGTAGTTATTTTAAATTAGCAATAGGTAGTAGATAGTTCTCCATGAGGCAGATACAATTCAGTAATTATTAGTTACCTAACAGTGAACTACCTCAGTCATCAGTTCACTATTACTTACTGATTGGTTAATCATGTTTCCATATTAGTTAATAGTAGTAACTAAAGTGTTAATGTAGTACTACTCATTAATCCTTTATTGATACCTGCAAAATTACCTATTAATGATGGACCATTAATCTAAAATGTTACCAAATTTCTTTTGAAGCACCATGGAGTCAAAACTCAAGGAGTCAAAGTCATGAATTAAAAGTCACAGTCAAGAGCACCAAAGAGAGAATATCAAGCACTGAGGTGAGCTTTTGATTTACTCAAATCAAAAGTAGACACTGAAAAGGACATATTTGACAAAAGTGCCTGACAGATACATATGGTTAGAACGAATCAGATAACTACAAATCCAGTGCTAATCAGACAAATATCTGGCACAGACACATTGAGACAAAGGCCAACTGTCAATCAATTTATAGATGGCTGGATCTGACAATAGAATACTTTAGGGCTTGCGTTAGCAGTGTGTGTGTGTGTGTGTGTGTGTGTGTGTGTGTGTGTGTGTGAGGAAATGTAGCTTTCAAATATTAAACTAGGGCTGCTAATGTGGAAAACTCAGGGGCCACAAAGCAGAATCCCTGTCGCCACACGAGGTGAATATACTATGAGTGATATATATTCTGAGGTCCATACAATGCAAGTGAATGGTGATCAGACCTTTGCTGCTCCGGATCCCAAATGTTGCTATTTTTAACCTGACTTTTGTGGCACATGGACAACAACCAAGCTGCATGATGAACTGCAGGAGGCGCTATGCGAACTCTGCTTGCTGCGGAGACTAGGCCTCCAGTCCTCGGAGTTGCCTGATGATGATGGATGGGGGAGAGGACATCGTAAACAGTGTGCAAGGAAGCAGAAGCGCGGCAAGAAGGCGGGGGTTCATGCTAGGCTAAAAACAAACCCTAGCTGGCCGGCTCTCCCGTCTATCCTGCTCTCAAATGTTTGCTCCCTGGACAATAAACTGGACTATATCCGACTCCAGCAGGCTACGCAACGTGAGACTGCTGCGGAGACGTGGCTCAGTGACAGAGTTCCGGACGGCACCATTCAGCTAGACGGGCTCGCCTTGTTTCGTGCTGATAAAAATGCAGCTCTGTGCAGTAAGACTCGCGGTGGTGGCTTGTGTGTTTACATCAACACGGAATGGTGCAAGAACTCTATGCTAGTCTCTAGCTACTGCTCATCGCTGGTGGAGCTTGTGACTGTTAGATGCAAAGTTTTTATTTGCCACGGGAATTCACCACTGTTATCATAACCGGAGTTTACATTCCCCCCAGCGCTAACGCTAAGGAAGCAGTCTGTGAACTGTATGGGGCTATGCGCGAACTGCAGAACGCTCATCTTGACGTACTGTTTATTATGAGATTTCAACCATGCGAATCTCAAGACAGTGATCCCTAAATTCCATCAGTATGTGGACTTTGCAACGAGAGGGGCGAATGCGCTTGATCTTGTTTACACAAACATCCCAGGTGCATACTGGGTGGAGCCCCGCCCCCACCTTGGCTACTCAGACCACATCTCTGTTATGCTAATTCCAGCATACAGACCACTCGTCAGACGCACAAAACCGCTTCAGAAGCAGGTGAAAACCTGGCCAGCAGGACCCATCTCTACTCTTCAAGACTGTTTTGAGTGTACTGACTGGCAAATATTCAGAGAGGCTGCAACATATGGTGACTCTACCAACTTGGAGGAATACAAAGCATTAGTTACCAGCTACATCAGCAAGTGCATTGATGATGTCACTTTCTCCAAGACTATCAACACACACTCCAACCAGAAGCCGTGGATGACTGCAGAGGTGTGCGTGCTGCTGAGGACTCGAGACTCTGCCTTCAGAGCAGGTGACAAGGCAGCCCTAAGAACAGCGAGGGCCAAACTGTCCCAGGCCATCAGAGAGGCAAAGCGTGCACACGCGCTGAACGACTTCTACGCTCGGTTTGAAGTACAGAACGACGTGGTGGTGAGGAAGACCACCCCTCCTCCCAACGACCAGGTGCTCTGTCTTACCACGGCTGATGTGAGGAAAACTATGAATCCACGGAAGGCTGCTGGACTAGACAACATTCCTGGCAGAGTGTTCAGAGGATGTGCAGACCAGCTGGCAGATGTTCTTACCGATATCTTCAACATCTCTCTGAGCAGCACCATCGTTCCAACGTGCTTCAAGGCCACCACCATCGTCCCCGAGTCTTCAGTGTCCTGCCTCAACAACTACCGTCCCGTCCCGTCGCACTCACACCCATCATCATGAAGTGCTTCGAGAGGCTCGTCATGAGGCACATTAAGACCCAGCTGCCCCCCTCACTAGACGTACTGCAGTTTGCGTATTGTCCAAACCGTTCAACAGACGATGCCATCGCCACCACCCTCCATCTGGCCCTCACCCACCTAGATAAATAGGACTCATACATTCGAATGCTGTTCATAGACTTCAGCTCAGCATTCAACACAATTATTCCCCAGCACCTGATTGGGAAGATGAACCTGCTGGGCCTAGACACCTCCCTCTGCAACTGGATCCTGGATTTCCTGACTGGGAGACCTCAGTCAGTCCGGATCGGGAACAGCATCTCCACCACCACCACCACCATTGAGCACTGGGGCCCCCCAGGACTGTGTGCTCAGTCCACTGCTGTTCACTCTGCTAACTCATGACTGTGCAGCAATGCACAGCTCAAATCACATCATCAAGTTCGCCGATGACATGACCATGGTGGGTCTCATCAGCAAGAACAACAAGTTAGCATACAGAGAGGAGGTGCAGCGGCTTATGGACTGGTGTAGAGCCAACAACCGGTCTCTGAATGTCGACAAAACAAAAGCGATGGTTGTTGACTTTAGGAGAGCACAGAGTGACTGCTATCCGCTGAACATCTATGGCTCCTCTGTGGAGATCGTCAAGAGCACTAAATTCCTTGGCGTTCACCTGGCGGAGAAACTCACCTTGTCCCTCAACACCAGCTCTATTACCAAGAAATCCCAGCAGTGTCTCTACTTTCTTCGAAGGCTGAGGAAAGCACATCTCCCTCCATCCTTACTACATTCTATAGAGGGACTATTGAGAGCATCCTGAGCAGCTGCATCACTGCCTGGTTTGGGACTTGCACCGTTTCGGACCGCAAAGCCCTGCAGAGGATAGTGAGGACAGCTGAGAAGATCATCGGGGTCTCTTTTCCCTGCATCAAAGACATTTACAAAAAACACTGCATCTGCAAAGCAACCAGCATTGTGGACGACCCCACACACCCCTCACACAAACTCTTCACCCTCCTGCAGTCTGGCTTTCCGAAGCATTCGGGCCCTCACCGTCAGACTGTGTAACAGCTTCTTCCCCCAAGCCATCAGACTCTTCAATACTCAGAGACTGGTTTGACACACACACATGTCCTGAGTTGTACTTTAATTTTGTCACTTTATAACTGGCTGCTACCTCAATAACTGCTATGTGCATAGAACACTATCTCATAGTATGTTATGTTTACATTTGGCATTTATAGAAACTGTCATCTTTTGCACTACTGTGTACTGGTCGGCACTGCACTGTCTCTTACTGTGTGTATTGTCCTGTTCATTGTTAGTAATTTATTTTACCATCCCATACTTTTTGCACACATTTGCACGTGCACTTTATATAGGTATGTTATTTAGTCTGTGTAGTCTCATGTGGTTCTGGGTTTGTCCTATGTTGTTTTATGTAGCACCATGGTCCTGGCGGAACGTTGTCTCATTTCGCTGTGTACTGTACTAACTGTATATGGTTGAAATGACAAAAAAAAACACTTGACTTGACTTGAAGTAAAATTTGTGCCGATTCCATTGGCATTGTTCGTCATCAACTTTTCTGCAATAATTTGAATTCCGAAAGCAGTCGATGTTCGGTCTAGCCTTTCCACCAAATTGGTGATCTCCTCTTCATTCCCAGCTAGTCCATCAATGTTGTCGGCAAATCTCAGGTTCGTCACTGTACTACCTCCGATGCTTACAGAGACTTTGTGGTCTTCCAAGGCTTCATTCATAAATCTTTCCAGGAATATATTGAATGGCATCGTTGAGAAGGAGTAGGCATCCTTTTCTGACTCCGACTGCCGTCCTGAACCAGTCACCTATGCTACCATTGAAGTTTACTGCACTGGTGACTTTTTCATCTAACTTCTCTATTACTTTAATTCTTGTTGATGTTATACAGCTTCTTGGTTGCCCACAAGGGTGCGTGTCGTACCATATCAAACGTCTTCTTGAAATCTATGAAAACATGGTAGAGGTCTTGTTGATGTTGCGTGGGCCATTGCCCTGTCTTCCAGATTTTTTGGCAAATTGCTAAAAGGGCACTTATTACTGACTCTCCACCTGCTTGATTAAGCTCCATCAGGATGTTGTCCACATCCACTGATTTCCCCTTCTTTAGGTCTTGTAATGCAGCTTCCACTTCATCTTGAAGGATGGGGTCATTCTCAGTGTTAGTCACTGGTTGGACGTTCAGTACCTCTGGATCTCCCGTGTTACTGTGCTTGTACATGTCTAAGCAGTACTCTGTCCATCTTTTCAATATGTCGTAGTCATTGGTTAGGCACCTACCATCTTTGTCCTGTATAGTGGTCGTTCGTCCTTGCTTCGTGTCTGTAAGATCTTTTACCAGCTTGTAAGCTCTCTTGCTGTTGTTTTTACTGAGGTTGTCTTCGATATCTTTACATTGTTCTTCGATCCAAATTTCATGATTTTCTTTATTTCTTGGTTTACTACTCTGTACGTTATTGCTCCTTCTGTCGTGTTCTTTATGACAGATTCAGTACAGGCCTGCTTATGGGTTAGTATGCTAATAATGTATTTGATTAAAAGTTAGTACATCAACTGACCCAACCAAACTACCAGCCTGATCTCATTAATATACATAGCTATTTAATACGATAATATTTGTAATGTTAAACATACATGTTTTTTTACGTTTGAATAGACACTAAAATGTACAATATGGATGTTTGAAAGCATCTAAAACATAATTTTGTAAATATATTTACAGCTTTAGAAACGTAAAATTGACAAATACATTACAACTATATTTTAATAAGTGAATCGATTATAAATATATTTCTACATATTTACTGTTTTACAGATATGTTAGATCCCTTAACCCTACCCCCACCTCTAAACATAACCAAATTTCAACAATATAAAAACATATAACAAGTAAATTAATGTACACTAGCAATAATTTTTGTTAAAATATATTAATTTATATATATTTTACAGCAGCTAATCATGCACCTACTCCTAAACCTAACCATACCAAGATGTATTAAGCATATAAAACACATAACAGGCAGATAAATGTCATCACAATAATTTATTCTGAAAAAATTCAGTAGTCCAAAGGGCAGTGTGCTGTATCTGATGTGCTCCCTGATGGCATACAATAGCATTGTATGAGGTGGAGAGTAGAATTTAAATGATTCATTGCTGTAAATCCTCTCCTGATGCACTCCATATGGCGCTGTCATATCTCATTCAAACATATACATTTCAGAATACAGCATGTTGCAAACAGTCAAGAGACACTTGAGAGCCAATGAGCATTCAACATCACTGCCGATAAACTGCTGGTCGTAATGCAAGGTGGCAATTTTTTATTTTTGAAAATTAAACCAACGCAGGTTGACAGTTACGCATTTACATGCTGTCAATTCGTCAATATTGACACAAGTTTTGGTGTCAATGCAAATGTAAGAATATACATTTGCTAGACAAGAGTATGTACGAGTTCTCATGAGATCACATTTAAACTACAGGTTGAGGAGCAGAGACAATTTTGGTGTAAATACTAGGACTCAGAGTTTAGTTAAATTGTTATGTTTATATTTGATACAATATGCAATTAAAACTCCTCCAATTAGTATTATACATTTTTCATCCAGAACAGTTTTGGGAACCATTCCTTTTAAAAGTAGCCTAATGCATTACATTTCTTAGTATGATAAAGTGCTTCAAAAAATTTACTATGTTAGTTTGTTACTTTTTAGTTACTTTTTCTGTACTTCTTACCATCAGCTGGCTGGGACGTCATACAGCTTACTGTATAGACCGCTTTGGTAAATGTAATAGGAAAAGTGAACTATGAAATGTAACTAGGGTTACATATGTAACCAAAACATTTTGTAACATTGTGTCAGTCACTTGCAGTGTTGAAACATGTTATGCATACCTTGTTGGCCTTTGTAACTACATTATAGGAAAGCATACTTATATGAAAAAGTAACTCAAGTATTGTGATGGAAATTCCAAAAGAAAACATTAACCCAGACTGGTGTTGTCATGGAACTAAAATTTCATTAGTCGTTACCAATACCAGTGAATTTCACGGTTCTCGGTACCAATTTCTATATCAAAGCAAAAATATGGCAATGTGCTTTTGAACACACTTATTTATCCTATTTTGAGGTAAATTGCAATGTAAATTATAAATGAAAAGAAATGCATGCTTCCTTCAAGTGTTTTGTATTGTATAAGTGTTTTTAAGTAGGACCCTACTGAAATCGGTTTTATTTTTTCACAAATCCCAATAAACCCTGCCACCTCCCGGATTCCATATTTTAAAGTATAATTTAATTTCATCATCAAAATGGTGTGAAATCAAAATTATTCTAAAATCAAAATCACTTTATTGTCACACAACCATATACACAAGTGCAACAGTGGGTGAAATTCGTAGGTGCAGTTCCGAGCAGCACAGCAGTCATGACAGTGATGAGACATATATCAATTACAATAAACATCTAATATACACAATAATAATATACAATGTACAGTATACAATACATACAATATAGAATACACAGTATACAATAAAACTAGTATAAATAAAATATACAGTATGTTTAATTGTGCTGTATTGACATTCATGCTGTCAGTTTATAGTCAGTTGCCAGTGTGTTGTTAAGAGAGAATATAATTTATGACAGTCCTGCGAGAATAATACGATTAATAAAATGCAGTGCTGATGTATATTGATTGTGAGAGATCAAAAGTTCAAAAGTCTGATTGCTTGCGGAAGAAGCTGTCATGGAGTCTGCTGGTGTGGGTCCAGATGCTGCGATACCGCCTGCCTGATGGTAGCAGTGAGAGCAGCCCATGGCTCAGGTGGCTGGAGTCTCTGATGATCCTCTGAGCTTTTTTCACACACAACCTGGTATATATGTCCTGGAGGGAGGGAAGCTCACCTTCAATGATGTGTCTGGCAGTTCGCACCACCCTTTGCAGGGCTTTGCAGTTGAGGGCGGTGCTGTTGCCATACCAGGCAGTAATGCATCCAGTCAGGATGCACTCTACAGTGCTGGTGTAAAACCGTGTGAGGATGTGGTGGTTGATTCCAAACTTCCCAAGTTGTCTCAGGAAGAAGAGGCGCTGGTGAGCCTTCTTCACAACAGCCTCAGTGTGGACGGACCATGTGAGTTTGTCAGTGATGTGGAAACCTAGGAACTTGAAGCTGCGTACTCTCTCCACCGGTGCTCCATTGATGGTAATGGGCTTTGTTCTCTTTTCTCCTGAAGTCCACCACAAGAACCTTGGTCTTACTGACATTGAGGGAGAGGTTGTGCTCGTGACACCAGCATGTCAGAGTGTGCAGCTCATCTCTGTAGGCTGTTTCATTGGCAGAGATCAGACCTACCACTGTTGTATCATCAGCAAACTTAAATGATGTCATTGGAGCTACAGTCAGGTCCATAAATATTTGGACATCGACACAATTCTAATCTTTTTGGCTCTATACACCACCACAAATGGATTTGAAATGAAACGAACAAGATGTGCTTTAACTGCAGACTTTCAGCTTTAGTTTGAGTGAAATCAGATGAACGGTGTAGGAATTACAACAGTTTGTATATGTGCCTCTCACTTTTTAAGGGACCAAAAGTAATGGGACAATTTTATTTGCATTTGGAATCTGTTGCTGTCAACTCTCAATATGAGACCCAAAGAGCTGTCACTATCAGTGAAGCAAGCCATCATTAGGCTGAAAAATCAAAACAAACCCATCAGAGAGATGGCAAAAACATTAGGTGTGGCCAAATCAACTGTTTGGAACGTTCTTAAAAAGAAAGAACGCACCGGTGATCTCAGCAACACCAAAAGACCCGGAAGACCACAGAAAACAACTGTGGTGGATGACTGAAGAATTATTTCCCTGGTGAAGAAAACACCCTTCACAACAGTTGGCCAGATCAAGAACACTCTCCAGGAGGTAGGTGTATGTGTGTCAAAGTCAACAATCAAGAGAAGACTTCACCAGAGTGAATACAGAGGGTTCACCACAAGATGTAAACCATTGGTGAGCCTCAAAAACAGGAAGGCCGGATTAGAGTTTGCCAAACAACATCTAAAAAAGCCTTCACAGTTCTGGAACAACATCCTATGGACAGATGAGACAAAGATCAACTTGTACCAGAGTGATGGGAAGAGAAGAGTATGGAGAAGGAAAGGAACTGCTCATGATCCAAAGCATACCACCTCATCAGTGAAGCATGGTGGTGGTAGTGTCATGGCGTGGGCATGTATGGCTGCCAATGGAACTGGTTCTCTTGTATTTATTGATGATGTGATTGCTGACAAAAGCAGCAGGATGAATTCTGAAGTGTTTCGGGCAATATTCGGGCATATTCAGCCAAATGCTTCAGAACTCATTGGACGGCGCTTCACAGTACAGATGGACAATGACCCGAAGCGTACTGCGAAAGCAACCAAAGAGTTTAAGGGAAAGAAGTGGAATGTTATGCAATGGCCAAGTCAATCTCCTGACCTGAATCCGATTGAGCATGCATTTCACTTGCTGAAGACAAAACTGAAGGTAAAATGCCCCAAGAACAAGCAGGAACTGAAGACAGTTGCAGTAGATTGCATCACCAGGGATGAAACCCTGCATCTGGTGATGTCTATGCGTTCCAGACTTCAGGCTGTAATTGACTGCAAAGGATTTGCAACAAAGTATTAAAAAGTGAAAGTTTGATTTATGATTGTTAATCTGTCCCATTACTTTTGGTCCCTTAAAAAGTGGGAGGCACATATACAAACTGTTGCAATTCCTACACCGTTCACCTGATTTGGATGTAAATACCCTCAAATTAAAGCTGAAAGTCTGCAGTTAAAGCACATCTTGTTAGTTTCATTTCAAATCCATTGTGGTGGTGTATACAGCCAAAAAGATTATAATTGTGTCGATGTCCCAATATTTATGGACCGGACTGTATGTGTTGCACAAAGTCAAGTGTGTACAGGGAATATAGGAGTGGGCTGAGAACACAGCCCTTTGTTTCTCCAGTGTTGAGGGTCAGTGATGAGGAGATGTTGCTGTCCATTCTAACCTCCTGGCATCTTCCTGACAGGAAGTCCAGGATCCAGCTGGTCAGTGAGCTGTTTAAACCCAGAGGCTGGAGTTCCACATCAACCTTGGAGGGCACTAATGTTTTGAATGCTGAGCTGTAGTCTACAAACAGCAGTCTTACATATGTTCCTTTTTTCCAGGTGAGAGAGAGAGAGAGAGCAGTGTGTAGTGTAGATGCAATGGCATCATCAGTGGAGCGATTGTTGTAGTATGCAAACTGCAGTGAGTCCAGTGAGGGAGGAAGCACAGAGCAGATATAGAGCTCCGGACCCCACGTGACTACCGGTGTTCGGGTCACCATTTTGGCAGTAAAATGACCAGCTCCAGCGCCGAAGCTTTCAAGCCATCGGAGTACTCATCTCACTTTAATTCGCATGACATTGAGCTTTATATAAAAAAATTAAATAGGTTAAATATTACCGACCCATACAATGCCCCCGGGGTGCTTTTCACAAGTATTTCCGCTGAAGAAGACGTCCCAGATCTGCAGTATCCGGATATATATAAGTACCTGATAAACTTTGCATCTTCCTACTCGGGTGACTCTCTAAAAGCCTACAAAAGCCTGGAGGGTTACAAATGGACTCAGTCTGGCTTTGTAACGAACATCCAGCTGTGGAATCTTCATGCAAAAAAATGCTGCATCATCACTTGAAGGGTAAGTGTCCCAGTTTAATAGGTAGTGTAACGTTAGCATGGCTAATAGGGGTCCGGGTTGTTTGTTTATGTTAGCTTGGCTAACAACTGTGGTGCATCTGGCTATCTGTAGCTAGTTTGTATCTTTGATGTACTCAACCAAGTTAGCTGACATTTTTAATTTCATGTATAGGTTAATCATTCCCAAAGGCTTAATGACCCTCAGTTAAAGCCATGGATGGTGGTGAGGAATGATGGGGTTGTCTTGGGAGCCCACTGCAATTGCACAGCTGGACTTGGTGAGAGCTGCTCCCATGTGTCCGCTGTGTTGTTCAGCATATGGCAGCATAACAATACAAGAAAATAAGAGATAGCTGTAACATCCAAAAAGTGCAAGTGGGCCACCCCAACTGAGGACTCTTTAAAGAAAGTGGAGTATCAGCAGGGCAAGGACATAATTTTTAACAACTCTCAACAATATAAAAAAAAGAAAATCTTCGAAAGGTCATTCTGCCCCCCCCAGCTTTCCCACCTCTGACCGCTGCTGAGCAAGCCCAACTGTACAACAACCTCTCGCAATGCCGCACACAAGAGGAGCAGATCATCAAACCAGTAGTCCTGTCTGTTGTCAAAGAATACGCAGCATCCTATGTGCCAAAGGCTGTCATGTTGGATCAACCAGAACCCGTCACCAACCTGTATAACAAGCAGATAAGAGACCTCAACCTAGCAGGATCGAGCAGAAGCACTATTTGAAGACATAACTGTGACCAAAGAACAGGTACAAAAATGTTATCTATAATTGCTGGAATGTGTGTGTGTGTGTGTGTGTAAAAACAAAAAACTCAGTGATTTTGTTCATACAGGACATCATTCAAACTGCAAAGTGTTTAGCCTACTTCTATTTGTGTAAAACAACACTGTGCTTTTGTCAAACTGTAACCTCTGTCACCCAACCAAAATCACACAGACACACACACACACACACACACACACACACACGCTGTTCAAAAAAAAATATTATCTCATCTTTTGGACATTCATCATATTGCATTGGTTTTTATTTCTTGTAATAAAACAGAGCACTAATCTGTTTATTTTTAAGTTACACATTATACATTTATTAAAAAAGAAAAACAAATGTGTTTTTAATGGTAGTATTATTTTATACAGAAATAAATGATTTATGATTCAGTTGAGAATAAAGTTCAAATTAATTAAAATTTTAAGGAAACAAATATATTGATCTGAAAACATAGCAAATTAATTTTAAATTCATTCAGTTACAATTACCAAACACATCTCAAGGTCTTTTGAATGAAGGGTGGCAGTCTTTCATTATCAACTGTTGTTGTGGACTATATACTGCAGTATTTGTTCTCCATTTGAGTGAGATGTTTGTATGTGGCTAATTGAGCAAAATTTTAATTTAAATCTATCATGTACTTAAAATGTTATGTGTAACAGTTTGGATTGTCATGTTTTCAGAGTGATATTGTAGAGGAGGAGACCCAAGCCCAGTCCAAGTCCAAAATCTGGTTTGAGCAAAGGAGTGGTAGGGTAACAGGTTCTACCTTCAGAGCAGCCACAAAGACAGATGTCAGAAAGCCTGCAGTGTCTCTGATAAGACAAATATGCTACCCAAAGTCACATAGTTTCACTAGTGAGGCTACCAGGTATTCATGAGCATAGAAGGGTTAGGGTAAAATGAGGCATGCAGTGTGTAACTGCTCCTGTGTATAAAATTGTCATTTCCAGATGGTGTACAATCAAGTGAATGTGATGTATGTAAAAGAACAGGGAGGGTAAATCCAGGAAGTACTATTCTAAAAAAGCAGGAGTGTAAAACCAAGTAGTATCAATTTGAAAGAGCAGGGAGGTACCAATGTGGAGTGGCATTACTATTGTCCAAAACTAATGTTATTGTTGTTTCTTCAGATGGGGATGTCAGCACGAGGAATTGGCAAGAAAATACTATGAAATGCAGCATCGCCTCTCACATACGGATGTCATGGTAGGAACCGCTGGATTCAGGATTTCACCCCTGCAGCCATTTATTGGGGCCTCACCTGATGGATATGTTTCCTGCAGCTGCTGTGGTTCAGGTGTCGTAGAAATTAAGTGCCCATTTTCTGTAAAGTACCTTTCTGTTAATGAGGCAGCAAATTCTGTTGCACACTTTTGCCTTGAAAAAGATGCACAAGGAAAAATTAGACTGAAGCGGGACCATGCATACTATTATCAAGTGCAGATGCAGCTATTTGTTACTGACAAACCATATTGTGATTTCATTCTGTGGACTGAAAGAGGAAGTACTTCACCTTTTGTTGAAGGTGTCACTCCTGATGTGGCATTCTTTGACAAAGAATTGGAATGTGCTTGTGACTTCTTTAAAAAAATGTATCATTCCAGAGCTGCTAGCCAAGTATTTTTCTGCACCAAAACCAGCAGCATTTGCTGATCATAGTCAACAACAGTGGTGCTACTGCCGTGAGCCAGAAGCAGGGAACATGTTGGTCTGTGCATCAGGTTTTTGTTCAGTTAAAAAGTTTGACCAAACCTGCCTTTGCATGAAAAGGGTCCCAAAACAGTGGGTATGTCCCAGCTGCCGAAAAGTAATCAATGCCCAAAAAAGAAAAAACCTTAGTGAGGAGACTGTGAAATGAGTAAATAGTAGTAGGTGATACTGTACTCTCTTATTCATGAATAAACAGTTGTTAAACCAATATTGTTCTCTTCCCCATCATTAGTATTAAGTATCTGTAGAAATCAAGGGTATGAAACACGGGTAGGTCATTCATAGCAAACACACCAGAACAAATATCTGCTTGGATGGAACTCAGTTAAAATGGGTGGATGTGCAGCTTGATCTGTAAACCGAATGTGATCGCATCAGAATAGCGAGTGATCAAAATGATCAAAAGTAATGTCACAACAAAGAAGCAAGAAGTGAGAGTCAAAAAGGTTTATTTCCTGGTTGAGCACATCTGTAGCCAGTCACATCAGTTCAATTTACTGTACATCCCCCATCACTGGAAGGGCACCACAGATCAGACACATTTGTAAGTGCACAACATATGCTCACAATCTTGTCAAGGTATTTCACATCATTTTCTCTGTCTATGTCCGTGAAACTTATGGGGACAGTGCTTTGCAAGACTGTGTACTTTTGACGGAGAACTCCTATTACCCTTTCAATGTGTATCCTAAGAGAGGCTAGACATCTGGTGTTCTCCAAGTCAACAGGATCAAACGGCTTCTTTCCACGAGTAAATGTTGGAATCTTTAATTCAGCTTAGCATCTCTGAATGGACTCTTTAACCAGGAAACCTCTGTCCGATAAAACTACGTCCCCTGGGAGCAAATGAGATAAAAAGTTACTTTGTTCTGTGATGAACTTATCACTTGTGCGACCTCCCCATCCAGTGGAAATGAAACAAATGGAACCTTGAGGGCAAATTGCAATTAAATATTTCATTGTGTGGTGCGATTTGTATGATGAGTAACACTGAGCACTGGCTAGCAATCTACTGGGTTTCTCTAGAAATATTTCAAAACAATCTATAATGCAAACTGTCTTTTCAAAGCTACTGTTTCGAAATGCATATGGAAGAGATTTTCTTAAGTATTCTCTGTCAGGCCACAACACCTGACTTGGCACCAGTCTACAATGCATCACACTAATACAGTGTTTGAAGAGCTTTGAAACAGTGGTTGCGTCAATGCCAAAAGAAAAAGCCAAAAATTCAAAGGACAAGTTAATTCTAAGCTTCATTAAAGTTAACATGTACTGCTGAAAACATGTTAAACCAGATTTAAGTTTGAGAAAAGGAGCCACAATATGAAAAATTGTCATGAGAATTGAATATGTTGATAAACCAGTGAGAGTATTAACCCTTTCATCATTGTTATGCAAGCTCATCTCATTCAATGTAGTCCTATTAATTTTTTCCTTCAACAACATATTTTCAGTCCTCAGAGCTTGGCATTCTTGCTCAAGAGATTGGACGCGTTTACCACAGGTTTCAGCGCTGCATGGTGGAGTTGCTGGATCATCCTCATGGAGAACAGGCTGGACATCATTTCCAGGTTCTTCATGGGTAGATTCCTTCAAAGGCTCTGTGGTGGGAGTTTGGTCTGCAGTAGGATCCTTGTTGCAGTCTTGGGGACAATCGGTTGATGCTCTGGTGAAAACACAAAAGTAGTAGATTAAGAGTATATGTATACACAACTGATGACAGTTTGTCATTTTTTTGTCAATCACTCTCTGTTTTCTGCAGTATATACTAGATTTCATTAGTAAGTACATTTTATTTGTATAGCACATTTACATCATAATATATATTATAGATAGATAGATATTGACAATGACAGTGACAATCACATGCACATGCTGCCAAATGCAAGTCGGTAGAGGTGTGTGATGATTTCAAACCAGTCACAGATGTTATGGTTTTTAGCTCATTGGGTGTTATTAAACCTACAATGAATTGTGCGAAAACTTTTTGGTTTATAATTTTAAAGTCCATGGAAGTGGGGTTGAACAGGTTAAGAAACTTTGATATATTCACCTGGGAGGGATGGCTTTCGCAGATAGCTTTGTCTGCTATATCTTCTGTTGCTTTGCTTTCTGTCATCTGTTGAAAACCTCCAGTCTCATTTTTCTTTTCCTCTTCTCTGGAGATGGAACGTAGTTGAAAATAGATGGAACAAAGTCCGGACTCAAGGGATTATCACTCTTTCTCCCTACAAAATAAATAGAAACATTTCAGTATCGAACTGGGTTTTGTTTACTAAGTTAGCACTTGCTACTTACAAAACATGATATTGTTAGCCCCACGAATTGCATGCTATACTTCAACTAGCTAGTATTAAACTGATCAGAAACCACAATTATAGCCTATTAAATATTGAAGATACTTATGTTAGTAAGCTTTGAATTCGGTAACTTAACTGATATGAAGTGATCGCTGCACAAGCGGAATCCAACGGCTGGGGGGTCCCATCTTTCAGTCTTGTTTTGCTTGCTCCTGGCTCTTTTAATGGCGCTGATCTACTTAGCTCGCCTCTCCGCATCTTTAGGAATGCGGTAAAACGACGTACCTTTCTTTTTCCCTCATTTATTTGTGCAACCTGGTGCACAACAGTTATCGACCATGTTTAGCCGCCTTCACCACAACTGTCTGCCAATCTGCTGAATGCTGCCAAAATGGCGGTGCCCACGGTTTCCGGTCCCGTAACAACGTCATCCCCGGAACTCTATAATCTCTGATTAGTCTCTCAAAGCATTTGCTGATGATGGGGGTCAGAGCAACAGGATGCCAGTCATTTAAGCAAGTGATTTTGGATTGCTTTGGTATAGGTGCTTTGGTGGACATTTTAAAGCATGTGGGGACCATAGACAAGGAAAGGGAATGGTTGAAAATATCCTTAAATACACCAGCCAGTTGGTTCGCACATGCTCTGATGATGTCTGGGCCCACGGCTTTACGGATATTCACCCGTCGGAAGGATCGGGTTACATCTGCTACAGAGACAGAGAGTGAACTAACCTCTGTAGCTTAGGCCGCGAGAGCTCTCTCTGTGAGGGCAGTGTTATTTCACTGCATACAAATTATTTATTTGTAACACGAACATTGATATTAATCCATGGTTTCTGGTTCAGGTATATCCTAGTTTTGGTCAGTACAACATCCTCTATGCACTTACTGATGAAACATGTTATGGTATCAGTGTAAACCTGGTTGTCGTCATCTGAGGCGGACCGGAACATCTCCCAGTCTGCGTGATAAAAACAGTCTTGTAGCACAGAATCTGATTGGTCCTACCAGCACTGGATCGTTCTGAGGGCGGGTGCTTCCTGTTTCAGTTTCTGCCTGTAAGCAGGCAGAAGCAGAACAGAAGACTGGATTTGCCAAATGGTGGGCGGGAGTGGTATTTGTAGCTATCCTGGAAGGGAGAGTAGCAATGGTCCAAATTCCAGTCCCCTCGTGTGTTGAAGCTGATGTGTTGGTAGTATTTCAGTGCGATTGATTTGAAATTGTATTTGTTAAAGTCCCAGGTCACAATGAATGCAGCCTCAGGTTGCGCAGATTCTGCTTATACCCCATATAGTTCCTTGAGTGCCCGGTCTGAGTCAGTTTGTGGTGGGATGTACACAGCTGTGACAATGACTGCTATGAATTCCCTCGATAGCCAGAATGATTGACATAGAAGCATGAGAAATTCCAGATCAGGAGAGCAGAAAGACTTGATAGAATGTATACTTCTCTGATCATATCAGGATTTGTTGATTATAAAACACACACCAGCGCTTCTGCTTTTACCTGAGAAGTCTTTAGCTCTGTTTGCTCGGTGCACGGAGAACCCCACAGGTTCGATGACTGAGTCTGGAATCTCCATCTTGAACTCCTATGAAAACTTTTAAAGAGTGAAAATAGAACAATTACTTTTCAACATACCATTGCATTTTTTTTAACAATCTTTTATTCACTACAACAGCACTCTTGCTTATTATTTATTAATCATTATTTATTATTGATATTACTACAGTGAATATTATATATTATTATACAGTTATAATATACAGTATAATATATTGTGTTATGGTTTTTATTTCAGGATATAATATATTTATTTTTCTTTTGCAATTTCAGGAGTACAGGTGCTGGTCATATAATTAGAATATCATCAAAAAGTTGATTTCAGTAATTCCATTCAAAAAGTGAAACTTGGATATTATATTCATTCATTACACACAGACTGATATTTCAAATGTTTATTTCATTTAATTGTGATGATTAAAACTGACAACTAATGAAAATCCCAATTTCAGTATCTCCGAAAATTTGAATATTACTTAAGACCAATACAAAAGGATTTTTAGAAATGTTGGCCAACTGAAAAGTATGAACATGAAATGTATGAGCATGTACAGCACTCAGTACTTAGTTGGGGCTCCTTTTGCCTGAATTACTGCAGCAATGCGGCATGGCATGGAGTCGATCAGTCTGTTGCACTGCTCGGGTGTTATGAGAGCCCAGGTTGCTCTGATAGTTGCTTTCAGCTCTTCTGCATTGTTGGGTCTGGCGTATCGCATCTTCTTCACAATACCCCATAGATTTTCTATAGGGTTAAGGTCAGGCGAGTTTGCTGGCCAATTAAGAACAGGGATACTATGGTCCTTAAACCAGGTACTGGTAGCTTTGGCACTGTGTGCAGGTGCCATGTCCTGTTGGAAAATGAGATCTGCATCTCCATAAAGTTGGTCAGCAGCAGGAAGCATGAAGTGCTCTAAAACTTCCTGGTAGACGGCTGCGTTGACCTTGGACCTCAGAAAACACAGTGGACCAACACCAGCAGATGACATGGCACCCCAAACCATCACGGACTGTGGAAACTTTACACTGGACTTCAAGCAACATGGATTCTGTGCCTCTCCTCTCTTCCTCCAGACTCTGGGACCTTGATTTCCAAAAGGAAATGCAAAATGTACTTTCATCAGAGAACATAACTTTGGACTACTCAGCAGCAGTCCAGTCCTTTTTGTGTTCTGACGCTGTGTCTTGTTCAAGAGTGGCTTGACACAAGGAATGCGACAGCTGAAACCCATGTCTTGCATACGTCTGTGCGTGGTGGTTCTTGAAGCACTGACTCCAGCTGCAGTCCACTTTGTGAATCTCCCCCACATTTTTGAATGGGTTTTGTTTCACAATCCTCTCCAGGGTGCGGTTATCCCTATTGCTTGTACACTTTTTTGTACCACATCTTTTCCTTCCCTTCGCCTCTCTATTAATGTGCTTGGACACAGAGCTCTGTGAACAGCCAGCCTCTTTAGCAATGACCTTTTGTGTCTTGCCCTCCTTGTGCAAGGTGTCAATGGTCGTCTTTTGGACAGCTGTCAAGTCAGCAGTCTTCTCCATGATTGTGTAGCCTACAGAACTAGACTGAGAGACCATTTAAAGGCCTTTGCAGGTGTTTTGAGTTAATTAGCTGATTAGAGTGTGGCACCCGGTGTCTTCAATATTGAACCTTTGGGTTTTTCATTAGTTGTCAGTTATAATCATCAATTAAAAGGAATGAACACTTGAAATATATCAGTCTGTGTGGAATGAATGTATACATTATCCAAGTTTCACTTTTTGAATGGAATTACTGAAATAAATCAACTTTTTGATGATATTCTAATTATATGACAAGCACCTGTATATATTTCTTTTCTTTGACGTGTTTTTGAAGGATGGCCCATTGTGATCGTTGAAGCACAAATGCGGTGATTTAATTTTTATATATATATAGTCTAGATGTGCTGCACACTTCACAGTTGATAATTGCTCATATCTGTCATCTCATGCAAATTATGTCAGTGGAGTTTAGTTTTTGAGTGGTTGGCTTCGCACATTCATTTAAAGCATACAGCTCATGCAGACTAACATTGCAGCCTTTCGCAGTTTAATAATCACATGAGGACGTCACAATTTTAATTTGATTAATTGTGCATTTTAGTGTAAAAGGAGTAACGAGTACATAATCAAATAAGCATTTGTGCATTTGGAAGCAGTCGTGTGTAAATCGGAGAGTGTGCTGGCATAAAATCAAGTCGGTACTTGGTACTACTGGTACTGCAGAAACACTTGTATAGTGAATTTGGTTTTATTGGAGTATTGTCTTGGTACCAGAGTAGCCTACATTTGACATCACAACCCCAGATACTGATCCAGAATACATCAAGGGTTGTGCTCAACAACAATGTTGAAAAAGTAAAAAAAAAACTAAACTAATGAACGTTGAACAGATTTGCGACAGTTTGAGACAGAGGCAGCAGATATCGCCAAATTCAATCATCCACTGAAGGCAAGCTGTTCACCACAGATGTTGTTGCACACTGTCAAGCTAGCTCAAAACAAAAACATTGCAAATCCCCTGCTAGATGGACCGCGACCATTCAGAACATAGTTCAGGATCACGGTTCAGACCCTCTGATTTGCTGTTGTGTATACAACTGTATAACGAATGCTTTTGAAATTCATCAGCAAGCAGAGAGAATGACCTACAATCAGCTAAATATCATTGTGGAGCGGAGGGGGGCGGGGCCGGGTCGGAATATCGCGCGCCCGGTCCCCAAGCGGCCTGATGAGGCGCGCGAGGGATAAAGGCGGCCAGTGACGATTGTTCGAGAGAGAGAGAATTACGGGCATGTCCGTCATGTGTGTTTGTTTATGTGTTTTTGAGTTTTCATTAAATTATTATTTATATTGACAAGCCGGTTCTCTCATCCTCCTTGCCCATCCTTTAACTGTGTTACAATCACACAAAACAATCAGCTAAAATCACTGCATAGCTTGAGTGTAAAGTCAGACATTTGCCAATTCATTCTCTGAGCCATATCTACTTACTGTTTTAGGTCACACAGAACTTAATCAAAGGCTGTTTATATCAGGTTCTGTTAGAGAGATACTCCACAGAGCAGAGAGGAAACAAGGGAGTGCATGGAGGAAACGGAGGGGTGGGGGAGAGAGAGAGGTTATCCAGATAGCAGGTAGCATGAATCACATGGTTTAATAGTGCACGTTAGCTGGAGAACATGTGAACTAAACAAGAAAAAGAGGGAGTGCGCAACCTCTGGGAGAATAGATAAAGAGTGTGCCGGGGTAATGTAAAACTTATGCAGCTGCAGGCCCAGCTATCCTGTATCCTTGACAGGAAAAAACGACATGATTTACTTTGCAGCACAAGTTGGGAATTTGGAACAGATTTGGGCCCAGTTAGTCAGAGTCAGTGAACAGAAGACAGATGAAACTCTTAAAAAGCACAAGCATGAAAGAGGATTATTGCTTTAAATTCTGATTACAGGTTCAACCAGCTGAGAGAAAGGAGACAATTAGGATATTGTAGAATATAGATTTTTGGCAGAAGTGCTCAGTGTGGACATTAGATGCTTTAAAGACGATAATGAAGGGTGGGATGTCTAGAAAGAGGAGATGGCAGATGAAATTGTAGCATTTCAAAGAAGCACTCAGGAATGAATGAATATTTGAAGAAAAAAAAAAACAACAACTGTCATACAGAACCAACTAACCAGGCTCCAGCCAACGGAGTGCATGCTCAACTGAATAATTATGGAGAAACAGTAAAAACATCCAATCCAAAAAAATAACTTACACTTGACACAGTCCCAAGAGCCTGGAGTACAATCCACTTCTCCTAAATCACATTGAAGAAAATAGCATTAGACAAAATAACAACAAACAACCCACTGGATTGCTAGAATATTCAACCAATTGGGAATGATGAAGGACATCCAGAATGGAACTTTTTGACTGATGGAGGCAGTGTGTGCATTATACAATGTCTTTTTGATTGAGTCAACTGCAATACAGTTTTTGTGATATGTTTTTAATAAGTAAATGTATTATAAAGTAACTAATAATAATAAAAAATATGAAAGTACTTAAGTTTGTTGAAACCATGCAATACTGATCCTGACTTTCAGGTGTTTGAGGAGTTAACAGTTGCTATGTTACCGGCTTAGGCAAATGTGAATTCAATACAGATGAGCATCTATTTAGTGGCAGCTGTATCATTTCAAAATACTATTGAAACATTGCTTACAGTATATGCAATATAATGACATCTAAACACTTTTATTGCATGCCTTGTAATACGGTACATTTTAATGTTTGCATGATATAAACATTAATAAGCTGAGCATGATCATGTTTTGCGGTTCCTCAACTGATAGTGTGTTGCATTTGGAATGTGTAAGACCTGGAGTCCTGGAGAGCAATCAAGTAGACACGTGAGCCAAAAATGTCTCCCACAAAATGAAATGGTTGCTTCAGCGATTGTGTTTTTCATCTCGTATTTGTTAGTCATCATATTATCAGTTAGGATTAGGTTTAATGTTTAAAATAGGAAGGTAGGTGGTGTTGTTGATTTAAAGCTTGATATAGCATTACCCTTAAAACCCACATCTGTTTTTGGAGAACATTTAACTCGTTTTAAGCACCAAAGAGTGAAATTTAACAAATGGAACTGCTGCAATACAGTGATATGAACCACATAATGTCACTTTACAAAAATGCTGCCACCATAAAGTAATTTTATTGACTGCTTCTATAATTTGTAGTATAATTTAAAAACGGCTTAGTGTATGCATTTTTTCCTATCCTTTTGTTTTGGCTTCATTTGGGGGGTTTCAAGCCTTAAAGTTGGCTATAAATCAAAATGGCCCCTATTTATTTAATTAATGCATGTTCCCTGTCGGTCACTCACTCGACTTTGTGTCGATGTAGTGACACTAGGGGTTTGATCTTGAGAGCCCCAATCACCTTTTCTTAAAAGAGAAGAGAAAAGGCCAATGAGAATTGGCAAAAGGAATTTGCAAGCCAATCTCCACCCTAGACATACAGGTATAAAAAGGAGATTGCGTGCGTCACTCATATTTTTTCTTCAGAGCCAAAAGCAGGTTTGTGTTCGTCCTCTCACCTCTCGCTACACTGCTGGATTTTACAGCACATATCTGCAGTCACCCTCGCGCGGTCGAGAGTTGTGCTTCCCCTGGGCAGGTGCTAAGAGAGTATATTCATAAGAGTATATTTCCTTCTAAAAGAGCTCAAGCAAACACCTGCCGTCTTTTTAAAGATGCCCTTCCCTGTTTGCGCTACTGGAAATAGCCGTTACCGCTCCCCTTCGGACAGCCATGAAATCTGTCTTGAGTGCTTGGGGAGCTAGCACGCTGAGGCAGCTTTCATGGAAGTGTAATGTTCTCATTTTGAGAACATGCCCATGAGAATTTTGCAGTCGTGGCTCACTTCCATCTTCATGAAGCAAGAAGCCACTGCAGCTGCTCCCCAACCTGGTCCGTCCTGGGCTGATGCTCAGGCCCCCCCGGACCTCCCATCCCCCAGCATGCTCGTTATATCCGGAAGAGCTGTCGAGTGATGCAGGCAACCCGCCTCAGGGTGGGTTTAAATGTGTCGTTCACAGCTCGCGACGAGGATGAGATTTCGGAGGGTGGGCTTCAGCTATTGGAAGTGGACGAATCTTCTGAGCTACTGCCAACGGGCAGTAGAGCACAGGATGAGTTGGACACTGAAATGGCAGCCATACATGCCCAGGCAGCTGCGACCATCGGGCGAAAGCCCTACCATTGCCCTTGGGCCAGCTCTTGGTTAGTATTCCATTGCGGAGTCTGCCTTGAAGTGGCTTCTCTTCGCGAACTGCTGTTCTTCCAGTGGGTCCACCAGGCCAAGATGCTCACAGAGATGCAAGGTCGGGTCAGTGCTGTCTTTCATTCAGGAAGGGATGGAGAGACGGCTGTCTCTATCTACCCTGAATCTACCCATAGCAGCATACCACAGTACACTCAACGGGAGACCCTCCGGACTGCGCTTCAGTGCACAAATTTGAAAAGACCATGTTGGTTACTAGCGACTCATGCCGAAACAAGGATTACATTTACATTACATTACATTTACGCATTTGGCAGACGCTTTTATCCAAAGCGACTTACAGTGCAATTATTACAGGGACAATCCCCCCAGAGCAACCTGGAGTTAAGTGCCTTGCTCAAGGACACAATGGTGGTGGCTGTGGGGTTAGAACCTGTGACCTTCTGATTAACAGCCCTGTGCTTTAGCCACTACACCACCACCACTCACATTATGTTCTCTTTGACTGACAACAAGTGAGAACGTAGTTGGAAGTGAGCTGTTCGTGTGTGGATTCAACCACATTGTGAAATAGGTCCGATGGCGCTTCATCGAGGCTCTGTAAAACCATTTGGTCTCTGAAATGAGCCATGTAGGCCTTGAGGCTCAGGCTCTTGTCCTAAGAAGGATTGAGGACAGGCACCAGACCTTTCCTTGCATTTCTTTCCATCTCCTGACAGATGCACCATTCTCGCTGTCGAGACATGCGCCTTGATCTGGCACGTGGCCTAGTTCTGCGCAGTTAGGCGCCTTGCAGGCCGCTTCCATCAGGAAGCGCTGGTTCTGAGGATTTTCATTGCGGGAATGTAAACGGTAGGCACTCATTTAAAAATATCAAATTCATGGAATTTTGTCATCCTAGAGTGTTCATTAAAAACAATAAAGCAGTTTGGAGCTTGGCCCCAGCCTCTCTTTCATTCTCTCCTGTTTTAGGAGTGCTATTGCATGGCGTGCGAGCTCCTGCGTGAACGATGCTCTGACCCGGGGACTTAAAAGGCTTCGAGTCTCAGGACAGGCAAAACAACATTTGATGTATAATAAGCTCAAGGTGTTCACAAATCACATGATCATAAATGTCACATGCTGTTCACCCCATAATAAATGCTGGGGCCAATGTGGCAAACCTGCTTGCTACAAATTCCCTCCATGGTCACAAATTCTTCCCCGTTCTAAAGCTAGGGATGATGGTTTATCTGGCGTCCTCTGCTATAAACAATGACCAATTTTTATACTTGCCAGATAAAATTCGGCCTTTATTCCATGGACAATGGTCTCAGGACAGGCATTACAGAATTTGATATACAATAAGCACAAGTGTTCACAAATCACACTTACATAAATGTCACATACTGTCCCTACATAATAAATTCTGGGGCCGCTGTGGCAAACCAGCTTGTCCAAAAATAATTTCTGTCAATGTCCATACACTCTTTCCCATTCAGAACACCAGAAAATAGTATTTTTCTGTAAATGTTCTTGCTGTAAATACACTTCAGGACAATACTAATTTATGCCCAAATACAATAAAGGCCATAAACCACATTCAGTCAGCCACAATGATGGAGGCGCAAGAACATCCCTCCACTGTGTCGCTGATAGCAAGACAGCCAGGAGGCACATGTCTTAGCTTGTGTGCTGTCATTACGCCAGTGTATAGCAATGTTCAAGTGGGACATGTTCTCCCTGTGAGAATTTCACATGATGTTGGGGTTTATGATTGTGGTATCCGCTGTCATTTAACTGGGCCTGTTGTGTGTGAAAAATGTTCAGTGCTGGATGAACTCCGTAAAGGGACTTCAATCATTGAAACATACGTTTCGTCCCATCAGAGTGCAGACAGGAGTTTTACTTACTCAAAAATGTTCTGAGGGCAGAAAGGAAAATGATTGGTTTACAGCTTCAACCAATGAAAATGAAGCAAAGGCGGGGTCAAGACGTTTGAATGTACGGAGGGAATCAGTCCGACTCGGGAATACAAGACAATACCTGTCAAGTGGGAGAACGCATTTTTTGCTAGGTAAGTGAATTTACTAAATATTTTTGTTAAAATGTAACATCCTCTAACGTTTACTAAGATAATTAGCGTACATGCACATAACTAATAATCATAGTCTAAATATTGTATTGTATGCATTTTAATTCGACTCTTTCATCAGTCAACTGGTACAAATCTGCAATATGGATTAACTTTTGTAAAACATGCTTTTCCAATGCTACGTAGCTCGCTGTCTGTGAAGTTGATGCGACAACAGAAGTTGTTCAAATCTCCGTGGCATTTCGACGGTAAAATTGATAACTGTTACATCTCCCGCCCTAGCGCTGCTCTCAGGGCAGGAGGAAACAATAGGTTTATATCGTTGTGTTATTGTTAGTGAACTACGCGCTGCTCTCAGGGGAGGAGTACGCAATAGGTTCATATCGCTGTGTTATTGTTAGTGAACTACGCGCTGCTCTCAGGGCAGGAGTTCTCAATAGGTTCATATCGCTGTGTTATTGTTAGTGAACTACGTGCTGCTCTCAGGGCAGGAGTACGCAATAGGTTAATATCGCTGCTTTTTGTTAGTGTTATTGTTCTGTATAAAGACGTGCATGTATTTATAACTTGAATTTCGTACAGTGGATTTGTTTGGGAGATTTGTGGTCCAAATTTGGAAGGACATTCTATCACCACAACAGCGAAACCAACAACAAGGCAGAGAGGTCAACTATTAAAATTATAACACCTTGTCCCTCAAATTACTTAGTGAATATTTGTAATGAATATCATGTTATTTACGTTATATTTAAGGATGTTCTAAATGTTTTAACTTTTGTACACAGATTTTTTCTCACAATGAAATACCAGTTTATTAAGGGAAGGATGAATAGCAGGATTGATCAGCTTCTTCGCTTGCTGTGTGGTGATGTCCAAAAATATTACAGGTAAATATAAGTTAATTTGATTACTTTTGTTATGGTACTAAATTGTAATGACAGTAATCATGTGACCAAGTTGTGGTACCCTGATTATATATTGCATATATATTACCTCTGGCCACAACCTGTTGCCATTATCAACTTGTTTGGATACAGGAAGCTCTAGTATAAACATTAGCTATTCTCTATAGCCTTATCATGCTCAATTCCTTTAAAAAGCACACTAATGAAAACATTTAGTAAAAAGGTCTGTCAGCTCCGAGGGCATTGTTGGTTGTTATAAAACTCGACCCCATAAAACACAGTATACAAAGAGTCACCCCCGCACTCCCTCTATTTATAACAGTCTTTTCCCCACTGTTTATTTTAATTAGTTTATAGCCTATGAAATCTATACAAATGTCTAAGGGTATAACAAATGTCTAAAAAGTCTAAATCATTTGACAACTTGTTCTTTGATTTAATTGTTCAGTTACCTGGATGACCTGACAGACACTGGACGAATAAAAGGAGCGAACACTGAAGAGACCACAAATGCTGCCCATTGCATGATTGCAAAAGGCCTGGATGCAAAAGTGGAGATGGAGTGTGTTTGGTTCCACCCGATACAAGCACACAATCTCACAGAGTTGACTTGGTGATGCATAATTGCGATTGCAAAATATTCCACTGTGGATCTGTGTGCAAACACTTAATTTTCTCACAAACCATTGCAGAAAAACAAGGACTTGTAATTCCAGACCTTAGGGCAGAAGCAGCAAGAAAAATTGTTGACAGTGAATACTATTTCGCAGATAATGAAGACCTTACTGTATATAATTTTGATGGGAGTGTAGGAATTGTACGTCGTAAAGGGGCCAAATTTTGCAAATGCATTGCAAATAGCTATGGAGAGGTGTGTGTATGTATCTTAGTTCATAACATTATCTACACAACATCCTGTGAGAACATATCTGAGGATTCACACGAAATTTAACGAGGATAAGGAAGTGCACAGTTTAGTACAGAGAGCACACAAATGAGTTTTTTCACAGTTTAGCAAACTATCAAGGAAAAGAAAAGTGACTGCACTTCATAATTATCATAAAAGGGTAAAAAATAAGCAAAAGATGCAGTCACTGTAACTTACACGGTCAAAAAGAAGAAAAAACGTGGTTGATCTTGTAGAGAGATAAGAAATGTTTCATTGATGAAACAATAACTATATGCTCTGCCTAGCCTACATGCTTAGTTTTGGTCAATGAGTGTTGTACAGATGCTTTGTATGAGAACAAAATGAAGGAACAAATGGTGATTGTAAATAATTCACAAAATAATGCTTTTATTGAATGGTATTTTGCTTTAACATTACAATAAAATATTGAATACTTTTGTATTAAGGAACAAAATTGAATTACAAATTACAAAACAATTAAAAAAATAAATAAAGTGGATTATAGGTATCTATAAAACACAGCAACATATTATTACAACAGAAAGGTATTATTAAACAGCTGTACCTTAACTAGTTCACATTTTTCGTAGAGGATTTAAGTGTTTTAATTTTTTCTTTGAGGCAGGAGTCAATGAACTCGAATGTGCCCACCATTAAACCAGGCCCAAGCCCATGGGTTGCCTGTTCAAATGTCTCCCAGTTTCTCCCTAAAGTCACCAGAAGTGTTTGTAAGGTCTTCCTGCAATTGAAGTACATAAAGCTTTTGGTTTAAATTTACATAGTCATTAAAAACATTCAACATAATAAAATGTACTTTACCTGCAGGCTTCAGTTTTGGAAATTGCATCATGGACATCCTCATTTTCACACAATTTCTGGACCACTTTTCTTTGTGGAGTAAACTTTGCTGCCAGGAACATTATGTCACCGACCAGCTCACTGCATTCATCTGAAACGAAACGATGTAAACAAATAGATTTATTAAAAAAATATAATACCCAACCTAAAAAGACACTTAAAAATCACTTAAAATGTTTTACCTTCACACAGTTTAGTGCACAGTGAAGTCAGTTTGGTCCGCTTGGTGGGCTGCACACCCATGCCAGTCAGCTTTTCCTCTATAGTATTTTTCTGTGCCTTTGCTTTTCATAATAACACAGCGATATGAACCTATTGAGTACTCCTGCCCTGAGAGCAGCGCGTAGTTCACTAACAATAACACAGCGATATGAACCTATTGCGTACTCCTGCCCTGAGAGCAGTGCGTAGTTCACTAACAATAACACAGCGATATGAATCTATTGCGTACTCCTGCCCTGAGAGCAGCGCGTAGTTCACTAACAATAACACAGCGATATGAACCTATTGCGTACTCCTGCCCTGAGAGCAGCGCGAAAATGCGTTCTCCCACTTGACAGGTATTGTCTTGTATTCCCGAGTCTGACTGATTCCCTCCGTACATTCAAACGTCTTGACCCCGCCTTTGCTTCATTTTCATTGGTTGAAGCTGTAAACCAATCATTTTCCTTTCTGCCCTCATAACATTTTTGAGTAAGTAAAACTCCTATCTGCCATCAGAGTGACGCATGGGTGCTACCAAGCTCTGTTACCATGGAAACAGATCCACTTTCTGCGGATGGGCATTCCATTGGAACAGGTGCATCACGAAATGTGACAATGACAGATGCCTCCTCTGTGGGTTGAAGTGCTGTTTGTTGAATTTGTGGGTGGATCTCCTGTTCAGACAGGGGCTGAACGCTGGGCATTGATGCGCTGGAGAGAAACCAGGGATTTCAGTCAGAGTAATATGTTGTCTCAGGCATGGGGTGGCATTTGGCAACCCCGGCCTGAGTTAAGGAAATTGTGGGATTGGCCCCTCAATGGGGCTCTCATTTGAATGATGGTGGGGGAGTGGAAACTCCACCCCGAGGTAGTGGAACAAATCTGGTTGAGATTTTACAGAGCAGACCTCTTCACCTCCCAACAAACAGCACAATGTCCCCTCTACTTCTCTCTGAGTCACCCAGCCCCCCTGGGTCTGGACACAATGGCACATACATGGCCCAGAATGCGCCTTTATGCATTTCCTCCGGTTTCTCTGCTCCCGGGATGCTTGGCCAGAGTTCGCCAGCAAGGATCCTGCCTCTTACTAATGTGCTGCATTGGCTGAACAGGGTATGGTTCTCGGAGATAATGTCTCTCCTCAACGGCTCACCTTGGGCGAGTCCAGACAGCAGGGACCTTCCGTCTCAGGGGACAATATTTCATCCCCGGCCCAAGTTGTGGAACCTTCATGTTTGGCCCTGAAGGGTACCAACTGAGGGGCTTTCACCTGAAGTTATCGAGACCATTCTAAGTGCCAGAATGGCAGGGCTCCCTCTACTAGAAGCAGTTATGCCAATAAATGGGGTGGCTTTGAAAGATGGTACAGTGCACATAATGCAGATCAGTTATCTGCCAGATTGCTTCAGTTCTAGACTTTCTGGAGGAAAAACAGTCAACAGGCACATGCCCCGCCACTCTCAGGGTTTATGTGGCAACTCTGTCGGCTTGCCACGCCTTGATTGATGGGATGACATTGGGGAAACATCCTATGCTTGCTCGCTTCGTTCGTGGAGCCATGCAATTAAGACCTTCTGCTAGGACCAGGATCCCTTCATGGGACTTAGTAATAGTCCTTGAGGGTCTGGTTGAGACCCCCTTTGAACCGCTAGAGTTAGCGTCTGATAAACTTTTGACTCTCAAGATGGTTATGGCAATTACTGCTCTAAAAAGAATTGGGGATATGCAGGCTCTGTCTGTCTTGCAATCCTGCTTAGATTTTTTAATGCGGTCACTCTTAAAGCCTTCTGTTCCCCGCCATTTACAACGCCAGATCAGGAAAGACTTCACGGACTGTGTCCAGTCCATGCCCTTCAGGCTTATGTTCACTCCACTAGCCAGTGGCGTATGTCACGGCAACTATTAGTTTGTCATGGGGGCCGTAACAAGAGTGCAGCCGCCACCAAGCAGACAATGTCGCAATGGGTGAGGGATGCTATTGCCCTGGCCTACGAGGCACGCGGTCAAGCTTTGCCAGTAGGGATCAGGGCTCACTCTACCAGAGGGGTCGCCTCCTCTAAAGCCTTGGCTAGAGGTGTCCCTCTGCAGCATGTTTGTAATGCGGCAGGCTGGTCCTCTCCGCACATATAAGATTTTATAGTTGGATGTTCTTGCCACTCCGGGCTCTTATGTCCTCGAGTCAACATCACAAGCTCATGTCTGAGACCTCTCGCGCTCTTGTGAGGGTATTTACATCCAAATCAGGTGAACTGTGTAGGAATTACAACAGTTTGTATATGTGCCTCTTACTTTTGGTCCCTTAAAAAGTGGGAGGCACATATACAAACTGTTGTAATTCCTACACCGTTCACATGATTTGGATGTAAATACCCTCAAATTAAAGCTGAAAGTCTTCATTTCATTTCAAATACATTGTGGTGGTGTATAGAGCCAAAAAGATTAGAATTGTGTCGATGTCCCAATATTTATGGACCTGACTGTACACACACACACACACACACACACACACACACACACACACACACACACACACACACACACACACACACACAGAGAGAGAGAATATAGTGGAAAAGATTTCTGTAATTTAAAAAAGTGGAACTTTCATATATTCATTACACATCAAGTTAAATATTTCAAGCCTTTTTTTTTTTTATCTTGATGATTACGGCTTACAGCTCATGGAAATCAAAAATCCTGTAACTCAATATTAGAATGTTAACCTTCTGAAAAGTTTTAATTTATGCATTCAATACTTGATCGAGGCTCGTATTGCACGAATTACTGCATCACTGCGACAATCAGCCTGTGGCACTGCTGAGATGTTATGAAAGCCCAGATTGCTTTGATGGCGGCCTTCAGCTTTTCTGTGTTGTTCGGTCTGGTGTCTCATTTTCCTCTTGAAAACACCACAAAGATTTTCTATGGGGTTCAGGTCAGGCGAGTTGGCTGGCCAATCAAGCACATACCATGGTCAGCAAACCAGTTACTAGTAGTTTTGGCACTGTGAGCAGGTACCAAGTCCTGCTGGAAAAGGAAATCAGCATCTCCAATAAGCTTGTCAGCAGATGGAAGCATAGTGTGCCCTCATATCTCCTGGTAGATGGCTGCATTGACTCTTTACTTGAGAAAACACAGTGGACCAACACCAGATGATGACATGGCACCCCAAATCATCACTGACTGGGGAAACTTCAAACAGGACTTCAAGCAACTTGGACACTGTGCTTCTCCACTCTTCCTCCAGACTCTGGGACCTTGATTTCCAAATGAAATGCAGAATTTACTTTATTCTCAAAAGAGGACTTTGGACCACTGAGCAATATTTATTTGCAGTAATTGTGCTAAAAGGAGCCCCGACCAAGTATTGAGTGCATAAATTAACTTTTCAGAAGGTCGACATTTCTGTATTATAAATTCTTTATTCTAATATTTTGAGATACTGGAGTTTTGATTTCCACGAGCTGTAAGTCGTATTCATCAAGATCAAAACAAATAATTTTTCACAACTTGAAAAATATGTTTGAAACCTTTGAGAATGATTCAGTGTACTTTTCATGGTGCTAGGAATGTATATTAGTATATACACCATTTAGTATTTATTTACAATTATTTTTTTAATAATAAATATGTTAGTCACAGGAGTGCTGTATTTAAGTCACTTTCATTTTAATTTAATTTCTGTATTTCAATAACTTAATGAAATCAAACACAATAATCTAAACTGTAAATCTACATGTCCACCAAGCCTGTAATCTAATCAGGCTTAGTGATATCACTATGTAACTAAATTTTTGTTCCTGGGTAGTATGTTTTATTTCCTAATAGCTTATGCTTCAAAAGTATAGAAAATGGCTATTATTCCCCACAAACTTTGCTTTTGTGACCAGGACAGTGAAATTTTTAAATGAACCTATTTCCAATGAGAAAATGGGCGAATGTGTCTTTTCGTTCACGTGAAGTCAGAAAACAACATATGAATACAAATTAACATGCATTTATACAAAAATAATACAAAAAAAGTGAGTAGTTTGAGATTTACGCTTGTACTGTAAATCACTTTCACGAATCAGCCCCCAAATGCAGTCTCCAATCATATTCTCATTATACTGTCTTTGGTTGCGGCATTCAAATTCCAGTATATCCTGATGGAAGAGCTTGCCTTCCGCTCCCATGTTCTCCTTGAATTTATCAAGATAAGCATCAATGATATGGACATTGAGGGACATCCTACAGCCCATTGTCCCATAGTTTTTCACCAGAGTCTCAACCAGCTCCACATAGTTTTCGGCCTTGTGATTGCCCAGGAAGCCCTGAACCACTGCGACAGAGCTGTTCCAATCCTCTTTCTCCTTACTAGTGAGCTTCTTGGGGAATTCATGGCACTCCAGGATCTTCTTTGCCTCAGACAGCTCAAGGAAGAAATCTTGGAAGGTACTTGAAGGCTGCCAACTCCTTATCAAGAGCTCTGAAAAATTGTTTCATAAGGCCCAATTTGATGTGCAGTGATGCATTAGCACACTCTGGGGGTCCACCAGTGGCTCCCACTTGACGTTGTTCCACCCCACAGAGAATTCTGTCTGCTGTGGCCAGTCCCGCCTGTGGTAGTGCACCTTGGTGGTGAAGTGAAGCATGGTGGTGGCATAATCAAGTTGTGGGGATATTTTTCAGCAGCAGGAACTGGGAGACTAGTCAGGATCAAGGGAAAGATGAATGTAGCAATGTACAGAGACATCCTTGATGAAAACCTGCTCCAGAGCGCTCTGGACCTCAGACTAGGGCAAATGTTCATCTTCCAACAGGACAACAACCCTAAGCACACAGCCAAGATAACAAAGGAGTGGCTATGGGACAACTCTGTGAATGTCCTTGAGTGGCCCAGTCAGAGCCCAGACTTGAACATCTCTGGAGAGATCTGAAAAAGGCTGTGCACCGACGCTCCCCATCCAACCTGATTGAGCTTGAGCGGTCCTGCAAAGAAGAATGGGAGAAACTGCCCAAGAATAGGTGTGCCAAGATTGTAGCATCATACACAAAAATACTTGAGGCTGTAATTGGTGCCAAAGGTGCTTCAACAACGTATTGAGCAAAGTCTGCGAATACTTATGTGCATGTGATTTATTTTTTTTATTTTTATACATTTGCAAAGATTTCAAAAAACATTTCACGTTGTCATTATGGGGTATTGTTTGTAGAATTTTGAGAAAAATAATTTTATCCATTTTGGTAAGCGCTGTGAATACTTTCTGGGTGCACTGTATACACTCATATTTGAAAGCTTAAAAACTACACTAATTATAATAATTAGGCCTAAAACTTGCAACAACTTTATGTAAATAAAAGTTAATAATTTTAGGGGTGCAATCTGTTGAAGTTTTACTTGCGCAAACCCAAATTGTAATTTGTCACCATTAGCTAAACAACTCTGTATATTTTTAAAGTCTTTAAAAATATTAAAACTGGTGGCCAGAAATTTGGAATAATGTTCATATGTAGCTGTTTAAGAAGGAAATTGGTACTTGAATTCACCAAAGTGGAATTAAACAGATCATAAAGTATAGTCAGGACATAACTGATATAAAAAATAAAAATAAAAAAAAAGCACAATCACTATTCTAGACAGGCCCCATTTCCAGCATCCATCACTCAAAAATGTTATTGAGTAATCATGCTAAATTGCTAATTTTCTACTAGACATTCACTTGCCTTTATATTAAACACAGTTGGAAGCTATTTGGTTTATCAAATGTAGCTTGACATTGTCTTTGTATTCGATTTTGAGTTGCCACAGTATGCAATAGACTAGCATGGCTTAAGGTCAATATTAGGTCAAAAACTGGCAAAAGAGATACAACTTTCTCTAGAAACTCGTCAGTCAATCATTGTTTGAGGAATTAAGGCAGTGCTTGAAATTGCCAAAAAACTGAAGGTTTCATAGAAAAGGTGTACACTACGGTCTTCAAAGACAAAGGACAAATGGCTCTAACGAGGAGATGTGGAAAGCCAGATGTACAACTAAACAAGAGGATAAGTACATCAGTGTCTCTAGTTTGAGAAATAGATGCCTCACATGTCCTCCGCTTCATTGAATTCTACCCACTCAAAACAAGTTTCATGTACAACAGTAAAGAGAATTTCAAAAGAAAGTGACTTTTGAAACAGAAAATCAAAAATAAGGTTAGTGGGAAAAGAAACAAACATTGGACAAAAGATAATTGGAAAAGAGTTATGGATCTTAACCCCATTGAGATTTTGTGGGATCAGCTAGACTGCAAGATGTGTGAGAAGTGCCTGACAAGACAGCCACATCTATGGCAAGTGCTACAGGAAGTATAGGGTGAAATGTCACCAGAGTATCTGGACAAACTGACAGACCAAAGATCTGCAAAGCTGTCATTGCTACACATGGAGCATTTATGAGAACTATTAAAGTAGTTTAAGAAGTTCTGAACTTTTTTTTTCAAATTGTAATTTTTTACGTTATTAATGTCCTGACCATACATTGCGATCAGTTGAATGCCACTTTGGTGAATAAAATGTAGGGCTCACAGTTTAGGAGCGGGTTTGGTTATTAGCAATAATTAACATTAGATAACTATCAATTATTAAAATCAATAGAACATTCATTAGAATCAATGTTAGCTTTGTAATCCTTTAAAAATCAACAAACATCGAATTCAATAGAATATTAATGATTATCAAAGATCCCCATTTCCTACGTCTTTTGCTTCAATTCACAAAAAGCTATCGATTTTGTGGTGCATAATAAAAAGGTAAGATGACAAAAGCCAAAGTATGTTTTATGGTAAAGCTCTTAAACATTTTATCACTCAAGTTAACATGTTTGACCAACTTTACACAACAGCATAGATCACTTCATGCATTGTTAAAAGATTTGAACTTTGGGAAAAGAGGCAGTTTCCACAAACACATTTTCTGGCTCTCATCTGGTACTGACCAGAAATAACCTCACCCAGCATAACTAGCACAGATCACAGGGTGACATTCAGTGCAGTTTAAGAGCTTGGACTTTGTGTAGTGTACATTTGTGTTTGTTCTTTATGATAAGCTGATCAGAAGCTTTGGGGAGGTCACATGGACCTTTTAATGCTTTGTACACCTATGCTCACATACAGGCGTGTATGCAAACTAGATCACACTCACTCAATACTGGTCGCTTTATAACACAAAGTATTTTGGTGTAACAGTTCAAGGTCGGGCAAGGAGTAGGCAGGAACCGGGTGAACAGTCAACGTAAAGTTTAATGATATAAATTAACTTAAAACCAATATGCAATGCGGCCACGAGCATCCCGCTCTCATCTCTCTGAGGGGAGGCTGTCGCCCGGTTTTCAACTGCTCCTCCGCCCTCTGGTGGACACAAGCTCTCTCCTCTCCTGGTGGATGGCAGCGAGTCCTCCGACCCCTGGCAAATGGAACTGCTCCCCTTCTCGGCAGACAACTGCAGTACTTCCAGCTGTCGGCGGTCGGCAGCAACCACTATCCCCAGGCAGACGGTCGCGGCTGATCCCCTGGCTGATGGCAGTGGTGAGGAACCCACAACAGCACATCTCTCCTCCCTCCCAGATTTCGGAACCACAGATTTTCAGTATCTCTGGCCGCACCTTATCTCGCTCTCCCACTGATCAGCTGATTCATCGCTGGCCATGCTCCATCACGGCCCGGCCACATGCTCCTCCTCATCACATATGGTTAACATGTATTTAGGAAGCTTGTACCATGGCAATGCCATATTTTTTGGACATGTATTCAAGTAGTGCCATGGTACATTAATATTATAAACATTCAGCACCATGGTAAATATCAAAGTACCATGGTCATGCTCTATTACACCATCACTAGGCAAGGCAAGTTTATTTATATAGCACATTTCATACACAATGGTAATTCAAAGTGCTTTACATAGAAGAGATTAAAATAAGAATAAAAAAATAAGAATAATTGAAACAGTTTAGAATATAAAATACAGTACAAACAGTCGGACAAACAATGGCACAGTGCTCATTCAGTAAATGCACAGCTAAACAGATGCGTTTTAAGTCTGGATTTGAATGTGACTACTGTAGGAGCACATCTGATCTCTTCTGGAAGCTGGTTCCAGCTGCGGCTGGCATAATAGCTAAAAGCAGACTCTCCTTGCTTCGAGTAAACCCTTGGTATTTCTAGCTGATGTGATCCTAATGATCTGAGTGATCTGTTGGGTTTATATTCAGTGAGCATATCTGCAATATATTGAGGTCCTAGCCCATTGAGTGATTTATATACCAGTAATAATACTTTAAAATCAATCCTAAATGTAACTGGGAGCCAGTGTAAAGACCTGAGGACTGGTGTGATATGTTCATATTTTCTGGTTCTGCTCAAAATCTTAAAGTGGAGTTTACACTATTTTGGGAACAGCAGTACCGTTTCTAATGATAGGTTCAGGAGTAAAAAAAATAAATATATCAACACTGATGAAAAATCATTAAACCCAGGTGTATTTACAAACCAAAAATATTTACAACAATAACAAACAAGGTGTGGTGTATATACATGTAAAAGTGAAGTCCAGAGTGCACAGAGTTATATACAGTGTTCAGATCAGCCTCACCGGGGTTTTTTTTTATACAGTCCGATGAGCTCGATCTTGCGTTTAATGATGACTGGCCAATGTCCTCTGATAAAAAGTAATCCTGGCTGCGAGCCAAACGAATAACCTCCAGGAGGAACGGCGTCTCAGCGCTCCAAGGACAGTCACCAGCGTAATTCCAATGAATGAATGAGTGAAGTTTTTGTCAATGAGCATACTCGCAAATGAGCCTCTGAAAACCGGCATAGCGGTTCCTTAAATAGAAAGTGAAAGAAACTTCCTGTTTACGTGGCAGGAAAACACGTAACACAAAACCACGCGAAGATCTCGTGTGAACAGAGATGGGGATCAACACACAACAGCTGAGGGAATAACAGGAATACAGGGGAAAGCAATATAACAAATAGGCATAAATGACAAACATAATTAGTTTTGTGTCAAGAACCTTATATATAAAACATCCCCTTATGTGGCCACGCTACATAGATCCCCCCCCACCCCCAGCCATCGGCATAGGAGGAGATCGTCCGTACCAGCGTTTCAGGTTAACCACTTTTAAAATATCTGTTTTACATGGGTCTCCCCAACGAACAGTGTAATTTATTGGCCCCATTTTTTTAATTATTTCAGCTGGTCCCTCCCACTTGGGCGCTAGCTTAGCAGAGTATTTATTTGAGGAAGTCGAGAGAGGGTGAGTTTTAACCCAGACTAGATCACCTGGCTGAAACTGCGCATCTTTCCGTCGGGCATTATAGTATCTAGCTTGTCTAGATTGTTGCACCCCTACTCGGTGCTTTACCTCCTCTGCCATGGTGTTCTGTCTTTCAATTATGTTATATGAGGTTTGGTCAGGAGTGGGGTTTTTGAGGATTAACCTCTCTAGTGGACCGTGTAGCTGTCTGCCCAGCATTAATTCAGCCGGAGTTCTCCCTGTAGTTTCTTGATGTGCTGTGTTGATAGCAAATCTTAATTCAGGCAACCACTGGTCCCATCTCTCATGATGTTGTCCCACATATGACGCAATCATTGTTTTTAACGTCCTGTTAATTCTTTCCGTCAGGTTTGTCTGAGGGTGATAGCTGGTAGTACGTTTTTGAATACTTCCCCAGGATTTGCAGAGCTCTGCGAGCACATTGGAGGTGAATTGGGCTCCCCGGTCAGAAATGATGTATTTTGGGACCCCCCATCGGGTAAAGATCTCTTCCCTGAGAATTTTGACAATCTTAGGGGTCTTACTATCTCGAAGGGGGAACAACTCTACCCATTTGGTGTAATAATCAACAACTACCAGTAAGTAAGTGTTTTGTTTCTTACTGGTCGGGAAAGGTCCCATAAAATCCATCCCCAAGGTGTGACCTGGTTCAGTAACTTGCGTATGCTGAAAGAAACCACTGGGTTTTGTATTTTCATGTTTATATTTTTGACATGTTTCACATCCTTTTACGTACTGCCAGACATCCTTACGGACAGTTGGCCACCACGCCACCTCCAAGAGCCTCAGTAAGGTTTTCAGCCGTCCCAGATGTCCTCCCAGCGGGTTATCGTGTATGTAGTGCAAGAAACCAGGAATTAATGCCTGAGGAACAACCAGTTGGAATTTATTTCCATTGTTCTTTACAGGAACCCGGCGGTATAACACCCCCTGGTGGACCTCAAAGGTAATTTGGTTTTCTTGAACCTTTCTGGCTTTTTGGGCCAGTTGGAGGAGAGACACCGTATTGTCATGACTTTGTGCTTGTGAGATTTCCTGTAACGTGTGGGGTATGTCAGAGGCACATTTTGATTTTATTATGGCTAGACAGGGCACACCTTCACTTTCAGGAGCTTCACAGCCTCGTGACAAGGCATCTGGTCCCAGGTTCAGACATCCTCTTCTGTGATGTACTTGGAAGATGAATTGCTGCAACCTAAGAGTCCACCGGGTCAGCCGAGAGGAGGTTTTAGGGCTGTTGAAGGCCCAAGTTAAGGCAGCATGGTCGCTGTAAACATCAAACTGTCTTCCTTCAAGGTAATGTCTCCATTTTTCCACCGCCCAGACTACAGCTAGACACTCTTTTTCAGCCGTTGAATAATTCAATTCGGGTCCACGCAATGTTCGTGATGCGTAAGCTATTACCCGTTCCCCCTCAGGAGTTTGCTGGGTAATAATGGCTCCTAAGCCTACATCACTGGCATCTGTATGAACCTGGAAAGGTTGGTTGAGGTCTGGTTGCATCAATACAGGGGGGTTTTGTAATAGTTGTTTAATAGTCTCCAGGCTGGTCTGACACTCAGGGGTCCAATCCCACTTCACTCCTTTCTTTTTTAGATTGTTTAATGGAGGTGTGATGTCGGCAAAATGGGGAATGAACTTGTGGTACCACCCGGCTATTCCCAAGAAGCGTTGGAGGGCTTTAATGTCTTTGGGAGGAGGACATTCAGCTACCGCTGTGGTCTTTTCAGGGTCGACCTCTACTCCTTTCTCTGAGACTATATGTCCAAGAAACTTCAGCTGCTTCTTAAAGAAGTGACACTTCTTCATGTTCAGAGTAAGTGATGCTTGGTTTAGTCGTTGCAGGATGGTGTTCAGATGTTGTACATGTTCTGATAAAGACCTTGCGTAGATATGTCATCAATGTACACGAAACAAAACTTCCCTCTCAACTCTGCCAGGACCTTCTCCATCAACCTCTGGAAGATGGCAGCGGCATTCCGTAATCCATATGGCATGGAGCGGAACTGGAATAGACCTTGGAGGTGATGAAGGCTGTTTTGGCTTTGCTACCTTCCTCCATTTCAACCTGCCAGTACCCTGACTGCAAATCCAATGTGCTGAACCAGGAGGCGCCTTCCATGGATTCTAAGATGTCGTGGATTATAGGCATTGGATAAGCATCAGGTATGGTCTTACTATTAAGCCTCCTATAGTCCACACAGAACCTGTAGGAACCATCAGGTTTGGGGACCAGGACAACAGGTGATGACCACGGAGAGAAAGAAGGCTCGATGATATGGTCTCGTAGCATTTGTTCTACCTGCTCATCGATAATCTTCTTCTTGAAGGGTGAGACCCTATAAGCTCTGGATCTCAAGGGCATTTCGTCAGAAAGTATAATTTTGTGTTGTTCCACAGATGTTTTTCCCAGGACTTGAGAGGTGGTATGAGGACAATTTTCCATCAGCTTTTTTAATTCCTCCTGATTGTCGGAGTCCCAGCTGGGAACAACTTGTGTGGGTAAGTCACATGTGGCTGAATTCCAGGTTGGAGGTAAGGCATAATAGAGACTCACCGCAGCGGTCGTGCCTATGTTTTCACCCATTAGACGTGAAGACAATACAGGATTTAGAAGTGCAGTTAGAAATGAATGATATATATATCCTTTGCCTATTTTCAGTCCATATCTCCATTGTCCGACATCCACTATGGCTTCAGCAGTTCTTAGGAAGTCCAGACCAGCTATAAGTGGAAAGGCCAGGTGAGCATCCTTCATAATATAGGTGTCCAACCTGCATATCCTGTCATGCCACTCATAACAGACTGTTTTCCTGTTGATCGCCTGGTGCATTTTTCCATCAGCCATAATGAACTGTTGAAGAAGGCCTGGAGTGTCAGGTTTTGTTTCCCCTCCTAATTGTCTCCACAGGCTTTCCTGAATAAGGGTGTATGTGCTCCCTGTATCCAGCACCGCCTTCACCTCTTGTCCTTTTATTGTTATTGGCACTACTAGAAGGGATGTCATTGGGTGGAGTTGAGCAATGGATACTCCTGCTAGATTTTTTGAGGTATGGCGTTCAGGTGGTCTTTTATTTGTTGTTTCTTTGCTGTTCAATTTTCCCACTTTCTGCCAGTAATCTTTTGCTCCCCATCCAGTCCTTCTCCACCATAGATCCCACCTTCACCAGCTTTTCCACTGATTTCACCGTCCCTCTCAGACAGCCCGCAACCCTTGGGTTGATGTTATTGAGAATACAGTTCACCATCTCCTCTTCTGTGATGGCCGGCTTCCATTTGAGGCAGAGGGCTCGGTAATCATAGGCGAAATCTCTTAAACGCTGATTGGGTTGCTGCACCAGTGACCTCAACTTGTCTTCCACTTCAGTGAGGTAATCCTCTGGAAGAAAAGCAGACATGAAAGCATTTTTGAAAGACTGCCAATCATTGATCTTGTTTTTTTCAGCCTTCCACCAACTCTGAGCGGGTCCTTTGAGCACGGTACTCAGGGTGCCAACGAGCTCCACACTAGGCAGGGGTCTAATGGCCAGATAATTTTCGACCTGTTCGACGAAATGGAGTACGTCGGATGTCTCGCTAGACTCACCGAAGGAAGGAAATTCCAGACGGATAGGGGGTTTCCCACAGAAAGATGACACATTGGGCATACCTGAAGGGTGAGCCATGTTCGATATTTGTGCTCCAGCAGTGACATCATAGGTAGCGTTTCCTCTGTTAACAGGGGGGACTTTATGTCTTGTAGCTGGTACGGGAGTTTTCAAGGCATTGACTGTAGATGGGGAAGAGGCAGGGTAAAAAGGCTGTATTTGAGAACGAGATGGGGTACTGGTGAATCTCAACTTTTTCATTTGGTTTTCCCATCTTGCATCTCTCCGCAGGAAACAATCAACCAGCGCTCTCTCCAACTTCTCTATAGACCTCTGGAAGTGAACTTCTAACTCTGCTAAGCCAGCGTCCACTGCCTCCCGGAAACTAGTTTCCCTATTAAGGGAACTATCTACAGACTGTTGTAATTCCTGTTCATTATGTTGTATTTTTGCATTAAGAGCCAATAAATCCACCTTGAGTTTATCAATCTCCATTTGCATTGTCTGTACAACATTTATATTCAGTACTTCTCTTTCATCATCATCATCATCATCAGAATTATACATTGAACTCAAAACAGATGCTATTTCATCTGTCGGGTTACGTCTGGTAACAAACGGGCCCGCAGTGAAATCAGCATCCTCAGTTTCCCAGAGCTACACCTTAACTCTTTTACTTCATTCTCAATTTCATCAGTATTTACATTCATTATTCCACCATTTGCTTGTGTCATGTCTTCCATATTAATGAACACACAAAAAACACTATAACCAAAAAGAAACAGCACGTAGTCCCCGTACGGGCCACCTCTATGTAACACTCCCCAAAATCTTAAAGTGGAGTTTACACTATTTTGGGAACAGCAGTACCGTTTCTAATGATAGGTTAATGATTAGAAAAAATAAATATATCAACACTGATGAAAAATCATTAAACCCAGGTGTATTTACAAAGCAAAAATATTTACAACAATAACAAACAAGGTGTGGTGTATATACATGTAAAAGTGAAGTCCAGAGTGCACAGAGTTATATACAGTGTTCAGATCAGCCTCACCGGGTTTTTTTTTTATACAGTCCGATGAGCTCGATCTTGCGTTGAATGATGACTGGCCAATGTCCTCTGATAAAAAGTAATCCTGGCTGCGAGCCAAACAAATAACCTCCTGGAGGAACGGCGTCTCAGCGCTCCAAGGACAGTCACCAGCGTAATTCCAATGAATGAATGAGTGAAGTTTTTGTCAATGAGCGTACTCGCAAATGAGCCTCTGAAAACCGGCATAGCGGTTCCTTAAATAGAAAGTGAAAGAAACTTCCTGTTTACGTGGCAGGAAAACACGTAACACAAAACCACGCGAAGATCTCGCGTGAACAGAGATGGGGATCAACACACAACAGCTGAGGGAATAACAGGAATACAGGGGAAAGCAATATAACTAATAGGCATAAATGACAAACATAATTAGTTTTGTGTCAAGAACCTTATATATAAAACATCCCCTTATGTGGCCACGCTACATAGATCCCCCCCCAGCCATCGGCATAGGAGGAGATCGTCCGTACCAGCGCTTCAGGTTAACCACATTTAAAATATCTGTTTTACATGGGTCTCCCCAACGAACAGTGTAATTTATTGGCCCCATTTTTTTTTATTATTTCAGCTGGTCCCTCCCACTTCGGCGCTAGCTTAGCAGAGTATTTATTTGAGGAAGTCGAGAGAGGGTGAGTTTTAACCCAGACTAGATCACTTGGCTGAAACTGCGCATCTTTCTGTCGGGCATTATAGTATCTAGCTTGTCTAGATTGTTGCACCCCTACTCGGTGCTTTACCCCCTCTGCCATGATGTTCTGTCTTTCAATTATGTTATATGAGGTTTGGTCATATAACAGTATGGAGTAGTATTGTCTCAGTTGGAATAGTAATTTAACACTTTGATCACTAATGGCCCAAAGATTTGTGAACTGCAGCATGAGATTAGGTAGGGTTTTACATTTACAGTACATGTCAATAATTTCAAATTTTTTTAGCATCTTGGAATTCATGTGCATTCCTCTCATAAAGACGACAGTTACACAAAATGTACATGATTTTCATGGGAATGCCGTTTAAGCATGCATGTAATATTTTGCCCATGAGTGCACCACTCAAAGAAACCATGTTGTAATGCAAGTTATCAAAAAGCCAGTAAAATGGAAATAAATATCTCATGTCCATCTTCTAATCAGACAATCAATGCAGGGGAGAAATTAAATTCCTCAGAAATTAAGGTAGAGATTACCTGTTTTGACAGAGTAATCGATCCACATAACATTTTCATATAGTTTTACAGCATGATATTTTTGCTCACTGTAAAATAAATATTGCTTTCTAAATCAGTTCGTTTCCCACAGTGTAGCGAATGTTTATATTCTTTATTAACGGTTTTGGCCATTTTGGGTTAGGCCTATATGTGTTACATACATGTCCAAGGTTCCCCTTCTGTCGCTCTCTCCACGTTGTGTCGGAGAAGCGACACTAGGGGTCTCTCTTGAGCGCCGATATTCACCTCTGACCTATTGAAAAGGGCCAATGAGAGTTGGCAGTCAGTATTTGCATACCCCACCCCCACATACGGGTATTTAAGCGGGGCAAATACGGAAGTTTAGTCAGAAAATTTCTTTGGAGCCGATGGTCTGTCTGCAGTTTGCTGCGAGATACACACCACATTAAAACGTTCCTGTTTCCTCTGACGATCTGCATGCTGTTGGATCTTGACGGCGCACAACAGCGGCTTTCTCCTTTACATTGCACGGCGTGCATTGTTGCCCCTGAGCGCTTCGACAGCGCAGACACACACACACACTGTGTATTAAAAGAGTAAATTCCTATTAAAAGAGTAATTTCTTTAAAAGAGCAAAACACAGCGGCGTTGAACGTTTTTTTCAGAACGCGTCTTTTTCAAGATGCCCTTCTGCCCCTGTGTTGTTCCTGGATGCGGTAGAGTGCTCTCCGCTTCAGACGGCCACAGGCGCTGTCTCGTGTGTTTGGGCCGCGATCACACCGAGACGGCGTTTGTGGATGGTTCATGTTCTCACTGCGAGAACATGACCATGACCACGTTGCAGTCGCGGCTTGCTTTCAACAGAAAGCAAGCCACCCCAGCTGCACCCCGCATTGCTCCTTCTTCCCACGGGATTGAGGACGATGCGGTTGGCGCTGGGGGCGATTTGGGGGCGGCAGCGGGTGCGGTTTTGCCGGATAGCCCCCCGCGAACCTCCCGTTCCCCGACACACTCGCTGGTCCCCGCCCATGCTTGCGGCGATAGCGGCTCGCCTCACGGCCCGGCTGTCTATCCTCCCGAGCCCGAAGCAGATGAGCTCGCCGCTGCATCGGAGAGTGTGATGTCTGATGCCGAGGACTCCCCTGGACTGCCGCCTTCGGGCCAGCAGGCCCAGGCTGAGGCCGACGCTCAGATGTCTGATATGCTTTCCCGGGCCGCCGTAAGCGTGGGGTTGAATTGGAGCCCTCCATCCTCCCCACAGCCTTTACGGTTGGATGACTGGTTCCTGGGGACAGCGCGCCGTTCGCGGCCTCGCATCCCCCCGGTCCCGTTTTTCCCGGAGGTGCATGACGAGCTGACGTCTACGTGGAGAGCCCCGCTCTCCGCCCGTCTAGGTGCCACCCGTTCCACACTCGCCACCCTTGACGGCGGAGAGCGCCACGGATACGGGGCGATTCCCCAGGTCGATAGGGCAGTTGCGTACCATCTATGCCCCGGTAGCCCTACCTCCTGGCGTGGCCGCCCCGTACTCCCATCCAAGCCCTGTAGGACAACATCCTCGCTCAACGCGAAGGCCTACAGTGCGGCTGGACACGCTGCCCCCGCCCTGCATGCGATGGCCCTCCTGCAAGTCCACCAGACCAAAGCACTCAGAAACATGCACGGGGGTGGACCTGATCCTGATGTGCTGCAGGAACTGCGCTCAGCGACTGACCTCGCCCTGAGAGCGACGAAGGCCACAGCGCAGGCACTCGGACAGGCGATGGCCACCCTAGTGGTCCAGGAACACCATCTCTGGCTCAGTCTGGTCGAGATGCGTGAGGCCGACAAGAACCGCCTCCTGGACGCACCTGTCTCTCAGACTGGCCTTTTCGGCGACACCGTCGAGGACTCACCCAATAGTTCTCCGCGGTGAAGAAGCAGATGGAGGCCACCTCTCAAGCATCATGCCCCGCCGCAGACCTGCCGCTACGGAACCTGCCCCGTCTGCCCGCCGAGGGCGTCCCCCTGCAAAGAAACCAGCTCCTCCTCCTCAACCCGGGCCCAGCTCTCAGCCCCAGCGTTGAGCACCCCGCAGGCACACGCCCCCTGTCTTACGAACCCCTCTAGGACCCGGAAGGCTCCCAAGCGTTCCTGAGACAGCCGACCCAGAGCCGAAGACGTTAGCTCCGGAGGTGGTAAGACCGTTCTGTCCCGGGAGGAGAATCCTTTGTTTTTTAATTTGCCACACCCCCTGATGGGGGCTGTGGTACCCACATTCTCAATAAGAGCTATTTCCTTTGCCTCTGGGTCACCTGGCCCGCAAATGCCGTTCTCACGGCAATCTGCTTTCAGATTACGGCAGCCCCGGTACACCGGACGCGGCGATCCCGCCTTCCGCCTGCCCACGACTGTCCCCCGGCCGGCCGACGCTGCATTACCTGTTCCGCCCCGCTGCGAGGCCCCGCCGGGTACGTCCAAAATACTCGTCCCTTTGGTGCCCCTAGCGCAGAGCTGGGAAGCGTGGCTTTCGCTTCCCAACGCATCACGCTGGCTGCACCGGACCATTCGACTTGGTTACGCAATTCAGTTTGCCCAGCTCCCGCCCCCCTTCAGGGGCGTCTGCTTTTCCGCAGTACACGGCAAGCATGCCAGTTCCCTGCGAACGGAAATCGCGACCCTCTTAGCCAAGGGCGCGGTAGAGCCCGTCCCTCCAACCGAAAAGAGGAAGGGTTTCTACAGCCCTTACATCATTGTACCCAAGAAAGGCGGCGGCTTACGACCAATCCTGGACCTGCGAGTTTTCAATCGGGCCTTGTTAAAACTCCCATTCAAAATGCTTACGCAGAGAAATATTCTGGCTGGCGTTCAGCATCTAGATTGGTTCGCAGCGGTAGACCTGAAGGACGCGTACTTCCACGTCTCAATTCTTCCACGACACCGACCCTTCTTACGGTTCACGTTCGACGGCCAGGCGTTTCAGTACAAAGTCCTCCCCTTCGGCCTGTCTCTGTCCCTTCGCGCCTTCACGAAGTTCGCAGAGGCGGCCCTTGCCCCGCTACGAGTAGCCGGCATCCGCATTCTCAACTACCTCGACGACTGGCTCATCCTAGCACACTCTCGAGAGTTACTATGCACACACAGAGACCAGGTGCTCCGGCACCTCAGCCGCTTGGGGCTTCAGGTCAACTGGGAAAAGAGCAAGCTCACTCCGGTTCAGAGCATCTCTTTTCTCGGGCTGGAGTTAGACTCAGTCTCAATGACAGCATGTCTCACGAGCGAGCGTGCTCAGTCGGTGCTGGATTGCCTTGCTTCCTTCAAGCCAGGCACAGTGGTCCCTCTAAAACTTTTCCAGAGGCTCCTGGGGCATATGGCGTCCTCCGTGGCGGTCGCGCCGCTGGGGTTGATGCATATGAGACCACTCCAGCACTGGCTCCAGACACGAGTCCCGAGACAAGCATGGCACCACGGCACGCATCGGGTAAGGATCACCCCCGCCTGCCTCAAAACACTCCGACCCTGGACAGACCTCTGCTTTTTACGGGCAGGAGTGCCCCTGCAGCAGGTGTCCCGATGATGTTCAGGGCTTCAAGTGCAGGTCAGTTTCAGCTGTAATACTGTACTTTTTTCTTTGTTAACATAGTATTGAACTGCTAGCAAATGTAAGCGGTAGCGCCCTGTAACGTTACATTCGTGGAGAAATCAAAACAAATGAGTGCACACAGAAAACTCACAGAAGAAATGTACTGATGTAAAAATTCTAATTGTTGTTTTTTTTTTATTTATAACATATTTAGTTTAACATAACACAACTAAGGGAGCTGTTTTGCTGAATATTATCACGATTGAAAATGTTACATTGAATTTATTGTTCAATAAGCTTGGTTAATATTTATTATTAAGTTTTACATTTTAGACACAAACCATATTAACTGTTTTTGTTCTATTTCACCGACTAAAATAGTTCCCAAGGAAAGCTACAGCAGCGCAGTGTTTTGTTACTGAATGATTCAGCGTTTTGAACGAATCTTTTGTATGAATGACTCACTAATTAAGACCTATTGGCGGGTTTAGTTTAATGTTTAAGTATTGCATTTTTTTATATTCAAACATTTATTTAAAACATCAATCTCATAACATAATTTATTGCAGTTGTAATTGCAGTGCACATTTTTTAATTTGATGGGTAATAGCCCTATAGTGTCTTATTATTATAACTGAATTTATTGATCAAATGTAAGAATTTGACATGAAAGATGATGCATACATTTAATAAGGTAATACAAATTTCCTTCTTTTTTTTTTCTTCATCAAATGAAGGTGGAGACAGCCAACCTAGCACTAGCTGTGGTGCAATGATCACACATCAGATTCAGCCAGGGAGTGAGATGACAGGTAGAAGCAAATAAGAAAAACAAATAACATATTGTATGAAATATAGTGTTGATAAATGTTGGATATTTAAGTAGTTTTAAGATAAAAAAAAAACAACATTTTGTCATAAATATAACACTTTGATTTTTACTAAAATAAATGTAGATTCTGGGCAAACAAATTACAATAAGGGAGTTGTGAGTGTGGGACAGTTCTGTTTGTAACATGAGGCCAGAAGTGACAGGTGGAGAATAGACAGGTACAAGAAAAATACACACACTTTATAACTACATACACACACACATATATATATATATATATATATATATATATATATATATATATATATATATATATATGGTAATGTTTTAGTTTAAATTTCCAATAACACTAGTACTCCTCTTTACTTAATGTATGAGGCTGATGATCCTGGTAGAAGGGAGAGACAGAGCGATATTAGGGAAAATGAAGAGAAGGAAAAAGAAAGTGAGGGTACCGTTTAAGAGAAAGCCTTTAATTATTTTGCACGGCCACAGCCTAAGGATTTAGACCCTTTTTTCCGCTACCATCCACAGCAAAGCCCAAAACAGGCCATTCCTTACATCTTCTACAGCAAAGACAAAATAAACAGGAAGTGGTTGACATACTGTGAAGAGTGACACTCTTTATACTGTTCCATTTGCTGCTTTACTTCTAGGTTGGTTGTTTATGTTTTTATGTTATGGTCATACTGTGAAATAAAATTTAATTTAGGGGGAAAAAAACAAGGTTGTCCGTGTTTCTAAATTTTATTTGGGTGCATAGGATGGCCTGGATGGGTGTAGGATTTCTCGGCCTGAAATTGTGTCCCAGTCCGGCCCTGTGTATGTGTAATTAGCTACAATAGCAGGTTCTGTGGTTGTCGATGAACTAATACATTTTCACATTCATTAGAAATTAAATTTTGTGTCCTCTTGTTTATTATTAATAAACTGATTAATTTATTTGTGGATTTTGATTCCAGTGGTGGCTGCATAGGATTGTGTTGTCAAAACATTACACTCCAGAGCGTTGTAAAGTCCAAAATTCACAACATGTTTTTATCTAATGAAATATTCTGCCTCAAACCATGCTTGTTGGCGTTTAGACTTTCAAAAACATTTTCACTGTGGTGAAAAAAGTTGCTGGACAAAAAGCGAGACACGCACCTTCCGGGGCAGTCTCTAGCAGCTAATATATATATATAGCACTATTATATATTACAAAAAAAGATCATATTATGTAGGACTATCTGCGTTCGCTTGGCGCTCCATGATCCATATTATTCTATTTTATTCAAATTGAGGATTTTGTTCGAGGATTTATAAATTTTTTAGGGTGATTACTTCATAAAATATGACGACAGACATTAGAAGCTTCGAATGTAAATATGACTGTCTAGTATGAACAGTCAGAATGACCGCTATGGCCATTCTAGTAGTTATAGAATTCCGGTCGTCCTAGTGTTAAAGAAAACAAAAAAAAGACAGCACAAATGGGAAACAAACTACACAAACAGGAGCTGATATGCAGCACAGCGAATGCGAGGTTCATAACCGGACAGCCCAAGCAAGCCACAAAGCATAACAGCAAAACAATTGCCGGTAAGCAAGCAGCAAAAACAAAAGCCATAGGATGGTAAAATCACTTAACCTGCCACACAATTAAGTGAAACAATCTGACTGTAAACAATTGTTGGAAACATTTCTTGTGTCATGCGCAAAGTTGATGTCCTAAACAACTTGTTTATATGAAATCTGTGGAGTGGTTAAAATATGAGTTTTAATGACTTAATGACTTTTATGCTTCAACCTAAGCATATGTAAACTTTTGACTTCATCTGTATATATAAGCATATAAGTTGGGGCTTCGTTCAGGAGCGGGTTTGTTTATTGAAATAATTAAAGATCAAAGATAATTATTAAAATCAACAGAACATTGATTAGAATCATCATTAGCTTATTTATACTTCAAATCAACAATTATCGAAAATAATATAATTAATAAAATCAATACAACATTGATTAGAATCAACAATAGCTTTTTATTCCTTCAAATTAACAATCATCAAAGATAACAATCAATGATCAAAATCAATAGAATATTAATAAGAATTAATGTTGCCAGGGCACCACACTGGAATCAGTGACTAATTACCAGACAGTATAGTCTCAATATAGGATTGTTCACTTAAGAATGTCAACATCTGGAGAACTTCAACATTCAAAAGGTAAACAATGAAGGTTTGAATCCAAACACTGATATCCCATGCCAGCCCTTGACACGGGGGCATGCAGACCAATACCAACACACTTTTTGTTTAGTATAACAAAGTTAATTGATGCAGAAATATCAATTAATAATCACTACAATGCAGTCGATAAACTTCCAAACAGTTAACGGTTAACATGATTAGATATGGTAGCAGATAAGCCTATAATACGAGAGGAGAGTAGGTGTGTGTATGTGTGCGATGTAGCTCTCGTGGAAAGTACATCACACAAGGTTTCCGGCCAGAGAATGTGGTGCGAATGTGGGCTGAGAGACTGGTTAATGGTGTCTGCCTGTTTAACACGCGTCTCCACTGGTACGATAACTTAGGGACAAAGCTGGGTCCTATCGCCAAGTTAATCTGCTCACCAAATGTGTGTGTGGGTATGTTTTTGAGGGGTCATGTGTATGTGCGGTTAGAACAAAAGAGAGAGAATAGGGCGACGGCACTGAAGCTGGTTTAGCGTTCGTAGGAGAGAAACGAGTGAATGGCTCGTAATCCATCTGCCATGGTAGATGGCTCTTTATTGGATAACTCAGTGTGCCAGTCTCAACCACGATGATGGAAATGCACAAACAGCCCAACGTGATTGGACGACAACACAGCAAATCTAATTTATGGTAACAGTAAGTTACAGTAATACCTTGAGTATTATTAGCAGCAATGAGAGGACTTGGCACTCCGTAAAATTATGTACAAGCAATAACCTTAATACACAAAAATAACATGATATAATAATATATCTCTGTCCAGATGTCTGATTTTGTAGCTGAACCAAACCAGACAGTTATTGAAGGTCAGAGGACAGACTCAATGACTGCTGAGTAGAACTGTATCAGCAGCGCCTGTGGCAGGTTGAAGTTCCTCAACTGGTGAAGGAAGTACAACCTCTGCTGGGTCTTTTTCACAATGGAGTCAACGTGGGTCTCCCAATTCAGGTCCAGTGAGATGGTAGATCCTAGGAACATGAATGACTCCACTGCTGTTAAAGTCCTCCTAAAATACTCTATCATCTCCACTGTTTTGTGCGTGTTCAGCTCCACGTTGTTTTGATTGCAGCTGACAGCCAGCTGTTCAACCTCCCTTATGCATGCAGACTCATCAACATCCTGGATGAGGCAGATGACAGTAGTGTCATCTGTAAACTTCAGGAGTTTGACAGAGGGTCCTTGGCAGTGCAGTAATTTGTGTTCTAGGAGAAGAGTAGTGGGGAGAGCACACATCCCTGGGGGCACCAGTGCTGATCGTACAAGTGCTGTAATTGAATTACCCCAGTCTCACTAACTGCTGCCTATCTGTCGGAAAGCTGGTGATCAACTGACAGATAGAGGTGGGAACAGAGAGTTGATTTAATTTAGCCCAGAGAATAGCTGGGATGATTCTCAGATGATTCTCAGTTTTATTCAAAGTAAAACTGAATTCCACAAAAAAATATCCTTACATATGTCCCTGGTCTGCCTAGACGTTGCAGGATATGGTGCAATCCCATGTTGACTGCATCATCCACTAACCTGTTTGCTCGATAAGCAAAATGAAGGGGATCCAGAAAGGGTCCAGTAAAGTCCTTCAGGTGGGCCAACACCAGTCTCTTAAATGACATCATAACCACAGATGTCAGTGCAACGGACGCATTTATGCAAACATTCCGATTTTTATTGGCAGTCTGAACAAGGCCTAACCTTATCTTTTTGTTTTTCTCTTTCAAAAGTGTTTTTTCCCCTTTGCAGTTCTTCCCATAAGGCATGCACCCCTGAGTCATCTCTTTACTGTTGTACATGAAACTGGTGTTGAGTGGGTAGAATTCAATGAAGTTGTCAGAGGACATGTGAGGTGTCTATTTCTCAAACTAGATACTCTGATGTATTTTTCCTCTTGTTTAGTTGTACATCTGGGCCTTCCACATATCTGTTTGTCCTTGTTAGAGCAAGCTGTCCTTTGTGTTTGAAGAATGTAGTGTACACCTTTCTATGAAATCTTCAGTTGTTTTTTTTTCAAGCATTGTATAGCCTTCATTACTCAAAATAATGATTGACTGGTGAGTTTCTAGAGAAAGCCGTTCCTTTTTTGCCATTTTTGACCTAATATTGACCTTAAGCCATGCTAGTCTATTACATACTGTGGCAACTAAAAAAAAGAATGACAATGTTAAGATTAATTTAACGAACCAAGAAGCTTCCAACTGTGTTTGATATAATGTCAAGTGATTTTCTTGTAGAAAATTAGCAGTTTAGCATAATTACTCAAGGATAGGTGTTGGGTGTTGGATTGATGTCTGCTGGAAATGGGGCCTGTTTAGATTAGATCCAAAATAAATTCTCAAATAGTGATGGTGCGGTTTTTACATCAGTAATGTCCTGATTATACTTTGTGATTAGTTGAATAACACTTATGAATTAAAGTACCAATTTTCTTCAAAAACTTTAAATCTGTAAATTATTCCAAACTTTTGGCCACCAGTATATATTTATATATATTTTAACCGAATTACATGGTGTCCCGATTGATTAAATCGCGATTAATTGCATATACAAATATTATATACAAAACATGGCCTGGGTGTGATAAGCCAATGAAATGGCATTGACAACCCAGTGGGCGAGCCTGTGTTTGGAGACAGCGTTCCCTTTCTGCTGTCCCCCGAAGCAGACAAAGAGATGCTCAGAACGTCTCTGTGTGCGGTCCAGATAGATACGCAAAGCACGTACTGGACACAGCAACGAAAGGGCTGGGTCTGCCTCCTCCCGGGGCAGCGCTTGCAGGTTCACTACCTGATCTCTGAAGGGTGTGGTAGGAGCCTTGGGCACATAGCCCGGTTGAGGTCTTAGGATCACGTATGTGTCTGCCGGACCAAACTCCAGGCAAGTGTCGCTGACAGAGAACGCTTGCAGGTCCCCGACCCTCTTGATGGAGGCGAGTGCGATCAGCAGGGCCGTTTTGATCTAGTGGCTCGAAGGGGGGTCTCCGGAGGCCCGTGAGGACCACCGATAGATCCCAGGAGGGGAACAGGCTTGGCCGGAGGGAGTTAGCCTCCGGGTGCCTTTTAGGAACCTGATAATTAAGTCGTGCTTACCCAGAGACTTGCCGTCTATTGTGTCGTGTTGAGCCACGATGGCGGCAACATACACCTTGAGGGTGGAGGGGGACAGCCGTCTATTGTGTCGTGTTGAGCCACGATGGCGGCAACATACACCTTGAGGGTGGAGGGGGACAAAAAAAATATCAGATCATACTCCAAATAGAGCATGAAAATGGATAATTCCTGTAAAGATTATAGAGTATTAATGTCAGTGATAGAATTAAGCAGTAAAATTATAAAACATAATTATTATAGAAGTGTTAATATGAACATGAACATCTAATTGTATAATAAGGTGCCCGTGCATTTTTTAACAAGTGGTGAGATGATATGGATCGAATATTTACAGGTAAATTATTCCAATCAGAAGGAGCTTTAAACATAAAGGATTTCTTAGCTATTGACTTAAAAAAAGAGCTGTAAAGAGTGTCTCAATTGATAATTAGAGGTTTTAAATAACGAGGATAATTGAAATGTATACATTTAAAGATAAACTGCAGCCAATGTCGCTGTCTTCTTATTAAGATTTTCATACTTTGTCAATTATGAGTTATGAAAGGACATCCAAGAACAAATCTACATAGTCTATTATAAACTCTATTAAGAGGATGATGATTAGTTTTGGATGCAGCCTGATAAACAACATCAACATAATCCAATATTGTTAAGATGTGTTGAAACGCAAGCTTCTTTCTAACAGTAAATGAAAAGCAGTTTCTGTATCAGTAAAGAACACCAATACCAAAGTAAATTTTCTTCATAATATAATTAAAATGGCATTTAAATGAAAGTTCAGAGTCAAGCCATAGGCCCAAGTATTTGGTGAGTTCAACTCTTTGCAGTGGCATACCATCAAGACAATAACACATGAATACGCTTTAGATTTGAATGTAATACTTTGGCGAGTACCAAATATCATAGTGTGAGATTTAGTTTTATTGAGTTGTAATTTATTAGCTATGAGCCTGTGTTGTAGAGTATTAAAATCAAACTGCAAAGCTAATTCAATCTGTAATAAATATATTTTAGATGTGTATATTACCATATCATCTGCATAAAGCTGAACACAACATTCAGAAACAATCGAGGGGAGGTCATTAATGAAAATGGTAAAAAGAAGTGGACCAAGAGTTGAGCCTTGAGACACGCCTTGTTGTTGTACTAATGTATCGAATTTGCTTTATTGTATGACAACTAACTGTTTTCTGTTATGAAGATAAGAACTGAACCAAAGAAAAGCATTACTTGAATCAAGTTTATCCAAAAGAAGGTAGTGGTCAACCAGATCAAAACCCTCGGTCAAATCAATGAAGATTGCACCTGTTAATTTACAATCGTTAGCTGCAGAGAAAATATTGTTTGTAAGTTTTAACAAAGCAGTAGTTGTGGAATGATTTGATCAAAAGCCAGATTGAAAAGGTGATAAAATATTATACTTATTGAGATAATATGACAACTGATCATAAATTAGTTTTTCAAATACTTTTGCATTATAACAAATGATTGAAATTGGTCTATAATTATTAAGTTCAAGTACATCGACCCCTTTGTGCAGAGGAGTAATACATGAACATTTCCATATGGCAGGTATTTCACAAGTAGATAAAGACATGTTATAAAGATCACAAAGAGGGTACATGAGAATATTAGATGATAATTTAAGAAATTTAGTTTCAATGCCATCTAACCTAGGACCACTACCCACCTTTAGACAATCAATAGAATCCTTGACCTCAACAGGAGTTATTCTTCTAAAAGAGAAGGAACTGTGACTAGACAATTGTAACGTAGTTCAATGGAAAGGAGGAGGCGAGAACCGGCTTGAAAATATAAATAATAGTTTAATATAAAACTGAAACAAAAGACAAACACACACGACAGACATGTCCGTAAACGATCTCTCTCTCCCGCACCACCGCCCGCAATTGCCCTTTATCCCTCTCGGAGGCTTAATTAGCCTGTTAAGGAACCATTTTTTTTTAGCTCTTAAGCCCAAAGTATACTTTGGTTTTTACGTAAATGTCTGTTCACAGCCGAACGCTAGCCTTTAAAATTATTCTCCATTTGACTATGCACACATACAGTACACAAGCGGTTTGTTCATTGCTATGACCCATTAAGATGTATTTAAAGTCCTTCAGAATTTAGTTATACAAATGCATGTACCTCCTGACCTCCTCACACACATGCTCTTCATGTGCACATCCACTGTCATTTTCACATTCTTCTTTTGTTCTATACACGCTATTGTATCTTCTTCTTCTTGCACTTCTTGAAAGCAAAGCAACACCTCAACTGTTGGCACTTTGTGGACCCACTAATAATGCAAATATGTCCTTGTGCATGCACATTTTTCAGTACACACAGTTAGAAAATTCGGGCCACACAGTTTCAGTGCAGGAGCACTCTGCTGATGACAAAATTTGCATCACCTGACCTGTACGCAGATGCCTAGTGTTCTTGTCTAACTAAAGTATACTTTGGAATACACTAGCATTTGGCCTCAAAGCAAGCAGACATGGACTAAAAAACAAAAATTTTAATCATGTACTTAAGAGTTTAAGAGAAACATTCAAGTCACACTACTTAAAATTCAGACAAATAAGACCTAATTAGGTTTGACAGCATTTATCACTAACACACACTTGGTGGAATGCCTACACTCTTTACTCATTCTTTAGATTAAAGATTTATCATTGGTCCATGTTGTCAAACAAATCTCTAAAATAAATATTTTAGTGAGGAGATTTCAAGTAACTCCACCAACTATAATCCCAACAATGAATCACATGAATCTGTTTAATTTTAGACTAGAGTTCTTAACATACATTTCACAGACACCCATATAAAATGAAAATAAAAAATCTGATATATTCAGTTGGCAGATGTAGAAATAAATCAGAAAATTAACTAAAGGTTGTGTTAGGCTAAAGGTAGGGATGGCCAATACCATTTTTTTTTTCTTAAGTCCGACACCAAAATAAATACTATCAAGGCCAACAATGCCAATATCCAGTTGATATATCATATCCAATACCAGTACAGATACCTCTACTAAATGGAATGTTTTGATTATTTCTTATGATAAAATGGGTGATTATAGTCATAAAAATACATTAACATTAAATATCCTACAGATTTCCCTTTTTTATTATTATTTCCAATTAATAACAATGATCTCAACAATGAATGAGTATACAATCAATCATATAACATCTTCTATAGTTTATATCAAATATCACAACTACTTATTAGCCTGTAATAAATGTCACATTTAGCTTGGTAGTTACCAGCATGGTCTTTCTTATGAAGATAGTTAAGCTAATTTAAAAGACTGGTAGGGACACTAGCATGCTATGTTGGGGGACCAGCACCCAGCACACAGCATAAGATTATGAACAGCAATGTTGGTCTTTTTAGCAGGGGTTACTGAGCGCTATTTCTGATTGCTTGTGCTTTTCAGCACACATAAAGATGGGCGGAATATTCATGGAATAAGGATTAAAAAAGTTCTATTATATTTGTTAAATAAAAATCACTTTGAAGCTCATGATACACATTATTATTCATGCTAAATGAATAATAAAATCATTAGTATAAAAAAAACATAGTTTACAACATCAGTATTGAAAACCCATCCCTAGATGAAGCGTTTACGTTCCTTTTTGCTAATTGTATAAGGATCTATAATGTGCTACAGGTAAAAGTTTAAAAAGTATAGTATTCTGGCAAAGAAAGCCATATAAATACTTGGTTTGAGTATTTGATGAAGCAATAATGTGCATACTCATGCCATTAGCTCTTTATCCAAATAATATTTCACACTGAATTTCTTCTTTTAATGCCCTCCTTTCAGCATAAGGCATGAGTGCATCCAACTTTCATTTTAGTGGCTTAAGTAAGAGCTGGGATTTAAACAACATGAATTCACTGTGAGGTAGCCCTCTCATAAATTTGTCAACACGGCACCACACAGTAGAGCTGTCCACCCTGATTTACGCCCTATTGGAATTGATTGACAGGCGGTCGGTTAAGTGGCCCAGTTCGAGGTCTTTTCAGACAGGCGAGATGGAAAGATCAAGACTAGCTCTCACAGTCAACCTAATTGAAAATGAGAAGGAAGGGAGCATGGGCTGAGGCAGAGAAAACAATAAACATTCCCGGCCATCAACAGGATGTTGGACTGGAACCGGTTCATGTTTGGGCTTAACAGAACACAATATATATGTGGAGTACGGCTGTTGATTTTTCTTTGATAGCAGCAGTTTGGAACGTCTTTGGGAACTGTGAGTAGAGAGGGAGTCTGAACAGAGAGACTTTAGGGTGTGGATGAGATCAGAGGATATGACTAGTCAGGTTGGCATGGTTTCTGGATGTTGTGAGCAAACCATAGCCCAGTAGTACATCACTGTCATTTGAACAGGGGATGATACACATCACAATGAGAAACAAGATAAAGACAGTTCCTTAAAGCTTATTAAATCATTTGAATGTTTTACTTTCTGAAACACTGTGGCACTTTCAAATTATAGCTATGTTTGTTTGAATGGTATGACATGTCATGTTCTGTCCAATGCATTGAGTTTGGGATGGGATTACTTGTTTGTTGAATGATGGTAGATGGGGCTGGGGCTATAGGAGTGTTTGGGAACCTGTTTGGAAACAAATTCCCATTGTTGTAACAGAAGTTACATCCAACAGTTTTTTAATTCAAATGTAATCTATTGAGCAAGTAGTCTCTTGGAAAAAATAGAGATAAAAATAAAATAAAAAATCGAACATAATTATAAATTTTTTTTTTAAATACCGCACCATTCAATTTTTTCGCCCATGTAGTCTAATGTTTGCTCATGATACACATACAAAAAAATAAAAAATAAAAAATATTTACTTTAAAGTAGGCAACTTCATCAAACAATGCTGATATTTGGAAATGAAATGAGGAAATATATGCATAAAATATTTTACAAATTGATTATAAAAAGACAAAGAGCTGACTGGAACAAAAAAAAAGACAATGAGACAGTGAGAGAAAAAAGATGATGCACTAATAGGGTAATTCTCACAGCCCCTCTGGTGGCATTACAGTGCATTCAGCAGGGCCTGAGCAACCCAGGGTGAACATGGATTTGGATATGACTATTAAATTAACATGAAAGAGTAATTTTACATCAGACTGGCTTCAGGCCAGCTTGAGGAATGAGATGGTTGATAGTACCACTCAGCACTAATGAAAATGACTGTATTTTTCTCAGTGTAATCTCTTGACTCTTCGAAGGCTGTTTAGTGCATGATTTAAGTTCTGGTTTAGATGTAATAATGCTTTGTCTGTGCTGAATTGTACTGTTTCAGCTTCTGTGTCCTTACATTTGACTTGACATTTGTGAGTTTTCAGGTGTGTAAGTACACAGACATTGTTGTCATAATACCGGTTACGAAGGCAGGAGGAGACAGACGAGGGGTGAGGATCTAAGTGTGGTATTTATTGATAATGAAAACAAACAAGACTAGAACAAATGAAACATCCACGATGGGAGAACAAAACCAAAACACGAAAACATCCAAAGAATACACAGGCTGGAGAAACATTCACGGTGGGCAAAGGTAACAATGACAAAATGGGCAAACATCTACATCCAGACATACACATTCAATGACCGACAAAGACTGAGCAAACAACGGGGCTTAAGTACACAAGGATGATGATGATCAAACGATATACAGGCGAGAACAATGATTGAGTGCTGGCAGTGATGAGGGCAGGGAATTATGGGAAGTGTAGTTTATGACAGTTGACAAGTGAAATATGGGGCAGAAAACAGGGGATCATGACCAAGGAGGGCACAAGAGGCAAACAGACAGTCCAAGGGGGCACAGAGGGCAAACAGGCAGTCCACAGGGGCACAGAGGGCAAGCAGGCATTCCACGGGGACACAAGGGGCAGACAGGCAGTCTACGAAGGCCACAAGACAGGGAGTGGGTCAGGTGGCCTGGGAGGCGGCCACAGGACAGGGACATGTTCAGGAGGCCTGGGAGCTGGCCACAGGGCAAGGACAGGTTCAGGAGGCCTGGGAGCCAGCCGCAGGGTAGGGTCTGGAGGCCTGGGAGTCGGCCACAAGACCACAGCCATGGGGAACTCCGAGGGCGAAGCCGTGGTAGGCAGAGCCATTGAAGTTTCTGGTGGCGGAGCCATGGAGGGTGGAGCCGTGGAAGACTCAGGTGGAAGAGCCATGGATGGCTCAGGAGGCGGAACCGTAGGAGGCTCTGGAGGGGGAGCCAAGGGAGGCTTGGGATGCGCTGGCTCCGGGAAGGTCGAAGCTACAGGCGCTGTCTCCGGGACGGTCGAGGCTACAGGCCTGGCTCCGGGACGGTCGAGGCTACAGGCGCTGGCTCTGGGACGGTCGAGGCTACAGGCGCTGGCTCTGGGACGGTCGAGGCTACAGGCGCTGGCTCCGGGACGGTCGAGGCTACAGGCGCTGGCTCTGGTTCGGTCGTTCTATTACGAAGGCAGGAGGAGGAAGACGAGGGGTGAGGATCTAAGTGCAGTATTTATTGATAATAATGAAAACAAACAAGACTAGAACAAATGAAACATTCACAATGGGAGAACAAAACCAAAACACGAAAACATCCAAAGAATACAGCAAACACGGCAAACCATCTACATCCAGACATCCACGTTCAACAACCGACAAAGACTGAGCAAACAATGGGGCTTAAGTACACAAGGATGATGATGATCAAACGACATACAGGTGAGAACAATGATTGAGTGCTGGCAGTGATGAGGGCAGGGAATTATGGGAAGTGTAGTTTATGACAGTTGGCAAGTGAAACACGGGGCAGACAACAGGGGATTGTGACAATACCAGCCATGAAACAAAAGCTTGCACTGTTTTATTAAAATTATCTTCAAGTGTTGTAATTGTATTTTAAATGTAATTTAGTTTTTTCCCTCTCCTTTTCCCCCCTTGTCTATTTGCTGCAAAAATCACAGTTGTAGCAGTATCATATCCAAGCTTGTCTCTTTGAATTTTTGTGATTTTGTTCGTCACATTTTTGGTTTGCCAGCTTAATGCCATGGATGTGACTCCATATAATAATAATAATAATAATAATAATAATAATAATAATAATACAAATTAGGGCTGTCAATCGATTACATATTTTAAATAGATTTAATTACAACATGTGCCAATTAATTAATCAAGTTAATCACAATTAATTGCATATCGTTATTTACAGAGAAAGACTCTGTTTAGGATGGACCACACCGAACCTCACCGAAATTACCGGCCAGGTTGAACAGTGTTTCGCATCCCTGATCTCTGCCTGCATCACCTCGGTCTATTGATGGACTTCGAACTTGAAATGGAATGCACAAATTTAAGATAGTATATAACATAACATATCATAAATGTACAAGTATTGACAATTGAAATACATTACATTGTTACTAAATATTTATTGTGGCAGCAGACAAGCAGACAATTATAAATAGCAACAAATAATAAATTGTAGTGCATTGTTAAATTATGTCCAAAATAATTAATCAGGGTCTCTTGTAAGGAGATCAAACACAAATCAACAATAAACACAAGTGTTATTTTTACTTTATCATTTCTTTATCTTATGTTTATGATGTTGACAGATTTGATTTAACTATATATATACTAAAACAGTTGAAGAATCAAAGTGACCCAATTTAAAATCTGTTAGGTCCAACTGCATCTTAAATATACTATAGTGTTGCCACAGGGCATTTCTTCATGAGGTATGGTCAAATAGGTAAATTATTTTTCTCTTACAGGTTGCAGGTCTGCTGTTGATGTGTGTAGGTTTCTTGTTGGTTGTAACTATGGCAACAGCCATGACACAAGCACCACCTTGACTGCAAAAAACACTATTATGCTGCCTTCATGTGCTATCGAAGTTATCCTACTTCCCACTTCTGAAGTGGTAATTAAGTCATGTTCACCTGCTTTGTTATCGGAAAGAACGGGAAACATGGACAACGGCAGGTTCATTCATACATATTTCTTGATGAAATTTTATTTTGACACCATAATACATATCACTCTGTTAGCTTGTTGAGGATAATGGCATTATGGTAAAATACAAGCTATTTTCACAGTATAAAAATGTACAACGTGCATAGTATGGTTGCTAAGATACATAAATGACTTTGACCAAAACGGCAAGCACTAACAATTTGCTTTATTTAGAAAAATGAACAAAACCTCTCATTCACTACAGAAACTGTACTCTCCTCCGCCATGTTGAAAGTATAGACATCCTCCCATCTTGGGTATCAATATTATCTCAGAGTTTCCCAGTCGTAATTACAACTTGAGGTATCATTCATGTGCAACTTCCGAGTTGTAAACCCTATATTTACGATAATTCCGATAGCATGTGATGGCAGCATTAGATACTGCGTCCAGTGTGTAACAGACTTTATTTTGGGTATGTAGCATCAGATTTTTATTTATTTATTATTTTTTATAGTCAAAATCACTATATATTTTTTAAGGTTAAATGGAGATTGAAATTTTGAAACACGCTTATCAATATCACTGTATTCTGTTGGCTCCGTTCAGGTGGTTGGTTTCACGAGGCGTGTTATCTGTACTGCTGGAGTCTGACTGATCCCTACTGACACATATTCATGAAAACATCAATATGATGCATCTTGATTGGCTCAACTGAATGGCTATCTAAAAACAATATTCCTTTATGATGGAATTTATGTCTAGGGCATGATTAATTGCATAATTTTTTAACACGTTATTCTTCATATAATTAATCGCACCAAATGAACCCGTTAAATAGACAGCCCTAATAAAAAAGGCTTCCTAGCTAAACAGATGATATTAAATTGCCCACTTTGAGAAGTTATTTGATAAAATGTAACCTTTTCTTTAGTAGACTGCTTTGTATCTCTTTGATTTCAGTCACTCAAGTTAGCCAGGTTCTGACTTCATACACTGCTATTTGGTTGCAATTCCAATAAATGAATCAGCTGGCTATCCAGTTACTCAGTTTTAATAAAGTTTTTCTCGTAGTTGGCACTTGACAAGTGTTAAAGGTTTTTTGTTAGCACTTTACAATAAGGTTCAATTTGTTAACATTAGTTAACAAAATTTGTTAACATGAACTAACAATGAACAATACTTTTATAGCATTTATTAATCTTGGTTAATGTTAATTTCAACATACACTACTAACTTTTTTAATTGTTAAAGTATTCGTTAACATTAGTTAATAAATTGAACTAATGTGAACTAACAATGAACAACATCTGCAGTTAGTGAGGGGATTTTTCTATTATATAATTTATATAGTTTTTCTTTTTTTTTTTTTTTGCTTCTGTGCCTTCTGCCATACTACTATGTAAATGCCAGCTTTACAAGCAAAATGGTATACAGTGCTGTTGTTCAATGTACAGTGGCATTTACCTCATAATTAACATGTAAATGTGGCCAGTCACGTGTGCATTTATTCAAACAAATTAATCTTTTTTATATCATAAAGTTACAGAAATTACAGGACAAGACAATGCATCTTAATTACAATAAATGTACAGCAAATAAGTATTTTTTAATTTTTTCATTAGCGAGCAAGTTTTGAGTTCTCAAAGTCACAGTATGTTTTGAATTGTTTTTTTTTTTTATCAAAAGATCAAATACATTTTCATATGACCCTTTTACTATTGGACCCTAGATGTAGATGACCATTTGATATGATACTGTGGAGTGGAAATATTATAGTAGTCTAAATTGTGATGTTATGTCTGATAACATGTAATTTTGGTTCCAGGGTTATTTGTTGCTATCCTGACATTTTAGGGAGGTATATGAGTATTGCAGTGACTGTGCACCAGTTGAAAAGTGTGCGTGCTAAATAAAGGAGCTGAAATGATATCAAGACTGTCCGTCATGCTACTAAAAGAGGATGGGATTGGAAAGGGGACAGAAGAAAGAACAAATAAGAGGGTCTCTCTCTTTGCACACTCTCTTTTCATGTCACTCTGTGCCTTGGTGTGTTTATGTGGTTTCAAGTAATTGCTGCCACTCTTCACCTTGGCCTAGGGGGAGCTCTTGAATCATACATAACTAGAGATGTGTGGAGTTGAATCAGGAAGGAGGTCCTTTGTGTCATGCTCAAACATGCACAAAAAAGCAGTATAATTTTGATGAGGCCTAGAGTGTGCAACTTTCCCATGGTAGGGGCATACGAGAGCACAGCAGCCCTTTCTGAACACAAAGATCCTTCCTGGAATTCATAACCTGTTCCTTCCTCCACTCAGACAATCACACACCAACATTTGTGTATTTATGTGTGTGTGTGTGTGTGCGTGCAATAGTGTGCCAGACAAAGTGGCTCTCATTGTTCTGTCAATATCTGAGCCCACACATTTGCTTTTAAAATAATCCAATCCATCCAATCAATCCAATAATCCGATCCATCACTTTTGAAGCAGGTTGCTGGACCACCTTTACTCCAATAAAAAATTATGACATCATTTTATGCCAAAAAACAAAAACTTATCACACCGAAATGCCCAGTGTAACAAAATCACCACCACAAATTTTTGGTTCCCTTTACAAAAAGCTTCACTTTGATGCTGCACTGCTAAGCGCTATGGGGAACAACTCTAGCTGTGAACCGAGCTGAAATAGTGTGTGTAACACGTCAATGAACATTGACCGAAATTTATAGCCTCGGCTGATGTAATCATTAGATGCACCTGTGGCCAGGCTATAAATGGATACGTCACCAGGTGTCGTCAGATAACTCTTTTTTCAGAGCGATTCTGTTTCTGTGTGTTTCACAAACCCTGTCAAAACTTTCTTTCCTCTGTTAGAAGTTAGAATCAGTTAGGCAGTGTGCAGTGAACGTTGTTCTCTTTTCTCTTCTGTTTAGAAAATATTATATATATATATTTCTAAAAAAGAAAGAAAAAAAGAGAGAATGACTGAAAGCCGCAAACAGTGTGTGTTCCCCTCTTCTCGCTCTATAGCTGAAGACGACACACATCAGTTTTTGCTGTTTGATTGGGGGTAAGAGCACGCTGCTCTCGCGTTGCAGCAGGGCGGGTGCCAGCACTGCGATTTGCTTTAACAGGCAGAGTGCGTCGTGCTTGCCTCGCTTGCTTCCAGGAGTCAGCACTCACAAAAAAAAAAAAAAGATCGTTCGTGGGGCTCTTGCATGGATTTGGCTGAGGAGCAAGAGACGGGTTGTTCCCTTTCTCTCACTTTCTCCCCAAACCCAGCTGGTCCTTCACATGATCTCGAAGCGATTTCCGACGCTTCTTCGGATCATGAGGTGGATCACGATTCTCTTCCCGCCTCCGAGCTTTCCGTCCGTGATAGAAAATCTACGGAGGAATTGCTCGATGTTGTTACTCGTGCGGTTGCCAGATTGGACTGGCCACGTGAAAAAGAGACCCCCAAACGCTCCAAATTAGGGGATAGATTTTATCTTCCAGTCGAAGAAAGGGAACGCCTCATGGGTCCCTTCCCTTCTTTGATAACCTCCATGAAGAGCTTTTTCGCTCATGGAGAACCCCTAAAAAAAATAAAAATATAGGCCTATATATATTTTCTTCCCGTGTTCACATACCCTCGACGTCATTATATTCGACTATCGTGGGTGCTGAGGCACGGGGGTATTCAGTGATGACGCCGGTCGAAGAGACACTTGCGGGCTATCTCTCGCCGGGCTCGGCATCGTCACTTAAGAAGCCCTCTCTCCCTCAAAGCCTTGTAGGACAACCTCCACTTTAGTGGGAAGGGCTTATCAAGCAGCAGGTCAGGCTGGTGCCGCTCTGCACACTATGCTGTTTTACAGACGCACCAGGCTGACCTCCTGGATCGACCTGAGTGTGGGTTCTGGCGCTTGACGAGCAAGCCTCAGACCCGCCTGGTCCTGACTGAAGGGAGGCTCAAAAGCAAAGCGTGGCGAGTCGTGCTCCTCCTCCCAGGGATTGGGGACAGTCTCGCCACTCGCCAGCCCCCAAGCAAGACCTCAGGAGTATAAATTCTAGTAAGAGAAAACCCTGACGGTCTTGCGCCTAGATTAGGGGTAGCTCCCTCGGGACGGGCGCTGCTTCACTTCACCCCTCCCGGTACCCCTCGAAGCCCCTCCATTCCCGCCACCTCTTGGTGTTTCGGGTTGCAGAGGCTTCCGTCAAAATTGGGTGTTTTCGCTGTTCCTGCATTTTATTCAGGACATGAAACACTCGACAACCCCTCAACAGGAAGTGTTCAAATATAATACCCATCTCAGATATCCTGGCAGCAAAGAAAATATTCTTTTCTGTTGGTCTTATAAGGGCGTCAGGATTTTATTCACTCACCGCTTTTCCGTGTTTCAACGGCGTGTTCTCACTACTGTGAACCGGATTTCTTTTTATGTAAAAACAAAAAACTCAATCTCCTGGTTAAAGGGGCCATGGTATGTGTTCCCCTTCCAGAGAGAGAGTTAGGTTATTACTCTAAATACTTCCCGTTTCCCATGGAGGGTGAGGGGTGGCGTCTGGCTTAGATCTTAAAGCTTGGGTGTTCAAGTCCAAGATGATGCCTGTCAAGACGGTCGTGTCTCAAGCCCTACAACTCGTTTGGCTGGTCACCATGATCTTATGATGCACTTCTATACTTCATTTAGAAGTTCTGCCACAACATGGAAAGTTCCTGAGGTTCCGGGGGCGAAGTCTACCAGGGTCAGGTTCTTTCACTCAGCCTAGCCCTTTTTACCTGCACATTCACAATGCATGATGTAGCGCTGGCTCCTTGAACTCTGGGGCATCTGCATTCTGAATTATTTAGATGACTTGCTGATCCTAGCGCAGTTCCAGGAACTGGCAGTTCAGCACAGGGACATCGTCTTAGCTCATCTGTTTCTCTGGGGTTGAGGCTCAACGCCAAGAAAAGCGTCCTCTCTCCCACTCAGAACACTGTCTATCGGGGCATCATATGGAGTTCAATCACAATGCGGGCACAACTGTCTCCCGCTAGGATTGAGTCCATTCAGATCCCCCTGAGCAAAGTCAGGCTAGGTCAAAGTTGCACTGTTATCAGTATCAACGCTTTCCAGGTCTCAGGGCGACCGCGGTGATCCCTCTGGACCTTCTGCTCATGAGACCGTTTTTGTTGTGGCCAAAAGCCAGGGGATTTCTTCCAAGGGCCAAAACCCCTAGGCTAAAAAGGGTTACGCGCCTCAGGCTTCGTTCCCTTTCTATGTGGTTCAGACCCCGGTTTTCTGCCTTGGGTCCCACTCTAGGTGCGTCTTGTTGTCGCAGACTGCTAAAGACAGACGCCTCCCTGATGGGCGGGGTAGTGGCCTTAATTGGTCATCCAGCTTAAGGGGATAGGAGAGTCGTCAGCGCGGTTGTCACAGTCACTGTCTCGGGTTGATGGCTGTATTTCTGGCCCTGAAATACCTCCTCCTGAGGCTGCCATGTCTTGGTGCGGGTGGACAATACAGCGGTAGCCTCTTACATAAATCATCAAAGAGACCCACGTTCTTGTCAGCTGTATTTCTGACACGTCGGATTCTCCTTAGGGCCCAGGGTAAGCTCCTGTCACTCAGGTCAGTTATATCCCTGGATGCCCGTGATACGGGAGCAGATTTACGGTCCAGACAGAAAATACCAACGGGGAGTTAAGAACTCCACCCTAAGGTAGTAGTTGCCCAGAGTTCGCCAGCAAGGGTTTTTGCTCTTACTGATAGCACCGCTGGCCTAACAGGGCTTGGTTCTCGAGCTAATCTCTTCCCTCGACGGCTCGCCTTGGGCGATTCCGAACAGGAAGGATCTTCTATCTCAGGCACAGGGCAATATTTCATCCCTGCCCGGAATTGTGGAATCTTTCATGTTTGGCCCCTAAGGGTACCAACTGAGGGACACAGGGCTTTCTGCTGAGGTTATCGAGACCTTTTTAAATGCTGGGCTTTTTCCACTTGGAGCAAGTTTGGGTGAGATCTTAGGGCAGAAGAGGACCTCTTTGCCTCTATGAATAGCGCAATGTCTCCTCTACTTCTCCCTGAAATCACCCAGCCCCCTTGGGTCTGGAGGTTAAGACACATACATGACCCAGAATGCATCTGTATGCATTTCTTTCCCCGGTTTCTCTGCTCCCGGAGTCTTGGCGATGTTCACCAGCAAGGGTCTTGCCTCCTATTAATGGCTAGCGCTGGCCGAACAGGATATGTTTCTCGGAGTTAATTCCTCTCCTCGACGGCTCGCCTTGGGCGATTCCGAACAGGGAGGACCTTCTCATCCTTGGCCCAAATTGTGAAACCTTTCATGTCTGGCCCCTAAGGGTACCAAATGAGGTTCACAGGGTTTTCTCTTGAGATTATCGAGACCATTTCAAGTGCTAGGGCTCCCTCCACTCGGAACTGATCTGGGTAGATTTTACAGGGCAGAAGAGGACCTCTTCACATCTGTTGATAGCGCAATGTCTCCTCTACTTCTCCCTGAGTCGCCCAGTCCCCCCGCAGGAGGGGCTGATCGTAGTAACGCATACATAGCACAAATGCGCCTGTATGCGTTTCCTTCTACTAAAGTTCTTATTACAGAACCAGCTTACTGCCAGTTTGCTTCAGTTCTGGATTTTCTGAAGAAAGAACTGTCAGCGGGCACTTGCCTCGCCACTGCCAGGTTCTATGTGGCCACTGCGGTTTGCCACGGCTTGGTGGGCGGGGTGCCCTCAAAGAGGCATCCTCATTATTGCCCGGGCCTACGAGGCGCGCAGTCAAGTGTCGCCAGTAGATTTTAGGGCGCATTCTACCAGAGGGCTCTCCTCCTTGGCTAGAGGTCTCCCTCTGCAGCAAGTTTGTGATGTGGCAGGTTGTCCTCTCCGCACACATTCATTAGATTTGTATAGTTTGGATGTTTTGCCACTCCGGGCTCTTATGCCCTCGAGTCGACATCTCAAGCTCATGTCTGGACAAGTTTGTGATGCGGCAGGCTGGTCCTCTCCGCTCACATTCATCAGTTTTTATGACAAGTTTGTGTTGCGATAGGGTTCTCTTCGCACACATTCATCGAACTTTATGGGTTAGATGCTTTGCTACTCTGGACTCTTATGTCCTTGAGTCGACATCTCAACCCATGCCTAAACAAGTTTGTGATGCGGCAGGTTGTCCTGTCCACACACATTCATTGGACTTTTTTAGTTTGGATGTTCTGCACTCGAACTTTATGGGTTAGATGCTTTGCTACTCCGGACTCTTATGTCCTTGAGTCGACATCTCAGCCCATGCCTAAACAAGTTTGTGATGCGGCAGGCTGGTCCTCTCCGCTCACATTCATCAGTTTTTATGACAAGTTTGTGTTGCGATAGGGTTCTCTTCGCACACATTCATCGAACTCTATGGGTTAGATGCTTTGCTACTCCGGGCTCTTATGCCCTTGAGTCGACATCTCAGCTCATGCCTGAAAAAGTTTGTGATGCGGCAGGCTGGTCCTCTCCGCTCACATTCATCAGTTTTTATGACGAGTTTGTGTTGCGATAGGGTTCTCTTCGCACACATTCATCGAACTTTATGGGTTAGATGCTTTGCTACTCTGGGCTCTTATGCCCTTGAGTCGACATCTCAGCTCATGCCTGAACAAGTTTGTGATGTGGCAGGCTGGTCCTCTCCGCTCACATTCATCAAAATTGAATGGTTTAGATGTTTATGCTACTTCGGGCTCTTATGCCCTTGAGTCGACATCTCAAGCTCATGTCTGAGACCTCTCGCGTTTTTGTGAGTACACTGCACAACCGTAGGGGTCCGGACAGCCCCAAGTGCGGCGGCGTGGGTATTGCGTTCCCCGTAGCACTTAGCAGAGCAGCATCAAAGTGAAGCTTTTTGTAAAGGGAACGTCTCGGGTTACATGTGTAACCCTTGTTCCTTGAAAAAAGCGAGATGCTGTGCTGCTTTACCGCACTGGGACGTCCCAGGACTGCTCTTCAAAAAGAAGTATCTGATGACACCTGGTGACGTATCCATTTATAGCCTGGCCACAGGTGCATCTAATGATTACATCAGCCGAGATTATAAATTCCGGTCAATGTTCATTGACGTGTTATACACACTATTTCAGCTCGGTTCACAGCTAGAGTTGTTCCCCGTAGCGCTTAGCAGCGCAGCATCTTGTTTCCGCTTTTTTCAGGGAACAAGGGTTACACATGTAACCCGAGACGTTTTCTCTCATTTCAAATTAACACTATATAAACAGATCAGCAATGGCATTAAAACCACCTGCCTAATATTGTGTAGGTCCATCTTGTACTGCGAAAACAACACCAACCCACATATCAGAATAGCATTCTGAGATGCTATTCTTCTCACCACAATTGTACAGAGTGGTTATCTGAGTTACCGCAGACTTTGGCATCGTAGCTCCTAAACTATGGAACAGTCTCCCTAACACTGTTCGAGATGCAGACACACTACCTCAGTTCAAGTCTAGACTAAAGACTCATCTATTTAGCCAGGCATACACCTAATTTATCCTCCAATCCACAATTAGGCTGCTTTAGTTTAGTCTGCCAGAACAAGAAACCAGAAACATTGATCATGATTTATAAATCTGCAATAAATTGAATGGCATCTATGCTTATATTATTTTATTTGTTTCCCTGTATCAACCTCAGGACTCCTATCCTGAGGTCACCAGAACCGGCTGGATCCAGCACCATTTCTGCTTTTTGTTGGACTCCACTGCTACGTGTTGCTGAATGATGATGACTAAATGCAGCCGGTGCCAGCCAAACATCACTTCAGTCTATTATGATGGACTTCAGAGGATGAACTGATGCCAACTCCAACCATAACACATGGGATACTTCATATGCCATTGTCTGAACCTTGGATTTAGGATGGACCACACCGAACCTCACCGAAATTACCGGCCAGGTTGAACTGCGTTTCGCATCCCTGATCTCTGCCTGCATCACCTCGGTCTATTGATGGACTTCGAACTTGAAATGGAATGCATAGACTAACAATTGCCAACAAAGGCCTTCATCAGCCAATTAACAAGGAAAATTGCATCTATGTGAACTTCGGCAGTTAATCCAGGATGGACTTCAAAGACATTGGTCATGAATATTACTGTTCAAACAAAATCGATGTTTAAACACTGACCCTTAACACTTACTTAGTTTAATAATTTTAAACCATTACTTTAACTATACATAAGTAATATTTGCATTATATTCATGATGTTAGCTAAAGTGGAACTGGCCCTCACAGTGAGTCTGGTTTCTCCCAAGGTTATTTTTCTCCATTAATCAACATCTTATAGAGTTTTGTGTTCCTTGGCACAGTTACCTTCAGCTTGCTCACTGGGGTTATTAATACAATTATTATTTAATTACTTAATTTTAAACATGATAAACAATCGTATTTTATCTAATTACACAATGAGGATTCATTGACATTATAGACATTACATTTTTATCGTCTGTTAATGCCTGATCTTCTGTAAAGCTGCTTTGAAACGATGTGTGTTGTGAAAGGCGCTATACAAATAAAATTGACTTGACTTTGTCAGTTCGAACCAGTCTGGCCATTCTCTGTTGACCTCTCTCATCAACAAGGCATTTCCGTCTGCAGAACTGCCGCTCACTGGATGCTTTTTGTTTTTGACACCATTCTGAGTAAAATCTAGAGACTGTTGTGCATGAAAATCCCAGGAGATCAGCAGTTACAGAAATACACAAACCAGCCCATCTGGCACTAACAATCATGTCACGGTCCAAATCACTGAGATCACTGTGGCAGGGCGGAGGGCGGGGCCGGGTCATGATCATACCCGGTCCCATATTGGGCTAATCAAGCTGCTGAGGTTTAAAGGTCGACTGCAGAGTATCGTGCGGGAGAGAGAGATCGTTAGCGGACATGTCCGTCATGTGTGTGTTTATGTCTTCTTTTAAGTTTATCATTAAAACTATTATTTATATTGAAAAGCCGGTTCTCGCCTCCTCCTTGCCCATCCTTTAATTGTTTTACAATCACATTTCCCCATTCTGATGGTTGATGTGAACATCAAAAGTAGCTCCTGACCCGTATCTGTATGATTTTATGCACTGCTGCCAAATGACTGGCTGATTAGATAATCGCATGGATGATTGTAAGATGGGCAGGTTTGAGTATTTCTGTAACTAATGATCTTCTGGAATTTTCTCACAAAACAGTCACAATTACTCAGAATGCTGGCAAAAATAAAAAACAAATTCAGTGAGCACCAGTTCTGTGGACGGAATTGCCTTTGTTTTTTTTTTGTAATTCAACTTTTTATTGTTCAGCAGTAAAAAAAAAAAAAAAAACAACAACAACTTCAGAGTACATCACCACAATTTTCAGTAATTACCTTTGCAATTACACATTCAGCCACAAGTCAATATCAGTAGAATACAATCCAAACAAAAGAACATGGAAATTAATAAAATGTTAAACACTCCTACTCATTCACAACATTTTTATATGTTGCCAAAATGTATCCCATGTTTTTTTTTTTAGTTTCTTCCTCATTATCCAGTCTCCCTAACATACACTCATATGAGGCAATTTCAATCATCCGATCAATCCAATCTTTCAGTTCTGGGGTTTTGGGGCACCTCCATTTGCGTAAAATCATCCTGGCCGCTGTAATACAACCAATCTTAATAAGGGTGAATGTATTTTTTGCTATGTTGGGTATCACTGATTTATCTCCAAGAAGGCATAGTCGTGGTTCCACAGGTAAATTTGACCCCATATACTCTTCCAAAACTCCCATAATTTTACACCAGAATGGGTGAACTAAAGAACATTCCCAAATCATATGTAGATAAGTACCATCTACTTTATTACATTTCCAGCATAGATTATTTCCTGCTATCCCCATCCTGTAAAGCCTAGATGGTGTATAATAATATCTTTGTACTATTTTGTATTGAATGAATTTTCCCTAGCTTCCCTTATGTTCTTACCCACATTAGATAGGATGTACAACCAGTCATTATCATGGATATTAATCCCCAAATCCTTCTGCCATATTGTTTTCAGGTTATCACATGCATCTGCAGTTACACTAATCAATGATTTGTAACACATAGAAGCAGTCTGAGCCTCATGTGGTAACTGAAGATAGGCATAAACAGGGTTCTCACTTGTACTGAATTTGTTCTTGACACAATGTCTAATCTGCAGATATTTCCAAAAATGTTCTCGGCCCCTAATGCAATATTTTTCCATTAATTCAGAGTATGACATAAAAATTCCATTCTCAAACAGATCACTGATTACAGTTATTCCTTTAAGATGCCATTGCTTCCAAAAACCCTTGCTCTACCTATACAAATTTCAGGATTATTCCACAATGATGCATATAACTGCCTATAATGTGATGACCTACACATTTTATGAATTTTGCTCCAGACATGTCTCGAGTGTATTGTCACTGGATTAGAGTCCCATTTAGCTCCAGAGCATTGAGAAAGAATGCTAATGGGATGAAATGGTGAGGCCAGTTTCTGTTCTATTTTGACCCAGTCCAATTCAGACTCTGTCCCGTTCCAGTGTTTAGCCAGTTTGGCCATTTCAAAAGAGATATTATACATCCTCACATCAGGTAATCCAAGGCCGCCTTTGTGCCTTGGGGAGGTCAGCTTGCTGATTTTAATCCTGGGTCTTTTTCCTTCCCATAGAAAGTCCTTGATAATTGTATCATATCTTTTAAAGATAGAGTCTGGAATGTTCACAGGTATCATCATGGATATATAATTGAACTGTGGAGCAATAACCACTTTGACTATATTCACTTTACCCCACAAAGACAGTTTTAGCTGTACCCATTTATCAACATTGTTTTTTATTTTTGACAGCAGCAGTTCATAGTTTAGCATCATTATGTCCTCCAAATTCTGCGTTAATTTGACCCCAAGGTACGGAATTGCCTTTGTTGAAGAGAGAGGTCAATGGAGAATGGCCAGACTGGTTCGAACTGACAAAGTCTATGGTAACTCAGATAACCACATCAGAATGCTTTTCTGAGATGCGGGTTGTCACTGTTTTGGCGGCACAAGGGGGATCTACACAATATTATGCAGGTTGCTTAAATGTTGCGGCTGATCGGTGTGTGTATATATATATATATATATATGAAAGTAAAAATGGTTACATTGCAAGTTTGTTGCTTTACACATCTAATTCTAATGGCATCCCATATACATATGAAAATGGTCAAGTTATGAAGATTGGTTTGGCTGTCATTTTCACCTGCAAAAAAAAGATTCTGAACCAACAAAATCTTTCTGGTGAAGCTGGATGTACTGGTGGTTAAGCTTGTTAAAATGCCTGGTGGACCCATGTTGAGGGAACAGTATCTACAGCATACAACATATGCTGCTGACCAGCAATGCTGGTCTTTTCAGCAAAGAATTACAAATACTAATGCCAACACCAACAAGCCAGAACTTGAAGAACACTTGAGATATAAACTACAATGCAATAATTTCTTAATGAGTTTAAGAAATACTTATTGTAGGGCACAAAATGGATATAAAGCCTTTCCTGCTAAAAAAAAATCTGACGTAATCTAGACAAAAAAAAACTCATGACAGCTGCAAACACGATTAGACAATCGTAAATTACAGTATATCTCAAAACACTCCGAAAATAGAGTAGATACAATTTGCCCATGGGTGCTCTTTTTGACTAAAAATACATACAGTACATGCAAGTCAATGATGTATTTTGTGGGGGCATACACTTGGGATGCATTTCTGCGTTTAAAAACAGTGAGAAGAAGCACACGTAAAGGAACAGAATGCAGGGGTCTCAACATGGCTAGGCTTGTCGCCAATTATTTAGTAGAATTATATAGTAGGCTAGAGAGAATTTCCACTAGCTAAAGCTTTCAAATGGTTTCTTGATGTTATATTGAACAATTCATGGTACTGCCATGGTACTGCCGGGCACGAAGACACAGGAAGTATAAGGTTTCCACCATGAACGAGAGAGCTCGTCATGGAGGTCATCAAAGAAAGGAAGGGACTGATATAGCCTTTTTTTTTGGCCACCAGACAGAAATCTGACTTCTAGTTTGGAGAATTTTGGGAGTCTCTTGTTCGTGTGGCCAGACTAACTGTAGCCTGGCCACAGCCAGAGTAACCACCTTGAGTAATTCTTCAGCCACTTTATTATTGTACATGGAATGTTCAGAGGTTCAACGTCCCCCTCGTGAACCGAAGAGGGGCCGAAGCGCGCTTCAGGCTTACACAAGATCAGCATGCTTTTCCCCAAAACACACAAAACAAAACTGGTGTGTGTCTTTTTCAGCCATAGAGCGTAAACATGGGTTCAAGAAGTACAAGAAGATGAGGCTGAGCCATCTTGAGTAGGAATTCAAGAAGTACAAGAAGATGAGGCTGAGCCATCTTGAGTAGCGTGAAGAATACTTGGATCAGCAGGATTCATCAGTCATTCTTTTTCTTCTTTTTTTTTAAAGAAAGGAGAAAGAGAAAGGTTTCTGCGCACTGCCTAACAATTCTAACTCCTAACAGAGGAAAGTAGAAAGTTCTGACAGTCAAGAAGCACAACACACACAGAATGATTTGAAGACAAAAGCATTTTGTCAATCTGTATTCGGATGTAGACATCCTGTATTTCCTTTCTCACTTTAATCACTCATTCTGATTACATTTACATTTATGCATTTGGCAGACACTTTGATCCAAAGCGACTTACATAGTCCTTATTACAGGGACAATCCCCCTGGAGCAACCTGTAGTTAAGTGCCTTGATCAAGGACACAATGGTGGTGGCTGTGGAGATCGAAGCGACAACCTTCTGCTTAACAGTTTAGTGCTTCAGCCCACTACACCACCACCACTCGATTAAACAATGTTAGCATGATTTTGTGACTTCACTGATATTCTGTAACCTATTTTCCTCCACATGGACTGTGTTCTGCGAGTACATCAAAGTTATTGCAACCACCTATCTCTTCTGTGAATCAGAGTGGGCACAGAGCTGGTGTGCCTGTACAAACATACTGCTGCCACTGCCTCTTTGAAGTGTCAGATCTCGTCTGGCCCCTCTCAGACATTCACTCTGTCTAACACCATTAGAAAGTCTGAAGAATAGATTTACAAATGCACACTAACCCACCTTCAGTGTTCTAGGGAGACGGGCACAGTTGGAAGCCATCCAGTCAAAAGCAAATGCTTTACATTTTAGGCTTAAGATGTTCTTGAGCAAGGAAGGGGGGTCGAGAACAGGGGGATAAAAATGTATTGTTGCGATTGGACTTTTCTTGTGTGTGTGTCTTGAGACAGTCCTTTAAGGTGTTTCTGTGCCAATTAAATCCAATAATTTAGAACAATACTCAGTCCCTCTATTTTAAAACCTCAAAAATGATCATAATACATCGTTCTCTCCTCTCCAGTAAGGAAGTCAACTCCCTCTTTTTTCTCTTTTACTTTTATTTTCCTCCTTTCTGACTAATTATATGCAGATTTTCACCCTCGCCCATTTCTAAATTTCCTCCAGTGATGCATACAGGGTTACTCTTAAGAGGCCAGCTGTGTGAGAAGGCTTTGCATAGCTTCTCACTAACAGTGAGTCATCTAATCTAATTAGGCTTGTTTTATCTTGTTGTATCTAGAGGGGATGGGCTGAAAGGGAAAAGCAAAGTGGATGGTCATTTACTTCAGCCCAGAGCACTTTTATATTTAATATTCAGCTCAGAAATGGGATATTTTAATCTGTGAACTATGCAAATATTGTTTTAAGGATATTTAAAACAGTCAGGCTGAATATGAAGCAAAACAAACCCCAGAAAACAAATGCATTTTAAATGGAGGGTGCTAATTTATGAGAACAAAATACCTGCCATTTCAAAGTGACAAACAAGTGCTACTGGCTAAACAGCATTGCAATATTACATTTGTAATTTTGGGGATAGAAACAATGAGATCATGTTGTCCTGTAGATTTAATAATTGACTGGGAATCATAAGGCTGCGTGATGAAGGCATTAGTGAGTTAAACTTCTGCCACCACATTAACAAAACTCATATCTGACGGAAGTCACATAACTGCTGATTTTTTTTTTTTAAATAGCTTGTCCTCATCGTTGGAAGTTAATGAAGCGTTCGTTATCTTGACACATTGTTTGAAGCAGCACAAGTGCTAACTTGACAATTTGACAAACCAAACTGGAATTTTTATGATAACTTGTTATCAGTCCTTATTATTATCTCAAGACATCCACTGTATTATATTCTTGAGAGCAAAATGGCATTGAATGGCACAAACTTCACTCAGGAAATACATCCCGCACATGCTCTATTTCATTAATGCTGTGATTGTTTTTCAAGACTCCACTCACGTGTTGATTATTTATCTGTGTTGTTAGCAAAGGTAATTGCAGTGATGTAGAGGGCTGCACTATCTCATTCATTCTCTCTCCAGTTGAAAAAAAAAGTTTTGGTGTTACTCAAACTCCTAATCAGAACGCTGAGAGAGAATGAGAAAAGCACGTTAGCGAATTAATAAATGAATTAATAAATTATACATAGTAAATGTTTGTGGTGACCGAGGGAGCGTTAGATGGAGGAATAGGGGCATTTTGGCCCAGAAACCCATTAGTACCTTAAACGTCAGCAGAGAGAACCGAATGACGTAAAAAAAGCGAAAGAAACATTAAATAAACACAAAGTGATCAAAACCACATTCCAGTGCTGGGATTCAAAATGATGTGAAGACAGCCACTCAAGATGAGTGATAAGTGCACAGGAGCAGTGCACACTCATAAAAATGCAGTCCATTTCATCCTGATTTTGTAGCACCACAATGAAAAAATAAGCTGTATCCATGCCAGCGACCCAGTACTACCACACAGATTGATATGGAGTGGCACGATTCAACAATAATAATAATTTGCCCAATGGTGGAACAATGCCTCCGAATTCTCTTGAATGTGCTAAGAAAAGCTACTTACATAAAAGCCACTTATATGATACTTATGTTATGCTGTTCTGTCCTTTTGACCCTGTTTACACCTGTTATTAAGATGTGTTTTTGGTCATCTGATCACAGGTGTTAAGCGCTAAATTCAGGTCTAAATGGGGTCTAAAAAGTTTTGTGATCAGATCACAAAAACCACATATGAATATGGTAAAAATCTTATGACCGCATCGCATTTGAGCAGTAAACACTAATCCGTCCTGTATGCCTCCCAGCAGCAGCGAAGGGCCACCCCTAACCTGTCAATCAACCCCTGCACTAAAATAAGAGTTTAAACTTTGTCGGTTACAAGCGGTTTAACTCTATGGAAAAAAAAATGGCAGAACATTTTAAAAAGCATATACTCTAAAGCATGAGAACCTAACAGATCTTATTCATTTTGTCTGATACCAACATCCAGGGACACTTATGAGAAGCATGAACATCTGAAGCTCAGGTTAATGCAACTAATACACTAAAATAATGGACAATTCTGCTCAAAATGTTGCATTTATGCTTAGATAAAATTTCAGCTGCATCTGGGAGAAATAGCGTGCCATTTTTTTTTTCTTTTCTTTTTTTGAGCTTTATTTGTCTTTTCTGATTTTGTTGATTTAAAATGTAATGTAGTAATACAATAAAATAGAGATTGATGCACAGTATGGCTTCATGAAACAGAGTCCCTCCCCTCCAAATCCGATCACAAGTGGTCACAGGAGATGCATTTAAGTGAACACATGTAAACAGTGATGTTTCTCACATGCCCAGATGTGAGAGACACATCTTCATACCAGGTGTAAACGGGGTCTTTGAAGCTCAAAAGCTTCACTTCCTATTCACTGTAATTCAATGGCAAAGAATGACCAGCACATACTTCAGAATTCCTCCTTTTGTGTTTCACAAAATAAACAAAGTCCTACAGGTTTAAGTGTTATACGTGTGAGTAAAATATGACAGCATTTTTATTTTTTGTGTGAACTATTCTATTGACACTGTAAGCAAAGACATAAACAGAGACACGTCCTCAAAAAAAAAAAGAAATAAAATGAAAAATGCCTCTGATCCTTGTCATCCAAGTATGGTGCTCATCTCAGAGGGGTCACTGTAAACCCATTTGTCAGGCAGATGTAAACTATTTGTTCAGAAAGCTTTGCATACATTTATGTACCACATATTGAATGGGATTACAATTTCAGAAAAGGAAAAGCTTGTAACATGTATTTTGTCAGTACTGCACAGAATTACTGTCAATATGCTACTCTACTTTATACTAGAAAACAGATTATATTCAGAAACAAATGTTGCAATTACTTAAATTAATTACTTTAATTGACATAATTTTGACAAAATGCCACATAGGGGTTTGATATAGTAAAGAATTTTGATTGAGTGTTAATAAAAACCTCAGTTTAGTTTCTCAGCATGTTAAGAGCTTGTGACAGCTCTGTTATTTATGTGGTGGTAGGGAAGCAGAGGAGGGGCTATAACTTATTTTCAGATAATGACAAACCTCTCAAAAGTTTCTCATCTTTTTTTTCAAGTTTGCTCCTCCACTCTGCAAATCGCAAAGTCATCAATGTGGACACTGTTGTGACAGGCCTAAACTCAAATTTTCACCTGTTCTGAGGTTTCGTCACTTTAAGATGCCAGTTTTATTTCAGCATGGTCCTTTTTTTCTCTTGCTCCTTTAATGTCTACTGTTGTCTTTCTTGTGTATATATATATATATATATATATATATATATATATATATATATATATATATATATATATGTAACTCTGGAAAACAATAAAGAGACCACTGCAAAATCATCAGTTTCTCTGGATTTATTTACTATTTAAAGGTATGTGTTTGAGTAAGATGAACATGTTTGTTTTATTCTATGAAGTACTGACAACATTTCCCCAAGTTCCAAATAAAATATTGTCATTTAGAGCATTTATTTGCAGAAAATGACAACTGGTCAAAATAACAAAAAGATGCAGTGCTTTCATACCTCGAATAATGCAAATAAAACAAGTTCATAATCATTTTTAAGCAACACAATACAAACTTAAGGAAGAGTTCAGAAATCACATCTTTCATGCGTCTTTGCATGCTTTCTACCAGCCTTATACATTGCTGTTGGGTGACTTTATGCCACTCCTGGCACACAAATTCAAGCAGTTCAGCTTGGTTTGATGGCTTGTGGCCAGCCATCTTCATCTTGATCACATTCCAGAGGTTTTCAATGGGGTTCAGGATTGGAGATTGGGCTAGCCATGACAGGGTCTTGATCCGGTGGTCCTCCATCAACACCATAAGCCATCAAACAAATACAAGCTGCTTGAATTAGTTCTTGTTTGTATATATACTCTCTAGTTTTTGCATTCCTTGGTCAGTTCTTGTTTGTTATTGTTTCACTGTCACCATTTTTATTAAAGCCTGCAAATAGATCCTATGTCTCCTGTCTCATCTCAGCAACAATTATTTTCAAGCAGAAAATAAACCAATCAAATTAAAACAAACATCCATTAAAATAATTCAAACAAACAAGAGATAAACCAAACATCCAACAAAACACACAAAAACAGAACACATGAAGACTCGATGTACGTCTGCCTGGAACAAGACAGCGGTGATGTCACTGCAAGAATAATTCTTCACCCTGTCATCCACGCAAGAGTAAATGTAATCATTATTAATTTAATGTGCATACAACAACATTCAAAATAATAGAAAGAAAAAAACAAGCAACCAACATACCGGACAACAGCCAAGGTAACCTGGGTATAACAGATTTTTAGACTCCCTGCCTATTATCAACAGCCGCCATCCGTACTCATACAACGTCACATTAACTGAAACGAAACACCAATTGCAACTTGCACAACTGCCACATCTAATACGCAGATGTAATAAATCAAATGTATACCAGCAGGAAGACAGATGCATGTTTGTGAGACAAGCTCAGACACCATAAGTTACGAGACGGCTAAAAATACAGTCACTCTCCTAACACAATCTCAGCCACTTCAAGCAAGTGACCAGGAAGTAGGAAGGACCCAGAAAATGATGCTTACCTAGGCAACGTACACCAACGATTTATATAAGCTGTGTTTTGTTTCGAAGGCTGCATGCTAGGTAGGACTCGTCCTTTGAAAGCTGAAGTATAATGAGCGTCCTCCTTTAAACAAGACGTCCTTCCTAAGACAAATGGAAACGGAGCATAACATGGTTGCTATGACAGCACACCGCTCTTTGACAAACGCAAGCACTTTCAGTAATAAGGGAACAAAGTCCTTTTAGAAAGGAATTTATGAGGTAAATTTTAGTAGAAAAGAAAATTGATTTTACAGTTGTACTTTTAGTCTAATACTTTATTTTTCTTATATATTAATATAATTATACATATTATATAATCTGCACCCATCTACTGAGATACTGCAGCTTGGGAACTAACATTCCTTGCCTTTGAACATCATATTTACAGGCAAATTTGTGTAATTATTTTTAGACATGTACGTTGAAGCAAAGAATTATGGGTTGTGAGTGCCCACGAAGGATACATCTCATGCATCCTCCGAATTCCCGTGAAAGAAGGTCGCATTCGAAGGCTGCATTCGAAGTGTCCTACTGAAACGAGACAGCCTAGATGATGTATATGGCCGACATATGTGACCTCCGGAGGACGCAGCCTTCCAACATAGACACAGCCTTAGGGTTCTCAAACCCTACTAACCAGGCACCAATCAATGATGTCAAATGCCCACACCACACTCAATTCTGGTGGATACGGTTTTCCATCTGTCATGCCACACTAACATATTTTTGGTCTTTGTGATGTGAGATAAAAAACATTATTAAAGAGACAAAAAATTAAATGTTTAAAGGAAAGTAGTTACCAATGAAGAATAACATTTATACAATTAAATCTTTCTTGTAGAATTTAAAACTTTTTATGTGATCTTCTGTGAAAGATGCTCCTTCAAATAAGTGTTGGATAGTCAAACGTGATGAATATGTATGATTTTGCATGTATGTAAACACATCAGTGTGCATGTAGCAGAGGAAAGACGTAAGCACAGGAAAAGCAGTTTGCACTTCCTAGGTGGCCATTACGGTTTGAACTTCCTTGAAGGGCCTTATGAGGAACATGTCAATGTACCTACAAAACGTAATAAAAAGCAGACCTTACCAAAGTGACTCCCAGCTCTCTCAAACTTTAGGCTAAGGACACATCTGTACAAACCTTCACAATGCATAAGGAGAAAATTACAATGAGGGGTCACAGTTACCGTGCAGCAAAGCGGAGCTGCCACATTGTGTTTTGGTGCAGTCCTGATCACTCCAAGTCACTCTAATTAAGGGTATTTACACTGGCCATTTGATCTAGAGTGACAAAAGAACCAAACCTGAGACAAAACACAGGGCCTAATGAGGACCGGGCTGGGCTATAATTTCCACTGCTGCCTATAAATATGACAGATACAATAATACTAACTACACCTTATTGAAAAAGGCTGCTCTTTCTCCCGATGCGTGATTGGAGAGTTCTGTAATCTGTGTGAGTGTGTGTGTTTGGGGGTAATGTGTTCCTGACATTAACCTAATTTTGCAAAGCAGCGATGACACGGAAGGGAAGCCACGCTGGGAGTTAACAGCGGCTAACTTTACAGGGTGGCAGTTATTTGAGAATTTTTTTAAAGCAATCATGTTGTGATCCATCCTAATTTGTTACAGTTATCCAATCTCATAAAAGCCTGATACCTTACACATGCTTCCTCTCAGGGATGTAGAATTGAAGATTGTTTCCTCATTTGCAGCATAAAGTGACATTTGAGCTGTTGAAGTAGTATAGTTGTCTAAAATATAACAAAGGGAGATTGTTATGAATATTGGAAGGGTTTTCCCAAGCACGTCAACAACAAAGAAGGTTTCCAACAATAATAATTACCATAGCTTTAGACTATGTGAATTTAAGGGCATAATAAGGCTTCAATAGAAAATAGGAAGGTCACATGTTTGGCGTTCTTCATATACAAAGCATCAGCTTAAAGACCAGCAATGAAAACAGACATCATAATCTGCTCCTCCACAATCTTTTCTTGCTTTTGCTCAGAATTGACATAATGTATTCTAATGTCTAATGTGATAAATAATATAATTTGCCTTGTCAGCAGCTTATCTTGCCAAGGAGGCCTTCTCCATTGCTTAACACAGGCCAAAGAAGTCTTCAAGTCTCATCTAAGTGATGGTGGGGAGTCAGGGGCTTTTAGACGTTGTGACGACTCTAAGTCAGAAGTGGAGACATAGATATACCAGAGTCAGCAAAAGTTGACAGTCATAAATAGACCAGCTGCTGTTGCGAGAATCTTTGCTTGTAGGCCCTGCAAAACCTTAGAGAATATAAAACTTTAGAGAAATAAAATAGGAAAACATATCTGAATTTAACAAGTAATGATTTTTCGGAAGCAGTAACATAAGTATATAAACACATATATTTCTGGCTTTGATTGGATGAGCCTAGTTTGAAACCATTGTAAAATTGTCACAGCTCTGGTGAGTTTGTAGGTTTGTTTTGTATGTTTTGTTATTTTCTGTACATCAGGTCTTGCAGATGTGGTCGGCATGCATGATCAGTGTTTCCATGGGAACACTGATTGTTCCCAGGGGAACGCTGATCGAGCCACTAATTAATGTGCCGAGCAACAACTTGTTCCCCTCTAATTCACTCCCTTCTTAAGCCCTTCATGATCTCAGTATCTTTGCTAGATTGTTGTTTGTGTTAAGTAACTAACCTCACTCTCTCTGCCTAGTTGGTCCTGTCTTGTGTATCTGTTGGATGCGTGTCAGCTGGGTCGGGTGTGTGGTTGCCTTCCAGTTTGCTGCGTGTCAGCTGGGTTTCCACGGAGGATACCTCGTCTTTACCCACATGTCGGGAGCTAGATTGCTCTACCCTGCTGGGCATTGTTTTGCATCACACTAAGCTTCAACGGAGGCTTCCACGAATCTATTCCTGACTTCCACAATGCACACAATCATTCTACAAACACACCCTTCACGGATTGCCCCTTGTGCAGTCACGGTGTGCACGCTTCTCAGAGATTTATTCATGCTGCTGCAGCCGGTGCCGGGATCCTCGACATCCACAACTCCGCGATTACTTATATTTATTGTAAATAAATCCTTTGAACTGTTCATCTGCTCTTGGTCTGTTTTGTCTCCATTGTCACTCTTGACAAAAATAGCTGATGACTATCAACTGTAATGTACTCCTATTGAATTCTATGCAACAAGTATAAGCATCTACAATATTACCAACAGTTACACTAATAAATCGTTTTATTTGGTGGAAGAATTGTTTATTGTGATTATTTTCAATAATACATGTATTCTGTACATAATCTGATGTTTGATGTAGTTTCATAAAATCAATTAGCCACTCAATACCCCTTAACTGCGATAAAATCACAGTAGAAGTACAGCATCTCATGACCTAATGCTTTACTGTCCAATACTTTGAATAGCTGTACCAAGTTAAGTAATTAAATAAATGTTATGTTTATTGTAATATGTTTGAAATAAACATAGCACCTGTCCAGAAAGACAGTAAGACTTTACTCTCTGTTGTATAGCAAATGGTACACAAAAAGGTAAAGAAACACAAAAAGAAAAATCACTCCACCACCTGGAAAATTGATAATGGGGAAACAAAATTAACAAACAGGAAATAAGTAACATCAAATTGTATAATTATATTGTTGGTGGTGGTGGGGGGCATATTCAAACTAACCAGCAATTATCAAAGGTCCAGCAGGACTTTTCCCCTCCCCATGGATCTCTTTGTCAATTAAGCTGTCAGGTTGAATGCAGATGGCTTGCGATATATCACAGGCTGCTCTTCTGCACTGTTGACCAGCTTTGCTAACTTTCACAGCCATCCACCATTCGCTTAGGCCTTAATTAGCTTGTTATTTTGCCATGTAAACTATTCCCGGCATCTGATAAAAGGCACCCTCTGAGCATTCTGAATGCTTTCAATGCTTTCAGACTAGGGCCAACAAGGGGGAGAGTGTGCCTTGTGGCAGGGCAGCCAATCAGCATCACCCAGAATGGCATTTTCAATAGCCTTTTCAGCATGGTGTGCTGGCAATTATGCCCCCAGCCCCCACCTTGCTCCACTTCCTGCCAAGCAGCATTTTTTTTGTAGCATACAATTCTAGAGCTGATTCATAACCCTGTTATTTCTCTCTCTCTCTCTCTCTCTCTCTCTCTCTCTCTCTCTCTCTCTCTCTCTCTCTCTCTCTCTCTCTCTCTCTATATATATATATATATATATATATCCATCATTTCTTTGTAATTATTTGCCACCTTGGCAGGTTGAGCTATTGCATGTGCTTATCAAAGATCAACTGCAAGCCAGTACAAAATAAGACATAAAGAGAAAAGCAGAGAGAGAATGAGAGCAAGAGGGAGAGGGAAAAAATGATAAAACAAGAGATAAAATGGAGTCCACAGTGTTTCCATTTGGCACCATCACCTGGCTGCCCAAACTCTCTCTTTTTCTCTGTGTGCCAGAGGGAGGCTCTTTTGCTTGAGCATTGATGAATCAGATTAGCCTAATGCAAGTATGGGTACAGGGGCTCCTGAGGCATGGCTATGCATTACTATACCAGCTCTCTCTGAATAACAGCACAAACTGATTGAAATCAGGTCCAAAAGGAGCTCTTTAAGTGGCTAATCCTCTACAGACAGTGGCGCAAATGTTCAACAAACTAGCCAACTATTTACCACAGGTATATACTCTGTGCAGCATTAGAAAACTGTAAGAATTATTTGTAATAGAACATATTGCATTGTATACCCCCTTACTTTTACCACTTTACTAGAGGTGGGCAGTATGACCAAAATCGTATTACAGTTTAAGTACTCTTATATCATGGTAACAGTATATATCAATATATACTTTTGCATGAATTTCCTCAAAATATGTTCACGTAAAATGTGCTAATTTAATCACCCCAATGTTGTTACAACCCACGTGATTCTTTCTTCTGTGGAACACAAAAGAAGATGTGAGGCTGAATGTTCACCTCAGCCTCTATTCCCTTTCATTATATGAAAATGGTGACAGAGGCAAAGAATCTGTCCTAGTCTCATAGAATAAATGTTACTATATAGTAATTACATTTTTGTAAACTTACATGCTGTGTTTTACATTTTACAGCAGTTCCCTGGTAAAAGTAACAATAGAGGCTCTACAACTGTGCGTTTTATTCAATTTCACACAAATCACAACTACAATGGCTGATTTTGACTTTATAAACATTTCCTTTTTGATTTATTACTCAAATGGTGTGGTTGCTTCAGAAAATGTTCTTTTCATGTCACTTTTGCTTTAAGGACACTATCTGTAAAGTTTAGGTGTTGGTTTAAGGTAAGGAAGTCTGAACTGTTCACCTGTAATTTGCTTTAAGGACATTATTGGTTATGGTTATGTTTATTTTAAAGATTTGGGTGAGAGTAGTACATTTTACTCATAAACACCTCCATCTAACATTCACCTTCAAAACCTTGTCTGATTACAACACCATTTCATTCGCTTTTGATGCCCCTTGCTGGACTTTTCACTGGAAAAGTGCAGCGAAACGTAATGAAACACATACTTTTGTTTTTGCAGATTTCATGCATCCATTTGTAATCCATGCAAAAAAGTCAAAGAAGTTTGGAAAAATGAGTACATTTTCATTTTTGTCCGAACTATTCCTTTAACAGTTATCTCAAGGTCTCGAGACCTCCTCACTCAAACATTTTACCTGTTTCACCAGTGTGAGCTCTCTCGCTCTCTCTCTCTCTCTCATTCACTTTTCTTTGACTGGTAGCCAGTGGACCAATAAGGTTTATTTTCCATCATTATCGTTCCCTTTGTTTTTTTGTCCTCATGCTTCAGTCAGCTCTAATTTAATCCTCCCTCGGCTCTTCCTTCTCTGTCTCTTTCTCTCTTGTGTCTCCTCATCATTCTTCACACATCCCCAAACTGAAAAAAGACAAGGTGAGAGAGTCCTGCTAATTTCCATCTACCCTGGAAGAAGATTAACTTAACACTGTGGAATTTCACTGTACTATATCTGATTACCGAGTCTGATGATGAACAGCGAAATAGACAAATATTTGTAGAATTTCAGCCATGATTATGTTCTTTTGCTGACATGCAGGGGTGTATTACTGACAGAAGTTATCTCCATTTACACAAGAGGTAGATAACTCTCTTTCTTTCTAACAGATAACTGCCCAAGTTTTTTTTTTGTCATCCATCAATCCATTAATTTATTAATTCATTCAAGTTTATTTCAAACTGGAAATGTTTTAAAGATATTAATGTTTTATTTTCCTAATTTTTTAGTAACAAAAGATTTGGACAGCTTACATTCCAACCTCTCAAGGGACAGTGTTGGTCTTTAACTGCACAAGCTGGTTAAGCTGTATTTTATTTATTTAGTTAGTTAGTTAGTTACAGGTAGCCATTCTGTTAACCAGTATACAATATTTGTTTAATTATTATTATTTATTATAATTATTTACAAAAGTAATTGTTTCCAGAAAAAATAATAATAATAAAGCATACTCTCTACCGAGCTTCCTTGTTAGGGTTGGTTATCCAGACAAAAACTAGGAAGTTTAATGTCAGACAGAGCACAGGCATGAAGGATAGAGTTGAAAGGCTGATATTCAATGAAAAGAAGTCAGCAGGAATGAGGAGTGTCAATTGTCATCAAGAGGGAAGGGGATGCCAGTTAGAATCACAGTTAGAATGGCTACAACTTCCCTGCAGAGATTGCATTGTGCTTGACAGACATAATATCTTTTGTTCAAAGGTTTATGTGTGTGTAAAATACAGAGATTTAAACAGTGCATGCATTTTAATTATTCATACAAATTTACCTTACAAATGATTTTTATGAAAGTGATAAAAAAAAAAAAATGGAAATGTTTTTTATCCCCTATTTTCCTCCCAATTTGGAATGCCTAATTCCCCCTACTTAGTAGGTCATCATGGTGGTGCGGTTACACTCCTCAATCCGGGTGGCGGAGGACAAGTCTCTATTGCCTCGACTTCTGAGACCGCCAATACGCGCATCTTATCACTTATTTCGTTGTGCATGACAACACGGAGACTCCAAATGTGGAGGCTCATGGTACCACGCTCCCCATTGAGAGTGAAAACCACTAATTGCAACCACAAGGAGGTTACCCCATGGGACTTTACCCTCCCTAGTAACCAGGCCAATTTGGTTGCTTCGGACACCTGGCTGGAGTCACTCAACAAACACTAGATTTAAACCCAATGCCTCGGGTTGAACCAAGCGTTGGTGAATCATGGTTTCATTACAACCTGTGTCCACCAATGCTTGGTGAGTATCCGGTATGCTCTGGCTTGGTCGGGGGCAGCCTGCGGGGTGTCTGGGATCCGTCCACAGTCCATAGCTCCATCACAGGGCATTGATCTCGGAAGTGTCCCGGGTGCCCGCAACTCCAGCAGGCCGGCCCAGAGGCCACACCCGCACCTGTGTTGGCGGACATTTCCATCTGAGGGGGAGAGTGGCGGGGTGCTGTAGAGGGGTGGGGGAGGGGGGTGTGTTCATCACCTTGCATGGGAAACTGGTCTTCTCTGAGCTCCACGCCTCCGCGGGGCAGGAACAGGCTCTGGGGAGAGAGCAGAGTGAGAGGGAGGAGGGGAACACACAGGGATAGGGGGAAGAGAGAAAGAAGAGGGTTCTTCTGCCCTCAGGTACACCGAGTGGTGATACTGGACCCATTCCGCAGTCCCCTTTGGCATTCTACGAACCAGCTGTTCCCGTATCACCTGGTCGATCGCTCCCCCGGCGTCATGATTCCCTGCCAGCAGCCATTTCCGGCACATGTCTTGGAGCCGTTGGGAGAAAGCAAATGGGCGGTCATTATCTTCCAGCTTCAAGGACCAGAACAGCTGACGATTCTGTTTTGGACGACGACCCACCCGCTGCAGGATAGCCTTCTTCAGGTCCACGTATGCCAGGAGATTAGCCACCCGCAACTGTTGGGCAGCAAGCTGGGCTTCCCTGGACAGTAATGGAAGGAGTCTGGCCGCCCACTGATCACGCGGCCAGCCCCAGATCTCCACTGTGTTTCGAATAGATCGATGAAGGCCTCGGCTGCAGTTGGCAGGGGCTCTCTCCTGGCCAAGGAGGCTCCAGATCACATGCCGGTCCTCTGCTTGACCCTGCAGGATCTCAAAGAACTTGAAGGTCTCTGTGCAGCTCAAGCAGGGATTGTTGGTTCGTCTGATGCATACTGGCGAGGGACTGGAGGATCTCGGCCAACTGGGAGGACTCTATGGGACGTACTTGGACTCCTGGGTTTTGGCACCAGTGTAAAGGTTGGAAGAGAAGGAGAAAATGGAAGATGGGTTGCTCCACTCAGGTAATGATTTTTACTGAACACACTGCAGCACTCACAGCTTCACAGTAATGTCTCAGAATAGCAACTCTTCAGCTTCACAATAACAACTCTTCAGCTTCACAATAACAACTCTACAGGTGTAAGTGCCCTTACCACTTTCTCTCTTTCCTGACGGGCACTTGACCACGCCCCCGCTGCCACACACATGTAAACAAAATTTAACAAGATGGCAGATAAAGAGAAAACAATTTACTTTGTAGTATTTTTTCCTAAAAAAATCTCAAAATATCTGAAGTGAATCATTTAGAGAAATGGCACACAGCTGATTGAATACCAAGTTGGTGACTATTGAAAGACTTATTGAAGAGGCAAGAATTAATGGGAAATTTATGGCAACTTGTTGAATCGGCACAGAAATGCATTCCATTTGATTTAAAGCTCTGTTTTAACATAACATTTTTGTGGGGAGAGCACAAAGAGTTGTTTAGTGGCTGAGCAAGAGTGAACTAATGGCAGGAATTCATTAGAATTTGATCATTCAGGCATGGCTTGGTGAAGAAAAGAACAGAGAGAGACAGTGTATGCAATTGTGTATGGAATGTACACTGGTGGCCAAACTTTTGGAATAATGTAACAATTTTGTTCTTATGGAAAAAAAATGGTACATTTATTCAACAAAGTGGCATTCAACTGATCACGATGTATAGGCAGGATATTAATAATAGCGTGAAAAATTACTATTAAATAATTCAGAACTACTTTAAAGAGTTCTCATCAAAAACTCATTCATGTGGGAGCAGAGATTACGACAGTAACCAAGACGTTTCTCTTGCAATCTGTATTGAAATCAGTTGCAAGTTTGTCACAGTGCTGGGGAAACAGGACATAAATGCAGATGGAAAAAAGTCTAAGAGTCTTTATTTATGTTAAACACAAAAAGCACTCCTGCGCCAGCTCGGATGAGCTCAATAAGGAAGCCACTGGTGCGAGGATGGTGTGTTCGTCAGTGTGTAGTGCTGTGGTGATTCATTGAAAAATTGGTGTGGTGCGAAGCAGAGCACAGAACAAGTTTCCCGATACACAGGCAGAATCCAAGGAATCCTCAACGAGCACGATCACCAGTAAACGGCGATCTGATGGGCAAACACCATTCAGAGACAAAACAACCAACAGAAGGGAACTTCACACTAAACAGGAGAACAACTTTAAGGTACAGCAAACACAAACAGAAACAATGATCCCACATCAGACATGACACACTTGTGGGCATTGGCAGGGGACTAGTCTAAGTGGCTGTGAGCACTGGCAGTGACAAGGGACTGACCTCCGTGGTCGGGGGGCACTGGCAGTGACTGGGGAACATCTCAGAGGCTGTGGAGATGAGGCTTCAGGCACTCTCTCTGGGACAGAGAAGGCTTCAGGAACAGGCTCGTTGACCATGGCAGGTGTGGATGCTGGCTCATTGGCTGTGGCAGGCGTGGGAGCTGGCTGCAGCAGGGAAAATGCCCTCATGGCCATAGACATATGCAGTGGCAGGGAGACAGCCTCATTAACTGTGGGTGCAGACAGCAGCGGGGGAACGGCCCTCCTGGCTGTGGATATTGGCAACTGAGGAACTGTTGATAGGCTCCTCCTCCACCCTCCCTGGGCAGTGATCAGCTCATCACTCTGCAACCCAACTGGATTGAGCACCCGCCAGATCTCCACGGTGAATGCCGAAATTGATGCACAACAATGGCTTTCATAGTCCCACATAACGATACCCCAGCAGCCCTTCCGGTGAGGTGCAGGATGACATACGCCTCCTCCATTTTCTCAGAGAGAAAGTCAGAACATATTATGACACAAAGGTGAGATAGGATCCCTCACCTGAAAATGGAGCAGGAGGGAGAATACAAGCCTCTGGGCGCCAAGGGGTGCGGGGAGTGGACGAAGCTGCTGAGGTGAGCCGGGATCAGAAGCTGGGCGGAGGTTCTGGACTGCCGTGGTGAGCTCTGCAAGCTGCGATGCCATTCTCTCCAACAATCAGCTTGGAGCGGAGAGCTGATCCTGGTGCCACCTCAGCTGGGTTTCTTGCTGCGAGAGGGCAGAGTGAAATCCAGTCACCTCCGCTGGGTCCATGTGTGTTGCGATCATTCTGATGAAGCTTCCCCACACAGTTCTGGAGAAACAGGACCCAAATGCAGAGGGGAAACAGTCTAAGAGTCTTTATTTATATTCAACTCAAAAAGTACGCCTGCACTAGCTTGGTGGAGCTCAATACGGGAGCCACTGGGGCGAGGGTTTTTTTGTTGTTGCCCCATTTGCATTTGTATTATTTTATTTCTTAAACAATTATTTTAAGAATATATCCTTATATTATTTACAATACACATATTTTAATGATATTTTGGGGGCAACCTCAGATAGGGGTCCTGACCCCCAACCCCCGCGATTTCCGCCTATGGACGAGGATAGTGTGTTAGCAAACACTAACAGAAACAATGATCCCACATCGGACATGACACACATGGGGGTTTAAAAAAGAAAAACAAACATGGGCCATGTGTCGCTCAGAGCTGAAGGTTGTAATGATCAGTGTTCCCATGGAAACAATCAGGGTTCCCAAGGAAACTTTGATTCAGCATACCAGCAACATCAGGGCAAAAGGTAAACACACTTTGACAAAACAGACAAGGGATGATGGTGCCATGGTCCTCGACAGGAACACACACAACCTGGCAAGGTGCCATGATCGTGACATCACCGGAGGGCCCACGATGGCAAATCATGCACACCGATAATCCGCACAAAACACAAAACAGACAGGGGACGATGATGTCAAGGTCCTCGTCAGACAAAACTCAACCTGACTGGTTGACAGAACCATGACATCATCTGAGAGTGCACAGTGGTCCAAACAACCAGATATGTACGCTCACACAAAACACAAAGGTAGGCCGATACTTCCACAGCCCCATCAGGTAGAATGTAAACCTGACAAGGTGACCGGACCGTGATAAGTTGAGTCTTGATTTTCCTTTCAGCTTCTGCCTTCTCCAAAAACAAAAACTGAGGCTTCTGTAACAGGTTGCTTCTGAAATGCACAACAAATTCTGTGCTATACATTTGGCTACTGCTTTAGACTAGCAGATGATTGTTGTTAAAGGCCCTTTAAAGCTTTCTTATCAAGACAATATTCTTCAAACCATGCACTATGCAAGACTGATATATTTGATGTTGAAAGGGAGTCTAACATGCAAGATCAGCATCTCTCTGGTGTCGAATACGACACATAATTTATCATTGTGGACAGAGGCAAAGCAAAAATACATGGCAATGGATGGGAGACAGGAAGCCATCCACACCTGATGACAATTTCAGCTCATCAGATTGGGACTCCCAAAAAGAATGACAACATCCCAGATAGGTAGCAAAATATTCAAAATATTCCCTGTCACTGACTCGAAGGGATAGTTCACCCAAACATGCTAATTCTTTTATCATTTACTCACCCTCATGCTGCCCAGATGTGTATGGTCCATACAATGCAAGTGAATGGTGATCAGACATTTGTAGCTCAAAAAAGCACATAAAGGAAAAATAAAATTAATCCATATGACTCCAGTGTTTAAATGAATATCTTCAGAAGCAATTTAATAGCTCTGGGTAAGAAACAGAACAATATTTAATACCTTTTTTACTCTAAATCTCCACATTAACCTTCACTTTCAGATATGAAAGTGAAAATAAACATGCACCACATCTGACTTTCAGATGTAAAAGTGAAAGTGGAGATTTAGGGTAAAAAAGGACTTTCACTTTCATCTGCTTCTCACCCACACCTATTCTATCGCTTCTGAAGATATGGATTTAACCACTGGAGTCATATGGATTATTTCTATATTTCCTCTATGTGATTTTTGGAGCTACAAATGCACCTATGTGAACCTCTATGTGATTTTTGGTGCTACAATTGCACCTATGTGAACTTCTGCAGTTAATCCAGGATTGACTTCAAAGACATTGGTCATTAATCTTACAGTTCAAACAAAATCAATTTTTAAACACTGACCCTTAACACTTACTTAGTTTAATCATTTTAAACCATGACTTTAACTATACATAAGTAATATTTACATTATATTCATGATGTTAGCCAGAGGGGAACTGGCTCCCACAGTGAGTCTGGTTTCTCCCAAGGTTTTTTTCTCCATTAATCAACATCAGGAGTTTTGTGTTCCTTGCCACAGTCGCTTTCAGCTTGCTCACTGGGGTTATTAATACAATTATTATTTAATTACTTTTTTAACAAAAAGTTTTAACTTAATTTTTAAACACGATAAACAATCGTATTTTATCTAATTACACAATGCTGATTCATCGACATTATAGACATTAGTTTTATCGTCTGTTAATGCCTGATCTTCTGTAAAGCTGCTTTGAAACGATGTGTGTTGTGAAAGGTGCTTTACAAATAAAATTGACTTGACTTGACAAATGCCTGATCACCTTTCACTTGCATTGTATGAACCTATAGAGCTGAGATATTCTTCTAAAAAATCTTTGTTTGTGTTCTGCACGAGACAACATTAGCTCCACTGTAGCCCGCCCCAGTTGGCCTTTCCCTGCGTGGAGCCACCCGCAGGAAACAGATGCCACCCATCTCATGGCGGCCACCAAGAACCTGAAGAAGGCTTCGAAGTGCCCCTGAGATGGGCAGGCCAGGAAGTCGGAAATCTGCGACACGGGAGCTGGTAAACAGACCACTCCTTCCCCAGAGGAGAATTTGTTTCATTTTCTTATGATATTGCTGCACCCCCAGCGGGCGGCGGTACCCACATTTTCAAGAAAAGAGCAGTTTCCTTACTTCCTGGGCCATAAAGTCGGTGTCCACGGACATCGTTATCATGACCACCGGCACAGTATCCTTTTAGCAGGTATGCCCCTGTACTCACAAGCTGTGGCACAATCCCGCCCCCGATGTGACAGTCAAAATAGGAGGATAATTTTCCTTCTCGCCCATCCCAGACTGCTCTGCGGATGGGCACAAGGAGGGAGGTAAGTGCTTTGATGTCCCTGGACTCAGCACGGCCACGAGTGGCACCTCAGGCTCTGCCCCATCATGAGGCCCCACCCGCCAGTACGTCCGATGCATTTGTTCCCTTGGTGCCCCTCGATTGGAGCTTGGGGGCGTGGCCCAATCCGTCGTGGTGGCTAATCAGGACCCTCCAACTCGGCTACACGATTCAGTTCGTGCAGAGATCGCGTCACTACTACGGAAGGATGCAATAGAGCCTATTCCTCCAGCCGAGATGAAGAAGGGGTTTTACAGCCCCTACTTCATCGTACCCAAAAAAGGCGGTGGTTTGCAGCCAATCTTGGACCTGTGAGTTCTGAACCGGGACTTACACAGACTTCCATACAAGACGCTGACGCAAAAATGCATTTAGCGAGCGGTTACATGACGGCCAGGTGCGCTGGTCGCGAGGCCCTCAAAGGGCTGCCCGTCTCGCACCGCCAGTCCTTGTAACACAGTTCAGTTTGTCGTGGCATTTTGTATAGGGACCCTCTAGTGTAAATTCATCGACACAATGTCGAATGAGTGACAGAGGAGGAACATCTCGGTTATTGTTGTAACCTCTGTTTCCTAATGGAGGAAACGATATGTTGTGTCCCTTCTGCCACAACACTGAACTACCCACTGAAGCGGCCGAGACCTTGTCTCTGCTCCTCAGCATAAAACCTGAATGAGTGGTTGCATTCCAGCTCCTTTTATATCCGTATGTCCGGGGGAGTGGCATGCAAATTCCACTCGCCAATTCCCATTGGCCTTTTCTCAAAGATCTGTGGTGTTTGGGGCTCCCAAAGGTGACCCCTAGTGTCACTTCATCGACACAACGTCTCATTCCCTCCATCAGGGAACGGAAGTTTCAACAGTAACCAAGACATTATTACATCATTCCTTATAGATGAAGCACAGCAGGGCTATTCCACCCTGTATATGTTATAGGTATTAATCTATATACTGTATACTTTATATGTGGGGGTGTAGGAAGACTTTATTTATACATACCATCACCCTTTTCTCAGAGAGCATGCCCACAGGACACATCAAAAAGAACCTCCCTACCATAAACCTTAAACTTAAACCTAGCAGATGAAAAGTGTGAAAAATGCAATTGCTGAAGCAACAACATCATTTTGTGGGGCTTCTATGACACATAATTGATTACGAAATGCAAACATTAAAATGTTTTGGCTGTAACATTAAAAGTCATGTGCTAAAGTAAAAGTGTTTAGATGTCATAAGATACAGTAGCATTGCAAGTGTTTAGGAACTGATAAAGTAATCTGCTGTTTTACAAGTGATTTGTGTAAATGTAAATGAAAACCATTTTTGTTGTAGCGCCTCTCGTGTTAATTTCACCTAAAACGACCGCAATATGTGCAATGAGGCACATAAAAAGCATTTAGCAAAAATGTAGGTTTAACTGAGGCTTTTAGGAAGAAGTGAATTAAGTTTATATATGTGTGTGTGTGTGTGTGTGTGTGTGTGTGTGTGTGTGTGTGAGTGTGTGTGTGTGTGTGTGTGTGTGTGTGTGTGTGTGTGTGTAAATTGCATCTAAATTGTAGTTTGTTTTCTGTTTAAATAAATATATGCAGAAAAGTCATTAAAGATATTTTAAGAAGGTTTTTTTTTTGGATTAGCATATGTAAATTATATCTTTAGTTGGTCAGTTTCTGTGTTTTGAAGATCAACTCATAAATATTTTTTTTTACATTTGGATATGTAAATACATTTTTTTTTTTAAATATATTCGGTTGGTTTCTGTGTTTTGAAGATCAACATAGATATGCATAAAAGTCATCAAAGCCATTTTATGTTCATGGAATCAAAAATATTCAGAGTTTTGTTTGAGGCACTTAGTAGCAAGTCAACCAGATATCAAAGTTATGTATTTGAAATAGTCAGAAACGTATTACCCTTACATGGACAGACATTCTGATCACAATGTCTCACATTTTCCAGTAATTTCTTCTGTGTTGCCTGAAAAACCATTAGTAAAGACTTCTGTGACACTTACTCCACTAAATGATTTGACTAGATGATGCCCCTCCACAAAGTGAACAGTTTCATATTCAAATTTGAGAGTTTGATTGATAGTGGATGAAAGCCTAACTGGCATCATAAAATTGTGAATATGTATGATCACATGATGAATATGTGCTGTGATATGCAATTGGAACATAATGATGGCAAACAGAAAATCCATACACAGGGGTTCCCTTTCCCTGAGGGAATTGGAAGACAGATAGAATGATGGGGATTTATAGGAACATTATTGTATTCAGATAACTCCCATGTGAATAAATGCAAAGCAATGATAAGGAAATGAACCTATATGTAGAGCAGGGTCTACTGAGAAATCATCATCCACGACAAGCCATGATTTATGAAAGACCAAAAAATAAAAAATAAGGAACGAGAAAGACAGCTTACCAGCACAGATAAAAAAAAAATAAAAATAGGTTTAGCAGAATAATGCTTTTAGAATAATAATAACAACAACAAAAACAATAATAATAATAAATATAGCTACAAGCAGCGATGACGGGCCCAAGCACCATGGGACTATTTCCACTCTGTGACTTTCGGAAAACCAAGCATGATGGACAGCAACAACTCAACATTAATATAAACTTGGACCCTAAACATACAATGTATAATAGATATTTGCCACCATTCCAGTTTGACTACAACTTCATGTAATTTAATCCATTGTCATGACAACACTATCAGAGCATCCCTTCAAAGTTTTCCATCAGCAGTGTCTAAACAATTTAAGCAATTTGGATAATGTAATATCTTTTTCAAAGTCTGTTGTAAGTGCCACACTTCCTGCAGCCAGTTGGTGGTGCTATGACCGTGACCCACAATTGCCACATCCATGTGATTAGCCCCCAAGAAAAAACATACAACAAAATTTTTATCTAAATGACACAATGCATGCAGAAGATATGAGACATGGTAGTGTGACAATAAAGTGATTTGATTTGATTTGATTGATTTTGACACTTCCTGCTTACCAATTTTTGCCATTAATTTAGTGAATCGCAATGGCAACACCGTTCAATATTTAAAAATCTGTTTTCAATTTAGCATCTTCGATGTCTTGGCATAATGTTGTCTAAATGTGGTGACAGTAGCAAGATTCGCAATTCAGAGAATCTATCTATCCATCCATCCATCCATCCATCATCTATTTTTAATTGTAAAAATGTAAAAAAATTTGGCTTACTGATTAAAGGGCACCTATTATGGCATTTAAAATGTTCCTAATATTGTTTTGGGAGTCCCCAACAACAGATTTACATGCATGCAATGACAAAAAACACTTTTGTTGTCTTATAATATGCATGTACGTTTACCTGATTTGCTCACCGACTCCCAAATGATTCGTTCAACGACTCATTTTTCCAAACCCCTCCTTTGCGTGACGCTAATCTGCAGTGATTGGTCAGATGACCCAGTCAGTTGTGATTGGAATTCTCTGTGCAGAGATTGTCGGAAACGGAACGCCCATCACCGCTTTGTAGTAAAAAAATCCAAATCAGAGAAGGAATTTGAGTTCATATATGTTAGCGATCATAGCCCAAAGTTCGGTGGTAAACACCCAATCAGTTATTAAAATGACACGAACACAGCAGTTCGGGCTATACTTGTGTGGTATAGTTGTAAATATAAACTCTAGCCACTGATTCTTCACATGCTCGTCCCTGGGCAGTGAAAAAAAGGTCGCTTTTGATATGCACTTCAGAACACAGCGTCTTGTTGTCGACATGATGTTTTAAAGTTTTCCCTGGTGTCTGTGCGCGCAATGAGTGGGCGTGGCCAATTTGATAATTTTTCGTCTTGACGTCACAACGAAAAGGAAAATGACTCATTGGAAAAACGATTCATTACATTGACTCAGAGTCGACTCCTACTTTTGAGAGACAATAACTTTTTTTACGGTGAACTTTCATATATAAAACTTTGCAGGATGTTTTTGTTCACTTAAATCTATGTTACACACTACATGAAAGGTAATTTTCAAAATTCCATAATAGGTGCCCTTTAATTTACCATTTTTATTTATCCATAAACCGGCTTTAAATTAACAAATGTAATTCATGGCATTAGGTGTTAAGGTAATCAAAGTAGATTTTAATGAAAACAGAATTCATTTAAGCTTGCAATTTCGTTGCAATTCTGTTGTTGCATTTTGTTCTCTGTGCACTGTCAAAATAAATGAAGTTCATTAAATTTTAGTCTGCATTCACACGTTCACACAACTGTTTAAATAGCCTCTAAATTAATGTAGGGCAAATGAGGACATAAGTTTGTTTAGAATACTGGATGTTCACACTGACCACACCCACCAGAAAAAATAAATAAATCTGATTGGCTGATGAATCTGACAATCTGACTTTAGATGCCTATTCATGTGCTCTGTTGAAGGATTCTGAAGGCATGATGGGGTGGAATTCAAACTCATGTGCTGCTTAGGCTAACTAGCATGACTTCAGGCATGTGATTAGTGAAACAGTTGGCACACTTTGCTTGTAAGCATCAAGGAATAAATTCTGATGTAATATTTGTATTTTTTTGTGCTATTCATTTGTAGATGAATTATGAGTGTAAAGCGATTGAAAATACATAGGCAAAAAGATCAACGAGAATGAAAGGATGAAAAAAATATTTTTTATTAAGCATGTTATGGCTGCAGATAAGACTTTGCTGGCCCTGAGAAATTGTCACTGTCCATACACAAACAAATACAAAAATAAAGCGCTGGATCGGCAATCAAAACATACACAGATCAGATGAAACAGAAACTTCAACTCAAGAACTGGAGATGTTTAATACATGAAATGAGAAATATAGTTAACTGAAGAACGTAGTTACACATACTTCATATACATAACAAACCAAATAAGAATCCCTATTAGACAGACACAAAATATTAGTGTTATTTTGGGAATCATTCATGGAGCTTGGCTGCCATCTATTGGACATTTGTTGTAATTGCCACTCAGAGTGGCAATAACACACTGGGTTAGACATAGCCTGGGTTTTCTAGTATTTTTACATTTCAGTTTATATTTTTGTTATATTTTATTTTCTACATTATTAAAGACATATCTTTATTAACAATAAACTTTTAAAACCAAGCATGCAAATACCTTAAAGCATGTAAATATGCTCAAAAAGGAATTATGACATTTAATGCATTGCCATGGCAACAGTATTTAAGATATCAAGAATCCCTTCAGAATTTTAAATCCACACTGTCTTCACATTATTCTAAAATGTTTTTGAAGCAATTCAGGTTAACATAATAGGGATATTTCAAGTCTGTTAAAAGTGACACCCTTCCGCCAGTTGTTGGTGACCATAAGCCACAATATCCGCATCAATGTGATCAGCCTGTAAGGACAAACATTTTGCTCAATCTTTATGTTTTTAATTTTCTGCACGTAGAAGATATGAGACATTTTCTTGTTATTTTATTGCGTCGCCTTGGCAACACTGTTCGATATATCAAAAATCCATTCACAATTGTCAATGTCTTTCTATCAGGAAGGCTGGCAGAACTGAGTGAGATTTAAGATGACATTTAATTGATGAAAATAAAATAGAAAAGTAATGTCTCTCTTTGGCGTAGGCCCCGTCTGGCGGTCCGAAGAAGCTGTACTCGGAACCGTCATATCCTGTCGGAGATAGGAGGCAGGGGCGAGGAGCCTACCTCCGTGCAGGATGTGACTCAACTGATGGGGTGATGGAGGTTGCCGAGTTAGCACACTGAAACAGCAATGTGATAGATTTTGAGCACACTTATAATGCAACGGCTTACATGTGATTGGTTGGGAATTACCCAGCTAATGGTGCGATGATGTACAGCTGCTAGTCTTCCCACTAGAACTACGCTGCGTTTACATTGGCATGATGTCGCCCACATTTGGTACCTGTACCATGAAATCCCTCTGAGTATATCAAATTCCACAGCATGCATTTTTCAAACAATCCAAAATGGCCAACTTCCTTTTGGGTAGAGCTTATGACTTTCAGCACAAAAGTTGTCCAGCTTTATGAGATCTATATGTGTACAAAGTTTGGTTACTGTACCTCATAAGGGATGTGCTACAGAACCCCACGGACAGTCCCATGTTTAAGGTTAACATTACAAATAATAATAATGCTTAGAAGAACAATAGGGCTCTGCACTTTCAGTACTTGGGCACTAGTAATAATAATAATAATAATAATAATAAAAACATTGTAATATATTTTATGCTCACACAATAATCATCTTTAAAGTATGTTGGCCCACAGCTAGACTTAACAGTATATACTTATTTGAATTGAACTCAAACCCCGAACTGATACAATTGAATGGGTATTGGACATATATGGATGAAAACCTCACCTCAATTCTACAATAAGACCTTATAGCACAATGGCATGGGAATAAATAAGGAGGGAAGGAAAACACACAGCTAAAATGATAAATGGGCTGGTTTAATAATGTTATTGTATAACTCCATCCTCAGCATAGGTTTGTCAATCTAACTTGGCCCCCATCTATCATCCATACCTGCACCATATTCTGAATTGTATTCTCCCCATCAAAACAGTCAATATTTTTTTATTTAATTACCTGACAATAATAACCAAGCAGTGGCTGTGAATGTGCGATGGTTAGGTGAAATGTCAAACATTTATAATGAAGATTATCTTTCAGCTGGGCATGCTGCAAATTCTTCACTGGTCACCTAGTATTGCCAATTGATGAAAATATATCTTGATCTCTTTCACACAGTCCACCTGGTTTCATCTCTCTTCAATCTCTCATTCATGTTATCGATCTTGTCTGTGAACTTGCCATTCGTGGTGCTCAGCGTTTTATATATCGTGACAGATATCTGTCCTACAGTGCTTTGTCAAGCACTTCACAAATTGATTTTGTAAACCGAGAAACCATAAACAATAAAATCATATCGAACTAATCTGTTATGAGAACAATCAGTGTCATCTTGCATTGTTTAATATGATGTGTTCTTCGGTGGAATATTAGGGATGACAACATTTCTCCATACAGTAAATGGACAAAGTTAGCTTAACTGACATCTGAACCCAAAGAAACATTTTATTGCTCAAAGGTTGCTCATTCATAGCTCAGGATATATAATGGATTTCTCATTTGTTTGATTTAAGTATCAACTTTGTCTAAGGTGATCTTTATCAGAAACAAACAAGACAATTGCTCACATGCAAAGCTCAGATGATAATGGAGGACTTTAATGAGAAATTTTAAAATCTCTGACTTTTGATTGCAGACTTTCATATCTTGGGAAATCTGAGCATAGTTTAAGATAATGTTTATATTTACTGCACTTGCACTGCTCAACAATATGCTTATAAATACAAAGAAAAAAACGTATTTAAAGCATATGACAATGCAAGAAAACCTAGTTCACATGAGATTTGAAATCATCAGATAATTGTCTGCTTTTGATGTCAAAATGTAAACTGTTATGCAGAGAACAGTTACACATATTATGTATTACATATATAATTTTGAGATGTGGACGGGGTCAGTTAAAATGTGTAATTTGCACGCATGCTAAATTTAGGAGGGAATTTAGGGTCTTGAAACATGTGAGCTATTAGCTAAATCAAACTGTCCTTATTAGGTAATGAAATGTATAACGGAATTAGTCACGTTCGACAACCATTATAAATTAGATAAATAACAAATAGCTAGATTATTTGTCTTAATAGATTCTCCACCATTGAAATCATAATACAACGTCTAGTTGTATCAGCTCACAATTTCTACTGTAAGGAATTAGGTTTAATAAGTGAATTATGATTAATTCACTTATTAGATATTATTTGAAAACAATATCACATGTATTTAGGTTTAGGATTATTTATCAAAATATACCATAGTCACGTCGTCTTTGAACACAGACAAACTTTATTACTATTCTAAACATAAATCTAATCTAACACATATATACATAAGGCAGGTTGGTAAAAAGAGTGCTCAGTACAGTGAAAACAATACCTTAAGAACCATTTATCCTTTTTTGAGTCTATATCGATATGCAATTGGATTACCCAAATTATTTAATTAATACACCAGCACTTTGAGCACAGTATTGGAGATGTACTTTCGCTCTTTGTGTGGCATGGTTCTTGGTGCTTGGTTGAAAGTTTGTCCTGTAGGTCCTTTGATTTCTGTCTGATCGAAGTTTATTTTCTGGACGAATTAGTTTAATTGTGAAGCGAGGCCTTCTTGTGGGTTTGTGAACCATAGAGAGTGATGAGCTTTCTCGGGACGTTGAGTCCTGAGCTCCCTTGGACCTCACATGGCATGGAGTCAGAGCGAAGATGAAGAGAGAAGAGAGCAAGAGAGCGTGTTCTTCCTGTTTGAATTGGCCCTATCCCCCAAATGTGTCCTGTGCCAATCAGAAATGTCCCACTAAAAAATAGTACATATTTAATCATGAGCTTTTATATCTTGAGAATGGTACAAGAGACATGATATTCATTTTCACTAGATTTCTCTTCATACCCAAACAAATGCTTACATACTAAACATTATTTATTTTTATGGATTTTAGACGTGTAGGTAATAAAACATGAAACTCCCTGGTTACAAAATCATATTGGTTTTACACATCATTGTATTTTATAAAGTTAAACCTTATAGTGACCATTCTTAGTAGAATGAGATGAATCATACAAAATTAAAAATTATATGTATCAGATTTAGCTGATTGCACATCACTACACACATTTTAAAGAGGTACATCAGGCTATAATAATTAATTTGTCAGGTACAAACGTTACCACAGTTCAAAATGATTTTCAGCATTATCTAGCAAGGCTAGATGTTGTGCAAATCTGATGGTCCTTGTAACCTTACACAAAACAGCCTGGTGTAACTGGGTGGGGGTTCTTGTGAAGGCCGATGATTTATGATGTTGAAACATTCCAAACTGAAAGGCTGGCTTTTTCTTGTTTCAAATCATGTTGGTGTAATTCTTCTGCATATATAATCTTACATTGGATAAGCCAGGAAAAGGTGTTTACATTTACTGGTTTGTACTTAAAGCAAAAAACAGTATTTTCAATACAAACCCTATACCTATCTATAAACCAAACCCTTACAGAAAACGTTATTTAAAATATGATTTACTCACAATATTAAGATAATAAGTATCTGTTGACTGGTCCACACAATCTAGGTGATATCAGGTTTTACTATTTGTATTCTTGTTGGGACATTTGGTACCCTCAAAAAAAGAGTAAAACCTAAACCCACACACACATTTCCATTCATCCTCAACAAAGCTCATTCTCCTGGGCCAGAGTCTTTCTTCTGGAATCATAGATTGTTGTTGATGGGCCGGTCCGTTAGGATAGCCTGATCAGACTTGTCTGATGAGCACATCGATTAATCTTCACAGACACATTTCTACTTGCAGCTGCAAAAATTAAGATATGTGAAAAAATAAAGATATGTGCTAACAAAGAAAAACAAATATTGCAATACAGCCTAAGCTGGTCAAGCTGGTATTTAGCTAGTTTAGTTGGCCTGCCACAGCTTGACCATCTGAAAAGTGCACAAAACCCTCTTAGAATGGCCAAAGGACTAGTAAACCATCTTAGGCTGGTGTAAGTAGTTTTTTTCCTTCATGTTGTTAACAATATGCAGGACCCTGAAATCCACATGTTTATACATACCCTGAAGGTAAAATTACCATCTCAGAATCATTTAGCCAGCCAATTCAGTTAAATCAGTACAATTAATGCATAGCTTCCCTCTCTTTGTTTATCTGTTTTTAGCCTGGTTTTCCTTTTTTGTTTTCTTAATTTGTCTCTCACCCACACCACAATCCCCCCTTATCTTTCTTCCCTCCATCTATTTTTCTATCCCTATCATTCCATTCTAACTCTGCTTTCCAAAAAATAACTTCATAATTCATTAATTTCCTATTTTTTCCCACAAAATGTGAGAACATCTCAATAATTTTAATGCATTCAGTCCTGAGCAGGAATTCTGTGGTTTTTTTCACACAAGACAGAATGAGAGAAAAAGAGAACCACAGATTAGCTCTTACAGAAGGAGTGGCTGAGCGATCAAAGGTAATAAGAGAGTAATCTAATAATTATGACATTTTGTGCAGAACACCTGTGAGGGAATTGGTGCAGAGGAACTAAATACGGCTCATTCTAAGCTCCACCAAGGACAATAAGACAAAAACAGGATAATATGCATGCAAATGTGAAAGAGGAAACAGAGAGCCTATTCAATGCCCCAGGTACCTGCACTAATTACCAGAAGGAACACATTAAAAATAAATGTGTCATTATGTTAACAATTAATATAATTATGTTTGTCCCTGCAGCCACTCTACTCTCTCTCTCTCTCTCTGTGTGTGTGTGTGTGTGTGTGTGTGTGTGTGTGTGTGTGTGTGTGTGTGTGTGTGTGTGTGTGTGTGTGTGTGTGTGTGTGAGAGAGAGAAAATGAAAGCGAAAGAAAGGGAAGGCTTTTGGCTTTTTGGATGTTCCAATCTCCAGAGGTCCAGCTCCAAGACAGAAACTTAACAAGCACTTCTAAAGAATATTAATAATACTGACATTTCTGACTCTCTTGATCTGTACTGTCTCCCATTTCACACACAAACACACACATGTTGGTCTGCCTATTATTATGAGGAATTTCCATAGACATAATTATTTCATACTGTACAAAATATAGATTCTATCCCCTAAACCTGACACAACCCCTAAACCTAACCCTCACAAAAAACTTTCTGCATTTTTACATTTTCAATAAAACATTGTTTAATTTGTTTTTTAAGCTATTTAAATTATGGGGACACTGGAAATGTCCTCATAAACCACATTTATAGCATAATACCCTTGTAATTACCAGTTTGTAACCTAATAATTGTCCTAGTAAACCTCATAAACGTGCCCACACAAACACACACACACACACAAGCCTGTTTTGATGAAAAACTGTTGAAAGACGTACGTTCTAATATCTTACACATCTAAAGAAAATAACAAACTTTCTTATTAATGTTTGCTTGCTTCGTCATATCTATGATTACTTTCCTGCATATTAATGTAGATTTTTATACCACAAAAAGCAACCTACTATTTTTAAAAAATATAATTTGCATACGCTAATCTTAAGAAAAACAAACATGAGAATTTACTTGCATAGCCTCAAAGAGCATATTTTTACCGCTCCCCCTCAGTTTGCATCTCCCTTTGCATCTGCCAGTATTTAGTATTTCATCTGTCTGTCATTGAATATGATTCTCTCATCCTATGAGAGACTGTAGTCTGTGTATAATGTCTTCAACTGTCATAGATGAAAGATTTAAAGCATGCCTCCTTTGTTTGTCTTTAACAAAAAAAATAAAAAAGAGAGAAAGAGAGAGACACCACAAATACACTTAACATAATGAAAAAATGTGAAACCAAGAAGAATGGAGTATGAGGATTTTTTAAGCAATAAGCAATGTCAGTTTGATTGCTTATTGCTGCTTGGAAGATTTCATTAATATATTTTTATTCTCATCACAACCAAAACTTAAAACACAAGCAACAACAGTCTGAATTTAATTATAGTGCTGTAAATCTGTCAAATTGCCTATGACAATAAACCACAAATACAATATATAGGTCTAAAGACTGCTTACATTAATTTGCGTTGTTTCAAAAATTGTTGAATTGTTTTGACTCCTGGCCATAACTGTTTAACTGTGATTGTGAGTATAAAATGTCGGCTTTGATTACAGTGACTTTTGTTGATGCCCATTTAAAACAGCATATTCCAGGACTTTGTAAATGGCTATATTCCAATATTTATTCCAATATTTATCGTCAAAAGCACCAAATACCTTGGTGTTCACTTGGTGGAGAACCTCACCTGGTCCCTCAACACCAGCTCTATCACCAAGAAAGCCCAGCAGCATCTCTACTTTCTTCGAAGGCTGAGGAAAGCACATCTCCCAACCCCCATCCTCACTACATTCTATAGAGGGACTATTGAGAGCATCCTGAGCAGCTGCATCACTGCCTGGTTTGGGACTTGCACCGTTTCGGACCGCAAAGCCCTGCAGAGGATAGTGAGGACAGCTGAGAAGATCATTGGGGCTCTCTTCCCTCCATCAAAGACATTTACAAAAAACACTGTATCCACAAAGCAACCAGCATTGTGGACAACCCCACACACCCCTCACACAAACTCTTTACCCTCCTCCCGTCTGGCAAGAGGTACCGAAGCATTCGGGCCCTCACGGCCAGACTGTGTAACAGCTTCTTCCCCAAGCCATCAGACTCCTCAATACTCAGAGACTGGTTTGACACACACGTGTCCTGAGTTGCACTTTAATTACTGTCACTTTATAACTGTCTGCTACCTCAATAACTGCTATGTGCATAGAACATTATCTCATAGTATGTTATGTTTACATTTTAGAAACTGTCATCTTTTTGCACTACTGAGTACTGGTCGGCGCTGCACTGTCTATTGTCCTGTTCATTGTCAGAAATTTGTTGTACTGTCCTGTACTTTTTGCACATGTTTGCACGTGCACTTTATATAGGTATATGTAGGTTTTTTTATATAGGTATTTTATTTCGTTGTGTTGTCTCATGTGGTCCTGTGTTGGTCCTTTGTTGTTTTTATGTAGCACCATGGTCCTGGAGGAACGTTGTCTCGTTTTGCTGTGTACTGTACTAACTGTATATGGTTGAAACGACAATAAAAACCACTTGACTTGACTTGACTTGATGGCTAAGTAACAATAATGACTGGAGGATTTCAGACTCCCAGATGTTCTTAAGAATGGGTTGGGCAGCTAATGTTTCCATTGGAATTCCGTTTCCAGTTGAGGTGAGCTGAGCATAAAGGTGATGAGTGTAATATCTGCACCACTAGTGGCACCAAACGAAATTGAAGAAAAAAAAAAAAAACACTGTTTTCAAACACGTTTCCTTAATAATCTTCCCATCTTCCATTGATTGATCAAACAGGTAGTCCCACCCCAAACTTGCACCATTGGTTGAGCAAATATTACCATGACAGGCTAGTTGGGAGACTGGGGATAAAAAGAAACATTTTGATTGCACTACACAGCCACAATGGTAATCAATGATTGGGAATCGCAGAATGACTTGCATAGTGCTTCTGCGTAATAAACTAGAATAGGTGTAACTTTTTCAGCATTGATATTAAACAATTTAACTTTAAGACACAAATTTATCTAATTGAGATGTCTTTTGTTTTTTATATTAAATTAGCTTATATACTGTAACGTTAGTGTGGGAAGCAGGAGCAGGCAGACAGGTGGATCAGATCCAAACGCAGTTTTATTAAGGTTATGACAAAATAAACAAACACGGTGGCGCCATAGGAGGCTTTAGAGGCGGAGACCTGGAAGGCTCTGGAGGCGGAGCCGAGGGAGGTGGCGCCGTAGGAGGTTTCAGAGGCGGAGACCTGGAAGTCTGTGAAGGCAGAGCCGAGGGAGGGGGCGCCGTAGGATGCTCTAGAGGCGGAGCCCTAGAAGGCTCTGGAGTCTCTGGGAGCAGAGCCATAGGAGGCTCGGGAGGCGGAGCCGTAGGAGGCTTGGGAGTCTCTGGGAGAAGAGACGTAGGAGGCTTAGGAGGCGGAGCCGTAGAAGGTGGGTGGCTCGAGAGACTTGAGTGGCAGAGCCCTGGGTGGTTCGAGAGGCTCAAGAGGCGGAGCCCTGGAAGACTCGAGAGACTTGAGAGGCGGAGCCCTGGGAGGCTCAGGAGGAGGAGCCCTGGGAGGCTGGAGAGGCGTTGACTCTTGGACGGGCACGACCACTGGACTTTTGGATGGTCAGGGCTACTGGCGCTGGCTCTTGGACGGTTGAGGCTACTGGCGCTGGCTCTTGGACGGTCGAGGCTACTGGCGCTGGCTCTGGGACGGTCGAGGCTACAGGCGCTGGCTCAGGGACGGTCGAGGCTACAGGCGCTGGCTCAGGGACGGTCGAGGCTACAGGCGCTGGCTCACTGCTGACGGTGGCGACAGGCGCTGGCTCAGGGACGGTCGAGGCTACAGGCGCTGGCTCAGGGACGGTCAAGGCTACAGGCACTGGCTCACTGCTGACGGTGGTGACAGGCGCTGGCTCACTGACGGCTGAGGCGACAGGCGCTGGCTCACTGACGGCTCACATGGCTCTGGCTGGTTGACCGTGGTATGCGCTGGCTTGGGTTCGCTGGGCGCTGAGGACAGAGCCACGGGGGTTTAGGGCATGGGGCTGCGGCAGGCGTAGGCTGGAGAGCAGAGGCCTTTCCCCTTCTCCTCTTTCTCCGGGCTGATGTGACTGGCGATGCTTGAACGCTGTTCCTGGTCGGCGTGGATTCAGGCTCGCTGACCGTGGCTGGCAAGGGCTCAGGCTCACTGACCGTGGCTGACGAGTGCTCAGGCTCGCTGACCGTGGCTGACGAGGGCTCAGGCTCGCAGACCGGGGCAGGCGTGGGCTCTGGCTCGCAGACCGGGGCCGGCGTGGAAGTTTGCTCGCTGACAGGTGGGGCTGAAGTGGCAGGGAGCGCCAGGGATGACTGGAGAGTCTCCGCAGTGGGTGGTGAGGTAGGGTCCTCCTTGGAAACGCCCAGAGTGAACGGAGAGCCGCACAACAGTAGGGTCTTTCCAGGAGGTCGTGGAGGGTCCAGCCGCGCATCGTCTTAGGCAACCGCTCCTTCAGCGAAGGGTTCAGGTTATCTCGGAAGAAAACCACCAAGGCAGAGTCCGGGAAGTCGGAGAGGCTTGTCAGAACAAGGAAGTCTTGAATGTGGTCTTCTAGGGGACGGTCCCCCTGTCGCAAACAGAGCAGCCGGTAGTTTGCCCGCAAAACAGCTGAATCCATTGTGGTCGTGCGTTCTGTAATGTTAGTGTGGGAAGCAGGAGCAGGCAGACAGGTGGATCAGATCCAAACGCAGTTTTATTAAGGTTATGACAAAATAAACAAACACAGGAGCAAATCAAAGGTCCACAATGGGAAAAAGCTAACTAAGGTGGAGGAACATGAACAAAGAACAAAGGCGAGGGTAAGCAAACTAAGGTGGAGAAACATGAACAGAGAATGAAGGCGAGGGTAACGAGCACAGACATGGGCGACGAACAGAGAACGTCAACGCACGACAAAGGGAAGGGAAAACAGCGGGGTTTAAATAACGAGACACGGTAATGACAAAATGACAGACAGGTGCGGACAATAACACAGTGACGGGGCCGAAAAAGACGGGAAGAAGGGAAGTGTAGTTTTTCACAGAGACAGTGAAACACGGGCGGACAACAAGGAAGTCATGACAGGAAGCGTGAGCGGTAAGACAGAAAACACGGAGCGGACAACGAGGGAGCGTGACATGGACGTGTCTAGTGACGGGTGAAACAGAAAACACGGGGCAGACGACACGAAACAGAGTGCAGACGGCACGAAACACGGTGCAGACGACACGAAACGCGATGCAGACGACACGAAACCGTGACATATACTCTATATAAGTAGAGATGTAAAAAATACAGAGTAGCTGAATAAATGAGATAATTTGTCATGATATAACTTACTTATTCACATTTCATTCATATACAAGTTTATTAAAATGTTATTGTTATACTATGCTGTAATTGCTGGTTTCATAAAACATTAGAGTGGCTTGACAATGATTTTAAAAGCCTTGAATTAAGTATAATATTATATATGATTTTTTATGACAGTTAAATATTGTCCTCTAATATGATTGGACAAGCGGTGTTCCAAGAATGCAAATAAAAGTTTTCATTGCTCTGCTTGTCTTTGTTTGTTTGCTACAATCTGTGCATTGTTTGTCAGCATGCAACTGTTGATCATGCGTTGGCTACTTTTGGAACACTTTCATTTACAGCACAAATTTAAACAAAACAACTGTCCAAATTATGTCTAAAATATAAAAGTCTTTCAATATTAGTTTCTTGTTTATAAAACTATGTTGCTGTTGTACTTATATTCAGGTTATATTGTCTTTTGTTTGATTGTTTTGTACATGTATGCTTTCACTGTACTTGAATTATGTTTGAGCTGCTGACAGAATCAAGCTCCTGGATTGTTGATCCTGAATGTTTTTTGTTATGTTTATTTTCTGTTTTTCAGATAGGGAAACATCATTGGCTGTCTGTAGGTTTTGCTCTTCTTTTGAGGAGGACAAATTAATTAGCAAACAAAATAGTTGGAAGTCAGTGAGTATGAAATTAATTTGTAAGAATCCTGCACATTTCAACAATGCACGCACAGGGAAAAGAGGAGGAGAACAGAAGAACACTGATAGTTGCCATGCAAACAAGCATTTGCAGCTGGCTCGATGAAGTGGAATAAAGGGAATTGAAACTTGCCTTGGCAAACCAAAGCCTAGGTGTAAGCAGAGATGTATAGAAAAAGAAAATTCATAAAAATAAGAAAAAAAGGTTAGAAAAAAAAATGAGAATGAGGTTATTGGTGGCTGCCCACCAGAAGAACAGTTTTGTCATACCTGTAGTTCAGTTCCTTTGTTATGGTGCTATAAATGTCTCACACTCTCCTTTATTTGTGTAAAACCTAGAATTCCCAAAATGAATTCTCTCATAAAACCTGAAAATAAAACTTCCCGCAAACACACACACATATACATACACACACATATGCTGAGACACAGGGAAGAAAACACTCAGGAGTGTTGCTCGGGCAAAATTAACTTTGTCATCTCATTTGCATAAACACAAATACAGTGACGGCAAGTATCAATAGTCAAATCGTCTCGGGTTACATATGTAACCCTTGTTCCCTGAAAAAAGCGGAACGAGATGCTGCGCTGAAGAGCACTTTGGGAACACGTCTCAGTTGTGACCAGCTGTGAATATGTATGCAACACGTCAATAAACATTGACTGGAATTTATAGCCTCTGCTGATGTAATCATTGGACGCACCTGGCGCAGTGGCTATAAATAGATGCGTCACCGGTGCATCATCAGATTTTTCGTCTGAAGAGCAGTCCCGGGGCATTGCTTTTTTCAGGGAACAAGGGTTACATATGTAACCCGAGACTTTCCTTTACAAAAAGCTTCACTATGATGCTGCGCTGAAGAGCGCTTTGGGAACGAGAATACCCACGCTGCCGCACTGTGGCTGTAGTGTGCTCACAAGAGCGTGAGAGGCCTCAGACATGAGCTTGAGATGTTGACTCAAGGACATAAGAGCCCGGAGTAGCATGAACATCCAAACTATAAAATTTTATCAATGTGTGCGGACAGGACCAGCCTGCCGCATCACAAACTTGCTGCAGAGGGACCCCTCTAGCCAAGGCTTTAGAGGAGGCGACCCCTCTGGTGGAGTGAGCCCTGATACCTACTGGCGAAGCTTGACCGCGTGCCTCGTAGGCCAGGGCAATAACATCCCTCACCCAATGTGACATAGTCTGCTTGGATGTGGCCACCCCCGGTTGCGGCTCCCATGGCAAACGAATAGTTGCCCTGACTTATGCCACTGGCTAGTGTGGTGGACATAAGTCTAAAGGGCACAGACTGGACAGAGTCTGTGAAGTCCTTGCTGCTCCGGTGTTGCAAACGGCGGGGAACAGAAGGCTTAGAGAGTGACCTGATGTAGGGTCACGAAAGGCAACTTAAGCAGGTAGTCAGGATGAGGGTGCAAAATTGCTTTGGTCATTCCTGGGGCAAACTCTAAACACGCTGGCAAAACAGACAGAGCCTGTAGGTCCCCAGTTCTCTTCTACAGATAATTGCCATAAGAAAAAACATCTTGCGAGTCAGAAGTCTATCAGACACTGACTCTAGTGGTTCAAAGGAGGTCTCGACCAGACCCTCAAGGACTATTGCCAAGTCCTATGAAGAGGTCATGGTCCTAACAGGAGGCCACATTCGCATGGCTCCACGAATGAAGCAAGCGTGTAGAGGGTGCCTCTGAAGGACACTCCATCCATCAAGGCGTGGAAAGCCGAAGTGGTGGCCACATAGACCCTGAGAGTGGCGGGCATAAGCCTGCTGACGGTTCCTGCAGAGAGTCCAGAACTGAAGCGATCTGGCAGTTATCTGGTTCTGCAATATGAACTTTTAATAAAGGGAAATGCATACAGGCGCATTCTGGGCCATGTATGCGCCACTGTGTTCAGCCCCAGAGAGGGGGACTGGGTGACTAGGGGAGAAGTAGAGGAGACATTGCGCTGTTCATAGAGGCGAAGAGGTCCTCTTCCGCCCTGAAAAATCTACCCAGATTTGTTCCAAGTGGAGGGAGCCCTAGAAATTAAAATGGTCTCGATAACCTCAGGAGAAAGCCCTGTGTACTTCAGTTGGTACCCAACAGGGGCCAAGCATAAGAAGGTTCCACAATTCGGGCCGGGGATGAAATACAGTCCCCTATGCCTGAGAAAGAATGTCCTTCCTGTTCGGAATCGTCCAAGGCGAGCCGTCGAGGGGAGAATTTAGCTCAGAGAACCATACCCTGTTCGGCCAGCGCGGCGCTATCAGTAGGAGGCAAGAGCCTTGCTGTTGAACCCTGGCCAAGAATCCCGGGAGCAGAAAAAACGGGAGAGAAACGCATACAGATGCATACCGGGTCATGTATGTGCCTTTACGTCCAGACCCAAGGGGGCTGGGTGACTCGGGGAGAAATAGAGGAGACATTGCTCTGTTCATAGAGGCGAAGAGGTCCTCTTCTGCCCAGGAAAAATCTCACCCACTACCTCAGGGTGGAGTTTCCACTCCCCCTTTGGTATTTTCTGTCTGGACAGTAAATCTGCTCGCATATACGGGCATCCAGGGATATAAACTGCCCTGAGTGACAGGAGCTGCCCTGGGCCCCAAGGAGAATCCGACGTGCCAGAAATTCAGCTGACATGAACGTGGATCTCCCTGATGGTTTATGTAAGAGACTACCGCTGTATTGCCTACACGCACCAACACGTCAGCCTCAGGAGGAAGTATTTCAGGGCCAGAAATACAGCCATCAACTCGAGACAGTTACTGTGACAACCGAACTGATGACCCTCCTATTCCCTTTAAGCTGGATGACCACTTAAGGCCGCTACCAGCCCATCAGAGAGGCGTCTGTCGTTAGCAGCCTGCGACAACGAGACGCACCTAGAGTGGGACCCAAGGTAAGAAATCGAGGTCTGAACCACATAGAAAGGGAACGAAGCCTGCGGCGCGTAACCCTTATTAGCCTAGGAGATTTGGCCCTTGGAAGAACCCCCCCTGGCTTTGAGCCACAACAAAACGGTCTCATGAGCAGAAGGTCCAGAGGGATCACCGAGGACGCAGTCGGCCTGAGACCTAGTACAAATTTGACCTAGCCTGACTTCGCTCAGGGTATTCTTTGTGGACTCGATTCTAGCGGGAGACAGTTGTGCCCGCATTGTGATCGAACTCTGTACGGTCCCCCGAAAGACAGTGTTCAGAGTGGGAGAGAGGACGCTTTTCTTGGTGTTGAGCCTCAACCCCAGAGAAACTAGATGATCTAAGACGATATCCCTGTGCTGAACTGCCAGTTCCTGGAACTGCGCTAGATCAGCCAGTCGTGTATGTAATTCAGAATGCGGATGTCCCAGAGTCGCAAAGGAGCCGGCGCTGCATCCTGCATTTGTGAATTTTCGGGTAAAAAGGGCTAGGCCGAATGGAAAATCCTGATACTGGAAGGCTTCGTCAATGAAAGTGAACCTCAGGCACTTCCTGTGTTGTGGCAGAACTTCTAATAGAAGAAGTGTGTCATGCGATCGATGGTGACCAGCCAAACGTGATGTTGGGCTTGTGACACGATCGTCTCGATAGACAGCATCTGGGCTTGAACACCCAGACTGGGCAGTTCAAGCCTTAAGATCTAAGGTCAAATGCAACCCCCTACCCTCCTTGGGAACCAGGAAGAATTTGCTGTAATAACCTGACTCTCTCTCTGGAAGGGGAACACATTCCGTAACCAAATGATTTTGCAGTTCGTTCCACAGTAGACATGCCTGATCCGGTTTACGGTAGTGGAGACCACGCCGTTGAAACACAATTTCGAATTGAATTCTGTAGCCCTTTTCTACTGATCTTAGGACCCACGTAAAATATCTGGCAGAAGTTTCTATGCTGCCAGGTTCTCAGAGATGGGTATTCATTTTTTAACTCTTCCTGTTGAGGGGGTGTCGAGTGTTCCGTGTCCTGGATAAATGCAGAAAGCAGTGAAACGCCCAACTTTTTGATGGGAACCTCTGCCTCCCGAAACACCGAAGGCGGCAGGAATGGAGAGGTTTCATGGGGGTACCGGGAGGGGCGAAGTGGTGCACGCACCCCGTCCCAAGGGGAGCTACCCCAGAAGACTAGGCACAAGACCATCAGGGTCCTGAGGTCTTGCTTCGGGGCTGTTGAGGGGGAGCACGACTCGCCATGCTTTGCTTTTGAGCCTCCCTTCTAACAGGACTGAGACGGGTCCAGCGAGGGAGGAACTGCCGGAAGGCCTCCTCGTGGCTTTTCGCCTCTTGGAACCTGGAGATAACTGTGCTCATGGCATCTCCGAATAGGCCAGTAGGTGAAACTGGGGCATCAAAGAGGAAAACTTTATCCTTGTCCTTGATGCTCGAAAGGTTGAGCAAAAGGTGCCTCTCCGTGCTGACCAAGGCAGACATAGACCGGCCAATAGTAGATAATAGTAGGAGCAGGCTGTTTGCTTGGTCGCGCGGAGAGAAAGATCTGTGACGAAGCTCAGAAAAAACGTTCTCGTCGAGCGCAGCACCCACACTCAGGTCGTCCAGCAGGTCAGCCTGTAATACAGCCATTGTATGCAGAGCAGCACCAGCCTGACCTGCTGCTTGATAAGCCCTCCCCACTAAAGTGTGGAAGGGTTCCTTTTTTTTTTTGCCACCACACAGAAATCTGTCTTGCAGTTTGGAGCATTGGGGGGGGTCTCTTGTTCGCATGTCCAGTCAAGCTGTAGTCTGGCCACAGCCTGAGTAACCACCTCAAGTAATTTCTCAGCCGCTTTATTATCATGCGTGGAATTTACAGAGGTTCAGCGACTGTGAGTTAAATAGAATGAAGAGGCGCCGGGGCGCTTCAGGCTTACGAGAAGGATCAGCTGGATCTGGGGAGAGCGCGAGCGATAGGGATGGACCCATCTCTTGCTCCTCAGCCAGATATATGCGAGAGCCCCACGATGAAAGAGTGGGCGCTGACTCCCGGAAGTAAGCGAGGCGAGTGCAAAGCATTTAGCCCGAAAGCAGATCGCAATGCTTGCACCCGCCCCGCTCCAACGTGAGAGCAGCATGCTCTTCCTCCAAACAAACAAAGCAAAACTGATGCGTGTCCCTCTCGGCGATAGAGCTTAAACAAGGGAACACGCATCGTTAGCTCTGATTCTCAGTCATTCTCTCTCTATTTATATATATATTTATAGAAAGCAGAGAAAGGAGAAAAGGTTCACTGCGCACTACCTAACCAAATTCTAATTCCTAACAGAGGAAAGAAATTGACAGCTTCTTGATAGCACACTGCACAGAATGGCTCTTCAGACGAAAAATCTGATGATGCACCGGTGACGCATCTATTTATAGCCACTGCGCCAGGTGCGTCCAATGATTACATCGGCTATAAATTCCAGTCAATGTTCATTGACGTGTTGCATACATATTCACAGCTGGTCACAACTGAGACGTGTTCCCAAAGCGCTCTTCAGCGCAGCATCATAGTGAAGCTTTTTGTAAAGGAACTGCAGTAGTTAAAAAGAGCAGTCATAAAGTATATATTCACATTTGTGAAAAAATATCTACTAATTACTTTCAGATGGGCAGACATTTTGATTAAAAATCTAAACACTTTTCTGCTAATGTATTTAATGTTTTCTTTATAGCTGGTGCGGAGACTGATGTATACTGTATATCTGAGCATTTTCAAAACCAGTCTATTATTGTTTAGCGAAGTGGAGAAATTTTATGTAATTTAACTCTGGACATGGATTGGACATGGCCCCTTTGGGGGCCCGAGTTTTGCGGCACCTGCTTTCCAGAGCTCTGTAGTGTTGTGGGTGTGTGCTGTTTGGAGACGTGGGAGCATGCATTGTGCAAGAAAGCTCCCGGTTTTGGTCATAGTTTGAGAATCTATGGGATGCATATGGATTGCATATGTGCAGTTTGACCACATTTTAGTGCACATACGAGGACTGGGCTCTACTGTATTTAATTTCCGTATACTATTTTTTTGTATTCATTACCGTATTAAATTTTTTGTACTTAATTTTTGTATTGAATTTCCTTGATGATAGATAGTTTTTTGTTTTTTAAACAGATTTTTTATAATCAGAATAAATACCCTAAAGATATTTTCGTATACTGTGTTGTTTCTTTTCAACTCACCGGCCACAATTGTATCAACTACTACAGATAAATCTGCTCCTAAACAGCACATGAACTGTGGATGGTTGCTAAATGTGGCATTCCCGACTGGGGGGAACTTAAATCAAAATTAAACCTGACTACGCCACCTTGGGGGAGAGCCAGGGGAATACTCCCAATAAAGGGCACACAGGTAAGTTGTACCAATTGAAGGCAAAGAAATAAGACGGGAGACGTGAGTATCAATACAAAAATATAGCTTTTATTGACACTTCAGTATTACTAAAACACATACAATTATAGGTTCTCTCTCTCTCTCTTGAAGCACAATAAATATTTAAAATAACTAACAATTCTCCAGCGCCAGGCTTAGCAGGAGCAAGGCAGGCCAGCCGACTTGAGAGATAATCCAAACCCACCTCAAATTCAAGCCAAATCGTCAAACACCACACGCAGCATAAAGTTGTGTCGGCACACTTAGCACACTTGTGAAGCACACCACTGAATCAAGACAGCTAGCCTCCCCTCCTCCCCACAAAGACCTCACTGGCTCCTGGAGAAAAGAGAAACACAAATTAGACCAAGATTTCACTGAAATAACAATATACAATAACACTACATACATCACATCAGGTATAATGTGACAGTGTGGGAAATACCAACCTTTAACAAGCCGCCTTCCACACTATATGTGGTCACAAAACAAATTTTACTCAACTTAAATCAAACAATAGTCACAACATAACGTAACCCTATAACAACAATTAAAAAAAGACAAAAAGACAAAACACAGCACAAAGGGGGAAACGAACTTCACAAATAGGAGCTGATATGCAGCACAGCAAATGCGAGACACTTAACCGGAGAGCCCAAGCGAGCCACAAAGCATATCAGCAACACAATTGCCGGTGAGCAAGCAGCAGAATCAAATGCCCATAAGCAAAACAACAAAGGCAAAATTAAAGAGGCAAAGCAAAAGAGACAAAATGCCCGTAAGCAAAATGAAAGAGGCAAAACAAAAGACAAAATGCCCGTGAGCAAAACAAAAAGAGGCAAAATTAAAGAAGCAAAACAAGAGACAAAATTCCCGTAAGCAAAACAGCAGTAGTGTCACATATAGCGTCTTCGGCTAGAGATTTGTTTAGGGTTAGAGGTTCAACTCCCCATGCTTACCTTAACAAAAAGACAGAATTAAATTACATCCATTGAGCCCCGATGTGAAAAAGGGAGAGGCATACTTACAATTTGGATAAGCAACCACCAGACGCAAAGTTGTATGATTGTTCACAACAAAACCTGAGGCTCAGTGTACAGACCATCATTCACCCACCTGCTAAGGCTGCGGTTACTGTGAACATAATACAATAAATACCTCCACAATATGCGATGTAGAAAATTGTAATACTAGACATACCTGAAAGCGACCTCCGCCGCAAACTCACCACAACACGCATGCCACCAGCGCCGCTCTATTAAAAATGCTTCATCAGCATTTTTTTGCCTCGAGATGTTCACATCATTAAACAGTAAGCAACACCTCAACCTACCTGAATGGAAACAAAACGGAAATGCCAGGAAGTGAGGAACCCAGACTCAACAGGACATGTATACACCAGTCAAAATAAGGGTCCTTAAATGGTATGGTAGCTCCCACCTCATTGGGCTGCCAAAACCATACTCCAACCAGGCCAATAGGATGGTAAAATCACTTATCCTGCCACATTCACATATTGGCCAGGCGATCTCTTCTTGTCTAAGTGGGCACTTCTTAGTCAAAACATACTGCAAATAGTATAAGAGTTATGCTGATGGTCAAACATCTTGCTAGTGTACACAAGACTACAAAGAGTAGAATTTGTTGAAAGCTGATGTGCCCATATTTTGCACCTGTAATACATTTGAGTTAAAAAAAACCATGAAGAGCACAAAACAAAAAAGCAAATGGTCTACCCACGTGGCACAAACAGGCCAACCCTATTGTATTGGAACCAGTGACTAAAGTACTGACTGACATTTTTTCTGGGAACCTCATTCTACCTATCCATCATGTTCCCATTTTGCCTAGTGTGATAATTATGGCTTCACTGACTAAATTATACAGTCCTTGATGAGGCAAACAAAGATAAATCTGTTCTCTGATATGAAGGCTGGAAAAAAAAAAAATACATCTTTCATGCATTTTTGTGTGCTCCTTTCAGAGTTACAAGCTCTTCTTGAGCTGTTATTTAATTATGGTACCTAGAGCACAAATATCTCTCTCTTACTCTCTGCTTCATTAAGTTTTTAATAAAGATTTAGATCTAGCAGAAAATGTGCCAACCTTGCTGTCACACTTTTTAATTGATAGCAGGATATGTTGCATTTCACTCTGCTTACACTACATTTCACAACACAGATTATGAACAGAATATGCCCAGTTGCTATACCCTTGAATAATCAGCTTGAATCAAAGAATTGTGGTCATTCACAGGATGCCCGTGACAAGCAGAGGACAATTTGCCTCTAGTGCAGGGAAACCTTTAGTGAACTGTGACATTCTCAACACTAAACAATCCAGTAGCAGTCACAAGGTTCAACGGATGTAAGCACAATAAAAGCACTAGAGTGGCATTATAGCCTTTACATGTTAAATTCTCAAATAAAATAAAAAAAAATGCTTTTCTGTTGAAAACCAGTAACAACAGGAATCAGACTTATATTTTTACCATATTATATATGATACTACATGTAAACAACTGGAAACATGGTCTAAAATTGAAACACATCAAGTGCCAAATGCAAATAAATTTGTATGCCATTAGCAGGTAATTTCAATATAGAATGTGCTTTTTTATATATACTGTATATACAGTATATGCCATGTTCCTCTTAACCTTTCCTGTATTTCTCAGTACCCTTTGCTGTCGGACCAAAGTGCAAAGGCAGAAATTCATGCTGCTTGTTTGTGTATGTGCCTGTGGGGTTTGCTATGTTGGGAAATGCCTGCGGAGTCACTTGCCTGACCACCTGATAGCCAGCAGCACAAATATCTCTCGTAATACTCTCATAGAAACAGAGAGAACCAGTGATGGGAAAACTTTGCTGTACAGTAATGGAGCAAATTACAAGTGAGTTTGGAAGAAGGTTCTCTGATATTGTGGTTATTTCCCAGTGTGAGGAAGATTTTATCTCAAATAAGTTTGGGACACCAGGATGCACGATTACACAACCATGAAATCAAGTGTGGATGTATTTTTCTATTTCTATTTTTATGTACTACCAGTGTCAGAAAAAAATAACTTTTTTATTAAGGGGCAATATTTTCCTGCTAAAATTGGTTTCTTGAGGGAATTTTTTATTGCACATTATTGGGCTGCAGCACCTGGCTCTCAGTTAAATTCCTATTGGTCCATGGAATGGTGTAAATACAATTAAAGACAAAGGTGCATGTGTGGTCAGCTCTGGTCTTGCTAGGTTAAAACATTTTTTAAGGCTTAGTAAAAGCCAAACAATCATCAAAGTAAATCCTTATTTCACAGTTCTCTTTCTTTCAATCAAAATAATATTTGAATTGAACTACACATACACATGCATCTGCATAGTTTAAATTTTTTTTTTAAATATACACTTTGACCATTGCACCAAATTTTGCTGTTTTTTTCAACGTCTTGTGCAGGACTGCACCATGACAAGTAGAAAAATAACTTTCAGTTTAATTTGTGATGTCTAGCTTTTTCAATGCAGATGTCACAATGATTTGACATTCTGAAGAAGTTCAGGTTGCAAAAAGGACTTCATGTGACTGTTATACAAGATTCCATGGAAGTGCAGCGTAGATCTAGCAGGAAGACTAGCAGCTGTACATGATCACATCATTAGCTGGGTAATTCCTAGCCAATCGCAAGTAAGCCATTGCTTTATAAGTCTGCTCACAATCTATCACATTGCTGTTTCAGTGTGCAAACACTGCAACCTCCACCACCACCAGTTGAGTCCTGTCCCGCATGGGGGTAAGCTCCACGCCCCTGCCTCCTATCTTTGGCAGGACATGGCGGTTCCGGGTACAAATCCCTCGGACTGCCTACACCAAAGAGAGAGACTTTACTTTCTGTTTTACATTTATCAAATAAATGGCATCTTAAACTTCACTCAAGCCTGCGTGTTTTCCCGATAGAAATATTGTTCTTTGCCCAGCAAAATTTAAGGGCTTTATATACGGTGAGCCAATGTTTTTCCCTTTTGCTCTGGTGTGCTAACAGACAACCGTGCCTTGTTAAAACTATGTATATCTACTGTTACTTAACTGTTACAAATGTTGCCTGTGATGCTAAAATAAAATGCAGCCCATTACAGCAATTTTAGTTGCTTGGCGATTCTGAGCTGGGTTCATGCTTTAATTCAATGCTGTACAAATCTCTTTTACTTCTACCATATACTCTTGCATGTTTTACCCATTACAGACCATTTTCATGTCATTTTTAAACTGTATGAAGCATTATCAGAACAGATATGAACAACTATTTAGAGGTGTAACTGGTCTACTCCTAACCGCTGTTAACCGTTCTGCGTTGTGTATGAAAAAGAGGTCGGACAACTGCTGCTTCTGATTAACCAAAGGATGTTTATTGGTCTTTTTCACTCTTTCCTCAGCTTGCATGGGGTAACTGTGTAAAACATGAAAAGTTCAGTACATCTTCAGGACGTAAACGCATCGTTTATACCTCCTCTCCCCAGAATGCATAAAGTGAACTGGCGAGAGAAGCGCGCAGATCCAAAAAAATGGCGTCTACCAGCAACAAGACAAAACAAAAGTCCCAAAAACAGTTCTTTGTCAAAAATAACAAGATTGCATTAACAAAACAAGATTGCATTAACAAAACAAGAAAATAATCTCCAACATATCAGAGGGATTTTAGTGAACTGAATTATTCATATTATGAATATTACAACCCCGTTACATTCACCCTTCCTGAATTTCGCTAAAATCCGTACTAAACTCCAATTAGTAAACTGATACAGGTTCACAATGAAACATTCATTAATTCAACTTGTGAGTTACCCATTAAAGGGTTAAGAAAAACCCCAGGGTGATCAAACCTAAGATTTTCTCAGAGAAATATGATGCCTTTTACACCATAATACAACCTGATCCTTATATTCCATATCTAGAATTGAGATGTCTCCTCACAACTCATTCAAAAAAACAAAAAAAACAAATACTCCTTAGAATAAAGAAAGAAATGACCCAGATTTCTTCTTTAAATTACTTCCTACCCCTTGAACATTGAAGGGTTTCTAAACCATGGATTCAATTAATCTGTTCACTCTCTTAACAACTCTACCTGCCCTTGTCCTAACACCCTGTGTGTCAGCTGGAACTGAAACTTGTGTGTCGATATCATCATCGGCTTTAATGCTAGTGTGGCTATCAGTTTGAATGTCAGCTGAAAATTGTACTTCTATTCCTGTGTCACAGTCAGGGTTAACGTCAAGAAATGTTGAACTGGGATTTTGATACTCAGAAAGACTTTCGCTACCATTTTCTTTGGTTTGCATAGGATCGTTAGATCCTCTTTCATCCAGACTGAAATTATCGGTTTCCAAGACTTCCTCATCTACTGGTTCTTGAACTACAGAATTTCCAAGCTCCTCATTCACACGTTTTCTGGTCCTTTCTTTCGGGTTTTTCTGTGAGAAATCTGAGAGATCTTGTATACAGAATTCACTCTCTGAGCCTTGAGATTCACTCTCTGAATCCTCTATGATAGGCGAAACTCTTCTCTCTCCATCAAGCGATTCAACAGGCAGGAAACTTATGTCCAGTATCAGATTTCGATGCACCACTTTCACATTCCCCTTCTCATCCACTAGCTTGTAAATGTGTGTCTGAAGGTTTCTGTCTGATATGGTGTACGGTACTGGATTCCACTTATCAGCCAGTTTCCTTTTCCCTCTTTCTCCTTTATTTGCTATTAGCACACAGTCTCCAATGTTCAGACATATTCCCTTGACCTTCCTGTTGTAACCTTTGGCCTGTTTGGTCTGTTCTTTTCTGGAATGCGTCTGTGCAATCTCTGCTGCTTCATTTAGGTATGACATCAGCGACTTCAGGTAAGTACCATGATCGACAACCACAGGGTCATGCAGCACTTGTCTGAACATAACATCAACCGGAAGTCTTGGTACCCGGCCGAACATAAGCTGAAATGGAGCGAACCCAGTTGTCTCATGAACTGTTGCATTATAGGCAAATGTCAGAGTCTGTATTTGTTCAGGCCACTTGTATTTCTCTTTCAGAGGCAAGGTACGGAGCATACTACCTAGAGTCCGATTGAATCTCTCCGTCCCTCCATTTCCCATGGGATGATAGGCAGTGGTATGAGATTTGGCGACCCCTGATAGTCTTAACAACTCTGCTAAGAGAACACTTTCAAAATTAGCACCTTGGTCTGTGTGAATACGACTTGGGAATCCATAGAGACAGAACACACGGTCCCACAGCTTCTTTGCCACTTGCTTCGCTGATTGATTTGCACAAGGGAAAGCATGTGCCAACTTTGTGAAATGGTCTGTCACGACTAACACATCCACGGAGCGTTTTTTACCATCCTCTGCAGTCCAGAAATCCAGACACACTAACTCCATTGGCACATAAGTCTTTATACTTTCAAGCGGAGCTCACGCTGAAGGTTCTGGGGTCTTAGCCAAGATGCACCTTTCACACTGCTTAATGTAGTCACACACATCTTGTCCCATTCCTGACCAGTAGAACCATTGGCGGATTAGATGAATGGTTCTTGCTTGACCCTGATGACCCGCAAGATCGTGTACACCCTTCAAAGACTGTCCCTTGAGACTGGAAGGTAGAACTAGCTGATACCGTTTTTGCTTACTGCAAGGATCTTTTGTGACTCTGTACAGAATCCCATTTTGAGTTTTCAACTTGTCCCATTGTCTGAAAAGTGTCAAGACCTTAGAACTCATTCCGACCTTCTCACGTCTTGAAGGCTGATGCTTCAAATTGACAAATGACAAGACCCTTGAAATGACTGGATCAGACTCTTGACTTTCCCGAATCTCACCCTCAGTTATCGTAGGTAGGGCATCGAAACCAGCTGGTACTGAATCTTGAAATGACTGAATTAACTGTATTTATTTATTTATAAACATTTATTAGAGGATCAGCCTCATGAGATGAAACATCTCGTATTCATGGGGGTCCTCAGTAACATATCCAAGCAATATAGAAAAGTAAAACAACAGAGTAGATACAGTATACAAGATACAAGAAAAACCTAAACACACTCACGACACACACACACACATACACACACACGCACACACACACACAAGCTCTCACTATCCCTCCCCTTCACAGAAAGTAAAGTAAATCACAATGGTTCCCAAACTGTGGTATGTATACCACTAAACAATAACACCTTATTTAATCTTAGACTCAGCATGATGGTGCTCTGAAAGTCAAGCATTTTAAGAGTGGTAATAAGTGTGACACAATAATCCCAAAAATAACTGACAAAGTTGACATCACTAGACATGTATTTCTACAAATAAACACATTCATACACCCATAGCTAACATGACACATAATAATGCTAAATCTGAAATATTAGAAACATAGACAAGTATTCTCAAGATGTGTTAACAAAGTATTTCGAACAGAGGAAAAGATGTAGCTAGCTGGATAAATGCAGGAAGGCTGTTCCAGTCACGAGGGGCTTTAACACAGAAGGCATATTTCCCAATTTCTCTCTTAGCTCTAGGAACAGTAAAGAAGATCTGTTCATTGTGACGAAGATTATATTGTGAGCTATAAGGCACTAAATATTGTGATAAATAATATGGATATTGAAAGTGAATGCATTTAAATATAAGCTGAAACCAATGAAATTGTCTTCTGGCTGAGGGTGCAAGCCAGGACAGCTGGTCATACATCACACAATGATGTGTCCTATAGGGGCAGCGAAGGACGAATCGACACAGGCTGTTGTATACCACATCGAGAGAGTGTAGACAAGTGACAGTAGTGTTAGCATATATAATATCTGCATAGTCTAGTATAGGTAGCAGCAACTGGGAGACTATTCTTCTCCTAACCTGAAAATTAAAGCAGTCTATCGATTGATATAATGTTTTAAGACGAAAACTAATTTGTTGTTAAGCGTGTGTATATGAGCTTTGAATGAAAGATCATTTTCTAGCCAAACACCGAGATATTTAAATTTTTCAATTAACTCTAAAGGAGAAGAATCCAGAAAATGCAGATTAAGATTATTTCTCTCTTTCTTCTGGAAAAGCATACAGTAAGATTTTGACTTATTCAACAGAAGTTTATTGAATGACAGCCAGTGCTGGACAGAATCAAAGTCACACTGTAAGGAATAATTTATGTCAGAAATATTCAAATTGGAGCAATATATAATTGTATCATCTGCATAAAGATGAATGTCACATCCTGAACAGCAGAGTGACAAGTCATTAATAAAAATGGAAAATAACAAAGGCCCAAGTGAAGAACCCTGGGGTATGCCTTTATCTACACCTGTAAAATTCAACTGACTACCCCTGAAGGACACACACTGACGGCGGTGATGGAGATATGAATTAAACCACAGAAGAGATGAATGGGAAAGGCCAATTGCGTATAATTTATCCAGGAGCAGATAATGATCAACTAAATCAAACGCTTTTGTAAGATCTAAGAAGATGGCTCCAGTACTCATATCGTTATCAAAACTAGAGAAAATATCATTCGTAAATTTCAAAAGAGCAGTGGTAGTTGAATAATGTTTCCTGAAACCTGACAGGACATCAGCTGAGCTAGCCTGTCGGAAAGTGAAAGAGCTGTCGTAGGGCTGAGAATTCACAGGATGAAAGAACGTTGACTGTACCTTAGGTGTTTGGGCAAAATGCAAACTGAATGCATTTGAGATAACAGCTGGATCATTAACAGTTGCATTATTAATTATCATGTTACTGCTGGTACTGTTCGACTTGTCAATTAGAATATTCATTTTATTCCAAAATTGTTTAGGATTATTGAAATCATGTGACAAACTATTTCTATAGTAATTGACTTTAGCATTTCTTGTTTGAGTTGTGCACGTATTTCGTAGCCGTTTATATTCCTCCCAATCATTAAGAAGTTTTGTTTTTTATATATATTCCACGCCCTGTCCCTCTGCTTAAACAGACTGATAAGTTCCCCATTTACCCATGGTAAGTGATGACCTTTAACCTTAATAGTTGTCCATGGGGCATGCTTATCAATGACGTGCACAAATTCTGTATAAAAGAAATTCCAAGCAGCTTCCGCGTCAGGAATTAGGCTAAATGTATTCCAATTTATCCTTCTCACATCATTATTAAATAAATCACTGTTAAATAATTTCATGTCACGGATCCGAATAAATTTTGGAGGAACATGCGGAGTTGAAATTTTCCAAATGCAATATATGATAGAATGGTCACTAAAACAATCCGAGAGAACACCAGATTTGTTTATTCTGTTTGGATGTGTGACTAATATCCAGTCAAGAAGAGATTTTCAACTTGGGCTGATTCTAGTAGGCTCTTTAATAATTTGTGTAAAATTTGAACCATTGAACATGTTACGTTCCGCGAGAGTACCCGGATCAGTCCAGTTTAAATTGAAATCCCCCAACAGCATAATTTCTGATGAGTCACCAAACGATGAGACAGTGGCTAGGATATTCCGAACAGACTCTAGCTTGGGAGATGTGGGTGGCCGATATATATTACCAATTACTAATTGTTTATTTGCATGAAGAATAACCTTAACAAAGATACCTTCAAAAAGCTCAGGTTTCACTTAAGGAATAATTAATTGTGATTTCAAATTTGATGAAATATAAGTGGCAACCCCACCTCCTCTAGATCCTATATCAAGCCTATATATAATGTAGTTGTCCAGTTTAACATTAGAGTCTGCTATGTTTTCATTTATCCAGGTTTCAGATAAAGTTATAATATTAGGATTATTGTAAACAAGCCATGCCCTTAGCTGATCAATTTTAGGAACTAAGCTGCGAATGTTTAAATGAATTACATTAAGACCTTTGCCCATTGATCACAGCTTTGAAAAACGAGTGCCAAAATAGATCCAACTTGACATGTCTGATTTACAAAAAAAGTAGTGAATTGAGGTAAGGAGAATATGAGAGCAAACCATCATGCAAACCACATACGCACACATACACACACACACACACACACACACACACCCAAATAAAAATAAAAAATAAACACAAAATACGATCTTGCATGGAAACAAAGCAAAAAAGTCAACAACTCCAAGAAAATGGAGTATGGAGAAATGGAGAAAATGGAAAAACTGTATGGCTCTTGCTCGGGATGCCTCTTCCCACTGATCATGTAGGCTTAAACAAGCTTTGACTGTGGCACTGTCACAAGGCATGGCAAAACAAGGCTGAAGGAAAGCCTGTGAATTCTGAGCTCCCTGACGAAAGGCATCCTGAACTCCATCTACACTGACATCCTTAGCTTCAAGAAGCAAGTCAAAATAACATTCCGTCATCAATCTACTGCTCACTGTTTTAACGAAAGGGTCTCTGCTCAAAGTGTCAGCTACCACGTTCTTTGTCCCTGCTATATGCTTTAATTCAAAGGTGTAAGCTGCCAGTTTTGACACCCAACGTTGCTCACAAGCGTTGAGTTTGGCCTTTGTCATAACATAAGTGAGCGGGTTGTTGTCAGTCCAGACTGTAAATGAATTTCCCTTCAACCAATGGCTGAATTTTTCACACACACTCCACTTGAGTGCCAAAAACTCGAGTTTATGAACCGGATAGTTCCTCTGAGAGCTGCTTAAAGTCTTGCTCACGAATGCAATTGGGCGGGCTCTTTCCTCGCCTGCAGGTACTTGGGATAATACAGCTCCCAATCCATTCAAGGAAGCGTCAATTGCCAGTATTAATGGACAAGTAAAATCAGGGTGTGCTAATACCACACTGTGTAGGAGACTCTCCTTAAGACTGGATAAAGCGTCATCACATTCCAGTGTCCAATCTGTGGGCTTGAGTTTTCTGTAAGTGCCTGCTTTTGCATCTCCCTTAGCTCCTCTTTTCCTTCTTTGCCCAGCTGTGACAGCGAAAAGAGGCTTTGCCAAAGATGAACACCCAGGAATGAAATGTTGGTAATAGAAGATCAGGCCAAGGACTGATTTAATTCTCCGCACTTACGGGGTACATCCATCATCTTCCATGAAATCAAACTTGGAAAGCTTTGATATGACCTCAACTTTGTCAGGATCCACAGAAACTCCATCACGATCTATGATGTGATCCAGAAATTTGACAGATGCCCTAAGGAGGTGACATTTCTTAGGGCTCAATTTGAGATTGTACTGTCTCAATCAGTTGAACACGACTTCCAATCTTTCCAACGCTTCCTGCTCATTCGGAGCAAAAACTAGCAAGTCGTCAAGATAGCACAAGATGCTGGTAAAATTCAAATTTCCAAAAATGCTCATCATCATGCGCATGAAGGACGCTGGGCTGTTGCATAGTCCTTGTGGCATTCTGTTGTATTCATGCAGCCCTATGGGGGTTGTGAATGCAGTGTACTTTTTATCCTTTTCAGCCATGGGGATGTTATAGAATCCTGATGTCAGATCCATGGTACTGAAAAGAACATTTCCACCTAGAGCAACCAAACAGTCAGACTGGTGTGGGAGTGGGTGTGCATCCTTTATGGTCCTTGCATTTAACCATCTAAAGTCAGTGCATAACCTCAGGCTGCCATCCTTTTTCCACACCAATACTAAAGGGGAAGCATATTCGCTCACCGACTTCTGAATTATGCCCTGTTCTTCCATCTGAGACAAAACTTGTCGCAGCTTTTGATAATGTGCTGGTGGCACTCTGCGATAGGGGAGTCGGAATGGCCGTTCATCCATTAGTCGAATACGATGGACGAATCCTTTGACTTCTCCACAGTCCAATGCATGTTTGGAAAACATATCATTGTATCTCTCTAATAGTTGCACTAACTTTTCCTTAGACGCATGGCTGACAGAACACGACCAGATATCAAGATCCGCGAGTCCCACATTTTCCAGCCTTTGTTTGAAATCAGCTGTAGAATTTGGTGAACACAGACTCTCATTGCAATCTAATTCAACATGACTCAACCCTTGGAAAACTTCAAAATCTTCAACAGAAATGCATGGAAACACATCTGCCAATTTGCGATTCCTTTTGAGGGTGACTGGTTTATCAGAGAAGTTAGTTACTTTTACGGGAACCCAGCGATCACCCCATAATGGCGTCACAACCCGGCCAACTATAATGTCTCGTGAAATGGACCTTGAAGAAGTTGGTTCCACTACAACGGTGCTCCCCGGTGACATAGGGACATTTTTTGGCAACTTTCCCCAGACAAGATGTTCTTGTTTGGCCAAAAGGGTAACGCTCTGTTGTAACTTAACCGTTCCCACCTTGTCTGGCAGCTCGGAACCCTTCCATCGACACGTGTTAGCCATGACATCCAAGAACTGCTCACATTCTGCGGTTGGTTCCACTTTATGATTAGAAACGAGTCTCCAATAGTCATTAATACCTTTCATGCAGTGTGAGAGGAACTTGATCACATTCGTTCCAATGATCAAATCGTCCCGCTGGTCAGGTACGACAAGAACAGGTACAAGACAACTTTCTCCATAAATCTTTAACTCCACCTAATACAAACATTTCGGCCTTGTGGCTTTGCCTCCACATCCTACTAAAATCACTTCCTGCTTAAGTGGTGTCGGTGTAGGAAGCACATGCTCACTTAACATCCTTCTCTCTGCTTCGTCACTGAAGGTGCAGGCCATGGACCCCGTATCAAGCATTCCCTTCATTAAAAACGTGTTATTTACGCTAACTGGTGCATAGAACAGTTCATCGAACGTTTCAACTGCCTGGACATTCTGTGCTATCACTTTAGCTCCCGCTGGAGCTTGCGCACATGCACTCTCATAAAACTTTTGAAGGTCAGCACTCTCTAGGGGTTGTTCACTCTTGCCCACGCATCCCCCTTCCAAACGTGAGCTGTCTAGTTTAAAACTGACTGACCCTGCAATGACTGCTTACTTGCAGGGTTAGGTCTGTATCTGTCACTCGTACAGTCTCTCTTACTGTGCCCAGACTGGAAGCATGTAAAGCACAGGTAATGTCTACGTCAATGTGCTATGGTAGTGTGTTCTTGAGATCGACATATTCTACAGGGCTTACTTTGTGACTGACGGGTTGGCAACTGCTTACCCACATTCTGGATGTTCTGAGACAGCGCACGGTCTAGAAGGCTGACTAAAGTACTCATGCAATTGTCACTCTGTGAGGCATATGCATTACTAGCTGTACACCATTCACTTGGCTCTACTTGAGGACCAGCATTAATTGAATCAACCACGTTAGATGTTTGAATTTGTGCTGTGACATGTCTCGTGGCAGCATGACGCTTCGGCTTAGCTGACATTTGCTCTTTCATTTCAATCTGATACCGATCAAGCTGTTCTTGAATCTCCTGTGCAGTCCATTTTTCAGGAGCTTTGAATCGGAATACCGTAGCGAGAGTAGCATCAGGACAGTACTTTACAAACATCATGGAAACTTCTTGGCATGGGTCCTCAATTTGTCGCCCAAGCCTCCTCAAAGCCTCCTCTGCAAGATCCACTGCCTTGTTTAGTCGCACCCAGTACTCAACAGGATCCTCTCCTGCTAAAGGAACAGTACTATAGAAATCAGCCAGAGGCATGCATGAGTATTTAACATCACCGAAATGTTGTTTCAATATGTCAATAATAACTTTTGGGTTCTCTATTTGGTTTAGAGATGGATTGCAGCGAAGTGTTAATCTGACGATATCTTTAGCTTTACCCATCAATCTGCATAATATCTCTTGATGTTGCTCTGCTAGTGGTATGGCTCTCTTTCGCGATACGTATCCATCAGCTCCTCCCACTCATGCACACTAAGCTTATCTGACCCATCACCACGGTAGACTGGAGGCTCTTTTGCTTCACTCTGCATAACTAGCTTCACTCCAGTCAGGTTAAGTGAGGGTATGTCTGAGAATGTCTTACTGATCCCCATCCCCTGTGTCTGCGCACCTCTGTCTTCCCCTCCCCCACAACCAGTCTCTTTTTGAGATGCTAACATGGTCTGCCCTACTTGTTGAGCAATGTGTGCTATCAAACCATGCCAATTTGGGTCGGTTATGTCAGGGACAGCTAAGGGTAAGGTGTCAGCTGTGGGACTAATGCCATGGTCACCTATACGAGTGGAGCATAACACCGGAGCTATTCTGTTCACTTTGCTTCCTCTCACTATAGGGGTGGCTGGAGTTCCACCAAGAAACCTTCCCCTCCCCAGACCTAAACCTGTCATTGTGTCAAATGCATCAAATTCGTCTCCCCTTAGACTAAATGCCATGTTCAGTTACACATGAAAATAATACAAGTCAAGATAAATGTCCAAAAAAAACTATAACTCTCGAAAAATAAAAATAAATCTGAGAAAATAAATCACTCAAATGATAAAATGCATAAATATAAACATTAGAAGGTGTCAGATGTAAATTTGCATCGTTGACATATTTACAGTCCTTTAATGAAGAACATTAAACCTCAATGCAGCGTCCTCGGTGACCCAACTGACGTTGATCCTTTAGATGAAGATCCCGGGCTGAACTGATCTTCATCCGGGTCACGGCACCAATGTAACCGGTCTACTCCTAACCGCTGTTAACCGTTCTGCGTTGTGTATGAAAAAGAGGTCGGACAACTGCTGCTTCTGATTAACCAAAGGATGTTTATTGGTCTTTTTCACTCTTTCCTCAGCTTGCATGGGGTAACTGTGTAAAACATGAAAAGTTCAGTACATCTTCAGGATGTAAACGCATCGTTTGTACCTCCTCTCCCCAGAATGCATAAAGTGAACTGGCGAGAGAAGCGCGCAGATCCAAAAAAATGGCGTCTACCAGCACCAAGACAAAACAAAAGTCCCAAAAACAGTTCTTTGTCAAAATAACAAGATTGCATAAACAAAACAAGAAAATAATCTCCAAAATATCAGAGGGATTTTAGTGAACTGAATTATTCATATTATGAATATTACAACCCCGTTACAGAGGCATTCGACTTGAGAAAATTTTAATTGTGAGGAAACTAACTGGGGGATCACAGGCATTTTTTATAACCCCATAAAAACATTCAGCATGTGCCCATTTATGTTACATACACCAGTTCAATCAATTTTCCAAAGGCACTAAACTAATACTGAACCCATAGCTAGATCAATAGAATTCCTAGAATAGAATGAAATGAACAATTTAAAATGTTAGTTAACAGATGAAAAGTGGAGAAATTACATTGCAAATACCTTGGGCATTCTTTTATTTTTTTATTGGCCAAAGCCCTGGTTAATTTCTAACTTTCTACACTCTTTCTATACAGAATAGAGAGTGTGGTGATCATGAGTAGCAATTGTCATGGCAACCTGTTTGCTATTGTAATAATTCTTTGAGTTTTAATGGCCTTTGTGTAAAACACCGTCACAAATAAGAATCTCAACAGAAGTTGCCATTTCCACTCTAGTGAGCTCTGTTTCTTGCCATCAGTTAATAATTAAATCAGATGTGGTGGGACATGTGCGCCGCTTGTATCACACCGTATGCAATAGGATGGATTACAGCCTTAGTTAATGTGAACGGGCACAATATGCTTATTCACTAGTGCACGACCGGGGAATTTACATTGCATAATCAAATAATCAAGTCCCAAAACTAATTACTGTATGGCAACGCATCTTCATTTATTGAGGACTGCCTTCACACTCTATGGCATACTCTGTGGTCCGTCAAAGATTTTTTTTCTCTCTTTGCAACAGAATAACTGTGTTAATTAATGTCATATTTTAGCTTGCATTTTGGGAGAAAGCCCTGATGTCATTATAACATTAGGAGCAGATAGAGGTATCATGCCCATTCAAACTGAGGGGGCACATGCCCCCTTAGAATTTTGAGCCAAGAGGATTTTGAATGGATTATTTAAACAAAAAGGTATTTGAATCTATGATAATTAGGTTAAATTATCAGTCCATGTAAAAAAAAAAAAAGAATATCTGTGGCAGGAATATTTATTGACATGCCTAAATTTGGTCAGTCTAAATCCAATTGCGTCTATACATGTTTTTAAAAGGTTTTGCCACTTTTTACATTCTGTAAATGTGCAATTAATGCGCCAATTGCGTCTTTTACATGTTTAAAGAGAGCAGCAGTTTATTATCTATTTCAGTGTGAATACTTTCCTTTAAAGTCTTTATAAAAACTTTAAGCGACAAAAGGTGGTTCCTTTTTGTGGAACTCGAGCTGCATGTGATCGCTATGCGCCACCGTCCAAGTGTCACATAGTGTGATGCCCTTTTGCAGTTATGGCAATTTATTGGAGTATCGCTGGGAAACAAATTAGTCAAAGTGATAATTTTGTTTGCAGACTTTGTGCCTCCTTCTACGAATCAAGATTAGCAAACTCTCCCCTCACGTGTATAGCATCTCACAGATGAGCGCTTAGGGTTTGTATCGGTGCATTTCAGAGGACCATACTTCTGAACAGCCGAAGACCGCTAAAGTATTTATTGATGCATAGTTCACTATCGAGTCAAGTTCTCTGTTCTTCATGCCTCGAACGCTCAAAGTTGTGTCTGTCTGCGTTTTGAATTATCTTGGCGATTGGTTGTTGTTAGCTAACATAGAGACTTTGACTGCTCAACATCGAGATGTCGTTTTCAGCCATTTGAGTAATCTAGGGATACGTGTAAACCTAGACAAGATCATCCTGTTATCAGGGAAACGTCTCGGGTTACTTAACTACTTTACTCGGGTACCCTGTTCCCTGAAAAAGCGGAACGAGATGCTGCGCTGATTTAGCGCTTTGGGAACGTCTTTAGGAGTGACCAGCTGTGAATATGTGTGCAACACGTCAATGAAATTGACTAGAATTTGTAGCCTCCGCCAGTGACATCATCAGGATGCGCCGGTACAGGCGCTATAAATAGATGCGCCACAGGTGCATCGTCAGGTATTTTGTCTTCAGACAATTCTGTGTGTGTTGTGCTTCTCAACCCTGTCAAAAACATTCTACTTTCCTCTGTTAGGAGTTCGAATTTGTTAGGCAGTGCGCAGAAACATTTCTCTTTCAAAAAAAATTTACAATTGAAAATTACTGATAAACATAGCAAGCGGTGTGTGTTCCCGTGTTTATGCTCAGTGGCCGAGAGCTTGTCTTTATGAGTTTCCACTGATCATTCTGGTGCACGCAGGTCTGCAGCAGGATTGGAAGAATTGGGTTTGGCTTCTTCATGTGAACATGTTTTCTCAGGCATAGGTCAGCATTTGGCACCCCCGGACAGACATGTGGAAGTTATGGGTGTGGCCCTTTAATAGGGCGCTCTTTTGAATGATGGTTATTCCCTGCTATGGTTGTTAGCATTCTAAATGCTAGAGCTCCATCACAAAGGAGTCTAGATAAGTTTAAGTGGTGTATTTTTGCTTCTTGGTGTTCAGCGCAAAGAGAAAATCTCTCGCAGTCTCTCGCTTTATGCATTGGGACCTTTTTGTCCTGTCCACGTTCCTTTATGGGATTTAACTGTTATTTTAGAGGCCCTCTCGGCTGCTCTGTTTTAGCCCATGATAATCATTACAGACAAGTTTTTGATTCTCAAAATGGCACTGCTAGTGGCATTGGCATCATTTAAGAAAGTCAGTGATTTGCATGCCCTGTCGTTCAATCCCTTGTGTATGGATTTTGCACCAGGGTGTTCAAAGTTTGTGTTAAGACCTCTTTTGGGCTATTTGCCCAAGGTTAATTCTACATCATGTAGCTTGCAGGCCATTATTTTTCAGGCTTTCTCTCCTCCCCCATTTGAGTCGGAGGATCAAGATTGCATATGCTTTGCCCAGTTTGGGCGCTGTGAGTTTATGTTGACCATACTAGCCAGTGGTGTAAGTCAGAGTAGTTGTTTGTGTGCTTTGCTGACCGTGACAGTTGTTTCGGTGTCCGAAATGATGCAAGTTTGAGTGCTTACGTGCATGTTTGAGTGCATGTGGTTAACCTTCCCCTTTAGGATTCGAGCCCATTCTACAAGGAGTATGGCATCCTCTTGGGCTTTGGCTAGAGGTGCGTCCTTCTTGGACATTTGTATGGCGGCAGTGTGGTCCTCTCCACATACATTTGTTAGATTTTATAATCTGGACAAGGGTTTGAGTCCTGCTTCCTAGGTTCTCTCTGTTGAAATATTAGTAAATTCATAATTCCTTTATTCACATGTTGTAGCTCATTTGTGAACCTCTATATGCATGCCACATGGGCTTAGACAGTTGGCCGCTACTGTTTGCATGGTGTGAATGCATTTTGTTCCCATAGTGATCATGCGCAGCTCAAGTTCAACAAAAGGGAACGTCTTGGTTACGTACATAAACTTGGTTCCCTAAAGGGAACTCTGCGTAGCTGGCCATACTCTCTAGCAGCTGTATAAGCTTGTGCCTTTAGCAGAAAATGTGACTTGATGGCGCAAAAGCAGGCATCTTCATGGAGCCCATGACGTAGCTCCCTAAGGGGCATCGCTTAAGCGCCATCAGTCAATAAATTGCCATCATTGTATAAGGGCTTCAGACCACAAGACACTCGGACGGTGTCCCATAGCGGTCATATGCAGCGTCTCGTTACCCTCAGGGAACCAAGGTTAAGTACGTAACTAGATATTTTGTATGGTTCCTTGGTAGCCACTGGTTCCATATTTTCCATGGGTGAAATGCAGCGTGTGACTGAACAGACTTTGTCACTGCTTATAACTCACACTGCACACAATAAAAGTATTTAATTTTTTCACGTTTGATGCATGCCATTGACCTTCTCCCAGAGATAACTTTTTATTCAGTTGGCATTTGGATTTTAATTATTCTGTACCGTTAAGCACAGTCTGATCTGTTTGATTGTTATCTTATGGAGAACAAACTCACTCTTGGAGACATGCAAACCATTTAATTTTTATTTAATTATTATTCTTCATTTTTACACTAAATCATAAATATACTAAAATATTAACAGTAAATGACTCAGTCAGAAATAGGCAGGGTTGGTAAGTAACGGAATACATGTAACGGGATTAAAATACTAAATATAAGTAACTGTATTCCACTACAGTTACAATTTAAATAATTGGTCATTAGAATACATTTACATTAAAACGTATTTTGATTACTGAAGCGATTACTTAGCATTTTTTTTTACATATAAATGATGCGATCCAAAGTGCATTTGAACAGCGGTGAAACACTTTCTTATGATGTGTTACATTCATATGAGCAGACAGAGAAGTAAGTTCGAAATAAGTCTACGGCAGAAGAAATAGAAATAAAACTTGTGTTAACTGTCAGCTTTACGCTAAGCTAAAATGGTATTCCTATCAATTTTACTTGCACGTTACCAGGCACGATCATATTTTTTTTATCAAGAAAATTCACATTAGATCATCATTTCTTTTTTTCTGGTAAGACCTTTGATATTAGGGCTAATTTTTTTAATTGTTTTCCAGTAAAAAAATCTAAAAATCCTTAAAACAGTTTGATTTATCTTGTTTTAGAAACAACACTGCATAAGATATTCAGGTTTTTCAGAGAATTGTTTCAACACAATGGGGGCCACGATCCCAAGGGTAAGCCTATGTTGGGGACAGCGTTCCCTTTCCACTGTCCACCAAGCAGACAAAGAGCTGCTCAGAGTGCCTAGAGCTTGTGTGATCCAAGTGGGTGCGCAAAGTACGCACCAGACACAGCAATGCTAAGGCTGTGTCTGCCTCCTCCCAGGGCCGCGCTTGTGGGTTAACTACCTTAACCCTAAAGAAAGGGGTCGTAGGAACCTTGGGCACTTAGCCTCAGGGGTTTCAGGTAGACGTGAGAGTCTGCCAGACTGGGCTCTAGGCAAGGGTCGCAGACAGAGAATGCTTGCAGGTCCCCAACCCTCTTGATGGAAGTGAGCGCAATCAGGAGGGCCATCTTCAAGGGGAGGGCCTTTAGTCCGACTGATTCTAGTGGCTCAAACGGGGCTCAAGTTGGCTACCAAAAGGACAATGAGAGATCCTATGAGGGGAACAGGCATAGCCTTGGAGAGTTCAGCCTCCTGGCGCCTCTTAGTAACCTGATAATCAGGTTGTGCTACCCAAACAACTTACCGTCCACTCCATTGTAGACCTTCAAGGTGGAGGGGGACAGCCGTACTTGCACGTACTCACACGTACTTGCGAAGCCCCCTGGGCCAGCTATGTTCCAACGCGTCTGTGCATAAGGGGGCTTCTGTCAGAGAGACCCAGAATAGGCAGTGGGTGGAATCTTGGCAGGCGAACAGATCTACCTGTGCTGTGACGAACCAAGCCCAAATAACCTAAGGGTGGAGTCTCCACTCTCCGCTGAGCATTACCTGTCATTACAGCGCATCCGCCGTGGCGTTTAGGTTGCCCGGGATATGAGTGGCATGCAGCGACCTTGGGGAGAGCTTGCTCTTTTCCCAGTTGACCCGAAGCTCTAAATGGCTGAGGTGCGTGAGCACCAGGTCCCTGTGTGCACAGAGCAACTGTCGAGAGTGTGCTAAGATTAGCCAGTCATCAATATAGTTGAGTATGCGAATCGCGCACTTCCCTTAACGGGGCAAGAGCTGCCTCTGCGACTTTCATGAAGACACGAGAGGACTGGGACAGATCGAAGGGGGGGACCTTGTACTGATACACCTGGCCATAGAAAACGAACCACACGTCCAAGCTCCAGGCAAGGGGCACTAAGGTGACGTTCACATGTGGCGTACCTTGAGATGGGGCCTCGTGGCTGGGGGGAGCAGGTGACATCACGTCTGGGAATGTTGCTTCGTCCCGAGGTGGTTCTGCTGAGGAGACGCTCAAAGCACTTACCTTGCTCGGTGTACCCAGCCTGGGGCGGGTAGGCGACTGAGGAGGAGGTTCTGTAGCGACGACCTCTGGACTTGTCACCACCTGCCAGCCTGAAGCACGGGTGTGGTGCAGTGAGGCACGTGAGGGCAGATGGTCCACGTTCATAGGGGCCTGGCTGAAGGTGCTCGGTGTCTGATCGCCATGAGAATGGTGGTTGTGGGCATCCTCTAAGTGACCCAGGGAGTGAGGAAACTACTCTTTTATTGACAATGTGGGTACTGCAGCCCGTTCGGGGTGTGGCAAACAAAGAAATGGAACAAAAGATTTTCCACTCGGCCCTCCACTGGGGGATGTAGTGGTCTGAGCACCAGCTCCGCTGCAGGTGTTTCTTTCCCTGGGTTGCCCGTCTCAGGAAGGTTTGGGAGCTTTCCTGGTCCGAGAGGAGGTCCGTGAGATGGGGGGCGTCTACCTCTTGCAGGGAGCTCTACACGGGCTGAGAGCTGGGCCCGGTCTGGGGCGAGCAGGCGGGGTGAGGGACAAACGCCGCCTCTCGATGTGTTCTCTGCCCAGACATGTGAGGCAGCGCCCGTGGCCGAATGAAACGGAGAGGTAAACGCCTCCAGGAATAACACAAGAACGGAAAAGCATCTTGAAAAAGATGTTCAACATCCAAGTGCTTGCTCTTTTAGAGAAATATTCTCTTTAATAGAATAAAACTCTTTTAGATGGCTGTCGAAGCACCCTGGGGCGTAGTCTGCACTGGGGTGCAGAGAAGAGAAAAGCAGCTGATTTGCACCATATCTCCAACAGCATACGCTCTTGTAGAGGTGAGTGGAACAGTAGTGGATTTATTCAGCTCACTGAAACACAACCGCTCGGCTCCGAAGAGAAAATCTTTCTGAACAGACGCACACTTCCCTCCTTTTAAACCCGTATGCCTGGGGGAGGGGCATGCAAATTCTGTTCGCCAATTCTCATTGGCCTTTTATCAAAGATAAGAGGTAACGTAGGCACTCAAGTGAGACCCCTAGTGTCACTACAATCACACAAAGTCGAGTGAGTGGCAGACTTTGTATTCATGTGACTGGTGGCAGTGCCACACCATAAAAAAAATGTCTAAGTTTAACAATAAAAGACTGTAAAAATACTACAGTAAAATACAATAAAAATTTTAAATACTAAATTGGTTAACTGGTAGTTACCAGTTAAAAAACATAACATATATGGTAATAAATAATAATAAATAAATTATAAAGACAATACATGTAATTTTATGTTAAAATGTTGTAAAAATAAAAAACATTTGCTGCAAAAAGTATGATTTTACCATATAATTAACAGTACAAATTTTTTAACAAGAGAGTACATGTACTTATTACAGTAAATTATTTGTAATTACGGAAAAAAAAAAAAACAGGGGTTCCCAGAATTCCCTGCATGACCCATAACATTTCATTATTGTAGTACAGAGGCAGAGGCATTTGGATCCATTTGCAGTAGTTTATTGACACAAGCGATCAAACAGAGAGGCAGACATAAACAGAAACAGGCTCAGATGTAGGGACAATCCAGTACTCGTAATCAGACTCAGGCAAGGGTCAGGGCAGGCAGCAAGGGTTCACAGAGTCGAGAGTCCATGCAGAGATCTAGGGTCCAGATAATAACAGGGGTCAGGGAATAACGCTTGGTAATGTCAGCTGAGCAAAACAACACTTCGCAAAGTGACAATGAACGGGGCAGTCCAGATATAGGGGAGATAATGATGAACAGGTGACGGTGATGAGGATAATCAGGTAAACCAGGCAGGGATGGAGATAGATAATGACCAGAGGGAAAGATGGGAAGTGCAGTTCTAAAACTCCGGGGAGAGGGAGCGGGTGAAACCAGCGGGAGGCGTAGCTGAGCGCTCCGTGACAATTATATTTATGGGAATAGTTATGTTTTTTCTTATTTTTAATATCACTTATCTACATTAGGGTTTAGATGCATTACTTTATAAAGTGAAAAGCATATTCTTACATCTCAGCAGCATAATCATAGGGCAAAGTGACACCACTCTTAAATTTACACCGTAAAAGTTTACTGTACATGATTTGGTGATAAGATGGACAATTAGTAATAAAATGAAAGGACAGCGTTAAATATGGCAGCTGTAGGGTTGGAAGTCCTACTTAACAATAGAGCACAACAGTGCCCCCACACTTTTTCAGCTTTCTTGGTTCGAGAAGTGTTCTTCCCATTCATTTTCTCCATAAAGATTTCATAAAAGTCTTCTAAACCTTAAACCAAACTACCTAGCTATGAGGTGAATTACAAGATTACAAACTTTTATTTGAAGCAAAAAAAAAAAATAATAATAATTTTTAACTCTTCTTCAGTCTTATTTACTGGCTGACACTCTTACTATTCCAAGTCAAATTTGACTGGATACAGTAATCATGTATTTTATTTTATTTTTCAAAAGTAAAACAATACAATTATGATTTTTACAACATATTTATATATACAGTACTGTGCAAATGTTTTAAGCACTTAAGATATTTCACAAAAAAACATTTGTGTAAAGATGGTTATTAATATTTTCAGCTTTAGTGTGTCAATAGGAAAAATATGTTTTAGATTCCCAAACAGTACTTTTGCAAATAGATTAGAATAGAACAAGGCACTCAGCAAGAGATGGCATCATCCCCACAGAGCCCCCCACTGAACATCAAGTCAGTGTGGGATTACATGAAGTGTAGGACACAGAAGCAATTGAGAAAGCCTAAATAGATAGAAGAACTGTGGTGAATTTTCCAAGAATCTTGGTACATCCTATCTGCCAACAATCAAGAAAAACTGTGTCCAGGTGTACCTAGAATTGGTGCTGTTTTAAATGCAAAGTTGGTCACACCAAATATTGATTTAGCTTTTTTATGTTTACTGGACTTTGTAAGATGTTAATTAATAAATGAAAACTATTTATGGCATTATTTTTGAAGACATCCTCACTATGCAACATTTTTCACAAGTGCCTAAAATTTTGCACAGTACTGTACATTTTTCATTTTCACCTTTCGTTTGCATATGTAAATAATAAAATCTATGTAACATTACAACAGTAAAAACCTACACTTTTCTAAGTTGAAACGTTAAGAAAATATAAGAATGTGTCATGTATTGAGGACAGTTTGCTGCCATCTGGTGTATAAAAGAAAAATAACATGACTTGAAATTATTATGACAATAATTGCCAGTAGATGGCAGCAGTGCTCTCTCTCTCTTTCTGTGTGTGTGTTCTGTTCTGCCTTCGGGTTGTGTAAGTCTCACCATGCAGTGTGTGTGCATGTGCTGTATTTTGAGTGTGTTATTGCTCCTCCCTCACCAGGCAGAACCTACCACCGCGCCACTTTCATGTGTGGCTTGTAAGCCCATGTGACGTATTTGCCACATGTTGACCTCTCCAGCCTGGGCAGGATGTGGTTTCCACTGGGTCTTTTCCCCCTGAAAGAAGAGGATTGGAAAAGAACACCTTCCCCGATGCATGTTATAGCGTTAGATGGCCCCAGCCGCATCTAACACTCTATGGAGAGAAAACATAGAGAGAGAAAAGGCCGCGGCTGGCGCGGCCTGCTCTCATGCTTGTCATGTCCTTTTTTTCCCTCCTCAGGGATGCTGGGTGCGATCTGATGCAGTGTGCTCCTTTGGCACCCAACAGCTTGCTGAATAAATAACACTCCTGGAAACAAACTAAACAATTTAATACAAATAAATAAATTATTTAATTAATAAATAAATCAGACTTTCTATAGATTGTTATTATTTAAAAATTCACATATTAATCTGTCCCCATATGAGGATTTATTTTTAGGAAAAATATTTGCTCTAGATTTTTTTTTTTAATGTTTATTAGGTGCTACTTGTTGCGAATCAAATAGGGAAATGTAAAATGCACACGGAGAATATGCCCTGCAGAATACTTGTCACTGCTATTACAACTGGCACGCTGTAACAATAACTGGCAGTTATTGAATAAGATGAGGAGAATGTTCCCATGACATGTGTTCTGTTCCCAAAGAGATTTTCCCCATGTTTTTTACATCACATCCTTTTAACACCCAGGTTAAAACATTTTGAGCTGAATTCCTTCCTTCAGAAGCAAGGCATAGCGATGGGCTCCATATTTTCGCCGGACTATGCATGTTTATTTATGGGATACCTAGAAGAGAAATTTTTTAATAATAATTAATTTCACATAATATTGTAGCATTGTGACTTTTTCCAGGAAAGCGGTCCAGTTCACAAACACCCAAATCAAATGTTTTATTGCCTATAATTTTATAGGCTAACCAAACGGGTATCAGGAGGTGTCTTAACTTCACCAAAAACAATAAATATCAGCTACTGCTCTGCTAAACGGCAAGATAGGGGCAAAAACCTGCAACTTTTGCCACACACACTCTGTTCTTCTTCTCCCCCTCTTCCCACTCCACCCTAATCAAAATAATATAAACAAAAACAATAACTCCACCTTATTATTCACCCTGACCTATCTATTTCCCTAGCTATTCTTGCCCTAACAACTCCACCCAATCACAGGAAAACACAGAATACGATGAACTCCAATAAGAGAAGGGAGAGGGGAACTACACGCACACATTATACAGAAGGGTGACCAACTATGCGCCACAATATCATCATGTGAAAAGATATGCGGATGAGTTTTTTTTTTTTTTTTGCATATTTTAATTGGTTTTGATAATTTTCTTCTATTGTTGAATAACATGGTTATCTCCATCAGATTTAATGCAGAAACTGATTCACACTAGTTTTAATTTCTCAATACAAGAGTTCAGTTTGAATCAGGTACTCTTTGTGCTATTTTATTCACTAAACCTACCGATAAAAAAAAAACTGTATTTTACATGCTTCAAGAGTGCATCCTACTTATTTTAAAGCAGCTCTCAGTAATTTTTGTTTGTGTCATCTTGGACTTACAGAGACACCTATATGTGTGTATGCAGCATAATTCAAAATCAATAGCTTTCAGTCATGACCGAAAGAACTATGTCGCGAGTACAAGCAGCCGAAATGGGCTTCCTCAGAAGGGTGGCAGGCTTCTCCCTTAGAAATAGGGTGAGGAGCTCAGTCATCCATGAGGAGCTCGGAGTAGAGCCACTGCTCCTTTGCGTCGAAAGGAGTCAGTTTAGATGGTTTGGGCATCTGGTAAGGATACCCCCTGGCCACCTCCCTAGGGAGGTGTTTCAGGCACGTCCAGCTGGAAGGAGGCCTCGGGGAAGACCTAGGACTAGGTGGAGAGATTACATCTCCACACTGGCCTGGGAACGCCTCAGGGTCCCCCAGTCAGACCTGGTTAATGTGGCTCGGGATATGGAAGTTTGGGGCCCCCTGCTGGAGCTGCTGCCCCCGCGACCCGACTTCAGATAAGTGGTTGAAGATGGATGGATGGATAGCTTTCAGTTACAGATGCCATTGGAGAAATTCACTACTCACAAGCAGCCATGATTAGTTTAATCCAAGAGTGAAAGTCTCCAATTACAAGATGGTTATTGAGATTAAGCGAGTAGTATTCAGTGGTCATGTGATTTTAAAATGCCAGCCCCCATGAGGTCGCCCCTCCCCCATGTGGAATAAGAGAGCTTTTATAAGTTTACTGATATGACAAGAGTCCTCATCTCATGTAAGTGGTAATGATTGTATACATATGTTTCAAAATTACAATACTTTCTTTAGGAGTTAAACTTTTTTTAATGGGGAAAAAATTATGAGTGCACCTTTAAAAAGGGATTACCATACACACATACATGTCTTCGGCTGAAGCATATCTGTACCTTAGAATGCGTTTTTTTTTTTTGGTTAAAATTTACAATCAATTTTGTTTAAGGGGATATCTGAAAAAGTGGCATGGCGATGCTCTTGATAGAGTGCGTAATACAGCTTCCACACAGACCAAGAAAGATAAAAAAAATTCGGTCGTATACACTACTATGTATTCGGATTAGAGTTAGAAAATTAAGAATGTAATCAAAAAACATTGGCATATACTATTGAGCAGAGGGATTTTTAACATAAATCTACAGTAGTACCTTTACGACACATGATGCAATGGATGGTCTTTTAAGTAAGGCCATTGGTTTTTGTGCTGCATGTACAGTAAGTATGCACAAATAAGAACTTTATCTTTTAATAGTTCGATAACAGCCCGAACATTTAACATCAATCAACTTGTTACATGTGGTTCAGAAATGTTGTTTATTTGCTCTCATGTCCTTGCAACAAAAAGTATGTTGGCAAAACAAATAGACAGATTAAAACGTGCATTATTGAACATATTGAACACATTCCATTGCACATCATTTTAGTGAGGTGAATCTTTTTGTTTCTGAGCCTAACTTTTTTGTGATTGAATGAATTTTATCTAAATTATATGTATCTTTTGGGAATGAATGAAGATCTTTCTTTGAGTTGTTTTATTTAGATTGGAACTATGTGATTAAATTCATTTCTTCTTGATTGTCCATGTATAGAAATGCACCAACATAAAAATCCATAGAAATGCATTTTTTGCAATTTTCAAACCGCAAATAATACAAAGAAAACAAGTTCACATTCATTTTGAAACAACACAATACTAATGTTTAACTAAGTTCAGAAATCAATATTTGGTGGAATAAACCGGATTTTTAATTACAGCTTTCATGCATCTTGCATGCTCTCTACCATTCTTTCACATTGATGTTGGGTGACTTTATGCCACTCCTGGCGCAAAATATTCAAGCAGCTCGGCTTTGTTTGATGGCTTGTGGCCTTCCATCTTCCTTTTGATTACATTTCAGAGGTTTTCAATGGGGTTCATCGGCCATGACAGGGTCTTGATCCGGTGGTCCTCCATCCACACCTTGATTGTCCTGCTGGATAAAACAATCATCAGAGTTGGGGAACATTGTCAAAGCAGAGGGAAGCAAGTTATCTTCCAGGATAAACGTGTACATCTAAAAAAAAAATAATATTGTGGAAAAAGCCTTTTTTGGTTTAAACTTTATGATTATGGCTTACAGCTCATGGAAATCAAAAATCCAGTATCTCAAAAAATTAGAATAAAGAATTTATAATACAGAAATGTTGAGCTTCTGAAAAGTGTTAATTTATGCTCTCAATACTTGGTCGGGTTTTCTGACCAGTTAATTACTGTGCTTGATTGGCCAGCCAACTTGCCTGACCTGAACCCCATAGAGAATCTTTGGGCTATTGTAAAGAGGAAAATGAGAGACACCAGACCCAACAATACAGACGAGCTGAAGGCCACTATCAAAGCAACCTGGGCTTCCATAACATCTCAGCAGTGCCACAACCTGATTGCCTCCATGCCACGCCACATTGATGCAGTAGTTTGTGCAAAGGAGCCCCAACCAAGAATTAAATGCTTAAAGAACATACTTTTCAGAATTTTAACATTTCTGTATTATGAATTCTTTATTCTAATATTTTGAGATACTGGATTTTTGATTTCCATGAGCTGTAAGATGTAATCATCAAGATTAAAACAAAAAAAAAGGCTTGAAATATTTCATTTGATGTGTAATGAATCTAGAATATATGAAAGTTCCACTTTTTGAATTAAATTACATAAAATTTTACTTTTCCATGATATTCAAATTTTTTGAGATGCACCTGTATGTAGCTAAATTCAAGCATCCTTCACAAAGATGAATCTGCCCGATTCCAGCCTTGCTGAAGCACCCCCAGATCATCACCGATCCTCCACCAAATTTCACATTGGGTGTGAGACACTTGGGTGGCTTGAAAGCCTCTCCAGGTCACAGTCTAACCATTAGATGCAGTTGGAGGATAGGTGATGATGAAGTACAGAGAAACTGATAATTTTGCAGTGGTCTCCTTAATTGTTTTCCAGATCTATATATATATATATATAAATTGTGCATGAAAGAAAACAATCAAAAATTACTGCGCATCGTAACCACATTACCACCTTGGGTGTGCATTCAATGTTCATCGTCAATTCCTTTTTGGATGTATACAGCTTTGTCTTTATGACTTCGTTTCTGTTGCATACCTAATAGTAGAATATTTACGGTAAATGTTTATACTATAAATTATTGCAGGTTTGATGCCTATAGATATCTTGCACTGATGAAGGGGTGATCCTGAAAATATTTTGCTACTGCACTTGACAGTTTTTGCACATCTTTTGCTCTGTAGGGCCTTCTGAGACATTTTTTTCCTACTTTGAGTGTGAACTCATTTTTAATTTACCTTTGGATTATTCTATTTTTTTTTTTTTTAAATCTATGCACTTGGGCAATTAGATTATTGTTTGAAGCCTGGACTGGTGTTTGGCACAGTGTTGTTTGTTATACTGCTAACACCCATATTTTAACTCTGTCTTCATCTCCAAGGTGACAGTAATTAGCTTCCATTATGTCATATCACTGAGCTAAAGGAAGAGCAGAAATGTAAACAAACGATGTCAGCCCAGTTTAAGATTAAGATGCATCCGCGCACCTGCTAAAGTAATAACAACGAAGACATACACAAGTCAAGATCACAAACGACAGCAGCTGCTTGAAGTTGAACTGTGATGCTATAATTACAGACAGGGTGATATCCGTTAAACTCAGCAGAAAAATTAGCAGAGTTTTATATACTGAAAAAGTCAGCTGAGATCTTCTATAAATGAGCAAGAAAATTACTGCGAGAAGGGGAAAAAAGGAAAGTTTCACAAAAGAGTCTAGTTTTTCTTCATCAGAGCTTTTTTCTTCCAGATATGGGTTACAGAGATGGAGAGGAAAGGGTCAGGATGGTTTCTCCTTTCATCCTTTCTTTCTTTCATTCTCTCTCCATTCTTTTTATTCTGTTTCTGAGAACCGTACTTTAAATGGCAGCCATTTCTAGCTATTCAGTCAAGAAAATAGCCACTGCACAGAGACACATTCATAAAATGACTCACAAGAAGAAGAAAAAACCTGTAGTGAAACAGTGAGAAACCAAGATTGTTGAGAACGAGGTGAAGGTCTAAGAAAGAGAGTAAAAAGTGCATGTGAGATTAGGTTAGCATACAAATGATGTGGAGCAAACCTCATGTCAATCCATTGGCTGGAGGTGACCATCTTTGTCAGGCCTGTGGTTTAACCCACAGCCCCTGGAGATTAGGGAGGCCGATTGATCCAAATGGTTCAGATTATTCTGGATAAGCATTTCAGATCAGAAGATCTTAATGGTGGGAATGAAAGTCATAGACTGATACAGCAGGAAACACTATTGATCATTGTTCAACATGCAAGTGTAGAGACGAGATCAGGGATACAGTTCATTTAGTTCATCAACTATTCAACTTCTGTGAGAGAGAGAGAGAGAGAGAGAGAGAGAGAGAGATAGATTAAGACAGACAAAAAAATACAGAGAAGGACAGAGAATAAACCACTCACAGTGCTCCTACCTGTACAGAGGAAAAAATTAATTAACCTGTATTGAACTGAAACAATTAATTTAACTCCCTCCATAACTCTTACTGTATGTTGTATGATGAGCCATACTTGGAAAGCGTTAAGAGAGAGATTAAAATATTGAAGCCTTACAGAGAGGCATGCAGAACTCTTGGTGAGCGATTTGCTGCTCTCCTTGCTCCATCCATGCCAAGAACAGAACCATACTGTCAACACCAACAGATGTTTCATTTCCTTGTCAATAATGTATTATTTAAAGTAGTCAAGTCTATTAATTAGATGGAAATGGTCTTGAATGAAATACCTAATTTTGGTCAAATTCTAGAGCAATCGTTGAATGCATTACAACTGAATAAAATAATAACAATAATTACAGACAAGTAGACAAATGGCTGCTATAAATAATTTTAATCTAATTAAAAATGGACTAGGGGAATCCTAAATTGATGAGTCATCATAGTGGTATTTTTCCTGTACCATGAAATGTCAGAAAGGTCTCTCTTCAGTTCAGAAGATTTGGTGACAAAATCTGGTGGCTCGGCAATCTTCAACACGTGAGGACATCATTGAAAATGAGCAGTTTGTGTGTGGATTTTACCGCGTTGTGAAACAGGCCCGATGGCACTTCATCGTGGCTCTGTCAAAACATGCAGCCTCTTAAATAAGCCATGTGAGCATTTAGGCTCTGGTCCTTGTTCTAAGAAGAAGGACTGATGAGGGGCACTGGACTTTTCCTTGTTTTTTTCACTTCCTCCGGACAGATGCACCATTCTCGCCATCGAGACATGCTCCTTGTTCTGGCGCGGCCGAGTTTGGCGGCGTTACGCACCATGCAGGCTGCTTCCATCAGGATAAACTGGTTTGGAGGTTTTTCATTGCGGGAATGATGGAAATGGCAGGCACTTGTTTAAAAAATGCCTAATTGATTCTATTTTTTCATACTTGAGAGTTCGCAAAAATGTGAATGAGGCAGTTCAGTCACAGCCCTTGCCTCTCATTCTTTCTTTCCTGTTTTTGGAGCACTGTTACATGATGGGTGAGCTCCCGCATGACTGGTGCTCAGGCCCGGGGATTTAAGAGGCTCTAAAAAAGAGCATTTTTCCCCAATACAGTAATTATGAACCGACGCGAGGTGCTTCATCAGGTTTAACGCCTTTGCCGGTCCGATGTCTCGCCCACGACCCACGGTGTGTTTCAGAGGTTTATGTTTTTGAAAGATAAAACAAAACAAAAAAAAAGTAAACATAATACATATATTTGGAAAGCTGAGATACTCGTGATTCGAACGATGTAAACCTTTTTAAGATGCAATCAACACATACAATGCGTCGAAGTTGTGATAGCACTGTCGGCTAACGCGAAATGCTACTACTATATTCCGTGGATGTTTATTGATATATAAATGTGTTATGGACTATATACTTCATTGAATTGGAATGTATGACCCTTTACAGTGTAACCAAACCATTTTTGTTGGAATGTAATGGATCAGTGGACTAACAGGAGGCTTCATGGGTGAGTTTCTTCCAGTTTGGGTTTGTTTATGTGGCTGTTGGTGGTCTGAAAAAGAGACAGACTGTACCCGCTGTGTTGATTGTATCGTGGGGGAGACAGCCCTTGCCTCTCATTCTAAAAAAGAGACAAAACAAGTGCTAAACCAGAGAGGTTGCAAATAGCCTCTGAAAAATGTTAGGTGGAATCTGTTTTAGAGCACGCATAGTTTTGTTTGAGTACCAGATGTGCCCCTGGAAGAGATATGTTCTTGGATTCTGAAAAAAAGAATAATTTGTAAATAGTTTGAAATACATATACAGTACATACATGTGTATGTATATATATATATATATATATATATATATAGTGTGAATTCAAATATTAAAGTGTTTTAGTACCATAGCACTTGTTTTGTCTCTTTTGTAGAAAGTTTGGTTTCAGGAATTGAAAAAAAAAACACTATAGTGTGTTTATGCTTCAGTTACTTTGTGTCAGAAATTATTGACAGTGAATCTGGATAAGGAATATAATAGCCCTAAGTGTAACCTTTCATTAGAGCCCAAAATTATGACTGTAGAGTAAAGCATTCAAGAATGGCAGCATTTTATGTGTCTATGGTCACAAAGGGTCATTTGGAGTCTCCATGTGGCCTTTTTTTGAGAAGCGCCTAGACATACACTTAGATAAACATGTGTAGAACACTCATTTTATAAGGTATTGTTATAAAATTTTAAACTGTGTTTGGTAAGGCTTCATGCTGTGATCCCATTGTGTTTTCCAGCTAATAGCTCCCAGCTGTAGTTATCTGCAGGCATCTGTTTACAAAAAAAAATGTAGGCGGAATTTTTTTGGTCCTTTTTCAGTGTGTTCAAAGTTATATTACTCAATAACAGTAAGACTTACAGTGATTCTGACTATTTAGGAACAAACCTCTGAGTGTCACAGGAACGCTAACATGTTAATGTTCTCCCTGGTTTCCATCAGGAGATGGCAAGGCTGTTAAACTCAAATGGTTGCGTGGCCACATTTTCTTTGGCAGGGGATGTCCCCTCTGGTTTTCTCTCTCTCCTCGGCAATGCAGAGTATCGTTGCGCTGGCGCATCAGTGGCCAAAAGCACATCTTTATGTGTTTCCAGAGGATTCTGCATAGGTTCTGCAGATCGCTATAGCAGCTGAGCCAGCCCTGGTGAATGGAGTTCCCCTTCTGTCACTCACTCGAAGTTGTGTCGATGTAGAGACACTAGGGGTCTCTTTTGAGAGCCTCGGTTGCCTCTGATCTAGAGATGACTTAAGGCAAAGAGCCCAAACAAGTTCTCAGCATGACCTTAGATAACCCTGGTGCAAAAGCCATGCACGAAGGATCGATCAACAGGGCATGCATATCACCAGCCCTCTTAAACCATGCTAATGCTAAAAACAGGGCCATTTTAAGTGTCAGAATTTCATCAGATACTGATGTTAAAGGCTCGAACAGAGCAGACAAGAGTGACTCTAACACCATAGATGAATCCCTTAAAGGAAAGCAGGTGGGACGAAAAGGTCTAAGCCTGTGTGCTCTGTGCAGAAAACAATAGACACGAGAATGTCTTCCAATAGAAACGTCTAGGTTACTGTTGTAACCCCAATTCCCTGATGGAGGGAACGAGATGTGGTGTCGATGTAGTGACACTAGGGGTCTCTCTTGAGGGCCTCGGTTGCCTCTGAACTTGAGAAAAGGCCATTGAAAAATTGGTGAACAGAATCTGCATGTCCCTCCCCTAGACATTCGGGTATAAAGGAGGGTACAATAATGCTGTTTATTCAGATTTTTTTCTTAGACTACTGTTCCAATCACCTCTGCAGTGCTTTGCTGTTGGATCTTTCGGCATGCTACCAGCAGCTTTCTCTTCTCTCTTTCTCTTGTGGATGGCTTTTGTTCTCACTGCGAGAACTTGCCAATGGGAATGTTGCCAATGGCAACTTTCTGAAAGTAAGTGCCACTCCAGCTGCCCCCCGCATCTTGCCTTCTTGCCACGGGATTGAGGCCAACATTGCTGGCAATGGAGGCAATTGGGGGAGTTCAGCGGGTGCAATTTCACCGGGTAAATTCCCACAAACCACCCTCTCCCTGAAGAGGGTTGGGGACCTGCAAGCATTCTCTGTCAACGACACTTGCCTGGATTTTGGTCTGGCAGATGCTCATGTCATCCTAAGACCCCGACCAGGCTATGTGCCCAAGGTTCCTACAACCCCCTTCAGGGACCAGGTAGTGAACCTGAAAGCGCTGCCCCAGGTGGAGGCAGACCCAGCCATATTGTTGCTGTGTCTAGTGCGTGCTTTGCACACCTATTTGGACCTATTTGGACCTCACACGGAGCTTTAGACATTCCGAGCAGCTCTTTGTTTGCTTTGGCGGACAGCGGAAAGGGAACGCTGTCTCCAAACAGCGGCTTGCCCACTTTGTCATCGACACCATTGCATTGGCTTATCAGACCCAGGCCGTGCCCGCCCCCTTGCGGGTTCAAGCACACTCTACAAGGAGTGTGACATCCTCGTGGACACTGGCCAATGGCACCTCTCTAGCAGACATCTGCAGAGCAGCGGGCTGGGCAACACCCAATACCTTTGTGAGATTCTATATTCTTCGGGTTGAGTCGATCTCATCCCGTGTTTTTTCAGGTCCAAGCACATAGAACTCGGTAATACAGAACAGCTGACCTGGTGTACCGCTTGCGCATAGCACCTCTGAGGCGAACATGTGCGCTCATATCAGCGAGCCCACAAACTCATGCTCCATGGATGTCTTTCCTCCCTATCCCTCTGGGTCACAAATTTAGCGGAGGATTTCCTGACCAGACCCACTATAGGTACTAATTACTCTGTACTGGTATAGGTGCTCGGCAGGTGTCTGTTATCACGGTAACCCCCTGTGTTGTATTTTTCGAGGTACGTTTCCCCTGTCGGCAGACAGTTCCCTCTCAAGTCAAGTCAATTGTATTTGTATAGCGCCTTTCACAACACACATTGTTTCAAAGCAGTTTTACAGAAGATCAGGCATTAACAGACGATAAAACTAATGTCTATAATGTCGATAAAATGTGATCGATCACGGAAAGTAGGGACACAAGTCGGTTTTGGGGCATTTTGAGTTATTCACAGATTCTGAAAGTGTAGTCTCCAAGCTTTCCAACGATTTGTAACACATGGAAATCTGACAATATTTGGAGAAGTTGTGGCCATTTGAAGGTAGGCACTCAAAAAAGCTAAAAGGGGAGAAAACGGCCTCAAAAGATTGTGCAGTTCTCACCTCTCTCTGCTGCTGGGAGTGACAATAGGGCTCATTTACATCTCATTTAGATAAGCCATACCCCTGTAAAGCTCCCCTGTAAACATGGACTAAACATGAGATAACGTGTACGTGTTCTTAGAATGAACAAAAACGACAAACTTTGATGTTTATGGAAACTCACCCCATAAGAAACAGAAAAGTATTCTTGCAGATCTCGTTGCCTCCAATGAAATAAGTCGTTCGGGCACACTTTCTGTTTGTCGGGGTCTTCTTTGTGGATGTAACCATCTCCGAAGTTTGCACTGTGCGTCTGTTTGCCTCTAAATGTCCAATAATTCGCATGACGCCAGTCCGATACATTCTTCCTCGTCTTCATCTTCGCTCAGTTGTAGATTAGGGATATTATTCAGTCTTATCATGCCACTTTCATCGTCGCTCAGATCGTCTTCAGAATCAGTGAACGCTTGTTCATAAGCATCCGGCTTGTCGAAGAAGTACTTCAAAACATTTTCGTTGTAACGGCCACGGTTCAGCTCGTCTCGCGACATTCTTTGCGGCGTCCATCTTCATTGAATTTTGATATCAGATAGAGCCGGCTAGAGCTGCATAATAAGTAGCCACGCTGTTAGGGGCGGGGCAAAAGCGCCGGCGCTATTCAGTACGGAAATACACACAGACAATGACACGCCCTACTGCATGCTAGAATCTCCGAAAAACAAGCCGATTTCAACCTCAAAATGTACGCTTTTAAATATACCAATACTGTTATCTCAAACATGGAGAGGCTTCTTCATGATCTCAACTAACAGATTCTGCAAAAAAGCGGAAATCACCAATTTTGGAAAAAAACACTTGTTTCTCATTTTGCTCACAAGTTGTGCTGCCGACTTGTGTCACTGGTTTCCGTGACGGGTCACAAATACGATTGTTTAGTAATTAAATAATAATTGTATTAATAACCCCAGTGAGCAAGCTGAAAGCGACTGTGGCAAGGAACACAAAACTCCATAAGATGTTGATTAATGAAGAAAAATATCCTTGGGAGAAACCACTCACTGTGGGGGCCAGTTCCCCTCTGACTAACATCATGAATATAATCACAATATTAATTATGTATAATTAAAGTCATGGTTTAAAATGATTAAACTAAGTAAGTGTTAAGGGTCAGTGTTTAAACAAAGATTTAGTTTCAACTGTAAGATTAATGACCAATATCTTTGAAGTCCATCCTGGATTAACTGCAAAAGTTCACATAGGTACAATTGTCCTTGTTAATTGGCTGATGAAGGCTTTTGTTGGCAATTGTTAGTCTATGCAGTCCATTTCAAGATCATAGTCCATCAATAGACCGAGGTGATGCAGGCAGAGATGAGGGATGTGAAACGCAGTTCAAGCTGGCCGGTAATTTCGGTGAGGTTCGCTGTGGTCCATCCTAAATCCAAGGTTCAGACAATGGCATATGAAGTATCCCATGTCTTATGGTTGGAGTTGGCATCAGTTAATCATCTGAAGCCCATCATAATAGACTGAAGTGATGTTTGGCTGGCACCGGCTGCATTTAGTCATCATCATTCAGCGACACGTAGCAGTGGAGTCCAACATGAAGCATGATTGGTGCTGGAGCCCCGAGGTTGAGACAGGGAAACAAATTTAATTAAATTAAATAATATAAGCATATATGCCATTCAGTTTAGTGCAGAGATATAAATCATGATCAATGAACGTGATGGAATATAGCGTGGTAGAAGTTCACTTAAGTACTGCGGAGCTGGACCATTCAAAGCTTTGTATGTAGTTAACAGAATTTTAAAATAATATGGAATTTAACAGGTAGCCAATGTAACGATGATAAAATTGGGCTAATATTATCATATTTCTTGGTTCTCGTTAGCACTCTGGCTGCTGCATTTTGAACCAATTGAAGTTTATTTATTGATTTTGCTGGACATCCTCCCAGTAATGCATTACAATAATATAGTCTTGAGGTAATGAACGCATTAATTAGTTTTTCGGCATCAGCAACAGAGAGCATGTGCCGTAATTTAGCAATATTTCTTAGGTGGAAGAATGCTGTTCTACAAACATTGGTAATATGATTTTCAAAGGACAGATTGGTATCAAATATAACACCGAAGTTCTTAGCTGTTGAATATAATGTAAAAGTACATCCATCGAGAGTCAAATTATATTGTAGTGGCTTATTTTTAGACTTTTTTGGTCCAATAATTAGTACCTCTGTTTTGTCAGAATTGAGTAGAAGGAAATTTCTTGCCATCCAATCTTTTATTTCATTGATACATGCTGCTAATTTCGAGAATTGTTAAAGCTCATCAGGTTTTGAAGAAATATAAAGTTGTGTATCATTAGCATAGCAGTGGAAACTTATTCCACGATTCCTGATAATATCTCCCAGGGGAAGCATATACATGGAGAAAAGCAGAGGCCCTAAAACTGATCCCTGTGGCACTCCATATTTTACTTTTGTTTGGGTTGACAATTCCTCATTTACATAGACAAAGTGGAAGCGGTATGCTAAATATGACCTAAACCATGCTAATGCAACTCCACAAATGCCAACATAATTATCTAGCCTATTCAAGAGAATGTCGTGATCTATCGTGTCACATGCGGCACTAAGATCTAAAAGCACTAGAAGAGAAATGCAGCCGCGATCAGTTGATAAGAGCAAGTCATTTGTAACTCTGATAAGTGCAGTCTCTGTACTGAGATGAGGCCTAAATCCTGACTGAAATTCTTTGTATTTCTCTGTTGAAATTAACATATTTGGGAGGATACTACTTTTTCTAGTATTTTTGACATAAACGGGAGATTTTAAATCGGTCTATAATTAGCCAATTCTCCAGGATCAAGTTGTGATATTTGTTTGATAACTGCCATTTTAAAATGTCTTGGGACATGTCCTAAGCATAGCGAGGAGTTAATAATATTAAGATGAGGTTCTGAGATTACAGAGGATATCTCTTTTAAGAGCTTAGTTGGTTTAGGATCAAACAAACATGTTAGCGGGCTTTTGATGTTTCGATAAGTTTTGTTAGCTCTTCATGACCTATGACAGAGAAGGACTGAAGTTGCACGTGAGGAAAATTATTAGACATTGTTTTCTGAGGTGCTATGACAGATGATTGCATAATTCCAATTTTATTTCTGATTATTTCAATTTTATCTGTAATGTTTTATCTGTAAAGAAAATTCCCTCTGTTACTGTGTTTGTAGAGCTCCTCCCTTACCATGCAGGACCTACCACCACACCACTTCCATGTGTGGCTTGTAAGGACATGTGACGTATTTGCCAAATGTTGACCTCCCCAGCCTGGGCAGGATGTGGTCTGCTCGTGGTCTTTTCCCCCTGAAAGAATAGGATTGGAAAAGAACACCTTCCCCGATGCGTGTTATAGAGTTAGATGACCCCATCCGCATCTTACACTCTATGCAGAGAAAACATAGAGAGAGTAAAGGTAGTGGCTGGCGCGGCCTACTTCCATGCTTGTCACGTCGCTTGTTCTCTACCTCAGGGATGCCGGGAACATATTATGCATATGACTTCTTATGGGGCGTTGGGGATGGTTACGTTCAGCCTGATGCAGTCCACGCAACAACTTGCTTGCAACTGCATCAGCAGTTCACGTAACATGGTTCAGTATTGTGGCGTTATTGGATAGGGACCCCTAGTGTCATGACATCGACACAACGTCGAGTGAGTGACAGAAGGGAAATGTCTAGGGTCTAGGGTAATGTTGTAACCCCCGTTCCCTAATGGAGGGAACGAGACATTGTGTCCCTCGTGCCACAACACTGTACAAACCGCTGTAACGGCTGAACCTTATTCTCGGCTCCTCATTGCAAAACCTGAATGAACAGCCATATTGCACCTCCTTTTATTTTCATTGGCCTTTTCTCAAGTTCAGAGGCATCCGAGGCTCTCAAAGGAGACCCCTAGTGTCACTACATCGACACAACGGTCTTGTTCCCTCCATCAGGGAACAGGGGTTACAACAGTAACCTAGATATTTCTATCGGAAGACATTCTCTTGTCTATCGTTTTCTGCACAGAGCACACAGGCTTATACATTTTCGTCCCATCCGCTTTCCTTTATGAGATTTATCTATGGTGTTAGAGTCACTCTCGTCTGCTCTGTTCGAACCTTTAACATCTGTATCTGATGAATTTCTGACACTTAAAATGGCCCTGTTTTTAGAATTGGCATTGTTTAAGATGGATGGTGATTTGCATGCCCTGTTGATCGATCCTTCGTACATGATTTTGCACCAGGGTTATCTAAGATCATGCTGAGACCTTGTTTGGGCTCTTTGCCTAAAGTCATCTCTACATCCTTTCACTCAAAGATTATTAATTTGCAGTCCTTTTCTCCTCTATTTGAGTCAGAGTAGCATAAGAGGCTACATACAGTAAGCTTTGCCAAGTATGGGCTCTGAGGGTTTATGCTGACCGTACTAGCCAATGGCATAAGTCAGAGCAGTTGTTCCCTTTACAAAAAGCTTCACTAGGATGCTGCGCTGAGAAAAGCGCTTTGGGAACAATCCTACATGTTTGTGACCAGCTGAAATATGTGTGTAACACGTCAATGAACATTGACCGGAATTTATAGCCTCGGTTGGTGTAATCATTGGATGCACCTATGACTGGGCTATAAATGGACACGCCACCAGGGTGTCGTCAGATCCTTTTCTTCAGAGTATTCTCTGTGTGTGTGTCTCACAAGCCTGTCAGAAACTTTCTTTCTTCTGCTAGGATTTAGAATTTGTTATGCAGTGCGCAGTGAACCTTTTCTCCTGTCTCTCTTTCTGATATATATTTAAAATAAAAATTAAAAATAAAAGAAAACGGTGGAACAATGTCGGAGAATAAAAGCTAACGATGCGTGTTTCCCTGTCAACATTCTATGACTGTCAGGGACACGCATCAGTTTTGTTTTGTTTGTTTGGGGGAAGAGCATGCTGTTCTTCCGAGAGCCGGCACCCACACTTCATTCGTGGGGCTCTTGTATGGATCTGGTTGAGGAGCGAGAGACGGGTTCGTCCCTTTTGCTCGCTCTCTCCCCAGAGCCGGCTGGTCCTTCCCGTGATCTTGAAGTGCGCTCCGGCGCCTCTTCGGTTCATGAGGGGGACTTTGATTCTCTTGTGTCTGCGGACTTTGAGTTACCCACATCCGAGCACTCCAAACACGACTCAAAATCTTACTCGATTTACTCGATGTGGTTACTTGTGCGGTGGCCAGACTACAGTTAGACTGGCCAAGCGATCAAGAGACCCCCAAACGCTCCAAATTAGAGGACAGATTTCTGTCTTGTGGCCAGGGGAAGGGAACGCCTCATCAGTCCCTTCCCTTCTTTGATGACCTCCACGACGAGCTTTCTCGTTCGTGGAGGAAGCCTTATACCTCTCGCGTTTACGTGCCCTCGACGTCGTTATATTCGACTATCGTGGGTGCTGAGGTGCGAGGGTATTCAATGATGCTGCCGGTCGAAGAGACACTTGCGGGTTATCTCTTGCTGGGTTCAGCATCATCACACAAGAAACCCGCTCGCCCCACTAAGCCATGCAGGACTACCTCCATGCTAGTGGGGAGGGTTTAAGCGGCAGGTCAGGCTGGTGCTGCGCTGCACACCATGGCCATGTTACTGGCTTACCAGGCTGACCTACTGAAAGACCTGAGGGCGGGTGCAACGCTCGACAAAGAAGCCTTTTCTGAACTTTGTCGGGCCACAGATTTATCTCTCCATGTGACCAAGCAGACAGCCCGTGCTATTGGTTGGTCTATGTCTGCTTTAGTCAGCACGAAGAGGAATTTATGGCTTAACCTTTGGGACATCAAGGATAAGGACAGAGTTTTCCTACTTGATGCCCAGGTTTCACCTTCTGGTCTCTTTGGAGACGCCAGATTCCAGGAGGCGAAAAGCCATGAGGAGGTCTTCGGGCAGTTTATTCCTCGTCGCACTCAGGGGGCGGGGCCATTGGACACCCAGTCCTGCCCCGACTCTGCTAGGAGGGAGGCTCAGAAGCAGAGCGTGGCGAGTCGTGCTCCCCTTGTAAAGACTGGGGACAGGCTCGTCGCCCTCAGCAGCCCTCCAAGCAGGACCTCAGGGTCATGGTTTCTAAGAAAGAAACCCTGACGGTCTTGTACCCAGCCTTGTGGGGGGTAGTTGCCCTCGGGATGGGGCGCGTGTACCATCCACTTCTGCCCTCCCGATACCTTCACAAAACCTCTTCACTCCCACCGCCTATGGTGTTTCAGGTGACAGAGGCGTCCAACAAAGAGTTGGGTGTACCATTGCTTCCTGCCTTAATCCAGGACGCGGAACACTCAACACCCTCTCAACAGGTAGTCTTAAATTAATACCATCTCAGAGTACCTGGCTGCGTGGAAACTTCAGCCAGATACTTCTATGTGGGTCCTAAGAACAGTACAAAAGGTCTACAGAATTCAGTTTGCTCGCCTTCAATAGTGCGGTCCCACTACCGTAAACTGGAGCAGGCATTTCTACTGTGGAAAGAACTGTGAAATCTCTTGGTCTAGGGGCCATAGAACATGTTCCCCTTCCAGAGAAAGAGTCAGGTTATTACAGCGAATACTTCCTGGTTCCCAAGAAGGGTGGGGGGTTGTGTCCGACCTTAGATCTTCAAAGTTTGAACTGCCCAGTCAGGGTGTTCAAGTCCAATATGCTAACTATCAAGACGATCGTGTCACAAGCCCAACATCACGTTTGGCTGGTCACCATCGATCTCATGGAAGCATATCTTCATATAGAAATTCTGCCACAGCACAGGAAGTTCCTGAGGTTCGCTTTCGGGGGCAAAGCCTTCCAGTCTCTGGTTCTTCCATTCGGCCTAGCCCTATTAACCCACACATTCATGAAATGCATGGATGCAGCACTGGCTCCTTCACGACTCCGGGGCATCCGCGTTCTGAATTACATAGACGACTGGCTGATCTTAGCGCAGTTCCAAGAACAGCACAGAGATATTGTCTTAGCTCATCTGGTTTCTCTGGGTCTGAAACTCAACATCAAAGAGCGTTCTCTCTCCCACCCGGGGAATCACCTAACTGGGGGTTATATGGAATTCGATCACGATGTGGGCACAGTTGTCTCCCGCTCGTATCACATCCATTCAGAACACCCTGAGCAAACTCAGACTAGGTCAAGGTTGCACTGTTCACCAGTATCAACAAATACTAGGTATCATGGCCTCTGCATCCACAGTGATCCCTTTGGGCCTTTCTAAAAGCCAGGGGATTTCATCCAAGGGCCAGTCCCCTAGGGCTAATAAGGGTTACGCGCCACGCGCTTCGTCCCCTTTCTATGTGGTTCAGACCCCGGTTTCTTACCTTGGGTCAAACTCTAGGTGTGTCTCGTCATCGCAGGCTGCTAATGACAGACGCTTCCCTGATGGGCTTGGTAGTGGTATTAAGTGGTTGTCCAGCTCAAGGGGATGGGAGGGTCATCAGCACGGTTGTCACAGTAACTGTCTCGAGATAATGGCTGTATTTCTGGCCCTGAAATACTTCCTCCAAAGGCTGCCATGTCTTGGTGCGGGTGGGCAATACAGTGGCAGTCTCTTACATAAACCATCAAGGAGGTCCACGTTCACGTCAGCTGAATCTCTGGCACGTCAGATTATTCTTGGGGCCCAGGGCAAGCTCCTGTCACTCAGTTTATATCCCTGCCCGTATGTAGGAGCAGATTTACTGTCCAGACAGGAAATACCGATGGGGGAGTGTAAACTCCACCCCGAGGTAGTGGAACAAATCTGGGGGAGATTTTACAGGGCAGAAGAGGACCTCTTCGCCTCTATGAACAGCGCAATGTCTCCTCTACTTCTCCCTGAGTCACCCAGCCCTCTGGGTCTGGACGCGATGAAGCATACATGGCCCGGAATGTGTATGTATGCGTCTGTATGCTCCCGGGAGACTTGGCCAGAGTTCACCAGCAAGGGTCTTGCATCTTACTGATAGCGCTGCGCTGGCTGAACAGGGTATGGTACTCGGAGTTAATATCTCTCCTTGACGGTTCGCCTTGGGCGATTCCGAACAGGAAGGACCTTCTCTCTCAGGCACAGGGACATATTTCATCCCCTGCCCGAATTGTGGAACCTTTCATGCTTGGCTTTCTCCTGAGGTTATCGAGACCATTTTAAGTGCTAGGGCTCCCTCCACTTGGAACAAATCTGGTGAGATTTTACAGGGCAAAAGAGGACTTCTTTGCCTCTATGAACAGCGCAATGTCTCGTCTACTTCTCCCGGAGTCACCCAGCCCCCCTCATTGTCCAGAATGCACCTGTATGCGTTTCCCTCTACTAAAAGTTAATAATGCAGATCCAGTTAACTGCCAGATTGTTTCAGTTCTGGACTTTCTGCAGGAAAAACTGTCAGCAGGCCTATGCCCCACTACTCTTAGGGTTTATGTGGCCGCCATTTCGGCTTTCCACGCCTTGATTGACGAGGTGCCTTTGGGGAGGCATCCTCTACTCGCTCGCTTCATTCGTGGAGCCATGTGACTGAGGCCTCCTGTTATTACCAGGACTCCTTCTTGGGACGTAGCAATAGTCCTGGAGGGTCTGGTTGAGACCCCCTTTGAACCTCTAGAGTCAGCGTCTGACAGACTTCTGACTCTCAAGATGGACTTTCTTAGGGCGATCACCTCTCTAAAGAGGATTGGGGCTCTGTCTGTTTTGCCGCCCTGTTTAGAATTTGCCCCAGGTATGGCTAAAGCGACTTTGCACCCTCATCCTGACTACCTTCCTAAGGTGCCTTTTTCGACATTACATCCGGTCACTCTTGAAGCTTTCTGCTCCCCACCATTTTTAACGCTGGAGCAGGAAAGTCTTCACAGACTTTGTCCAGTCCGTGCCCGTCAGACCTATGTCCACCGCGCTAGCTAGTGGCGTAAGTCAGGGCAATTATTCATCTGCCATGGTGGCCGCAACAAGGGGGCGGCCGCCACCAAGCAGACTATGTCGCATTGGGTGAGGGATGCTATTACCCTGGCCTACGATGCGCACGATCAAGCTTCGCCAGTAGGTATCAGGGCTCACTCCACCAGAGGGGTCGCCTCCTCTAAAGCCTTGGCTAGAGGGTTCCCTCTGCAGCAAGTTTGTGATGCGGTAGGCTGGTTCTCTCCGCACAAAATCATCAGATTTTATAGTTTGGATGTTCATGCTACTACGGTATCTTATGTCCTTAAGTTGACATCTCAAGCTCTTGTCTGAGACCTCTTGTGAGCACACTTCACAACCGTAGGGGTCCGGACAGCCTCAGTATGGGTATTCTCATTCCCAAAGCGCTTTTCTCAGCGAAGCATCCTAGTGAAGCTTTTTGTATAGGGAACGTCTCGGGTTACGTATTGTAACCCTTGTTCCCTGAAAAAAGCGGAACGAGATGCTGCGCTTCTTTGCCGCACTGGGATGCCCCAGGACTGCTCTTCAGAAAAATATCTGAATATCTATTTATAGCCCAGTCACAGGTGCATCCAATGATTACACCAACCGAGGCTATAAATTCCGGTCAATGTTCACTGACGTGCTACACACATATTTCAGCTGGTCACAAACATGTAGGATTGTTCCCAAAGCTCTTTTCTCAACGCAGAATCTTGTTCCACTTTTTTCAGGGAACAAGGGTTACAAAATGTAACCCGAGACGTTTGTATGATTTGTTGAAAGTGTGTTGATTGAACCACTAAACAATTTGGCACACAGAAGGAGACTTATAAATTGAATGAACTGACTTTACCAATTATTTTTATGGGTATATATTTTGTATGCTATAACACATACAATATATTTTTTATATTTTATATTTGTTCTGAAGAATGCATGGAGAAGAAGAATGCAGCTAAATTATTTAATTGATTAGAAAGCATTGGAATGCCCTAACTTTGGATTACAGAAAATAATGTTTATTTCTATCTCTTTCTCTTTTTCTTTTCTTTTTTTTCCTCCTTTACCATTATATTTTTGTCTGCTCAGGTTAGTTGAGATATTTGTTGTACATTTGACATTTTTGCAATAATAATATTAATAGTAATAATAATAATATAATTAGATTAGCAACATGCTAAGATAAAACTCTATTGGAATTAATTGTAAGCTGTCCTCAATTTAAAGACTATGTATGAAGAATATAATTGTCAGCTGCACTACGTTTCTGACTATAAAAGCGTTCCAAATCAGTCACTTAGGAGGTTCCATTTCAGTTGGAATGCTATCTTAGGCCACATCCACACATAACATTTTTTGTTTAAAAACACATTCATTTTGCCACATTTTCACCTCTCAACAATTCTGAAATGGTGTTTACCTACACCAAAAATACTTTGTAAAATGATGCTTTTACAGTAGGAAACTGAAAACAGTTTTCAATTGAAAAATTATTAATATTGGTGTAGCCTTAAAAGGCACCTGCCTTTGTTATCAGATTAGTTTAGCAGGTTTTGGAACAGAGCCATATTAAAACATTAGATGAGTATTCTATAAATGCTAAAACACATATACTATTAAATGCTATACAATATATTGTGTTGTTCACCAGTAGTTTATCTGAGTAAATAAAGGCAGTTTATTTATTTAACTATGCACCGGAATTTGGCCAACAACACTAGACGTTGTGGTTTCCAGAATCAAAATGCTGATATTTTAAGAAGTAAAATTGTTATTTAGTTATTGCATATTATAACAGAGAGAGGGGTGGGGGGGACGACAAATATTTTGTGCTGCATCAATAAGAAAGGTTAAGGGTCTATGGGGAAATATAATAAGTACAAATTGTCTCCCCTGTTAAATTAAGAGGCTAATATGTGATTTGCATGAGAAGTGCAGTATTGCAACGCTAAGGCAAGAAAGGTTACTACTTTCAAGCAATACAAGACTATATAAGACTTTAGACTACAGAGGACAGTTCGGACTGCTGAGAGGATTATTGGTTGCCCCCTGCCCCCCCTTCGAGAACTATACACTTCCAGAGTGAAGCAAAAGGCTGTACAAATCACTCTGGACCCCACTCACCCAGCCCATTACCTTTTTGAACTGTTGCCTTCTGGCCGACGCTTAAGAGCTCTGAGCACCAGAACCATCAGGCACAGGAACAGTTTTTCCCTCAGGCGATCCATCTCATAAACAGTTAAAGCCGCCCCATTGGGCAATAATTATGTGCAATTCACATGCAGTTTAAGTCTATTTATATTATCTAACATATCCACTTCTGACATTACATACATTGCATTGTACATAATAAACTGTATTTTTGTTCAGTTTATATATGTGGGTATGTACAAATATGTATAATTATTTATTTTTCTTCTGCTTCTTTTTTTTTTTTCTTTCTTTGTTTTGTTTATAAAAATCTATGTCTTGCTGCTGTTTTTGTATTGTTGTGCACTGGAAGCTCCTGTCACCAAGACAAATTCCTTGTACGTGTAAGTATAATTGCCAATAAAGTTGATTCTGATTCTGATATAAGAGAGAGAGAGAGAGAGAGAGAGAGAGAGAGAGAGAGAGAGAGAGAGAGAGAGGTTTACATTCAATTTACAAATATATTTTTGAAGTTAATTCCTCTCTGCAGTTTTCTGAAGCAATTAAATTATTCAAATGGGTGCATTTGAGAGAAATGACAGGCAGTCCGTCATATTCCTTGCATGCTTTCCAAGGAACAGCCAAATTACACAAAGAGAGGAAGGAGAGATTTGGAAAAAGACAGACCATTCTTCCACTGAATTATATGGCACATAAGAGAGCTTGTCTGGTTTTAGAAAGAGTAATAGCCACTCTTATGTCTTCTTTTAAGTGTTATGAATTTGTGCTTATGCAATTTTCTCATGGTAGCTGTCAGCGGTTCACAGATGCCTGTATGAGGAAAAGCAAGACAGGTAGTGCTGATGGATCTTTCTTAGGAATTCTGCTGTTTATTAGATTCAAACCAGCCTAGTTACATCAATACATGGGTGACCAGGTTTTCCAAACCTCAAAAGAATCAAAGGCAGATTATATAAAATAAATAATAACAAATTGTTTCTGTACATTTTTTACATTTAGAGTACATGTGAATTACAAGTTAAAGTTACAATTAAACACTTACCAAAACATTCTATACAATAAGTTTTACACACAAATTTACAAGTTGGTAAATACAACTATACAATGTTATTCTACTTACAACATTCCAGTGTTTGTATTGCATAAAATGTGCAGTGTCTATATCTAATTTGTTTTACCTCTATGCAGTGCCGTAACCACAATATAATTAGAGCTGGACAAGTCACCCCCTTTATATATAAAGTCGAGCCTTATCACCATGATATCACCAAAATGGTAAGACCTGTGACTTGTGACTTCTATTGTGCTTTTAGGTTTTGGCAAGGACAGTGTCATACATTCTTAATATTATTAGGTAATAATTTAAAATCAATGTAATATTTTAGGTCTTTAATTCTGAATTTTGTACAGCATCTCCTAAGACGTCTTATAAAAGAGACTATTTTATTTTGAGCATGTCTTGTCAGGTTTGTGCTCAAAAAGCTACCAGTTTAGGTTTGTGCTCAAAAAGCCACCAGTTTTAGGAGTAGTTCACCTAAAAATGTAACATTTACTTTTACTCACTCTTTAATTCCTCTTATGTTGTTCAAAACCATATTCTGGGTTTTTTCTTGGAACATAAAAAATAGATATTTTAAGCAGCTCTATTCCATAGAAAACAGTTTATAGTGAGCAGTGCTGTTAACTTCAAAAAGGCCAAATACTATAAAGCACTACTAAATGTTTAGAATAAAGACATCATATTCTGTTGTCCATATGACAAGTGCACTATATTCCAAACAATATAAGACGTCAAGGGCCACACAACAGCTTTGTGTTGTGTGGACTACTTTCACGGTATATTAATAAAGATTTTGTTTCTTTGGACCTTAACAACTGTGGACAAAATTAAGTTTTTATATGGAAAAGAGCAGTGTTAGGATTCTTAAAGAAAATATTGTGTTAAGATTCTACTGGGAGGAAAAAACAAAGACAGACACATTGAGGGCAGTAAATATTTTTGTGTATTTTTTTTTTCTAGCCAGCTGACACAGTCATGTCATATCTGTGGTGAAAATAAATTCTAATTATATTAATATTTTCTTTGCGACAGCACAAAAAAGAAAGAAAAGATGACTGAAACTCAAATTGCTAGCAATGCAGACACAGTGTTTGTGTTGTACTATGTGAACTTTAAAAATACATGTAAACCAAAAAACATAACATTTTGGAAATTCCCATCTTGAAATTTCATTTCAAGCCTTTATTCAGAAGATTATTGCATTCAGCGACTTTACTATATTAAAGGACCAAAGAGGTCCATTGTGTTTGTGATCTCAACTCCCGTGACCCCCCACCCCCAATGTTCAAGACATGCTTACGGCCTTGCCTCTATGAATGACAGAAAATGAACATTTACACTCAAAAAATCTAAACTAGCCACAAACTTTCCACAAATTTGTAGCAAATTTGCCTCTCATTATTTTCACATGCAAATGAGCTTTTGATTCACTGCAAATGTTTCCCAGAAGTTTGCAGCTCTTCGCCTGTAGTGGTGAGCCTTCACCAAACCTTTGGCAACAATGGACAATTTGGGGGACAATGTGGGGGGGCCAAGATGGCGGCATGAGAGTTGGATGCTTTTGCTGATGCTCCTGCCTCACTCAATATAGAATTCATCATTTCTTCAGTTGAGTACGTAATTTAATCAATTTTGGCAATGCAACCTGAGGTACTATGTCATTAGAAACATTTTGGTCTGATTCTTTTGTGAAAATGCCGAAACCAGCGAAGAAACTCGAGAAAAAGTATCTACCTGCGGACGCAGCTAGCGAGGATTCCCACACGAGCGACCATGTTGGCCAGCTTGATCCAGCGTTATCCAGGGCGCTACAGGAGATGACTGAGAAAATCACAAAGGTGATTGACGATAAACTGGGGTCGCTTGCGCAGACTATCCAAGCCCATTCGCAACAACTTGAGCAAACGACGGGCAGACTTAATGAAGCCGAGAACAGAATTGCTGAGGCCGAGTCGTCAGTTGATACAGCGAACGCTCGGCTTCAGTCTCTCGCGCGTCAAGTTTCGTCACTCGCCGAACACCTGGATGATATAGAAAATCGAGGTCGGAGGAAAAATCTACGCATCATTGGCCTTCCTGAAAATGCTGAAGGAACTAATCCGACCGCATTTCTTCAGTCTTGGATCCCAGAGTTCCTCGGCATCGAAACATAGTCGGGGATGCTTAAACTGGAGAGAGCTCATCGCATCTCCATGCCGAAAGCTGACGCCAGGGGTAGGCCTCGTCCGCTTATTGTTCGCTTCCACAACTTTCAGGATAAACAGCGGGTTGTGGATGCCAGCAGATGTGAGGCACAAAAAAGAGATCTGATATACAACGGCTGTAAAATATCGTTCTATCAGGATTTTTACGCTGCTGTTCAACGCAAACGGAAGGAGTTCTATGCGGCGCGGCAAAAGCTACAGCAGATGGGAGCTCAGTATGTCATGCTTTACCCAGCTAAACTCCGAGTTACCATCGGTAAAGCTACTAAAGTCTGCGAGTCCCCTGAAGAAGTTCTGGCCTTTATTGACTCGACATAGTGAAAATTTTCTGTTGAATGGATACCTGATGGTCTTAGGTAGGCTTACACAGTTTTATGGACCGTTTCGTTTACCGCCTGCCTCAGTGGTATGTTGAAAAAGTAATGTTAACTTAGTCCTGTTTGATTTCGTACTCTCTAAATTGTCAATGAATGAGACAGGTTGCGTTAAAGTGCATGGTTACTTAAGTTGTTTAGTGTGTGCTTATCAGCCATACTCTCTTTGAGGTCTGCACAGCAAGAGCCTATTGCGCTGAACAGCGCTTTATTGTTGCGCATCGTTCCCCTTGTTATGGGGGAAATACCCCTCATAAATGTATTGTTCATTGTTTTGTTTTTGTTTTTTTATATATTTGTTATAATGTTCACTGTTGAAGTTTGGGCAGGCTCTTTTTCATTTGAGTACTTAATTTGTTACTTTATAAAAAGGGAGGAGCAGTTCCATATCTTTGTATTTGCTCTATTCATTAATATTTGCTCTATATATTAATGTTGGGTACTAAACTAAGAATATGTACTTGGAATGTCAGGGGTTTGCATGGAACACTGAAATTGAGGAGGGTAATGTCTATTCTTGTTAAGGAAAAGGTAGATATTGCTCTACTACAGGAAACACATTTGGATGATGAGGCACATTTAAAGTTAAAACACAATTGGATTGGCCAAATCTTTTTTCATCATTCACAACTAGTAGAGGGGTTGCTATACTTATTAATAAGAACATCCCCTTTAATGTTGTAAAGAGTGACAAAGACCGATTTGGTAGATATGTTTATCTTAATGGGGTTCTGTATGGGGAAGAGGTGTCATTGCTAAATGTGTATTTTCCTCCAAACTTTTCCCCTGATTTTCTCACGTCAACCCTTGCTAAATTCTCTGTATATCCCTCTGAAACACTTATAATTGGAGGGGATTTTAATTGCCTGATGAACCCTTTGATGGACAAATGGCCTGTTAGAAATCCCTCTCATACTAAGCAGTCAAAGACATTAGTAGCTATCTGTGAAGAACTAGACTATTTGGATGTTTGGCGAACTTTAAACCCCACAAAAAGGGACTTTACCTTCTATTCTGCCCCACACAAATGACACACAAGAATTGACTATTTTTTCATTAATAAGCTGTTTTTGCAATCGATCGCTGGCTGTGAGTTGGGTAACATTTTAGTATCAGATCATGCTGCTGTATATTTAGATATATTAGTTCAGGGAGTCCCACAACGAACAAAAAGATGGCGTTTTAACACTAGCTTACTTAAGGATACGGCTTTTCTCTCTTTTTTTGTACAGAACTCAAAATATTTCTTTCAATTAACTCCACTGACTCAGTTAGCCCATCTTTAGTATGGGAAACTTGCAAAGCATATATTAGAGGGCTGACTATTTCATACTCATCTAGCAAGCGACACAGACAATTGGCAAAGCAGAAACTTCTTGAAACTGAACTCGATAATGCTAAAAAGGAATTTAATGCAACATCAGACTCTAAAATACTTGAAAGAATATCTAACCTTAGGACCTCTTTGGATTTGTTGTTAACACAAAAAGCTAATACAAATGTTTTATTTTCTAAGCAGAAATTGTATGAGCATGGTAACAAACCCAGTAAATATCTTGCTCAGTTGACTAAGATTAGGGTAAAACAACAATTAATTACCTCTGTGTTGGACACATCTGGCAAACAACATTTTGATAATCCTTCAATTAATGATGTGTTCAGGGAATTTTATTCGGATTTATACAAATCTGAGCAATGTGTTGACGGTGCAGAACGAATGTATTCCTTTTTTAACAATTTACCCTTGAAAACTCTCCCACAAGCTTATAGGGACCTTCTTGATGCCCCAGTTAGTAGAGAAGAGGCTATGCAAGCACTTCAGAGTCTCCAGGCCGGTAAAGCACCGGGCCCGGATGGCATAGGTTCTGAATTATATAAGGAATTCCATTATGTCCTGCTGGATCCCCTTCTTGAGATGTTGAACCACTCTTTTGAATTAGGATTGTTGCCCGATTCACTAAGAGACGCTGACATCTCATTGATTTTAAAAAAAGGGAAAGATCCAGAGGATTGTGGATCTTATAGGCCGATAGCTCTGCTCAATTCTGATTTGAAACTGCTATCCAAAATACTTGCACTCAGATTAGAGCAAGTATTGCCAATATTAGTCTGTGAGGACCAGACTGGTTTCATTAAAGGAGTTCTAGCCACAACGTCAGAAGACTTTTAAACATAATTAATATCTCACAGAATCAAAAACTTGACACTTTAGTTATTTCATTAGATGCTGAAAAGGCATTTGATCATGTTGAGTGGCCCTACTTATTTTATACTTTGCAGAAATTTGGGTTTGGGGACAAGTTCTTAAGGTGGGTGCAGATGCTCTATAATAAACCTTCATCTGCCGTCATCACTACTGGCATCAGATCTACAACATTTCTTCTACCAGGCAGGGCTGCCCACTTTCGCCATTATTGTTTGCCCTTGCCGTTGAACCCTTGGCAGAAGCTATAAGACATGATTCATTGATTAGAGGGGTTACATTAAGTGACAGACAACACAAGATTTCACTTTATGCAGACGATATCCTGCTATTTTTGTCGGATGCAAATACATCAGTTCCACAACTGGTTGATGTTATACACTTCTTTGGAGAATTTTCTGGTTATAAGATTAATTTGACAAAATCTGTTGCTTTACCATTGGGCAGTCTCACCTCAGAAACACAAATGCTCTCCTCTTTCCCTGTTAAATATTCCATGTCAGGTTTTACTTACCTAGGTCTTCATATAACCCCAACATTCCAACATTTATTTAAAAGTAACTTTGCTCCTCTTTTAAAAAAAATTCATAATGATTTGCAGAGGTGGAATGCTCTTCCCTTATCTTTTTTGGGAAGAATTTCTATTATCAAAATGAAAATTTTACCTCGTTTAATATACCCTTTAATGATGCTGCCTATTTTACTTTCTAGCAAGGTTATTAAGGAGCTTAATGGATGGCTTTCTTGTTTTATTTGGAGTAAAAGGAAACCAAAACTGAAGATGAGCAAACTACAGCTCCCTAGTCATAAGGGTGGTCTAGATGTTCCCAATATCAGATTGTATCAGCTGGCGTGTCAGCTTCGTTTTGTGGCGGACTGGTTGAAGAATGATCCAGGTTATATTTGGCTTGATCTTGAAGCCTCACAATCTCTGTGCCCTCTTCAGAATCTTTTGTTTGTTGTCAATCCTAAAAAGTTAAAAGTTCTATATGATAGCCCAATCATACGGAACACTCTTAAAGCTTGGGCACAGTCACACAAGCTAGAGGGTAGGTTTAATTTGACATCAGCTCTTACACCAATTCAGAATAACCCAGATTTTCCTCCTGGTACTGATGAGTCTGGGTTTAACCTCTGGAATTCTTTAGGTATTGTGAGGCTGAAAGATATATTTGAGGGTTCGTCACTTCTGTCTTTTGAACAGCTGTCTGCTAAATTTAATCTGCCAAGACATCATTTCTTTAGGTACTTGCAGCTAAGGGACTTCATTGGAAAAAAGACCACTTTGAATATTGATCATTCTAGGACTGAAATTGAGAAAATACTACAAGAAGACAAGAGACAAAAAAAAATATCTCATATTTATGTTACACTGAGTTTGACTCTCCCAGGAGACACAGATAATCTTAGACAGATGTGGGAAAGTGATTTTGCAGTAAATATCTCCAGAGAGGATTGGGATTTAGTCTGGGATCACGCTAAAAGAATATCAGTGTGTAACAGAGCACGTGCTATTCAATTCAAAGTAATACGTCGGCTACATATCACCCCTTATATTAGAAATAAAATGGACCCCATACTTTCCCCCAATTGCTCAAAATGCAAAATATCAGTTGGTAATTATATTCAATGTATTTGGTCTTGTCACAAAATTCAGTTGTTTTGGAAGAAAATAGCAGACCACATTGGCAATATTCTGGGAATGATAATTGATGTTGATCCTTGTTCATTTATTCTAGGTCTGCCGGCTGGTATTATTTTGAATAAATATCATGAAAGACTTTTTAGAATTTTAACTTTTGCTGCAAGAAAGAACATTTTGATGTTTTGGATAAGTGAAAAAACTCCTTCAATTAAAAAATGGCATAACCTTGTGAAAGAGCTCATCCCAATGGAATTTTTAACATGTATATTACATTCTTCAACAGACGTATTCAAACGGATATGGACACCCTATTTGGACTATGTTTCTCTCACTTTGGACGATTGCTTACATTCTTCTTGAAATCTGTTGTGTTGGCTTAAAACGGGAAGCCTATTCCTGTGAATGTTTATGTATCTTCCTTTGTAACCTATCTTTTTATTTTATTGAGAATTGATTTGAGAATCGCGACCCTGTACACAGGTTAAGCGGTTGACGATGGATGGATGGATGGATGGATGATTTGAGAATTGTGCATTTAAGGTCTGCCTGAACTGTTGTTCTGTTTTTTTATTTATTTTATTTATTTATTTATTTATTTTTATTTTTTTGTGTTGTTCGTTCTGTATAAAAAGGGAAAAAGAATAAAAAAAAAATAAAAAATAAAAAAAACAATGGACAATTTGTCTCAAAGCTCTTTTGCATGTGAAAATTATCAGTGGCGAATTTACGTAAAGTTTGCAGCAAATTTGCCATGAACTCTCGATTTTCATAAGGGCAAAATCTGCTAAATACGTCACTTTCATTTCTTTTTGTTGCGTGAAGAAATGGGAGATCTTAAGCTCTTTTCATTTATGTATTTTGCCAGCTTAGCCAGCAAGCTAACTTGTAAAGCTGCTTGTACTGAGAGGAAGACAAACAGCAGCAACAGGTGCTGAAATTATTGTTATGACAACAAGATATAATGCAAGCTAATTTTCTAAAAGACATGTAGAATGTAAGTATCAGCAAATCAATTTGCAATGGCAAAACAGAAAGAAACCGCTTTCCAATCTTGATTGTCATCCTATAGAGTAGCCACTGTAAAAATTAAAAGATACTCAATGCACTACTTAGTTCTTCAACTCTAATGAGCTCTAAGGACTGTCAGCATTTCTATTAATAAAAGCATCATAAAGGAAAAGTTTGAGGAACTTAAAATATCTTTAAGTTCTAGGAGTACATAAAGTACATTTTTGAGGTTCATATAAAGGGTGTCTGGAGGATCTCCAGAGGGTTCAGCCAGTGTCGCAAATGAGGAAACCCAAATGGTGCATCAAGAATCTATTAATTTTAACAGTGGAATGATACAATGGTAAGCTAGAAGGACACTGAGAATACTTAATTTTAAGTCAGTGAGCCAAACAGCTGAAACCAGGACATATTTTCATTTCTGGCTAATTGTTGGGACCCCGTGATACACCTTGTGAGACATAGGGTCACCCTAATCTATATGCACCTGCAAACACCCCCATAAAGGCACACACATTATACAAGTTTCAGCATGTTTGTTTGTTGAAACCATGATCATTCTTTGGTTACTTCCAGAAAAAAAAAAACACACAAGGTGCCGTCAAACCCAGCTACAGCCATCTGAATCTAAGAGTTCTCTGTTCACACACAAAAATTGATAACCAATGACAGTTGCTGTCTGTGAACAGTCTCACATCATATTGACTCTCACTGAGCAAATGTAACTCAGAGATTTCAATATGAACTCAAAAAGTTCTCATCAAATTCTTACCGAACTATCTGAATTAACCATCATCCAATTTATGCATTAACAAGAATTGATGGACCGGCAATATCTTATGTGTAAAAAATGAAAGGTTATGTCATATTATTTATAATACAATATTTGATTACACATATTATTTATAAGAGTATAATGTCAATCATATTATGACACTGAACATGAAAGCTGGTTAGTCACTGAGTACAACTTGAGACTGAAATTCAGTATGTGACATATGCAATGACACACATAACAACTTGTTAATTTCTGTAGTTCATTCACATATAGGCCTACTGTTGCGACTCAAGGTTCACTACATTTGCTTGCAAGTTAAAGTCAAAGAATTAAAATCCTTACGGAGCAAGAACATGATAGAAAGACCGTGAGAGACCATTGGTATTCAACCCTGAGAAAAGGGTGTGTATACATGCAAGGGTGAAGTGTGGCCAAGTGCATAGAATCCAACAGAGAGCACGTGTGCATGTGTGTGTGTGTGTCTCTGTATGATATTGGATTATTGTTATAATAATCCCAGACATCCACTGGGAAACCTGCTGATAGCACAGATTGGGATTTATTTATTTTTTCCACTACACACAGCAGAACTGTGCAGAACAAGCAAACCTTGACAGCATTCCATATCATGATTATCAGATTCAGTTACTGAATATGATACCAGCTACTTCTGCCAGAATTCCAAACCGGGAATTCTTAAAACTGGGCTGTTTGGACTTTGGCCACAATCGTCCAGCAGGATGAGTTGCTGCTATTGAGTAAAGGGTTAAAGCAACAGTTCCTTGAAAATATTTCCTCATCATTTCCTCATCCTCATGCCATTTCAAACCCTCATGACTTTCTTCAAAGGTGACAAACTAACCATTTATAGGGGGATTTTCAGTTTATATCAACACGCACACTTGAACATGTCATTGTCCAACCATACCCTTTGGGATGATTTGGCATCCCTTTTGTGTGGCACCCCTTTGTGGTGCATATATTATAGTTGCACCCCTGAATTCCTTTTTTCCTGACTCTTTCTTCCCTGGAACACAAAGGAGATGTTTAGCAGAACATTCTTGCTGCTCTTTTCCAAATAATGATAATGAATGGGGATGAGAGCTGTCAAGCTCCAAAACCTTCCTAAAGGTTTGACTTGTGTGCTAATTTACAAATCCTCAAAGGCATAGAATAGCTTTGTGTGAGGAACAGGCAGACATTTAAGTAGTCATATATTTTCTTCCACTGTAGCTCTTAAATCTCATTTGTGCTTCTGCATAGTCAAATTTAGCATGTTTCAATCGGTTATGAGACACAAGAAAACCAATGTTTGGTATCATTAAAATGGTATTAACATCTTCACATAGCATGTTTGAATATAAATGCATATACCTGCAGAAGATCATGTAAGAAATCTCACTGTGTCACAATCAAATTTGCATATATAATGAATTCTTTGATATTACATACAATAAAGAGCTCTAGCCGGGGGACCATTCAGACAGTTTGGATCATATATGTGACAGAGATAATTCTATTAGTCCTATTGCTGTATAAGATACAGTAAACACTTATGACTCATTTTGTGAACTAGACAGGCTTAATAATGTTCAGAGACATAGAAGAAATGACAAGGATCTACTTGCCATGCTCCAGAAGGTGACAGATAACTGTAACAGCAAATCCTCCAGCATCAGCTGTTGATAGCTGGCATTGTCAGAGATCAGTTCTGCTTGTTTAAACCATAAACATGTAAACAAAAATAAATTATACTTATTAATGAAAATACTTTCATGTAAAACTACAGTATATTATAACAAGCCTAATATAATAGTTTAAAATGACAGATTTCATTAATTTTAGCAAAGGTTAATAATAGGGTAAATTGAATTTAAAATAATTTAAAAGAGAATCCAAATATAAAGATCAACACAGCATCTGTTTGTATATGGAGCCCTTTTAGCTGAATTAATGAACAACCAATATATATAGTGTTTGTTAAACAAGCCATAGGGAGCATTTTATCAGTTGAAGATAGAAAATATTTTAGAGTGATAAGACTCTTAGTTATTGTGGCTATGATTATTATATTCTTAGTGTCATGTGTTTATGTCTCGTAACATAGGATGTTTTCCATGCATATCTAGGTGGATTAAAGGGATAGTTCACCCCAAAATGAAAATTCTCTCATCATTTACTCACCCTCTTGCCATCCCAGATGTGTATGACTTTCTGTCTTCTTCAGTACATAAAAAAATGTTTTTAAAATAATATATCAGCTCTGTTGGTCATCACAATGCAAGTGAATGGTGACCAGAACTTAGAAAGCCCAAATGGCAGTATAAATATAATCCATAAGACTCCAGTGGTTAAAACCATATCTTTTGAAGCAATATGATAGGTGTGGGTGAAGAACATCTTGGTTACTGATGTAACCTCTGTTCCCTGATGGAGAGAACGAGATGTTTTGTAGATGTAGTGACAATAGGTGTTCACTCTTGAGAGCCCCAATCACCAATGAAAGGAAAATTGGCGAGTGGAATTTGCATGCCGCTCTCTGCCCTGGATATACGGGTATAAAAGGAGATGGCGTGCACCACTCATTCAGATTTGTGCTAGAAGACGAGAGAGAGTCCTGGCCATGTCAGCGGTCAGTTCAGCACCACGGCAAGAGGAGCACAACTTCTCGTTCCCTCCATCAAGAAAAAGAGGTTACATGATAAACCAAGATATTCCCTGTCTGTCAGTGAGGTAGGTAAGGCATCTCCCTGGTCCCGTTAAGGGTGGGAGGAGGCACTTACCCGAGGAGGCTACAGGCGGTGGCCTATCATGATTTTTCTATAAAGCAATTTCCCACCGCACACCTGCTAGAATAGCGCTGGCGAATCGATCTTCCCTCTCCAGGAGGGAGAGCACTACGTAGACCACATCCTACCATAGGGAGGTTAACATGTGGAGAATGCCTCACATTGACTTCACCGATGGGGAAGTTCACATATGGAATGATACCATTGGGAGGACCACCACGTTGCCGCTTTGAAGGTTCTCAGACAGGCCTGCACTGACTCCGCACCCTCGTTCGTAAGGTATGCTATCATGGTGACGGAGTCGAACTCGAGGTGCTAAAGCACAAGGTCCCTGTGTGCTCACAATTGAACTAGCGAGTAAGCTAGGATCAGTCAGTCGACGAGATAATTGAGGATTCGAGTGTCCTTCTCCCTTAGTGGGGCCAGGGTAGCCTCTATGACTTTGGTAAAGAAATTAGGAGACAGGGACAGACTGAAAGAGAGGACCTTGTTTTGGTATGCTCGTCCCTCGAAGGCAAAACAAAGAAAGGGTTTATGTCGAGGAAGGATCGATACGTGAAAGTACGGTCCTTCAGGTTGATGGCCGCAAACCAAACCTAATGTCGTACTGATGCCAGGATGCGCTTCTGCATCAACATCTTTAACAGAATACTGTGAAAGGCTTTGTTCAAGGAACGCTGATCCAGAATTGGGCGCAACCCACCCCCTCTCTTGGGTGTGATACAATAAGGGCTGTAAAAGCCCTTGTGCATCTCGGCTAAGGGGATGGGCTCTATTGCCACACAGACGATTTTTGCAGATGCCTTCTGCATTACCGTGCCAGCCTGGGGGTCCACCATAGGCGAAGAGAGGAGTCCCCGAGAGGCTGCCCCCCGCGTTGACCATGCTAGGAACATCGAAAATTGCACCCACATATGCAGTTCAGCCATTGCCCACAGGGTGGCAACTCCACGTCTCCCAGCAGATATATAGCCATTCATATACATTGCATCAGGAGTCAGGTGGGTCAGGGAACACCCCCAGCATTCCTACAATTGGTTTACGCTGGGGGTGTATCTGGGAGGAGGTGGGGCTGGGGCCCTTTAATTATGATCAAGAAACACCGGCACTACATCCAAAACTAACATTTTCAATGGACATCAGAGACAGGAGATTCAGTCGGTTTTGGACCATCGCGGCTCTCAGTCTATTTTTAATTAGTCCCAGTTTTGAAAAAGAGCACTCCCTGCTGGCGTTGGTTACAGGCAAAGTCATAAATAGCTGGAGTGCTATATCAACATTTGGAAACCCTGATTGTAGTTTCCTTGCTCTTATAAGTTGCAGCAGTGACCTTGTTGAGGTGTCCACTTTTTCATTGATGAATTGTCTGAATTGTCCAATTTCGTCCACAAAATCCTCCTCTAGATCACCTGCATATTTCTTCTGCAGATTAGCTGCTCCTGTGCAAAGATCTTGTAGGGAAATGGATGGGATCTTGTTCAAAAATCCAAATGTCTGCTGAATATATTTTTAGAATTGACACCTCCTATCCAGCTCGGCAACGAGACGGTCTATGACAGCGATAAAAACAGTTGTTTTGAATTTGTCGCAGCCTGACCACTCATAGTCAGGTTCAGAGGATTCATCCGCTAGTTTTTCCTTTTCCTGTGTCTCTGTGTGTCCACTTTGAAGAATTGTTGGGACAAATGTGGAGACTGTCATGTTGATTCTGTTAGCTCCTGTTTTTCATGTCTCTTATTTTGAAAATTTCATGTCACGTATTTCCCCAGTCATGTGATGTCCTGTTTTCCCTCCATGCTTATGTGTCTTGTTTACATTGGTTCATTGTTTGATTACCTTGTTAATAGATCTAGTTTATAATTGGTTTTAGGTTGTTATCTTGTTTAGTGTTCTGTTTGATCATTGGCTTATGTTTCCCCGTGTCCATGTATTTAAGCCCTCATGTTTGCCATTGTCTCTTGTCTAGTATGTATGTATATGTAGCCATGTTTAAGTCAAACCATGTTTAAGACTAGTCATGTTTATGTTTAGTTTAGTTCATGTTTTTATTTAGGGTTTTCACGATTGTGAATAAACTGCACTTGGGTTCTGCAATTCACATCATCGTCATTGTGTCATCATCATTTCCATTGCCAGCTACAATCATTACAGAATACTAGACCACCCATTATGGACCCAGCAGTTTGGCTCTTGCATCTTCGTCAGGGGAATCAACTCCTGGAGGATTACGTGGAGGATTTCTGTGCTCTGGCATGCCAGGTGAACTTCAATGAGGTTGCCCTCAAAGACAACCTCAATATATCGACCTCACCCTACAGATCACTGGTTCCACGTTCAATGTGGGGGTGGCGGACGCCGAGCCAGAGTTCCACGTCATGGCTGCTGCCAAGCCAGAGCTTCTCATCATGGCTGCCGCCGAGCCAGAGTTTCATGTCATGGCCGCCACCGAGCAAGAGTTTCACGTCATGGACGCCGCCGAGCCAGAGTTTCACGTCATGTGTATGTGATTCTGCATTATACAACCCCATTGAGTGCTGGAACACTGGTGTGGTTTAATATGTTGTGTTGGAGAGACAAGCTCACTGCCAATGGCAGCCTAATGGACCAGAGCAGGCCCATCTAAACAACCATCAATAATAGATGGGAAACCATCCTGAGTTGTGCTCAGCAGTTGGGCCGTATGACAATAAGCACTGTCTGTGCCATATTGATATTCATATTGATACAATCCTATCTGTTACAACATAAATTGGACCAAATTTCATCTTGACACCCAGAGCATACAATTCACTCTTATTGCACCTTTTCTTTGTGATTTGAAGCTATCAATCTGCCTCACATCTCCTTTTGTGTTCCACTACAGGAAGAAAAAAATTGTCAGAATTAAAATTTTGGCATGAAATATCAGTTTTAAAATTTTACTAAGCCATTATTTAAGTCTCTTGAAATTGAACCAGAAACATTTATATTTAAAAGAATCTTTACTTAACTGACCCCTTTCTTAAAGTTTTCATGAACTTTGTTTTCAGTGTTTATCTTTTTGATCAAATAGATAATAACACATCTACCTCCAGTATAATTGTTCTTAACTTACATGAAATTGCTTGAGGAGCTAAGTTTTCTCTCCCATGTTCACATTTTTCCTATTGAAACTTTTTTTTTATTTCATGCCTAAATGGTTTATTTACATGTCAGCCATGAACCATAATTTGCTACTTGCCAGTTGGCAGGTGCTATTAGAGGGAGGGATGTTCTCATTCTAGAGTATTTGACTGGACAAAAATATGTGAAGTGCAGAATAAGTCATTGATAGTTTTTGTCCATTTTCCTGGAAGAGACAGACTGCAAATTTTAAATGATTAAATGCTCATTTTGTCAACTCAAAAATGTCCATTTGCTTGGCTTCAAAGGTAGAGACATGGACTAAAAACCACACAACAACAGTTCTGATTGTCTTGTCTCTCAGTAGTTATTCTCATTGGTTAACTTTATTCCAGCCTTTCCAATTAAAGTTTTAGAAGGTAAGCATACCAATTAATTAATGACACCTTTTATTTTCCTGTGTTGGCAGGAGTTCAGGCGATACATTATGGAATGTCAGTTTAATAAACAGTGACAGAGTGAACACAGAAGACAGAGATAGGATTGCATTCATCTGCCTCAGTTGTGGAGCCTTTTGTCTTTGAAGTGCCCCCTGTCCTTTAATAATTCAAAGACTGCTGTCCTCTCTCTCTCTTTCACTTTTTTCTCTCTCACTCACTCACTCACTCACTCACTCACTCACTCACTCACTCACTCACTCACTCTATCTATCTATCTATCTATCTATCTATCTATCTATCTATCTATCTATCTATCTATCTATCTATCTATCTATCTATCTATCTATCTCTCTTTTTCAGTTTAAATGGTGCCTATTGTGCTCCACTCAGGGGAGGCAAAACAAATGTGAGTCACCAATCTGATCATTGTATCTGTGAGTGTTTAATTTGAAAACTACATACACAGTTCTTGTTTTGGGTAGCTTCTTGGCTCTCAAAGACCAAAGTTAGAATTTGACTTGTGTTTCTTGCAAGCAGTAAGGTACTTTGTCTTTTCACACAATTTGATCTTCTCGTCTCCAAAGCCCTACAGACTAAATTAGCTCTTTGACGCCCACTGTAAGCTCTCTCACAAGCGAAGATCAACTATCAATCACTCAGCAACATTACTAACAGGTCAGCCCTAGCCATGTCCTTTGCACACACGATATGAGAGACCAGAGCTATTAGAATGATTGATCTATCCATCCACACACCTCTGCGGTTGCTTTCCCCTCATGTCAATAGCATGTATATGTTGCAGGTTATTGTGACTCATGTATTAAAAATGCTGCCCTTATGTTCAGTGCACCTTAAATAAATTATAAAATGCTCAGTTTTTAGCATTTCAAAGGCACTTATTTCATGGCTCTTGACACACAAACACACTGCAGCCTCCTGCGACCTCTCACCCATTCAGGGTCATCGTCTCCCCATTCAGAGGCTGACCCGTGAACCTGAGCTAGCATCCTCCACTGCACAGCATTTATCAGAGTTAATTAAAGCTCAAAGAGAACCAGGTTCCTGTAGACCTTGCAGGGTCCAGAGGTGATATCATTATCCCAAGAACAGAGCTTATGGCGTAGGGAGAGCTTTAAGCTGTGACTCCTTCTGGACCTGGTCATTAAATCAGCCTGCCTTCATTCATTATGGATGTGTTGTGTGGTCGACTGGACCTTTGTTCGCTGTAAAACCAGCCTGCCACTGTAGAATTGAAGCAAGAATGAGAGGAGAAGATGGTTTCTAGAGAAAGAGGGAGCGAGTGAGACAGTGACAGATGTAGACAGTCAGAGAGAAAGTGGGAGGCAGGTAAGCATGAGCAATCAACTATGAAACTCTCTAGAGCAAATTTTCTAAACAGTTACAGCTGTTTTGCATGTAGTATTTTGGCTCAAAATCTGTATCTTATTCACTAACCACCTGCATATTCAGTTGAACCAGGAGCAAGGAGTACCGAACTAATGCTTTGGCATGAGCAGTGTATTGAAAATAAGTCACTGTCATTCATTTCAGCCACACCTCCTTTCTATGTAAATTAGACTCATTATAGAATGCACTTTATTCACTAAATACCATGCTATTTGCCCTGTGTAATCATCTCTGTGCAATTATGGCCCTGAGTCTTTTATTTATTTAAAACGATAGTTCATCCAAAAAAGAAAATTCTGTCCGACTTTGTCATTAAAGACACCTAATATAATGTAATCACATTAAAATGCATACTATATAAATATATTATGTAACTACATGTTGTTCTGAAAAAATCATACAAGATTCACATTTGCTGTTACTGACGTTGAGGAACAAAATAAGTACATTGTATCAAATGTATATAGTAGTTAAAGACACCTAATATAAAATGGCTCCAAAAATTATTTTATGATTTGCTTTGCTTACTCATGTTGTTTCATACATTTTTGTCTTTCTTTCTACTGTGGAACAAAAAAGGTGATCTTGGACAAAATGTCTAATTTGAAAAAACAAACAAACAAACATGTAATGACAGTGAATAGTGACTAGGCTAACATTCAGCCAAACATCTCCTTTAGTGTTCCATGAAATAAATAAAGTCAAGCAAATTTAGAACAACATGAGGGTGAGGAACTGACAAGAGAGTTTTCATTTTTTGGGGAATTTTCCATTAGAAGGGATGTTGCTTATTTTCTGTTGATAATGGAGGCAGTAACTAATCTAATGATGGTCAAATGATGGAAAAGGGCATTATAACTAAACATATAATCTGATCATATGATATAGTCAAGAGCACTTTTGGTATTTTAAAGAGCCGATTAAGGTGGATGTGGAGCGATGCTGTGCAGTCCCAGTAAAGTATGCTAGAACAGAGTATTTTCTGCATCCTCCACCTTAACACTCTGATTTGTGTAATTTATTCAGTGAATCGGCCGCTAAAACTGCAAAGACAATGTGTGCAAATAAACAACGGTTTCAGTGGGTGCAATTTATTCTTAGTGAATACCCCCTCTCTCTCTCTTTCTGCAACAGAGGAATTATGGGGAGCTTTATTTACTGAAAACCAGGTTAGATGAGGTGTGAGAACCAGCCGTGGCCCCAGTAAACAAGATCGATGGCACAATCAAAGCAAATTGTGGGACTTCAGGGAGGGAGAAATGTTCTCACATACTATTTCCTCAAGACCAGTTTCAACCCTCAAAATTGTAACCTCCCCCTTTATTAGTGATAGCACAGAGCTGATCGTAGGTCAGCTATAAGGCTTGTAATAGCCTCATAACATTGGTGGAGTACTCAAAATGCTCCCCCCACTGAAATGTGGAGAAACGACTTGCCTTATTACATTATTTCCTGTCGTGCAGGGACTAACACATGTCCGCTAGTTAAATCTGCTGTGGTGGCAGCAGTGTAGTTTCAGTTAATGGGAGATGCTGTGTTGTTCCGCAGAGGGACAAAGAAGAGACATTGTTTCCATGGCAATCCGTTGACTGTGAACGCAGCGCACTTTCATTGGTGATTCTAATGGGTGGTAACCAAAGTCGGTAAAGACAAAAGCAAAGATGTAGTCTGTTAATACACACAGACACACACACACATTCTCTCTCCTGCTCTAACAGTAATGAAATTAGATCTCCAACGCAATTCACTGCTTTGAAAATGACTCCATAGAGGACAGCATAAACGTTTCCATGAGTTGCAAAAAAACAGAGATGGATGGAATCACTTAGTGTTGGCATTCAATATTCACCACACTAGAAGGAAGATAAATAGTCTCTGTGCTGTGGGAACTGTCCACCTGAGCTAAATTCCCTCTCTCTGTGGTTCCTCTCTCTCTTCTGTTTCTCCGCTGCTGTTCTGTTCTGCTGATGTCTGCATAATACAACAATATCAACATGAAAAGGGAGAAAAAAATATGCTAATTTCCATTAAAAGATGACAGTTTTAACAGCAAATGAACACACAAATCTGCCGATAATTTCCCCCACTAATTAACCGACTCAGCATTTTTTGGGCTTGACTGGCAATTACAGACATCGCTTCCTTTCCTCTTCATCTTTCTGTCTTTCCCACAGTCTCTCCTCCCAGAGGAAGTTGTTTTCTCCCACTACTCCAATTATTTCCTGTGACTTTTAATCTTTGGCTGGGAGGACAATTTATCAAATCATAACTGTAAAAAGAATTTAATGAATTAAATGGGCTGGAAGCCATTTCAGATGTTTTGTTAATTTCTACTAGAATTAGCAACTGAATTAGTCCACTCCCATTCCCTTAATTACACACCTTCTTCCCAAAAATCTGCCCACCAAAGACATGTCAATCAACCTGATTAATGTTCATTTGAACATGTAAAATGCAAAGAACGTAAACTAATTGATCTACAATGTGATGTACAAAGCTACAAAATGTCAGACCAATAGTACAACCATTAGTGCTAATGAAATGTAGCTTAGACTCCTCTGTATGTTCATACGCGCAGGCTTTTGATGGTTTAGTTTCTAAATTATTATAAACTTTGATTAACCCCTCTGGAATCCTCTGATTCTTTCTCTCTATCAACCCATCTCCTCTAGCCAAGGTTTTGACAGCCCAGTATAAAAATCACCTGCATGCACTACAGATATCAGCTTCCTGTTGATTGATGAGGGATTAAATATTTGCTTGAACTGAGTCACACACTGACGGTTTTCTCATCCCATTCACACTGGCATTAGAGTTGGCGATCAAGTGGACACAATGTCACAGTGTTTGTATCTAAAACTGTTAGTCAAAATGAGTTCTTGAAATGAATTATGTCAAATTCATAATGTATCTTCTGTTGGGATATATAAAATATTTTTTTTATCAGTATCTGCCCTTGAGAATTACTGGCATTTTTTTTTAGCTTGGTATTAAAATTAATAATAACACACAAGAATTGTCAGAGTCTGTCTCTCTAATTTTATTCAAGGACTCTTATTTTGAAGTTTTCACATTTCCCAGAATTCACTGCCCTAATCACTTTCATCTGCACATTGTCATCCTTACCTGCCTTCCATATCCTCATTAGTTTTCTGTGTATAAATACCCTCTAGTTTTGTTCACTGATTTGTCAGTTCTTGAAGTGTTGCACTGGGTTTATGAAGTGTGTTGCTAGTTTGATAAAGTGTTTCCTTGTTTTGTTATTTTGCTAAGTTAGCTCTATTGTTTGTTCCACTCCAGCGTTTGTAATTAAACGATTTAAAGATTCTACTCCTGTATCTCCTCTCTTCCACTCCTAGATACCAGCATTACAAGAATGTGTAATACTGAGCAAATACTGCAGGGAGCTGACTGTCAGCATTAGAATCTATCCACCCAACGTGATAGTTATCACCAGTCTCTATTTTATTATCTAGAGAAGCAACAAAAGAATGATTGGTTCTCAGGAGATGGATGGAGTGAAATGCCTTCCTGAAACACTGACCTGATTATCATTATCACATCTCTTCCTCCACTCTGAGACTGAGTTTGTCTGTCCCCAGATCTATCGTTCACAGCTGCGTCTCTACATTAGGAACAAGTGGGGCTAAACCCCACCAAAGGAGGTACTGTTGTGCAAACTGCATGGCATCATAATACATTTATTTTAAGAACAACTTAAACGTGTTTTATGTCCATTATACTTATTATTTATTTATTGAGAAATACTATTATTATTATTAAGGTATGTTGCATAAAAGCCATTTAATCGTTCTCCTTTGCTATGCATGGTGCTAGCCCTTCATTCTCAATGTTAATCAATGGATATCTGGGGAACTGCATGTGCAATAAGTATTCAAAGATTGACTGAGCTGGGGCTAGTTTGCCTTTGCCCCTGAGACAATCAAAAACTTTGATCATATTTATGTCAGCTGTTGACATAAGCATCGGAAGTTACCGCTCTTAACTGCAGATCTTTACAGTGAACTTCACTGGTAAATTTTAAAAGCAATTGTTTTTCTAATGTGCTGATTGGTTTGTATTAGATATCAACTTCAACATTTTGGGAGTCTGTCATTTTGATTCGTTTTGTTAAGTTGTTCATTCGAGTTAGATAGATAATGCCTTTTACGATTTGCCTATTTTTGGTTTACTTTCACGGTCACTTGAGCTTTTTGATGTGGATGTGCATGTCACTGTGGTGTTTTGTGCTGAGATTAAATTATTATGGATGTTTGTGTGGCATGTTAAGAGGTTGCCCAAAAGTGTTCTTTATTTGTCACTCTCTGTAAAATTTTTGTCATGGTCCATTTTATAAGTTTTACTCCCCTTTTAGTTCATCTACCTCTCAAGCAACTGCTGCGCTAAAATGAGGCTTTTAAACTTAGCTGGTTATAGCCCATACACACATGCACAAGTTCACAGACTTTATAGTCCCTGGTGTGAACACTGTAACAGGAGAAGCACATCTGTGAAGCTCAGTAAACACAGTTACTCCACTAAAATAATGGACAATTCTGCTCTAAATGTGATGTTTGCACTTATTAAATGCATACATAATTGACTGAAATGATGCACTGCTTTTTTGTGTTTTCTTTTTGTTATCAAGCAGTTTCCGCTTTATTATCATACATTAACACACTGAAGTAATGATTGATGTATGCAGTCATGAAATCAGATACTCTCTTCTCAAAATCTAAACACAAAAGAGATGCACAATAACAGGCGCAAATGATGATGGTGCCAGTTAATACGCATCTACTATGCACATTAATTCCGGGAAATAAACAGGGCACATGCAAAATGGCGATGTGAAGGACAAAAAGTGTAGTCAAAACTGTTGTACTAGGTTCAAATGTTTTTCTTGTTTCTTTTTATCTGTCAAAATGACGTACATATTTTTTAATTATTTGTAATACAGACCCTAAGACAACATTTGTTAGGGTCTGCCTCATTCTTTATCCTCTGTCTGAAATGAGTAATGAAGATTTACTTTTTGGTATTGTTTAAGTTTTCCTGCATATTGTGCATATGGAGTCTTCCTATGAGTTTCTTTCCCTTTTTGAATGGCTGTTAAAATGTTCTCTTGTTCTGTGTTTGTTGTGTAATTACACACTAATGAGTGTGATGAGGCTGAACTGAGACTCTACATCGCGTCTCAACTGCGCGCATTCATTTTATATGTTTTACAAACAGTTTGTGTGCTTCTACATAGGACTGTGAGCAACCAAAATTATCTTGAAGGATTTTAAAAATGTTTGTAGACGTACTGCGCTCTCCCACAGCACGAAACTTCACCTCTGCTTTTGCCTCACCATCTAATAAGTTATACACAAATAATACCCCCTCTGCCTCGGTCATTGGCCTCATACTTAAAACATGTTTATTTTCTTCTACCCAATCTTCAACACTGAGAGAATCTCGAGAAGAGCTTCCTGAAAAGCGAGCAGCTTTGCGCTCCCGTGGAAAATATAAGACCCGTTCTGTAGCGGTACTACCATCTGGCACATTAGAAGCCCCTTGCCCTGAACCACCAACCCCACCCGTTCCCTGGCAAAGTCGTTCATTGTCAGCCTGTAGCTGTTTAACCTGTTCAGTCAATAACCTCAACTGTTCCTCCATATTATTGGCTAAATTATTATTTTTTTTACAAGCCCAAGACAAATGAGATCTAAGGAAGTGATGTAAGAAAAAAAAAATATTACACATACACAAAAACAACAACAATGGACAGAAAAAAAACATTTCTCTGCTGGACACCTGGCGCACCCCACTCACTCTGAACCGTATTCCCAGGAGGTAAAACTGCCACAATCCTAGATCCAATCAGCCACTGTTTTCTCACAACAAACCCAATTCTTCCCCAAGCTAATGCACATCAGCCAACAAAGCGAGTAACCTGCCGACTACGCCAAATGTGGCCATTAGGGGTAATAACCCACAATAGTATACCCCAAGTATAGTCTAACTACGCCACTCCCATTTATTGGACTGGGATGGGAGGCCCAACTAATACCCCAGAATAAAGATATACCCCACACTAATGATATTCAAGTAAATGAACCAATTGAAACCTGATGTAACAAAAGCAACGTAAACAATATTTATTTGAAATCTTCAATCAGAATGGTTAAAATATTTCTTTATATACAAAACAACCATTAATGACAGTAATACATCAGCGGCACTTACATGAATTCTCATAAATAAATATTCATATGAAACACTTCAATAAATGAGGTTGGGCCGGACCACAATGCTCAATGTTGACAGGGATCCACGTTTAATTCACCATGTACAATGCTCCGAAGGAGTTCAGCACACCAAAACAGCAACCGAGGTTATACTGTATCAACTATAAAATGTTTTATCAGGACACACCAATTCTAAATCACACCACACAAATGGTCACCTTAATACATTGAGCACTGAGCCCTGCCCACTAATTATAAGAACATAAGCAATGACCGCTTCAGTATAATAACAAATAAAGTGCAAAAAGCGCTCTATGATCAGCTGTACAGAAAGCTGTCCAAATTTCACATACCACTAGCACTTCCCTACCCCAAATTTAGATATTGCACACTGCCCAAATACAACAAGTTGTCTCAATAGTAAAATATCCATAATCAGAAGAACATGACCTTAATCGTAAAGTTCCCAGGCCTGATATACCTGAATGATAAAAATATACAAAAGTTTCATACATGAGAAAACAGTGGCTGGATGTCCAAACAGAGTACACAAACTGCAAAGACGAGAGACGGTGTTCTCACAGATTACCCTGTGTGCACTGAAGCGCACAAATGCCGGAGCGGGCACCAGCCCATGCGCACGGATGAAGGAACGCACGGGGCCTGGTATAATGACGGGTTTGGGCTAAACCGCCCGCACCAACACACGGCAGCAATTATGCAAACACTCTGTAACACCAGCACCATCTGGACACGAGAGAGAGCATTCCCAGTGAATATCAAACTTCGTTCTGTTTACCCGCCCATTCGGCGTTAAACTCCGAGCGCTTCCGCGATTCCGTCACTGGTGACTGCACATGCACACACACACTTCAACACGCGGGACCCCAACACCTGGCTGCCTACGCTCACATATAATCGCGGTTCCACTCCCCTCCGTTTCCTGTCTAAGCGGCCGACAAAACACAAGAACCCACCCTTATGGACACCTCTACATTTAAACCCTTGCTGCTCGCTCCTGGGTCCTAAAGTCCCACTGGCTACACACAGATTATTGCATTGATCTCAAACATCTGCTGATTAGGAACCACATCGATCTCAAACCCTCGCTGCACAAGTAAGTCATGGAATCCGCTCATGTTATTTCTTCCAGCATTACATGCCACATGTTTAATATAGCTTTTTCTGTCAGCATTGAGGGATTTACAATTAGACTGACAGAGAAGAGTTAGAAACATGCATCCGAATGCTAGTGGAGGTCCATGAGAAAAGAGCAGACAGTAGATACTGTTTCGGATGTGGGTAGTACAATTAGCAATACACACACCGCCACCGCAGCAGGGCGTTTGGGTGAGGTCTCGGCGGCATACTCACTAAACAAAGCGACATCACTCTCCTTTTCCTGTTAGGTTTTCCAATCGATTCTCCCCACTCAGTGATGCACCCACTGAGAATCATGTTGAAAGCTCTTTTAAGTGGGGATTCTATTGTAAGGAATGTGGAAATAGAGACTCCAGCCACCATTGTTAAATGCATTTCTGTGGCTCAAGCATCTGACATCAGATCAAATTCAAGTGCTGGCTAATGCTAAATGTAGATTTTCTAAAATTTGTATTAATGTCAGCATTAATGATGTCTGGCTTGAACAGACTGAGATCACTAAAGATAATTTTAAAGAGGTGTGTGAACTTGCAAAAACGATGTCAGACACTGTAATATGCTGTGGCCCCCTCGCTGCTTGTCATGGTGACGAGGTTTAAAGTAGATTTGTGTCACTGAATGGCTGGACGTATGGGTGATGTCAGGAGAATAGCAAAGGATTTATTGACAATTTGAAGAGTTTTTGGGGTAGACCTGACCTGCAAAAGAGAGACAGATTACATCCGTCCAGTGAAGGTGCCACTCTCCTCTAGTAATTTGGCTCATATTCCTAATAGTGACACTATTTGACTAACTGGGGCCCATGTCAGGAAGCAAACAAACTGGTTAAACCAAACGTCTTCTAGCTGCCTTGAGACATCATGCAAGTCACATAAACTTTGGGAACACATAGGGACTGTATCACCTAGATATCATAAAGAGGCTACGTCTGTTCCCCAAACTACCAAACACAAAACTCTCACTAAACATTTCGAAAAAAAAAAAAATTATTATGGTCAAACTTGGAAAAACAAATGTAGATAAATATCATATAAAGAAAGGGCTACTAAACATTAGATATATTTCTACCAAAGCCCTAATTGTAAATGAAATTATTTCAAATCATAGTTTGGAAGTGCTTTGACTGAAACCTGGCTTAAACCAAATTGAATATATTAATTTAAATAAATCTACTCCCCCAGGTTATTGATATAAACATGAGCCTGGTCTGAAGGGTCGAGGAGGAGGTGTTGCTACAATTTACATGGAAGTTTTGGGTTTTACGCAGAGGACGGGATATAAGTTTATGTCTTTTGAACTAATAATGCTTAATGTGACACCATCAGATATAAATAAGAAAACTCTGTCAACTTTTGCCCTTGCTACAGAATATAGATCACTCTGGCCATACTCTGGTTTCCGTAGTGAATTTGCACATTTCTATCAGATCTAGTTGTTTAAGTAGATAGAGCTTTAATTGTTGTTGACTTCAACATTCATATAGATAATGAAAATGAAACATTAAGATTAGCATTTACTGATATTCTCAACTGTCTTGGAGTCAAAATGTGACAGGACCAACGCATTGGCATAATCATATGCTACATTTAATTCTGTCATATGGAGTTGATTTAATACTATAGAAATTATATCGCAGAGCAATGACATTTCAGATCATTACCTCTTCTCTTGTTTGCTGCGATCAGCTAATGTCAGTCAATCTACACTACACTATCGCTCAGGTAGAACTATTCTAACACTAGAATAGTTCTACCATTAGAACTAACACTAATGGTAGTTTCACTAGTCAAGTCATTTTTATTTGTATCCACATTTCACAACACAGATCATTTCAAAGAAGCTTTATAGAAGATCATGCATTAACAGAAGATAAAACTGTAATATATATATATATATATATATATATATATATATATATATTACAATAGCTTGTAAAATACAATTGTGAATAGTGTTTAAAATAAGTAATAAAATAAGTATTGTATTTAGAGCGCCCTGAAACTGTGATATCTATAATGTCTTACAGTAATCATTGTGTAGTTTGATTAAATATGATTGTAAAATGTGTATAGAAATTAAATAGTAATTTTATTTAGAACCCCTGTGAGCAAGCTGAATGTGACTGTGGTAAGGGACACAAAACTCCATAAGATGTTGGTGTATGGAGAGAAGTAACCTTGGGAGAAACCTGACTCACTCTGGGCACCAGTTCCCCTCTGGCTAACATTATAAAAATCATGCCTATATTGCTTATGTATATAGTGCAAGTCATGGTTTAAAATGATTAAACTAAGTAAGTGTTAAGGGTCAGTGTTTAAACAAAGATTTTGTATGAACTGTAATAGTAATGACTAATGTCTTTGAAATCCATCCTGGATTTACTGCAGAAGTTCACATAGATGCAATTGTCCTTGTTATTTGACTGATGAAGGGTTTTGTTGGAAATTAATTGATAGTCTATGTATTCCATTTAAAGAGTGTAGTCCATTTTTAGTCTGTGGTGATGCAGGCCGAGATCAGTGAGGTGCATCGCAGTGCAACCTCTCCGGTAATTTCAGTTAGGTTTATCCTAATTCCAAGGTTCATGCAATGGTATATGAAGTATTCCATGTCTTATGGTTGGTGTTGGCATCAGTTCATCCTCTGAAGTCCATCGCAATAGACTGAAGTGATGTTTGGCTGGCACCGGCTGCTATTAGTCATCATCACATAGCGACATGTAGAGCTAGATCCATCCGGTTCTGTTGACCTCAGGATAGGAGTCCCGAGGTTGAGACAGGGAAGAAATGAAATAATATTAATTATATATTATATTATTATAATACAGATGCAATTACATTTATTGCAGACTTATAGATAATGTTCACTGTTTCTGGCTCTGGTAGACCTAACTAAAGCAGCCTAATTGTGAGTTGAAGGATAAATTAGGTGTATACCTGGCTAAATTAAAAATTATTGTAGACTTAAACTCAGTGAGTGTGTCTGCATCTCAAACAGTGTTACGGAGACTATTCCATAGTTTAGGAGACAAATAGGAAATTATCTACCTCCTTTTGTGGACTATTTGCGTAGGAGGTCACTTAAGCACTGCAGAGCTAGACCATTAACAGTTTGTACGTAGATAACATAATTTTTAAATGAATGTGAAATTTAACAGGTAGCCAATGTAACCATGACAAAATGGGGCTAATATGATTGTATTTCTTGATTCTCGTCAGCACTTTGGCTCCAGCATTTTGAACCAATTGAAGTTTATGTATTGATCTCGCTGGACATCCTCCCAGTAATGCATTACAATAATCTAGTGTTGAGGTCATGAATGCATTAATTCATTTTTGGACATCAGCAACAGAGAGCATGTGTCGTAATTTAGCAATATTTCTTAGGTGGAAGAATGCTGTTCTACAAACACTGTTTATTTGATTTTCAAAGGACAGATTAGTATCAAATATAAAACATAAGATCTTCGCTATCGAAAATTATGTTACAGTACATCCATCGTGAGTCGAATTATAATTTAGCTTATTATTTTGAGAGTTTTTTTGGTCCAATAATTAGTAAAAAGGGACATTTCTGGCCATCCAATCTTTTGTTTCATTGATACACTAATTTGAAGAATTGTGAAATCTCATCTGGTTTTGAAAAAATCTAAAGTTGTGTATCGTCGGCATAACAGTGGAATCTTATTCCACGATTCCTGGTAATATCTCCCAGGGGAAGCATATACAAGCCCGCCATCGAAACGTTATCTACTGGCTTCTCTTTCTCACTGACCTCCACTAGCGTTCGGATTCTTGCCTCTAACTCAGTAACCTTCTCCGTCAGCCTGACTAATTCCTTACATTTATCACATGTGAATTCCTCACTGCTGATGGAAGAGGCTATTGTAAACATGTGACATGCAATGCAGAAAAAAATAACATGAGCAGATGCCATGACTTTCCGCAGTTGTTTGAAGTTGTTGGTTGAAAAGAATGTAGCCCCTACCAGATGGGTTCAAGAGATGCCAAATGTCTGCAAGACCAAGAGTTTTACACAACCTGTGATGTTGATGTAAGGGGCTTGCACTTTTGCTTCACTATGATCAAGGACTGAGTCCATCAAAAGATTTGTGTCTCCTCCCAATATTATAATAACAACATTCTCTTGAATGATCTGGAGAATTATGTTGGCTTTAGTGGACTTGCATTAGCATGGTTTAGGTCCTATTTATCAGACTGCAACCCCTTTGTATGTGTTAATGAAGAATTGTCAAGTCAAACAAAAGTTCAGTATGGAGTGCCACAGAGATCAGTTTTAGGGCCTCTGCTTTTCTCCTTATAGTAGATAATTTTCCTATTTGGCTCCTAAACTATGGAATAGTCTGCCTAACACTGATCAGGATGCAGACACACTCACTTAGTTTAAGTCTAGAATAAAGACTCATCTATTTAACCAGGCATTTATCATCAACTCACAATAAGCTGCTTTAGTTAGGTATGCCGGAACCTATCATGATCTATAATTCTGCATAAAATGTTATGGCATCTATACTAATATAATTATATTTGTTTCCATGTCTCAATCTTGGGATTTATATCCAGAGGTTATCAGAGCCAGCCAGATCCAGCTCTGTCCCTGCATGGTGTCGGACTCCACTGCTATGTGTCACCGAGTGATGACAACAAACTACAGCCAGTGCTAGCCAGACATCGCTTCAGTCTTTTGACTTCAGAGGATGAAGTGATGCCAACTCAAACTGTAAGACATTGGATACTTCATATGCCACTGCCTGAATCTTGGACTTAGGATGTTCACATTTTAAACCATGACTTGCACTACACACAAATAACTAATATTGGCATTATATTCACATTCTTTAGCTACAGGCGAACTGGTGCCCACAGTTAGCCTAGTTTCTCCGAAGGTTCTTTATCTCCATTAACCAACATCTTGTGTATTTTTGTGTTCCTTGCCACAGTCACTTTCAGCTTGCTCACAGGGGTCCTAAATACAATTATTATTTAATTATTTCATTTCTATGCACATTTTATAATCATATTTAATCACACTACACAATGATTACTGTAAGGCATTATATATATTACAGGAAGATGCATCAAGATGGTGCCGCAGATGGTCGCCTTTGTGTTGGGCACTCCAATTCTTTTGTTGTTTTTGTTTGTTTGTCCTGTGTTTAGTAATCTTTTTCCAATCCGTTTTACCAGGGATGAACTGCTGACCATTCGGCAGCATATACCAGACAATCTTTTCCCGTTTTTTGACTATTCAGACACTTTGCATGACATTTTAGATGGAGGCACAGCTGTGCTAATCAAGAGACACAGGCGAGGGAGACCAGCAGGCATGTTAGTCAAGCTCTGTCTGCGTGGATTTCAAACAGAGCTGCAGAGTATTCATCTAGCAAATCTCCACTTTCTTCCTATCAAAATGGATGAACTACATCTCCTCACTGCACGAATAAGGACTTTTCAACCTGTGCTGCCTTGTGCTTTACAGAAACCTGTCTCAGATAAGCCATACCGGCCCGCCTATTACATTTGCCGGGCTTCCAGCTATTCAGAGCGGATTGCATCACAGATTTAACGAGGAAAACGAGAGGTGGTGGAACATGCTTTTACATCAATGAAGGTTGGTGTACAGATGTAACAACGTTAAAGAAGATGTGCTGTCCTAATTTGGAAATGCTCTTTAGTAACTGTAATCCTTTATACATGCCAAGTTTTTTTTTGTTTATTCTGGTGAGTGTTTATATCATGCCACACGTGTTTGAGAGATGTGCTGCAACAGCTTGCTGATCAAATCACAGACACAGAACAACAATACCCAGACTCAGTTTTTATTATTCTTGGGGATTTTAACAAAGTAAAACCTCACATGTGAACTGCCCCAATACAAACAGCACATTACTTGCCCAACCAGAGACAGAAATCTACTAGATCATTGATACACAATAAAGCATGCATATCGCTCTGTCCCTAGAGCAGTTTTGGGACTATCTGATCACCGTCTGGTTCACCTTCCAACCAACAGACAGAATCTAAAATCTGCTAAACCTGTAGTAAAAACTGTAAAGAAAGGACCAGTGAAGCAGAGCTGGAACTACAAGCCTGCTTTGACTGCATAGATTGGAGTGTTTTTGAGGCAGAACACACCAATCTGGACGATGTAGGACCTTGCCCCAATCAAAATGGCAGCATAGACTGCATGGCCATTGTTCTATAATCAAAGGTGAGACATTGAACTCAGTTTCCCAGGATCCTTCAAAGTTTCACAGCTGGATGTGAAGTCCTGCCCATGGACCCATTCTCAAATTCCATTGGTGAAAAATCGGCCTATGACCGATAACGTCATCTTGTCAACAAAACAGCAGTTTAAAGAGACGCGTATCTGCACATATAAAGGAGTTCCCTTATGAGGGAACTCGCGATGCGTCGATGACGCTTTGGGAATCCCTTTGCATGTTTACCCCTGAAGCACGTATGTCAACTAGTCAATGGAATGAATGAACGCCACAGGCGGGTGACGTCATGACCAGGAAAGGATATATAGCTTTTGTGCCTCAGCAAAGCGCTATGTGTCAAAACTGTCTGTCTTATTTATTGTTGTCTGTCTCTCTTTATATTGGATACTATGGCGAAAACAACTATTTAAAGCCTGTGCTTCTCCTTGCCCTCGTTATATCACGGGTGGAGATACACATGAGCTTTGTGTAGTTTGTTTGGGAGTGGAGCATGCGATGTCAGCCTTCGAGGGGTCTGAATGTCAGCATTGTGAGCGTCTGCCGCTCCGCGTGCTCCGCTCCCGTCTGTCCGCATTTGAGGATGATGGGACAGGCTTTCGAACCTCAGGGTTCTGGACCCACGGCTGCCGAGGCAGTGCGGAGAAAGCTCACTTGGGGTTCGCAAATGGATCTCTCGGCGGGGTTGGAGACGGGCTCTGCCGTATCTCCTCCTTTACCCGAGGGATCCATTGCTCTCTTGCCGGTGTCGGAAGCCCGCGCTGCGGCTTCTTCCGCCCGGGAAGAGAGCCCGATGCTTCGGTGCTCTAGCTCTGAGGAGGTGGAGTTACTGAGCATTGTTGAGAGTGACACAAATACTAATACAATAAGGGGAGAGGATTCGCCATCCCTCTCCCCAGCATATGAGGAGCTTATTGAGGTGATAACTCGTGCTGTTGATAAATTAAATATTGACTGGCCAGCAGAAAAAAGAGATACTCGTCCTAAAAGAAAATTAGACGAGCGTTTTCTCACATCTAATGTTTCATCTCAGTCACGGGCCCTTCCATTTTTTCCTGATCTACATAATGAGCTATGGAGATCATGGAATAAACCATATTCGTCACATCTTTTTAGTCCCCATGTTCACACATATTCAAATATAAAGGGGCTGAAAGATTTTGGTTATGGGTCGATGCTCCCAGCGGAACAGACGCTCACGAGCTATCTGTCTCCTGGGTCAGCATCGTCCCTGAAGGATCCCGTGTTGCCGAATAAACCACTAAAAACCACATCCAATTTAGTGGGTAAGGCTTTATACGGCAGCAGGTCAAGCTGGAGCCTGTCTGCACACGATGGCAGTGCTCCAAGCCTATCAGGCAGATCTGCTGGGGGATATCGATAGGAGTGAGGGAGTTAGTCCCGACGAAATTCGAGAGCTTCGTCGGGCTACAGATCTTTCTCTCAGAGCTACGAAGGAGACCGCCCGTGCTATTGGGCGGTCTATGGCAGCCCTCGTAGCTACTGAGAGACATCTCTGGTTAAATCTTGCAGAGATTAAAGATAAAGAGTGGGCTTTTCTTTTAGATGCCCCTATGTCTCCCTCTGGTCTTTTTGGTGACTCGGTGAATACGGTTGTTGAAAGATTTCAAGAAAATAAAAAAAAATCTGAGGCTTTTGAAAAATTCCTTCCTCGCCGAGTCCATCCCCCTGGGGATGCTGGGCGTGAGCATCCCCAGCCAAGTTCCTCGCACCGTGTGCAACAGAAAATAAGTGTTGCGTCTCGTGCTCCCCCGAATAAATCTTGGGGACCGAGCCAACGCTCTCAGCCGAAGTCAGCTAAGTCTAAGCCGGATCTGAGGACCGTACTGATGGCTAAGAAGGCTTCGGCTCAGAAAAGGTCCTGATGCATGCACGTCAGACCATCGAGGACAGCCCCAAACGGGGTGGAGTGGTGTACACCTCAGAAAACGGTGCCCGCTCCACTTCGGGGTCCTCATGGGACCAGTCTGCCAACCCCGCCACCCTTGGTGCTTCGGGGCGCAGTGGTATCCAGCGAAAGTTCGGCGCAATGTCGACTCGACGTCGCGTCGAAGTGGCTGTTCCTTTAACACCAGAGGCCAATGGGGTGTTACTCACGGTACCCGAGCAGGCTCTGGTAATGGAGCAAGAAGTAGAGTCTCTCTTAGCAAAGGGAGCTATAGAACAGGTGTACTCCCCCGACAGAGAATCGGGGTTTTACAGCCGATACTTCATTGTTCCAAAAAAGGATGGGGGGTTGCGTCCAATTTTAGATCTCTGTTTGCTGAATCGTGCAGTCATGAAAATTGAAGTTCAATATGCTCACACTCAAACAGATAGTGACTCAAATCAGATCCGAGGTCTGGTTTGTCACGATAGATTTGAAGGACGCTTACTTCCATGTCTCCATCCTCCCTCAACACAGGAAGTTCCTGAGGTTTTCTTTCGGGGGCAAAGAATACCAATATCGGGTGCTTCCATTCGGTCTAGCTCTGTCACCCCGCACATTCACGAAGTGCGTAGATGCAGCTCTGGCCTCGCTCAGGCTGCATGGCATACGCATTCTGAACTACATCGACGACTGGCTGATTCTGGCGGAATCAGAGCAGTCAGCGGGTCGGCATCGAGATGTCGTTCTCGCTCATATGAAGAAATTGGGGTTGAGACTCAATGCCAAGAAGAGTGTGCTTTCTCCATTACAGAGAACAACTTTCCTTGGTCTGGTATGGGATTCAGTCATGATGCGGGCCACACTATTGCCCGTTCGTGGAGCTGCTATCATCACAGCCACAAAAGAGTTCAAGCTAGGCCAGTCACGCACTGTGAAACAGTTCTAGAGACTGTTAGGCCTCACGGCAGCAGCATCCAATGTGATCCCCTTTGGCCTGCTGTACATGAGACCTTTGCAGTGGTGGCTCAGGACCAGAGGGTTCTCCCCAAGGGGAAACCCGCTTCGTACGATCAAGATCACGTGGCGGTGCATCCGCGCCTTGATTATATGGAGGAAACATTGGTTCCTGTCCCAGGGTCCGGTGTTGGGAGCTCTTTGCCATCGAGTTGCTATCTCGACAGACGCTTCTCTCACCGGCTGGGGAGCGGTAATGGAAGGCCGCTCAGCTCAGGATCTGTGGAGGAACCATCATCTCTCTTGGCACCTAAATTGCCTGGAGATGATGGCCGTCTTCAATGCGTTGAGACATTTCCTCCCAGATCTGAGGGGCCATCATGTGCTTGTCCGTACAGACAACACATCGGTGGTCTCTTATTTAAATCGACAGGGGGGTCTGCGCTTGCGTCCACCCTGCAAACTGGCGCACCAGATCCTCTTGTGGTCCCTGGGGAAAATACTCTCCCTGAGGGCAGTGTATATCCCAGGGTACCAGAATATAGGAGCAGACACCCTGTCGAGGCAGGTGCTGAGGCCAGGGGAATGGAGACTCCACCCCGAGGTGGTGGAGCTCATTTTGGATCTGTTTGCGTCTCAGCTTACGACGCACTGTCCACTTTGGTTCTCCCTCACGCAACCAGCCCCCTTGGGGTTGGACGCTATGGTACAGATGTGGCCGAGGCTACGTCTGTACGCATTTCCCCCTGTTGCTCTGCTCCCAGGAGTTCTGGACAGAGTCCGCCAGGACGGAGTAAGTCTATTATTAGTAGCTCCACGCTGGCCGAGTCGAATTTGGTTTACGGACCTAATTCATCTCCTCGACGGCCCTCCTTTCGAGGTACCTGTCAGGAGAGACCTTCTGTCTCAGGCAGGGGGCACAATATTTCACCCCCAACCGGAGATTTGGAACTTATGGTTTTGGCCTCTGAGGGGGCCCAACTTTTACAGAGTGGTCTCCCGACTGAGGTCATTGAAGATATACGTGGATATACGTAAAGATATACGTGGCGGCCATTGCGGCTTTCCGTGCCCCTGTGGGTAGTACACACCCCCTGGTTATTCGTTTCCTTCGTGGCACCTTGAGGCTGAGGCCTGCGGTTCGAACTAGGGTGCCGGCATAACCAATATTCCACGGCCTATTGTACTGCAGGCATTCTGTCCTCCTCTGTTTACATCTTCGGACCAGGAAAAACTGAATCTCTTGTGTCCAGTGCGAGCAACGCTAAGTCCACAGGGCTGCCCCGTGGAGGAGATCTGATCAGTTGTTTGTCTGTTTTGGTTCACCTAAGAAAGGTCTTCCTGCTTCTAAACAGACAATCAGTAAGTGGATAGTTGAGGCTATTTCTCTTGCATATGAGTCCTCTGGCCAGCCGTGCCCTTTGGTGGTCAGAGCTCACTCTACTCGAAGTATGGCGGCCTCTAAAGCCCTCTTATCAGGAGTTTCCCTCCAGGAGGTGTGTGATGCGGCAGGTTGGTCCTCGCCGCTAACTTTTGTGAGGTTTTATAGCCCGGACATGGAAGCTGCCCCAGGATCCCAGTTGCTTTTTACTTAATTTGCCGACAGTTTTTATCATCTGGCATTTTGTAATTATGGCGGATTGGGTATTATTGTTCCCAAAGCGTCATCGACGCATCGCGAGTTCCCTCGTAAGGGAACGTCTCAGGTTACGACTGTAACCCTAGTTCCCTGAGAAGGGAATGAGACGATGCGTCGCCCTGCCATACTTCCTGCATCCCTGCGATCGACTTTGCTTCGGCTCTAAAAGCTAACGCGAGTAACGCACCGGATGTGCTTATATCCTTTCCTGGTTATGACGTCACCCACCCGTGGCGTTCATTCATTCCATTGACTAGTTGACAAACATGCTTCAGGGGTAAACACGCAAAGGCGTTCCCAAAGCATCATCGACGCATCGGCTCGTTCCCTTCTCAGGGAACTAGGGTTACAGTCATAACCTGAGATGTTTTCCCTTCTTCTGGACAAAGGAGATAGAGAGACCACGTTTTTTAAACTTCACCATTTGGCCACTGTAGAGTAAGATTAACTTAGCGTTGTTCCAATCTAGTAGTATACTTATTACAACCGGTTCATTCATTTTCACTGCAAGACAACAGTGAATTTATTTTGAAAACGGAAAGAGGACCAGCTTCCCATCCTCCTCATTTTCACTGCAAGACAACAGTGAATTTATTTTGAAAACGGAAAGGGGACCAGCTTCCCATCCTCCTCGTTTTCTATCAACATTGACTATCTCCTGCATTTCTGTCCATCACCGGACCCGATAAATAAAGCAGAGACGCATCTTTTTGCTGACGAGCATAAGGCAAAGGACTGATTCCAGATAATTTTCTCCTGACCGCTCAACGCAACAGGAATTTAACAGACAACCCTGCTGAAATAACACAGGATTTCCCAAGTGAGGCTTGATATTTGGGCAGATTTAGTTTAGAAATTTAGAATTTTCTTATACAACTAAATCTTATATTGATGCTAAATGTTTGATGTTTTGAGTATAATCTTGTATGTTTAACTCTGATTGCTGTTTGATTTGTGAGATCGCCAATTTTGGGTGAAATGTTGTTTGAGTTATCTGAACTAATGATTCAATCCTGCTGTTATGAGCGGTTACCCTCAGTTTGATTGCATGCACCCCAATATGTTCACTCTCTCTCTCTCTCTCACGGAAATTCACAGAGTGAGGAGCACCACCGTTTATGTCTGACTCAGGCTGGTGTTTCAAATTCTCCTGCCTATTTCGTCAGTTACTTTTGTGCTCATTTCCACCCGCACGTGGTATTAGCTCCATTGCTCTGGATCTGATCCAGCCATCCTTCTTTCCTCCTTTCCCTCCACATTCAAATAATTGTTGGCTCTGCATTTTTGATCTAGTCCTCCATTTTTAATTTAGTTTTCCATTTTGAATCTCGTTCGCCATTTTGAACCTGGTTCTCCATGTGGACCTGATCCACCATTTTGAAATTAGTTCTCCATATGGAGATTAATCCAATATTTTGTTTTCTTTGTTACCATATCTAGACACACCCCCACATACATACACTAGCATATAGCTCCACTATATAGTTAGGATTTCCCTGTTATGTTTTTGTGTTATATTCATATAGTATTGGTGGTTTTCATTGCTGTTTGATTATAATAAATCTCGTTACATTATAATAAGAAGTACTCCTAGTTGTTTGTTTGAATATTCTGTTGAAGCCAGCCTCTGCCATGTCAAGAACTCCCATATTACTTCAGTGTATTGGTATTTTTTTGTTGTTAGAAGCCATCTGTAAACAGATTACTGTTGGATTCGTATGGCAATAATTTGACTAGTTCCACCCCTTGATTATTTTGATTAATAATCAAAATTCTCCACCTTCAGGGTAGATTTTTATGAGACTCGATCAGTAACATAATATAGTTTTTCTCTTGTCAAAGAGTGTTGCCCTGAGGATAGAATTTAATGAGTTTAATTCTATTAGTTAATTTAATTATTAATTAATAATTAATAAATATTGATTATTAGTTATTTCTGATAGTAAAATGGATCTAACCAACCAGTAGCACCCTACAATGAGCTCACAGATACTGTTACATCATATATCAGTTTCTGTGAGGATATATTACTTCCTACTAGAACTTATTTAACATTCAACAACGACAAACCATGGTTTACAGCAGAACACAGGCAGCTTCGTCAGACCAAAGTGGATGCTTACAGAGGTGGGGATAAAATCTTGTGCAATCAGGCCAGGAACACACTAAATAAGGAAATCAGAGTGGCTAAAAGAAGATACTCTGAGAAACACCATTTTAACAGCTGGCCGTCTGGTGCAGTCTAAACAACCTGGAGCTGAACACGCTCAAAACAGTGGAGATGATTGTGGACTTTAGGAGGAACACTCCAACACTGACCCCCCTCACCATTCTATACAGCACTGTGGCAGCAATGGAGTCATTCAGGTTCCTAGGCACTACCATCTCACAGGACCTGAAGTTGGAGACCCTCATTGACATTGTGTAAAAGGCCCAGAGAGGTTGTACATCCTTCGCCAGTAGAGGAAGTTCAACCTGCCACAGGCACTTCAATAACTGTCTGGTTTGGTTCAGCTACGAAATTCAATATCAGAAGACTACAAAGGACAGTTTGGACTGCTGAGAGGATTATTGGTTGCCCCCTGCCCTCCCTTCAAGAACTGTACACTTTCAGAGTCATGAAAAAGACTGGAAAAATCACTCAGGACCCCTACTCACCCTGCATACTACCTTTTTAAACTATTGCCTTCTGACTGGAGCTTCAGAGCTCTGAGCAACAGAACCGTCAGTCACAGGAACAGTATTTTTTTCCCTCAGGCTATTCATCTCATGAACAGTTAAAACTGACCCATTGAGCAATAATTGTGCAATTCACAGTTTAGTCTTTTTATATTTATCAAACACATCCTACCCCTTCTGCCATCATAATTTATATGTGTGTATGTATATGTAAATCCTTTGTCACCAAGACATATTCCTTATACGTGTAAGCATACTTGGCAATAAAGCTGATTCTGATTCTTTTTTTTTTTTTTTTGTTAATGCACAATTTCCTCTAAAGCTGCTTTGAAATGATGTGTGTTGTGAAAAGTTAAAATAAAATATTCTAATAAAAATGAGGAATTTACAAGCCACCCAAGCATTTGTGTTTCTTTACAGCTACCCACCTTTCCTTATTGCCATTATTCCAGCATCTCGGGCTAACCGCCTGTTATTTAGTGGATTATTACTTAGAGAGTTTTTCTGTAACATGGCTCATCCCAAACCCTCATCACCTGCTTGCACCAGTAACCAGCAGCTGCAAGCATGCCCTACCACCTGCGGAGCACTTATTGCAGTCAGAGATTCACATCCTTTCTGTGTTGTGTGCATGGAATTCAAATGTGCGAAGTAGGCTGTCTCCTCCCCTGAAAATGTAGCCATTGTATGTCCTTGCCAAGAAAACTCCAGCACCATAAGCTCAAAGTAGCTGCTACCCAATTCATCGAACTTGAACATAACAACTCAGATGGAAATGGTGATGACATTGCTAATCTGGGGGCCCCACAGGCTTTGCCTTCTCTCAGTTATGCTGACCAAATTGAGGCTTCTTTACTCAAAGAATCTTTCCACCCCTGTGTTTCTTAATTTGAGCACAAACTTCTCGGCTCTGGGGATGATGATGATGCTGTGCTGGAGAGCTCGGAGGATGAAGAGGCCATGATCAGGTCAGGCTCAGCCAGTAAGCAGTTTGGCAGTGTTACTGCAAGCAATCCTCCTTGAGGTGTGTGAGCGAGTAGCCGCTCATCTCAACATTGAATGGCTGGTATTACAGGGTTCAGGAAAGGAGGATGCGGGAACCAAAGAAACAAACAACAAGACTTTAAGAAAGCATAACACGATTGACACGCACACACACAGCAACCGCGTACATCTCTCTCCTTCTCGCTGGTATCCCCTGCTACTCCTTTATCTCTCTCCCACTGATTGGTCAACTCAGCGCCAGGCGTGCATTCTCTCGGCATTGGCCTACTTGTCCTCAGATATCCCCACCACCTGATTCAGGCCGGGGAAACCTCTGGTCTGACTTACCCCTCCCCCCCCTCTCTTGGAGGGCAGGGAGAGAGTAGAGAGAAAGAGAGCGGGAGAGACAGAGAGAAAAAAAAACACTCATTCGTCTCCCACAGGCACGCCACCCACCTAGTCCTCAGCCTCTCCTCCGCCCCCTGCCGGACGACAGTGGGCTTCTCCGCCTCCTTGTGGATGGCAACGACCCCTCCGTGCCTCCTGTCCCTAAGAGAGGAGGTCCTCCCTCAGGGGAATTTTCCAGGAAGGTGCTGTCGCAAGGAGCTTGAGGTCAAAGAACCAAGTTCTTTGAAGAACCATGTTGCTACGAGGGTGACTTGTTCCTCATCCTCCCTGACCTTGCACAGAGTCTGTGCAAGTAGGCTCACTGGGGGGAACGTGTATTTGCACAGCCCCCAGGGCCAAGATTGGCCACAACCCTCTGCCTTTCTTTGTCATGACATAATAAGGGCTGTAGACCCCTTTCTTCAACTCAGCTGGAGGGACAGGCTCTATCGCACCCTTCTGCAGAAGGACCACGATTTCCGCACGCAGGACAGCAGCGTTCTCGCCCTTCACCGACGTGAAGTGGAGGCCTCGGACTGGGGCGGACACCTGGCTAACTGAATCGCATAATTGAGTCGGATGGTCCTGGCCAACCAACGCGATGGGTTGGAAAGCTCTAGCCACTCGTCCAAGCTCCGGGCAAGGGGCACTAAGTGCAGCTGACCTACCTCGGGGTGGGGCCTTGTGGCGAGGCGAGCAGGAAACAGCATGTTGAGACTCGTCACAACCGGCTGGCCAGGGGTGTGGTTTATGTGGTGCAGCCAGACGCGTGAAGGCGGGGGGGGCACGTTCACAGTGCCCTGTCTGCAAATGCTCCGGGCGAGGGGCACTAAGTGCAGCTGACCTACCTCGGGGTGGGGCCTTGTGGTGAGGCGAGCAGGAAACAGCATGTTGAGACTCGTCACAACTGGCTGGCCAGGGGTGTGGTTTATGTGGTGCAGCCAGACGCGTGAAGGCGGGGGGGGGGCACGTTCACAGTGCCCTGTCTGCAAATGCTCGGTGTTCAGTTCCGTGGTGCTTAGGAGCCTTCTTGGGGATCTTAGCTCTAGGCCGTGAGGTGGGACTTCCTACACCTGGGAAGAGGACTCGCCTTGGGCTGGTGTGGAGCCGGCTGGGCTTTTTCCACCAAAGGGGGATGCACTCTTGTGCCGTGCTGGGGCAAGATGTGCTGTATCACCTCTGTCTGTTTCGTCGGTGAAAAGGCCAACCTAGGAGATGGCCACGTTAAAGAAGCGTGCCTTGTCAGCATCTTTCATCTCGACCAGATTCAGCCATAAGTGGCGTTCCTGGACCAAAAGAGTAGACATCGTCTGTCCGAGTGCCAGTGGCATGACCTTTGTCGCTTGGAGGGCGAGGTTGGTCGCCGAGCGCAGTTCCTGCAACACATAGGGGTCAGAACTACCGTTGTGCAGTTCTTTCAGTGCCTCGGCCTTATGGACTTAAAGGAGGACCATGGCATACAGGGCGGTGGGCCATGGTTACACATCTTTAAATAGCCTTTCACGTCAATGTGCTTGCCTAATTAGAGAAAATTTACTCTTTTGCAGGAATACATACCCTCTTAGGCTATCGAAGTGACCAGGGGCGTAATCTGCAGCAACCACTGCAGAAGGAAAGAAAGCCACTGAAATGTGGCGTATATCTAACAGCAATTCACTTCATAGAGGTGAATGGACTGGCAGTGGAATTCAGCTAGCTGAATACAACCGTTCGGCTCCTAAGAAAAAATCTGAATGAGTGGTTGCGGGCCACCTCCTTTTTTACCCGTATGTCCGGGGGAGTGGCATGCAAATTCCACTCACCAATTATCATTGGCCTTTTCTTAAAGATCTGAGGTGTTTGGAGCTCCCAAAAGCGACCCCTAGTGTCACTACATCAACACAACATCGAGTGAATGACCGATAGAGAACACTTATTCCAACATGAATAGCTTGCGCGGTAGTTCACCTGATAGAGTGTTGGGCTTAGAGTCGGAGGACCACGGTTCAAATTCAGCCATGAACTCAAGCTGACCTGTAACATGACAGAATCATAGAGGCCGTGAGTAATTATGTGGTGGCTTCAGAAAATGTGCTTTTTCATTTCGTTTCTGCATTTTAAAACACTATTGGTTAGGTTTTTGCACTGATTAGGTAATGATGTCTTTTTTTTAATGTCTAATTTATATTTTAAAAAAACATATGGTTAGGTTTAAGCATTGATTTGGTTAGGATGTCTATTATTACAACTAATTTATATTTTAAAACACTATTGTTAGGTTCAGGCAAAAGTTTTAGGTACAGGAGGTATTTTAAATATATTTAAAAAAAACATCCATCTAAAATTAACCTTAAAACCTCATCTGAATAGGACACCATTTCACTCGATTTTGGTGCCCCCAGCAGGACATTTCACTGGAAAACTGCTGCCAAATGACGCAATACGTAATGAAACACACAATATCATTTTCAAAAGAGTTGCCACACTCGCATTATTTTTATGAGAGCAAGCTGAAATTGTCAAAGAACCTTAAATAATATTATAAGTGGACCACTGGATAAGTGGTGGAGGTGGTGAATGGGGAAAAAATATGATATGACCCTTTTAATGAACATCTTGCACTGTGGTAGTTATTTATGAAAGACAAGTGAAGAGACCGTAAGGAAGCTTGAGTGAACATGGGTGAAATTATTGTGGTACCTTCATTAACCACATTAAACTTTGCTCTCGCCTTGTATTAGCACTTTTTTGCATAACTGTCACAGTATGGTGGCACAAAAGCTTGAACTAATAAGAAAATAATGCCTAGCAGATGGCTCACATTAACACAACAGCTCTATGACTCTGTGAAAGTTATGTGACAGATACGATATCCAGTGGAGAGTTGGCATACTGGAAAGAGAATGAAATTGTGCCAATACATTGAAGAGGAGTGAAGTGTAAATAAAAAATAGTGCCTGAAGAGAGCCCATGTCTGTGTTTGCATTTGTTTAATGAACATGAAAGCAGTATACTTGTGTTTTATGTTTTATTTAATCAAGCTGTAAGAACTACACATTTCACAATGACGCATACATAAAAGGCTGTGAATTAACTTAATAAGAAGACCAAGGTAATCAGCAAAAACATTTCCAACTTGAGATTAAGATTCCAAGAATTTATAGGATACATTTTCATCTATACAATTTGGACTGTGGACTGACAAGTAAAAATTGGCATGGAAGTTGTCTTTCATTTCAAAACTATTGACGGAAAAGGAAAAGCTTTTCTGCATGATTCTGATGTCATCTCAGACAAATCCTGTATAAGTGAGCCATTTTGCTGAAACAATGGCTCCATTATGTATCATGTCACAGTAGCATCATCTAGACAAACCCCACATGTTACAGCAGATGGGTACCATTAATCTCCACTGAGAAAAAGAGATTTCGAGGGACATAAAGAGGAAGACCGAGATGAGATATTCTTCTGACAATCATTTTGTAGATTTCACACAAAGGCTTTTTTCAATCTTTCACATAACGGTTGACATTTGTGTACATTTAATGATGACCAGTTGCTGTAATGTTGTTGCTGCGCTGGCAATGATGAAGATGATGATGATGATGAATTGAAGAATCCAAGTGCAATTTATTAACAAACGTGAAATCCAAAAAACCCTAACCATGAACTTGAATATAAACTTGACTTATCATAAACGTGACTTGACATAAACATAGCTTGACATAAACGGACAACTTTACCAAACAAAAACATTCAACATTACATATCCCCCCCACTAGGGGCGGCTCCGGACAACCCAAAACATGAACAAAAACATAAAACATGACATAAATCCCAAAGTTCTGTAGGGAGCTGGAGGATCGGAAGACTGAGGAGGAGCCGGTGGGACTGAGGACCAAGGTTGAGCCATAGGGAAGGAGGTCCCCGGTGGAGCTGACAGAGAGCCAAGGTGGAGCCAGGTGACCGAAAGACCAAGGAGGAGTCGGAGGGACGAGGGGCCCCGGCAAAGGGTGAAGGACCGCAGTGGAGCTGAGTGAATGCAGAGCCGAGATGATGTCGAGGGACCAACAGGCCAAGGCGTGTTGGTTCCAGGTGGGGTTGGAGGGTTGAAAGATCCCCTTGCCTGCTCAGGAGAACTAAGGGTGGGTAAAAGGGCGGGAACCATCTCCAGGTCCAACTGCTCAGATATGGCCATGACATGGTGTGGAACAGGCTTAGACGTGGCTGTGACGTGGCATGGAGCAGGCTCAGGAGTGGCTGTGACGTGGCATGGAGCAGGCTCAGGTGTGACTGTGACGTCGCATTGAGCAGGCTCAGGTGTGGCTGTTTCGTGGCATGGAGTAGGCTCAGGCGTGGCTGTGATGTGGCATGGAGCAGGCTGAGGCATTCCTGTAACATTGCATGGAGCAGGCTGAGGCGTTGCTGTGACATGGCTTGAAGCAGGCTGAGGCATTGCTCTGACATGGCATGAAGCAGGCTGAGGATCCGGAGCAAAAGATACCGCTAGCTCAGCGACCGTGATGAGGAACTCTGGCTTGGCAGCCATGACTTGAAACTCTGGCTGGGCATCCGCCTCCCCCACAGTGAACGTGGAACCAGTAATCTGCAGAGTGAGGTTGATACATTGAGCCAGGCTGTGGGTACTCTGACCGCCTGGCATCAAAAAAGAGATGGGCTCATTTAGTCCAAATCGGAAACCGTCTTTGAGGGCAACCTCATTAAAGTCCATCTGGCAGGCCAGAGCACAAAAGTCCTCCACATAATCCTCCAGGGGACGATTTCCCCAATGTAGGCAGAGGGAAATCCAAAAAATCCTGACTATAAACTTGACTTAGCATAAACTTGACTTGACATAATACTTGAATTGACATAAACATGGCTTGAGATAAACTGACAATGTTACCAAACACACACATTCAACATTACAGATGTACAGTTATAAACTATGCACTGTTAAGGCTTGTTCACACCAAGAACGCAATGAAAACATATAAATAATCTGCAGATGAAAGGCTATTCACAGCATGTACAATCCAACTGAAAATCACAAATTTCACTTGTTTTAAAGCAAAATAGCCTAAAACTTACAAACATCAAAGATATTCATTATTTAAAACTGAAAAGCATCATTTGCTTTGTTTTAAAATACTTATGCCAAACATAATACGCACAGACAACTATAAGCAAACTATTCGTATGCAGAATTCCCAAAAAAGTGTAAACACTGTGGATCTGTAAACATTAAATTACACTGCTATCTGTCCTGGCCAGCCGTACAAAAAAACATTGACTCAACCAATGGCCTGAGATTGCATTAAGAGCATCTGTCTGTTCGACCAATGGTAGGAGAATGGAGTAATAGGGAAAGCTGTTCAAAAACAATGTTCATTTTTTTTTTACATTACATTACAATTGGTGATGCAAGTGGCACAGAAATAAAGTTTTGTTAGTGGTGATGTTAACTCTTTGTTTGAACAGACCTCGAAACCTAAATTAAGTCGTGCATTTAATGAATTAAATTGAGATGCCTTGTATAAAATATAATTAAATGGTACTGTTTAAAGGTCATAATTTTGATATGATTTGACCATCTTGAGTGTGCTCTGACTGCTAACATGTCCAAATGCCACTTTGAGTCATGTCTGAGCTCAGGACTGCATAAGATGGTGTGACAGCACATGAATAAATCTATCCTAACCGATTACATACTCTCTAAATCGAGGTGACACACATAATCAACTTCAACACTGCGAAGAAAATTGCTTTGCATTTCACTGTAAAGCTCTGAATGTACCTCTTACCACAAGGTAAGTTCAGTTGTTGTACATTATTGGAACAATAAATATATACAAAAATTTGATGAATCAATAACTACTGTTTTGTCAACAGTACATCTGACCTATATATGAATTAATTGAAATGTTTTTAAAGTTGTTCATGTTTTCTATTGTTTTTGACAGTTTAAGAAATGAACATACAATTTGATTAAAGGCAACCTTGCTGCAATTACAATGTTTTGATACCATTAAAATGATGCCATTACAATAATTATAATTAGCTCATAGGGCAGACATTTGTGTCTACATTCAGAACAACTAACAAGCATAGACATTCAATTGTTCGCACACACACACGATTGCAAAATATAATGAACAGCAGAGGTTGAGGGATTCTACAGATAGTGTGAGGAGAGGGAATTAGAGTCCTGTGTGCTGAAGTGCTCCACTTGAGAGCTCCACAATGGAGAACCACCCTTGCCTGAGGCACTGAGAAGGTTGTTTCCTGGGCAACAGAGACCTCAGAGCAGGGCATTTGTCTCTGAAGTGTGTATGAAGAGCTGTGGACCTGAGCAAGGGAGTAGATTTGGCTTGAACATTGAGGGGGTTATAGTGTGAAGAATTTGCATGTTTCCATTGATCATAATATAAATATTCCTTATGTTTTGATTATTGGGGGGTTACCTTTCCTCCCATCCCCCCTCGAATCTACACCCTCTGGACCCAAGTCAATAGTTTATCTCAACAACAGAAACACTGATGGAGGTTAAGTCACCCTAGCAAACACATGAGGTTAGAGAGGCATAGCGGTCTCACATAATTTATCATCTTCTGTACCCAGCAGCAACGATATCATCATCACTATGTCTAAAATACTTAGAAAAATTCACTGTGTTTATGTTTTCTGAGAAGGTACTTTCAAGACTTGTTCAAAGACAGACAGGCAAGCTAGCAAACTAAATGTCTGGATGTCTACACCAAACAATCAATGTCCTGACCTTCAGATCAGTATTCAGGAGACATTTGGTTTGTTTTCCCTTTTGTATGTTTGAGATTTTTAAATATTATTTTCCTGACTAGAAAGTTCTATCGAAAGCTTGAACCTGCGTATGTGGTTCTGAAAAACGTATCTCAATAAAATCTTGACACCAGTCTTCTACTTTGACGCATAACACTCACTGTCACACGATTTAATTTGAAAGTGTTTTTTTTTTACAAACGGAGAATCTATGATTGTCATCTTTTTGCTCCTTTGTTTACTTATTTATTTTGGTTCTAAATCGGACTACATTAGCTTCCATCCTGAGTTGTGAAGTTGCAATCTTATGCACACAATTCTTTCTTTTTAACACACACACATACACAACGACTGTCAACTTTCACACGTTCTGATGATTGGGACTACATTAGTAAGCAACAATGATATTTATAACTCTTCTAGAACCTTCCAAGATAGATGCTGGTGGTAAAAACACCTCTCCTTCTCTTACTATCTATAACACTCACATGCACTCTCTCTCTCACACACACACGCTCATATTACATGCTCTTATTGGTGCTAACATTCTTAAGGATCTCAGTGTCAGCATGGGACGTGCATTTGACCAGTTTTCATATGCTCATCTATAATAATGTTGTGCTTAAGAAATCCAAAACCATCACTCATTCTCAAATGTGATCTCAATTAAAGTCATCCCCATAACCCCAGTGAGCAAGCCGAAGGCGACTATGGCAAGGAACACAAAACTCCACAAAATGTTGGTTAATGGAGAAAAATAACCTTGGGAGAAACCAGACTCACTGTGGGGGCCGTTTCCCCTCTGGCTAACATCATGAATATAATGCCAATATTACTTATGTATAATGCAAGTCATGGATTAAAATGATCAAACTAAGTAAATGTTAAGGGTCAGTGTTTAAACAAAGATTCTGTAAGAACTGTAAGATTAATTACTAATGTCTTTGAAGTCCATCCTGGATTAACTGCAGAAGTTCACATAGATGCAAAATTCTCCTTGATAGTTTACTGATTAATGGTTTTGTTGGCAATTAACTGATAGTCTATGTATTCCATTTCAAGTGTGTAGTCCATTATTAGACCGAGGTGATGCATACAGAGATCAGTGAGGTGCATTGCAGTTCAACCTTGCTGGTAATTGTGGTGAAGTCCAAGGTTCAAGCAGTGGCATATGAAGTATCCCATGCACTGTAGAATGTAATGAGTTGAGTTTACTTGAGGAAACAGTTTCTTGAGGAAACTGATTGGCTCAAAATGAACAAGAAAATTAGTTAATAATTTTTTAGTTGATATAGCTAACTATAATTTAGTAGAGGTAAATTGTGTGATTGTATAGTTTACCAGACACCTGACACAACTTAATTTGCCAAGTTAAATTAGCTCAGCCCACTCAGAGATTTGAGTTGAGCTTACTAACAACAAAGTACACTAAACTCAATTAAACCAGTTATTTCAACAAGTCTAGTTGTTCACATTACTAGAAAAAAAATTGGAAACTGATTGCCTTAAATTTCTCAAGCAATGTTTACTCAAAACTATGAGTTGTTAATACAAAGACAGACAACAGATTGTTGGGACAACACTAGGCCATTTATTAGTTCCATAAGACAATTTTACTTAAAGTTATGACTTTTCAAATCTACTTTGTTAGGACATAAGTGGCAAATGCACTGACATTTGTTATTTGAACCTTCTTTCCAAAATGAACTGGTGAAATGCAGAAATGGATACAACTGAAGACTCGGTAAACAAGTTTCCTAGTTCTTAAAATGTGTAAACTCAACCACTTAAAGGGTTAGTTCACCCAAAAATGAAAATTATCACATAATTTTTCACCCTCAAGCATCCTAGGTGAATATGACTTTCTTATTTTAGCCAAACAGCGTTAAAACAGAGTTATATAAAAAAAGCTCTTCCAAGCTTTATAATGGGAGTGAATGGTACCTTAGATTTTGAAGCCCAAAATTGCACATCTATCCATCAAAAAAGTAATCCATACGGCTCCAGGGGGTTAATAAAGGCCTTCTGAAGTGAAGCGATGCATTTTTGTAAGAAAAATATCCATATTTATAACTTTCTAAACTATAATCACTGGTTTCCTCTATCCTCTGCGCTTCCACGTTTATCACTTCTCACCGGCATTTACGCTACACCTATGGCATACGCCGGAACTCGACTCTCTTGTGAACGCTCGGACGGTGTTACTGGAAGCCAGTGATTATAGTTTAGAAAGTTATAAATATGGATATTTTTCTTACAAAAACACATCGCTTTGCTTCAGAAGGCCTTTATTAACCCCATGGAGCTGTATAGATTACTTTTATGATGGATGATGTGCTTTTTTGGGGCTTCAAAATCTGGGGAACCATTCACTCCGATTGTAAAGCTTTTATATTTATAATAGCTATTAATTTTTTAATATAACTCTGATTGTGTTTGGCTGAAAGAAGAAAGTCATATACACCTAGGTTAGCTTGAGGGTGAGTAAAGTATGCTATAATTATAATTTTTGGGTGAACTAACCTTTTAACATTAAGTAAACAGTCAGTTTTCCAACAAGAAACAAAATACATAATTCAGTGGTGATATGCCATTTTTGAACTCAATAATGGTCAATCATGAACAATTACACTGAAAAATGCTCCATCAAAACACAATAATGCTACTGCATCAGATGATTTTTCAGGGATTGTATTTTAGGTTAGAGAGACTTGTGCCCAAGTGACAAAATCAAAAGTGTTCTTCAGTGCTGGAGGATACTCTAAATTCAGGGCATAAATGAGCCCAAAGAGCAGACACATGGCTTGGGGAAGATTGTCCAGGTTATCCACTACAATAGTACCTTCCAAAATGATTGCAGTGGATGTGACGTCAAGGTGCATTGAGTATGGTACAGCTTGAGAGTCCTCAGGAATAACTGTCAGTATGCCAATTGAAATGCCTGATTTCTCTTCATCGTCATCCCTTTCCTAAAAACAGGAGCATCTGTGTGTTGCTAAATTAATGCTGATATCCAAGTAAATGTTAATAATCATCCAAATTTTTAAGCATGCTTTCCACTGCATCTTTGTTGCTGCATCTGTGTTGCTTGGCAACCACTTTGTTGAAATGTTTCATAAGAACCACATTGCTTTGAGGAATAATAAATTTGTTATCAATATCATAAAATTTTGTTGCTGTGTGTTTATTTTATGAATCAAATAAATCTTAAAATAAATATTTTTATGGACTAAATGTTTTATAAAAGCAATAAGCCCCGTGAAGCCGTGATTTACAGTGAATTTAGAACAGCTAAGGGAGTTTTACTCCGCTCTACGTCATGCCTAACAATGGCCATTAGCTGTTCTAAATTTGCTGTATACCACGGCTTCTTTGGGTTTATTGCTTTATTTTCAGCCACCAATCACTCACGTATTTGTTTTTCTCTATTTCTCATGTCTTTATTTCTTTCTAACCTCCTTTATGAAAAGTAGGAATCTCAAAAGGGTCTGGCCATGCAGTCCGCTGAGTATGACTTTAATTATCTTCAGAAGATGGAGAGAGGATCTCTGTCTCAGCTGTGCTAGGTGTTGGTGTCGTCACAAGTGAAATTATCTTCAGTGTAGGCTTATCTGGCAAGTCTTCAATGTCAGTAAGGTTCACTAGGGAATAGTTGAAGTCAGGATCCTCAAACTGAAGTGAGAACTTGTACTGAAGCCCCAGCTTCTCTTCAAGTTGTTCCAACAGTGAGTCAACTTTCCGTGGTTTCCCAGGAAGTGCGATTTTTCTGATGTCATTTTCATGAACAATCACTTGGAGTATGGTCCTTCTCTCCATATTTTGTCTCTGAAAAGGTTAAAGAATAGAGTTAGCTTTCTTAGTTGAAAGTTACAGTTCCCAAAACTCAACATTGTCTTATTTAACCACTTTCAAAACTGTTCTTTGGAACACTAAATGAGATTTTTTTTTTAAACTTCCACTCATCTTTGCCCAAACGGCATTCAAAAGAACACATAAAATGTGACTCTTGTCATGCAATACAAGTGTTTTAAAACTATATGAATGGTTCTGAGAAACAAACTGCAATATAAATTGGCTACCTATTGGGCTACATTACTTATATATAAATCTTGAACTCAATCTGTGTGCATTATTGCAAGTGCATGGTAGCGGACATGAATGATCAGAACATCTCAAATTCTCCTTTTTGTTTTCTAAATGTGAACGAGAGTAAATAATGAAGATTTTTCAGAAGTCACTTTAACATGAAAATACTAAGTGTCATCTATTCAGCATAAGATATAATGTTTAAGTGTACCATATGTTTTGCCCCTAAGTGTATAGGCTGGCAAAGGAAAAGGGTCATTCAGATCTGAGGGCTTGGTAACTGACAGTGACACCACAAGACTGCACATTTCAAAAGAACGTAGTGCTCAATGTACCAACACTTCAGATCTTTACACACAAACATAACATCATGTTAATGAGAAGGATTTTGAAATCTGTCTAAAATCAGGTAGGCCTGAACAAGTACCAACAGATACAACCATATCTGGATTATACTTGATTCCGTCAATGCTCACAGATGATGCTGAGAGGACAGTGTTCTGAACTGCGAATCTCTGTTTCAGGAAGACCTGAAAATTCTCAGGGAAAGTTGAAATCAATGTACCCATCACCTTGTCCGTCTGGACGGATGGCTTGAAAAAGGAGGGTGAGTCAACATAGTAAGCCATCAGTCTTTGATGCCGAACAGCCAGAGTTTGTGGAACATTTTTGAAGTTTTTGATGTCACGAATGACATGTTTGAAGAATTTGTGCTTCCCTTTATAGCACATTGTCCACACATCTCTAAGTGGTCCATACATTCGTATGAGCTGTGGATAGTGCTCAATGTAATGGTGCTTAGGGCGCAATGTGAAATGAGGAAACACTGTTAAAAGTAAATCTCTGTTCTGAGATTTTAGCATCAAGAAAATCAAGAGAATCCTCAGTGAACGCAACTGCCATTTCTAAAATATCTTTCAAAAGCAACAATGTGCCATGTTTGATCATTTTCAAGGATATCAAAACCAATCATGAGTGGCAGAAGTCTAATTAGTGCCCAGTTTTCATGGGCATTACCATCAATTGTATCTCGAGAGGCAAAGGTGGCTGGAATGATCTGAGGCTGATCAGTTTTGTCTGAGAATTTGTAAGGAAACTGCTTAATAGTGGAAAGAGGCTCTGGTTGTTTTTAAAATTGGGTTGCTGTCTTTTACTGCATTAGCAATATTTCTCACTAATGAATCACAGTCATTGAGTCCATGTTCATGGAGCATTTGCAGGATGGCCTGATGTAACAGGGGCTCTGACATAAGTAAAATCTGATTTAGTTGGATTACTTCCTGTGCAGCTGAATCAGAAATATGTAAACTAGCCTGCATTTTGAGAAAAAGTGAGGCTAAATTATGCTCTAGCTGATGCTGCAAAAAAATCAAGGTTTTCATTCTCTTCATCATTTTCCTCCAAGTGTACATCTATAGGATCATGGTACAAAGACTCTTCTGGTAGCACATTTTTATCTACACTTGGAGTCAGAACATGCAGGGCAACGTCAGACTTTAATTGTCTTTGATTAAGTGTTCTATGCTCTCTACATTTATGGACATTAAATGTTGAGTAGACATTGCTCTCAATATTGCAATCTTTGTATGGGCACTCTCCATCTCATAATGTTTTAGGTGCTGACGCAAATGAGACAAGAACATGGATTCTGTGCAAAGCATGTGTCTTAATTTAGCAATATTTCTTAGGTGGAAGAATGCTGTTCTACAAACATAGCCCTTTATTCCATCACGTTCATTACGATCACAAAATTCTGGCCTGTTAATAGTTCCTAGAATATCAAAATCCGCAAAGGAGGTAGATCCTTTTCATATTTGGCTCCTCAAAATTGCAATGTAGGCAGTGAAATATCAATGGGGTATCAACACATGTCTGGCTACCATGTACTTGATGTGAATGTTTTTTTATTAAGTGCACCCTAAGTTAATTAAATGCTTTAAATGAACATAGACAATCTGTGTGGAGACATGGAATTGGAGTACTTCTCATGTAGCTTCCGTGTTTTAATCGGTAATGTTTCAAAACTTTAGCCCTCTTTTCACAAGAAAACAAGCAGAAATTACACTTCCACTCTATGGGTGTAGGTCCTCAAAATAAGCATACACCAACTGAAAAGTAAAAAGATATATTATTTATTTGTTAATCAAGATATCATTTTGCATACACGTGAAACATGAACAGCACGATGAACACGGGCAGACAGAATGTTAAAACGTTCTTGGAGTGCACGCAGCATGTTACGTATCATTAACAATAAACCAAACAAAACTATAACTGAACAAAAATAGAATCCACATTTTATACAAAAAAAAAAAAAAAAAGATTTCAGTAAAAATCAATGTTTGTAACGTATTTAGTAAGTCAATGCTCTCAAAAGATGGTTAGCCAGTAATACTCTTGATTAAAACTCATTACATTTGCATTTCTATTTCTCCCTATGATTATCTAAATTCATTATTTCGATTTGGGTTTATACAAAGATAAAATGCACTGTGAGTAGTGTATAATTAGGTCACCTACATACCTAATGGCATTGCCACATGTTTTAGTCACACAGGAGGTGAGAGAAGTGAAGTTCATCGTCTCCCCGCTCCCACGGTGTACTTACTGTATGATACTGCGCATGCACAGAAAATGCATTGAAGAAAGCATAAGAGCAATAGTAGAAAACATATTTATATTTTAGTCATGGAATTAAATCTCCGAAACCCAATAAATATGAATACGAAGCTGATTATAAATATGATGGACTGTGAAGATTGTAGAAGTATTATGACTTGTGGAAGTAGGAGAAGGCAGACGGGAGTGTGGATCCAAATGCGGTTCTTTATTGACAAACAACAAATAACAGTACAAAACAGGGGCAAAATAAAAGGACCACGATGGGTAACAGAAACTAAAGGCTAGATGAAATACAGACGGGGTGCGGGTAATGAAACATACACGGAGGGCAGGGAGATCCACGAACGGGTTAACAGCGGGGAACACAAACAGCAGGGAGATCCTCGGACGAACACGCAGACAGCGAACATAAACTGTGAACAACAGGGAGAGAGGTTAATAGCGAACATGTAACGTGATCTCAACATACAACGTCAACGAACGACAGAGGAAAGGGGAAACAAGCGGGTTTAAATAGACAGACATGGCGATAACAAAATAACAAACAGGTGCGGACAATAACACAGAGAGGGCGGTGGTGAGTGAAACAGAAAACGGTACAGACAACAAGGGATCGTGACACAGAACGTGAAAAGTGAAAACGGAAAACACGGGACGGACAACACGGGATCGTAACATAGCCCCCCCTCAAAAGGACCGGATTCCAGACGGTCTAAAGAAACCTAAAAACAACAAACACAAAATGTTCCAGGCGAGGGGGGCTAGAAGATAGGGAGAAAAGACAGACCAAAAGGGGCACAAGGGACACAGAGACAGACCAAGGAGGCACATGGGACACAGAGACAGACCAAGGAGGCACAAGGGACACAGAGACAGACCAAGGAGGCACAAGGGGCAATTAGGCAGTCCATGGAGGCACGAGGGGCCGACAGGTAGACCAGGAAGGCCGGGGGGGCAAGCAGGCAGTCCAGGGTCAGGTGGCCTGGGGAGCGTCCACCGGGCAGGGACAGGTCCAGGAGACCAGGGAGGTGGCCACAAGGCAAAGACCGGTTCAGGAGGTCTGGGGGGGCGTCCGCTGGGTAGGGACAGGTTTAGGAGGCCAGGGAGGCAGCCACAAGGCAAAGACCGGTTCAGGAGGTCTGGGAGGCGGCCACAGGACAGGAATGGGTTTAGGTGGTCTAGGTGGCGGCCACTGGGCAAGGGCCGGTTCAGGGGGCCTGGGAGGAGGAGTGGCCACTGGGGAAGCTGGCGGAGCCAAGGTGGACTTCTGAGGCGAAGCAGTCGTGGCCTTGGATGGCGGCACCAAAGGAGGCGTAGGCAAGGACGCCGGAGCCCCTGGGGGCGGAGCAGAGACAGGCAGAGTCGTGGCAGACTCAGGCAGTAAGGCCTTGGGCGAGTCAGGAGGCGGAACAGTGTTGGGTGGAGCCAAGGGAGGTGATGGCGTAGAAGGCTCAGAAGGCGGAGCTGGGGGAGCCACTGGAGGCGGAGCCGAGGGAGGTTCAGGAGGCGGAGCCGAAGGTGGCGAGGGCGAAGAAGGCTCTGAAGACGGAGCCGATGGAGGCTTCGGAGGCGGAGCCGGGAGAGGCTCGGGAGATGGAACCGAGGGAGGTTCAGGAGGCGGAGCCGAAGGGGGCGAGGGCGAAGAAGGCTCTGAAGGCGGAGCCAAGGGAAGTTCAGGAGACGCAGCAAAGTGTACCTCAGGAGGCGGAGCCGAGGAAGGTCTAGGAGACGGGGTTGAGGAAGGCGGAGCCGAAGATGGCTCGGGAGGCCCAGGAGGCGGATCCGTGGGAGGCTCTGGAGGCTGAGCCGAGGAAGGCTCAGGAGGCAGGGCCGAGGAAGGTGGCGCCGTAGGAGGCTTAAGAGGCGGAGACCTGGAAGGCTCTGGAGGCGGAGCCGAGGGAGGTGGCGCCGTAGGTTTCAGAGGCGGAGACCTGGAAGGCTCTGAAGGCAGAGCCGAGGGAGGGGGCGCCGTAGGATGCTCTAGAGGCGGAGCCCTAGAAGGCTCAGGAGTCTCTGGGAGCAGAGCCGTAGGAGGCTCGGGAGGCGGAGCCGTAGGAGGCTCGGGAGTCTCTGGGAGCAGAGCCGAAGGAGACTCGGAAGGCGGAGCCCTGGGTGGTTCGAGAGACTTGAGAGGCGGAGCACTGGATGGCTCGAGAGGCGGAGCCTTTAATTATTTTTTTTCGAAATGATTTGAGGAAAGTTTTGTGTTTGGTAGTTTGAGGAACAGACACAGTCTCTATTAAATATCTAGGTGATACAGTCTCTATGTTTTGTAGTTTATTTGTGACGTCTCAAGGCAGCTAGCAGACGTTCAAATTAACCAGTTTGTCTACTTCCTGACCTGGGCCCCAGTTAGTCAAATACTATCATTAAGACTATGAGCCAAATTACTTGAGAGGAGAGTGGCACCTTCCCTGGAGGGATGGAGTCTGTCTCTCTTTAGCAGGTCAGGTCTACCTCACAAACTCTTCCAATTGTCTATAAATCCTATTTTATTCTTCAGACACCACTCAGACTTCCAGCCATTCATTGACACTAATCTACTATAAACCTCATCACCACAATGAGCAGGGAGGGTGCCAGACCATATTACAGTGTCTGACATCGTTTTTGCAAATTCACACACCTCTTTAACATTATCTTTAGTGATTTCCGACTGGTCAAGTGGGACATCATTAATGCCGACATGAATAACAATTTTAGAAAATCTACGTTTAGCATTAGCCAGCACTTGTAAATTTGATTTGATGTCAGATGCTCTGGCACCCGAAATGCATTTAACAATAGTGGTTGGAGTCTATTTCCACATGCCTTACAATAGAATCATCAATAACAAGGGCTCTTTCAACATGATCCTCAACGGGTGCATCATTGAGTGGGGAGAAACTATTGGAAACCCTAACAGGAATGGGAGAGTGATGTTGCTTTGCTGAGCGAGTATGCCGCCGAGACGTCACCCAAACAAGCTGCTAGAGGGGCTCTACAGCCAGAACCAAAGTGTGTGTGTTGCTCTTTGTACACCCTGCATCTGAAACAGTATCTACCGGCTTATCTTTCTCACTGATCTCAACTCGTGAGTCTCTAATTCATTAACCTTCTCCATCAGCCTGACAAATTCCTTACATTTATCACATGTGAATCCCTCACTGCTGCCGGAAGAGGTTATTGTAAACATGTGACATGCAATGCATGAAATAACATGAGTGGATGCCATGATTTACCACAGTTGTTTGTTGTTGGTTGTTCTTAATAAGTGGTTATTTGAGATCGATGCAATAATCCTTGAAACAGAGATTAAAAAATGGGTGTGCACTGTAAAATGAATGCAGTTTATCGCAATAAAAATAGAAAGCTAATACACATGGAAAAAGAACGCAGTTGACTTGTGATAGGAGACAAATGCGGGGGAAAACCCGATGCACATTGAAAAAGGGCAGATGTTAAAGATTAAAGGCTGAAAACAGATATATAAGTGATGCTAAAAAAACAGCAGGCTACAAACACAGACTCGATCTAGGCACCAGCAGTAACAGGTAAGCACACAAATGAATCAGTAGAAAAAGCAGATAAAACCGAAACATGCTGTAAAATTTTAAAAAGATAAAAAAGACGAATGTATGAGAATAAAATAAGCAATGCTAAGCAGGCTACAAACACTCGTGCAGCATGCTGTCGGCAACAGGAACAGGAAGTCCAGTGAACTAAATACCTATATCCTAAAATAAACCAACAAAAGAACACAAAATTCTGGCCACCAAAGGGAACACAGAGCTAACATAAATATGCTAACAACAAAATATAGTTGTGAGAAAAGCAGAGGAGAGGGAGGCTGATGACAAATCACCATGCTAAAATCAGCTTCACACCAAAACAAGGAATCATTTCAATTAAAGAATTAAAATCAACACAAAATAACACTGCTTCCAAACCCAAGATTATCTCATTGGCTTCAAGCATACCCCAGTCTGCTCCATGCCATGTCACAGCCATGCCTCAGTCTGCTCCATGCCATGTCACAGCAACGCCTCAGCCTGCTCCATGCCATGTCACAGCCGAACCTCGGTCTGCTTCATGACATGCCACAGCCGAACCTCAGTCTGCTCGCTCCATGGTCCAGGCCCACCTCTGCTCCATGGTCCTGGCCCACCTCTGCTCCACGAGCAAGTGCTCACGCCTGCCACGGCCAACAAGTCAGTATCCACGCCTACCATGGCCAAGTCAGTGATCCTGCCCTACCATGCTACCATGTTATGCCACATAGCAATTTCAAGTTGCTACGGTTTTTCAGACAAAGTCACAATCATTACCACTTTTGCCGGTGTCCCTGTGTACCCTTGTAAAATGTATATTTTAAAGGCTCATTTATTACGATTTAGTAATTCTCTGTAACGGAGAACAGTTTTAGCAATGTTACTTATAACATTCTTTCTCAGCCCTGGAACTTAAATTTAAACCATTTTTGCACAAACATTTTTATTGTTTTAGGTGGATGGTAAAACTTGGAAAAGGAGTGTTGAATAAATATGGTTAAGTTGATTTCAGCTCCTTGTGGTAACACTTTAGAATAATGGTCCATCATTAATAGTTATTATGCATGAATTAATACCGGATTAATGGGTAGTACTACATTAACAATTTAGTTACTACTATTTACTACTATGGAAACATGATTAACCAATTACTATTTAATATCAAACTGATGACTGAGGTAGTTCAGTTAGGTAATCACTAATTACTGAATTTGATTTTCCTCATTGAGAACGATCTACTAACTTTGACTAATTTAAAATAACTAATAATGATTTACTAATCAAAACATAAAAAGTGTCTAAATTGTGAATTATTATGTTTTTATTGGGAACATGATCATGAAATGCTCCTTCAGAGAAACATGTGCCTCACGTGTATTATTTGTGGGAATTAATTTAACAGCTCACTAAATCATGGCTGCAGTGCCTGGTAGAGTATCATAGTCAGCTTAAAGTTGTATCTGTCCAACATGTGTATTCCTTATGATATCTCTGTTCTTTACAAATTATTAACTTCGGCAGGTTTGATATTGCTGGAGGTCTTTTTTAAATAATTGTGATAACCCATAAGTAATGAGTCAAGTGTTACCACATAAACACGAAGGAATTACAAATTATTTTAAAGCTGAGGGTCATGGTAATACATTATTAATTAATGAATACAGACTTGAATATACAATTGTTTTTTTCCCACAAAATATGTTTTAAATGAATTTTTTATTCATAGATACTGTAGATCTTACAAGAAGTGTTTACATTTATGTAAAGATGCTTTTTTCTAATTTGGATATAATGAAAAAAAATGTCACGTCCATCAAGCTTCTAATCCAATCAGGGTTTGCCATATTCAATGCTTGCGCTGAAAATGAAAGAAGAGCGAGTGCAATTTTGCTCCACACTACCGTCAATCCGCCTGCGCGTGGTAACCATTTCTGTTCGGGTTATACCTCACATAGACAAAGAGGAAACATGTCGTATTAATTTGATAAAAACTGTACACATTTACAGAGTGGGCTGTCTTGGGTGGAAGTACACAGGTGGAATCGGCCTCATGATGCATGCCGGTTTTCTCTCCGTTTTCTGTTGAAGTCTTGTGGAGATCAACACACTTGTCCTTCAGACACAACATTTTATTATTTTACTTTATTTTAAGATATAAGACTTTTAAAACTTGTAGTAACCATGTGCACCAGCAATTAAAATCCTGCTAAAGGTTTGTAGCCTATGCAATTATGTTCAATTACTTAAATGATTCATAATTCAATGGCAGAATTTTTTTTGAATGTCTGTGAATGTTTGTTTAATCTGTTTGATTAAATTAATAAAATGTAGGAACAAACACTTGAGTATTCATTACTAACTGACAAGTAACACCTCAGTTACTATTAATGGTTTATAATGCGTTTTCACTTAGAATAATGGTCCAGATAACCTTTAACAGATGATAAAAACATGTCCACGCACAAAAGCCAAAACTTGAAATGACACTTAATGCAAGCAAGCAAGCCTAATTTTTACTGCAGCATGACTGTGTTGTGAAATGCACATCTCCCAAACAGGAACTTTATTGCAATAAAGTTAATTTTGTCAGGGTACATGGTTGTACTACATTTCATTCAAGTTGGATGTGGGATATTCCTACTTGATATATCCATAAATACATTCCATTCCCTGATATTTGGAAGATGACTGCAAAGTTCCCACAACCCAAATGATAAACAATGCTGCAGCAAAGCATTTGTGCAACAGGTGAACGATTATCAAAACTGATTATAATGTTTTATACACCTGTTTCTGCAGGGGTTTGTTAAATAAGTTTTAGTATCATGTAATGTGGAAAAAATGTAGCGATATTACTTAATAAAGTGAATACTTATCACTTTGTATACCCTGAGTGTCGACATGTTTGTGTGACATCATGCCCCTGCATCTTGGCAAAATCGGAGTTGAGAATTTCTGCACAAGCCTACAAATCGTAATTCTGACTTTAAGATGCATTCCATTGCACTTTTCCTAGTAGGAAGTTGTAAAAGGAGTTGAAAGGTTGAATCTGACACTGAATTTTCAAGCAGCTAATTCACACTTTGAAAACTCCTGATGTTGCTATAACAATGCAAAAAGCACTTACCAATTAGCTTGAAGTAAAAATCATTCCTCCTTTCCTGTTTAATAAATGAAGCTATCACATGGTCACGCAGAACATCTCGTGACCATGTTAACAGGTTAACATGTGCAATTTATGTAGAAATGTTATTTAGTCTGTGTAGTCTCATGTGGTTCATGTGGTTTGGCAAAAAGTCTATTGAGTGGTTGAAAAATATATATTTATTTGGCATGTAAGGCCAGCAGAGAAGGCTTTGCTGGCCCTGAGAATTCACCACTCTATATATATATATTAGTGCTGTCGATTTAACGCGTTAATTCAGTGCGATTAATTTAACTAAAAATAACGCATTAAAAAAATTAACGCCATTAATCGCAATTTCCCCCGGAACATAATATGGAAGATTCCTGAGAAATGCAAGCTTGTAGTACCACCTGTTTACTCCAGAGGGGGTCAGAAAGTGAAATTTCAGCTGTATGAGCAACACGCAGTTTATATAGTGAAGAAAACAACACTTCAGCGGACTGAACAATACAAACATGCATTATGTTCTTGTGTTCAAAACACTTGATGGGGCGCAAATCCGAACTAAGGGATCACAATATGTGTTCTAAATATTAAACTATATTTAACATGACACGGTGACCTAAAAATGTTTATGATGCACCGCTTCCAAGAAGCTACACAAGTATGTCTGATGCAGGTGTTCATTGACGGGTCCTTGAACAAGCCCTCATAATAAATCTATCCAACTGCTTGACAAGTTCACTTGTGAAATGAACAGTTGTGAACTGTATGCCAATGATTGACTTATGATCAATAATATGGTAGTAAACAATATATTTTATTCTAAAGCCACTTTTTGTATTGTCTTATTAATGATTAACTCTTCTTCCACAAGAATGAAATGCATTTTAATTATCTGAATATGTTTTTATTTAACAAGCTAAATTTGAAAATGAGTAAATAAGATTTAAGAATGGTCGAGGGAAATATTTTCAGTGAATAAAAATTTATGTTTCTCACTCAAAGCTATGATATGGCTTCAGAACACTTGGAATACTTTTGCAGTGCTTTAATGTGGCTTGAGAGCCCTTGGTCACTGTATGCTTTTGCTTCCATGGAAGAAAGTCAGATGGGTTTGGAACAATATGAGGGAGAGTAAATTATAACAGAATGTTCATTCCTTTAATGCATTCACCATGTACACAATATAACTTTGGTGTTGTACTTGGGTAAATGTGAAATCTAGGTAGACACCCTTACTGACAGTTAAGCCTACAGTTGCAACTCAACCAATCAAATTCCTGCAGTCGCTATGCTGTTAAGAAATTAAACTAACACAGCAATCAAAGCTAATTTCACTGAGGGAATAAAGCAAGATCAGTTTCATTATTACTCTACCAAAAAAAGAGCAATGCCATTCGATGAGGATGAAAGGAACAGACAACAAAAATATTTGTTTCCATCTGTTCAGACAAACAAAGGTGCCCAGACATCTTTGTGCATTCTTCACTGATGCCAAGGCAGTTGCAGTGACATTCAACATTGTAATAAGAGCATTTCAATAAGGGAGCAGAGCGAACAAGCTGTGCCTCATCAGCGCTCTCCTTTCATCTGAATTATAATTACACATTAATAGAGTGTATAAAAGCAAAGCTATTCACTCTTGGTCTCATGAAAATGTTAAGTAGTTTATTGTTCCCCTGGTTAGACTATGAGTCAGACACATATAGAGAAAATGTGGGTACATCATTCTCTCTCTCTCTGTCTTTTTCTCTCTCTCTTTCATAGACTTCTCTGTCCGATGCACATTCAAATGGCCTAGTATTGTGTTGCTGGTGCTTTGCAGGAGATTAATTGCAGCCATTCAGAACTCAATGAGATACATCTGCAAACATTATTCAGGAGAGTTGCAACCAATCAGAACTCTACTGAGAAAGAATGTGGAAGGTTTCATGACTAGATTAGAGAACACTCAAATTTAAATAAATTATGGGACAAGCTGATCATAAAACATCAGGGGAATGTGCTCATCTTTGTATGGAGGTATTGATATAGGATTTGCAAAGTTATCTGCTCTCCTCCTCTAGGTAGGTAAAAAAGACAGACATATACAATATATACTGCCCGAATACAAAATGTTCCTTTTTGGATGAACGATCCCTTTAAACTAGGATAGGAGAAAGGATTTTAACATTCATATATTTCACACATGTCCTGAATGATTAATTGATGAAATGTGCCTTAAATTCAAGTCAGATATTTAAATGGATCTCTTCCTTAAGTGACTGAGGGTGTGTGAGGGCATTGTGCTAGTGTGAGCACCAGTACACCCCTGGAGAACTCCTTTACTCGTCACAATGAGCTTTGTCTCTCGGCCTCATGCTAATGAGCCTTTCAGTGTGTGCCATGTTCTGTGATATGGACACAATTTAGAGACTGAGAGAGAGAGAGAGAGAGAGAGAGAGAGAGAGAGAGAGAGAGAGAGAGAGAGAGACTGTGATGCCCTTTCCACTGATGTTAACTTGTCTGCTGCCCCTGGACCCAAACCACTCTTGTCGCCTCACTCACACTCCACCATGGGGTCTGGTGTGTACCTGACGTGGATTATTATGTGGAAGATGTGCTTGTCGCTGTTGGTGAACAAATTGGATATGAGAATATAATTTCAGTGTCCAGGATGAACAAAGCAGTGGTGGTTTTTCTCAAAGATGAAATTTTGGTGAGTAAACTAATTGAAACTGGTGAATGGAGCTTTTACTGTTGTTTCACCGCTTGTGTCGCAATCTGTTAGAGTCACGATTTCCAATGTGCCCCCCTTCATAATACAGTGACATTGAAAGAGAATTGTTAAGGTTTAGAAAAATGGCCAGTGATGTGAAAATGATTCCATTTGAGGTGTAAGAATGAAGCATTGAAACACATGTTGTCTTTTAAGCATCAGGTGTTTATGTTTCTTGATCAACAATCGCTAGACATTTCTTTCCGAATCAAACACGTAAATCATACATGATTTACGCGAGTACCGGAAATTTTAAATGTTTCGAATTCGGAGACGTTGAACATAAAAAGTTTGGTTGCCCACACAATAAAACGCACCTAGAGAATAATGCAAATGACATTGAAGTCATTTCTAGTGTACAGAATGGAGAAAATATAGATATTAGTAAGGAACCAAATAAAACAACAATTGATGGGAAAAACAAAGATGAATATGAAGATGAAGAGATGAGTAATCAGAAGAAAACAAACTCAACTGGCAGTGTAGTTGGTAATTGTACTGAAAAGAGAGAAAATGTGTGTGTAGGTGTTGATGGTGATAATGAAGATGAAGAGTTTTGGCTGTTCAGGTTACTTTAATGGGTTTTTCTTTTGTTTTTGTTAGTGTCTATGCACCTAATAATGGAGCAGAAAGGATAAAGGTCTTTAAAAATTGCCAAAGTAAGTTAGAGAATTATGATAAAAATGCTTGTCTAGTTTTGGGTGGTGACTGGAATTGTACATTAGATTTTACCTTAGATAGGAATGGAGAAGAACCATGTCCTCTTTCTGCTTCTTGTTTAAATAATGTGATGAGTAATTTTGATTTGTGTGATGTTTGGAGAGTACAACATCCAGTAGAAAAACAATATACTTGGTGTAAGTCTTCAAGTGACCACATCAGCTTTGCAAGATTAGATTGTTTTTACATTAATAAAGACTGGTGTAATAGAATTTTAAAGGCCTGTATTTACCCCAATGGTTTTACAGATCATCATTTATGTATGATTGTTTTTAATTTACAAAAGACAAGATGTCATAGTTATTATCGGCATTTTAATGTAAAATTGCTACAAGATGCTTTCTTTTGTGAAAATGTTTATTTATTTTGGGCAAAATGGAGAGACGGAAAGAATGATTTTGATGATGTTGTGCATTGGTGGGATGTAGTGAAAACACACATAAGGATATTTTGCCAGAATTATACAGCCAATGCAAATGATTGTTTTAAAAATACTGTTATGGAATTGGAAAATTAAATCAAATCAATTGAAAGAAGTCTAATTAACCGAAATGGTGAATCAACTGAAAGACTGAATGAAAAAAGGAAAGCTTTGGCCTCACTTCTCCATGAAGGAGCTAAGGGAGCTTTAATAAGAGCTTGCTTCCTTTCTCTGAGAGAGATGGATGCATCAAGTTCATTCTTTTTTTGTTTTGAAAGATGGAAGGAGTGCGGAAGTCGATGCTACATCTAAAGAAAACAGATTGAACTGTGACAACAAATCCTAATGAAATGAGAACAATGGCCATTGATTTTGATACAGAACTTTTTTCGGATGTTCCTTGTGATATTGGCTGTATGGATGACATTTTTAAAGATTTACCAAAGTTGACTGATAAACAGAGGAATCAACTGGAAATTGAAATTAACATTGATGAAATAACAAAGGCTGTTAATCAGTTATCCATTGGACATGCACTTGGAATTGATGGACTTCCTGCCGAATTTTATAAACAATTTTGGGACTTATTAAACGACGATTTGCTTGAGGTTTTTAAATCATCTTACAGGAAAAAAGAACTGCCAACAATTTGTAGAAGAGCCGTTTTGTCTTTGTTACCAAAGAAAGGTGATCTTGGTCTTTTAAAGAACTGGGACCAGTGGCAATTTTGTGTACTGACTATAAAATCGTAGCGAAATGTCTTTCAAATAGATTGAAATTGTGTTTAGAACATATAGTAAATGATTATCAAACTTATTGTATTCCTGACAGAACAATAATGGTTAACATTTCTTGTTTGTGATATAATAGATATTGCAAGAACGGATAGTGACAATATTGGAATATTTGCAATTGAAAAGGCATTTGATAGAGTCAGTCAATTTTTTTTTTGTTTAGATCCCTTAAAGCTTTTGGTTTTGGGGATCTTTTTATTTCATGGCTAAAACTCTTATATTCTGGAGTTTCTACAATGTTAAAAGGTTGGAGGAGGGCTAAGTCAACCAGTGTAGAGGTATTAGACAAGGTTGTCCTCTGTCAGGAATGTTATATTCTTTAGCCATCGAACCTTTGCTTCATCAACTGGAAAAAATGTGGATGGAAAGCTAAACCTGTTATGAAGGCAGACGAGGGGTGAGGATCTAAATGCAGTTTATTGACAAAATAACTAGACAAACAACACTGGAACAAATACTGTAAAACGTCCACAATGGGAAAATAAAACAAAAACACGAAAAGACATCCAAGGGGTAGAAACATCCACGGATGGCAAAGGTAACGTAACATATGAACAAACACATCCAAACATCTACTTTCAATGACCGACAGGGACTGAACAAACAACAGGGCTTTAGTACACAAGGAGAGTGATGATCAAACGAGACACAGGTGAGAACAATCAATGATGAGGGCAGGGAATTATGGGAAGTGTAGTTTACAACAGTTGACAAGTGAAACACGGGGCAGACAACAGGGGATCGTGACATAACCCCCCCTCAAAGGAGAGAATTCCAGACACTCCTAAAAAAAACCAAGAGAAAACCCACAAAAACAAAATAGTCCAAGGAGTGAAGGGGGGGCAGGCAGACCAAGGAGGGCACAAGGGGCAAACAGACAGTCCAAGAGGGGCACAAAGTGCAAGCAGGCAGTCCAAGGGGGAAGGTTCTGGACACATCGAAGCCGATGAGCTCGCCGCGGCATCGGAGGGCGTGGTATCTGATGCTGAGGACTCACCTGGGCTGCCGATTTCGGGTCTGCACGCCCAGGCTGAGGCCGACGCGCAGATGACCGACATGCTTTCCCGGGCAGCCACTAGCGTGGGCTTGGATTGGAACCCTCCATCCTCCCTACAGCCATCACGGCTGGACGACTGGTTCCTGGGGTCTGGACGCCGCTCACAGCCTCGTCCCACCCCAGTGCCGTTCTTCCCGGAAGTGCATGATGAGCTGACGTCTTCGTGGAGAGCACCCTTCTCCACTCGTCACACCGCCACCTGCTCATCCGCCCTCGCCACCCTCGACGGCAGAGCGCGCCACCGGTACACGCCGATTCTCCAAGTGGATAGGTGTAACGCTTGAGCAGAGAGGCAGACGAGGAGATGCGGCTCCAAATGCAGTTAAGAATTTATTAAATAAACAAACAAGTAAACACAAAGGAACAACCCTCAATGGGGAAATAAAACATAAAACTGAAAACTAAACACGATGAACACAAACAGAGAACTCAGGCAGGGAACACATACCAGGCTAACAACATACCTCCATTAACAAACAACGACTGACAGAGACTGAACAAACAGACAGGGTTTAAATACAAGAATGTGAGACAAAGGGGCCAATGAACAACCAGAACACAAACTAGATGACAAGGTGATTAACAGAAGCAAATGACAAATTAACAAGGGCAGGTGAAAACAATGAACAGTGAACACGAGGGAAAACAAGACTATGGCGTTACAAGGGTGCCAAAAGTGAAAACTAAGGAGCTACAAAAGTGACAAAAATGACAAACAAAGGGCAACGAAAAAACAAGACAGGGTATACATCAGAGGTGGGGGACTCGAGTCACATGACTTGACTCGAGTCTGACTCGAGTCACAATTTTCAGGACTTGTGACTTGCTTGATTAAAGTACGAAAATGACTTGACTTTGACTTGAGAACAAGTTACTTGAGACTTGACTTGACTTGAAGTGGAAGACTCGACAATGACTTGAACTTATAATAAACAAACAGCAATACAATTAATTAAAAAATATATATATATTGTGACGTCAGCATCACTATCGGCATCTGTGCCTTTAACGCTGCTCAATTCAAACCGCGCCAAACATGGCAGACAGTAGTCAAGCTCCACAAATTGTCTCGTTTGGCTATACAGACTTTGAACTGGACCGTGCCTATAAAAAAGATTTGCCAGTTGCAAAATATGCAAGGCACGAATATCCGACACCGACAACCACAACGCCAAATTTCGTTCGACATATCAAGAAGAACCACAACGAAAGGTAAGAAAGTAATCTCTTTATAGTCAGTTTCACTAAGATCTACGTTATAACGATTACTATGAATTAATCTTTTCTGTTTGTCATAATTTGGCCTTGATGGCATATTATGTTTTTTTCTTATTAGAAATGTGACCATGGCATTATCATTATACTGTTACGTCTAAATAGATGTAACTTATTGGGGAATTTGATTATAACAGTGGCGTAGCCTGAATTTTTTAATGTTGATTGGCATCTTAAAATGAGCGGGCAGCTCAATATTACATGTAGGTTATAATGTATGTATTAAATGTGCGCATTTTCAAGTTTGTGGACTGCGTGTGGAAACTATAAAGCATTGCGCATAACGTTACTGCATGACAGGCTAACGAGGCGCCGATGTGATCACTAGCACGCACCTAAACATTTCTAAGGGGCTGTTTAACTAGGGTTGCCAACCGTTCCGTATAATACGGAATCGTTCCGTATTTGACACATAAAAGTCTTGTTCCGTATTGAACTGATACGGAACGCACTTTGTTCCGTATTTTTGAGGATCAATTCAGTGCAAATCCATGACAGACACATAGCTTCTATTCTAATATATATGTCAGACAGACTATGAATGAACGAAGACCTGCTTTAATGCAAAATTCGGGACTTAGCGCCCCTTGGCGGGCTCTGACCCGCGCTCACGCCATTGGCTGTGCAGTTGCCGCAGCACAGCCTATGAGCTGAGCCAGACGGCATAGATATATATATATATATATATATTTTTATTTATTATTATTTATGCATACAAACAATACAAAGATAACAATCATAATATACACTTCTGTAACAAAATTGTAATTAAAACTGTACAAATATAACAACAATATGTACAGTGTCATCTAAAACAAAGAAGAAAATAACAATAAATGAAAAATAGAAGATACAAAAACAAAAAAAAAAAAAAAAAAAAAAAAGTCAAGAGGGTGAGATATGTTATACATCACTTAGAGCAGGCCTAAATAAATTAAGGTCATTACAAATTAAAAATGTTTTTAACGCCTTCTTATTTACTGAGGACTGAGATGGTGTTAAGGTACATTTCAAACTCTTTAAAAAAACAATAAATATTGGTTTGTTGTTGGTGAATTTACTTGTATGGATATAAAATTTGACAATAAAAAAAATTAAATTAGTTACAAAGCAGGTTTTTTTTTTAATGGGATCAGAATCAAAGTATCCAAAAATAATGTATTTAAAAGTTACTGATATATCTTGCTGAGTATTGTCTTTAATAAAAGTTTCAATATTCTCCCATAGTCGTTTAGTATAGAAACAGGACCAAAATAAATGATAAACAGTTTCAGTGTGAACTTGGCAAAATGAGCATCTTGTGTCAATATTACTTTTATATTTAATCATAAAATATTTAGCAGGGTAAAATTTATTTATTATTTTGAAGGATACTTCTTTACTTTATTCGTTAAAAAATATTTTTGTGGTAAGGACCAAATCTTTTCCCAATTACGGCATAGATATATGCAGCATAGATATATACACGGCTGTGCAGCTGCAAATGCGTTTTACATATAGGCTTCAGTAAATCGAGGAAAAGGAGTTTCGAAGACATTTGTTGGCTATGATAAGAAAAACTACTAAATTAAAAAATATATTTTTTTGCACTTGAAAGAACATTCTAGAAGTCTAATTCTATTGAATAAGTTCAGCACAAGGCTACAGAAAACTGTTGTGGTTGGCAACCCTATGTTTAACGCTACACCTGGCACTTCATGCGTTTTCTCAGATCGGATAGCTGATTCTGATTTATCAAAACGATTCCATTTACACTTGGTCACATAAAGGACCCGCACCAGCCGACTACATGACAGCTTCTTTCCCCAAGCAGTCAGACTGTTGAACACTTGATCTATCACGATCAATAATTAGCACTGCACTTTATTCATCTATAATTTCACACTGGACTGTCAACATATTCTCCTCAATATACTACTTCAGATATATATATATATATATATATATATATATATATATATTTCATATACTCCCACTTATTGTATATTGTGTATTGTATATTGTGTGTATTGTTTACTGTACATTGTATATAATTATTGTGTTGTGTAAGTATGTGTACATTTGATATGTAAATTGTGTTGTGTAAGTATGTTGTTTATTGTAATTGGTATATGTCTCGTCACTGTCATGACTGCTATGTTGCTCGAACTGCACACAAGAATTTCACCTACTGTTGCACTTGTGTACATGGTAGTGTGACAATAAAGTGATTTGATTTGATTTGATTGATAAATGTGGTTTTGCAAATTGATTTTCCTTAAATTACATTATTTTTAAAAATGTAAAGAATGTTTGTGCATACTGAAAATAAATTTGTTTTAATGTTTACAGGTAATGTTAATGTCTGAACGTTTTCTGTAAACAACACAATTTTATTTTATTTTCAGATATTAATGTAGCACAGATATGCATATGATTAATATGTAGCAAATGTATAATAAATAAGATACATAATATATGTATACAAGTTCATCTTTTTCTGTGCAAAAATAAATATGTATCGAAAAAATATACCTCTATTTATTTTAGTAGTGTGACTTGACTTTACTTGAAACTTATCAGGACTTGACTTGACTTGCTTAGGTTGAACCCTTGACTTGACTTGACTTGCTTGATTTATCTGAACTGCGACTTGAGACTTGACTCGAGACTTGATGGTTAAGACTTGAGACTTGCTTGGACTTGACCATGTGTGACTTGTCCCCACCTCTGGTATACATAACAGAGCCCCCCCTCAAAGGATTGGCTTCCAGATGATCCTAAAAACCCAAGACAAAAGACAGAAAACCCACAGAGAACAAAATGATGGCACCGGGGGCAGACAGGCAGACCGGGGGGGCACAAGAACAAGGAGGCAGTCCAAGGGGCACAGAGGGCAGGCAGGAAGTCCAAGGGGGCACAAAGGGCAGGCAGGAAGTCCAAGGGGGGCCACGAGGGGAAATGAGACAGTCCACGGGGGCACAAAGGGAGATGAGACAGTCCATGGGGGCACAAGGGACAATAAGGCAGTCCACGGGGGCATAAAGGGACAGGTTTAGGAGGCTGGGGTGGTATTGACTGGGAAGGGACAGGTTTAGATGGCCCGGGGGCTGGCTATAAGGCAAGAGCCGGTTCAGGGGGCCTGGGAGGAGGCCGTGGGCCAAGGGCCGGTTTGGGGAACCTGGGAGGTGGCCACAGGACAGAGGCCGGTCTTGGTGGCCTAGGAGATGGCCGTGGTGCAAGGACCGGTTCAGGGGGCCTGGGAGGAGGAGTGGCCACTGGGGAGGCCGGCGGAGCCACGAGGGGCGGAGCCAAAGGGGACTTCTGAGGCGGAGCAAAGGGAGGCTCGAGAGGCGAAGCCGAGGGGGGTGATGGCTTGGAAGGCTCAGAAGGCGGAGCTGAGGGAGGCGGCGCCGTTGGAGGCTTTAGGAGCGGGGACCTGGAAGGCTCTGGAGTCTCTGGGGGCAGAGCCGTAGGGGGCTCTGGAGGTGGAGCCATAGGAGGCTCGGGAGGCAGAGCCATAGAAGGCTTGGGAGGCAGAGCCGTGGGAGGTTCTGGAGGCGGAGCCGTAGGAGGCTTAAGAGGCTCTGGAGGTGGAGCCGTCGGAGGCTCTGGAGGCAGAGCCTAGGGAGGCTCGAGGAGAAGAGCCGCAGGAGGCTGAGCTGAAGGAGGCTCGGGAGGCGGAGCCGTGGGAGGCTCGGGAGATTCTGGAGGCGGAGCCCTGGAAGAGCTAGGAGACGGGGCTGAGGAAGGCGGAGCCGATGCTGGCTCAGGAGGCCCAGGATGCGGAGCCGTGGGAGGCTCTGGAGGTTGCGCCGAGGAAGGCTCAGGAGGCGGGGCCAAGGAAGGTGGTGCCGTAAGAGGCTGAAGAGGCGGAGACCTAGAAGTCTCTGGAGGCGGGGCTGAAGGGGGTGGCGCCGTAGGAGGTTTCAGAGGAGGAGCCCTAGAAGGCTCGAGAGGCTTGAGGGGCGGAGCCCTGGAAAGCTCGAGAGGCGGAGCCCTGGGTGGCTCAAGAGGCTTGAGGGGCGGAGCCCTGGAAGGCTTGAGAGGCGAAGCCCTGGAAGGCTCGAGAGGCGGAGCCCTGGGTGGCTCGAGAGGCCTGGGAGGTGGAGCCCTGGCAGGCTCGAGAGGCTTGAGGGGTGGAGCCCTGGAAGGCTCGAGAGGCGGAGCCCTGGGTGGCTCGAGAGGCCTGGGAGGTGGAGCCCTGGCAGGCTCGAGAGGCTTGAGGGGCGGAGCCCTGGAAGGCTTGAGAGGCTTGAGGGGCGGAGCCCTGGAAGGCTCGAGAGACTGGAGAGGCGGAGCCCTGGAAGGCTCGGGAGGCGGAGCTCTGGAAAGCTCGGGAGGCGGAGCTCTGGAAAGCTCAGGAAGCTCGGAAGGCGGGGCTCTGGAAAGCCCGGAAGGCGGAGCTCTGGAAAGCCCGGAAGGCGGAGCTCTGGAAAGCTTGGGTAACTCGGAAGGCGGAGCTCTGGAAAGCTCGGGAAACTCGGAAGGCGGGGCTCTGGAAAGCCCGGAAGGCGGAGCTCTGGAAAGCTCGGGTAACTCGGAAGGCGGAGCTCTGGAAAGCTCGGGAAACTCGAAGGCGGGCTCTGAAAGCTCGGAAGGCGGAGCTCTGGAAAGCTCGGTAACTCGAAGGCGGAGCTCTGGAAAGCTCGGTAACTCGGAAGGCGGAGCTCTGAAGGCTCGGTAGGAGCGAGCCCTGAAGGCTCACGAGGCGCTGGCTCTAGGACGGTCACGGCTACTGGCGCTGGCTCTTGGACGGTCACGGCCACTGGCGCTGGCTCTTGGACGGTCACGGCTACTGGCGCTGGCTCTTGGACGGTCATGGCTACTGGCACTGGCTCTTGGATGGTCATGGCTACTGGCACTGGCTCTTGGACGGTCACGGCTACTGGCGCTGGCTCAGGGACGGTCGAGGCTACAGGCGCTGGCTCAGGGACGGTCGAGGCTACAGGTGCTGGCTCAGGGACGGTCGAGGCTACAGGCGCTGGCTCATTGACGTTTGAGGCTACAGGTGCTGGCTCACTGACCTCTGAGGCGACAGGCACTGGCTCACTGACCTCTGAGGCGACAGGCACTGGCTGGGTTACCGTGGTATGCGCCAGTTTGGGTTCGCTGGGCGCTGAGAGCAGAGCCAAGAGGGGTTTAGGGCACGGGCTGCGGCAGGCGGAGGCTGGAGAGCAGAGACCTTTCCCTTCTCCTCTTCCTCCGGGCTGATGCGACTGGCAAAGCTGGGACACTGTTCCTGGTCAGCGTGGCCTCAGGCTCGCTGGCCGTGGCTGGCGTGGCGCAGGCTCGCCACCGTGACACGCGATGCTCTGGCTCGCCACGGTGACAGGCGAGGCTCTGGCTCGCTCACGGTGACAGGCGAGGCTCTGGCTCGCTCACGGTGACAGGCGTAGGCTCTGGCTCGCAGACCGGGGCAGGCGTGGGCCGGGAGGCGGAAACCCGTCTTCTTTCCTCCTCTGGGCGGACGGTTGACCGTGCTGGCTCATGGACGATGACAGGCGTGGGGCGAGCTCGCTGACCGGTGGGGCAGGTGGAAGAGGACGACCCAAGGATGACTGGAGGGTCACCGCCGTGGGAGTAGAGGCAGGATCCTCAACCACACCCACAGTAAGCAGCGAGCCGCATACCAGAAGTGTCTCCTCCATGAACTCGCTGAGCGCCCAGCCACGCGTCGTCGTGGGCAACCGCTCTTGAGCTGAACCAGTCAGGCTAGCCTGGAAAAACACCACCAGGGAGGAGTCAGGAAAGTCGGTGGCGCCCGCCAGGTACAGGAAGTCCCTAATGTGATCCTCCACCGGGCGGCTTCCTTGCTTCAGGTCCAGGAGGCGGCAGCTTGCCCGGAGAACCGCTGGATCCATTGTTGGGTCAGTCGTTCTGTAACGCTTGAGCAGAGAGGCAGACGAGGAGATGCGGATCCAAATGCAGTTAAGAATTTATTAAATAAACAAACAAGTAAACACAAAGGAACAACCCTCAATGGGGAAATAAAACATAAAACTGAAAACTAAACACGATGAACACAAACAGAGAACTCAGGCAGGGAACACATACCAGGCTAACAACATACCTCCATTAACAAACAACGACTGACAGAGACTGAACAAACAGACAGGGTTTAAATACAAGAATGTGAGACAAAGGGGCCAATGAACAACCAGAACACAAACTAGATGACAAGGTGATTAACAGAAGCAAATGACAAATTAACAAGGGCAGGTGAAAACAATGAACAGTGAACACGAGGGAAAACAAGACTATGGAGTTACAAGGGTGCCAAAAGTGAAAACTAAGGAGCTACAAAAGTGACAAAAATGACAAACAAAGGGCAACGAAAAAACAAGACATATGCCCCGGAAGGGCATATGTTATGTATATTGTTATTGTTATACATATTGTTATGTATACATAACAATAGGGCAGTTGCGCTTCATTTATGCCCCGGAAGCCCTACCACCTGGCGGTGCCGACCTGTACTCCCTTCCCAGACCTGTAGAGCAACATCCTTGCTGACCGCAAAGGCCTACAGCGCCACCGTACGTGCCACTTCCGCCCTGCATGCCATGGCTCTCCTGCAGGTCCATCAAGCCAAGGCACTAAGAAACATGCACGGGGGTGGTCCTGATCCCGACACGCTGCAGGAACTGTGCTCAGCGACCGACTTCGCCCTGAGAGCGACGAAGGTCACAGCGCAGGTGCTCGGGCAGGCGATGGCCACGCTCGTGGTCCAGGAGCGTCAACAATGGCTGAACATGGTCGAGATGCATGAAGCAGACAAGACTCGCTTCCTCAACGCTCCTGTCTCCCAGTTTGGCCTCTTCGGTGACACCGTCGAGGACATTGCCCAGCAGTTCTCCATGGTGAAGAAACAGACGGAGGCCATCTCTCACATCATGCCTTGCCGCAAACCTGCCGCTACAGCTCATGCCCTGTCTGCTCGCGTCCTTCCACGGCCAGGAAACCTTCAGCTCCGCCTCAACCCCGGCCCAGCTCTCAGCCCCAGTGTCGAGCCAACCGCGGGAATCGCACGCCCCCTGTCTCACGGACCCCCTCGAGGACCCAGAAGACTCCCAGGTGCTCCTGAGACAGCCCACCCAGAGTCCAAGACGTTAGCTCCGGAGGTGGTAAGACCGCTCCGTCCCCCGGTGGAGGGCTGGGAGGAGAATTTTGTGTTTTTTTTCCATTTGCAGCACCCCCCAACAGGGGCTGCGGTACACAAATTCTCAATAAAAGAGCTATTTCCTTTGTCTCTGGGTCACATGGCCTGCAAATTTTGTTCTCACAGCACTCTGCTTTCAGGCCTCAACAGTCCCGGCTTCCTGGACGCGCCATCCCCGCCTCCAGCCCCACGACTGTTCACCGGCCGGCCGGTTCAGACGAGTCCAGAGGACGCCAACATCAGACCTCCTCCTCAGTCACGAACCCGCCCCCTGCCGGGTGCACGGAGCAAGGTAAGTGCTTTGAGTCTATTCTCAGCACCGGAGCCTCGGGCCGCTTCACTGCCTCCCGACGCCACATTACCTGTTCCGCACCGGTACATCCAAAATACTCGTTCCCTTGGTGCCCCTAGCACGGAGGTTAGAGGCGTGGATTTCACTGCCCAGCCCGTCACGCTGGCTGCACCGGACCATTCGACTCGGTTACGCAATTCAGTTTTCCAGGCCTCTGCCCCCCTTCGTGGGCATTCATTTTTCCGCAGAACACGGCGAACATGCCCAGTCCCTGTGCGAAGAAATCTCCTCCCTTCTAATCAAGGACACGATAGAGCCTGTCCCTCCAACCGAGATGAAGAAGGATTTCTACAGCCCTTACTTCGCTGTACCCAAGAAAGGCGGCAGCTTATGACCAATCTTGGACCTGCGAGTTTTCAATCGGACCCTGTCCAAACTCCCGTTCAAAATGCTCACACAGAAACAAATTCTATCTGGCGTCCGGCATCTAGATTGGTTCGCAGCGGTAGACCTGAAGGACGCGTACTTCCATGTCTCGATTCGCCCTCGACATCGACCCTTTCTACGGTTCGCGTTCGACAGCCAGGCGTATCAGTACAAAGTCCTCCCCTTCGGCCTTCGTCTCTGTCCCCTCGCGTCTTCATGAAAGTCGCAGAGGCAGCTCTTGCCCTGCTCCGAGAAGCCGGCATACGCATACTCAATTACCTCGACGACTGGCTCATCCTGGCCCCTCACGAGAGTTACTATGCGCGCACAGAGACCAGGTGCTCAGGCACCTCAGCCATTTGGGGCTTCAGGTCAACTGGGAAAAGAGCAAGCTCACCCCAGTCCAGAGCATCTCTTTTCTTGGTTTGGAGTTAGACTCAGTCTCAATGACAGCACATCTCTCCAATGAGCGTTCTCAGTCGGTGCTGAAATGCCTCGCTTCCCTCAAGCCAGGTACCGTGGTCCCTCTAAAACGATTCCAACAGCTCCTGGGGCATATGGCATCGGCATGCACAGTGTGAAATTTACCACCGCCTGCCGCCAAACCCTCAAACCCTGGACAGACCTCTGCTTTCTACGGGCAGGGGTACCCTTGCAGCAGGTGTCCCGACGCGGGGCGCCGTGTGCAACGGGCACGCAGCCACAGGCCGTTGGAACCGGGCCCCGCTGCGTTGGCACATCAACTGCCTAGAGCTGCTGACTATTTTCTTTGCCCTGAGGAAGTTTCTCCCATTAATTCGAGACAAACACGTCCTAGTCAGGACAGACAGCACTGCAGTGGTAGCCTACATAAATCGCCAAGGCGGAGTACACTCCCTCCACATGTCACAGCTCACCCGTCGTCTCCTCCTTTGGAGTCAGCAGCGACTCAAGTCACTGCGCGCCACTCACATCCCTGGCAACCTCAATGTGATAGCGGATGCGCTGTCAAGACAAAGCTTTCCCAGCGGAGAGTGGAGGCTCCACCCCCAGTCGGTCCAGCTGATCTGGGACCGGTTCGGCAAGGCCAAGGTAGACCTGTTTGCCTCCCAAGAAACCTCCCACTGCCCGCTCTGGTATGCCCGGACAGAGGCTCCCCTCGGGGCAGATGCGTTGGCACACAGCTGGCCCATGGGGCTGCGCAAGTACGCATTTCCTCCAGTGAGCCTTCTTGCACAGGTGCTATGCAAGTTCAGGGAGGACGAAGAGCAAGTCATTCTGGTGGCCCCCTACTGGCCCACCCGGACTTGGTTCTCGGACCTCATGCTCCTTGCGACAGCCCCTCCCTGGCGAATTCACCTTAGGAAGGACCTTCTTTCTCAGGGACAGGGCACGCTCTGGCACCCGCACCCAGACCTCTGGAACCTCCACGTCTGGCCCCTGGACGGGATGCGGAAGATCTAGCCGGCCTACCACCGACCGTCATAGATACTATCAACCAAGCCAGAGCCCCCTCGACCAGGCATCTTTACGCCCTAAAGTGGCGTCTGTTCACGAACTGGTGTTCTTCCCAAGCCGAAGACCCACAGAAGTGCGCGGTTAGGTCAGTGCTCATGTTGCTACAGGAGAGGCTGGAGAGGAGGCTGTCCCCCTCCACCCTCAATGTGTATGTCGCCACCATCGCGGCTCACCACGACACGATAGACGGCAAGCACGACTTAACGACTTAAAGATAGTTCTTGGTAAGCACGACTTAATTGTCAGGTTCCTCAAAGGTGCCCGGAGGCTAACTCCCTCCCGGCCTAACCCATTCCCCTCCTGGGATCTCTCGATCGTCCTCACGGTCCTCCAGAGACCCCCCTTCGAGCCGCTAGATTCAGCTGGACTCAGGGCCCTCTCTCTCAAGACCGCCCTGCTGATCGCGCTCACCTCCATCAAGAGGGTCGTGGACCTGCAAGCGTTCTCTGTTAGCGACACTTGCCTGGAGTTCGGGCCAGCAGACACATACGTGATCCTAAGACTGCGACCGGGCTATGTGCCCAAGGTTCCTACCACACCCTTCAGAGATCAGGTAGTGAACCTGCAAGCGCTGCCCCGGGAGGAGGCAGACCCAACCCTTTCGTTGCTGTGTCCAGTACGTGCTTTGCGTATCTATCTGGCCCGCACGCAGAGCAATAGACACTCTGAGCCGCTCTTTGTCTGCTTCGGGGGACAGCGGAAAGGGAACGCTGTCTCCAAACAGAGGCTTGCCCACTGGGTTGTCGACACCATTTCATTGGCTTTTCACACCCAGGCCGTGCCCCCCCCTTGCTAGTCCGAGCTCACTCCACTAGGGGTGTTGCGTCCTCATGGGCACTGGCCAGGGGCACCTCCCTAGCAGACATCTGCAGAGCAGCAGGGTGGGCAACACCTAACACTTTCTCGAGGTTTTACAATCTCCGTGTTGAGTCAGTACCATCCCGTGTTTTCTCAGGTCCAAGCCCGTTGAACTCTGTAACATGCTGACGTTCTGGCCAGGTGAATCGCTTGCGCCTAGCGCCCTTTCCCTCAGCCGAGGTAAAATAGTGCGCCTCCATTCCCAGGAGACCCCATCTTCGGGTCGCTGGTTGACTCCTCCCTAGCCCTTTTGGGTCCGCAGTTCAGCAGAGGAACTCGCCGACCCAAGCCACTACGGGTACCCAAAAGCTACCGTGTACTGGAATAGGTGCTCCACAGGTAAGGCCTCCTGCTCGGACTCCCCCTGTGTGTAATTCCGCGGTACTGTCCCCTCACGAGCGGACCCCCGTGTCTCCCTTAGGCAGTTACAGCTGCCTTGGTCGCCGTGCTGTATGCTTCCCCCCTCTACGAGGCTGGATCTACCACCGCACCAACTTTTACACATAGGTCCTAACAGGCCATGTGATGTATTTGCCACTCTTTGCCTCCCCTGCTGGGTAGGTGTGGCCTCCGCAGGGTCTTCTCCCCCTGAAAGAAGGGCTAAGACCCCCATCCCTCAATGCGTGTAAGGGCCCTGGCCGTAGTTGCTCTATGCGAGAAACATAGAGAGAAAAGAGGCCCCCTCCAGGGTAACGAAAAGGATTCTGATGGCTTGAATGGGGCATTGGGGAAGGGTACGTGCAGTCTGATACAGTTGGTCGTCCTGCACGTGAGGAATACCTGCTCGCGCCTGTATCAGCAGTTCACATACACGGCTCAGTGCATGGCACTTTTATAAGTGGACCCCTAGTGTCGCTTCTCTGACACAACGTGGAGAGAGCGACAGAAGGGGAACGTCTAGGTTATGTATGTAACCTCCGTTCCCAGATGGAGGGAACGAGATGTTGTGTCTTCCCCGCCACGTCGCTGAGCCGAGCCACTGTTGTGGCCGGACCATTTCCGGCTCCTCAGAAAAATCCTGAATGAACTCCCGTATTTGCACCGCTTAAAAACCCGTATGTCCGGGGGCGGGACATGCAAATACCGGCTGCCAACTTCTCAGGGCGCTCAAGAGAGACCCCTAGTGTCGCTTCTCTGACACAACGTCTCGTTCCCTCCATCGGGGAACGGAGGTTACATACGTAACCTAGACATTAATTTGACCAGACAATAACAATATATAAAATGGTTAGTAATTTAATGTAGTTTGAAATATCCTTAAAAATCAATCTAAAATATTAACGTTAAAAGAGAATGACTGCTGTTATCTTGCAAAGAAAGTAATGACTATGTTTTTTTTTAAAAGCCTATTTATCTATTTCAGCTTTTGAATCATTGCAGAGTATGCATATTTTCAGCATTGCTTGATAAATTCAAAATATTTATGGAAACAAATAATGATACCTCTTGAAAGATTTATACTCTTATGAACTAGTAAAATGAAATTAATATCTACTTGGTTTAAAAAGCATTGCTTTCCTGCTGAAGTAGTAACTGAATTTTCTTCTGGTATCTGGTAAGTAGTTTTGCACTAATCACGTAAACTTTATACAAGATAAAACATATAATTTTTAAACTTTAAAGCTCATATACATGGTCTCAGGTCCTACAAAAATACTCAGACTTATCATATATTTGCATTGCCTGTGCTTATAATTAGGGCTGCAACTAACGATTATTTTGATAATTGGTTAATCTACGATTATTAGAATGCATTATTTGACTGAATTCAGTCAATTATTGCAATGATTAACCATTAGCTGATTATTCAGCTTGTGCCCTGGCTTAAAACGTTGAATTAAACTTGATTAATAACAACAAAGAGAACAAAATCATCTTTTATAAATATCTCTAAATAACAATCACTTAAAGGGAAAAAATTCTTAAGTTTAATTCAGAAAAGAAATTCCTATTATCAAATGTTTTTGTCTTGTTTCCCATTTAAAATTGTCTAAAAATCCTTAAAACAAGATTACATTTATTTGAGAAGCAACATATAAGATATTTAGACTTGCTTTAAGAGAATGTCTCTTCAATATAAGTGTATTTTGTTTATAAGTGTATTTTTTTTTTCACATGTTTATACTTCTGCGAGTGCAGTAAAGACAAAATATACTTATATTCATGATCTATTCTCTAAAAGCGACTCCAAATATCTTATATGCTGCTTCTCGGGTGAATGCATGATTTTTAGATATTTAAAATATTTCTACTTTTAATATTATATTCAATAGTCTCAGATAACAAGTTTTTTGTTCTGCAGTATAGCTGCTAAAGAAAATGTACGTTGTTTTAAATGAGTTTTAGATATTTATATTGGAAAACAAGCCAAAACAATCATAAACGTATTTTGTTGCAGTGTATGATGGGGTTAAGACTACCCTCTCTCACCTTTCTTTTCACTTCAGTCCATCTTTGTCTTTCAAAAAACATACTCTCTCTTATTAATAAAGCTGCGTATTGCCAATTTTCTTCACGATAAGAAAATACACATTGACAAATATATTATGATTCATTAATTTGCAAGCCATCGTGTTATAGTCTAGTTTTAGCAAGTGCTGGCTCGGGGGACGAGCGTCCCTGTGACTGAGTGTGCATCAGCCAGATGAAGTTTCAATCTCTCCCATTTAGATCGGGACATTCACACAACTCCTAGAAGAAGTGCTTACCGCACAGAGAAATGCCAGCGTCTGAGTTTGTATGATCAGCTTCCGTATTATTTGATCTTAAATAAAGCTAACGCATTAAAACTGCATTTACAGTTTTTTTCAAATCGCTAACAAGCGCTTACCCATACTTCAGATACTTTTTCTAAACTCTTAACACAGACTCACACCTACAAAACACAATTGGCCAAATGGATCATTTTCTTCTCAAAAATAAATTTAGTTAAATATATACTAACTCTTCATTTCAAAATAGAACACATCTTTCTCTGCACACACTAACTTTACCAAAACACTGGAAATCTGACTCAAAATGAAATGATTCTGTCAAAGAATAGCACTTGTTTTCACTTCACAAGGTACATGCAGTCAATCAAAGTACACCAGGTTTCAAAATACTGGATATTGTTGACATTACAAAAACTGCATAGACATTTATGTTTCAGTTTTACAGGTATTTGCATGCAAAACATGCAATCCACCGTTTTTACACTAAATTTCTTGGTTGGGAACTGTATGTTCACATGTACAGTAATGTTCACATTCAAAAGCATTCCAGTAAAAAGCAAATCAGTTTTTTTTTCCTTTACTGTTTACTACAGGAGGTACAGTAGAAACACGGTATGATAGAACAGAAAACGTTTTACAGTATTGCTTACAGTGAACTAAATATCCATGAAACACACAAGAGCATTCTGAACAAAAAGCAACAGCATAAAGCCCAGATAAAAAGGGGGGGAACTAAAAAAAGCACAAAATTACTGCATCTCTCACTGCTCCTGCTCCTCTCACTGCATCTCTCACTGCTCCTCTCACTGCTCCTGCACCACGCACTGCATCTCTCACTGCATCTCTCACTGCTCCTCCACCTCTCACTGCATCTCTCACTGCTCCTCTCACTGCTCCTCTCACTGTTCCTGCATCTCTCACTGCTCCTGCACCTCTCACTGCATCTCTCACTGCATCTCTCACTGCATCTCTCACTACTCCTGCATCTCTCACTGCTCACTGCACCTCTCACTGCTCCTGCACCTCTCACTGCATCTCTCACTGCATCTCTCACTGCTCCTGCACCTCTCACTACATCTCTCACTGCATCTCTCACTGCATCTCTCACTGCTCTTCTCCCTGGGCCCCTTGCTCTTACTCTTCCTCGTCCAGACACTAAAGTGATTGTCTTTTTCTGTTTCTGTTTCTGTTTCCAAAAACATCACTCCTCAAAGTTCTCCTTTTACTGTATAAGTGTCAATGTAATAGAACAAATAGAGTCTAAGCCAGACTGGAATCAGCTGTGGTTGGCCCAATTTACTCAACATAAATCAGCTGTGTGTCAATTATTCAATTGTTTGTTTATTATCAGCTGAGATATATTGTATTTGAACTGATATCATTGCAGAAGCAGAGGTTTTTATACTGTATCTAAGATTTGGAATATTGTTTTTGCTATTGTGGGATGGTGTGTGTTAACATTTGTAAATACTACAAAAACAATCCATAATTTAGTTGGGAGGTATAGCTTGTCTGTTAAGAAAATGTAAGCATTGTGGAAATGTGTTCACTGACTGCATATTGTGTGAAAACGACATGAAATGTGTGAATGGTATGGCCACAAAAGACCGATGCTGTGCTAATTGTGTTTAGAGTTTTGAAAATGTGACAACTGGTTGGACAAACGCTTGTTAGCAACTGAAAAAAACTGTAATATGTAACACCAGGTTGTTTCCTTTAAAGAGCTCCAGCTCCATTTAATCCACAACGAGAGTGCTTCTATATTATTTGGTATTTTTGTATAATTCCCTCATACTTTGGGATCTACATCACCTGAAGCTGTTTGGAAAGTTTAAAGTGCATCTGGACTGTGATCTGTGTAATTCTTCTGCTCCTCAATCACATGCGAACTGCAGTGCTGCTCTCGTGCGTCATCATTAGAGTTAAATGAGATCAAACGACTATTCGACAATTACATTTTTTGTCGACAATTTTTTGTTGTCTAACGTTGACTAATAATTAATTATTGTTAGGTTCTCTGTCTCCCAGTGGTCATTAATCTGCACATGTCTAATACACAGACAAAGTTTTCTGAGCTGGTTTTTATTTTGTAAATCACTGCATAGTGTGGCTGGAACATATCAAGATATTTTAATTACAGTGTGAAATATTTTCCACTTCAGAGCAGCAGCAGTGCAGATGGAGCAGTGAAAACCTGGACATAAAATGGACATTATATCCAAATATTGCATTGTGGAATGTGTCCGTCTGTGACCAGATTATGAAATTAATGAAAATATGAAAACACAAGGCAGTTTTATCTTTTAACATTGTAGTGAATCTTAATTGAAGTAAATGTATACTACTGTATTGTACTATTTAATATTTTTTGTCACAGCAGATGTCAAAAGTTTTTGGAGCATTGCTATTATTAATACTTGTACCAGTGCTTTATTTGTGATAAAGTAAAATGTTTGCTATGAGAAAAATACTTGGAGGAGCCTTCGTTAACTCTGCTGGACTTTGCAAGTCATTACATTTTTGCATCACTAGAACCCCAATTTAAGTTTTTTCATTGAGATTTGATTGGGAGATTTGTGTAGATAATTATTTTTTATATTGGTACATCAGACACGCTTTTCATCACAATAACGTTCTAATAAATGTCTTGTCTTTTATCAGGTTGTTCAGAAGGATGAAGCTAAAACAGAGCTTGAGAGGTGTACAATGGCAGTGTTTGTCATCAGAGAGGAGGAGGATCCTCTCCAGTCACCACATGAAATCGGGATTGTTATTGAAGGTGTGGAAGTCCTTAAGGAGTTACCATCAGTTGCACATGCTATGTTGTTTGGCCTCATCTATGCTCTTAACGTGAGCTATCCAATTGAGCTCAAATACAATTTTGATGCGCTGCAGAAAATATTCATGGAGATCGAACCAAAGAAAATGACACGCAGAGTGTGCAGTCTGAGTGTCAAGCTCTAACTATTGGATTAATCATCAGAAGACATTTTTTGTTCTGTTTAATTGCTTGTATGCGGTGGAATGGGGCATCTTGTCAAAAACTTTTCCAGGCAAATTTGATAAGCCCAATAATAAACCCTTATCAGAGAATAATGTTAAAGATAAGGTACAGGAAAAATAATTGCAGAATCATACTGCTGTGGCTACTGATGTTGAATTGCCTGGACCCGGTTCAGTGCAGGCATCTTTTGCTGTGACAAATGTGGAAAATGTAGTGGACAATGGATCAACAGAGAATTCTGTTGAGAGAACAGATTGTGGTTGGTGTTTAAGAGAGCGATCAGTTGGAAAGTGAATTGCAAAATGATGCCAGTATTGTAATGGCTGTAACACTCTCCTGTTAATAATGGTGACAATCAGAATTTGACTGAATATGATGACTGTACATTTAAAACACCACAGAAACAAAGAATACAGCAATGTCATATTGTCAAACATGCAAAAAGAGGAGCTAAACATGACTGTAGCCAGACAGATACGGAGGGTGAAAGGGATTTTTCTGAATGCAGCATTACGTGTAGTTTACCACAAAGTGGTTTTTCGAGTGAAAACTACTGCGTAGATGATATTAAGTCATTCTTAAAAGTGACAAAAAATGCAAGGAAAGTGCTCATTGAAGAATATTTCCCAGATGTTCTGCAATTTGTTGAAAAAGCAAAGTTGTTTAGGAGTCAAAGTTGCTTCACAAACCAGGAGGTTTTTCGTTTGAAGAAAATCCTTGCAAAGCTTATTACACAGCCAGAGAAAAATGTCAGCAGTAAAAATGCTTAAATTAAATTTTGTTGTGTTTTTCTTTTTTATGAGTTTTATATGTTTTTTTGCTTTCCTCATTTATGGGAGAAATAAAGATTGCTTCTTTAAATATAAATGGGGCAAGAGAAGGAACAAAACGAATTCAGTTATTTGAAATACTTAAACAGAAAAAAGTTGATGTTCTTTTTGTTCAAGAAACCCACAGTGATGAGAGAAATGCTGCTGATTGGGCAAGGGAGTATGATGGGTTATCTGTTTTAAGTCATTTGACCTCAATCAGTGGGGGAGTTGCTGTTTTATTTTCTAAGATTCTCATACCATGTTCTTGTCAAGTTTAATTTTTTTTAAAAAGGTAGACTTAAAAATTAGAGCTCGGATTGAAAATCGTTTTTTTGTATTTATTTGTGTATATGCACCCACCAAAGCAATTGAAAGAATGAGTTTGTTGGATACTCTGAATAACATTTTAACAAATTGTAATTCAGAAGATGTGCTAAATATTGGTGGTGATTTTAATTGTACTGAACATGTTATGGATCAGAATCATTTTGAACCTCACCTGCCATCATGTAAGCGACTCATTGAAGTAATAAAAGCTCATGAGATCGTTGATGTGTGGAGGAATTTTCATAATTCTCAGAGACAATATACATGGGTTCATGCATATGACAATATACTGTCTCTTGCTAGATTGGACAGATTGTATGGTTATAAACACCAGTTTAGATTCTTTAGGAGTTGCTCCATTACTCCAGTCAGTTTTTCTGACCATAGATTAGTACAATGTGTTGTAACCACAAACTCTGTTAACCCAAAAAGTGCTTATTGGCTAAATAATAACTTATTGTGCGATAAGCATTTTAAAGAGATTTCTAAAGAATTTGGAATAATTGTAGATCCGCAAAGTCTTCTTTCCAGTCCCTACTGCAATGGTGGGACCTTGCAAAGGCACAAAGTAAGCAGTTGTGTCAACAATATACTTTCAACATCACAGGAGGCATAATTAGTACAATTAAAACATTAAAGAGAGAGTTATTGGATTTACAAAAAAGTGTTGATGGTACTGGTGAGTCAACACTTTTCAAGAGATTTAAAGAAAAGAAAAGCTCTTTAGCCAATCTGATGGATACTGTTACACAGGAAGCTCTAGTTAGGTCAGGCTTCTTCTAAATTTTTCTTTAATTTGGAGAAGAAAAAAATGGGCAAAAAAGGCTTATTCATGGCATACTGGATACTGGAGTTTTGATGTCTGATCCTGTTGAAATTCGAAAGAGGGCAGTCAGTTTTTATGAAGATTTGTATAAAAGTGAGAATTACTGTTGAAATTTTTTTTTTTTGATAACTTGCCCCAGGTTTCTGACAAAGCTAATTTTTAACTTAGTAAGCCTGTAAATTTGAATGAATTGAATAAAGGTCTCCAAAGTATGGAATATGGCAAAGTTCCTGGAATTGATGGCCTACCAGTTGAATTTTATAAAACTTTTTGGCCAGAGATAAGTATAGATCTAGTAGAGGTGCTCAATGATAGTTTGGTTAAGGGACGACTACCATTGAGATGTCGTAGGGCAATTCTTGCTCTGTTGCCGAAAAAGGTTGATTTGAATGAGATAAAAATTGGAGACCAGTGAGTTTGTTGTGTAGTGACTATAAATTGCTTTCTAAAGTTCTAGCTAATAGATTAAGTGAAGTTTTAGAGAAAGTCATACATCCTGATCAGACTTACTGTGTTCCAAAAAGACGAATTTTTGATAATATTAGTTTTATTAGAGATTTTGTGGCCATCGGCAATAATCTTAACTTTGACTTTGGTATAGTGTCAATAGATCAAGAAAAGGCTTTTGACAGAATTGAACAATTATTTGTGGGATGTTTTAACATCTTTTGGTTTTAAGCCTAATTTTGTTTCTATGATTAAAGCTTTGTACTGTGACGTTGAAATTTTATCGCAAATTAATGGGAATTGATGTGCTTCTTTTAAAGTATATAGAGGTGTCAAACAAGGTTGTGCTCTGTCAGGAATGTTGTACACATTGGCAATAGAGCCCCATTTTATGTAAGCTAAGAAATGTTTTAACTGGTGTATGTATTCCTAAGTGCAAACATATATTTAAATTATCAGCTTATGCTGATTTTGTTGTGCTAATTAATGGACAGAGAGACATTGATTTAATGCTGGAAATATTAAAATATTTTAAGAAAATCTCTGCTACAAAAATAAACTGGTCTAAAATTGAGGCTGTTTTGGTCGGTAATTGGTCAAATGGATTGCCAAAATTACCAGAAGAATTAATGTGGTCCAGAGAAGGTTTTAAGTACTTGTGTGTGTTTCATGAGACACAATGCAAAACTCAAAGCTTTATGCAAAACTTTTTTATGGAATTGTTGAAAAAGTAAAAGGTCGCTTAGATAAGTTTTTACTTCCAAAATTCTTATAAAGGCTGTATACTGGTCATCAACAACCTAGTAGCATCTGCTTTATGGCATAAATTAGCCTGTGTTGATCCTCCAGTAGATGTATTGTCAAAAATACAATCTATTTTTATTTAATTGTTTTGGAATAAGTTGCATTGGGTACCAAAAGCTGTTTTGTACTTAAAGGGCACCTATTATGGAATTTTGAAAATTACCTTTCATGTAGTGTGTAACATAGATTTAAGTGAACAAAAACATCCTGCAAAGTTTTATATATGAAAGTTCACCGTAAAAAAAGTTATTGTCTCTCAAAAGTAGGAGTCGACTCTGAGTCAATGTAATGAATCGATTTTCCAACGAGTCATTTTCCTTTTCGTTGTGACTTCAAGACCAAAAATTATCAAATTGTCCGCTCCACTCATTGCGCCGCGAGACACCAGGGAAAACTTGAAAACATCATGTCGACAACAAGACGCTGTGTTCTGAAGTGCATATCAAAAGCGACCTTTTTTCACTGCCCAGGGACGAGCATGTGAAGAATCAGTGGCTAGAGTTTATATTTACAACTATACCACACAAGTATAGCCCGAACCTTGTGCTGTGTTCGCGTCATTTTAATGACGATTGCTTTACGAACATGAATACTTTCAAGTGTGGATTCGCGAGCCGGTTGATACTGAAGGAAGGTTCAGTACCAAGTTTATTTGGATCAGCTTCCTCCTCCGAATCACAACCTGTAAGTATTATTAATAATTGTTGCTTTTATGTGTTTTTTAGCATGCTTAATAAGTATATGTGTGTGTTGTCTAAGTTATGCTCAGTGCAGCTTCTAGGTCTCCAATGTAAATTATTTTGAAATATGTGAAATGTTTGTCGATGTTATTGGAGTTGTCATAAAGAACAGAGCAATAACTTGTATTAATGCAGTGCTTTAGCAATATGTTTATGCGTTGGGCTAACGCAAACAATAACTGATTGGGTGTTTACCACCGAACTTTGGGCTATGATCGCTAACATAAATCAACTCAAATTCCTTCTCTGATTTTGATTTTTTTACTACAAAGCGGTGATGGGCGTTTCGTTTCCGACAATCTCTGCACAGAGTATACCAATCACAACTGACTGGGTCATCTGACCAATCACCGCAGATTAGCGTCACGCAAAGGAGGGGTTTGGAAAAATGAGTCATTGAACGAATCATTTGGGAGTTGGTGAGCAAATCGGGTAAACATAAATGCATATTATAAGACAACAAAAGTGTTTTTTGTCATTGCATGCATGTAAAACTGTTGTTGGGATCTCCCAAAACAATATTAGGAACATTTTAAATGCCATAATAGGTGCCCTTTAACAAAAGAAAAAGGAGGACATGGACTTGTACATGTACAGAGCAGAACAGCTGCTTTTAGGGTCCACTTTGTGCAAAGACATTTTAACTGGCCCAATGGACTCAAGTTGGAAACACTTTACAGAGTTATAAAGGTCTAGGACTGGACAGGGATGAATCCACAGAAGATTTATTTAATTTGCCAGTCTTTTATCGGAATGTATTTAATGTATGGACTCTGTTTATTGTACAAAGACTCAGTGCTACGAGTTCTTAACATTGGTTGTTAAAGGAACCCCTAATTCATGGATCACGCTTGGATATATCTTATGATAGAACATTCCCTGCATTGGAAGAGACTCTTGTGAAATCTGGAGTGACAACTCTTGGACACTTACTACAGCTGGCTGGTCCAAGACTTAAAGATGTTGACTCAACAGTTGGATATTTGGGAATAAAATCAACTCGCATAGTCTCTAAATTACTTGAGAAGAGGAATTCTGTAATTGTATTGGAAGAAAGTAAATTGTTATAAGAATATATGTTAGTGTGGCAGGATAAGTGATTTTACCATCCTATTGGCCTGGTTGGAGTATGGTTTTGGCAGCCCAATGAGGTGGGAGCTAACATACCGTTTAAGGACTCTTATTTTGACAGGTGTATACATGTCCTGGTGAGTATGGGTTCCTCACTTCCTGGCATTTCTGTTTTGTTTCCATTCAGAGCGGAGTTTGTGGCGGAGGTCACTTTCAGCAGCCTTAGCAGGTGGGTGAATGATGGTCTGTACACTGAGCCACAGGTTTTGTTGTGAACAATCATACAACTTTGCGTCTGGTGGTTGCTCAACCAGATTTTTAGCGCTTGGGAGTTTAACCTCTAACCCTAAAACAAATCACTAGCCGAAAAAAACTATATGTGAGGCTGCTGCTGTTTTGCTTATGGGCATTTTGTCTCTTTATTTTGCTTACGGGCATTTGATTCTGCTGCTTGCTCACTGGCAAATGTTTTGCTGTTATGCTTTGCGGCTCGCTTGGGCTGTCCAGTTATGAGCCTCGTGTTTGCTGTGCTGCATATCAGCTCTTGTTTGTGTAGTTTGTTTCGCCTTTGTGCTGTGTCTTTCTTTTTTGTTTTCTTTAAATGTTGCTATAGTGTTTAGTTATCTTGTGGTTATTGTTTTGTTTTTTAGGTTGAGTAAATTTGTTTTGTGACCACATATAGTGTGAGAGTTGGTTTGTTAAATTGGTGCATGTCTCCGCCTCCAACATGTTATTTCAGGTTGGTATTTCCCACACTGTCACTTTATACTTGATGTGGTGTATGTTGTGTTATTGTATACTGTTATTTCTGTGTAATCTTGGTATAATTTTTATTTCTCTTTTCTCCAGGAGCCAGTGAGGTCTTTGTGGGGAGCAGGGGAGGCTAGCTGTCTTGATTCAGTGGTCGGCTTCACAAGTGTGTTAAGTGTGCCGACACAACTTCATGGTGCATGTGGTGTTTGACAATTTAGTGTGAATTTGAGGTGGGTTTGGATGATCTCCCGAGTCGGCTGGCCTGCCTTGCTCCTGCTAAGCCTGGCGCTGGAGAATTGTTAGTTTTTTTTAAATATTTTTTGTGCTTCAAGGGAGAGACAACCTATAATTGTATGTTTTTTTAGTAATGCTGAAGTGTCAATAAAAGCTATATATTTGTATTGATTCTCACGTCTCCCGTTTGCTTATTTCTTTGCCTTCAATTGGTACAACTTACCTGTGTGCCCTTTATTGGGAGTATTTCCTTGGCTCTCCCCCAGGGTGGCGTAGTCGGGTTTAATACAATTTTGATTTACGTTTCCCTCCAGTCAGGAATGCCACATTAGTATTAATTACTCCAAACTGTGATGATTATTTTCTAACTTGTCTGTATTACCTAATCTTGAAGATCATCGAAGTGTATTGTTACATTCTAGCAATTTAATAATAATTGGTTCAATTCCGTCCTCTGGAAAATTGTTGTATGAAGGTTGTGTCAAATCCTTGAAAAAGAAGTCTTTAGATAATAGGAGTTTTACTCCTTGGCATACTGTGCTTTGAATGGGGGAAAATAAGAGACCAGAGTGGAGAGCTCTATAAAAATCTCCTTTACCTAAGAAAGTTGGGGACTTGCTGTGGAGAATCCTACATTGTGCCATTGCAGTTAATGCTTTTTTGTCAGCTATAAATGTTGATGTCAGCAATGAGTGTCCTTTCTGTCCTCAAATGGAAACTGTGTTTCATGCTTTTATGGAGTGTAATTGGTTGAAACCATTATTAAATATTTTAGAGAGTATTTTTAGTCGTTGTGAAGAAATATTCTCAATGGAAGTGTTTATTTGTGGGTTTAAATTCAATCGAAAGCATCATTTCCAGTGTCAGCTGTTTAATTTGTTATTGGGTCAAGCCAAAATGGCAATTTATATTACAAGGAAAATTAAGATTGAACGAGATGTAAATTTGAATTTTTTATTTTTTTTTAACCTTGTAAAATCTAGGATTTTACTTGACTTTCGTTAATATAAGACTATGAATGATCTAATTACTTTTGAGATGATATGGTGTTATAAAGGGATTTTGCGTATAATTGTTTAAGATAATTTAAGGTTTGAATACCTTATAAGATGTTTTTTATACTTTTTAATGTAATATTTTAACAATTGTAATAAAGGATTTTCAAAATTCAAATTCTCTCTCTCTCTCTCTCTCTCACTTCCGGTGTGATTGTTGAGCGTGACAAGAGCGGTGCGAGTGTGCTTTGAAGCTTGTGAGTGAATCTATACTTTTTTCTATTTTTTCTTTTTCATTTTTGCTTGATTTATTGTTAGCAAGTGTTGGTATTTTTGTTTTGGTTGGGCCGCGTGCTACCGTCCTTTCTTTTGTGGACAGCATGACGGCCCCAGGTGTGCAAGGTTTGAGTAAACTCACGCGGCGCCATGGAGTGAAAGTGGCGTCCGCGGTGAGCGTCGAGGATTGTTGTTTGGCTGTAGGAGAGGTTGTGGGGCATGAACATATCATGTCAGCCTCCAGAATGAACAGTGCCACTGTCATGTTTCTTAGCTCTGTGGAAAAAGCAAATGAGCTAGTTGAGATTGGAATAGTCATTAATAATCTGTTTTCTCCCGTCCTTCCACTTTCCACGCCATCCAGAAAAGTTTTGCTGTCTAATGTCCCACCCTTCATAAGCGATGAAACTTTAGTGGGAGTTTTATCCCGTTATGGTAAATTAGTGTCCCCCATCAAAAAGATTCCAATTGGTTGTACATCTCCTCTGGTAAAACATGTAGTTTCTTTTAGGAGATTTGTCTACATGATCTTAAAAGATGAGGATCTCGATCTGTCACTGCATTTCAAAGTTGATGATTTTGATTATGTTATTTACGCTACAACGGACAAGATGAAATGTTTCAATTGTGGGGAGGTGGGTCAATTAATTTGTGTGTGTCCTGGTAAAAATAAGGACAATAGCTCTGCGGCTGATGATATTACTGATGATATCAGCGAACCGGTTGAGGCTGGACCGTCAAACGCGGCTCCGCCTGCGCCAGAGACAGGTGCAGCGGAGGACGGAGATCCACCCGTTGACAACAATAATACGATTCAGGTAACTGACCCCAATAAAGTGGTTGTGGAAAATAGACCGGGTGATGCTGAGTTTGTAAATATTCTTACTCGCAAACCCGTCACTAAGAAGAACACACAAACGAGTGATATAGCAGTTAACGTAGTGCAGCCCAATCTGTTTTGTGATGGCATTGAAATGGAGACGGAGCAGAGTTTTTTCAAAGTTCCATCTAAAAGGAAGAAATCAAGCGTTGTTTCAGCTGTTAGAGCTAAGAAGGCAGACGAGGAGTTTTCGGATGATGATGAAGACGGAATGGAGAGTGGCAGCGAGTCTTCTGATTCTAGCGTCAGTCTCTCTCAGAGTGATTTCTCTAATTGCACTTATGAAGTGGAAGACATTAAACTCTTCCTTAGAGCAACCAAAAACAAGAGAGGGGTGCGTGTGATTGATTATTTTCCAGAAACAAGACAGTTTGTTGATAAAACTAGGCTTTTTATGTCAGAAGGTTTGTTCACAAACAAAGAGGTATATCGGTTAAAAAAGATAGTGAGGAAACTCATCTCTGACAACACTAATGAAGGTAGTGAGAAACCCTGACAGTCTGGTTGTTGATGTGATGTGTGTCTGTGGAGTGCTTCTGTTTTTTTTTTTTTTTTATCTCTTTCTCTTCTCCAAGCATGGGTGATGTGAATATTGCAACTTTGAATGTTAATGGAGTAAGAGAAATGAGAAAAAGAGCAGTAATGTTTGAGGTGATTAAACAAAGAAAAATGGATGTTGTTATGTTGCAGGAAACACATAGTGACTTAAGGAATGCTGCTGATTGGGCAGTGGAGTGGGACGGGGTCTCTGTTTTGAGTCATAACACCTCACTTAGTGGAGGGGTTGCCATTCTGTTTAATAAGAGTTTCAGTCCACACTCCTATCAGGTGGAAGAAGTGGTTAAAGGTAGACTTTTAAAAGTAAGAGCTACTTTTGGAAATTTTATTTGTGTCTTTATTTGTGTGTATGTCCCTACGTCAACAATAGAAAGAATGTTGTTTTTAAATACATTGTTTACTGTTTTAGAAAAATGCTGTATAGAAGAATATTTATTCTTGGGTGGTGATTTTAATTGTACAGAGTCAAATTTGGACAGAAATCATGTTGAACCACACATGCCCTCTCAGTAACCGTTTAATCCAGCTTGTCAAGACGCATGAGTTATGTGATATTTGGAGACAGTTTCATGAGACGCAAAAACAGTATACCTGGACTCATGTTCGTGACAGCATGATCTCCTGGCAAGACTGGACCGGTTTTATGTTTTTAAGCATCACCGTAATATTGTAAAAAGATGTCTTATTATCCCTCTGAGCTTTTCTGATCACAGTATGGTGCAGTGTTCTGTGTTTTTAAGCTCTGTGAAACCAAGAAGTGCATACTGGCAGCTAAATACTTCTTTGTTAAGTGACAGGTTTTTAAGAATACTTTTAAATTGTTCTGGGATGATTTCCGAACTACAAAGGGATCTTTTAAATCCTTACGACAGTGGTGGGATTTTGGGAAAGCCCAAATAAAGCAATTTTGCTTACAGTACACTCAAAACGTCACTAAAGAGACAACTCTTAGTATGAGCACCTTGGAGATGGATATTTTAAAACTTCAGGAATTGGCTGAGTCAACTGGTGCCCAGGGTCACTTAGATTCTCTGCTAAACAAAAAAACACAGTTGGCTGACTTACTGGATTTTAAAGCACAGGGGGCTCTGGTCAGGTCAGGGTTTCAGAGTATGGATCAGATGGATGCTTCGTCCAGGTTCTTTTTCAACTTAGAGAAGAAGAATGGTCAGAGCAGAGCCATCCATGCTCTGAGATCTGAATCTGGAAGAATACTAACAGACCCTGCAGATATTCGTAAGAGAGCAGTGGCATTTTATGAGAGCTTGTACAAAAATGAACTTGGAGCAGGATACAGGGGTGATAGTGAATTTTTCAATGACTTACCCCAGGTATCGGAGGAAGCCAACGCTAAGATCTCTGGTGCTTTGAACATGGGGGAACTGTATAAGGCCCTCCAAGGAATGGAGTCTGGAAAGGTGCCGGGCATTGACGGTCTGCCAGTTGACTTTTATAAGTCTTTCTGGACAGAATTGAGTGAAGATCTGCTCGATGTGTTGAATGAAAGCTTGGCTGAAGGCCAGCTGCCCTTGAGCTGCCGCAGAGCAGTGTTAACCCTCCTGCCCAAGAAAGGCGACCTTACAGACATCAAGTGTTGGCGGCCCGTTTCACTACTGTGTAGTGACTACAAACTGCTCTCTAAAACCCAGGCTAACAGACTAGCAGGAGTGATGGATTGTGTCGTCCATCCTGACCAGACCTACTGTGTTCCTGGTAGGTCAATATTTGACAATATTTCATTGGTTCGTGATGTTTTAGAAGTCTCCAAGATGCTAAATTTAGATTGTGGTTTAATCTCATTAGATCAGGAGAAAGCTTTTGATCGTGTTGAACATTGTTATTTGTGGAGAGTTTTAGAGGCCCTTGGTTTTTGTAAAAGTAGTTTTTTGTAAAAGAGTATTTTAAAAGTGAACGGTGGTTTATGTGCTCCTTTTAAAGCTCTCAGAGGTATTAGGCAGGGGTGCTCTCTGTCTGGTATGCTCTACTCTTTAGCAATTGAGCCACTCTTACAACAAATAAGGGGCAAAATTCAAGGTATACACTTACCAAACTGTAAAAATAATCTTATACTGTCAGCCTATGCAGATGATGTTATAGTCATGATTAGTAGGCAAAGTGACATACAGATTTTGTTAAGTTTACTTAAAACTTTTAAAGGCTTATCTTCTGCAAGTGTTAACTGGAATAAAAGTGAAACTTTACTTTCAGGTAAATGGACAGGTGGGAAACCAGAACTTCCCGAAGGTTTAGTTTGGGGAAAATCAGGTTTTAAATACTTAGGAGTGTATCTGGGTGACGATTTGACGGTACAAAAAAATTGGGAAGGAGTCACTGAAAAAGTCAAAGGTCGTCTGGATAGATGGAAATGTTTAACTCCGAAGATGTCATACAGAGGGCGCATTTTAATTTTAAACAACTTAATTGCTTCCTCTTTATGGCACAGGCTGGCATGTGTTGACCCTCCCGCACATCTGCTAGCTAAAGTCCAGGCTATTTTAGTGGATTTTTTCTGGGATAAGCTACATTGGGTTCCACAGAATGTGCTCTTCTTGCCTAAAGAGGAGGGCGTGGCATGGCTTAATACATCTCCAAAGTAGAATAGCAACCTTTCGGTTGCAGTTCGTACAAAGACTACTAGCTGGTTCAGTTGATTTTAAATGGTGTGCAGTTGCGTATGTGATTTTAAATAATCTTGAAAGTCTGGGACTGGACAAAACTCTATTTCTAATGGACCCTACAAAATTGGACACCTCTGGTCTACCAGTGTTTTATAAGAACATTTTTAAGGTTTGGAGTCTTTTGTTTTTGAAAAAGTGGAGGTTTCACAGTCTCTTCATTGGCTCTTGGAAGAGCCTTTAGTTTGTGGTGCACGATTGGATGTGTCTGCCAGTGGTCTGTTCCCAGGACTCAACAAGACACTCATTGAGAGTAAAATAACTACCTTGGGCCGACTACTGGAAATATCAGGGGTCGATTTCAAGAATGAGGAGGTAACGGCCCAGCGTTTGGGAATCAGATCTACCCGTCTAGTTGCACAGCTTCTAATAAAATGGCAGACAGCTCTTAAAACATCAGAAAAAACTTGCTGATGGAATATTGTGATGATCTCTGCACACCAAACCCTGAAGACTCTTTTCCTTGTTTGTTGCTTTCCCTGAACCTAGAGGATTTTTCCGGTAGTTTTCTAAAAACTGTTGAATCTTCACTCATAGACTTTTTTTCTAGTACTGGTAAAGTCTTGTACAAGTATTGTGTAATTAATTTCAACAAAAAAATGTTAAATAAGAAAATCGATACTCCGTGGCGTGATTTTTTTAAATTGGATGATGACAGAAAACCTGAGTGGAGAGCACTTTATAAACCACCGTTAACTAAAAAAACAGGTGATCTACAGTGGAGAATCCTTCATGGCGCTGTCGCCGTCAATGCTTTTATTTCAGTTTTAAATCCTGAGGTTGGTGCTGTATGTCCTTTTTGCACTGAGAGAGAAACCATCTTTCATGCATTTGTAAACTGTGCCAGATTAGTGCCTTTATTTTTGTCTTTAGGAAATATTTTTCAGAGTTGTAATGAAATTTTTTCTATGGTTTTATTTATTTTGGGTTTTAAATATATGTTGAAAAGAAAATTTGTATGCCAGTTGCTCAATTTTGTTTTAGGCCAAGCAAAATTGGCTAGTTATTTAAGTAGGAAAAAGAAAGTTGAACAGAATCTGGAGCAAAATATAGTTACTCTGTTTTTAAGTATGTTACAAGCAAGAATATTGATTGATTTTAATTACTACAAACATATGGATGATCTTGTCACTTTTGAAAGTATTTGGTGTTACAATGAGGCTTTGTGTTCGGTATTTGAAGGTAATTTGGTTTTCACATGCGTCTGATTTGTTTTGGTGCTTAATTTTTCTGTATATTGTAACATAAATGTACTGTAAAAATGTTTTTTGGAATAAAAGTTTGTTCAAATTCAAAATTCAATTCTCTCTCTCTCTCTCTCTCTCTCTCTCTCTCTCTCTCTCTCTCTCTCTCTCTCTCATTTTTTAGACGAAAGAAGCACAGGGTCACTTCTAGTCCTCTTCCCTTTAGACACATATATACACACACACTAGGTCCGCTCAGGGGAGAAGAAGTGTAATGAATTAATTAAACCTAGTAATTACACATTTGCCTTGGTAAACAATCCATTTAAGTGCCTTTGGAAAGCATTCTTGTGTCCTGAAGGATCACAGCTCTTTGTCTATAGTTTAATAGAGAATTAAAACCAGTACAATAGCAAGAATTTAGAGGCAAGTTTGCTTTTAGTCTTGCATAGTTTACGCTGTCATGCTGATTACACAGTCATCATGTCCCAGTTAAAAAACATCCTCCCTGAGGATGTCAAGTCATAGAGGAGATTGAAAATTCATAACTAGGGACCACATTGAAAGTTTACAGTAAATGCTTATCAATTCATATATCCATTGTAATTGTTACCAAAATACAATGTAATATACATGTGTTAAAATACAAGTACATTTTGCCTGGCAACATTTGTATCAAATTTACTTGGCTGGAGAAACAACTTTCGCTTTCAAATGACATCCCAAATCTGGCTTATTTTCAACCGCTCCTCTTCAACCACCTTGCTCAATTCTGGTGTTTTGCCCATGTTTACCATTCAAGCAATTGCTGATGGATAAAATCAAATAAAGTCCTGTCCTACAAAGTTTCTGACTGAATATCCTGTTTCATTCTGAAATATGTAAGATTATAGAAGTAAAATGGGTTGTGAAGGATTTTTCACATTGATTTTAAAGATGTTGAACATGAACAAAAGTAATTTTATTTCCTGTGAATAAAATTAATCCCCATGTGTGACTGCATGATGAAGAATTACAGAGCAATGCTGCATGTTAATTAAAATTTCAACAGACTAACAAAACAATTTAACCAATTAGCTTCAGTAATTAATATTGTAATGGTGGTCTAACCCTGCAATTTCCTCATCTCAAGGAAATTAGATGTGTAAATACTTTAACTGTGGTGTAACAGCACATGCTTTCCATTTGCAAGAAAAACAAAATATAAAAAATGTATCTTCAAGAATTTTTTAAACCTCTTCTTCAATATTCAAAGGTTAATGAACATGCAACATACAAAGTAATATTACATAAAGAGTGGTCTAATATAATTTAAAGCAAAGTCAAAGAGAAACACATTTAAATTAGTTTTAAATATATATATATATATATAGATATAGATATAGATACACACACAGTATAATTGCATTATCTTCCTTGAGGTTCCAGGCTGGTTCCTTGAGGTATGCATACAGATGCATTCTGGGCCATGTATGTGCCATCGCGTCAAGACCAAAGGGGGCAGGGTGACTCACAGAGAAGTAGAGGAGACATTGCGCTGTTAGTTGAGGCGAAGAGGTCCACTTCTGCCATGAAAAATCTCACCCAGATTTGTTCCACTACCTCGGGGTAGAGTTTCCACTCCTCCATCTGTATTTCCTGTCTGGACAGTAAATCTGCTCCCACATTCCCACTGCCCTGAGTGACAGGAACTTGCCCTGGGCCCCAAGGAGAATCAGACATGCCAGAAAATTCAGCTGACGTGAAAGTGGACCTCCTTGACGGTTTATGTAAGAGACTACCGCTGTATTGTTCACCCGCACCAAGACAAGGCAGCCTCTGGAGGAAGTATTTTAGGGCCAGAAATACAACCATCAGCTCAAGACAGTTAATATGACAATCGAGCTGACGACCCTCCATCCCCTTGAGCTGGATGACCTCTGAAGACCGCTACTCAGCCCGTCAGGGAGACGTCTGTCGTTAGCAAACTGCGACGACATGACGCACCTAGAGTGGGACCCAAAGTGAGGAACCGGGGTCTGAACCCCATAGAAAGGGTACGTAGCACGTGTCTCTGTGCAAAAGAGTAATGGTCAGAATCGGCGCTGAGTATGGCTGCTGCGTTGCGAGCTCCGATACAACACTGCGGTTTATTGTTTGTTTTCTTTACAGTTCTTTGTTTTTTTGTCTTGGATGTTGTCTGCCTTATTGTTTATGACAGACAAACGCTGTTTACAAACACGCCGGCGGAGCCCTTTGTCTGGGCTGCTCGGCCGCAGAAACGCAGAAGGAAAAGGGGAAAAAGAGCCGGCGTTCTCATCAGAGTAAGATGTCGTGCAAATCGACCCCCACTACCCAGTATACTACTGGCAAATGTTCAGTCTCTGGACAACAAGCTCTGCAAGCTGAGAGCGCGGATCTCTTTCCAATGAGAGACGAGAGATTGCTGTGTTATCTGCCTTACAGAAACCTGGATGTCTACGGAGATTCCAGACTCGGCCATCGAAATCACGGGCTTCTCCGTGCACCGAGCGGACAGAGCGAAAGACCTCTCTGGCAAAAGCAGAGGTGGTGGTGTATGTTTTATGATCAACAAATCATGGTGTGATCAGAGGAACGTACATTTCATCAAGTCTTTCTGCTCTCCTGATCTGGAATATCTCATGCTTCTGTGTCGACCATTCTGGCTACTGAGGGAATTCACAGCGGTCATCATCACAGCTGTGTACATCCCCCCACAAGCCGACACAGACCGGGCAATCAGGGAACTGTATGGGTGTATAAGTGAGCAGGAAACCGCGCACCCTGAGGCTGCGTTCATTGTTGCCGGGGACTTTAACAAAGCCAACTTCAAAACAATCGCTCCAAATTTACCATCAACACATGAACTTCAACACACGAGGGGACTGGGTTTTAGATCATTGTTACTCTCCTTTCTGGTATGGCTACAAATCCCTCCCCCGCCCCCCCATTTGGCAAATCAGACCACTCCTCCATTCTGCTTTTGCCTGCTTACAGGCAGAAACTGAAACGGGAAGCACCCACCCTCAGAACGATCCAGTGCTGGTCGGACCAATCAGACTCTGCGCTACAAGACTGTTTTGACCACGCGGACTGGGAGATGTTCCAGTGCGCCTCTGATGACGACATCGAGGTTTACACTGACAGCGTAACGTGTTTCATTAGGAAGTGCGTAGAGGATGTTGTTCCGACCAAAACAATACGGATATACCCCAACCAGAAACCATGGGTTAACGGCGATGTTCGCGCGGCACTCAATGCGCGGACCTCCGCTTTTAATTCTTCCATCACGGAGGAGCGTAAACAAGCCAGTTATGCCCTCCGTAACTCTATCAGTGAAGCCAAACGACAGTACAGGCACAAACTTGAAGGTCAGTTCAACACCACTGACTCGTTTTGAGGACAATAACACCACCCTCGCGGAGAAAGTATTCGCGGCTGACGCTTCAGAGGTTGGTTCACTCTACGTCTCTGTTGTGGATGTAACCCGATCCTTCCGACAGGTGAACATCCATAAAGCTGCGAGTCCAGACGGCATTCCGGGCCACGTCATGAGAGCATCCGCGAATCAACTGGCAGGTGTTTTTACGGACATTTTCAATCTGTCCCTCTCCCTGTCTGTAGTCCCCACATGCTTCAAAACATCAACCATTGTGCCTGTACCGAAGCAAGCCACAATCACTTGCTTAAATGACTGGCGTCCTGTTGCTCTGACCCCCATCATCAGCAAATGCTTTGAGAGGTTAATCAGAGATTACATCTGCTCTGTTCTGCCCACCTCTTTGGACCCATTGCAGTTTGCCTACCGCAACAACCGCTCCACTGATGATGCCATTGCATCTACACTACACACTGCTCTCTCCCACCTGGAAAAAAGGAACACATATGTGAGAATGCTGTTTGTAGACTACAGCTCAGCATTCAACACCATAGTGCCCTCCAAGCTTGATGAGAAACTCCGGGCTCTGGGCTTAAACAGCTCGCTGTGCAGCTGGATCCTGGATTTCCTGTCAGGCAGACGTCAGGTGGTTAGAATGGGCAGCAACACCTCCTCATCACTGACCCTCAACACTGGAGCCCCGCAGGGCTGTGTTCTCAGCCCACTCCTGTATTCACTATACACACATGACTGTGTGGCAACACATAGCTCCAATGCCATCATTAAGTTTGCTGACATTACGACGGTGGTAGGTCTGATCACTGACAATGATGAAACAGCCTACAGAGAGGAGGTGCACACTTTGACACACTGGTGTCAGGAGCACAATCTCTCCCTCAATGTCAGGAAGACCAAGGAGCTTGTAGTGGACTTCAGGTAGGAAAGAGAGAGAACACAGCCACATCACCATTAATGTAGCACTGGTGGAGAGAGTCAGCAGCTTCAAGTTCCTCGGTGTCCACATTACTGAGGAACTCACATGGTCTGTCCACACTGAGGCCATTGTGAAGAAGGATCATCAGCGCCTCTTCTTTTTGAGACGGCCAAGGAAGTTTGGAATGAACCAACACATCCTCACACGGTTCTACACTAGTACCGTAGAGAGCATCCTGACTGGCTGCATCACTGCCTGGTACGGCAACAGCACCACCCACAACTGCAAAGACCTGCAAAAGGTGGTGCGAACTGCCAGAAACATCATCGGAGGTGAGCTTCCCTCCCTCCAGGACATATATACCAGGCGGTGTGTGAAAAAAGCTCGGAGGATCATCAGAGACTCCAGCCACCCGAGTCATGGTCTGTTCTCACTGCTACCATCAGGCAGGCGGTATCGTAGCATCAGGACCCGCACCAGCTGACTACATGACAGCTTCTTCCCCCAAGCAGTCAGACTGTTGAAAAATTGATCTCCCATGATCAATAATTTGCACTGCACTTTATTAACCTATAATCTCACACTGGACTGTCAACATATTCTCCTCAATACAACTACTGTGTTGTGTATGTTGTTTACTGTAATTGGTATATCTCTCATCACTGTCATGACTGCTATGTTGCTCAGACCTGCACACAAGAATTTCACCTACTGTTGCACTTGTGTACATGGTAGTGTGACAATAAAGTGATTTGATTTGAAACGGTCTGAAACGGAGTAACTGAAACGGTCTCATGTGCAAAAGCTCCAAAGGGATCACCGAGGACGCAGTTGCCATGAGACCTAATAGTCGTTGATACTGAAAAACAGTGCAAATTGGCCTAGCCTGACTTTGCTCAGTGTGTTCTGAATGGACTCGATTCAAGCGGGAGACAATTGTGCCCGCATTGTGATCGAATTCCATATGATCCGCAGATAGGTCGTTTTCTGAGTCGGAGAGAGGATGCTTTTCTTGCCGTTGAGCCTCAACCCCAGAGAAACCAGATGAGCTAAGACGATATGCTGTAAAGCCAGTTCTTGTGACTGTGCTAGTATCAGCCAGTCGTCAATGTAATTCAGAATGCGGATGTCCATGCATTTTGTGAATTTGCGGGTTAATAGGGCTAGGCCGAAAGGAAGAACCCGATACTGGAAGGCTTCGCCACCGAAAGCGAACCTCAGGACCTTCCTGAGCTGTGGAAGAATTTCTATATGAAGATATGCATCCATGAGATCGATCGTGACCAGCCAAACGTGATGTTGGGCTTGTGACACGATCGTCTTGATAGTTAGCATCTTGGACTTGAACACCCTAACTGAGCAGTTCAAGCCTTGAAGATCTAAGGTTTGATTCCACCCCCACCCTTCTTGGGAACCAGGAAGTATTTACTGTAATAACCTGAACATTCTCTGGAAGGGGAATACGTTCTATGTTCCCTTAGACTGATTTTGCAGTTCTTTCCAGAGTAGACATGCCTGCTCCGGTTTACGGTAGTGGGGACCATGTCGTTGAAACACGGAGGGTGGTGAGCAAATTTAATTCTGTAGCCCTTTTCTACTGTTCTTAGGACCCACATAAATATATCTGTCAGAAGATTCCACACTGCCAGGTTCTATGAGATGGATATTAATTTTGACACTTCCTGTTGAGGGGATGTCGGGTGTTCCGCATCTTGGACTAAGGCAGGAAACAGCGGTACACCCAACTTTTCATTGGAAGCCTCTAACTCCCGAAACACCAGAGGCTGCGGGAATGGATAGGTTTCATAGGGGTACCGGGAGGGGCGAAGTGGATGATACACGTGCCCCATCCCGAGGGGAGCTACCCCTATAAATCTGGGCGCAAGACCGTCAGGGTTTCTTCCTCTTATAAATTATTTCCCTGAGGTCTTGCTTTGGGGGCTTTTGAGGACAACTTGCCTGTCCCCAGTCTTTACAAAGGGGAGCACAACTCGCCACGCTTTGTTTCTGAGCCTCCCTTCTAGCAGGAGCGGGACGGGTCTGGGTGGCCGACGCGCCTGCCCCCTGAGTGCGGCGAGGAAAAAACTGCCTAAATGCTTCCACGTGGCTTTGTACCTCCTGGAACCTGGAGATAACTGTATTCATAGAGTCCCCGATTAGGCCAGAAGGTGAAACCGGGGCATCAAGAAGGAAAATTAGTCCTTATCTTTGATGCCTGATGGGCTGAGCCATAAGTGTCTTTCTGTGCTGACCATAGCAGACATAGACCGGCCAATGGCACGGGGGATCCGTGAATCGACGAAGCTCAGAAAAAGCTTCCTCGTCGAGCGTGATACCCGCACTCAGGTCCTTTAGCGGGTCAGCCTGGTATGCCTGCCAGACTGCCATAGTGTGCAGAGCAGCACCAGCCTGACCAGCTGCTTGATAAGCCCTCCCCACTAGCATGGAGGTAGTCCTGCATGGCTTTGTGGGGAGAGTGGGTCTCTTTAGTGATGATGTCGAGCCAGGCGAGAGATAACCCACTAGTGTCTCTTCTACCGGTGGCATCAATGAATAGCCCTGTGTCTCAGCACCTATGACAGTCGAATATGTTGACATCAAGGGCACAAAGACACAGGAAGTAAAAAGATTCCTCCATGAACGAGAAAGCTCGTCATGGAGGTCATAAAAAATGGAAGGGACTAATATAGCGTTCCTTTCTTTTTTTTTAAGAAAAAGAGAAAAGGTCTTTTGCGCACTGCCTAACTCATTCTAACTCCTAACAGAGTAAAGACATTTTTGACAGGCTCATGAAACTCATATACACAAAGTGATCTGAAGAAAAAAGATCTGATGATGCACCTGTGACACATCTATTTATAGCCTTGCTGCAGGTGCATCCAATGATTACACCGGCAGAGGCTATAAATTCCGGTCTGTTCCCAAAAGCGCATTTCCAGCACAGCATAAGAAGTGTAGCTTTTTGAAAAGGGAACTGAACAAACTCCACAGATCATTATAAAATTTAATTTCAGGGTAAACACATAATGTCCACCCTGAATATATTAAAATGTTTACTCAAGCAGCATCACAAATGATCAAACAGTCATGACATATGAAATATTCATGAATTAAATTGTTTACTTACATTTTTGCAGTCCAATAATGTTTTAACTGCCAAATCTGTCAAAAACTAGTTCACAAGCAATCGACTCAAACGTAATACATTCCACGGTGATGTTGGGTGCTTCAACAGGCCAAAACAGAGATGCTGGTAATAAAGGAAACAAGGGAAAGGAGGAGGCGAGAACCGGCTTGACGATATAAATAATATTTTAATGTAGAAATAAACAAAATACACTTTTAAACAAAACAATAACTACAAGATAACTAAACACTATAGCAACAATTAAAGAAAACAAAAAAGAAAGGCACAGCACAAAGCATAAAGGGGAAACAAACTACCGTAATTTCCGGACTATAAGCCGCAACTTTTTTCCCACGCTTTGAACCTCGCGGCTTATACAACGATGCGGCTAATATATGGATTTTTCCCGCTTTCAAATTTGATAAAAAAATAAAAATAAAAATAAAACATTCTGTGACGTGCTCAGTTTTTTGAAAATGTGAAGCTTTCATTAGACCAATGAAATTGCCGAACAGGTAATAGGTCAAAACAACTTTTTTTTGTTTACTGTTTAGATTAAATCGAGCACGCTCAAACTTCCCATCATTCTGATTACGGTAGTAATTTTGTCACCCTCACCATGGCAAAGACATCAAGAAATGCATATGATGCTGCTTTCAAGTTGAAGGCGATTGATCTGGCTGTTGAAAAGGAAATGCTGCAGCACGGGAGCTTGGTCTTAATGAGTCGATGATAAGACGTTGGAAACAGCAGCGTGAGGAATTGACTACTAAATCTGAGGCTATTCAACTCCGACACCGAAGGAGATGACTTCAGTGGTTTCAGTGCACAGGACGAGGAAGATAGTGACCAATGACTTTCTTGGTAGGCTACTGTTTACTGCAAATGTTTTATTACAAGCCGTGTGTGGCAGCGGGGGCGTGGTCAAGCGCCCGTCCGGGAGAGAAAAGCTGTAAGGCGCTTACACCTGCGCTAAATTATGTCTAACACCGGTGTCTAATTTCAAGTGCCCTGCTTCACGTGTCCTTCTTGGGAAAACTGTAACACGGGCACCAGTGTGACAGTTTTCAGCAGGGCACTTGACATTCCAGGTAAGGCTTTTAATGGCCACAGCAATGTTTACAATCAATTTTATAAAGTTTCTCAATTCTTCTATGCACCAACACTAGACTGACGTGTGTCACTCTCTCAGCTCTGTGGCTGCTGCCTTTTTATGCCGCTCTCCCCATGCTTACTGAAATTAGACACCGGTGTTAGACATAATTTAGCTCAGATGTAAGCGCCCTTACAGCTTTTCTCTCCCGGACGGGCGCTTGACCACGCCCCCGCTGCCACACCGTGTTTCGTTAAAGCCTATTTATTTTTGTTACAAGCTGTGTTTCGTTAAAGCCTGAGTAAAGTTCATTTGTTTCAATGTACCGGTAGGCACCTGCGGCTTATAGACAGGTGCAGCTTATTTATGTTTAAAATAATATTTTATTTAAAAATCAGTGGGTGCGGCTTATATTCAGGTGCGCTCAATAGTCTGGAAATTACGGTACACAAACAGGAGCTGATAGGCAGCACAGCAAACGCGAGGTGACAGCCCAAGCGAGCCGCAAAGCATAACAGCAAAACAATTGCCGGTGAGCAAGCAGCAGAAGCAAATGCCCGTAAGCAAAATAAAGAGACAAAATGCCCGTAAGCTGTTTCTGGAGCATTGCTATTATGAAACAGAGATCGGATATCAATGTTGAACCCTTAGACCTTTGAAAATATGTATAATTTGTTAACATTAATGACATTTAGATGGTAAATTATATATTAAATGTAAGCAGAGTGACTTCACTACCGCGTGCAGTCGATTGCGTATTAACAGGTTAAATTAATACACTTTTTCTATTAAGGATGAAGTTTTCAGTTCTGAAACTTATAGTATGTATTTATAGTACAATGACCTCTTATGTCAAAAGATCAATGAAAAATTGATTCCTTATGTCATCACCCTGTTAATATTCAGTAAAATAACTTAAAATAACATTCAAAAGAATAAGTATTGTCATAAAAAAGAGGCTGAATGGTTCTTGGAATTGGGGGAGAGAAAGAACTAAGAATCACAAAGAGAGCAATTTTCATTCTAATAAAAATAGAGGAATATGGAAAAGCAGTTACGCACCCCATGAAGAGAGATAGAATTGAGGTGTTGGGCAGCTACCTTTCATTTGGATTTTTTCACCTTTGTTCCAGTCCATTTCTTAGGAGTGTACAGCGGCTGACAGAGCTGTTCTTCAGTGGGTGTCATCTTCTTAAAAGCATTGGAAGGTGTTAAAATTGCTACTCAACAATGTCTCATGTTCTATTCATGTAGTGCCAAACCAGCTGTCTTGAGCTCACACAGGTATGTGTGTGTGTGTGTGTGTGTGTGTGTGTGTGTGTGTGTGTGTGTGTGTGTGTGTGTGTGTGTGTGTGTGCATGTTTGTGCGTCTGTGTCTGTGTGTGTGTGTGTGTGTGTGTGTGTGTGTGTGTGCGCGTCCGTCGTTTGTGTGTGTGTGCTGTATAATTCAGCAGAGAATAATAAATGTGAAGATTTATAATACATAACAGTCTATCTGATGTTTTTTGGCACTTTCATACATGTTGATGCTCTTAGCAAATACAGAAACTAGTTCAGATCTTTAAAATGTCTCTTATTGTGTTCCACATAAGAAAGTATATGGAATGACTTAGGGTGAGTAAACCATGCCTAAACTACTCCTTTAAAATAAAGCTACCTTTAAAATATTGTTTTAACAATTATTTGTTTAGATCAGCAGAGGAAAATTTGTAATAATGGCTGAATTTACCACATTTTAACATTTAAATGCTTTTGATTTCAAGAACACAAACTTCCAGTATCTCTTTCACTCTCTCACACACTTTTTTTTTTTTTTTTTTTTGCATTGTGTTTGTTTTATATGTCTGGTGTTGCAGTGGTTGTATTCGTGAGCCCAAAACAAATTTCCCAGTGGGACAATAAAGTATACCTACCTACCTACCTACACACAGACCCCCCTCTTTGAATCAGCCTCATAGTTTGGGCTCTGTTCATATGCTGTCTCCCCTTTCAAGTAATTCGCCCTCTTGCAAAGGCACTAGGTAAGAAAGCAACACAGATAAGATGAATAATGGAGAGATTGAAATAAAGAGAGGGAGAGTAGCGTTATAGGTGTAATTGAGAGAGTAGTACTGAAGAAGAGCTCAACCAAGCCATTGCACCCTAAACCAGTGACCCTCCCCTCTCTTCATTTCTTCCTCTCTCTTGTCTCTTTCTATTGTTCTCTGCTCCACTGACTACATGCCACTGGAGTTAACTGGTAACTTGACGGCTCCATTGACTGACTCCATCTAGGCGATGTTGGTCTTTTCTCCACCCTTTTTCATTGTTTCTCTTCTTTTAAGTGTGTGTATATTTGCTTCTAACACAAGGAACTAATTGAGCCGTAATGTACATGTACACTGAAATCTTATTGCCAAAAGAAAATTATTGCCTGAGAGGAATCCAAAAGAAAAAAATTATGTCACACTTAACAGTAAAATATTCCTTAAGCAGGTCATTCCCATCATTACAACATTTGTTTGAGGCCTGCAAGACTCAGTTGCACCACCTGATGTTTAAGGGGTTAAAGGTGAGAGACCAGCTCTGGAGTGAAGGAATGATCTTAAGAGAGAGCTAGGTATCAATGCTCACAGGGGGTTGTACCTTGTTCTGTTTGTTTACCCTGTCTCCTGCCCTCGTCGGTGTCTCTTTCTCTCTCCCTCTGTGTGTCTCTGTCCTTCAGGCTGGACAGGGTATGTTTGTGTGTGGTACAGGATGAAGGAGAGGTGAGAATGACTTTAGCCAGACAAGGTTAATTCTGTTTTTCCTTCTGTCTCTGCTAACAATCCAGTCTAGAAAGAGATAAAGAAGGGATGAAAGACAAACAAAATAAAACAAGAAATAAACAAAAGAACAGACAAGAAACTTGTATAATGTATATCAGAGGTAATTTGACTCCAAGACCCCCATTTCCAAGACAGAATTTGAAACCTCCTCCAGAAACTAGGAGTGTAAATGTATTAAAATAATTATTCACAATTCATTTTATGTTTACAGAAGTTTCAGGAACTGTTTACATGTTGTGCATGGACCTTCATTTTGATAGCTCTTTTATTTTGAACTTATATATTTTTCAGTATTGCTATTTACTGTAAAACAGTATACACTGCTCAGACACAACATTAAAACCACCTGACTAATATTGTGTAGGTCCCCCTCGTACCGCCAAAACAGTGCTGTTTAGACCCATTTGGCCAGACTGGTTTGATCTGACAAAATCTACAGTAACTCTGTACAATTGTGGTGAGAAGAATAGCATCTCAGAATGCTACAGTATACTGAGATGCAGGTTGGCACTGTTTTGGAGGTACGAGGGGGACCTACATAATATTAGGCAGGTGGTTTTAGTGTTGTGGCTGATCTGTGTGCGTCTATACACACACACTGTAGGTATCTGGACAAACTGACAGCTGGAATGCCAAGGATCTGCAAAGATGTCATTGCAGCACATTTTGTTAAGAGAACTCTTTGAAGTAGTTTAAGAACGTCTGCAAATTGTAATAGTAATTTTTCACACTATTAATGTCCTGATTATACATTGGGATCAGTTGAATGTCACTTTGGTGAATAAAAGTACTAATTTATTTCCATAAGTGCAAAATCTGTACATTATTCCAAACATTTTTTAATCTGAAAATGACCACAAATGTGATTTTAGAGCTTTGAAAGAGATGCAGATTAGTATTGCATAATGACATCAATTTCAGTCTGCTTCTCACACAAAGTAATTGTATGATTTCAGATGACTTTCACACTCCAAGTATAGCACACAAGTAACAATTTCTATAGAAGAAAGAACAATATTTTGGTTTGGAACAACATTAGTTTTTTGGGGTGAAAAATCCCTTTAACCAATGGTTATCTTGTTGAGGGAAAGCTTAAGGCCAATTTAGCTAATTTGATGCTGATAAGAGATCGATCCATCAATTAGTCAGCTTCCTCTGTTCCCAGCCCTCCGCTTGATCTAATGTCAACAGGAAATACCACGAGTGATGCAGTTGATGAGAATGTCACATATGAGCTGAACTGTTAAGGAGATACAGATCTGAAAAGAAATCACAGGGTGGTATCCCAGACTCACAGATAGACTAATATGACATTGCCTTCTTAATGCCACACTGATAAATTACCCTGAAGAGACTTAAAGTCCCCATGAAATCAAAACAGGAGTTTTCTGGTTTAAAGTTAATTTCCTTTATACATATGCTAATGCCCTCCTAAAAGTTGACTAAAATATATTTTTGATTTGATTTGATCTGATTTGATTCCATCAGATATTGTAGTGTTATTGCCCTGGTGTGCTCGCACACACACAATGAATTTGGCCTCTGATTAGAAGCTTCCAGCACATACAGAAATACACAGCTAGACACAGAATTATAGGATAAGATCATATGTACGTAAAATTGTTGTAGAAAAGTGCAAAGGAAATTATGTTCAAATTTCTAAAGGTAGTTGCGGCTGGTGCTTTTCAAAAGAGTGTAAGCACAGATTTCGGTCGAAAAAGTGTACTCGCATATTTTTCATTTTTTAAATTATTATTATTTCTATAATTATTAGCTGTTTTCTATTTTCTGGACTAGTTAGACTACTTAAATGTGAATTCTGCTCTCTGATTTTTATTTATTTGATCATTTATTTATTTTTGGCAGTAAATGGTCAATTTTTATTGATTTCTCCAAAATTAAGTCAACAACATTAGCAGTGTTTTTTTTATTTTGCCCCCAAAAGCAGCTATGTCTCACAAAAAAACATAATAAAATATTAATTAGCTAACTTATTGAACATTAACATTCTGAATGACAGTGATTGTGATTAATTTGCAATGCTGTCACTCATTACATAGGACAATAATTATCTGAAAATTTGAGAGATTTATACAATTTGATAAACATGACATTATGCAATTTTAATGAAATTTCAGGGGAATCCATGCTTACCGTGTAGTCTTAAAGCAATTGCCACTGCTTTAAATGCATACTGAAATGGGTTTAAATATGTAGTATTTATAAATATGAATTTAAATGCTCACAAAATGGTAGCCAGCTGGTACGTGATAGATGTGCAGTGTGTAAACCTCTAAAACTTTCCTGGCCTTAACTCTTTCCCCGCCAGCATTTTTAAAAAAAAGTTGCCAGCCACCGCCAGGGTTTTTGACGATTTTCGCTAAATTTTAATGGCCCGCAGAATATTTTCTTCCATGAATATATGAAGATGCTATATATCACAATAAAGATCTGAGCCTCTGCTTTTAGGCAAAAACTATTTTATTTTATCTTCATCTGTTCTTTTTTTATTGCGACTTGAACAGAGGTCGGTTTTGTCAAAAAACAACATTTCAGACAAAAAGCTGATAAAAAGGCATGTTTATGTCTGATATTTTGAGCTTCTCAATACTCCACTTCTTCATGTTTGAGACGATCGCAGTCTGTTTCTTTGATCAAAGAGTTGCGTACTCTTTCAAAACATGCGGAGGGGTCTTCCTTACCGTATAACACCTAAAACACGGAAACCCGGAAAATTCTGTGTTTGGCGGGGAAAGAGTTAAGAGATACACTAGTGACCAAGGCTAGAGGCCATGGTTGTATAGCCTCCTTGTTAGCACATCTGACTCCCACACTGGGGATCACTGGTTCAAATCCTGCTCAGAGTGAGTTGAATAGGACCGGTGACACTGGTGCCTTGACCCGGATGGGAGTGAGGTTTAATGGGGGTGAGTGTAATGGTAGCAAGCTGGTACATGATATCTGTGCAGTGTGTAAACCGCATTCTCCTGGCCTTAATAGACACACTAGCCGAGGCAAGAGGCCCTGTCTTTTATAGCCTCCTTGCTAGCGTATTCCAACTCCCATGCCCCGGCATGGATTGCCAGTTCAAATCCTGCTCTGAGCAGGTTGAGTAGGACCGGTGTACACATACTGTACATTTAAGATTTTTATATTTTACCATACTGTATACTGTATTCCACTATACTGTACCATGGCATTAATAAATGTCATGTGAATAAGTATTTGTGATGCTTTGTCAAAGACAGGTTACCCCGTGAATCTGGGTGACAAAATAAATAAATAAATGAAGTAGCTTAAATGTAGCAAGCTACAGTACTTTTGGTGAGTAGCTTGTAGTTTAACTCCTTTTTTGAAGTATAGCTTTTAGCTTAGCTTGTCAATTTTTCTGTTGTGTCGTTGGTAACTTAGGCAATTTAAAACAGTACCAAAGTGAAAGAAGGTGGTGAGTTTTGGGATATAAAAATGTGCATTGTCTGCTGTTGTATTGATGCTTATAGACAAAAAAAAAAAGAGAGAAAATAGATGAAAAAAGTATGCACAGTGTTCCGTATTCTTCTGCTTCTGTTTAGAGCTTGTGTTTTCATTCTGTCAGCGAAAACAATGGTGCAGAAACAGACTCTTGAAAATGACAGCTATATTTACCCAGCATTCTATCATATAGACACACTGCACATTCCATAGCAGCACTTTTGTCATAGTTGGCACACATATCAGTGGCACAGGCTGCTTTCTCAAACTTGAAAAAAATAAAGGAAACAAAGTACAGCTGAAAACAATGACATTACAGAGAGCAAAAGAGGGAGGGAGAGAAATGTAGGGCTGAGGTATGACGGAGTGATGTAGATTTAGACAGGAGGGAGAGGAAGGTGTTTAGCTATGCTCACGCAGATAAGCAATGATTAAAGGGCTCACAAGAGCACTGCATGTGTCGACTTAATCACACATGCTCTTCAGTCTTCATTGACCTAATGGTTTCACTCGGGTCTTAGTGGGAAAATTATTCCATTTCTATTTGAAAATCCAGATGTTCTAATCTGAAACTCTCTCCTGGCTTGGGAGAACCTGAGGGAGGCAATGGAGAAAAAAGGCAGATCATCAGACAACTAATGATGCCATGTCAGAATGCAGCTGTGACCCATGAACTCTTAATTGCTTAACTCTTTCCTATTCCCCCAACCTCAATAACCCCAGCAAATTGCACATGATTGAATGAATGAAGGTTATAAATAAGCAAAAAAAAAAGCTACTTTAATGCCACCCCATCATTACACTTCCTTCTGATTATTTGTACTCACTCTCGTCTAGATTGAGAATGTTGTGTTTGAAGTAGTATGGCCGAAGGCTGATTCAGATGTTCTGTGTGGCCTTAATTCTACAAGGAGGTTACCACACACATTCATTAACACACATAAACAGACTGCCTGACCCATGCAAAAATGGTTGAACAGTTTGAGGCCAACATTATATAAATAGATTTATAAAGTGATATGTTACGTTTTACATTTTCACCTTTCTATTTCAAATGCTGCACTGAAAATGTCTTTCTTCCCCTAAGAGCGCATTTAAATGCATGATCACCGATTAAGCTTAAAGGGATAGTTCACCCAAAATGAAAATTCTCTCATCATTTACTCATCCTCCGGTCATCCCAGATGTGTATGATTTTCTTTCTTCTGCAGAACACAAATTAAGATTTTTATAATAAGAATATTTCAGCTCTGTAGGTCCTCAAAATGCAAGTGAATGGGTGCCAAAATTTTGATATGGACAACATGGGGTGATATGCACAACAAATTATTTATACATTGATGTGTTTCTCACCCACACCTATCATATTGCTTCTAAATATATGGATTTAATCACCAGAGTCATCTGGAGAACTTTTATGTTGCCCTTAAGTGGATTTTAGAGCTTAAAAATGTTGCATTGGTGCATTGTATGGATCTACAGAGCTGAAATATTCTTCTAAAAATCTTAGTTGATGCAAGAAAGTTATACACATCTGTGATGGCATGAGGGTGAGTAAAGGCGTGTAGTAGTGGTGGTGGTGTTGTGGGCTAAAGCACATAACTGGTAATCATAAGGTCGCTGGTTTGAGCCCCACAGCCACCACCATTGTGTCCTTGAGCAAGGCACTTAACTCCAGGTTGCTCCAGGGAGATTGTCCCTGTAATAAGTGCACTGTAAGTCGCTTTGGATAAAAGCATCTGCCAAATGCATAACATTTTTTAATATAAAGTAAATGATGAGATTATTTTCATTTTTGGATTAGCTAACAGTTTAAGTCCTTTTTTCCTATAAATTCTTCTCTCTGACCAGTAGGTGGTGATAGGTACGAAGAATGCAAATTGACAAAAACAAAGTGAAGGATTATTATAAAAAGAACTTAAATATTGATGTTTCTCACACACAGCTATCATATAGCAAATGAAAATATGGATTTAACCACTGGAGTGGTATAGATTACTTTTATGGTGCCTTTAGTCCCTCCAGGATTTTGTAATCTTGCAATCTCAAGAATTCTTGAAAATTCAACCAATCTCTGCATTATTTGTGGTAGCTTGCAATTGTTTACAATTTCCCCAAATTTTCCACAAAAAAATTCAAATCTGATGGAATCCCTTCACTTTCCTTCATGTTTGACAGCGGCAAAACAAATGTTTGAAAAACTTGAAGATGTCACAACATATCCAAATGCACAGATGCCATTGTATTTTAAACAGTAATGAAATGTTAAAAAAAAATAATATTATGACATCAATTAATTAAAATGCAAAAATGTAAGCTGGCCAGTTAACGCTGTGCTCTCAACACGCCAAAATGACAGATGATTGTTGAGTTCCCAAAATTAGCTCATTTGGATATAAAGATTTCGAATTGAACCTTGTGAATAAAAAAAGATTTTCCAGATGCACAATATGCAATGCAAAAATATCCGATACCACCACCACAACCTCGAAATTCATCAGACATTTCAAAAACCGGAATAAGGAAAGTAAATTAAATCATTTCGTTATCATTTCATTATCCAGAAAGATTAATATATGCAAATTTACTCTTCAAATGTTTGAGGGTTGTCAGTAAATTAAAATGATTCACAATTAATCTCATGTTTTGTAGCGCGACAAGTTTGAAATTACCCGACATTGCCTCTAAATGAATGCGTGCCTTTTCTAAACCTTCTCAACACTCAACAATATATCATGACCATTTGTTGGCAATATAAAACATAACAGGCAGATTTGCAGTCACAACACTTTAGTTAAAACGTGACAAGTAGTATAAAATATACAGAATGACTTGAGATGAAATCCAAGTGCTCTCATAGTGATTATGACTTCTGAAGACTTTAACTAAAGCCCTTCAATGCAATACATTTATGACTACTTTATATAAAAATATCTCTGAAAGGAACTGACCATCTTCAGAAAAGAATCTTCAGAAAAAATCTTACCTCCGTATAATGCCTAATAAAGTAGTGTTTATGATCGCAGGGCTGCTCAGTGTACAGGCATATCAGGGTAACAGCTATATTTCTGCTGTTCCATAAGCACCACCTACTGTCAGAGAGCAAATTTGCATTTTAATTCAGCCTGTCCACTTTTTTCACAGCATACATGCAGTGTTATATATTTAAGCAATATCATATACAACAGTTCAATGAACAAGTACATTTAAAAAAATGAGGAAAAACTGAGTACGGCGATTGGTCTTACGCGACCAATCAGAATCTGCCGTTTCTGGTTCAAAACAAATTACGCGTCCAAGCCTCCGTTATTAATTAAAAAAGGTCACTTCAGAAATTGTATCACAACTTGTGCTGTTTCAAACAAGTTATTGGATAAACAAAGATGGATGGATGGATGGATGTGTGTGTGAGAGAGAGAGAGAGAGAGAGAGAGAGAGAGAGAGAGAGAGAGAGATGGAGCATGTGCAATCACCTGTTGCCACACCCAAGCAGAGATATTGTGAAAAAATGTATCTCTATTTATTTTAGTACTGTGGTTTGACTCGACTTGACTTGAAACTCATCAGGACTTGACTGGGCTTGCTTGATTTGTCTGCACTTCACTTGAGGCTTAACTCAAGACTTGATGGTTAAGACTTGAGACTTTCTTGTGACTTGAACTTGTGTGACTTGATCCCACTTCTGACTTGAAGTGCTTAATACAGCAGACTACAAATCGGAAAATGACAACTCATGCCGAACATTTATATGCTGAAGTATCACAAAAAATTTTATTAAAAAACACTCATTAAAAAAGGTCACCTATATACATACTGTACAGTACATGCTACATATGTATATTTCAAAATATGACCAAAAAATGCTATTTTCATACATTTAACATATTTTTTGAAACACTTGAGGAATTTAAATTTAAGCATATTTAGGGGTTTCAATGAAAGTTTGCTCACTGGTTAGGTTAGCGGTGCTGTGTTATGCTATTAGCTTAGCTGTACTCTGTTGAAAATATGGCATCAATAGGTTGTGCATGTGCGGTTAGTTGCCCCGGAAGAGTCTCTTTAGGACTTCCCATGAACGTTTGTCGCCATAGCAACCAACACCAGTGATTTGTGATCTGGGTCAACACTAATGAAAACAGTTTAATCGATGCATATGTATTTCAGCGTGTTCCACAATGCACAAATAAAAAGTAATCAGTTAAAGTGCCCATATTCTCACACCGGTATATGTAGTGAATTTGGTATGATAAATCTACACTGCATGGGTTAAAGTGTTGTGTACATTGCTATTATTTGTAAGGGAAAAGGTATGTGTGAGCTAGTAATTAAATTAAATGGTCCTATTTCTACATTACTATGTTGTATGTATTAATGAACAGTCGATTAATTACAATTACAATAATATCATAACAATTAGCCATTACAATATTCAGGTTGTGGCCCTTTCTTCTTCCTTACTTCTAATGTTATTATTAATGGAAACAGTCCCACTAGTAAAATATGTACATGTTTATATAAAATAGCATGTCAGCTAAAGAAAACTAAATGACTTACTCGTTTGAAATTGTATCCTCGGCTGGATCAAGTCTCTCTTCAAAATACAAATGTTCATCGGAGTCCTGCTCTTCTTCTCAAGAAAATGTTAACTCTTCCTTACTATCCAGGAGTTGCATCACCTGTGTATCGTTACAAACACGCAGAAAGTTGAGTTTACATTAAACCTCACCATCGGCGTTCACCATTTGCATTGATCTGCTCAGCACATTAGCATATGAATAGTGCGCTCTGCTGGTGGGTGTGATCATTACCCCTAGATGTACCAACATCTAGGGGTAATGAGTTGAGCCAGAAGAAACTGTACATCACTTTGTTTCATACAGATTACATTGCAGGAGAATATTTGTTTTAAATTTGAATTATTTTATTTAAAAGTAGACAATTTAAGCTTTCTTTAGACATACGTTTCATGTTTGTGTGATAAGTATTTGCAAAGTTTCAGTTCATTTTTGTGACTTGTTTCAGAAATATGCTCGTGAACACAGAGACGTCTGATAGCTCACCATTTTTATTTTCTTTATTTAACAAAAGCACAAGGTTTTGTTGTTATTGTGAGTGTACACAAATTAAAGTAGTCCCTTTATAGTTTCTAATGATGTCTTACACTTATATGTATACCCAAAAATGATGGAGTATTTTAAGTGGTTTCCGCTGTAATGACGAAAATATCCAGCAGTACGTGCCGGTGCGTCCGTCGACCCCAGAGGGTTAACTTTGCCTTTAAGCAGCTTGGAAAATTAAAGAAAATGATATGAAGCCTAATTTAGCTTCTGATAGGCTAATTTTAGTCAATTGAAGGTGTGTCTGAGGATTTATTTTAAGGCCTATCTTCAAACTCAATGCCTATTTGCTTGACATCATGGGGAAATTCTAAGAAATCTGCCAAGACCTCAGAAAAAAGATTGTGGACCTCCATAAGTCTGGTTCATCCTTGGGAGCAATTTCCAAACAACAGAAGGTACCACGCTCATCTGTACAAACAATAGTACGCAAGTAAAAACACAATGGTACCGCGCAGCCATCATACCGTTCAGGAAGGAGACGCATTCTGACTCCTAGAGATGAATGTAGTTTGGTGCGAAAAATGCAAATCAATTCCAGAACAACAGCAAAGGACCTTGTGAATATGCTGAATGAAACAGGTAGACAAGGATCTATATCCAGAGTAAAATGAGTCCTAAATCGACAACATGAAAGGTCTTAATAAAAGAGAAACTATGTACATTATATTTTGTAGGAATTATCTAGTCAACTAGTGTTTCCTTATTTTGTAGGGGGGTCTGGGGACATGCTCCCCTGTGAGAAATGTATCTATGTTATTTAATTGATATTCTAAGTTATCTGAAGTAGTTCAGTACTCTGATTTATTTTCCATTATCTAAGCATATGTAGCATTTTGAATTTGACATTTTTGTTAGATTTTATTTTACTTAAAAGGGATAGTTCACCCAAATATGATATCCCAGATTCGTTTCTTTCTTGAACAAATAAAGGTTTTAAAGAATATTTCAGCTCTTTCATTACATTGTGTATTTACTTGAATGAATTCTGACATGGAAGTGGTAGCCCTCATGTCAAGCCCTCCTCGCGTGAAGACCTACTTGGGTAAAGACCAGCGAGTCTACCTGTGCGAGTCCACCAAGCAAGGACACCGAGCAAGGACACCGAGCAAGGACACCGACTAGGCACCACTCACCATAGCACTTAAGTATTTTTGGTTTTATCTCTTATTATTTTACATCTACATGCTAACATGTCTAGTTCACTAATAACACATGCCTTCAAGCACATCCCTGTTATCTGTTGTAGACCATTCACAAGATACAGATGCAAGACCAAACACAACCCACACAGCATATGGCAGCTTTGCACTTCAGCACCTGCTCCGCTCTCATTCTCAGTGGGACTCTGGAACTGCCAGTCTGCTGTGAACAAAGCTGCATTCATTCCAGCCTTTGTCACACAGTCCACCCTCAGCATCCTGGCACTGACGGAGACATGGATACGTCCTGAGGATACAGCAACACCTGCTGCTCTCTCCAACAACTTCTCCTTCTCTCATACCCCTCGTTATACCGTTAGGGGTGGGGGAACAGGCTTTGGAAAGGCTACACACCACAGCAACTCACAGATCGGGCAACCAGCTGGACCTCATTTTTACACGTAACTGTATCACCTCAAATATTCTTGTTACACCTTTACATGTCTCTGATCACTACTATGTTAAATTCAACATGATTCTCCCATCTATAGTAAAACCAACTCCACCGTTGGTTTCCTTTCGCCGTAACCTCCGTTCCCTCTCACCCTTTCGCCTTTCCACTGATGTCTCTACCACTCTTCCCACAATAAATGTATTTACCACGCTTGATGTAAACACTGCCACAGACACACTTAACTCTACTTTAACAACCTGTCTAGACAACATTTGTCCTCTCTCCTCTAGACCAGCTCGTACTATACCACCCAGCCTTTGGCTGTCTGACGTTCTTCGTGAAAATCGGACTGATCTCAGAGCAGCTGAGAGGAGATGGCGTAAATCTACAGGATCCAGCAGATCTAGGGAAATATCAACTTCTGCTTGCAACTTTTTCAGATAAGCTGCAAAAACCTCCTATTACCAGACCAAGATCAACAGCACCACAGACACTCGTAGCTTATTTAGAACATTCAACACACTTCTCGTCCTCCCCCTCCACCACCTGACACATCACTGACAGCAGATATCTTTGCCACATTTTTTACAAATAAGGTTACAACCATCAGAAATACATTCACTGCACCACACCCTGTTAAACACCTGGCTCCTGTATGCAACCATTCTTTCTCTATGCTCTCTCCTCTGACTGACACTGAGGTCTCAAAACTCCTCTTCTCCAACCACCCCACCACCTGTTCCCTTGACCCCATTCCATCACACCTTCTCCAGGCCATCTCTCCGTCCATCCTACCTGCAATTACACACATAATTAACACATCTCTACTTATAGACACTTTTCCCACTACATTTAAGCAGACTCGAGTAACCCCACTGCTGAAAAAACCTGCACTTAACCCCACACAGATAGAACAATACAGACCAGTCTCTCTCATCCCAAAAACACTTGAAAGGGCAGTTTTCAATCTGATCTCTGCCTATCTCTCACAGAACAAGCTATTGGATGACAATCAATCAGGCTTCAAAAGTGGACACTCCACCGAGACTGCCTTGCTGTCTGTCACAGAGTCACTGAGACAGGCGAAAGCTGAATCCAAATCATCCGTTCTGATTCTGCTGGACCTTTCTGCAGCCTTTGACACAGTCAACAATCAGATCCTTCTCTCCACCCTCTCTACTCTGGGCATCAGAGGAACTGTGTTGGACTGGTTGACCTCCTATCTCTCAGATAGGTCCTTCAAGTTAGCCTAGAGAGGTGAGATATCCAAGGCACATTAGTTACTTACTGGGGTACCTCAGGGATCAGTGCTTGGGCCACTTCTCTTCTCCATATACACAACATCACTGGGACCCATCATTCAGTCACATGGTTTCTCTTACCACTGCTACGCTGACGACACGCGACTCTACTTGTCTTTTCAGCCCAACGACACCACAGTGACTGCTCAAATCGCTGCCGGCCTGCAGACATCACGGCCTGGATGAAGGAACACCACCTGTAACTAAACCCAGCCAAGACTGAACTCCTTGTCTTTCCAGCCAACCCTGCTGTTGAACACAACATCACCGTGTAGCTGGGTTCAACTACAGTATCGCCTTCCAAAACGGTCAGAAATCTAGGGGTAACTATCGATAACAAGGTAAATTTCACAGACCACATCTCAAAGACTGCAAGATCATGTAGATTTACACTCTACAATATCAGGAAAATAAGACCTTTCCTCTCTGAACATGCCAGACAACTGCTTGTTCAGTCACTTGTCATAACTAGACTGGACTACTGTAACTCTCTCATTGCAGGCCATGCTGCATGTGCAATTAGACCTCTGCAAATGATCCAGAATGCAGCAGCACGTCTGGTCTTTAATGAACCAAAGAGAGTGCATGTTACATCACTCTTTGTCTCTCTCCACTGGCTGCCAGTTGATGCACGTATTAAATTCAAGGCTCTGATGCTGGCATACAAAACAGTCACTGGGTCTGCTCCAGCATACCTAAAATCATTTATGCAGATCCACACTCCTGCCAAAAGCCTGCGGACGGCTAAGGAATGTCGCCTTGTTGTACCAACACAAAGAGGCACCAAAACACTTTCCCGGACTCTGTTTCATCATACCACATTGGTGGAATGACCTTCTCAACTCCATCCGTGATGCTGACTCACTCTCTGTCTTCAAAAAAACTGCTAAAAACACATCTTTTCCAAGAGCACTTAACCAGTCACAAAAAAAATAAAAATAAATTCTAAATCTGTTTTGAATGCTATTCTGATGCTAGTAAAACGTTGTAGTATGGCACTTTTCGTACAAATGCCTCCTTAAGATTATTTGCTAATGTTTTCCTCTTTTGTAAGTCGCTTTGGATAAACGCATCTGCCAAATGAATAAATGTAAATGTAAATGTTCTGGTGGCCAGAACTTTGAAGCTCCAAATATCACAAAGGCGTCATAAAAGTAACCTTTCTGACTCTGTGGTTTAATCAATGTCTTCAGAAGTGATCCAGTCAATATTGGGTGATAACAGACCAAAATATAATTCCTTTTCCTTACAATTCTTGAGAGAAGTCTCCTTGACGATCATGATTTCAAGCTCGATTAAAGATCCTATAGCGCCATCTAGCATGCCTCAAGTGCTAGGAAGTGTAATTGAGCATTAAATCATGACTGAACGATTGGATTGCTTGAGAAGAAATTTATTAAACTACTGTAGTTGTATATGCCTTTATGTGAGGACCAGCAGAGCTGAAACATTCTTCTAAAAATCTTCATTTGTGTTTTGCAGAAGAAATTTTCTGTGCTCCCATGAGTAGATCACTTAACTGAGTTGGGACTGTGCTAGTGTGGTGTTTTTCCTCCATAACAATTTTTTTTTCATTGGGCTCCTGATGATATAATGAATCTTTAGGGTCAAATAAGGGGAGTTACCTTATTAATCATCATTCATACAAAACATATATTATGCATAAGGAAAACTTCCCGTACATATTGGAAGTCCAGATTCAAAGCCCTTTATTTATTTGCCCTTTCATTAACAGGGCAAAGCCATAAGCACAGGTAAGACTATGAGTGGCTCCTTATGACTGTGGTTAGGGCTGTCTAAACATTTGAGATGTTTGATTTCCTCAATAGTGTTTTAAACTAGATCATTCTGAGTAGAATTCAAATGGGTCGCAATGGTTTTGTGATAAGCACCACCATAGAAACATCAAGGAAAGCCCAGATTATGTGCACGCTCTAGAAATACAGTAGGAAACAGCAGAGCACATCACGCGATTTGTTTTTGATGAATTGCACAAAACGTGTGCCAAAACCAGGCTTTAATCGAGTGTTTCAGATGAGCTGAGGAAGCATATTTAGCATGCATAAATGTCGTCATTTTTATTTGTATTGTGCTTTTCTCAACATACATTGTTTCAATGCAGCATTACAGCAAATTATGCATTACCAAAACATTTTACTGTAATATCTATAAAGTCTTAGGGTGATCATTCTGTAGTTTGATTAAATATGGTTGTAAATTGTGTATAAATAATTAAACAACAATTGTATTTAGAACCCCTGTGAGCAAGCTGAAGGCGACTGTGGAAAGAAACACAAAACTCCATAAGATGTTGGTTAATGGAGAAACCAGGCTCACGGTGGGGGTGACTTCCCCTCTGGCTAACCAGCATGAATATAATCCCAGTTTTAGTTATTTATGTGCAGTGCAGGTCATGGTTTAAGATTAGTAAACTAAGTAAGTGTTAATGTCTGGTGTGTTTTTTTTTATTTATTTGTTTATATTTTTTGTAAATTGTAAGACTAATGTCTTTGAAGTCCATCCTGGATTAACTGCAGAAGTTCACATAGATGCATTGTCCTTTGTTAGTTGGCTGATGTGGAATGTGCTTTTGTTGGCAATTAAATTAGTCTATGTATTCCATTTCAAGACTGTAGTCAATAAATAGACACAGGTGATGCAGGCAGAGATCAATGAGTTGCATCGCAGTTCAACCGGCAGGTCATTTCAGTGAGGTTACGTTGGGTTCACCCTAAATCCAAGGTTCAGGCAATGGCATATGAAGTATCCAATGTCTTACAGCTGGAGTTGGCATCAGTTCATCCTCTGAAGTCCATCATGAAAGACTCAAGTGATTTCTGGCTAGCACCGGCTGCATTTAGTCATCATCATTCAGAGACACATAGCAGTAGAGTGCAACACTCGCAGGAACGGAGCTGGGTCTGGTAACTTTGGGATATGAATCCCAAGCTTGAGACATGCAAACAAATAGAATAATATTAGCGTAGATGTCATTCAATTTTATGCAGAGATATAGATGTTTCTGGTTCCGGCAGACCTAACTAAATCAGCTTAATTGTGAGTTGATAGATAAATTAGGTGTATGCCTTGCTAAATAGATGAGTCTTTAGTCTAGAGTTAAACTGAATGAGTGTGTCTGTGTCCCGAACAGTGTCGAACGGACTATTCCATAGTTTAGGAGTCAAATAGGAAAAGGATCTACCTCCTTTTGCATGTTTGATATTCTAGAAACTATTAACAAGACAGAATTTTGTGATCGTAATGAACGTGATGGAATATAGCGTGTCAGAAGGTAACTTAAGTTCTGTAGATCTAGACCATTCAAAGCTTTGTATGTGGTTAACAGAACTTTAAAATTAATACAAAATTTAACAAGAAGCCAATGTAAATATGATAAAATGTGGCTAATATGATCATATTTCTTGGTTTTAGTCAACACTATGGCAGCTGCATTTTGAATCAATTGAAGTTTATTAATTGAAGTTGCTGGACATCCTCCCAGTAATGCATAACAATAATCTATTGTTGAAGTCACAAACACATGAATTAGTTTTTTGGCAACAGAGAGCATGTGTCGTAATTTAGCATTATTTCTGAGGTAGGAGAAAGCTGTCCTACAAACATTGGAAAGGACAAATTGGTATCAAATATAACACCCAAGTTCTTCGCTGTAAAAGATGGCGTAACAGTACATCCATTGAGAATGCACATTATATTTTAACAGTTTATTTTTAGAGGTTTTTCGTCCAATAATTAGTACCTCTATTTTGTCAGAATTGAGTAGAAGGATATTTCTGGCTAACCAATCTTTGATTTCATTGATACACTCTGCTAATTTTGAGAGTTGTGAATTTTCGTTCGGTTTAGAAGAAATATAAAGTTGGGTATCGTCGACATAACAGTGGAAAATTATTCCATGATTCCTGATAATATCTCCCAGGGGAAGCATGTGTAAGAAGAAAAGTAGAGGCCCAAAACTTATCCCTGTGGCACTCCAAAGATTAGACATTACCACGTTTGCACATACAAAGTGGTAGTGGTCAAATATATAGGACCTAAACTATGCTAATGCAAATCCACTAATTCCAACATAATTCTATTCAAGAGAATGTTGTGATCTATCATGTCGAAGGCAGCACTAAGATCTAAACGCGCTAGAAGAGAAATGCAGACACGATCAGATGATATGACCAAGTAATTTTTAACTGTGCAGTCTCTGTACCTTGATGAGGCCTAAATCCTGACTGAAATTGTTCATATATACCATTTCTCTGTAGAAATGATCATAGTTAGGATGACACCACATTTTCTAGTATTTTCGACATAAATGGCAGATTTGAAATCAGTCTATAATTAGCCAATTCTCCAGGATCAAGCTGTGGCTTCATAATAAGCAGTCTGATAACTGCTATTTTAAAGTTTCTGGCTGGAGTCACTCAGCATGCCCTGGATTCGAACTCACGACTCCAGGGGTGGTAGTCAATGTCTGTACTTGCTGAGCTACCCAGGCACCCAATAATATCAGTTTCTAATTCATCACGAATCAAAAATGTGCTTTTTATATTAGTCCCGCAAGTAGGCTGAATATTTTAGTATCAGCCATCACTGATGTGGGAATTTGATTGTTTGGGCTAAAAGCAGACCTGACTCAGGGTTTCAGAGAATGAGACAGAAAATAAGGAGAATGTGTAAGAGAGCATTGAGGTGTTAGTTCTCAAATCTGGAGGAATGCATTCCAAAATATATGATATGTTGAAATATCGCTTTCTGCAGATCAAAATAAATATTCCTGGTGGCCTGTGATGCTTCAGGCAGACTGTCTGAGGTGATTTGTAACAGGTCTTCATACACACTCTTCTGAAATGTAGTTCAGAGAGTGGTAGGTTCAAAGGAAGGAGAAAGAAAAGAAATAATGTATAGCCTGTGAGTTGCAGAAATAAAAGTGTTTCAAGTAGCAGACAGAAGCAGAGAGAGATAAAGAGGTTCTGGATACAGATACTATTAGCTATTTGACTCCCTTGATGGCTTAGTGGTAATCCCTGTTTGTCCACAAACTGATCCTGCAATAGTACACACACACACACACACATGCATGCACACACACACATTAGTATTTATTTTTAACCATCTTACGTGTGTGTGCATGTGATTGACATCTCTGGCTCTTTCTGGTTCCCCTGCGTTGTCATTTATTGTTGTCATTTGCCAGGCAAAAGCTCCAGCAGACATAATCCTTTCCTTCATGCATTCCTTCAATTCTGGACATGAATTCATCCCTCTGTTCCTACACATCTCTTTCTATATTCTGCATCATCCCTCTCTCTGAATATTTACTTTCTCCAAAACTCCTTCTGACAGCACAGGAACTGCACAGTTTAATCCCTCTTTCCCTATGTCAATATATCTCTCATTTAATCACTCATTTACAAGGGGCAACAAAAAACTGGAAGATATGTTTAAGAATAGCACATTGCAAGGAGGAGAGATAGAGACAGAGAGACAGACAAGCTCTGTTCCAAAACCCAGTGAGTTGCCAACATGGACAGAATCGCTCATCTCCAAACTTCAGCAAACCTTACATTTACGGGCAGACTGTTCCAAAGTTTAGGTGCTGCCACAGAGAAGGCCCAATCACCCGTAGTTTTACAGTGACAAAGTGGAACAGTTAAGAGAAGCTGATTACTAGATCTAAGTGTTCTTTTGGTAGAGAAGGAATCAGACGTTCACTAATGTATTTTGGTGCAACACCAGATAAAGCCTTGTACACAAAACGCCAAATTTAAAATCGATTCTAAACTTTACAGGAAGCCAATGTAAAGTCTCTAAAATGGGAGAAATGTGATCCCTCTTTTTAATTCCAGTAAGAAGTCTCGCTGCAGCATTTTGGACAATTTGCAGGTGAGAGATAGCAGTTTGAGGCAGGCCACAGTATAGGGAATGACAGTAGTCCAGGTGTGATGTTATGAGAGCATGGATTACAGTCTCCAAATCATCTCAGATGAAAGAAACTGCCTTTTACCACAGTACTGAATTGTTTCTCAAAATTTTGTGACAAATCAAATGTAACTCCAAGATTTCTTACATGAGGTTGAACAGTGGCAACAAGAGAACCTAAATTAAAAACAGATGGAGACCTGGAGGGTCCATTGATCTAAATCCTGACTGAAAATATCTAAGAACTTTGAAATAAAAGGCAATTTGGTGATAGGTCAGAAATTGCTAAGGATAGATGGGTCAAGATGGGTTTTTTTAAGCGAGGGTGAACCACAGAATGTTTAAAACTAGTAGGTACAACTCCATTTGCTAGAGAACTGTTAATAATGGCTGTTACAGCCGAGCTCAAGGTTACAAAAACATCCTTGAAAAGATGACATCGGACTCACAGCTGGAGCATTTAGCCTTGGAAAGAATATCAGCTATCTGAGCAGAGGTAACAGGATGAAAACAAGTTAGCAAATCTGTTGATGAACAAATCAAAGGGGGATCATATGTTGATGGCTTAATGGAAGCCTTGATCTTCCATGAAGTTCTCACAGGTTTCCCGAGATGGAACAAGAGAAGGAACTGGTAAGGGATTTAGCACTGAATCATCGTAAACAGCATTCTCGTTCGGTCGGCATTTTCATTGATGAGTTTAGAGAGGTATTTAGACTTAGCCTCTAAACATTCATATGATACTTGGAGTTAGTCTCGTCCACATTCACTCTGCCTTATGACACTCTTGTCTAAGAGAGCGGGTGTTATTATTTAACCAAGGCTGGGTGGTCCCCTTACTCTTAGCTTTCCTCGGCGTAAGGGGAGCAAAAAAGTCTATAGAAACGGAGCAGGATTTATTAAAAACCTCCACCATCAGTGTTTAATTTTTCAAAGAAGACAGAATCCTCAAAATTAGCTTGATAGTACTTGGTTGAATGAAATGAGTATAATTTACAGACTGAGAGCAAGTGTAGGTGGGAGAAACACAGACAGATTCAAACACCATTGGCAAAAGATCTGAAATAGTAGCATCAATCACTCTCAGAGTTGTTACAGGTCACCAGGTCCAATGTGCGCCCCAAATGTAGGGCTAAAAACTAATTGTGACAGATTTAAAGATGCAATGAGGCATAAAAACTATTTCAAAATAAGTTTAAACTTGCAGCAAATGTGAATATTAAAATTTCGTAGAATCAACAGTGTATCACAGCGAGACAATATTAGAGAGAAACGCAGAGAATTGATGAATAAAGTTCTTATTAAATTTCGGAGGCCTGTAAACCAGTGCACATAATACAGGACCCCCTATGTAGATTCTCATGAACTGTACCTCAAAACTGGAATACTCTATATGTAATTTTTGTTTTTAAATTGGTTTTTAAAAAACAGTAGCATGACCAGAAAATATTGGAGCGCTAAAGAAAAGAACAATTCGGTGGAGAAAGTTCACCAAGAGATGATAATTCATCCCGTTTCAGCCATGTTTCAGACACAAAGAAAAAGTCAAGCGAATTTGAGATGAAAAAGTCATTTAAAATGAATGATTTGTTAGATAGTGACCTCGCATTTATCAAGGCCATCCTCACCGTCAGCGGCTCAGCTTTTTCAGCATTAGGAGATGAAAACTTAAATGAACAGAGATTTAACAGATTCACAGACCGTAACCTGCACCCAACTTTGAAGAGGAACAGCGGGATGACCATCGCTAACCAAGGAAGCGAACTGTACGCCATTACAGAAACTGCGCCGAGATCCTCAGTGGACATATCGAGGACAGTGTACAATTTCCATGGAAGCACAGTGAATATATATGTCCACAGGAAAACAATATGAAGAGTTCAGATTATTCAGATCCAGGGATGAGTATAAGACGGCCATAACTAGCCAAGAGCCGAAGCATCAAGGTAGAGAGGGCTTAGAACATTAATACAGCTGTAACATACCAGAGCAATGAACAGAAGGGACTTCATCCTTTGTAACACCACCACAACCAGGTCTTTGTCTTAATGGTCTTAATGTCCATGTGTACCAACACGCCCACAAACAAGCACGCAGCAGTACAGCTGACAGCCGAGAGCAGTTGTTCCCATGCCACCGCAAGTCCAGTCCATCCAAACACAAGGCAGCAAGTGCCAAGCCTCACCTGAGGTAAACCGATGTTTTAGTGGATTAAAGGCAGGCAGGGGGCAGGTCTTTCAGGCACTCCCCGCGACTAGCAGCTTATCATCCAGCTGAGAGCAGTTGATCCTAGGCCACCACGAGTCCATCCAAACACAAACAAGCCAGTGCCGAACCTCACCCGAGGTAAGCTGGAGTTTTGTGGATGAAAGGCAGGCAGGCAGGTAGTTCAGGCGCTCCGGTGACTAGCAGCTTATCATCCAAATAGGGTTGCTCCATAATATAATATAAATGTCACGTGAAACTGAACAAAAACCAGTGCAGCAGCAGTCAGTTATGCCAGCATACGCTCACCTTCACTTTCACTCACGCCATTTCAGTTGGGTTCTGGAAGTAAAAATCCCATTAAGTTTAACATTTTTATTGATTCAAAGAAGACAAAGAAAAACAAAACATATATACAGTGAATCAACATTTAACTCCCACTATTACCCCTCCCCAATCAACAACCCCACCCCCCAACAAACAACCCTGTGGTCTCATATAAGTACACACAAACATAGAAAACAACTAACTAACTAAATAAATAAATATAAAAATCATTCAGCCATATGATCAAGGCAACATTGAAATAAATGTCAGAATTAAACACTCTGGACACTTTTGTCCATACCGAGTGCAAATGCGTGATAACGGGGTGTAACTTAACTTCTCCGGTTATTTTGATAGAGAGGCTTTGCAATGGTGAAATAGGGGCAATAACTTCCTGTATAATTATAAAATTGGGGAGGGGCTCTAATCGGTTTGGCAAAATTTGTGACAAAATTGTGACATCTAACTGAATCAGGGAAATTGGACTGTAACATTTACACTCGCTTGGATCTTTGACCTTTTTAAGAATCAGACTGATCCGGGCTTATGTCATGGTTGGCGGAAGCTTTCCATTCTTTAATGATTACGTATAAACTTCTAACAAAAGTGGAGTCAGTTCTGTAGCGTAAGATCTAAAAAATTCAGCAGGAAAGCCATCTGGCCCGGAGCCTTGCCTGCAGATAAGGCCTTAATTACCTCATCAAACTCCTCCAAGTTTATCTCCAAATCAAGATAACGTTTTTGCTCAGTCGTCAGTTTAGGGAAATCTAATGGTTCCACAAAGATTCTAATATCTTCATCACTAGACGAAGACGTAAATCTATAAAGATCAAGATATAATTATTTAAAAGCATTATTAATATTAATGGCCGTGGTAAATATTTCACCACTAGCAATTTTCACTGAGAGAATGGTAGAAAAAGACTTTCTCTGATTTATATATCTAGCTAAAAACTTCCCTGCTTTCTCCCCCAACTCAAAGTATGACTTTCTTGCCCTGAACAGCCAAATCTCCATCTTCTGTGACAAAATAGTTTTATATCTGTGGCCATCAGATGACATTTGGCGCTTCAGGTCTGCCTCAGCATTTTTAATATTCCCTTCCAAATCCATGAGTTCTCGTCCTTTGGATTTTTTGATGAATGAGGCATACTTTATGATATGTATATACAGGTGAAACTCGAAAAATTAGAATATCGTGCAAAAGTTCATTAATTTCAGTAATTCAACTTAAAAGGTGAAACTAATATATTATATAGACTCATTACAAGCAAAGTAAGATATTTCAAGCCTTTATTTGATATAATTTTGATGATTATGGCTTACAGCTTATGAAAACCCCAAATTCAGAATGTATATATAAAATGTATTCTAGAAAAAATCTTATGGACTGATGAAAAAATATATAGTCCCTACCAGATGGGTTCAAAAGTCTCAAAATATTTGTAAGACCAATATTTTTACACATCCTGTGAAGCGTCAATGTTCCTCTAGGGGGCTTACACACTTTTGCTTTACTATGATCAAGGACTGAGTCCATCCAAAGATTAATGTCTTCTCCCAATATTATATATCACAAACTCCCTTGCTCTTAGTTGAGCCAGCACAAAAGAAAACATGTCCACCCCATATTTTCTCAAAATGTTCAGCTTCCTGCGGGTAAAGATGGATTTTGAAGAAACACAAAATCATATTTCTTATGTATAAAGAAAACAAATAACCTTCTTTTTACGGGTTGCCACAACCTATTCACATACCACATAGAGTGAGAGACAATCCACTCATATTAACATTTGACATTTTTACGTATTTGAAAAAATTAATCGTGTGTCAAAAACTAAATTATAAAGACCACATTCCAACATTAGAGCAACAAACAAACCCTGAAAGTCCCCAAGAACAAAACAAAAAAAAAAGCATGTGCATTTCCCCTGCGCATGACAGTGCCAACCGGCGTTCATATCCTCTAAACTCAAATGTAAGCCTATGAGAGCCCCTGCAACATTTGCCATCAGGTTGCTCAAGTCCGGTGCTTCTATAAAAATGTTGTGAGACAGAATTACACAACAGAATATAATCTATAAAACAAACTCCAGCCAATAGGTGGGATAAACACAAAGACATTTAGATTCATCCACATAACTGTTCCGAAGGTGTATTCTTCTACAAAACAAACCCCTGCCTCTAGGCGGAACCAGCTCTAAAAGAAACAAAAAAGGCACCCAGATTCCTCGGACAGTCAAGTGAATGTTCAGTCAGTAGGCTTACTAGGCTGTTACATGAGTGCAAAAAAATGCCCTAATCACTCCAATGTTTTGCAAGAAATATTCTGTAGAAATTCATCCACAAACTGTCCCGAAGGAGTGTTACTCCACAAAATACAATCCAGCTGCTAGGCGGAACTAGCACAAAAAGAAACAAAGAAGGCATTCAGTTCTTCAGATGAACAAGTGAATGTTTAGTGAGTCTATCTTGGTCGTTAGCAGCTAATTCCCACTCCGATGACTCCAGATAACTGACTCTTGTAACCACCTCAGAGATTTTCGTCTCCAAGGCAGTGATCGATCGACGTATTACAGCAAGATCTTCCAAGTCAGCTACGACCTTCGTCAGCATTGCCGACATGCTTGACAGTTGATGCTGAATCTCTCCCGCTGCACTGTCCAAACTGAGTGGTCTGCAGCCCTATCTGGGGTAGCAGCTTGAGCACGTAAGTGTCTTTTAATGTCTCTAGAGCTAGAGGATTTTGAATTCTTTGACATATTGTCTTTATAGAACAGTTATGGATCAAGGTGTATAGAATCTCACCAGTTTATGACATAAAAAGTATGAAAGACTAGTAAAGTGCACAGAGCTCACCGTTCACACATCCAACCCTCGCACGGTGAGGTTTTATTTTCCTTAGACGAATTGATTTCACAAACTGTCTGAACTAACAAAACTTTTAAGACAGACCTAACACTGCTGGTGACTTAGAACTCTTTTATAAAGGATTTTATGAAATGTCCATTGAAGAAATGAATGGGAAAAATACTTCTGGAACACAGATGGCTTTAAAAGTGGGTAGGAGCAGTTGCGCTCCATATAGAGTTTAAAAACATATGTATATTTTTGCCAGTCTATGTTTGCTTTAGTCAGCATGGAGAGACACTTATGGCTTAAACTATCGGGAATCAGAAACAAGGACAAAACATTCCTTCTCGATGCCCCGGTTTCGCCTTCGGACTTATTTGGTGACGCTATGAATATAGTTATCACCAGGTTCCAGGAGCAAAAATTCACGAGGAAGCCTTCAGGCAATTCCTTCCTTGCTAAACTCAGGGGGAGGGGCCGTCGGCCACCCAGTCCTTCTAGATGGGAGGCTCAAAAACGTGGCAAAGCGTGGCAAATTGTGCTCCCCTTCGTAAAGACTGGGGGCCGGTTCGTCACCCTCAACAGCCCCCAAAGCAAGACCTCAGGGCAGTTATTAAAAAAAAAAAAAACCTAACGGTTTTGCACCCAGCACGTGAAATATACACCTGTACCCTCCCGATACCCCCATGAAACCACTCCATTCCTGCCACCTCAGGTGTTTTGGGAGTTAGCGGTTTCCAGCTAAATGTTGAGTGTTCCGTTGCTTCCTGCCTTAGTTCAGGACACAGGACACTTGACATCCCCTCAACAGGAAGTGTCAGAATCGATACCCATCTCAGAGAACCTGGCAGTGTGGAAACTACTGCCAGGTGGTTCTATGTGGGTCCTGAGACCAGTAGAAAAAGGCTACAGAATTTAATTTGTTCACCATCCTCTGTGGGCATGGTTCCCACTACCGTGAAACCAGAGCAAGCATGTTTACTGTGGAAAGAACTGCAAAATCTCTTGGTTAAAGGGGCCATAGAACATGGGGCCCTTCCAGAGAGAGATTCAGGTTACTACAGCAGATACGTCCTGGTTCCCAAGAAGGATGGGGGGTTGCGTCCGATCTTTGACCTACGAGGATTGAATCGCTCCGAGGACGTTCAAGTTCAAGATGCTTAACGTCAAGATGGTCATGTCTCAAATCCAACATCGCAATTGGTTGGTCACGATCGATCTCATGGACACGTACTTTCATATAGAAAATCTGCCACAACACAAGAAATTCCTGAGGTTCGCTTTCAGGGGCAAAGCTTTCCAATATCGTGTTCTTCCATTTGGTCTAGCCTTATCACCCCGCACATTCACGGAATGCATGGATGCAGCTCTGGCTCCTTTGCGACTCCGGGGCATCTGCATTCTGAATTACATAGACGACTGGCTCATACTAGCACAGTCACAAGAACTGGCATTACAGCACAGGGATTTTCTCTGGGGTTGAGGCTGGGGAAAAGCGTCCTCTCTCCCACTCAAAAACTACCTATCTGCGGATCATATGGAATTCGATCACAATGCGGGCACAATTGTGTCTCGCTCTAATCGAGTCCATTCAGAACACCCTGAGTCACCAAAGTCAGGCTAGGCCAAGGTTGCACTGTTCATCAGTATCAACGACTACTAGGTCTCATGGCAACTGCGTCCTCGGTGATCCCTTTGGGCCTTTTTGCACATGAGACAATTTCAGTTCTGGCTCAAAGCCAGGGGATTTCATCCAAGGGCCAATCCCCTAGGCTGATAAGGGTTACGCGCTGCATGCTACATACCCTTTCTATGTGGTTCAGACCCCAGTTCCTAACTTTGGGTCCCACTCTAGGTGTGTCTTGCCATCGCAGGTTGCTAACGACAGATGCCTCCCTGACAGGCTGGGTAGCGGTCTTAAGTGGTCGTCCAGCTCAAGGGGAATGGGAGGGTCGTCAGCTCGATTGTCACATTAACTGTCTCGAGTTGATGGCTGTATTTCTGGCCCTGAAAAACTTCCTCCAGAGGCTGCCATGCCTTGGTGCGGGAGGACAACACAGCGGTAGTCTCTTACATAAACCATCAAGGAGGTCTACGTTCACGCCAGCTGAACAGACTGGCATGGCAGATTCTCCTTTGGACCCAGGGCATGCTGAGCTATACCGTCATACCGGCTCACGACACACAACTCTTCCTTACTATTAACTAAAGAGGGGGTAAAAATACGAATTATAAATACACCACAATTTTCCACACTCGCTCCACCGCTTCACTCTCAAATCGACCCACTCCCAGCATGCAACAGAGAGAGAGAGAGAGAGAGAGAGAGAGAGAGAGAGAGACTGTGTGCAAGTTTGGCTGTAGTTGTGAGGGCCACATTTCTGTCCTCACCAATATAGAGAAGCATGTTTAAATAAATAAAGAAATAAATTATGAGGACATTTGAGGTGGTCCTCACAATTTAAAATGTGTTTCAAGTCTAATAATGGTAACAGGTTTCAGTGAGTATTAGACTTAGGGGTAGAGTATAGTAAATATCATTATATTAGTAGAAAAATCATTGTGATTATGAGAGGTTCCCTTTAATTTACATTTACATTTTATGCATTTGGCAGACGCTTTTATCCAAAGCGATTTACAGTGCACTTATTACAGGGACAATCCCCCCGGAGCAACTTGGATTAAGTGTTATGCTCAAGGACACAATGGTGGTGGCTGTGGGGATCGAACCAGCGACCTTCTGATTACCAATTATGTGCTTTAGTCCACTACGCCACCACCACTCAATTTGGCTTCAAATGTCTATAAACTTGTATGTGTGCACACATTTCAAAGCTTGTGGTGGAGCACTTTGTTGAACACACACTGGCACCAAAAGTTTGGAATAATGTACAGATTTTGCTCTAATGGAAAGAAATCGGTAATTTTATTCACCGAAGTGGCATTCAACTGATCACAATGTATAGCCAGAACATTCCTAACAAGAAAAATATATATAAGGACTGTCGATTTAACGTGTTAATTCAGTGCAATTAATTTGACAAAAAATAATGTACGCAATTAATCGCACCATATTAAGGAAGATTCCTGAGAAATGCAAGCTTGTAGTACCACCTGTTTACTTCAGAGGGCAGTAATTGAAATTTCAGTTGTGTGAGCAAAACGCAGTTTATACAGTGAAGAAATCACTTCAGTAGGAAGAACAACACAAACATACGTTAAATTCTTGCGTTCAAAACACTTGAAGGAGCGCAAATGGGAACTAAGGGATCTCAAGATGTGTTTAAAGATTGAGTATTAAACTATATTTAGCTTGAAAAAGTGAACTAAAAATTTTATGTTTATGATGCAACACACCCGAGACGCTACACAAGCATGTCTGACGCAGGTATAAATTGACGGGCTCTTAAACAAGCCCTCATAATAAATCTCCAACTGATTGACAAATTCACTTGTGAAATGGATTGCTGTGAACTGCATGCCAATGATTGGCTTATGATCAATAATATGTGTCACGAACCCCGCTCCTCTGCCCCATCCCCGCTTCGTCGCACACACACTCACTCCCTCGACCTCACTCCCTCGCTCCGCCCCCTCGAGCTTTTCACGCTCTTTTTGCTCGCTCGAGCCCTCACGCCCACTTTTGCTCCTACTCGCTCACATGCTCGTAGGTTATCTCCCTTCCTCGAGTTTCTCACGCGCTTCCAATCCTCCTGCACATTAGTTTCACCTGCACTCGTCTCATCACCTTTCATTGTTTACACCTGCACCTTCCTTTATAAATACCACAGCACATCCGTTTCACGGGTGTTGGTTATTGTATTTAGTTTCCCGTGTCTTTTCCCCCTGCTAGTCTCGTCTAGTTTTGAACTACTCTTGTCTTCCTCTTAGCTTGCCAGCTCCCCTTTTTCCCCTGTCTTTTGCTCCCACTAGTCTCGTCATTCTTATATCCTGTTTCCCCGGCTCTCGACCATTCTCCCTCTGGATTTTCCCCACTGTACCTTCGTCTGCTCTTTAAAAATAAAAGCAGTTTTGATTTACATTGTGACTGTCTCGTCTTGTGTGTGTGTGTGAGCGGGTTACAGAATAACCAACCTCACCGTAGACAGTCACAATGCCCCGCGCTAAGGATTCGCGCAGCTCACTAGAGCGGAGAAGCACGTCACATTCGGCGCGAGGAGCTACAGTGTGGAGATGACCACGCACTCACGGCCCAGGGACAGCAGGTATGCGCTATTTTTGATTTGTTTCACCCTATTTCACCTGTGTCTGCCCCTGAGCCCTGTAAGGTATGGCGGAGGATCAGTGGCTTTAACAGATTCACGAACAAACAAGAACTTACTGTTAAAAACTCCCCTAATTACTGAAATAGTGCCAACCAGTCTCCACAAGCACAATAAATGTATTGACAAAGAGACAATGAACTATTGACAGAGAACCGCATGTGACATCCACATGCTCACCACGTGCTTATCGTGTGGACAGGAAGGGGGAAACTTTGAACGTAAAAATGTGTGTGTGTGTGTTTTTCAGTTAAACACAGAACTGCATATTGCTAATGAAATACGTGTAATCCCTGTATGTTGTGTATTTCTGAGGTATATCAAACTCGTTAGAACTGTTTCGTTGTGTGTTTTAAACTCTGAGGCCTCATATTTAATAGCCTCAGTGTATATTCCCTTTCTAAGTGTACTAAACACATGTTTCTTGGTATCAAATTAAACCTTACGATTTGTCCGAGCTGAATTCGAATATAAGATCTCTGTAGAATGATATTACGCGATGTTTTACTATCTTTTGAGTCATTCAGCCCAAAATCTCTTACTGTCATAAACATGCAAATGAGCTTTGACAAAGGAACTCTCTCATGCCCAGAGTAAGGGAGACTTTTACGACCTCCAAAGGAATGTTCAGAGAAGTGCTGACCCTCACTTCATTCTCTTACTGAGAAAGAGAAATGAACCCTGTTAATCCTATATATATATTCTATATATCCCTGTGATAAATATTGACATGTATCTAATGTGCCATCTCACATTTTCCCTTAAATGTGCTTGATCTATGTTTTCTTGCAAACTAATGGGTTAATGTTTCAGACTTTGCATACTATGGTTAACCAAAATCATATGTGTGGCATATTTGGTCTCTATAACTTGGTATTCTGAAGATTGAAATGACTGTGTACATGATATGTCGATAACAACAACATATTAGTATTACAAGTATGTTTCCTATTTTCTTTCTTGCACATGCAATGGGCAATTTTACAACAAAGAGCAATAAACCAAATTCCCGCCTAGAACTCAAACCCTTCTTATTGGTCGAGCCAATGAGAGGTGGGACCTGTTTCCTGAGGGTATAAAATTGCTGCGCCCACTTCCTCTCTCTCTCTCTCTCTCTCTCTCGTTCTTAGCCCTCTCTCTTGTCGCTTATTTCTGCCTCTCTGGTCCTCTGAGCCTTGTGCTCTCTCACTCTCTCGCTGAATGATGCCAAACTAGAAGGCCCCAAGGACTCCCAAGCGTGTGCCAGGCTACGTACGGCCTTGTCTTACCATTCACCAAAGATATCAAGACAACATCATCAAAGATCAACTGGAGCCTCAACAAATTGCATCAGGACAGTTTAATTCAAATGGGACATGCAAGTATCAAACTTAGTCTCATTATTTGATACATTAAGTATCCTCACCCCTTTCTAAAAGGGCGTGTCAGAACTAATATGATGGTTTGCTCAGGCTGTTGATCTGCTGAACTTCAAACAATGCTATAACTTCTTGCCTTCCTGTATTCTGCTTCAGCCCTCTTTCCCTTGGTAAACTGTATGAATGTATGTATATGTATGTTAGAGTAGTTTAAATGTTTAGTCTAGTTAATAAAGTCTTGTTCATGTCACATGTAAAGTTGTCTGTGTCTCAAGCTCATATCTAAAGTCACTAATCATAGATTTTGACTACTTGCTCTTAATACTTAGTAAGAAAGACATTTCCCTTGCCCCGAAATGTACATTTCTATTAATTAATTAATTAATAACCAAAATTGAGTGTTCACGGGATGAACCGAGTATTTGGTTGTAATGTTAATGTAGCTACATCAAGTTAACCCGATTAACTGATCCAAATATTCATAATTGATTATAACAAGTTATGATTGATTATTAATATTTCATAGAGCTGATTCGCTACCTAATGGTGGAGGAATATAGAGCTGATTCGCTACAGCCCGTTTATGCCTCCAGTGCATTTCTGAGCGCCATGCACTCTCCACCCCCGGAGAGGTTTTATGGCTCTTCAGACGCTGACCAAGGGTTTTTTATGCGAGGCAGCGGTTGTGTAACTGTTAACCCCGCCCTCGACATTATGGAGCCAGCGGCCCGACTCGTGGGGTTGCGTCAGGGGAGTCAACCCTTGGAGGTTTATGTTGTGGATTTTTGTGCCCTGGCCAACCAGGTGAATTTTAATGAGGTGGCTCTGAAAACCATTTTTCAACATGGACTGAATGAGCCAGCCTCATCATTCATGCCTGGTGGTCGCTGCTCCCTTAACCTGGCTCAGTTTATTGACCTCGCCCTACTGTACGCTGGTTCCTCGTTTACTGTAGGGGAGGCAGACACTGAACCAGCGTTCCCTACCACGGCTCCCGTCTTGAAGCCTACCACGGCCCCCGTCTTGAAGCCTACCACGGCCCCAGTCCCGAGGCCTGTCACGGCCCCAGCCTCGAAGCCTGGCACGGCCAGCGAGTCAATGCCCATGCCTGCCACGACCAACGAGCCAGCGCCCATGCCCGCCACGGCCAACGAGCCAGCGCCCATGTCCGCCATGGTCAGCAAGCCAGCGCCTGTAGCCACGACCGCCCCAGAGCCAGCGCCTGTAGCCTCGACCGTCCCCATGGCCACGTCCCCTGTTGGCCGAAGACGTTAGAGAAGGAAGAGGGCCCCTTCTCCCCAGTCACGTCTTGTGCTCAAGACCGCAAAGGTTCCCTCAGTGTCTTCCACAGCTCTACCGACCTCTGCTCCGCCCCCAGAGTCTTCCATGGCTCTGCCGGGTTCTGCTCCACCCCCAGAGTCTTCCATGGCTCTGCCGGGTTCTGCTCCGCCCCAGAGTCTTCCACGGCTCTGCCGGGTTCTGCTCCGCCCCCAGAGTCTTCCACGGCTCTGCCAGCCTCTGCTTGCCCCTCAGAGCCCTCGTGGCCTCTGCCTCTCGAGTCTCCCAAGGCTCCTCCTCCCAAGCCTCCCAGGGCTCCTCTCAAGCCTCCCAGGGCTCTTCCTCTCGAGCCTCCCAGAGCGCCGCCTCTCAGGGCTTCTCCCCTCGAGTCTTTCATGGCTCCACCCCTCAAGCCTCCCAGGGCTTCTCCTCACTGAGTCTTTCATGGCTCCACCCCTCAAGCCTCTCACGGCTTCAGCCTCCACGAGTCTTTCATGGCTCCACCCCTCAAGCCTCTCACGGCTTCGCCTCTCCGAGTCTCTCAGGGCTCCTCCCCTCCTTCCAAGCCTCTCAGGGCTTCTCCTCTAGAGTCTTTCATGGCTCCATCCCTCAAGCCTCTCACGGCTCAGCCTCTCGAGTCTTTCAGGGCTCCTCCTCCACTCGAGCCTCTCAGGGCTCCACCCTCGAGTCTTTCATGGCTCCACCCCTCAAGCCTCTCACGGCTTCACCTCTCGAGTCTCTCAGGGCTCCTCCCCTCTCAAGCCTCCTAGGGCTTCTCCTCACGCAGTCTTTCATGGCTCCACCCCTCAAGCCTCTCACGGCTCGCCTCTCGAGTCTCTCAGGGCTCCTCCCCTCTCAAGCCTCTCAGGGCTTCCCCTCTCGAGTCTTTCAGGGCTCCTCCTCCCCTCAAGCCTCCCAGGGCTTCTCCTCACTGAGTCTTTCATGGCTCCACCCCTCAAGCCTCTCACGGCTTTGCCTCTCCGAGTCTCTCAGGGCTCCTCCCCTCTCAAGCCTCTCAGGGCTTCCCCTCTCGAGTCTTTCAGGGCTCCTCCTCCCCTCGGGCCTCTCAGGGCTCCTCCTCCCCTCGAGCCTCTCAGGGCTCCGTCCCTCGAGTCTTTCATGGCTCCACCCCTCAAGCCTCTCACGGCTCAGCCTCTCCGAGTCTCTCAGGGCTCCTCCCCCTCTCAAGCCTCTCAGGGCTTCCCCTCTCGAGTCTCTCAGGGCTTCTCCTCTCGAGTCTTTCAGGGCTCCACCCCCTTCCAAGCCTCTCAGGGCTTCATCTCTCGAATCTTTCATGGCTCCCCCCTCGAGCCTCTCGAGCCTTCCAGGGCCCCACCTCTAGAGCCTCTCGAGTCTTCCACGACCTTTTTCCCCGAGCCTCTCACGGCTCTACTCCCAGAGACTCCCGAGCCTCCTATGGCTCCGCCTCTCGAGCCTCCTACAGCTCCGCCTCCTGAGCCTCCTACGGCTCCCCCTCCAGAGCCTCCCATGGCTCCACCTCCCGAGCCTCTCACGGCTCTGCTCCCAAAGACTCCAGAGCTTTCTACGGCTCTGCCTCTCGGGCCTCCTACGGCTCCCCCTCCAGAGCCTCCCACGGCTCTGATCCAAAAGACTCCAGAGCTTTCTAGAGCTCCGCCCCTCGAGCCTGATACGGCTCTACCCCCCGAGACTACAGAGCCTGCCAGGTCGTCGCCTCGGGGACCTCCCACAGCGCCACCTCACTTGGCTCCACCTCCAGAGCCTTCCAGGCCTAATTCGCTAGAGCCTCCCACGGTACCACCGTCATCGGCTCCACCTCCTGAGCCTTCCAGGCCTTCGCCCCTAAAGCCTCCTTCGGCTCCGCCTCTAGAGCCTCCTGCGGCACCACCTCCCTCTGCCCTGTCTCTTGGGCTCCCCATGGCGCCGCCTCCTCAGCCTCTCAGTACCCCGCCTGCCGAGTCTCTCACGGCTCCGTCTTCCAAGGCTCCGTCTCCCAAATCCTCCACGGCTCCGCCTTTCATGGCTCTTCCCTGGCCCCCTGACACTGTCCGGTGGCCCCCTGACACTCTCCCTGTCCTGTGGCCTCTTCCCTGGCCTCCTGACCCTGTTCCTGTCCGGTGGTCACCTTCCAGACCCCCGGACCCAGTCCCTGTCCTCCAGTCGCCTTCCAGACCCCCTGACCCAGTCTCTGCCCTATGGCTGCCCCTAGATCTCCCGACCACCCGCCTGTCCACTATGTTCCCCCTGACCTTACCTTGAACTGCCCATGGACTGTCTCACTTCCCTTTGTCTGTCCCCTGATCATCCTGCACCGCCTCCTGCGGCCGTCAGGAGCCATCCTATTCAGAGGGGGGAGTACTGTCACGAACCCCGCTCCTCTGCCCCATCCCCGCTTCGTCGCACACACACTCACTCCCTCGACCTCACTCCCTCGCTCCGCCCCCTCGAGCTTTTCACGCTCTTTTTGCTCGCTCGAGCCCTCACGCCCACTTTTGCTCCTACTCGCTCACATGCTCGTAGGTTATCTCCCTTCCTCGAGTTTCTCACGCGCTTCCAATCCTCCTGCACATTAGTTTCACCTGCACTCGTCTCATCACCTTTCATTGTTTACACCTGCACCTTCCTTTATAAATACCACAGCACATCCGTTTCACGGGTGTTGGTTATTGTATTTAGTTTCCCGTGTCTTTGCCCCCCGCTAGTCTCGTCTAGTTTTGAACTCCTCTTGTCTTCCTCTTAGCTTGCCAGCTCCCCTTGTTCCCCTGTCTTTTGCTCCCACTAGTCTCGTCATTCTTATATGCTGTTTCCCCGGCTCTCGACCCTACGCTTACCTCGACCATTCACCCTCTGGATTTTCCCCACTGTACCTTCGTCTGCTCTTTAAAAATAAAAGCAGTTTTGATTTACATTGTGACTGTCTCGTCTTGTGTGTGTGTGAGCGGGTTACAATATGGTAGTAAACGTATTCTAAAGCCACTTTTTATATTGTCTTATCAATAATTTTATATATATATATATATATATATATATATATATATATATATATATATTTTTAAATATTTAAAGATAACAATGTATAATTATATATTGATATAAATATGTATAATCTTTATATATTGAATTATTGTTATATGAGGGCTTTCTCAGCAAATAATTCCAACTTTTTATTCACAGAATGCCCCTGTCTGGAGTAACCATAATTTTCACTATCAATTTATTTCCCTGCTAAACGTATATATATATATATATATATATATATATATATATATATATATATATATACAAATTATGGTTCCTCCTGGCAGGGGCATTCTGTGACTAAAAAGTTGCCCTGGAATTTTTGGCCCAGAGCGGCCCACAAGTTTTTTTAAGAAACCACTAAAATAAGCACTTTATAGCTCAGACAAATAACATGCCAAAACACTTTTTACCTTACATGCAGATGTTAGGTTAAAATGAATATGAACGTAGAAGGCAAAGTGTGTATTTTAGGTGCTGTGACATGTCAGCATTTCTTCAAGTTTTTTCTAGAACTGCAAATAAACTATTGTCTTAGTTAATGTGAGGTTGTGGAAACAACAAGTATAACAATAATATATTTTATATTTTCATATAGCTATACAAAATGATAAAATGTGGTTTAAACCTCTGGGGTCGACGGACTGTTCATTGTTGTTTATTACAGCGTTTCCGCTGTTCATTACAGTGGAAACAACGTAAAATTCTCTGTCATTTTGGGGCATACAGATAAGTGTAAGACATCATTAGTGACTATAAAGGGTCTACTTTTATTTGTCTACAGTCACAATAACAACAAAGCCTTGTGCTTTTGTAAAATAAAGAAAATATAAAGGGTGGGCTGTCAGCAGTCTCAAAAATGAAAAAATGAAACATGTCACAAAAATGAACTGAAACTCTGTGAATACTTATCACACAAACATTAAAATTATGTCTAAAGAAAGCTTAAAATGTCTGCTTTTAAATAAAACAATTCAAATTTAAAACAAACATTCTCATGCAATGTACTTGGTATAAAACAAAGCGATGTACAATTTCAGCTAATTATTCCTAATGTGATCACACCCACAGGTAGAAGGCGCTATTCATATGGTAATGTGCTGAGGCGATCAATGCAAATGGTAAACGCCCCCTACTGTGCCTTAAAAACAAAGTTCATTCACTTTTTTGCAGATTTGGAAGATACACAAGTGAGAAAACTCCTGGATAGTGAAGAAGAGTTAAAATTTTCCTCAGAAGAAGAGCGGGACTCCGATGAACGTTTGTAGCACATAGGCATGTCAAAACTTCTCCAGGGCCCAAAACACCCACAGATCCCAGAGGGTTAAAATAGTTAGATGAAGAAAGTGTCACACAGCAAGACACTGATTACAATGCTATTGTCAGGTACTCACATAACAATGTGTAAATGATTATTTAAAAACATTTGGCCAGAATATGTACATATGTATGTATAAACAAATATAAATATATACGTAAAACAAAATAAACATACATGTTAAGGTGTAGAACTTTGCAGATATTTTGCAGATTAATTGCTTATACTATGTTTACTCTATTTGAGTTTGTTGCGTCTTTATATCTGCAGTGAATTAATTCCTTCCCCAGATTATTCTTGGGAAAAAGTGAAAAGCCCAATGCTTTGACAAGCGCTGTGTCTGCTTTAGTTTAAACAAAATAAGCCTCAAAGGCTCAAAGAGCTACAAAGTAATATTTTTCATGACTTTCTGCATTTTTATCAGGCATGAGCATTATTCAGCTCTCTGCAGAATGAACACCCGGAGCTCCTGACAGACAGTCTGTGCCTGACTTTAGGGTGCTTGTGCATCAGTTGCTGGAAATGTCCTGCCCCTTACTGAAACAGAAAATATTATTAGTTAGTAAATATCCAATCATGTCTGAAATGAATGTTCTGATTGGTGGATCAGCTTAGTTGGACTGTCTGTCTTGCCAGTGCCATCAGTTTCACTCCCACTGCTTCGTGCGTGTTTAGAGAGAATCTCTGTACACCGCCTATGCCCTAGACTATACTACTGGTTGAAGCCCTGAAGCCCCTGATGTGAGAGATGTGAAACGCCTTTCATGTTGGCGACGCACCACTCTTGTCCTGTGTAAACTAGGTGTTATAGACTTTAAATTATGTCTAAATAAATCATGTAAGTGGCATATTTTGATTTAGAATGCTGAATTTCAAAAGAAGGAAATGCTTGTAATTCTCAAAAATCAGAAGTGAAGAACAAATGTATTCAAGATCGGTGAGTATTAACGATCTTAGCTAAGCCAAAGCTAAGACAAACCTTATTTCACAAAATAAATCCTCCAATTTGCCTGAGCTGAGAACCACTCACACTTGAAAATTATCCAAATAGCCCACGTCAGATAACTCAGCAGTTGTGTTGTTCTGATGCCGCCACTGGATTGTCATATCGGGGTGGATGGAGTGGTGTATGGTTTCAACTGTCAATGAAAATGACCCAGGCACAACCCAGCGTTTTTTAGAGTGCTGAATAAATTACATTTCCTACATAACTGCCACAGAGTCCAGATATTAATAACTCTGTGCCGATGAGCCAAAAGATCAAGGAATTCTTTAATGATAAATCCTATCCTAAAGTATAATTTAACTACATCATGCACATCCATCTCTTGCATTAACGAAGTGGCTGGCTCTGCGTCCATTCTATCGTTGAGATAATGATGCTCTATTTAGCCTAATACTACAATGTTTTCTCTAATATTTCTTCTTTCAAACAATATACAATTTTTTTCTCACAATGCTATGACTCAAAGAATTATGAATTCAATCTCATACGAAATTTAATATCATAATGCTATAACTTTAACCTCTTAATCCTACTACTTTATTCTTGTAATTTTTACTTTATTCGCAAAATATTACTTTATTATCAAAATCTTTTTTTTTTTTTACTGTGGCAATAAAACACCATTGTGGGATTACCGTGTAAAGTTCAAAATAACTTTAATTTCATAAACGCATCTCGAAACACCTGCGTGGGGTTTAATGACTGCTATTAAACATGATTCCAGGCTGTTTTTAACCAAGCACAGTTCCAATGCTTGATAAACAGTGAGGCAGTGTTTGTTTTGTTTTTTTCCCTTTTGCTCTGGTGTGCAGAATTTAGTACAATAATTACACAAGTCAAGTCAAGTCAAGTCAAGTCAACCTTTATTTATAGAGCACATTTAAAAACAACATAAGTTGACCCAAAGTGCTTTACATATCAAACAAACAAAATATATACAAACAGATGGATTTAAATATATAAAACATAATAAAAAAATTATATATTTTTTTAAAATACATCAGAATATATTTATCCACTTCATCCTATTCAATTATCTATTCAAAAGCCACAGAGTAAAAATATGTTTTCAAAGAAGATTTAAAAATGGCTAATGATGAAGCCGACCTCACATGTAAAGGGAAACTATTCCATAGGTAAGGACATATCACAAAAAAGGCATGGTAACCCTTAGATTTGGATGAGCAATGAGGAACCTTCAATAGACGTTGATCAGAAGACCTAAGCGCTCTGGTGGGGGAATAGTGGTGTAGAAGGTCAGTGATATGTTGAGGCGCCAGACCAGCTAGTGCCTTGTAGACAAAAATCTGAATTTTAAAATCAACCCTGAATTTCACCGGAAGCCAGTGTAGAGATGCTAAAACCGGGGAAATGTGGTCCCTCCTTCTTGACCCTGTTAAAAGCCTAGCTGCTGTGTTTAGAACAAGCTGTAGGCAGGATAACGCAGTTTGGGGCAGACCAATGTACGATGAGTTGCAATAGTCCAACCTAGATGTGATAAGTGAGTGGATCACAATTTCCAAGTCTTTATGGGAAAGAAAATGTTTTATTTTAGCGATAGATCTAAGGTGGAAAAAGCTACCCTTGACAACAGCACTGATCTGCTTATTGAAAAATAATGATGAGTCAAAAATAACTCCAAGATTCCTCACATGATCTTGTACATTCGGCGACAGAGGGGCTAACTGGCCAACCAGGCCAGGTAAGGAGGACATGGAGGAACCTAAAATAAAAACTTCAGGTTTTGCTTTCATTTAATTGTAAGACATTCCTATATAAGACATTCCTGTACTTATTGAAAATAGAGCTCAGAGGAAGCATATACAGTGAAAATAACAACGGTCTGAAGACAAATTCAATGTCATTTGATTTTAAACCACTTAAAAATCATGGAAATGTGAACCAGCCCGGCCAGAGCGCACATACAGGCAGTGACAGTTTCATCATTTTTGTTTGACTTTTGTAAGATTTATCATTTATCATTTTAAGACCAGAATTGCAGCCTGCCTTGTTCCTTTTGTACCGTGATGCAATGAACATTAAGCCTTACTTCTTTTTTTTCATCACAAAAAAACATTCAGGGTTATTAATAAAAAATACAGGGCTTCAGCCCTATCAGCCAGGGTCTTGCAACGCTCTATTGTAAATTTGAAAGCTTTGGTTAAATGATATAACAGATTTGGCCGGTGACATCAGTGGGGATCAGAAGTTTATTGAGTCCCCACTGGGGCAAAAGGGGGAATCAAACCCGTGTAGTCAATTTGAGAAAAGGACATTTAAAGCACCTTTACACACTTCACCATATAAGCAACAGTTGAGGGTGCCGTTTGTCTTTAATTTCAGTGTTTCCACCATGACAATTTGAGTGCAAATAGCCAAGCTGTGTAGCAGGTGCTATTTACACCTAGTGCAAATAGTCAGTATTTTTTTACATTAGAGAAGTCACTCACAAAGAGGAATTTCTAGCCAATTAAATATTTCTTTACTAAGCTTAGCTTTTTCTGATATTTCCAGGTTTTTCATGACCATCTACGCAAGAACCCTGAAGTCTTGCATAGACTTGATTTTTTCTTAATTTTGGATTAGTCTGGTGACAATGGAGCATTACTGATCGAATTCACATTTGCACACTCCCACATACACATTTAGACAAACACACACATACACATTCAGATATTTGCTGGTAAGATTTTTGTTAATTTTTGGTTCACTGGAATTGGGAAATCTATATTTAAAAACATATGGTGTTCTGAAAACATTGTCTCCACACAATAAAAAAGCTATAGATTAATATCACTGTTAAAATGACTGTGTCAGATAAAAGAACCGGGAAAGACAGTAATATATGTTTGGAACAACATGAGGGTGAGTAAACGGTGACAGAATTCAAATTTGTTGATCAACTATTTGTTTAAATCTGAGGTATTACATGCTTTCATGTTTTCATGCTTCAGCTTTAATGGTATGGCAATGACCTCTTTTAAAAACGTTTCGTCAGATTTAGCTAAATGGGCACAGTTTGGAAAGTGAACCTGTGCACACACACGCACGCACACACACACACACACACACACACACACACACACACACACACACACACACACACACACACACACACACACACACACTCTACAAGAGAATCATCAGTATTAATGCCCAAATATGGATGTGCTATTCTGTGAAAATAAGTAAATTTTTCTGCACTAGCTGTGCGTATGTGTGAGTGCATGTCTGCCAATCTCTCTGTCTTGGCTCTTTGACTGCATCAACAGTCGCCTGATCTGGTTAATCACTTGCTGCTCTCAGTCTTGTTTAAATAGGATGATGACCAAAACTCTTACAAGAATGACAGCAACTGTTGCTACATCTGATGCTAGAGAGAGTCAACGAAAGAAATACTTTTTTTTTTACATTACATTACAATATAGATAGAGAGAGATTACTTATACTTTCTGTACTCTCTCAGAAATATGCTTGCCCACATTTACAAGTCAACAATGCCATTTCAGGATTCTGAAACATGGCTGCACCAGTCATGGTAAGCTAATGAGGAGGAAATAGGCTAGTAACAGTTACTCCTAAACACCAGAAGAAGCATTGACAAGAGAAGGGGTGTAGAAACGATCTGAAAAGAGTGTGTGTGTATTATTTTAACTGGGACCCCACCGAAATCAGCATCTGAAGTTAATTTTTAACAGAGTCCCTGATCATTTCAGTCCATCCTTAACAGTTGAGTGGCACTTACTGGATCCCAAAAGAAACATAAAATTGTTGTTATTCATTTCACATGTGTGAATAGCTAGTCATAATATAGTTGATTTACATATAGTAGTCTTAAAGGCACAGCAAAGAAAAAAAAAGAAAACCATATGGAAAAGGCTCTTGGCTAGCATTGTGAGTGGACCTCAGAAAAAAGAGAGAGAAAAAAATTATTATATGATTTCAAAACCTGACCTCATTAATGGTCAGTGATTACTAAGCTAATTTCTCCTGAATACAGCTGAGAACACTTTGTCTGTCTGGTCAGGAATTCTATGTCATACCATCCATCTATATCTCTTTAAGCTGACAAGGAAATTAGACTGCTTACACACACAGCAGACATACACACCACTAAGACACATACACACAGACTTGCTACAAAAATATGCACATTAAGCCCCATTCTGAATTCCACACATGAAGAGACAGACAATTCAGACACTTGACCTTTTCGACCAGACTGAGGTGACCCGAGAGACCCTTCTCTCAAACTTGGGTGTATGTATATGTGTGTGTGCACAGTATTTCTCTTCAAAGAAATAAACAGTAATTTTTGCAGACTGGAAAATGTTGCTAATGCGTGTTCTCGCAACCCTCAGGGGAGAAGTCACAGAACAGTTGTGCCATGTTTGTGCATTGTATTTCAGCATAAAAAGCCTGAGACTTTTGCCCTAACAACATGCAATCCATCTTAACATGGTGCTAAATGTGTCACGGCTCCAGCATGCATGATCAGTGTTCCCAGGGAAGCTCAGATCATGCCGCTGATTAACGTGCTAGCTACACCTGTTCCACTCTGATTGCACTCCCTACTTAATCCTTGTTTGCCCTCACTGCCTATACTAGATAATTGTTTTAGGTGTCAAGCGGCTAACCTTGTAATCTTTGTCTAGTTGTTGCTGTCTCATGTATCTGTTGGTTGCCTTGTCAGGAAGTGTGGTTAGCTTCCAGTTTGCAGTATGCATGCCCTCGCTGCCTCGTCTTATTCCTCGTCTTTGCCCACGTGTCGGGAATACGACAGCCCTCCTTCGTCCGGGCTTTGTTCTCTGCACCACACCACGCTTCAATGAACTCTTCCTACGGATTTGCTCCTGACTTCCACAATGCATACACCTGTCTGTGAACACACTCTTCCTTTTCCCTCTGCACGCACACTAAGCGCAAACAAACCTCCTGCTACTGCAGTTGCTGCTGGGATTCTAATATTCGCCAGCACAGTTTTTTATGCTGAAATTTGTTGTTAATAAATCCTCTGAACTATTCTTCTGCAATTGGGTCTCTGTCTCACTCTTGCTCTGATAAAATGCCCCAAAATAGCACTGTGCCATATCAAAGTCCCTTTCAAGGCAAGTGAGTCCAAATCATGGGCATCTTGGGAAAGCTCAAAGTCAGCTATTATCAATGGATATAAGTGGCATAAAAGTAAAGCACCAACATATTTGAATGGCAAAAGACCAAAATTTCAAAAAGGGTTGGTCAAGATAACGATCAGCAGTAAAATCGGACAACAATGGTATTGTGATTCTTTAGCTCAGATCATGCTAAAAAAACAATAATTTTAGGCTGGTCCAGCTGATGTGCATGTGGATTAACTAATTGACTGACAGCCGATGTCTGTATCTGAAAGGTGAGTGGATCTTTTACCTGTAAGATGGGACTTCCTTTTCTACATCTGCTATACTAATTGTTCCAATTTGACACATTAATTTCAATACAAGTGTTCCCTCTCAGGCTTAATAGTCCCTGGCCATATCTAAATGAAGTTATTGTTTTTAAGTGCAAACAAAGCTCCTTTTAATGTAACGTATGCTTTTTACAGATTGTGATTTATTCACAAACCTAAGAACTGATGTATATACCTGGCACAGTAAACACTGTGCTATTACCATGCAAAGCTGTTTCTAAACACAATTTTGTTAAGAGAGATAATTGTCTAAATTATTTTTTTTTTTTTGGCAAATTGTGATCAAGTGTTATAAACTAAATATATTCAGATGCATTGTGCCGTCGAGTGCACTTTCTGCATGGAGCAATGCTATCAGTGAGTACAATCCTAGTGAATCACCCCACCCTTAGTCTGGGTGTCAATGTATAGACTATACATAAGGCTGTACATTATTTTGTGGGTGTGTGAGTGTGTATGATTGTCTGCTATGGTTAAGTACCCAGACCCCAGTGTCTGTTCCTGGAACATGTTACCCCTTTCGCTTGTACATTCAAATTGATTACGATTAAACCGGTGCGATCTGCATTCGTGCCGCTGTTTACAAAAAAAAGAGGGACTGAAGCAGTTGTCATAATGAACCAGTTGCTCAAATATTCTTTTCAACATCACAATATCTTTATTTTTATATGTTAAAAACTTTCAAAAAATCACTAAATAAAAGTATAAAGCCATTATCATTGGAGCAAACTGTTTTGATACAGCGCAGCAGCCATGTTTTCTGACGTCAAAGAATATACAAACTAGTCAGTCCACTCAAGCCTTCTCCCATTCCGTCCGTCACAACCACTTCTGGGGCTGCAATAGTGGAAAGGCTAGTTTTTTAGAACATTCTATGCTCTTCCTTTTGCATGCTTCTATGATGAGATTAACTCTAATCCCATCTTGCATTGCAACAAAAATATTGCAGCACACATAGCTGACAAGCGCATTTGTAACCGCATCTTATCTATCATAATCAAACATTATAAACATAAAAAAATCACATATGTTTGATAATATATAATCTGTTCTCCAGTGCATCTGTTTTGCAGTGTAAGGTAAGATTAGTTTTAATTACAGAGTGCATTAAATAACTCAAACTGGGGGGGTCTGTCAGTAAAAGGTTATGTTGTGGTTGTCAGAACATGCAGTATGTGTGTGCCTGTGTGTTCTTCACAGGCATGTTCCTGGTTCTCACCCCACAGTTCCATGCTTTTAAAATGTTCCATCATGCTCCGGATCTGATGTGGTAGCCATATATAACAGCCATCCACTCTCATGTGCATTTTGCACAATTACAAGATCAAGACGATCAAGAATGCATTTGGAAATCAACGGACTGCTGGAAATGTTTAGCATTTCTTTCTCTGACACGTACAGCACATCGGTTTTACCACCAAAACGCACATGGTGAGTTGTGGTGAGGAAGAACAGTGAAATGTAATCAATTGAGGGAAAGAAAGAGAGAATAGAAGTGAAATGTTTCCTGGTGGTATAATTGTACAGTAATTAGACATCTGTGTTGGATGCCTAGGAAGTCATGAGGCACGCCGAAACGCGCACACACACACACACGCACGTGCATACATAAACCTCTATAATCTCACCCATGTAATGGAGGGAAATAATAATGTGGAAATAAATGTGCTTGGAGATGGTGCATTGGCAAAGAAAATGGAACACAAGCGTCTATGCTGCCCTGCAAAGTCAAAAGGCTGTAACATTGTTTTTGGTTGAAAATTTGTTATTTATATTCAAGACATTCAAGACTTTATCATGTGGATAAGTATCTTGAGTCAGTGTCGTTGTTTTTTTGAGAAATGAATGGGTTGTCTTAAAAGTAACTTCCAAAAGCTCAGGAGAAACCAAGGCAGAACCCCGTAACTCCAGTTACTGCTCTTTGACTTTGTTTTGGAACGCCCAAATTGAGTTAGGGTCTTCTGCCTTTGTTTAGCCGTGTGTCAAAATGAAGTTACTGTGCCGGCATGGAGTTACGGTGCGTTTAAATTACGGTGTAGCCCGTGTACTGTCATACCATTATATCATTGAAGCAATCGGACACACACGATACCTGAATAAAAGTGTAGTAAACAAATATCACACAAACATGAAACATATGTCTAAAGAAAGCTTAAAATGTCTACTTTTAAATAAAACAATTACAATTTAAAACAAATATTCTCCTGCAATGTAATCTGTATGAAACTAAGCGATGTACAGTTCCCCTTCTGTCACTCACTCGACGTTATGTCGAAGTAAGTGACAGGTGGACCTCAGCTATCTAGGGCTTCAGGTCAACTGGAAAAAGAGCAAGCTCATCCTGGTTCAGAGTATCTCTTTCTCTGCATGGAGTTAGACTCAGTCTCAATGAGAGACGTCTCACCAACGAGCATGCTCAGTCAGTGCTCAGGTGCCTCGCGCTCTTCGCACCTGGCACAGCGGTTCCTCTAGAACAATTCCAGAGGCTCCTGGGGTACATGGCATCCTCAGCCACGCTGCTCTGGTTGATGCATATGAGACTGCTTCAGCACTGGTTACAGACTCGAGTCCTGAGATGGGCATGGTGCCACGGCACATACCGTCCCCTTGCAGTAGGTGTCCAGACGTATTTATGCACAGCTAGGACAGCTAGGATAGGAATGTTCTATGCTATAATATAATGGTACTGAATGGTTTATGTATTTACTGTGCCCTCTTGTGGACCGAGAAAACCATGTCAATTTTAAATACATTTTAATATTAGTTCATATATATTAATATTTATTTCATTTAAAAAAGTACAATACATTTTCATGGTTCAGTCAGTACTTTTTATTTTTGTAATAAAGTTATTTTACTTTTGACTTATTTTTTCATTCAGTGTCAATTTTAAAAATCATCGGTTGATTAATCTGTTATTGGTAGGTACTGCTCAACTTAGTTATTGTATCGGTAAAATCCACTATCAGTCAACCTCAAGTCTCTATTAAGGGTTGTGCCCCTCCTTCAAAGTATATCTATGAATATCTTCACCCATTTTATTTTCTACTAAGTGAACATGTAAGTCCAATTGACCCTTCACTAATATCTGCCCCCCTTGGTTAACACTGCTCGCTCTGACTAGCTTTGCAGAACCTTCCATAGGAATGAATAGAAGATTGACATGAACAGTGCATTTTTCTGGAAAAATATTCTAATAATCGGAATTAATAATATTTTTACATGGCCTGGAATGAATAGTGATATTGTAAAGCAAATTTATCTTTAGACGTTTTCTGTAAAATAAATTGATACATTACAGTAATTTGTTTGAAAACTGTGGAAACTGTGAATCAGAATTGAAGCAAATGATTATCAATCACCTGTAAAGAGAAAAACTTTATTTAATGGTGATTACACAATGACATTACTGTAAGTGAACAGAACTGCTTAAATTAATCAAAACACAATCACTCTGATGCATTGTACCATTGTGTTCATTAAGACATGAATCAATACATGAAGGAATATTTGTAAAATTATTAGGTTGAATTTACCTTGGAGCAAATATAGGTGTCCATGCTGATGTTATAGATGTATGTTTGGGAATGAGGACTGACACAGTTTAATCCATAGCATGCTCTTCTTGAAATGTATTTAAATAATTTTTAAAAGAAAAAAAAAGTGTGTATACTCACTAGGTATCTCATTTCACTATTACAAATGGCCCAGCAACAATTTCTTTAACATTCTGCTTAAAACTAAAGCAAGCGCTTATCAGATAAATGGCACACGGAAACAGTTAAAGATGGGATTGGTCAGAAATGTTTTTAGGGCAGTTCTTAGCAAAGGGTCAATTGCTTAGAAAAGTAAGAAAGCACCTCTTCTCATTAAGCCGTGCAGTTTGATGTAATAAGTCGTCATTTTTATTTGTATAGTGCTTTTCATTGCAGCTTTACAGGAAATCATGCATTTAAAAAAAATTCAACTGTCAAATCAATAATGTCTTACAATGATCATTGTTTAGTTTAATTAAATATGATTGTGAAATGCGTTAATAATAATTGTATTTAGAACCCCCATTAGCAAGCTGAATGTGACTGTGGCAAGGAACATAAAACTCCACAAATGTTGGTTTATGGAAAAAAATAACCTTGGTGTAACTTTGGGTGTCTAGGAGTGGAAGAGGAGATGCAGGAGTACATTTTTTAAATCCTTTAATAGCAATCGTTGGAGTAGAACAAACACTGGAGTGGAACAAACAAAAGGCTCAACAATAGTAATTGCTGGAATTGAACAAATGTTGGATCTTCACATCAAAACTAAACACAAAGTATCACTTCAATAACTCAATGTATCACTTCAATAACTCAATGTATCACTTCAATAACTCAATGTATCACTTCAATAACTCAATGTAACACTTCAATAACTCAATGTAACACTTCAATAACTCAATGTAACACTTCATAACGTAACACTTCAAGGACTGACAAAAGACTGAGCAAAACTAAAGGGTATTTATACATAGATGCTAAATGAGGGAATGGAATACAGGTGGGGATGACGAAGAACAGATGGAAGTGATTAGGGCAGTGAATCCTGGGAAATGTAGTGCAGGGGAAAACTTCAAAATAAGAGTCCTTGAAGAAGGTGATGGAGACAGAGTGTGACACTTGAGAGAAACCAGGCTCACTATCGGGACAAGTACCCCTCTGGCTAAACAACATGAACAACCATTATTTCATAACATTTGATGTATCGACATAGAGTTAATGCGCTTGATTTAAACAGAAAATATTTTATCAACATTTGTGACATTTTAGTGATAATGTGAGTTTCCATTTTTATTTTGATGCTCTAAAACTTAAAAAAAAAAAATCCTTGGATGGAAACATAGTTAGCGTGGATTTTTGCAGTTAACCAGTAGTTCCATAAATCTGTTATTGGTGCCAATTAAATTACCAAAACTGATATATCGGTCGACCTCTGAGACCTCCAGAATGTTACAGTCTGGCCTGACGGTGCCTCTCCTGATCATCTGTTTGTCTTGTCTGAGTGTTCCCCCAGTGTTCTCACTCCTTGTGTCTTGCAGGTGCCAGTTGAGTTTGCCAGCTCCTGGGCAATGACCATCACCCCAATCAACCGATCATCCACGGCACCTGTTCTCCCAATTACCTCTCCCTATATCTGCTCCCCTCCTGTTTAGTCATGTGCTGAATTGTTCGTCTGCGTGCTACTGGTCTGCCACAAGATTTTGGTCGATTCTAGTATTATTACTAGTTTTTTTTTTTTTTTTTTTTGGGATTCTCCTTTTATCCATCAATAGTTTTTGTTTGTATTTTCCTTTGTTTAATAAAAGCTCAGTTTTGTCTTCCATCTCTGCATTTGGGTCCTTCTTTTCCATACTATTGTGACACCAGAATATTAAAGAGACTTTTTGTTAAGTTCATTAAATTCTGAAAAATTTACTTGGGGGAGGCCCTCCTGCTGCCAGGATTCTGAGCAGAACCAGAAAATATGAACATATCACACCAGTCCTCAGGTCTATACACTGGCTCCCAGTTACACTTAGGATTGATTTTAAAGTATTATTACTGGTATATAAATCACTCAAGGGGCTAGGACCTCAATATATTGCAGATATGCTCACTGAATATAAACCCTACAGATCACTCAGATCATCAGGATCACATCAGCTAGAAATACCAAGGGTTCACTCTAAGCATGGAGAGTCTGCTTTTAGCTATTATGCCAGCCGCAGCTGGAACCAGCTTCCAGAAGAGATCAGATGTGCTCCTACAGTAGTCACATTCAAATCCAGACTCAAAACACATCTGTTTAGCTGTGCATTTACTGAATGAGCACTGTGCCACTGTGTGTCCGACTGTTTGTACTGTATTTTATTTTATATTCTAAACTGTTTCAATTATTCTTATTTTTAATTTTTTATTCTTATTTTAATCTCTTCTATGTAAAGCACTTTGAATTACCATTGTGTATGAAATGTGCTATATAAATAAACTTGCCTTGCCTTGCCTTGCCTTGCATTGCCTTATTTGACTTGGGCCAATAAACAACTAACCAACCAGAACTGTGATATCTTATAGTGGTATAAGCACCACTGACATCAAACAAAGAAACTAAACTGACAAAGTCTCTGAAAGCTTCTTGCACAGTCTAAGATTCCATATATTATATTTAATTTTACAGTACAGTAACAATAACTGTAGTAATGACAGTATAGTATATTAGCTGAAACTGTTGTTGGCATGTGACATTTTTGAACAAGTTTGTGAAATAGATAAACCATGTCTTCAAGAAATACTCTTGCAGAATAGTCTTTTTCACTTTCTCAAGTGTTTTTCTGTGTTTAGTCTTCCTCCATCTCTATATATCTCTCTCTTTCTCTCTCTCTCTCTCTCTCTCTGGTGCATGCTGGGAAGTGTGGAGTTAGTGCATGGGAGTGTGAGTTTAGTGTTGGTGAGAGGTAAATTGAAAAAAAAATTCTCATATCTTTTCTTTTTTCTTATTTAATTAAACATTTTGAATCACAATTTAAAACACATTTTGTGATTGTATTGTAGTTATTTCTCAACTCGTTTCAAATTTAGAATCTGGCCTCCTTTTTGGGAGGGATGGCATCTCACCTGAGTGTGGGTGCATCTTCCCTGTCACTCAAACACAGGATTAGATGTGTTTGTAATGCGGGTGTTTCGGTTGAGGATGTACTGTTGGATGTGGGAGAAAGAGTGGGGCATAGAAATATTATATTGGCATCTTGGATGAATAAGGCCATGGTGGTATTCCTGAAAGATGAGATACTCGATAATCGATTGGTTGAAAGCGGAATCACGGTAAGTGGGAATTTTGTTCCAGTTCAACCCCTGGTTTCTCTGACAATGAAGGTAACGATAACTAATATTCCGCCATTTATTCCTGACACGGATATAGAAAGACAACTTTCTCGCTTTGGGAAGTTCGCAAGTGGCATTAAAATGGTCCCGCTGGGATCATGTGTTGTCGTTTAGATGACAGGTGTATATGTTTCTGAATTCACCGAATCTAAATGTTTCGTTTAGATGCGTGTTTGATGGGAAGTCGTATATGGTGTATGCTAGTGCTGGAGAAATACGTTGTTTTCAGTGTGGCTCAATGGGACATGTAAAATTGTTGTGTCCTTTTAGAGGTGAAGAGAGTGAAGCTGGCCTGAGTATTATTTCAGGTGAGAGAACAGAGAATACAGCGACAGAAGGAACTATTAGTGGTGAAGCTAAATCATTAAATAACAAGGATAGATTTTATTCTCGACAACTGATGCTCAATTGTCTAATAGTGAGAATCAGAATGAAACCAGTTCTGGCAGTGTTCAAATGCACAAAAGTGTGGAGATTGTAAATAGTATGCCTGTTGTAATGGATGAAAGAGTTCTTAGTAAACAGGTGTTGGAGCAAAGTGAAGCTGTGAATAAGGGTAGTAGGCCAGATGAACATTGAAAGTAGTGAAGCAGCAGATTCCAAGGCTGAAATTGGAGACGTTTTTACTTCACCAAAGATAGAGTTGGAAACTGATAACGAAATGGGTAATGAGGATGGTGATGATGATGAGAGTGTTCAATCTGATTTCTCGCAAATTACTTGTGAGCAAGTATATTCGTTGGAAGAAATAAACGATTTTATGGATGAGAATTTGGAAGACCTGTTGATGTAAGGTATTTTTTTTCTGATGTGAAAAATTTGAAACTTCAGCTCTCTACTGGCAGAAGAGGGTTGGAGAAGATTGCTTGTGTCAGAGAAAAAGATTCCCGGGAAACATCTTAAATTCGCAAAACATAAATTCAATAATTGGAACAAATTAGATGCACTACACATAAGGTGACTTTACTACTCCTGTTATGTCTATTTCTTCTTTCTTTCTATCTTAGTCTTCTTATAAAGAGTATAAGATTGGGTTCTTTAAATATCAATGGGGGAAGAGACAGGAGCAAGAGAGCAATGCTTGCTGAAATCATAAATTTAAAAAATATAAACATTATATTTTTATAAGAAACACATAACAATGAGGTAGAATGGTATAGATGGTGGGAGAGGAAGTGTTTTATTAGTCATGGATCAAGTACAAGCGCAGGTGTGGCTATCCTTTTTCCAAAAAAATTTGGATTTGAACATTTTGTTAACCATGGAATTAGAAAAAGGAAGTTTTAATAGTTAAAGCAGAAATTAATGGGTCTGTATTTTAATTTATTAACATCTATGCTCCTAATAAAGGGCCAGATCATGTAGAACTTTTTAGAAAATGGCAAAATACATTAAGAAAACAAAATTATGATTTTTATGTGATAATGGATTGAGACTGGAATTGTACTAATAATTTCATATTAGATAAGAATGGAAAAGAGTCTCACCCACAGTCAAATAATGCACTTCTTAATTTAACTAAAGAGTTTTAGTTAATGGATATGTGGAGGGATAGGAATCAGATGATCAAACCGTACACATGGGTTAAGATGTTAGATTATTCTGTTACTGGTGCAAAACTAGACATAATATATGTAAGAAAGAAAGAAATTAATAGAATCATGAATGCAAATATATTTCCGAATGGTTTTTCTGATCATCATATTGTTACCATTGATTTTAACATTATGAAAGTACCACATACAAGTTATTATTGGCATTTTAATGCTAAATTGTTGCAGGATTTTTTTTTTTGGGAAATGTGGAAATTGAATAAGAGCAATTTTGAAAAATTGACTCAGTGGTGGGAGGTAGGGAAGACACAGATCAGGGTTTTTTGTAAGGAGTATTCATATAATTCAAGTCTATATGAAAGGGAAAATAAAACAGTTGGAGAAGGATGTTCATGATATGGAAAACTTGATAGATGTCAAGGATGTAAGAGTAATTAAGGATTTAAAAAATAAGAAAATGGATCTGAAAGTTTGGAGGAAAGAGTCAAGGGTGCTTTGATTAGAGCAAGGATAATGTATATTAAGGAAACTGATGCTCCTACTTCTTATTTTGTTTTTTAATTTAGAACAAAATTGAATGCACTGTTTGCGTCCTGAGAATGGGACATTGACTTCAAATGAAGAAAATGGCTATATACTTTTATTCTGAACTATTTGGACCCACGGAATGTGATTCTGAAGGCATGGATCAACTGTTGTAAGGGTTACCTAATCTGGAGCATGTGGATAGAGAAAAGCTTGAAACGATGATTACATTTAATTAACTTTCTGAAGCAGTTCAAAAACTCTCTATAGGTCGAGTACCAGGAATTTACGGTCTGCCAGCAGAATTTTATAAAAATGTCTGGAGTATTTTAGGAAGTGTCTTTTATAAAGTAATTTGTGAATGTTTTAAGAGAGGAACACTTCCAACCAGTTTTCATTGGGCTGTGTTGTCCCTACTTCCAAAAAAAGGAGATCTGCGATTCGATGTTTCGATTAATAATAATTGTGATATTGGGTTTCTATCTATCGATCAAGAAAAAGCCTTCAACCGTGTTAGACATGCATATCTTTTTAAGGTTTTAGAAGGTTTTGGGTTTGGAAAATGTTTTATTTCTTGGACAAAGTTGTTGTATATTAAGGCCTCTGTAATGATCAAGATAGGGGGTGGTTTGAGTAGCCCAATTTGTGTGAAAAGAGGCATTAGGCAGGGATGTCCTCTTTCAGGGCAGCTCAACAGCTTAGTAATTGAGTCTCTTTTATGTGAATTAAGAAATAATTTGAAAGGTTTTTTTGTTTCTGAAAAGTTTAAATGTTCTGTATCAGCATATGCTGATGATATAACTTTTTTGTAACTGTATTCAAACACACTGTAAGAGCTTAGCTCTATTTGAAAAAGCTTCTTCTGCAAAAGTAAACTGGGGAAAAAGTGAGGGGTTTATTATGGGTGAATGGAGAAATGGTGGGATACCTCACATTCCAGGAGGTTTGAAGTGGGGAATAGAAGTTATACAAATCTTAGGGGTTTTCTTGGGTTCAGAGAATTATAGGAAAAATAATTGGGAAGGTATGCTGGATAAATTGTTTGCTAAATTGTCTAAATGGAAATGACTATTACCTGAACTATCCTACAGGGGTAGAGGCTTGGTCATAAATAATTTGGCTGCCTCTATGCTTTGGCACAGACTAGATATCCTAGAGCCACCAGATGAACTGAATAAAGATATCCAGAGAAAGTTGGTGGATTTCTTTTGGTCGGAGCAACACTGGATTCCTAAGCCTGTTTTGTATTTGCTGACTCAAGAAGGAGGACAAGGTCTTGTAGACATCAGAAGTCGGATCAATACTTTTAGTTTACAAGCAGTACAGAGACTGTTGTATGAGGAGGAGACAGAGTGGAGCAATGCAGCATGTGTTTTGCTGAGAAGGACATCATGTCTTGGGCAATTTGACTCCATTGTATTGTTCCTTGCTACAAGCGTGGGATATTACTTTTTCTGTAAATAGAGGATTTGAACAACCACAAGACTGGATTATGGGGGAACCCTTGTTTCAAAATCCATTAATTCAGACCAAATGTTTGTCTTCAGGAAGTTTGAGAAACTGTATGATTAGAGCTGGATGTACTAAAATAGAAGATCTCAGAGATGTCAAAGGGTGGAAAACAGTGGAATCACTACAGAAAGATACAGGAATAAACTCTTTACGCCTCTTGTCTCAGGTGCTGAAGGAAGTGCATGCAGCTTTACCAGGAGACTGCAGAGAAGCGTTAGAACAAGTGCAAGAGAGGGGGAAAGACTATAAATTTCCATTGATATCTGTGTCTGCAGAGGCACAGGAGGAGTACCAAGAAGGTGGCGGCACAATTTGGACTTTTAAAACACCAGAATTGGGGAGGTTTCAAGATATTTGCAAAAAGCATTACACTCTGTGTTTGTCAAAATGTCTCATTGGTGTATTTTAAAGAAAGTCAAGGTTTGGGGATGGTCAGAAATATTTGGCCAGACTTCAGAGGATGCTGGAGACCTTTGTACAAGCCTCCTATAGATAAATGTACTGCAGATTTACAGTGGAGACTAATTACATTTACATTTATGCATTTGGCAGACGCTTTTATACAAAGCGACTTACAGAGTCCTTATTACAGGGACAATCCCGCTGGAGCAACCTGAAGTTAAGTGCCTTGCTCAAGGACACAATGGTGGTGGCTGTGGGGCTTGAACCAGCATCCTTCCAATTACCAGATTACCAGTTATGTGCTTAGACCACTACACCACCACCACTCCTTGGTGGACTAATTTATGGTATTATAGCTACGAACAGACATGTAGCGCACCTGAATCCAGCAGTAGGTACAGATTGTCCCTTTTGCGGCATAGAAGAAACTGTAGATCATTTATATTCAATGTGAGAGATTGGGAAGCCTTTTTGTTTTTTTAGAAAGTTGGTTTGAAATTTGTTCTTACAAATGTTTTATTAGTGGTCCCAAATATAACTTCCAGGAACAAAGGAAATTGTGTTTATTATACTATTTGTTGGGATCAGCAAAGATAGCAATATGGAAAACCAGAAAGAATAAAATATTAGGTACTGGATCTGTTGATGCAGAAAAGGTTCTTAACCTCTTAACCAGCACCCCTATTTTTGAAAATTTTCTGAAAATGACATACCCAAATACAAATGTCTGTAGCTCCTAAACCATATGGTCCACATTCATAACTCTGATATTTTTTTTAAACTAGACACTTGAAACTTTGTTACCCAAGAGTCATATTAATTCAAAAGTAGCATAGGAATAGAGTAAAACAAGGTCAAATTTACATGAAAGTGACTCACGATTTCTATGAATGAACTTCATTTAGGGAAAAATGTACAGTAGGGGTTCAATCTTCAGCTGGCTGGCAGGAGCCGCCACTGGCAGGTCACATGACCTGCCAGTGGCTGGCTGGCAGCTGCCAGTCTGAGCCTGGCATGTCACGTGACCGCTCTGGCAGGTCACGTGACCTGTCAGTGGCTGGCTGGCAGCTGCCAGTCTGAGCCTGGCATGTCACGTGACCTGTCAGTGGCTGGCTGGCAGCTGCCAGTCTGAGCCTGGCATGTCACGTGACCTGTCAGTGGCTGGCTAGTTGTCTGGCAGTCTGCCTTTGGCAAGTTTCAGAAACCATTGATTTTTGACAGTTTTTGTGTTTTGTGTTCCTCCCTTTCTAGCTCATTTATTATGCATCTGTTGATATGATTATGTTCTTTAGTATGATTGATGTTTTGGGGACTGTTATCCCAATATAACCAGTCAAATGGCCGTGATCAGACTGGCAGCTTACAGGCGCTTGCTGGACGCTCATCCAGTCAGTCGCGGCTGATCAGCGAGTATAACGCGTTGCCTGACACTCTCACTGCAAGGAAATAAATTGTTTTCTTATTATGAATATAATGTCATGCATCTTTTCTTGTGTATAATTGATGTTTTGGGGACTGTAATACCAATATAACCAGTCAAATGGCCGTGATCAGACTGGCAGCTTACAGACGCTTGCTGGACGCTCATCCAGTCAGTCGCGGCTGATCAGCGAGTATAACGCGTTGCCTGACACTCTCACTGCAAGGAAATAAATTGTTTTCTTATTATGAATATAATGTCATGCATCTTTTCTTGTGTATAATTGATGTTTTGGGGACTGTAATACCAATATAACCAGTCAAATGGCCGTGATCAGACTGGCAGCTTACAGACGCTTGCTGGACGCTGTATCCATCTATTCACAGAGTAGGCCTAACAGTGAGTGAATCTTTCTCTATTGTTCCCTAATGGTTAAACACTTTCACTAAATATATAATTATATTCAATAACTATATTGTGAACTACATACATATATATATATATTTTAATAATGAATTTAACTAAATATTTAGATAAACTTGTTTGTAACGTCACGTGTGTGCCGGGATCTGACTGTTTGAATCGCCTACCCACCCGACCCCACTAAACGGTGGTATCTTATGACGAAAGAAAGAATTGTGAGGTGTATGGCATGTTGCCACTTCAGTAAACGGGATTAAAATAATTTAGCCTATAATTGACGTATGCTACGTAAACAATTGTAAACTATATCAGAATTTGACAGTTTCGAATAAACTACCCAGGGCAATAAAAATGGGATCTTACGAAGTGGGAGGTAGGCTAAGTTTCGTCTTAATTGTAGCCTTGTATGTTGCCACTTCAAAAATAATGTATCGCAGACTTCCAGAACTTTACCGGAAACCTTAATTATAAATGATAACAATTATGATGACTTAAGATTATGTATTCATATTAATGATGTCAGCTTGTTTCAGATTGTTATAAGTATATGGAATGTATTTTTTGTATCCTTATTTACTTTTGTTCAGTAGGTCTCTGAATTTACACATGATAATCCACAATCATGGCAGGCAAGTAAAGTACTTTTACATTTACATATTTTTTCTCCTGACTGCAACCCCTTTTGCCCTATGACCTAACCTCTGCGTTTCAGGGGTCGGGTTAGGTGCTTTAAAACATCTGCACAATGTAATGTTTACATATTAACCTTAAGACAAAACATTACATTATAATGTAACTAAATTATGGTGGCAGTTAAAAATGTATTATTTGTTGTGACCTTAACATTCTCATTCTCGTTTAGTCCGCAAATTAGGTTTATATCCTTAGAATGAGAGGCAGGCAACAGTAACAGTAAGCAACCAGTCATGATCAGGGCCATTTGATTGGTTTAATTGGGATAAAATTCTCTAAAACATCAATCATACAAATAAATAAATGCATATTATGTTCATAATAAGAAAACAATTTATTTCCTTGCAGCGAGAGTGTCAGGCAACGCGTTATACTCGCTGATCAGCCGCGACTGACTGGATGAGCGTCCAGCAAGCGTCTGTAAACTGCCAGTCTGATCACGGCCATTTGACTGGTTATATTGGGATAACAGTCCCCAAAACATCAATCATACTAAAGAATAGATGCATGACATTATATTCATAATAAGAAAACAATTTATTTCCTTGCAGTGAGAGTGTCAGGCAACGCGTAATACTCAGCTGATCAGCCGCGACTGACTGGATGAGCGTCCAGCAAGCGTCTGTAAGCTGCCAGTCTGATCACGGCCATTTGACTGGTTATATTGGGATAACAGTCCCCAAAACATCAATCATACTAAAGAACATAATCATATCAACAGATGCATAATAAATGAGCTAGAAAGGGAGGAACACAAAACACAAACACTGTCAAAAATCAATGGTTTCTGAAACTTGCCAAAGGCAGACTGCCAGACAACTAGCCAGCCACTGACAGGTCACGTGACATGCCAGGCTCAGACTGGCAGCTACCAGCCATCCACTGACAGGTCACGTGACCTGCCAGTGGCGGCTCCTGCCAGCCAGCTGAAGATTGAACCCCCACTCCAAATGTATCAGACTTTTATGTTAATGGCCTGAAAACACCATAAAGATAAAACTGAATGTCTGACCATGTTCTGATTCAAATTTGAAGATGATACTCCCAAAAATGTAGTTTCTGTAAGCTTTTATTCAGGGAAAGTCTAGGCGTCCTTTCCAAAAGGCCAGTTGGAGACTTCAAATGGACATCTGGTAACCAAATGACATAAGGAGTAAACACTACATACTACATACATGTATATCAATTCAGAACTGTTCTGCTCATCAAACCACACAAGAAAAAATGATTTCAGCACAACATTTTAACATTTTAACAAAATACTCTTTATTTTGAACAATTCTGATAGCAAAAACAGTGAAACAAAAAAAACTCACTTCATGTATGCATTTCAAAAGTGATCGTTTTACAACTAATTAATAAATTATATAAAAATAAAACAATATTTGTAATTGCAACAGTGTTTTTTACTCAAATAAATTACAATAAACTGATAATTATAATAAATATCCCATTACTAAAGGAAAAAAAAAGCAATTACAGTATTTACAGTATTTATGTTGATCCAAGGCAGTCACTAACAAGGTTTGTTACCAACTGGAAACCAAAGCCACTGAAAGACAGGAAAGATAAAGATAAAGATATTTTTGTTATATTATATGCATCATAAATATAATATGTGTGTGTGTGATATAAATATTATGTCTTTATGTATAATATACAGCTATCACCTAGCTACTCGTGTAGCCTCGTGTCTTTGCTAGTCATTTTATAATCAAAAACATGATATGAACAGAAAAACTGCCAATACTTCATAAACATAAAAACTCAAGGCGATGTGTTTCAACTTACCGATCTAATACGGGATCGAGTCCATGGAGAAACATCTCCTCTTCAGCCGAATCGACACTTTCGACACCGTGCTCTCTCTGTCTAAGATGTCGGTTTCTGCATCTTTCTGCTGTTCTTCGTCGCTACTCCTCATTAACTCCTCCAAAACACTCTCAACACCACAAAAACTCCTCTTCAGTCGGCGATCCATGATGTAGATTGTTAGATATAATGTTAGAATAAATCCAGCGTTGAAGCGAGCTCCGTGTAGCAAAACAATGGTAAAAACTGTGCTGCTGTGCGTAAAATGACGAAGAGCCGCGTGGGCGCACTTGTATTAGACCTATGTATTAGACAGATCTTCTGAGGTAAACTAAGCAAACTGTCAATCACTGCAATCGTGTTTTAGTTGGTTAATACTCCCATCCATCAAAATTTTGCTGACCAGACATTGGGTGGCTTTTATCCAATCAAAAACCGAGGTGCGAGAGTGACAGGTCCCGCAGCCTGTTGGTGCGCTCCCTTCATATTTTGGTCATTACAGAGCCTGTGATTGAAGGAGAGAAACAGGGAATGGCTCATTTTATCGGAAACAGTCCAAACTACGGGGAGAGATGGTTTTGAACATTGGAATACAAATTAGAATCGATATTTCATTGAAAGTGAACATGATGGATTACTCTAACTGGAAGCGCTCATGAAAACTGAGGAGGATATTTCGTTTTTTCCCTATTTTTTTGTTGTTTTGGATTAAAAAGTGGGATGCATTTTGAAGAGTAGACCCTTACATTGAAATGTATGCTGGTGTTTCTTGGATTCGATCCGGACTGATCTGAACCATAGGAGATGAAAGATGAGTCACATACATATTTACAGGGTCGGTCTGTCAGCATTTAATTTAACCCTTTCCTCTCTGGTGTATTGATTGCAAAAACAAGTTCAGAACGTGATTTTTGAGTGTTTTAGCTATCAAATGATGCATAGTTTATGATAGTTGATTGAATATTTGTTATAAAACAAAGGTAATAAAATTATAAACACGCCCCCACGGCCCGCCCACGCCCCCCTGCGGGTATAAGGCGTTAAAGGGATGGTTACTGCTCTAATTAAAACTGAGTTTTCATATTTTAAAATGGTTAATAATATATTAGATTTTGCAACTATTTGGGCTGTGGGAAATGTTTTGTGTGAAGTTGGAGATGATGAAGTGCTAATTTTACATTTTTCAAGTAGAGAAATGTTTTTAAAATGTTTAATTGTTTATATCTTGTTAATTTAGGGTTCTGGTTTAGAATGTAATATTGGTTAAATATTTGTGACATAATAAAGTTTTGTCTCTCTCTTTCACCCTTTCTCTCTCTCTTCCCCCCTTTCTCTCTCTCTCTTTCTTTCTACCTCTCTCTCTCTCTCTCTCTCTCTCTCTCTCTCTCTCTCTCTCTCTCTCTCTATTGTTTGTTTCATCCCAGCATGCTTGAAAGGTGCAATTACCTTGTCGATGCTGCCACAGTAACTGGTGGCGAGAGAGTTATTATGCACAGCAGAAATAGATCTGATTGGCCAAATGAAGCGCTCATTAGCTCTCAGTCACTCTCTCAGTGGCCATTAATGCTTTAGCTAAACTGACCATTAAATGAGTCTACGTTCTCTCCATCTGCCCTCGCTCAGAAAGATGAGGACAGAGATGTGAAGGAAAGAGAGAGAGAGAGAGAGAGAGAGAGAGAGAGAGAGAGGAAAAGAAGACTTGTATCTCAAAGCGCAACTCTTTTATTTTTTTAAATATGGTTAAAGAAACAATGATTGAAGAAGGAAAAGAGCAAGATAGCCTGCTGAGACAGAAAAGAAAACTTAAACCACCCTAAAATGGTCTGATGGTCTTAGCAGTTCTCCCAGCTTGGTCAGACTGGTCTGGTTGGTTGGTTTTAGAGGGTTTTTGGGCACTTGTCAGCTGGTCAGGCTTAGAGACAATCTAGATCAACTGAATTATAGTTTGATCAGGCTAGGAGACCAGCTTGACCAGCTGAAGACCTGCTTAATCTATCTTAGACCAGCAAATCATTGTAGGCTGGTTTAATTTGCTTTTCTGCAGGAAAGAGAGAATAAGACATTGCCTCACGTAAACACACTCCACATGCGACTCATGGTTAGTGCACAGCCGATACTAATCAAATCTCCATAATGAAGCGATTCACTAAGTGAGATTTTACACACTTTCAGCCATTGGATTCGGTGAGCTTCATTTAATGCACCATTAACTGACTGTTTACTTCCAATACAGGATTGGAACAGCAAGAGAGGAGTGAGTGTATAGAGGTGTTTTCTGGCCATATGTAAATACCTTGAGTTTTTTTTAAGTGCCCTTTCCTCTTACTGCTGAATAGCATGTGGCTCTGTGTGTGTGTGGGTATGTTTATGTGGTTTACGAAGACAATTTTTTAGGTTACAAACTGGTAATTACAAGGGTATTATACATTTCTAGTGTCCTCATAATTTAAATAGCTTAAAAAACATATAAACGATGTTTTATTGAAACCGTAAAAATGCAGAAAGTTTTCTGTGAGGGTTAGGTTTAGGGGTAGGGTTAGGGGATAGAATTTATAGTTTGTACAGTATAAAAATCATTATGTCTATGGAAAGTCCTCATGATAGGTAGACAGACCAACATGTGTGTTGCATGAATAATCACCTTAATTCATTCATAAGCATGAATTAAGGTGATGTATGCTGAAGTTCTTTTGTAACCAATGTGCTGTACAATTTTTTACAAACATTAATACCAGAATAAAATAGAACCTACAAAAGGTTAAAAAGAACAAACTAATAAAACATTGTAAAACCTACACATAAAACCTCTATAAATCTCAAACTACATTATAGGCTAAAGAGAGAAAAAAAATGTGTCTTGAATCTAGATTTAAATATTGGCAATATGGAAGAAGACCTAACAACAAATGGGAGTGCTTTCCACAACCTGGGGGCCGCAACTGAAGCATGGGTAGGCTAATGTGCTGTTCCTTTTTCATGTACCTTATTTAATTTCCAAATTCCATTTTTGGTATTTCGTTACCATGTTTAATTTTTGTATTTCATTTTTTTAATTTCTTCATTCATTTCTTTTTTTTTATATCGACCACAGGTTTTTTTTTTTTCCTTTTTAATAAACAGCCATTATAATAAAACCCAAAAGATATTTTAGTATCCAGTTGTGATTATATTCAGTCCATATACATGAATCAATTTAACTACAAAATGTACACAAATAAACTACAGCTGGCTAAATATTTCAATTTAGGTGTAAATATTTATTTGATCAAACAAATGCTGGAAAACTAAATCTGTGTGAAGACTTCATTGCAAGATGGTCTCCAGAGGAAATTAATCAACACAACAATCTATTTCAGCAGCCATATAAGGCCATCATATTATTTAGAGTATTTCGATACTCCTTTTGGTATAATTGGAAACTGTTAGTTTTCAAAGCTGTGTGCGAAGCAATTTTCACTCCTCATCCATCAATCACATTTGCAAAACAATCAGTTCCTTTGCAAGCAACATAATGGAGAAATATTTGATCAATCCAGTTAACCTCCTTTTCACCAAAGAGTCATATGAATCAAACCTATTAAATCAACTAGAGGACTGCTCAAGATTAGAGGTTGTCAAGAAATATAATTCATAACCCCACTTACTCATTAACACTAAATATTATATAAATAACTAAACCCAAACTTAATCAATTTACCATTAGCTTATGTCAGTCATTTGGAGTAGTGGAATACATTCTGGTCAATAGCAATTACAAAAATATTAACTGAATATCAAAAAGGACTTGTATAAGCCATTCGTTCCATGTTCTGTGGACCTGAACCAACTGAAACCAGAGCAGAAAATAGGTTGAGGAACAGCAAACAACAATTTTATAGGAATATACAGTATAATTTATATAGACACAGTATATATAATTTATATAGAAGTGAATATAGATGTGATCAAAAAGCAATGTTTATACATAGTTTGCTCAGAGAATATCTGTTACGATGATGCAGCGAGGCAGGCAAGGAGAGCGGATCTAAGAGCAGGCTAACTTTATTTACAAACAAAAAGGGCAGGTGCAAGGCAAAATCACGGGAACAAAGGAAAACTGCTGCGAGGGGCAAAACAAGGTTGTAAGACACACGATGGCATAGACAAAGGACTCAAAATCACGAACAGGTGCGGACAATAACATTGTGCTGGCAGAGGGGGCCAGGAAAGATGGGAAATGTAGTTTTGACAGAGACAGTGAAACATGGGCGGACAACACGGAAGACATGACAGGGAGCGTGAACGGTAAAACAGAAAACACGGGCGGAAAACAAGGGAGTGTGACATGGAAAGTGACTAGTGACGAGTGAAACAGAAAACACGGGGCGGAGAACACGAAACACGGTGCAGACAATGCGAAACATGGTGCGGATGACGTGAAACACAGTGCAGGTGACACGAAACATGGTGCGGGTGACACGAAACCGTGACAATATCATCAATATCATTGCATAGTATCTCAAATAAATGGCTACTATTACCTTTTATGAACTGTCTGACAGACATAAGGCATCTGCCGCTGAATGCTAGCAAACATGAAGTTCATCAGAGGGTTTTTCTGCATGCTCTAAACTGCAAGTAATTTATTAAATTTATAAAAAGAGCCACACTGGCTTCAACTTTCATTTTCATTTCTATCCCAGGAATAATTATTTTTTTTCCTCTTAAATTCATGGAATGGGAACGCTGCTTGAGTCATACATTATTTTTGCAATGCTCTGTTGTTTTTTTTTTTTTTGCCTAAATTAAATTTATATATTTTGTCCCTTTTATGTGCTGATATATTGTTTCCTGCTCCAGTGAAAATGTATCCATGCATTATAAATTGTAACGGAGACCCAGACTCGAAGATGATGTTTGAAACCGAAAGCAGATATTTATTAAACACACAGTTTAGACACACAGGCGAGAGATCCTGGTGGATCCGTGACATTACCCCCCCCCCTCCACAGGCTGCTCCAGACGGCCGTACGTTCTGATGCCATGGCCAACCCTGTCCCCGAGGAGCTGGGCGATTAGGATGAGTGTCGTGGAAGTTGGTGAGTAGTGTCGGATCCAGGATGTCGTCCCGAGGTACCCATGATCTTTCTTCTGAACCGTAGCCTTCCCAATCCACGAGGTACTCGAGGTGACCCCTGCAGTGCCGGGAATCCAATTTGTTTCTAACCACATAGACAGGTCTGTCATCCAGGATCAGTGGTAGGGGGGGTTAGTCAACCAGACCAGGTTCTGTGGACTGAGGAGAGAGGCAGGTGGTGAGGTTTCTAAGAGGAGGAATGTAGAGTGAATACGATATTGAGGTGGGAGTTGAAGTTGGTATGTGACTGGATTTATTTGTTTTGTGATGGTGAAGTGACAAATCCCATAAATATGGAGATTCCATATTTATGGAATACATGGATAAATAGCATCTCAGATGTTTCTGTGGCGGTAGAAAGACCCTTGAAGGGAACCAGTTTGCAGGCCTTGCAGAATTGGTCTACTGTTACTAGCACACAAGTGAATCCTTCAGAGGGCGGTAAGTCCGTTATGAAGTCCACTCCCAAGTGTGACCAAAGGTGATGCGGAACAGGCAGCGGAAGGAGTTTGCCAGCTGGTAGTTGTTTTGGGGTCCTTGACTTGCCACAATACGGACATCCTTGGACGAACCTTCTGACATCTCTGTCTATACACGGCCACCAAAAACCTGTCCTAGATGAGCGAGAGGGTCCTATTGGTCCCTGGGTGGCCAGTGCCCAAATAAGAGTGTACAGACTCATTGAGTGTCAGATGTTGGGAAGTGGGAACATCCCGGTGGAGCAGGTTCAGTGGTGGTGGCTTCCGCAATACTATCATCCAGGTACTACTGGATGGGACTCACTATTACATGGTTTCGGGTTCATCTGTGTTTTCCTCTAGCGAGAAAGATGGGAAAGAGCATCTGCTTTGAAGTTCATAACCTCTGGATGACAGAAGATGGTGAAGTCAAAGAACTTTTGAAGAAGAGGGTCCATCGTTCCTGGCGAGGATTGAGTCGATGAGATTCCCAAAGATACTTGAGGTTTCTGTGGTCTGCTCCCAGTTTCCAATGTCGTAATTCTGCTCCGCCAGGGTTAGTTTTTTGGAGAAGTAGGCACATGGATGGAGTTTTGATGGTTTCCCCTGCTGCTGAGATATGACGGCTCCTACGCCGTTAGTGGAAGCATCTACCTCCACCACAAAAGGTTTGTTTGGGGCTGTATGGATTAGGAATGGAGCTGTTGTGAAGAAATTCTTGAGATGTTGAAAGGCGCAGGAAGCCTCGGGGGTCCAGGATAGAGACTTGGGCTTCAAATTGAGGAGGAACATTAACGGAGCAGTGATGGAGCTGTAGTTCCTAATGAACTGACATTAGAATTTGGCCAATCCTAAGCAACGCTGGAGTTATTTGATGGCGGAAGGAGTGGGCCACAGATTGCACGGCTTCTACCTTTCCCTCGTCCATCTGAATACCTTCAGTGATGATATTGTAGCCAAGGAACTGGAGTGAAATCTGATGGAATGAAAATATTTCTACTTTGAGGTAGAGATGGAATTTCCTAAGCCTTTCCAACACAAGCACGACATGTTGATGGTGGTCTCATTCTGGGAGTACACCAGAATGTCATAAATTTAGATCAGGAACCAAAGGAGCTACTCCCGGAACACCTCATTCATGAACCCTTGGAACATGGAAGGGGCATTGACCAGGCCATATGGCATCACCCGGTATTCATAGTGGTCACAAAGGTGGTCTTCCATTTGTCTCCCTTCCGGATCCAAATGAGGATGCATGTGCTGCGAAGGTCGAACTTGGTGAAGATAGTGTTTCCTCTCAACATTTCCATGGCTGCCAGGACGAGGGGAAGCGGATAGTGTAAATTGACAGTAATCTTGTTGAAGATGCAGCCGCAGGCCACAGGCCTCCATCCTTCTTCGCCACAAAGAAAAAGGTGGAAGCAGCAGGGGATTTGGATGGCCGGATGTAGCCCTGGTTGAGGGCCTTCTCAATATACTCCTCCATGGCCTTTTGCTCTGGGATGGAGAGGGGATATATTTTACCACAGGGAACTGGCTGCCCAGGTAAGACATCTATTGCACAGTCCCATGGTCTATGAGGTGGTAGTTGAGAGGCTCATTGGGAACAGAAGACATCCTGAAAGTGGGAGTAGCAGGGTGGTATCTCCACAGAAGTTTGACTAGTTGGGCTTTTGATGGAGCAGAGGAGAATTACTGATTGAAGCTGTGGGTTTTGGAGTAGGACGGTTGGGGAAACAGGAAGGAAACAGGAAGGAAAACATTGGGACCCCCACCTCAGGATCTTTCTGGTGGACCAGAAGATAACGGGAGAATGTTTAATGAGCCAGGGACATCTTAATATGATTCTGGCCGTAGAGCTCTCCTGTAGAAGGATTTCTTCAAAATGCAAACATCCGATTTGAAGTTTGACAGGACCAACACAGTGACAGATGACTCCTCTTCCCAGAGGTTTGCCGATTATGGAGTGAGTCTTAAAGTTGTACTCACAGGGTCTCTTTTGGAGCTGGAGCTGGTGGCAGAGCATGCCGGAGAAGAAGTTGCCGGCTGATCCAGTGTCGAGGAGAGTATATACTGTAAGTGACAAACCAGAGGCAGTAAATGTCACACTGGTTAATAATGGTGAATAACTGACATTAGGAGTGTTAACGTAACTCACCAGTGGGCATGGGGTATGAATTGGACACGTGTCCCCTCCACCGCAATACAATCATAATCGCTGGGTCATCCACCTTTGCAAACTGCCGAGGACAACCGAAAGGCATCCACTTGCATCTCTGAGATATGCAGCCACAGCCTCGGTTCGAGTCCCTGACGGTAGCTGTTAGAAGAGCAGGCTCATTCCAACCACTGGAAGCGAAACTTGAGAGCATAGATATTAATTGAACTTCTACCTTGACAGAGATTAAGTGGTTCGCTGATAGATGTATCTCCAGCAGGGCATCCAAAAACTTCCTTGAAGTGTTTAATGAAGCTCTCAAGTGACTGAGTGACAGGACTGTTTTGTTCCCAGAGAGTTTGAGCCCACTGCAACGCTCTTCCTGAAACCAGAGAGATAATGAATGAACTCTTAGCCCGCTCGGTGGGGAAGCGATGCGGCTGCCTCTCTTGGGTGAGCGAACATTGGAGAAGAAAGCCGCTTCAGTCCTCATCTGATCTGAGGTGATAGTATGGCGCTGGATTGACCACAGGACAGGCAGCATAGACCGGTGCAGAAGAAGAAGCGGAGGGAGTGCTGGTTGTAATTGGTGGTGCAGCGGGGTTAACCGGAGGGGTAAGTGCATGGCGGAGAGCGTCAACCATCTCTTGAAATGAATCCGCCGGTGTTATACCTGCTGGATTCGTGATTTTGGTGGGTCTGGTCTTCTGTAATTGAGATCCAGACTCGAAGATGATGTTTAAACCCGAAGGCATGTATTTACACAGTTTAAGTAAACAGGTGAGTATCAATCAGATGTTGAACAGTAAATGATGAGCAGTACACTAATAACAGTCTGTAATACTTATCCTTACTCATATAAGCTAGATGATAATTGAATAATATAGGGAATTATGAATGTTATATAAGAAAATTTTTAAACCTAGTACTTTTGCTTGTCTAAAAACATAATGGCTTAAGGAAATTAGGTCCTTTTTTAGTTTCTCTAAGAGGTTTTTCTTTGAACTTGCTCAGCTCTTTAATATAAATCTTTTTCAATGTGACCATTGTGTCTTTTTCCAGCTGCCTGTAATTTTATTTTAAGTCTTTGTTATTTCAATCCAGTTGTAACTTCAAGGTTCAAGTGCGATAAAAAAAGATATGCTAATTAAAAAAATGTTATACCAAATTCAAGCTTTCTTCCTTTTATCATTGTTTTTCTTTTCTCTGTCTTCTCACCCATTTGTTCTCAGTTTCTACTGCTTTTTATCATCAGTGAGGGTTGTTTGCAGTCTGAAAGAGTCTCAGAAAGCTTTAAAATGGAAAAACTGAGAAACAGAGAGCAAGAAAACGAAAGAGAGATGAACAGGTGAGAGGAAGAACCATGGTGTCGTCGGGCTTCTCTTATTCTAGGCTTGCGTGGCTTTGAAGGAAACAGCACAGCTGGATGGAATAATTGTAGCACCTCAAGTCTTTAGCATCTCCATGGAAATGCTCTTGCATTGTCTCTGAGGTCCAGCGATTAAATTAAAAGTTTTGCCCACAATCAGGGTTGGGAGGGTAACTTTTTAAATGTATTCCACTACAGATTACAGAATACATGGTGTAAAATGTACTTTTTAATGTATTCCGTTAGATTACTCAAGGTCAGTAACATATTCAAAATACTTTTGATTACTTCTTCAGCACTGGTAGATTTTTTTCACTTGTTTTGCCTATAAAAACTCTGCCAGTACAGTAAGACAAAATACACATGTTAAAAATACATTCTCTGAAAAACCTGTATATCTTATGCAGTGTTGTTTCTAAAACATGATAAATCAAATTGATCTTGTTTTAAGGATTTTTTGATATTTTTACAGGAAAACAATACAGCAATTATTATCAAGAATACGATTTTTGTCTTAATATCAAAGATTTTACTAGAAAATTAGAAATGATAACTTTATGATCCAACGTGAATTTTCATGATAAATAAATATGATCATGCCTGGTAACATGTGCAAGTAAAATGGCTAGAAATAGCATTTTAGCTTAGTGTAAAGCTAACAATGTACACAAGGTTTATTTCTATTTATTCTGCTCCAAACTTACTTCAAACGTACTTTTATGTTTGCTAATATGAATGTAACACATCATAAGAAAGTGTTTCACCGCTGTTGAAATGCACTTTTGATTGGATATGTATAAATGTTTTCCATCCATTTTAATGTTTTTGTGACTCATTTCTGTACGGGGGGTGCAATGATTCTATGCGCTGATAGAGATTGACAGAAGTGCAGTGAATGAGAAACCTTTTGACCCAGAGCCTAGCGGTGTGACAGAGACAATTGGCAACCAAATCTGTAGTCTGAGAACTCTGGCCAACAGCGGATACAATTGCCTAAGATTAAAGTCCACTTTGCAACTGATTCTGGCCAAGAGCTGCCCACTTAGACTGGAAGAAAAATTTGACAATCATTACAGGTTCATAAGCAAAATGGGAGAAAAGAACATGATAACTTCTGTTGAGCAATGTTGAGTGCTAAAAACCACTCAAGGTTGTTTAAGGCAGTTTAGTTGGAGACTGCTATTTTTCCAAGTGCTTGAAAGTTTTGTATGTATCTGAGGCTGACACTATTCAGGATTTAAAACCAAGAGTTTGACCAAAAAGAGTGATATTTCAATGCAGCAAGGTTTTTTTTTTGCAGGTGCATGGCATAATAAGAGATATTCTGAAGACTGGAGCATGCTACATTCCTAGTTTCCTGTTGTGTTCTGTTCATTTGTCTCAGAGCTATCCATATGGACAATGTTTTTAATCAAAACTGCCACAAGCTTGTTTCACCTAGAGCTCTGTCTTTCAGACCAATGTTTAACTGTTCTAGATGATTTACTGCTTTCTGTCAGTCTCAACACTGATTCTTCCAGCAGAACTATCAATCTGTCAACCTCTTCCACATCTCCACCACCGGCCCCATGTATAACCCTGCCTGAAGAACAGTCATCCTTTCTGAGCCTTCCTTTGACACCCCCTTCTCCATGTCACCTCCACCCTTGAGGAAACCGGATAGGGGATGGATGGTGTTACAGTGCCCAGGCGGGGATCAGGTGACACGGGCTAGCAGATGAACAGCCTGCTGGGTCTGATGGTGGAATCTAGAGTTCAACCTCAAGAGTGAATAACAACCTCTAGACTTAACAATCAGCAGGAGAGAGAAGGATGAAGGGGCAGAAACAGTATAGAGAGAGTCTGTTGTTAGAGGTATGAAGGTGGTGCAGGCTCTGTAAACCTCACCATTGACGTGTATAATTTGGGTCTGTTATAATTTCTATTAAGGCATTTTAAGGAAATAACATCTAAGGAGACTTCAATGAGATCAAATTTCTATTAAATCTCATGCGCTATCAAAGAGCAACCTCCGAGCCATAATATTTTCCTTTGGGTGCAGACAGTATTTAATGATGAATGGATTTGCTTATATATAAGTTCACTTTGAGGTGCTTTCTTAATTTTAAACACCTTAACTTTTGAAGTGTAACCATATTCACTGCCTGTAGATTTGTGGGGCCCTAGCCAAAATACTAAAATCTGATGCAAATTGCACACAAATAAAAAGCCTGCCACTAAATGGCAAGCACAAATTTAATTAAATGAGAACTGTCCTCATCAACTGTCCCCCCAGTCCACCAAGTACATTGCCTATAGGACTGTTTGGTTTTATATTTCAAGTGGTCAAGAGTGCTCTCTCTCTCTCTCTCTCTCTCTCTTTCTCTTTACTCGGGTCTGTCATTCTCTTATCTCCCCTCTTCTCCAAACCCTCGTTTTGAGAGCTTATCACGGGGTATGCCTGGTGCTGGCATGCCTAAGAAAACAAAGTCTGTCTGGCCGTGTAATAGGCCATCACAGTAGGGCTCTTCTGAAGGAGGTGTCATCTAGAGGACACCAGGCAACACGTCTGCTTCTCATTCTGTCTATTTATTTATGATCTTGAGAAAAAGAGAGTGTGTGATGGAACCTGTAGGTTTAACATTTGTCTTTATAAATCACTAGACACCAATAGACTTACAAACACTGAAATGCTGTCAGGAACGCAGCCTTAGGTAACGTATGACATTTTTGTCTCAGCTGTCATTAAAGAAATGTGTATACTGATTAAAGAGTAATATTTTTTAAGATGCGTGACTTTTCCAATTGAGTTAGAGACAATAAGGCATGAATGCGTTTTTTGAAAAGTGTGCATTCTCTATTACTGAACTATCTCTAAATATACAGGTAAAGGATGATGGAGAAAGAGACAAAGGGATGAAAATTGATTGTGAAAAGGTGAAATAATGGATGTCAATAGATTTGCACTGCAACAAATGAATAGTGGTACATTTTTAGGTAAGCTTAGATTCCAAGCTTTGGTTCTGCACAAATTAAATGGTACATCAGAGCAACTGTTGCTGTTGCTGTGATACTAAGCACACATTTTGTTTCTGCCAGAAAATCATAAGTATCAACACATAATGTTGTTCACTTACTTTCAACATAAGACATTATTTCAATGCAAGTCAATAGGAGATTTTCAAAATATACTCAAAATATACTCTTAAATTTCTTCAAAAAGTACAAACTAAAACAAATGATAACATACGGTACCTGTAATTGAAATTGTCTACAACCCAACATTTGTAAGGAGTCTGTATTTTAAAAGGATAGTCACTCAAAAATTATCTCATAATTTACTTGTCATACCAGGTGTGTATGACTTCCTTTCTTCTTCAGAACACAAATGAAGATTTTAAAAAATTATATTTAAGTTATCTAGGTCCTCATCATGCAAGTGAATGGTGACCAGAACTCAGAATGTCCAAAAAGGACATAAAGACACCATAAAAGTAATCCATATGACTCCAGGGGTTAAATACAAATCTTCTGAAGTGATATGACAGGTGTGTGTGAGAAACAAATCAATATTTAAGTCCTTATTTCACTATCAATCTCTACCTTTGACCAGCCCCAACCAGTAAGTGAAATGCAAGTGAAAACAGAATGTGCAAGTCAATGTGAAAGTGTAGATTTTCAGTAAAAAAGGACATAAATGTTGATCTGTTTCTCACAAACACCTATCATATCACTTCTGAAGATATGGATTTAACCACTGGAGTCTTATGGATTACTTTTATGCTGTCTATCCGTCCCTTTTGGACCTTTACAGTTTTGGTAACCATTCATTTGCATTGTGAGGACCTACAGAGCTACAATATTATTTTAAAAATCTTCAATTGTGTTCTAGAGAAAAAAAGAAAATAAAGTCATCCTCTTCTAGGAATGCATGAGGGGGAGTAAATTATGAGAGAATTAAAATTTTGGGGTGAACTGACCCTTTAAATGGTTCAAGCTGATATTTAAGCAATATCACATGAGCAAGAGTGCAATATGGCCCTACTTCAGCACTGCTCTGATTCGGCCGCAGGCCGAGTGTCGTAGTCTGTGTGCCATGGTTAATTACAGCAGTGCTGATTTAGGGCCATATAGCATGATTGCTAGTGTGATATTGCTTATATACAGCAGTTCAATGAACAAGTACATTTAAAAAAATTAGGAAAAGTCATAAAAAGTACAGTCATAAAAACACATTTGTGCATGGAACTACTTTATTACACGACCGATCAGAATCTGCCATTACTGGTTCAAAACAAATGATGCGTCCAAGCCTCCATTAGTAATTCAAAATGTTCACTTCAGAAATAGTATAACGGCTGTTTCTAACAAGTCATTGGATAAACAAGGATAGACGGATGGATGTGTGTTTGTCTGTGTGTGTGTGTGTGTGTGTGTGTGTGTGTGTGTGTGTGTGTGTGAGAGAGAGAGAGAGAGAGAGAGATGGAGCGTGTGCGATGACCTGTTGCCACACCCAATCAGAGATGCTTACAGCTTTCTGAAGGTCAGCTTTCTCAGTGGAATATAGACGTCCAAGTGGGTATTCCTCTCTATTTCGGGGTAGCCAGTGTGCAAATGTCATTCACTATAGAAACAGCTATGTCCTCCACCATTTTAAACAGTATGTATCCAATGTAGAAACTCACAGAGCGCTGTTCTTTGTAAACAATGACTGAACAGATTCCCTTTACATCACCAACTGGCACAAAAATTATCTTTTGCCACCACCTGCTGGCTAACATATGTAATTTCAAAAATTAAGACAGTAACTCCTAACACATATGCACTACGCTTACACTTTAGTTTAGAACAGCACGAACACAAGCAGAGTGATACACACAGTGAAGCGTCTGAGTGCTGATTCTGTCACACCTATATATATATATATATATATATATATATATATATATATATATACACTCACCTAAAGGATTATTAGGAACACCATACTGTGTTTGACCCCCTTTCGCCTTCAGAACTGCCTTAATTCTACGTGGCATTGATTCAACAAGGTGCTGAAAGCATTCTTTAGAAATGTTGGCCCATATTGATAGGATAGCATCTTGCAGTTGATGGAGATTTGTGGGATGCACGTCCAGGGCACGAAGCTCCCGTTCCACCACATCCCATAGATGCTCTATTGGGTTGAGATCTGGTGACTGTGGGGGCCATTTTAGTACAGGGAACTCATTGTCATGTTCAAGAAACCAATTTGAAATGATTCAAGCTTTGTGACATGGTGCATTATCCTGCTGGAAGTAGCCATCAGAGGATGGGTACATGGTGGCCATAAAGGGATGGACATGGTCAGAAACAATGCTCAGGTAGGCCGTGGCATTTAAACGATGCCCAACTGGCACTAAGGGGCCTAAAGTGTGCCAAGAAAACATCCCCCACACCATTACACCACCACCACCAGCCTGCACAGTGGTAACAAGGCATGATGGATCCATGTTCTCATTCTGTTTACGCCAAATTCTGACTCTACCATCTGAATGTCTCAACAGAAATCGAGACTCATCAGACCAGGCAACATTTTTTTCAGTCTTCAACTGTCCAATTTTGGTGAGCTCTTGCAAATTGTAGCCTCTTTTTCCTATTTGTAGTGGAGATGAGTGGTACCCGGTGGGGTCTTCTGCTGTTGTAGCCCATCCGCCTCAAGGTTGTGCGTGTTGTGGCTTCACAAATGCTTTGCTGCATACCTCGGTTGTAGCGAGTGGTTATTTCAGGCAAAGTTGCTCTTCTATCAGCTTGAATCAGTCGGCCCATTCTCCTCTGACCTCTAGCATCAACAAGGCATTTTCAGCCCACAGGACTGCCGCATACTGGATGTTTTTCCCTTTTCACACCATTCTTTGTAAACCCTAGAAATGGTTGTGCATGAAAATCCCAGTAACTGAGCAGATTGTGAAATACTCAGACCGGCCCGTCTGGCACCAACAACCATGCCATGCTCAAAATTGCTTAAATCACCTTTCTTTCCCATTCTGACATTCAGTTTGGAGTTCAGGAGATTGTCTTGACCAGGACCACACCCCTAAATTCATTGAAGCAACTGCCATGTGATTGGTTGATTAGATAATTGCATTAATGAGAAATTGAACAGGTGTTCCTAATAATCCTTTAGGTGAGTGTATATATCCTCACAGTCCTCACAGAAAAAAAAAATGTGAAGTTGTGTCCTACAATTTGTATCTGTTTAAAACACAGAATGAATAAAACAATTTTGTTCCTATTTAGCTTCTTAGCTACATCGAGAGAGCCCAGGCCTTGCAGATTTCCACAAAGGCGTAGTCACTCTCTTGGTGCATCTCATGCAGCCCTTTATTTAGTCTTTGTCATGACCATGAAAACCACCAAAACATTCACACATGGTGGATGCACATTTATCACAGCTGGGGAAACCTTTGCAAATAGAGGTTTAATAACAAAAATATGTGCAAACCAAAAAAGTCCCTTTGTGTACACATTAGCCAAACAAACAGAGATCAAATCAACCCCACAAAACAATGATACAACCTTCTGTTACACACATACACAACTTTTGATTATTATTCCTCATGGTCAAACAAACAAACAAACAATAAATAACAAACAAAAACATATTTCACATCTATTGAAGATTACTTCTGACATGAGGATAATTTGGTGTTGTTGTGTTATTCATTTAGTTACTGATAAGAATGTCCCACTTAGGGTCCATTTGAGGTTTGATATGGACTTTGTCTTTTCAATGACTGAACTGAACCTTCAGTCACATCAGTAACACATTGATATGAGCACAATTTCCTTCTAATCAAAAAGATAATAACACTCCTCCTGAGATAGGGAGCAAGACAGAGAGAAATACAGAGAGAGAGAGGCACAAACAGCGAGACAGGATGCTGGTTTGTTTAGCACTCATTAAGAAGGCATTAGATGTGTGCTCCAAGCATTGATTACATTTTGGCTATAAAGTGATGAACAGGAAAGAATGGCAGAGAGAGTTTATAAAAGAAATGCTGCCACTCTTTTCATCTTAGTAGTGGTTGAACAGAAGGCTTTTGAACAGTTCTTTCACAGAGGATCCACTTCAAATATGCTACACCAGAGCTGGGGTCTTGATCTTGTGATCTTGGTCTTCGACCTTGAAATCTGTTCTTGAGAACAAATATACCTGACATTTGTCTGGATCTGCGTTTCACTGCTATGAGCGGCACCCTGACACGATAAACCGATCGTGTAGCTGTGTGTGTGTGTGTGTGTGTGTGTGTGGGGGGGTCCAGTCCAGCCTTGTGATCACGGTGGCCCGGGAAAGCATAGAGGACATCTGCGCGTCAGCCTCAGACTGGGCGAGCAGACCCGAAGGTGGCAGCCCAGACGAGTCATCAGCATCAGACGCCGCTCTGACGCTCTCCGATACAGTGGCAATGTCGTCATCCAATTCCAGGGGCTCAAGGGAGAACACCGGTTGGCCGCGAGGCGAGTTTTATGACCGTCAGAATAGGAGAGAAATCAACTGCATCCAGGAACTACACAGTGGCGGAAAGATATCTTTAAAAATATTGCAGTGTATTGCACTTTTATGAGTAGGAACCCAAACTCTTTTAGAGGAAATAATCTCTTTTTAGGAGGAGAAACACTCTTTCAGGCAATGAAATTGCTGTCGAAGCGCCCAGGGGCGTGGACAGCACAGCGTGCAGAGAGAGAGAACGCCAGCTGGAAACGCGCCGTAGATCCAACAGCAGTTGTAAAGTTGAGGTGAACAGTGGTGAACTTCAGCTTGCTTGTTGCACAACCGTTCGGCTCCGAAGAAAAATTCTGACTGGCACTTGCTGCCCACTTCCCTTTATACCCATATATCTGGGGCGGGGCATGCAAATTCTGTCTGCCAACTTGACATTGGCCTTTTCTCAGGTTCAGAGGTATGTTTGGCGTCCCAAGAAGACCCCTTGTCACTTCATTCGACACAACGTCAAGTGAGTGACAGTGAAGCTGCTCGAGCTTTATTGCTTTTGGTGCAAGTGAATATTCTTCTAAGTATTTTAATTCCTTTTTGTCTCTGATATGTATGATGAAAAGTAACTAAATTTTGTGTGCTGGTTTTGTCTCTGGCTTAATGTTATACTCCTTTTTTTTTTTTTTGCTACAGACTTGAAATTGCACTCATATTCTGCTTTAAGATCAAATCTGCTTGTCCCACTTTATATTAGGTGTCATTATGTACTTTGTATTTACAAGGAGGACAAAAAAAAAAACTTGTTCTGCTAAAATCTTACAAGATTCAAATTTGCTGCCAGCAGGGTCATAGTACAGTGAAATTTAGGGCTAGATTTTGGGTAAGGACTAGGATTCAAAATTTTATTGAAATAATCTTTAAATGTAAGTAAAAATGCAAAAACATTTATAAAGTGTACACAATAAGAACAAAATGCTTAGTTTTCAGTATAAGTTTGTTGTAGATAAAGTCACCTACAGTAATATAAAGTGGGTCCAATTTTGCCTCTTGCATTCATAATGTCTGAGTTTAAGATTTCCATTTTATTTAGTGAGTAAAACCTTCTCTTCTACTTCATGAGGACATTTGTTTATGAATCTCTTAAACTGATTTACACAAAATGATGACAAAAAGCATTTTGGGGAAAAAATATATATATATATGTATAAATAAATATTTTTACAGTGCCCTCCACTAAAATTGGCACCCTTTGTAAATATGATCAAATAAGGCTGTGAAGAAAAAAAATCTTATGTTTATCTTTTGATCTTTCATAAAAAAAAAAAAAATATATATATATATATATATATATATATATATATATATATATATATATATATATATATATATATAAACTTGAATTTAAGTAAAATAACTGAAAGGGGTGAGAAGTCTCATAATTAAATAAAGAAAAATTATCTTCTCTTGTCCAACAACAAATTCAAGCATCTTCAGTTTGCCAGACACTACTGGAGCTTCAAATGGGACTGGGTTCTATGATCAGATAAAACAAAAATAGAGCTTTTTGGCAGTAAACACCAGAGATGGTTTTGCCGCTCACAGAGAGGTTGTCAGATGGAAAAGTATCCCATGTCCACGGTTAAATATGGTGGTGGATCTTTAATGTTGTGGGGCTGTTTTTTTTCTGCCCGAGGACTAGACGTCTTGTTTGGATTCATGGCATATCTATCAAAAACCAACAGATACTAAATAAAAAAACTGACCGCCTCTGCCAGAAAGCTTAAAATTGTAAAGTAAACAATATTAGTTAACATGAACTAACAATTAACAGTGATTTTTTAATTAACATGAACAAACATTACTAAATGCTGTAAACAAATGCATCTTGTTAATTGTTTGTTCATGATACCTAATGCATTATCTAATGTTAATGAATGGAAACTTGTTTTAAATGATATCATATTTTTGGTACAAATATTTTTGTTAATTTAGCCCTTGATCATGACTCCAACTCACACTAACACAGGGAAGGAGACAAGGAGAGAACAAAGTAGAAAAAGGATGAGAAGGAGAAAAAAAAAGAAAAAATCAGAAACCTAACATCTCCTTAGACCTGTGGTTCCCAACCCTGTTCCTGGAGGCCCCCACCACTGCACATTTTGTTTGTCTCCCTTTTTGGACACATCCAATTCAGGTCTTGGAGTCTCCACTAATGAGCTGATGAGCTGAATCAGGTGTGTTTGATTAGGGATATCCAAAATGTGTAGTGTTGGGTGGAATCCAGGAACAGGGTTGGGAACCACTGCCTTACACACTCATTCACAATTTTAGACTGAAAAAAAAAATGTGTTACTAGTTTGCTGCAGACAGTGACACACACACATTCACATGCATCACAAACTCTTTTGTGCATAGTTAATGAAGGCTGATGTCTTTAGAGTTGATCTCATGTGGCTGTGGAGAGGTCGGTAATGAAAATCAATAAAACCAGCTGCCTATTGTCAACTTGTGTAAATCCAGAGCCTGGCTGGAGGAAACCCAAGTGACTAAGAAAAAAAGAAGACATGGGTATAAAGAACAACGCACTTCACACCTTCTGTCGTTGGTCTCACCTACAAGCTGTGAAAGTGTCTGGTCACTGAAAAATAGGAAAAAAATTAAATACATTTATCATTAAATATCCTACATTTACAATCTTCTAAACACAATTGTGACATTTAATTTAATGTCCTGATTGTTTTATGAAGTATATTATTTTTTTATATAATATTAAATATATTTTTACATTATCACTTATTACATATAAACCCACCATAAATAAATCATAACTCAAAATTTAAAATCTGTATAGAATTTTAGATAAGATCAGTGTCACTATTTTTAAATAAAAACCTTTAAAGAAACATTATTTGTATGTCCTGAAAAGAGGTTAATAATGAGTGTACTAATCACATAGAAAGAATGATCACATAAAACAGGTGATACTTTAAGTTTCTCTCTTGACCAAAGAAAAAAAGATAAAAAATGGTTTCCTGATTGCAACCAATTAACATACAATTTATTGCAAATATCTATTTATTTATACATTTTATTAACACATTTACATCCAAACCACAGTATAAGAAATACATCAAAAACCTTGAGAATAAAAAACTGTAAAAAACAGTCAGATTCCAAATGAGTCTTTAAATGTGAAGTTTCTAATTTCTATGCCACTAGTGGCACTAAAGGTATTGCAAAAATTATGTTTACAAACATCTTTTCCAAAAAACTGTCTGCAATTGGTGAGACAAAACAGGCAGTCCCATCCCAAAATTGTTGCAATGCCAGGTTGGTCAGGATGCTCAAACAAACAGAGCAATATTTTGAAAGTGTCATAGAGCTACAGTGGGTTTGTTTTCATGGATACCATTTAAGCCATTTATTGAGAAAAAGCTTTCTATGATGCGGAATTGGCATTTACTTTTGCTTGCACTGTGTTATCAGCTTTCCATTTAATCCTATATGCAGTTTGGTCAATAAGCAACTTTCTCCACAACAGCATCTGCACATTAAACTGGGATAGGAGAGAGGATCTTACAGGGATCCACATTTCACCTTTAACAAAAGTGCTTCTTTATTAATTAGTGAAATCCTTCAGCAGGTGGACATCACAGCTAGTGTCTGGAGGAGAAGTTCATCAACATTTCCCTGGATTTTTCATAATTACTCTTTCTGAATGTCCTGAGAACAATAGCTAATAATAGGTAAGGTGTTGGAGAAGTCCTTTTGTTGCAATAATGAATGTACCTGCCTTAATCTGGGACACTATTAATGGGAGATCTCAATAGTTACCATGGAGAAAACTGAAGATAGATAGAGGGAGAGAGAGGTGTTCACACAGGAAATGTTCAAGTTGATGTGCCTGTCCGTCTGTTCTGCACAATTTAACACACACACACAAAATAGCACAAACACCTTTCTCATGATATCAATCAATATTTATGCGTCCAAGAACAAGGGAAAAAATTAGAGCAGGATTGCGAACGGATCACACACACACACACACGTCATATTAACAACTAACTTCAATATATATATTGTAACAATCAACAATCAGCATTAAAATCCACATAAAAAGTCAGATCCCTTACCGTGCTCATTAAAACTTCCAAAACCGCAGCCTCAACAAGCATTACAAATGCATTGACATCAGTAATATCAAATATTATTGTGTCTCTTGAGTCATGTGACCGACTGAGACATTGTAACAATGTTTATATGTAGGCCTATATTTCTGAATGAGATGTGAGCGACTTTAACAAGGGGAAGATTTTCAGCGATTAGAGAGTGACAGCGAAAATAAAAAGAAACTCACCGCTAAACTGATATGCTTGTCCAGTGTGAATCTTCAGTGTAGCAGTGTACAAAGCACTGCCTAAAAATCGGCGAGGGAGAATTATTTGCCACCGGAAGTCCAACGCGCAAAATTCATGACCTTGCATATTCCTATTGAGATGACTGAATTTCACCCATGGAATTTTACAGTCTGAATGTAAATGTGACCATGCTTTAGACATGGTCTAGGTGGTCTAGGTGTTCAACAATATATTTATTATAGTGGAATGTAAATAAAATTATTATGACTACAGCGACCTGCCTGTTACATGTTTTATATATAGTTTTTAAATTGATTAGGTTTAGGAATGGGTTTGGGTTAGTGGATCAAAAATATTATAGTAGAATATAATGTTTTAATAGTATAATATAGCATTTAAACACATTATAAATTAGAAGATTGGCGAGTCTATGATGGAATCATCTGAATTGAAGTGACCCATGTCACTTGAAGAGCCCCCTTGCCCCCCTAAATTTGGAATGGTATCACACCAAACAATTTTGGGTGCAATGCGTAGTTTGTCCTGTGGGTGTCAGTAATGGAAATCCCCCCTAAATTTGGAATGGGATCACGCCAAACAATTTTGGGTGCAATGCGCAGTTTGTCATGTGGGTGTCAGTAATGGACATAAAGTAATTTATTGTGCCATAACTTCTATTTCAAGAGGAAACTACTCAAAGCCAGACCATGGGCAGAGACCGCGCACTTCAGAGAGGAGCTTCACATCTTCTCCCAAAAAAGATACAGGTAATGAAAATTTGTAATTTCAGTCATGTTCACATATTGAGAAATAATATTAAACTATCCAATTGTCTGATGTTGCTTGTATTACACTTAAAACTACATATGAAGCAATTGTGACTATGCAACATAGCAAAGAGTCAGCAAACTGATGTAACTCCTTAAATTTAGTTTACAGTCACGCTCTTATAACAAGGTAATATTTAACTTGTATTTTCCGCTTTTGACTACATTAATTGTTTGACTTTTTAGAAGGTGATGTAAAGTGTGAAGCCAAAATCTGGTAAGTCTTTTATTAATTATGAAGGATTTGTCAGTCACTCAATGAATGAGATGTTAGAAGTCCAGAATTTAGATTTAACCCTCAGGGGTCGATGGAGCAGGGGCCTGCTGGATTCTTTCCTCATAACAGAGGAAACAACAAAAAATACTCTGTTATTTATGGGCATACAGATAAGTGTAAGACATCATTTGAAACTATAAAGGGTCTACTTTTATTTGTGTACATTCACAATAACAGCAAAACCTTGAGAAAATGTTCTGAAACTCAGCAAATACTTATCACACAAACATGAAACATATGTCTTAGAAAGCTTAAAATGTCTACTTTTAATTAAAACAATTCAAATTTAAAACAAATATTCTCCTGCAATGTAATCTGTATGAAAACAAAGCGATGTACAGTTTCTCCTGGCTCAGCTAATTGTGGAGAAAGTTGCTTACTGACCGAACTCCATACTGTATATGATCAAAGGGAAAGCTGATAACACAGAGCATGCAAAAGTAAATGCCAATTCAGCATCATAGAAAGCTTTCTCTCAATAAATGGCTTAAATGGTGTACATGTAAACAAACTCACTGTAGCTCTATGACGCTTTCAAAACATTGCTCTGATATATATATATATATATATATATATATATATATATATATATATATATATATATATATAATAACTTGCCTCGGGCGTTTGCCATTTGCATTGATCGCCTCAGCACATTACTGTATGAACAGCGCCCTCTGCTGGTGGGTGGCATCACATTAGGTATAATTAGCTGATTATATATATATATATATATATATATATATATATATATATATATATATATATATATATATATATTTATATTCCTGTGATGTAAAGCTGAATTTTCAGTATTATTACTTAAGGCTGCTTATCAGCTCCGGAGGAAACGTCTCGATCTCTGGGTCGTCCGGCTCAGGAATGCTTGGGAGCCTTCCGAGTCCTGGAGGATGTTCGTGAGACAGGGGCGTGCGCTTCCTGTGGTGCGCTCGACGCTGGGGCTGAGACCTGGGTCCAGATTGAGGCGGAGCTGCACATTTCCTGGAAGCCGCAGGAGGATGCCCTTGGTGAGCAGACAGAGCATGGCCCGTGCTGGTGGCGCGACGGGTCATGATGTGAGAAACGTCTGTTTCTTCACCTCTGAGAACTGCTGGGCGAAGTCCTCGACGGTGTGCCGAAGAAACCGAACTGGGAGACGGGGGCGTTAAGGAAGCGTGCTTTGTCCACATCCCGCATCTCGACCAGGTTCAGCCACATGTCGTTCTTGAACCTCGAGGGTGGCCATTGCCTGCCCGAGTGTCCGCGCTGTGACCTTCTTGGCCCTGAGGACGAGGTTGGTCGCTGAGCGCAGTTCCTACAACACGTCGGGGTCAGGACTACTCGAGTACAGATCTTAAAGTGCCTTGGCCTGGTGAACTTGCAGGAGGGCCATGGCGTGCAAGGCGGAAGCAGCCTGTCCGGCAGCGCTGTAGGCTTTGGAGGTCAGTGACGATGTTAGCCTACAGGCCTTGGACGGGAGCACCGGGCGATCCTGCCCGTGACGGCATTCTTGGGACACAGGTGGATCGCAACCTCCCTATCCACCTGGGGGACCGCCGAGTACCCATGGACCACTCCGGGTTACGCTGCCTCGGTGTGATCGCTGCCCAGACACACGAGGCAGTGCCTGTGACCATCAGGACCAGAGAGAAATGGACTGCATCCAGGAACTACACAGGGGCAGAAGGTCATCTTTATAAAGATGCGTCCTGAAAAGGACGTTCAACGCCTCTGTGTATTGCTCTTTTAGAAAAATTAACTCTTTTAAGAAAATATTCTCTTTTATAAAATTGCCATTGAAGTGCCCAGGGGCAAAGCTGCACTGCCGTGCAGAGAAGGAGAAAGCTGCTGATATGCACCATAGATCAAACAGCATACGCTCTTTCAAGAGATGAAGTGAACACTCTTGTCAACACAGCTGATCACACAACCGGTTGGCTCCAAAGAAAAATTCTGAATGGACAGATGCATTTCCCTCCCTTTATACCCGTATATCCAGGGGCGGGACATGCAAATTCTGTCCACCAATTTCTCATTGGCCTTTTCTCAAGTTCAGAGATGCGCGAGGCTCTCAAGAAAGAGACCCCTAGTGTCGCTTCTTTGACACAACGTCGAAGTGAGTGACAGACGGGGAAAGCAGAATATTGCTGTCCCAATATAACTCTTTGTCATGCAAGCTCATTTCTCAGAGTGCCCTTTGACGAGAGCATGCAAAGAAAGAGCTGGCAGTACACTGAATGCTTGCCAAAGCCACTGACTCGCTTTATGTGCTCAAGACTCACAAAAGTTCTGATCCATGTCCCTAAAAGCTTTCTGCACTGCCTTCCCTTTGTATTTATCTCTCCAGTTTGGAATATAACGATATTGCACTTACTTGTCCTGCTGGCTAATAAAGTCAAGCTAATTCCCCAAAAGTGGCCACCAGACTAGTAAACAGATTTACGACAAACACAAACAATGCTAATGGATGGATGTGAGAGGCAAAGGGCCTAATTCCAGAAACAATAATGAAGGCCTCTCTCTCTCTATTCTACACTTCTGTTCTTGCTGGATGATTTTAAGTGCTTAAAGTGACTTAATACATGATAAAACAGCTGAAGAGATGTACAATTGCTTAATAGTTACACTCAGTAATTTCTTCATTAAAAGACTCCTTGACAAAACCATGGCTTTTTATTGTGAATGTATACATTTTTTCTACAAAGTTTTGCGCAGCTCTAAAAATATTTAATAAACAAAAAATCATCTTGTTGATTATAACCTCTAAAATTATTTTTGCATATTCTTATCCATTCTTATCATGAACAACTGGAAAAGTAATGCAAATTATTTGGTCAAAAGGTAGTGGCAACCCAGAATATAAGCAAAGTCTCTTTCAAGGCAAGTCAGTCCACTCGGTGGGCATCTTGGAAATGATCCTGGTCAGCTATTTTCTATGTAAACAATTCTCGAGTTGACTGACAGGCAATGTCTGTATCTAAAAGTCTGAGACTACAGCCACATTGGTAAAACAAATACAGAGTGCAGCTTTAAAGGTCAGTTTACTCCTAGCGGAGTACATCTTATACACAATTCAAAGACACACAGTTAGTATAAAGTTCTTAAATTCTTAAATACTCATTTCTTAGTTTGATTGTCTGGCAAAATGTTTCACAGTGAACACAGAGGAACACAATTCTTACTGTGCAAGTCTTTGTGGAAAACCACAATACTAACACAACTGGATTTTGATAGGAAAACCACAAAGAACTACATACATCTCTGTATGTATGTAAACACACACACATGCACATACACACATGTAAGCCAGTTAAACAGAAGATGCCCCAAATGTGCCACTCTGAAGATGCCCCAAATGTGCCACTCAATTATCATTTGAGAAATGTATAAATCAGTTGAGAGACTGAGAAGATGATCTAATAAGATACATTAATAAATCAATTATGATAATTTACTGTATGAATATAAATTGAACAAAATCTGATAAACAAAATATAGACAAATAAACACATTGAGAGTTTATTTAAAAAAAAAAATGACAATATAGAAACAATGCTGAAAATAATTGTTAAATATGAGAATGCTTATGAATTCTATGTTTAATTCATCAGTTGTTTTTTTGTTCCAGTGCCTTATTATTAATTATTTTGTGAAATATATTGTTAAATATTTTTAAGCTATATATCCTCATATTAACACATTTTATAATTGTTTGTTCATTTAAAGTTTTTAATTCCCATTTTACTTATCGATTTATTAAATAATTATTGAATGGCAGATATAGCCCAGATACTCATTAAGTATTGTACCAGAAAGTCTATACCCTCTTCTTCACCATTATCTGTCTCACAGCTAAAACAACACTAACGCACGTATACGTGCACGCTAATGCACGTATATTTTCTCAGCTGTATTCCTATTTATTTATTTATAAAAAATTAAAGGTTAGCTAAGAAACCATTTTCAAAAAAATAAATATATAAATTGAGTCCATTGGCGGTTCGGTGTGTATCTCCAAATGGATATATATTTCCATATTTCATTTTGAGTAAACTATATCTCATTATTCTATTGAATTCATTTATTATATTAAACTATCCCTTTATTCTACTGTGTGAACTATTCCTAACTAACGACATGAGAGTCAAGTATTATCTATCTCAATCTCTTATATGAGGTTCCTATTTTTCCTTTGTTGTCCTTGATATAAAGCACCATCAATACTGCCAGCCCTTGGGAGAGTGCTAACTCATCGTCAGAGCTCTTTCCCGGGGCTACACCTTGGCAGTTTTCCCAACCCAGCTCCATTCCCTCCTCCTCCCCAGACTGAAGACATGAAGCCAAAGTCTTTCACCAATGGACAGAAAGAATGAGGGAGAGAGCAGATTATATCAGGCTATTCATTTTAAGGTGATGTGTTTGGTCAGACAGAGGGAGCCATTCAAATGATTGATGTGCAGAAATGAACCTGTCCGTCAAGAATGAAATTAGACGGAAGGCAGAATAGCTTGCATTTGAATACACTAAAACTAGAAATTATAAAAAATAGGAAGAAGAGGAAAAAAGAAATGAGAGAGGCAGGAAAGAGAGGGTTTCAAAAGAGTTATAAAAATGCCAAAGATTATGTTGACTCACAGATCACTGCATGGAAGAAAATGTAAATAACTTTAGATTTTTTTCTAGATTTCAACATGAAAGGTCAGAGCGAGAACTTTCAAAACAATTTGTTTGTTTGTGCCACTGCTCTCAAGCTGTAATATACTCTGACAAACAAACACACACATGCACGCATACACGCTTGAATGTGCTCCCGTGCATGCACACACACACAATTTATTATGTATATACTATAAATACACTGCATTCACTTACAAATAAAAGTGCTGTGGTGATACCATAGTATACGGTTGTAGTACTTTGATATATACCGAATGATTACCGAATGATTAACATATTCATCTATATAAATACCATTGAAGTGTCATCCAGTGTTATGCTACTCATAATTAAAAGAGGTGTTTCATTGCAACACTGTTTATTGAAAATATTAGCTTGTTACTGAAAAGAAACAGTTTGACTGTTCTGAGTGGAGGAATTACCCACAAAAGACTTCAGAGTGACCACAAGACCTTTAACAAAATTTCTTCACAGAAGAAGTTTGGTTTTAAATTATAAAACTATAGATATACTGTCAGAATGAAGCCAAAACTTTATAGTTAATGTGAAAGTTGATGTGATAAACTAAAGTTGTGTTTACTCTGCTATGTGTTAACTGGAGGGGAAATGGTTTCAATCATCCACTAAAAAATTACTGAAGCTCCTGTTGGCAAGGATAAATATAGAATAAATAATAATAATAATAATAATAATAAATTGTAAGATTTAATAATTAACTGAGGCATATGGCTTATAACAACAACATATGCCACTTCTTGTCTGAAGGAGTCCCTTTTATGGTACACAGTGCAAACATTGTGTCCATGAAATGCAAACTGATCGATGTGATTATACATATATTAATATACATCATGCAATCATGTAAAAATAATCATTTTATATAAATAATCATTTTTATTCTATAAATAAATAAAAATATTGTGTGTATTTAAATTGAAGTAAGATATTTACACACATTGTCACATATCTATACTGATATGTCTGATCATATTCACTGAACGTCTGAGGTGCACTTAGTGATAATATTCTGTTCTGTTTAATTATATGAAATCGCATAACAAATTAATCCTGGGTGACAAATACACCTAATGTAATAGGGCATTAAACAGTGACAAAATAAGGTCCAAATCCACTGTCATGTCAGCCAGTGAAAGATAAATAAAGGATAAATCAACATTAAGCCCTTACGAAATAACACATATTTTTTTGAGAAACTTCTCACCAGTATATGTTGGTAAGGATAATACAGGTATAACTTTGTTGATGAGGGAACTCAGGGATTGAGAGTTTGAGATCGGCAGTAAAAGACTCGTCAGAGAGTTTAATGGCCAAACCCGCTGCTACAATCCATTAGGAGCAGGGTTATGAGAATTAGAGCTCTTTAATCCACATCCATTAATACAGACTGTCAATAACACATTTCACTGGGCAACAAAACACAAAACACATGGAAGAGAATGTAAAAATTCAAAACCAAACAACAGAATTTACAATAATATACAGAATTTACAATAAAATACAAAGTCAGGGTCAAATAAAGGAATTCAGATTTGAGCTAAATGCGAACAATTAACCCCCCAAGGTTAATATGTTCAGCCTGAAAGTAACTTTTTCCTTCAGCTAAGCAAACATTTTGCACCCGATATTAAATGCCAATGAAAGGGCAATCAGACAAATGTTCAAACCGCACAAATCTACTATAGTTTTACAGCCTAAGACTGCAGACCTTACTTTTGGCAAGTACATCGCTGCAATTTAAGGTCCCATTTTGGTCATTCCTAGAGGTTTTATATTGTTTCTAATGGCGAGAGTTTCATAAAGGAAGACTAATGCTGGCCCAAAGGAATTTGACTATCCTGAAAATACTAGTGCAAAACTGAAACAAAAATGTGGTAACAGTTTACAATAACGTCTATATGTTAACATTAGTAAATGCATAACCTACTAATGGAAAATTATTTTTTACAGAATGTATTAATGTTAGTTAATGTTAATTTATACAAATACTATAAGTTGTTTGTTCATGTTAGTTCATATTGCATTTGTTAACATCTGCAACTTTGACTAGGTAAAATACATTTTAATTATCAGTTCATGTAACTATTGTTACACAATACTAACACAATCAGTTGTGTTAAATGATGTTAAAGAATATAACCTTATTGTAAAGTGGTACCAAAGAAAGTAATGCTTTAAAAATAATGTTTGCTTAAGTATATGTAAGAGAGGGATCATTTGCTGTGACAGTGCGGATTCTGAAAAAAGTTTGAGAGTACAGTTGTGTTACGGTTATGTTTGGAAAAAATATTCCTGTGTTAAAACACAAACACACATGGACACGGTCAGGAGAATTGTTTTTCCTTATATTCAGTCATCTCTTATTCTCTGTCTGAGTGTGTGTGTTGTCCAGCAATGCAGACGCTGCCTAAATTTCAGCAGTGTGCATTCCAGGCAGGTTGGGATTGTTTTAGAACCCCAAAATAATAAACAGGTCACATAGCGTTCAGAGATCGGCCCATCAGCTTACATGTCTCTTTTTCTCTCTCTAATACTCTCAACTCCTCCTCATCGTCCGTTGTTTATTTTCAGACTGTGTCTCTGTCTTTATGTTGGACATATTTATCTGTGTGTGTGCTGTATGTACAGATGTGTTGAAGCATGAGTATATTTGTAAAACTCATATGCATACAGAGAGCCGCTTAGTGTAGAAGCAGATCTCGGCCATCCAACACAAATGGTTTGTGTGTAACTGTTTGTTATGTCAAAAAACAAAGAGTGATCCTGGGCTGTGGATGCCAGAAGTTGATTCTTACTAATGGTTTAGAACTGGAAGTGACCACCCAGGATTACTGATTAGCTAGGTTGTAGATTATATACGTAATTGTTATTACATTATTGTACTTGATTGTGTGTATCTACCCCATAGATGATCACATCTCTAGCTTTACTCCAACAACTTCTTTGTTTGTGTAAGCCCCTAACAACTTTTTTTTTACATGGTACTGTACCATGGCAATACCATGGACTTGTACTAAGGTAATATCATGATATTAGAAATTACCTTGAAATAGTCCAGAATGTTATTGTTTGCCTATATACTTTATGATTTTTCAGACATTTGTGTGTGTGTGTGTGTGTGTGTGTGTGACAAGCGCTAATGCAAAAAGACTCGGCTGCGTGCATCGGATAATCACGCTCGATCAGCATGTTTTCATTTTGAGACTTAAACTATTATCGTGGTGCTTTTGTGATACTTTCTCTGTCTGTTTCAGAAAACAAATGTATTATATGCCTGAAAAGACTCTTTGAGTTGCTGTTTTTGTGAAGGAAATCCACATCTGCACCTTATAAGTAGATGTGGCTGCATGCATGGAAGATTGTGTTTAGATATGATGGCTGTGCATATACAAGCTGTTACTGCTATCGTGGTACTTAGGTGACAATTAGGCTGTTTGTTACATAAAATAAACATATCATATGCTTAAAAAGACTAGAGTAGCTGTTTGTTTGATGAATGACAACCGCTACTAATGTAAACAAATGGCAGTATGTATCAGAGGAAGATCGGGCAAAATCGGCCAACAAAACTAGTAAGAAACGAATCGGTTACCTAACGTAACCTCGGTTCTCTCTAGATGAGGGAACGAGTATTGCGTAAGCTAGCTTACGCTACAGGAAAGATTAATCTTTTCTGAGATATTGAAGTCAAATAATTATCCTTAATTTTGTATCATTTGTCAACGCAGTGCAGCAACTGCAGACCTTGAGCGGGCTAGCTAGCGAGCTCATTGGTTGCTCTGCGGCAACTGCTGCAGCCTATAGACGAACTTGGGCGAACTCGCGTCCAATGAGAGGCGTCCGACCGCTTACTGCATCAAAGCCTGCCAAAATGGGCGAGGCTAGAGTGCATATAAGCATAGTTCGTAGGCTGGAACCCTGGTTTTCATTGAATGAAGCGAAAGTCGCTCGTGGCGCGAGCAGGGCCGGCTACGCAATACTCGTTCCCTCATCTAGAGAGAACCGAGGTTACATTAGGTAACCGATACGGGAACCCATTGTCAACGCCGTGCGCTCCAAGCATCCACTGCATGAGCCCCGGGGGTGGGGGGACCCGGGGGAGCCCTTGTGAGTGGGGAAATAATATTTGGCCGGCAAGAGTGCGGGCCAGTGTGTGTGTAATACATAAGCACATAGTGGGAAGGGAACGACAGAGTGGCGGTGCCGGTCTGTGTGGAATGAGTCCCATCAGTGCAGCTCACCAGGGGAGCTGTAGCGTATTAAACCGCTAGTAGTTTTGCCTGCAGGGCGGGCACTTCCAGATTGTAAAATCTGACAAAGGTGGAGGGGGAAGCCCAGCCCGCTGCCACACATATGTCGTGAATGGAAATCCCGCTGGACCATGCCCACGATGAGGCCATGCCTCTAGTGGAGCGAGCCCTAATGCCCAACGGGCATGGCAGGTCTTTTGACGCGTATGCGGCAGCAATAGCGTCCACTATCCATCTAGACAGTGTCTGTTTCAAGGCGGCGAGACCTTTGGTGCACCCTCCGAACGAAACGAAAAGCTGCTCAGAGCGTCTGAAAGAGGGGGAGCGCGCAGTATACGATCTCAGTGCTCTGACTGGACAAAGGAGATTGGCGTTGCGTTCGCTATCGGATGCTGGCAGCGCCGATAGGGAAATGACCTGTGCTCTGAAAGGAGTACCGATCACCTTGGGAACATAGCCGTGTCTAGGCTTTAAAATGACCTTGGAGTCACTTGGTCCAAACTCAAGACACGCAGCGCTGACAGACAGCGCGTGAAGGTCTCCCACACGTTTGACTGATGACAGGGCAGTCAGAAAAAACGGTTTTGAGTGAAAGGTATTTCAAATCCATGGATTGAAGCGGTTCGAAAGGGGGGGCTTTCATAGTTTCGAGAACTATAGAAAGATCCCAGATAGGAACCGATGGGGGGCGCGGGGGGTTCATCCTTCTAGCTCCCTTGAGGAAGCAGATGACCAGCTCGTTTTTTCCCAGTGACTGGCCGTGCAGGGGTTCAGCGAACGCCACGACGGCCGCCACATACACTTTGAGCGTGGATGGGGATCTGCCCTTATCCAGCAGCTCTTGTAAAAACACGAGCAGCGACGACACCCCACATGTCCGTGGGTCCAGGTCTCTGTCGGTGCACTATTTTGAAAACACAGACCATTTTGACGCATAGAGTCTTCTCGTGGAAGGGGCTCTAGCGTGTATGATGGTGTTTATTACCCCTTCTGGCAGAGCGACGGGTAGTCGTTGATAACTCACACGTGCAGCGCCCAGCGCTCTGGGTGGGGATGCCAGGTCGTGCCGCGAGCTTGAGAGAGGAGATTTGCTCTCACTGGGATGGGCCACGGCGCTGTCAGTGACAGCTGCGTAAGCTCCGGGAACCATGTCTGATTCTCCCAACGCGGGGCTATGAGGAGCACCGAGTGACGCGTTTCCCTGATCCTCTGCATTACCTGTGGCGATAGCGAGATGGGAGGGAAGGCGTAAAGCGGGCGGTTGGGCCAGTCCTGGGCCAGCGCGTCCTCGCTTTTCGAGAAAAATATTGGGCAGTTAGAGTTCTCTTCTGACGCAAGAGGTCTATCTCTGCTCTGCCGAATATGCGCCATAACTTCTGGACTGTTTGAGCGTGCAGGGACCATTCCCCTGGAGGAATGTTGTCTCTGGACAGTCTGTCTGGGCCGTCGTTCAGGTGGCCTGGCACGTGCGTCGCCCTCAGCGAGCGCAGGTGGCACTGGGACCAACTCAGTATGCGTTTCGGTCAGATGGAAGAGGTTCCTGGATCTGACACCGCCCTGACGGTTTAGGTAGGATACCACAGATCTGTTGTCCGAACGGACCAGGACGTGGTGACCCTGAATGACCGGAGAAAGCGCATGGCGCGTACTCGACCGCTATCATTTCCAGACAATTTATGTGAAGGAGCTTTTCCTGAACTGACCATAGGCCATAAACCGGACAGCCCTCGCAGACCGCGCCCCAACCCGTGTTGGACGCGTCTGTCGAGATGACTTTTCGGCGAGATACAGCTCCCATCGTCACTCCCCGCTGATACCATTCGGCCACTGTCCAGGGCTGCAGAGCTGAAATACAGGTCTGAGTCACCTTGATCGGCTGGCGGCCTGTGGCCCAAGCCCGGCGAGACGCGCGGGTGTTTAGCCAATGCTGAAGCGGGCGCATGCGCAGTAAACCCAGCTGAAGTACTGCTGCTGCTGAGGCCATGTAACCTAGCACTCTGAAATTTTTTCAGAGGCGTGAGGCTGTTCATCTGAAAGGACGCGGCTAGTCGCTGAGCACGGCACGTGCGCTGTGTAGATAAGCGAGCCATAATTGCCACGGAGTCTAGTTCTATTCCAAGGAAGGAAATTGCCTGACTGGGCTGTAGTGAGCGCTTGGTCCAATTGACTGCAAGACCCAAACTGTTCAGATGGCTGAGGAGAACTGTTCTGTGAGACAGAAGCTCCGTATGTGACTGTGCCATAATCAGCCATTCGTCCAAATAGTTCAGAATTCGTGCGAGCGCCGCATCCATGCACTTCGTGAAAGTACGGGGTGCTAAAGACAGGCCGAACGGAAGGACGGTGTATTGATAAACCTGGCCGTCGAAGGCGAATCTCAAGAATGGCCTGTGACGGGGATTTATCTGAATCTGAAAGTAGGCATCTTTCAGATCGAGAGAGATAAACCAGTCCCCTGGCGCGTATGCGCGAGGAGTTTCCTGATTGTAAGCATTTTGAACGGTCTTTTGCAAGCACCTTGTTCAAACCCCTGAGATCTAATATTGGTCTGAGGCCGCCGTCTTTCTTGGGAACAAGAAAATAACGGCTGTAAAACCCCGACTCTCTCAGCGAAGCGGCACTTTCTCTATGGCCCTTTTGCACAGAAGGTTTGCTATTTCTGAACGAAGCATGCAGGCTGCTTCCGTGTTCACAATAGTTTCGAGCCGGCTCTGAAGCGGGAGGGCGGTGATCAAACTGTAGCAAATAGTCCTGTTTTATTGTGCTTAACACCCATTTGGATATCCCTGGGATAGCTTCCCACGCTTTGAAGCGTAACGCTAGAGGGTGAATGGCCAAATCGCCCTGATTGCCGCACACAGCAGCTGAACAGAATGTGTGGCGCGCTTACTGTGCTTATGCATGACTGCTCGCAGACAGCAGGGACAGGCTGTTCTGTGAGTGACTTCCCAATTGAGGTGAATGGGGAAAGAGTCACATCTTTTAAGTGATGCGCGAGCATAGTCACGGGCACGGGACTTACATACAGAGAAGTGTTTGCTGGCCGTGTGACAGAGCGTGCAGAGAATGGGCGCGCGCACGTATTCGTGAGCGCGTTTATTGACTCTAACACTCGAGCGGGCTGTGTCCGCTTTATGTGAGTGGGCTCTGATCGGGACACGGGAAGTGTAATGCTTGTGTGTAGAGGTGAACACTGGATTGTGGGCACATTTTCTACACATAAGGCTGGTCGTGTGACAGAGCGGCCAGAGAAGGGCGCGCGACGGATTCGGTGGGCGCGTTTATTGACTCTAACACTCGAGCGGGCTGTGTCCGCTTTATGTGAGTGGGCTCTGATAGGAACACGGGAAGTGTAATGCTTGTGTGTAGGGGTGAACACTGGATTGTGGGCACATTTTCTACACATAAGGCATGTTTGCTCTTTACAAGATTTCTTTGGGTCGCCGTGAAAACGGCGTTTGAGTGCAGGCAAGCGGGCAGTATCACCGGCTTGTTGGCTGCTGAATCCACCACTGTAGTAGCCTGAGAGAGGGGACTGACAGGGGCGAAGCTTTGACGGTGGTCCGGCCGCGGCGGGACTGAGCCGTCGTTTTTTCAACAAGGCTAGGAGGACTTCGGTTGCTCAGGTTTCAGCGCAACCTTAGACCGAGGCCCGCGGGGGGGGCGGCGGTCTGCGGCGGCTGTCTGAGCGCGATCGAGGGCGGCCGCCCTGTCGACGCTGAGAAGTCTGACTTTGTTGAGCTGGGCGCTGTGAAGAAGCTCGTGCAGGAGGCTGGTCACGTGGGCGGCCTGCAGAGGAGCTAGCGCGACGCGGCAGGAAGAGGTTCATGGCTTGGGTGGCTTTCTGGACTTTTGAAAAGCGGTCAACAATGCCACTCACCGCGGAGCCGAAGAGACCGGTCGGAGAGAGCGGTGCGTTGAGGAACGTGGAGCGCTCTGCTTCTCCCATGTCGGCTAGCGTTAGCCACAGGTGTCTCTCGGTCACAGCCAGCGAGGCCATGCACTTCCCTAGAGCTTGGGCTGCAGCTTTGGTGGCGCGAAGGGCGAGGTCCGTCACGCTTCTTAGATCTGTAACAGCCTCTGGGTGCCTGCCTTTCTCATCCCACTCCCGAAGAAGGTCCGCTTGGAGGATCTGTAAGACGGCCATGGAGTGCAGAGCAGATGCGGCTTGGCCGGTGGCGGAATAGGCGTGGCCAACATAGGCGGAAGTCGCTCTGCAGGCCTTAGACGGGAGCACTGGCTTAGACCGCCATCTCGCGGAGGGCGGGCAAAGGTGTGCTGCTACCGAATCCTCGACTGGGGGGATGGGGGAGTAGCCCTTGAGTGTGGAGTTCCGGCAGGAAGGGAGCGGCCTGGGCCGCGGGTGTTGCGCGGCGATGGCTCTGAAGAAAGCAGCCGTCGAGTCTGTTGAGAGCCTGCTCAGGGGGCGGTGACCACTCGAGCCCGAGGCGGTCGACGGCCTGTGTGAGGAGGCGTGTTAGTTCCCCTTCGACTCCGGCGCGGGTCCTGCTGGATTCCTGGGCCGAGGAGGAGGCGTGGGAGCCTGACCACTCCTCGCTGTCCGAAGCCATGATGGAACAGCCCTTATCCTCCGCCTTGTCCTCCGAGATGGCAGCAGTGCGGCCGCCGGGCGGCAACTGCGCGTCCCGGGGGGGCGGGGAGGGTGAGAGCGATGCTCGAGGGAGAGGCTCCGGCGAGGCAGTCGCTTCTATCACCGGTTCTGGCAGCCTTTGGGAGGGGCGCTTTTTCCTGCGCGGCGGAACGGTTCAGAGATGCGAAGAGCTTCGCTGAAGAGATGAAAATCAGGGTTCCAGCCTACGAACTACGCTTATATGCACTCTAGCCACTCCCATTTTGGCGGGCTTTGATGCAGTAAGCGCGCGGACTCCTCTCATTGGACGCGAGTTCGCCCAAGTTCGTCTATAGGCTGCAGCAGTAAGGTCTGCAGTTGCTGCACTGCGTTGACAAATGATACAAAATTAAGGATAATTTTTTGGCTTCAATATCTGAAAGATGAATCTTTCCCGTAGCGTAAGCTAGCTTACGCAATACGAGAGAACCTCTCGTAAGAGAACCTAATTAAGTTTTTATATTGAAAAGTAAAAAGATTAGAGTCTCTAGTTTCATCCGATGTTCCATTTAAAAAATTTGAGTGATTTATTGCGAAACGCTACACGTTCTCCATCTGTCGCTCACTTCGACGTTGTGTCAAAGAAGCGACACTAGGGGTCCATATTCAATCACGCTATGTGCTGAAACGTGTATGTGTGCTGCTGACGCAGGTGCGGGCAGGCAGTTGCGTGCAAAAGCGACAGGCCACGTCAGACTGCACGAACCCTTCCCCAATGCCCCATAAAATCATCATAACCTTCTGGTTCCCGACACCCTGGAGGGGGGAACAAGGCGACATGCCAAGCATGGGAGCAAGCCGCGCCTTTTCTCTATATATTTTTCTCGCATAGAGTCAAAGCGGCTGGGGCCATCTTAACACTATCACACGCATCGGGGAAGTCATTGTTTTCCAACTCCTATTCTTTCAGGGGGAAAAGACCCCGTGGACACCACCACCTGCCCAGGTTGGAGGGAGGTAAAGAGTGGTGGAATACATCACATGGATTTTCAGGCCACATGTGGAAATGGCGCGGTGGTAGATCCTACCTGCTGAGAGGGAGGAGTTGCTACAAACACGGTGACCGGGGGCAGCGGGGACTGCCCAAGGTAAACGCAGGTCAGCTCGCAAGGGGGCTGTACTGCAGAAAATACACACAGGGGGATTAATCCACATGGGGTCCCGTCCTGTGGAGCACCTATTCCAGTACAGAGTTGTTTCAGTACTTGTAGTGGGTCTGGGAATTCCTCCACTGAATTCGCGGACAAGAGGGCTAGGGAGGAGTCATCCAGGGAGCCGAGTTAGTGGGATCTCCTGGAATAAGTGTGCACTTGATTGCCTCAGTGGAGGGGAAAGTCGCTAGGTGCAAGCGGTACACCCGGTCAGATGTTCCGCGTTACCGAGTTCTACCGGCTTGGACCTGAGAAAACACGGGACGACACCAACTCAGCCCTGAGATTGTAAAAAAAAGGCCTGCACATGTCTGCTAGGGAGGTGCCATTGGCCAGTGGAGGCTGCCACACTTGTCGTAAAGTGTGTTCGAACCTGTAAGGGTTGGGTGTGATAGGCCAATGCTATGGCATCAATGACCCAGTGGGAAAGCCTCTGTTTGTAGACAGCGTTCCCTTTCCGCTGTCCACCAAAGCAGACAAAAGAGCTGCTCAGAACATTTAAAGCACTGCATGCATTCCACATAAGTATGCAAAGCGCACACCGGACACAGCGACGAAAAAGGCTGGTACTGCCTCCTCCCGGGGAAGCTTCGCTTGCAGGTTCACTACTTGGTCCCTGAAGGGGGTCATAGGAACCTTTGGCACGTAGCCCGGTCACGGTCTTAGGACGACATGGGTGTCTGCTGGACCGGATTCCTGCCATCTCCTCCTTTGGAGCCAGCATCAGGCAGGTATCGCTGAAAGAGAACGCTTGCAGGTCGCCAACCCTCTTGATGGAGGCGAGCGCGAGCAGGAGGGCCGTCTATCAAGGATCAGTCGAGTCAATCGGCTCGAAGGGGGGTCTCTGAAGGCCAAAGAGGACCACTGAAAGATCCCAGGAGGGGAACAGGCTTGGCCAGGGAGGATTCAACCTCTGGCGCCTCTAAGGAACCTGATAATCAAGTCGTGCTTACCCAAGGACTTGCCATCCACTACGTCGTGGTGGGCCGCGATAGCAGCAACATAGGGGACAGCCTCCCCTCCAATCTCTCTTGCAGGGATGAAAGCACTGACCGAACTGCGCAACTCTGCGGGTCTCTGGGAAGAACACCAGTGTAAAGTTGCCTAGTAGAGGGAGCTCTGGCTTGGTTGATCGTGTCTAGGCCAATTAGATTTTCCGCATCCCGTCCAGGGGCCAGACATGGAATTTCCAGAGGTTTGGTCGCGGATGCCAGAGTGTGCCCTTTTCCTTAGAAAGAAGGTCTTCCTCAGGGGAATTCGCCAGGGAGGGGCTATTGCGAGGAAGGCTCACTGGGGAATTGCGTACTTGCTCAGCCCCCGAGACCAGCAGTGTGCCAGCATGTGTGTCCCGATGGAAGCTTCCACTAGTGAGTACCAGAGCGGGCGGTGGGACTACCTGTGCTTTGACAAACCGTTCCCAAATCAGCTGGGCCGACTGGGGATGAAGCCTCCACTCTCCGCTAAGCATACCTTGTCGCTGGCGTGTTGAGGCATCCCGGGGTGAGAGTTGATGCTGGCTCCAAAGGAGGAGATGGCAGGCGAGTTGTGACATGGGATCGACATTGTGATGGGAATGCACGTCGCCTTGGTGATTTCTGTATGCTACCGTTGTGGTGCTGTCTGAACGGATCAAGACGTGCTTGCCCCGAATTAGTGGGAGGAACCTCCGTAGGGAAAGAAACACAGCCAGTAACTCTAGGCAGTTGATAAGTTAACGCAGTGGGGGCCCTTTCCAGGAGCCAGTGGCTGCGTGCCAATTGCACACGGTGCCCCAACCCTGTTTGGAGGCGTCTGTGGTGACAATAACGCATCGGGACACCTGCTGTAAGGGGACTCCTGTCCATAGAAAACATAGGTCTGTCCAGGGTTTGAATCTGGCAGCAGGCAGGGGTGATAAACACACGGTGCGTGTCTTGGGACTCGAGTCTGGAGCCAGTGCTGAAGCGGTCTCATTTGCATCAACCCCAGTGGCGCGACCGCCCCGGGAGCCTCTGGAAATGTTTTAGAGGAACTGCCGTGCCTGGCTTGAACAAGGTGACGCATTTCAGCACTGACTGAGCACACTCGTTGGTGAGGCGCGCTACTATTGAGACTGAGTCGAACTCCATGCCGAGAAAAGAGATGCTCTGAACCGTGGCGAGCTTGCTCTTTTCCCAGTTGACCTGAAGCCCTAGGTGGCTGAGGTGCCTGAGCACCTGGTCCCTGTGGGTGCATAATAATGCTCGGGAGTGGGCCAGGATGAGCCAGTCATCAAGGTAGATGAATAGGCAGATGCCCACTTCCCCTGGTGGGGCAAAAGCTGCCACTAAGACCTTCGTGAGGACGCGAGGGGACAGGGACATGCCGAAGGGGATGACCTTGTACTGATAAACCTGGCCGTCAAACGCGAACTGGAGAAAGGGTCGGTGTCGAGGCAAGATAGAGACGTGGAAGTACGCGTCCTTCAGGTCTACTGCTGTGAACCAATCTTGATGTCGTATGCAAGTTAAGATGTGTCATTGCATGAGCATTTTGAACGAGAGTTTTTCAAAGCCGGTTGAAAATTCGCAAGTCCAAGATCGGTCATAAGCTACCGCCTTTCTTAGGTACGATGAAGTAAGAGCTGTAGAGACCCTTCTTTATCTCTGCTGGAGGGACAGGCTCTATCGCGATCTATGCATGCAGGGTGTTGGCATCTTCGCCTTGCACTGAGATAAAGAGAAATGAATTGTGAAGCCGAGTCGGATGGTCATGGCCAACTAGCGCAACGGGTTGGGAAGTGAAAGCCACCTGTCCAAGCTCCGTGCGAGGGGCACTAGGGGGACGATCATTTTCGACATACCTGGCGAGGCTTTGCAGCGGGCCGGGGAAGGTAGTGTGGCGTCGGTAGGCAAAAGTGCTTCCCGAGGCTCTGGTGCTGAGAGAAGACTCAAGCACTTACCTTGCTCCGCACACCCGGCAGGGGGCGGGTAGTGACTGAGGAGGAGGTCCCATGTAGGCGTCCTCTGGATTCGTTAGAACCGTCGTGGGTCCGGAGGTGAGGGGTCCGAGTCCAGGGTACCGGGACTGCTTAAGTGTGGCATTGGGTTGCCTTGAGGACGGAATTTGCAGGCTAGGTGACCCAGGGAGAGAGGAAATTGCTCTATTATTGAGAATGTGAGAACGGGGTGCAGCAAAGAAAATACCTTTAACTGAAGGTTCTCCTCTCGGCCCTCCACCAGGGGATGGAGTGGTCTGCTTACCAGCTCCGGAGAAAACGTCTCGTTCCCTGGGTTGTCCCTCTCAGGAACGTTTAGGAGCCTTCCTGGTCCTCGAGGACGTTCTGTAGATGGGTGGCGTGCTTTTCATGCGGGGTGCAGAGCTGGGCACAGGTTGAAGCGGAGCTGGCTGATGTTTGGAAGCCACTGGGGGATGTGCTCAGCGAGCAGATGGTACCGTGCTGGTACGGCGGTGGGGCATGATGTGGTCTCCGTCTGTTTCTTCACTGCTGAGAACTACTGGGCGAAGCTGTCAACGGTGTCGCCAAATAGACCGAGCTAGGAGACGGGGGAGTTTGAGAAAGCATGCTTTGTCTACCTCCCGTATCTTGACCAGGTCCAGCCATACATGGACCACGAGGGTCCGTGTGCCGGTGCTGTGACCTTTGTGGCCCCGGGGGGCACAATCGGTCGTTGAGCGCAGTTCCTGCAGCACATCAGAAACAGGACAACCCAAGTGCAGATCTTCAAGTGCCTTGGCCTGGCTGATTGCAGGGGGGGCATGGCATGCAGGGCGGACATGACAGCTTGGAGACGATCCACCTTCGAGGGCAGTGAGAGAGGAGGAGCGAGGAAGCCGGTTTTGGGCAGTAAAAGGTGCCCACTATGGCTTTGTCAACTCGTCATGCACCTCCGGGAAGAAAGGAATCGGGGGGCGTGGCTCTGGGCGGCGCCCTAACCAATAGTAAATAGACTGGCCGTGAGGTGAGCCGTTCTCACCTCAAGCCCAAATGGAAGCAAACGAGCATGCTGGGGAGCGGGTGGTTCGTGTGGATTTACCCGGCAAAACCGAGTCCGTTGTACGCCCCAAATCGCCTTCATTGCCAGCCGCGCCATCCCCAATCCCGTAGTAAGGAGGCGGGGGGTGGCTGAAGTGGCTTTCTCTTGTGAGGAAAGAAAGCCGCGACCACAACATTGCCATGGCTATGTTCTCGCACTGAGAACATGAACCATTCATAAAATGCTGCCTGCGTGTGATCGCAGCCCAGGCACACAAGGCAGCTCTTATAACCATCAGAAGTGGAGAGAAATTCGACCGCATCCAACAACTACACAGGGGCAGAAAGACATCTTTAAAAAGATGCATCCTGAAAAGAATGTTCAACACCAGCTGTGTATTTCTCTTTTAGAGAAAATAAACTCTTTTTAGGGAAAATAATCTCTTTTAGAAGCGCTGTCGAAGCGCACAGGGGCAAAGCTGCACTGTTGTGCAGAGAAGGAGAAAGCCGCTGATATGCGCCGTAGAGCCAACAGCATAGGCTCTGTAGAGATGAAGTGAACAGTCTCGTGAATGCAGCTCGCTGATCACACAAACTTAGTCCTGCTGTCTACAAACAGTATGTGGCAATCATATTTTAGGAATACAATTTGCTATAGTTTATTTTTTTTCATGTTTATGAGGTGCTACTAGTTAAAATCAAAAAGGAAATGGAAAATGCACACTGCACTCTCGTGTCTTGGGAGGTTAAACTTTCTTTTTTTCATGAGCCAGTTCCATTTTTAACTGAAATAATAATAATAATTACAATCCCGCATTTGCACTGTGATCTTACCTTTGGACTCCACTGTACACCTTGTAATATGGTATATAAACACCATAGAACATGAATATGTTCAGTACCATGGAATATATAAATACCAGTCGATGTGACTGTCCTTGTGTTTTTGTTTACATTCGTATAGGGATGGGCACGAGTACTCGAGTATTTGGAAGTGATAGCAATGATCGTTCATGAAAGCGATGATCAATAATGAAAATGTGAGATGTGCCTTTTCACTCAGTTCGAAACTCAGTAACAATTAAACACAAATGTTGATTATTTTCAGAGAAGATTTTCAGAGGTACCTTGATTGTTCATAGCTACCAAACTAATAAATGATGCTACAATGCTAGTGTTAATTCTACAAACAAAAGTACTCTACCTACTTGACGAGTACTCAAGTAATTATTTTGAGGACTCAAGTGGACCTAGTATATTGTGTAGCCAACTGGAGGATTACACACAACCTCTCTCTGCTGCAAACACATTGTTGTCATTTCAGTTGTATCCACATATCCAAATTATTATGCGTGCTTTTCCCTTGAATTTGACTCATATCTAGCAATCGTCTTTTATCTGCAGCAGTCTGAAAATTGTGCCTCTCGGTCCCTCATTCCTGCTGTCCATCTGAAGTTGATGCTTAATGTTCATACGTTGTCTTCTCTCTAATCTCTCTGTTTGTCTGTGCCCTCTTCAGGGTTATTATTGATTTCAGTTTTGGACAGAATGCCAAGCCTGTAAGATATGAATCAGCAGCAAATGTTTACACCAGCAGGCATCATCTTAAGACGCTCCAGAGATGATCATCTATCTGGGTTTAACATGTGACATTTGACACAGATATTGATTCTGCTGATTTTGTCCTGCTTTTGAGTCTGAACATTGGATAATGTTCTTGTAAATGTGATGTGTGGTATTATGGTCATAACTGCAATTGTTGATGTATGTTTAAAGAATGAAATCAGAATTAGAGTTTGGGGGCTTTTAGTCCATGAGTGTTAGCTTTGAGGCCATCTGTATGCTGGTGTACACCTAAACATTCACAAAATTCATATTAAGTGGTTTTCTCTTCTGAAAACATGGGCCAAAAATATTGATGACTCATCTTGCACTACAAAGACTTTTCTCCAATTAATGCTCTCTAGAATGAGAGTTTCCCTCCCCCAATACTAAATACAAGCAAGTTAGTTAAATGAGCCATAATTTGTGGCTTTATTCCTCTGGGGACGATGGCTGCACCGGCACGTCCTGCTGGATATTTTCGTCATTACAGCGGAAACAACTTAAAATACTCCGTCATTTTGGGGCATACAGATAAGTGTAAGACATCATGAGAGACTATAAAGGGTCTATTTTTATTTGTGTACACTCACAATAACAACAAAACCTTGTGCTTTTGTAAAATAAAAAAAAAAAGGGTGAGCTTTCAGCAGTCTCCATGTTCACGAGCATATATCTGAAACGCATCACAAAAAATGAACTGAAACTCTGCGAATACTTATCACACAAACATGAAACATATGTCTAAAGAAAGCTTAAAATGTTTACTTTTACATTTACATATATGCATTTGGCAGACGCCTTTATCCAAAGCGACTTACAGTGCACTTATTACAGGGACAATCCCCCCGGAGTTAAGTGCCTTGCTCAAGGGCCCAACAGTGGCATCTTGGTGGTGCTGGGGCTTGAACCCCCAACCTTCTGGTCAGTAACCCTGAGCCTCAACCACTGAGCCACCACTGCCCCATTAAAACTGTCTGTCTCAGGCACACGGGACGATATTTCATCCTCAGCCCGAGCTGTGAATCCTTCATGTTTGGCCCCTGAAGGGTACCAACTGAGGGACACTGGGGTTTCACCTGAAGTTATCGAGACCATTCTCAGTGCTAGGGCTCCTTTCACTAGGAAAAGTTATGCCAATAAATGGGGTGTCTTTGAAAGGTGTTGCACTGCACGTAATGCAGACCAGTTAACTGCCAGATTGCTTCAGTTCTGGACTTCCTGCAGGACAAATTATCAGCAGGCACACGCCCCACCACTCTCAGGGTTTATGCTCTGTCGGCTTTCCACGCCTGATTGGCGGGGTACCACTGGGTAAAAATCCTTTGCCTGCTCACTTTTGTTTGTAAGGCAATGCGACTGAGGCCTCCTATAAGAACCAGGATCCCTTTATAGGATTTAGTTATAGTCCTTGAGGGTCTGGTTGAGACACCCTTTGAACCTCTAGAGTTAGCGTTTTACAAGCTTCTGACTCTAAGATGGTTTTCTTATGGTTATTACTTCTTTAAGAAGAATTGGAGATTTGCAGGCTCTGTCTGTCTTGCCATCCTGCTTAGACTTTTCCCCAAGAGTGATGAAAGCGATATTGCATCCTCATCCTGACTACCTGCCTAAGGTTCCTTTCTCGACTGTATATACGGTCACACTAGAGGCCTCCTGTCCTCCACCGTTTACAACACCAGATCAGGAGAAATTTTACAGACTGTGTCCAGTCCATGAGGCTTACGTCCACCGCACTAGCCAGTGGTGTAAGTCAGGGCAACTATGGGGTGAGGGACGCTACTGCCCTGGCCTACGAGGCGTGCTGTCAAGCTTCGCCAGTTAGTATCAGGGCTCACTCTACCAGAGGGCCTGCCTCCTCTAAAGCCTTGGTTAGAGGTGTCTCTCTGCAGCAAGTTTGTGATGCGGCAGGTTGGTCCTTTCTGCACACATTCATTAGATTCTATAGTTTAGATGTTCATGCCACTCCGGGCTCCTATGCCCTCGAGTCGACATCTCAAGCTCATGTCTGAGACCTCTCACGTTCTTGTGAGCACACTTCACAACCGTAGGGGTCCGGACAGCCTCAGTGCGGCGGCTTGGGTATTCTCGTTCCCAAAGCGCTTTTCTCAGTGCAGCATCCTAGTGAAGCTTTTTGTAAATGGAACGTCTCGGGTTACGTGGTGTAACCCTTGTTCCCTGAAAAAAGCGGAACAAGATGCTGCGCTTCTTTGCCGCACTGGGATGGCCCAGGACTGCTCTTCATAAAAAATATCTTTCGACACGTTGGTGACACATCTATTTATAGCCTGGCCACAGGTGCATCCAATGATCTCACCAGCCGAGGCTATAAATTCCAGTCAATATTAATTGACGTGTTACACACATATTCACAGCTGGTCACAATGTAGGATTGTTCCCAAAGTGCTTTTCTCAGCGCAGCATCTCGTTACGCTTTTTTCAGGGAACAAGGGTTAAACCATGTAAGCCGAGACGTTTTGATATAAAAACTTTAAGTCCTTTTTCTCATAAAGTAATGACTATTGAAGAACTGTTGTGTCAGAAATGACAATTGTTTTCACTCTGTAATATATAATTTGCAGGTAAAAGGTAGGGATGTGCAAAACTACCAATTGACCAGTCAGTGCATTGACTGAGTTAGGTGGCTAGTTCTGCCCTGCAAAAGCAAAAGACCTTAACTCACTAGAGTGTGAAACTGAGAAAAATGACTTTAAAGTTTCTGTTTTGTACAGACAAAAGTATTATAGGTAGGACTCCCAAAATTTCACAACTAGTTGCTATACTGAAGAAATGTTTGTATGCAAAAAATCTTGAGCTCAAAATTGACCTTTGACCCTTGTTTGGCAGTTACTGTACTCTGCCTTTGTATCATGTGCCAAAAATCAGGAGTCATGCAAAGGCAAAAGGCCGTAACTGACATATAATCAATATTTACTTGCTGTTCACCATACTTACAGCCATTATAAGAACACCTAACCAAGGTCTAGTCATCGTGGTATTTGTTTTAAATTATATAGAAGACCTTTGGTTGTTCCTATTTAGTGCTATAATGATCAGGATAGTGCGGCAACACTAACACAGTTAAACAGTATAACAGATAAGTTACTTTGCAGTACAGTATGTACAGTATGAATAAATACAATAAATATTTTCACAATAAAGATAATTTAATTATAATTGAATACAAATGTATATGTATTTAAATGCAAGATATAGAGTAATAATTAATTAAACATTGGACCAATACATTAGAGATTAGAGGCTGCTCATTCCAAGTTTTTTACTGCGCCCAAATAAAATCTTACTGAAAGCTAATTTTTTGAGATATCAACCTAAAATTTGGAACACAACTTGTCCATAGGTATATATGACAAAGCATTCTTGAAATTCATTCATTTAAGTTTGGATAGTGATTTTCATGTCTATGCGAAAAAAGGGGGAGGGGTGACAGTTAAAGGGTTAAGGGTTAAGGGCCACCAAACTGCTCAAGATGCTCAGTCAACGAACTCGACTTGGATTACTACTTTTTAATTCTGAGATAATATAGACAGAGTATACCGAAAAAAAGTTGGAATTACTTTTACTATTTAGGTTAGCCTACTTTGTACGGACGTTAGCGATAACTAGCTGTAAAATCTGACGTGAACACCTGCAAGAAGGAAATATGGCTCAAACACGTATGGATTGTTGTGGATACAGCAGATGACGTGCATTGCTATGGATTATATTTTCTATGGATTATATCGGATTGCATGGAAAGGTAGGATGCCTCTGTATTTAATATTTGGTTTTCAGCATCTGATGTGAGGCGAGTGTCAGCGTCAACGTTAGCGCTAATTTACGTGACACAGATTACATTTAGCAAGCTCCGGGCTGTCACTGACATTGACAGATCTGAACCATCGCCCTATCACATCGCTATCACAGAGTAATAATACAAACAAGCAGTCGGCAGTCTACACTTTATTTCAAAGATGTGTCGTGTGTATGTTACGTGGTTTGGTGACAATAAAAGAGCGGTAATCTTTGACAGTATGACAAAGCCAGAGTACAATAACATCACAGGGGCACCGTAACATCTCTCTTGATGCCAGGCGAAAAAAAGTCAGAACACCTTAACTCAACTTAAGCGTGCCGGAACAAAGGCTAAGAGCCGTAACAACTGTTACGGCGTTCTGCTGTGGTTTCTCGTATGGTTTTGGATGTTACGGTTGTCATAGCCCTTTAATTTCTCGTTAAAACAATCAAATTGACTCACGATATTTATTCACATGATAAAGGAGGTCTTGAATACCCCAAAAATGACATTAACTCATTTTTGACCAAACATGATGTTACGGCGTTTTGCCTTTGTAGGGCAGAGTTAGTGACATTTATATTTGTAGTCAACAAATAAATATATATAATATATAATTTTAACAAAATAAATGTGGTTATTTTAGAATATACAATATAACAAATATTACCATAGGCTATTACTAATATCATAATGATAATTTTGCAACAAACAAATGGAGGTTAAAGAATAAACTTGTTCAAAAAGCATTTCTGGGGCTGTTCTGAATTTTGATGACAAACATGACAATTTATCTGTAGTCCCCATGTCGTTGCATGCTATTTGTATATGCATGCTGAGATAGTCTGAGATACTACGCAGCATATTCACTTAGGAACTAAACCGCAAATATTCTTTTGAACAAAAAAGCTAATCAGGCAGACACATCGCCGACATTTCATTCGTTTGTTCTTAAAAGTATAATCAGATGTGTTTCTTTAAGCATGCGTCTTTATGTCTAGTGGCAATCCTTGTCGACAGTGGCAGATAAATGTGCCAAATTACGTGCCACTGCGCATGAATACCCTGTTTGTAGATTATAAATATTGCGGGGCCGCGACATGTAGTTTTTGGCATCCAATGGTTTTATAAGCCTTTTTATAGCTAAACTATTTATTAAAGATGTGTCAGACAAAATCTGCAGGATGACTTCTGACAAATACTCTCCAAAACACCTCTCAGATAAAGTTTTGGATTATGCATAATAACAGGAACATTGATAACTGCAGAGGATTTTGAAGTCAAACAGTGAACAAATGGTGCTTTGATGGCTGTAGCAGCTGTGCAGTAAAGGACTAAATGGAGAGAAAACCTGTTAATGTTGAACTCTGCACAAATGTAGCTTCCTATATTTATCTATTAATCATTGTAGTATAAAGCTAAATGTAGTTTTTATATATATATATATATATATATATATATATATATATATATATATATATATATATATACATATATTTTTAATTTGTAATTTTTTTTCATCAGGGGGACGATTTTAAAATAGTTTGGCTCAAGAATTGCATTTTTTTTAACAGAATCTACCCCTTAAAAATTATGTTAACCCAGGAAAGCAAGGTGTGTCACATTGTTTCATGTTTACAGTGCCTAGGGCTGTCACAGAGACAGTGATATTTCAGGACACATAATTCAGTGATAGCTGTCAGGCAATAGAGTTATTTTCGGAGTGCCATTTCATAAAAACAGCATTTTATGTGGGCTAACAGTGAATTGAAGACAGAAATCACTCTCATGCACAGCGATGGTTATTAAAGCAGCACAAACAAGTGCAATGCTTTTCTGGAAAGCTCACTATCAGCTGATGGCTGCACAACCGTTGCTAGCAGGCACATGTAAAGTGTCATCACTTCTTGCTGTGGCTTGTCATCACTTTCCGCTAAGGCGGCCACCACACGTTTATGAATTTTTCAGAGCGACGGCACACAGTCCATCTGACATAGAATGTATGAGTGAGTGAAGATGAAATGAACCCCCACTGCAGCTCTATTAATAACATATGAACCACAGATCCCATGCTCATAACTGTAGTTCAAAAGTGGAAGTAAGCTTGAAAACTGGTTTGTGTGAGTAACTAATAGCCATTGACTGAAAGACAGAAAGTGAGAGACAGAGACATAGTGTTTGTATGTTTAAGAGTTGGATAAACACTCCCAAGCACATCTCTCAGTGACATTGGCACCCATATATAATATTTCAGTAGTTAGAGGGGCTAACTAAGAGAAATATATATCAGTCTATAGAAAGAGAGCAAGACAGGTAGATGTTCAGGCTCTAATGAGTGCCAGTGTGTTAGCGGTCTGCAGTCTTGGAAGAGCCATAAAAACATCTATAAAAGTAATAATAGTTTCTGCAGGCAAATGAAAAAAAAAAAAAGAAGTGAAATCGATAGCAGGGAGGACAGAGTAATATACAGACTGTGTTTCCCTACAACTTGCTTGGTGTTGCCTTGATCTGTGAACTTGTAATGAATAAAAACACAGATAATATGGCATTATGCAAAAATAGCACATTTGAATCCCAGTGGCATTCAGATAGGTAACATTAGTGGGAACAATGTCAGTTGTATTAGCAGAGTAGAAAATCTGACAAATCAAATATATTATATTCAGTATGGTGTGGCCTATGGATGGCTTCCGAATGGGCAACACAGTTTATGGAATGTAAACCACTGCTGAATCCTATTTTAGATGCATGAATTACTGTGGCAACACATTCTGAATAAGATAATTATTGCTGATTAAATTATCTATGCTCAGGTCTCAAGTGGTTATTTGTGTCTATAGCTAAAGGAATACTTAATTCAGGGATCTGCTCTTATATTATAGACTGTAAAGTTAGTAAAAGCAACAGACTGATTAAAAAAGATGCATGCATGTTCTTACATGGTATGCAAATGACAAGTGAGAACATCTGTTCAGTCTACTGGCCAACTAAATCATGACACACACACACACACACACGCACGAGCACATGCACGCACACACACACACACACATTCACATGTTGATAAGAGTGTGTTGTCACATTAATTAACAACTTTTTATGTTGGAGAAAACTTTCTGCTCTAATTCTCTCACATACAATAAAAAAAAACTTGTGCAGGCTGAACATTTAATCTATTCATGAGTAGGGTCTAAATGCTCCAGTGAGTTATTTTTTTCATGTGACACTGCACAGTCGGTAGAGGGGGCAGAGTTTAGAAAAGTATTTTATTTTATTTCAATTTTTGATTTCTGGTCTTCAAAAAATACTGTATATAATATAGTAAACGTGAATAAATGTCTGCTGTACTGTTTTTGTCTCATTTTTCTAGCTGTAAAAACAAATGAACAAATAATATCAGCAGTCCGGTTTGTCTACATACACTGTTTGACCTCTAAGACATCATGATACTTTGGTAATGAGTTGGATGTATGTATATAAAATAAATGTATTCTGTGGTTTTAAAGACTGTATGAGTAACTGTTTGAGTGAATATAAATTACAGATGCTTGACCAGTGCAGCCTGTGCCGGCGCAAAAGCCGATTTGAATCTGGCAGCTTGTAACATAACTGGCTGTTGTAGAAACACATATGTGTGATGATACTCAGCAGGTCCCAGTTATTAACTGCCACATATGTGTGATGGTACATATGAAAGGGTTAACTGCTAAGTGTCTACAAAATAAATGAATAAATGAATATTTGAGATGTGTATATACCTAAATAAACTTTACTGTATATGAGCCGTCGGTATGTTTTGTGTGCAATGTACAACTGTCATATCAGAGTGTTTATGGAGGCCCAAACCTGCAAAAATAATAAATAAATAAATCTAATAATAAAAAAATAAATAAAGGAATACATGTCTTGATAAAACAATTATAATTAGTTTTTAATTCAATTTATTCCTGAATTTATTATTGTATAACTTTATTCCTTTATTATTTTCTATATTTATTTTTAACTTTTATTTTGCATTGTTTTTTATTTTTTTTATTTATGTGTTCATTTATTTTTTATATATTTATTTATTCCCACATATATTTATTTCCATATTTATATATTCCCATATATATTTATTTATTTATACATATATTTATTTTTACTTTTCTGTGTGCAACATGGAAATGAGTGAGGCGGTCCTTACTTAGCTCCAGTGCATCATTGGTTGAGAGCTCAATAGTACTTATCGAAAGCAAATAAGATGGACGTCCCTCCTTAGCACCCTCTGACGTGCACAGATTTAGAATATGCAGGGAAACGTTTTCCAGAGAGTCTAACAATCCAGGATGTGCTTCGACATTCATACTGGCAGCTTAACCATCATTAAGCACCTCTACTCTAAATGAAACATAGTAATGTGATGTGTGGTTATCGACTTCATTCGCTAAGTTGCGCAACTCTCTAGATATATGTGAAGCGTCAGCTATAGAATTTTTTTTTGCAGAACTTATATATACATATGCACATCTACGATAAACCAATGGTAAGCAGGACCAGCCACATAATTATCATACAAGAGACAGAAATGTACGAATAAATATAAAAATAAATACATGTGAGAATATATAAATATGGAAATAAATACAGGTGGGAATAAATAAATATAAAAATAAATGAATGCATAAATAAATAATAATAAAAGAATTAAAGAATAAAAAAGTTTTAAAGAATACAAATAAAAATAATAAATAAAGTAAAAAAAGTCTACAAAAATAAATTCAGGAATAACTTTCATTAAAAAACTAATTATATTTGTTTTATCAAGACATTTATTCCTTTATTTATTTTCTTATTATTACATTTATTTATTAATGTATTTATTTATTATTTTTGGAGGTTTTGTCCTCCATAAGTGTTAACCATAATTACTTGTAGGTTAAGAAAGAAGAAAGACATGGGTAGTTTTAATCAACACCAATATTTTAGGTTAAATTATGAATTTGCTGCATGTCACCTACCCTTATGTAGAAAAAGAGTGATTTTCACAATGAATATGGGTGCTTTTCTTTACACACTACTATCAAATTGAAAATTATCTGGATACTGGATAAAGTGATTAAAGCAAATAAAGCATAAATTGCTAAATAAACAATTTAACATTTAATTTGAGTTCATTTGAAGCATAATCTGATACTTGAAAAGCTAATACTTGATTCAGAATGTGTTTTAATGCCAATTAAAGATCTTTATTACACAGCTCTCTGGAATACTCGATTCTGATTGGTAAATGACCCCATCCAGTGGTCCCGATATTGCTCTTTAACAACTGCGTATCATCCACATTCTACGAGACATCTCACCTGCTTCTCGGATAATTCTGCCATCTATACAATTAAGCTAATAAAATTATTTTAATTCATATACATTTTTCATATCCATTTATTTGTTTATTTGGCAAGTAGTCTTGTAAGAGGCTGAATAATGAGCAGTCAGAGAGTAATTTTCACAAAATAAATATCAACAGAACTCTGATACAAACCGGAGGTGGATTTCAGCTGGTCAGCTCTTTCTTTCTACTCAAATCATATAATTGAATCTCAAATCAATATTATATGTCCATGTATATAATTATTTGGTTAGTAGCCATATAAGCAGGATAATGTACAGTCAGCCGGTTGTTATCGCAAAATAAAACCCTTCAGGGTGAAACAAGACCCCTCTGTTTGGGTCAGGGTCCTGATCACCCTGTCAGTGTTTATTGTGCGAAAACAACAGGCAGATTAGCCCTTATATTTATCTTCTTAGCCATTAAAAAAGGATGATGATTATTATGCCAAAAAAGATCAGTGCTCCTTATTGTTAAAACAGGATCATTTTAGATCATTAATATAAGTTAAGATGTTATTGAACTAGCTGAGGTAATTTTTTAACAATTATAGGCTAACTATTTTGATCATTATGAGGGCATAATTTTGGCTACTTTTGTGAAATGAATATCAGTAAATTAAAGTATTTTAAAGAATACTTTAGTTTAAAGTAGTTTAGCACTAAACTTGTGCTTCTGTATCATATTTTGCAGGTATTTTAACAATGCACTGTAAAAAAGGAAGCTTAATCCATATTAACCACATCAGATCAATAACATTTAGTAGAGTTATTAGAGATTTCACAGTTAATGTTTCAGATATGTAAATTATTTGAATCTTATTTGAATTTGAATTTAATAGTGATATACAGTAAATGGGCTGTTATTTATTAATTATGTTACTTATATTCATAATGTGAACATTTTGTTTGCCTGCAGCATGGTGCTTAATAGTGTTTGACACTTTGGCTTAGTTTGATTGTTACTAGGGATTCCCATGTGTGTATTTAAAACATGTCTCCAAGCTGTAGTGCATAAGGGCGATGAATATTTGATTGAGACATGACTTCAATTCTAGTTCAATTATTCTGGATGGAAAACAATGTCACGTTACAATGTAATTTTTTCTGCTTTGGGATAGCATTAGGGTGGGGGAAAGTGGTATATTTATACTAATGTTATTAGTAGGGTTTGTCTCAGCACACCCATGTTCAATCAGAAACTTGCTCTTACCAACACAAGTGGCATTCGGACAGATTTTAAAGTGTAGCTGATTGGGTTAGAGGTTTGTGTGTACACAGGGATTCTCCCAAATCAGGGGCCTGCGCAATAATCCCACAAACTGAGCTCTTGCCACAATCCTAACCCAACAACCTGCAGCCCTGAGTAATTCATTAGACTCTGATGTGTTATCTTTTGGCTCACAGTAAGAACTAAATCACCAACTGTCAATGAGAGAGTAATTAAAATAATGTAAAAATAGATTAACTAACTAGTTATTTATGTTGCTGCAATTTTGAGAATTTCTCTTTTCTAATTATCACCAATCCCGTCTTTAACTAGCCAAAGGTGGTTTTCTGATCTTGTGTGGCGAGTCTATGTTGTTACACTACATGATTGAAATAATTATTGTCTAATGGTATTAATTTAAGGGCATTTTATTTTAAAATAATTTGTATTGTAAGAAATTACACTTGAGTAATATATGGTCATGTGATCATAAGCATAATATTTTGCGTTATTTTAATTTCTTTATATATGTTTATTTGTATTTCCATGTTATTGTTTTTGTTTTATCCTTTTTATAAATTTGTTAACCTGTATAAAATGTTAAGGAAGAACCACTTCGTAAGTTATGCCATGTGTAAGCGTGAGGGTACAGCTGATGACATTTTGGGCACTCTCTCGCTTTTGTGGGATGTCATGGCGATGAGAGGCATGGCTAGACCAGAGAATCTCCTTGTTAGAAGTGTCTGATGGTGTCTTTTATGTTTTGATACAGAAACTGAGAAGCCAAAAGTAAATCACCTGGCAACTGCATCATCGTGTGGGATCTCTTTTTATTACCAAGAAAACACAACGCAGAAGAAAACACATTACACATGGCCAAACTTTTGGTTTAGCTGATCTGCCAGTTGGTGTCCCTACCTGACCAGTGGATAAGTGCCCAAAACCCCTCAAACCCCACCACATAAACAAGCTTGGCCAGGCTGGGAGACCAGCTAACCACTTTAAGCAGCTTGTATCTTGATGTCATTATTTATGTTCATATTATAGTGAAACACAGTATGCAAGTTTATGTAGTTGTAGGTAATATTGCAATTTGATTAAATCTATGGACGAAATGTATTGTCTACCTACACTGTCAAATATTCCAGTACTGTGCAACTGTCAAAGATATAAGAAGAGGAATGTTAGACTGTCAGCAGAGAGGAGATAAAAGATAGAAAAGAGCAGAAAACAAGAAATCAGTGTAGATGTCAGAAGAGAAGATGGTACAGTCTAAGAGTCTCGCGGCCAGCAGCTAATGAGCCGCCCACTCCCGTCGTCATGGAGCTTGTGTGCATGGCAACATGGAGGAAATAAACACTCTCTTTTCTCCTGCATCCTCCTCCAGGCTGTCTGTGATCCTGTTAATGCTGACAGATGCATTCCCTCCAGCGCCCTACATGACAGCACGCTTGGCAAAGGTGAAGCTTCAATGCAGGGCCTTCTTAGTAAAGCTTCAGTCTACAGATTATATGCTTACTATAACTTATATACATGACTGAACACTAAAAACAGTTTTCTAAATGCACCAAAGAGCAAATACTCTTAGAACAACCCAAGCCCTGGTTTGAAGAGTGCTTCAGATCTCTTATTAAGATTGACTATGTGCCAGTGTTTATTGCATTTCATTGCATTCTGCCTGAACGTATTTAGGGATTTACTGTAACATAACATGGTTGTACAAATAGACATATATTCAAATGTTAATATGTTTTTTTTTATGAATGTTTGTTCAATCTGCTGATGCACAGGCACAGCTAATATGGCGTTGTTAGGAAAAATGTGAACCGTACCCAAGTTCACATGAATCGTAGACCAGACAGCCTTTTCAAACAGAACCATGGCTAGTTAGCAAGTGCGTAACCGAGTTCAGAAAACAACCAAAATTTGACGTTAAATTACGGAAAATAATGGGTGCAAAAAATGCTTGTGTGAAAACACCATCAAACTAAGTTTTGCCCCCTTTTTAACCTCTGTTTAAGTGATGTCTCATGAAAAAAAGTATTCTATTTGAGAGTTGCTGTCAGAGTGAGAGGACAGAAAAGACAGCGAGAGAAAGTGAGAGAAAAAGAGAGGGGAAGAAGTGTGAAAAAGAAAGACTAAGATCACAGCAACAGATGGTCGAGCTTCTTCAGGCTTCTGTGGATGTTATTTTTATCAGACTGGAGATGAGCTGTGAACTTTTATGAGCGAAAGAGAGAGGAAAGAACTGAAGTGGATCTTTTATCAAAAGCGCAAGTGGGAAGGAGAGGACGAGACACTTTCGGCTGTAATGTAGTGTGCAGCATTATCATCAGTCTACAAGCACACTTCCTGACGACACTACTCTCCAACCTGCTCATAATAGTTTAGAATTCATGCTCATGAGGTCAAATGCTCAATGCACCCACTTTGTGCATCTCATTTTCATCTCAGTTTTTTTCATTTACACAAACTATGCCCTATCTGTTTAAAAAAATGCAAACTTCTGACTTCAAATGCCATTCTTTGATCATCTGTCACACTTCAGTAGGGGTGGTGGTGTAGGTTTTTAATACCATGTCTTCAGACCAAAAGATTGTAGGTTAGAGTCCCACAGAGTTTGATCCTTTAGCCATCTCCACTGTGCTCTTTACCAAGACACTAAACCTATAAATAAGTGCACTCTGTCGCACAAAGGCAAAAACTATAACTACACAATTTATCAAAATTAAATATATGAGTTAAGAACTCATTTGGGTCTATTATACTATGGTCTGCACTGTGACATACAGATTTGGCTCAACTATGATTAGATTCATGTAAATGTCACAGCATTACTACTGTTTGTGTGTATGTACAACATGCTTGCTACATGATTACCTACGTTTGACTACAATTTTTAAAGGTACAATATGTAACTTGTTTTGTTAAAAAATAACAAAATGTTATTAATGAAAGAGTGAAACAAAAATCCATCTTCCATGTGGAGGATGAAACCTGCAAAAAAAATATTAAATACACAAATAAATAGATAAATAAATCTGCATATTCATGCATAAATACATATATAAACAATTACATTTGTGAGGAGATATAAAAATAAATAATTGCACTAATCAATGCAAAAATAATACAATACAAAACATAAAGGTCTACATGGTTGAGGAAATGCAAATTGTTAAAGGAAATGCAAAAATGAAAGTTGATTTTTATTCCACATTTCAGTATGCTGTTCCATATTTGTTTTAACTTTGTGCAACATGCTAATGAGAGGATGTCAGCAGCTCTTCAGGGATTAAAGTCAAACAATCGATACCAGGTGCAACGATTATTGGCAGGAGTTTGCAGTTTCACCATGGTGAAGAGAAGATCGATAGCAGAGTCGCTCAGCGAGGCAGCGAATAGTTTGAAAAATCGTAAAAGCTTTGCTAAACTTTTATTGACTGGTTGATTGTGAAAAATTTTATATTGCCTTATTAATGTCATTATCAGCCAATGGTGTCATAAATTCTGCCTATCGATGTTTGATTGACATCCTCTCATTAACGTTGCACTAATGAAAAATAAATACAGAAATAAATGAATGATTAAAGAAATATAGAATTAAAAATCAGCTTTCATTTTTACATTTCCTTTAACATGTATGTATTTATAGACAATTATATAGATTGTATACCTCTCGCACATTTAATGATTTATATATTTATTTATGCACAATTATATGGATTGTATACCTCCTCGCACATTTAATGATTTCTATATTTATTTATGCACAATTATATGGATTTCATACCTCCTCGCACATTTAATGATTTATATATTTATTTATGCACAATTATATGGATTGTATAGCTGTCGTGACAGATTTAGTGGGAAATTGCATAGATACGCAATTCGCCTGAGAAAATAAGCTCCGGCTACTATAGCACGTGTATGGTGTGGGAGTAGTGTGAAGCTAAAAGTTTGTTGTCACATCAAACAAGAAAAACTGACCTTGGATCATTCAAAATGGCAAACCTCCGGGGATTCACCGTTTGTAAAAACAAAGAAACCCACAACAGAGCAGAGTCTACAAGCAAAAAGGAAAATTGATAAAGTCCGTAATAAAACCCAAATCTACATCGGCTTGGCCTTTCAGAGGTGGCAAAAACTTTTTCTTACTCAACAGGTAAGATATTTTAGTGATATGGTTTATTTATAGTTGTGTAATCACACACACGTCTGTGTGTGTAGTGAAATTAAATAATTATACTATAATCGGTGCAGAACTGTTCACTTGATGGCACACGTGTTTATTTTTCTTTATAATGGCAATCATTTATATAAATAAATACTTCAGTCCTAGACTTGCCAAGGACATGTGAGTCTTGAAATGATGTTGACCACTGGTTGGTAACAATGACAATCTATAAATTAGTTACTACCAAGATCTATTTGGCCAGAATATCCTGCAGTTATAAAAAATGTACAATGTTTGACCTTATCAGACTAGCAATCATTATGTCTAATGTTAATGAACGTTGCCTAACTTTTGTAATGTAATTTATTTCAAAACATCAATGTTTCCAATAAGTCAAAACAACAGTATAAGATATGGCACTTACCTGCTCAGATGACATGTTTTCAGATATCCGTCTTTTCATTTCTTTCACAATTTATTTGTCCATTCACTATGATAAGATGTCCTATATCCATGTGTACACCAGTGACTCAAACCACATTCATCCATGCAGAGGAGCAGAGCTGAAGCACAACCAAAACAATGTTCTTTCACAAGATGCATGCAGTTTTATTTTTTAACAGCTAGAGGGCCAAAAGGTGTCGTAATGTCAGTGAATGAGAGGGAAATGCAGTTTAAAAAATAAAAAATGTTTAGCCTCTCAGAAAATGACAAAACAAAAGCTGCTCTTTATTCAAACACTTTAAAATGAAGTCCTCAATTGTGCCAGTATCACCTTCTCCAGTCAACACCACTGTCCATAACATCATAGTCAAAATGTTCAAAATGTTGGAAGGCAACACCTCCCATAGCTATCTTAATGTCATCTAATTCTCCGAACCCACAAATAAAATGTAAATAAACAGAATGATGATTGCATGATCAACTGGGATATATCAGATACATAATGACTATGTAAATTGTGGACAAATTTGCATGAGTATATGTGTGTGTACATTCTTGACCTCTAACAAGATAGCATTCTGTTGATCCCTGGTGTAGTCAGATCTCGGCAGGCGGCTCTCACAGGATAAGAGGCATACATTCCCCATTCAGCACAATGTACATGGATTATTAATTCTGATTATCCTTATCACTCCAAACAAAAATTAGAAATAGTTTTAAGTTGATTAATTGGCCTTAGGCAATTAGGCAACTGAAGAGCAGAATGTCATAGAAAGAGAGATGTTTCAACCAACCTGATTAGCTGTTCTCCTAGCTTGGTCAAGCTGGTCAGGAGTATGTTTTGATGTTTTTAGAGAGGTTTGGGACAATTGTAAGTTTGGAGACCAGCTGGCTGACCAGCTAAACACCAGTTTGGCCAGGCTGGAAGACAAGTAAAAACAGCCTTATTATACGCATTGTCAGACTTTGAGACCAGTAAAACCAGCCAGACACCAGCTTGGCCATCGTGGCAAAAAACAGCTGATCACCAATTTGGCCAGGGAGACCGGTAAAACCAGCCCACCACCAGCTTGGTCAGATTTGAAGACCAGCAAACCAGCCAAACAACAGCTTTGCCAGAATGGGATACCAGAAAAAACAGCTGAACACCAACTAGGCCAGACTGGGAAACCAGCTAAGACCAAAAAACAACTTAGTCTGGTTTAATTTGTATTTTTTTTTTTGCATGTAAGGTGAAGAGAGGAAATAACAGACAGAGAGAGATCCCAACATGGCATTAATGTGTATGGGATGGTCCTTATGCCCCTAAAATTCACATAATGACATGTGTGTTGTATGGGATGGTCCTTATGCCGCTACAATTCACATAATGACATGTGTGTTCGGTCAAGTACATGTTATTCAAGTCGCATATATATCTACCATTTATTATCCGAACATGTCTCAAAATTCCCTTCTCTTCCGCTCCAGCTCAATAAAAGGCTGATTTGTTCTTGAGGTATCTCACAGTAAAATCTCCACGCAGCGCTAACTGAAACCTGTGTATGAAAGTGCCTCTCTCGAATGTTATCGCTTCAGGTAAGAGCTTTGTTACTCTAGTCTTTCAATCCACTTGGAAAACTTCCTGAAAGGGCCGACTCGATTGCAGACGGCTGATATAAACAGCCTTTATTTCCTAATTTTACCTCTCAGTCACATGCCACTATCTATTTCTTCAGCACCATTAATGGCGGGACCTTTTTTTGTTTTTTAAATGGAAAGACTAGACTTTTTGATCGCATCATTGTAAACATATAGGCCCATATCTGGAGTTGTGATTGGGTGATGTGTATTTAACATTCGCATAGCTGCAGTCTAATTGTGCGAAACAGGTGAAATGTAGTGCGGTGGGTAGAAACAGACCCTAAGGCCAAAAACACTTCAGGTGGTCTGGCTTTTACTTTCCAGTGATTGTCTCAAAGGAGGATGATTGGCAGCTCAGACAACACTTCTAACTCATAGCACTCTAAAAATGTCACAAACACTAAAAACACAAGTTCAAATGGGTTGAATTATAGTGCTGATGAACTGTGATGAAGCACGTTTTATCTCTGGCTCCAATCACCATTAAGTATCACCAAGACAACTTTTCAGAGGGACCTCACAGCAAGAGATTCAACTCTCACTCCAATTACAATTTTGAAGAATATTATCTGCATGACTGTTTAGAATACAGTTGAATATAGTTTTACTAAATCATTAATACAAACACACACACATTTTTTTTTTTTTGCAGTATTTGCAATAAACAAGAAAAAATACAATAAAATGCAAAATAATATTATATGTTTTTAATATATTAATGGATATAAAGACTACATAATGATTTAAATTGAAATTATTATGTATCACTCACCTCTGTCTTACACTTTTAAAAATTGCCACACATACAGAAAACATACAAGCTTAAAATGTGCATCCAGTTCTGTCACTAAGAGTGATTGATATTGTAAAATTATCATCATCATTGTCCATGTTATTACCTGCATTATAATATTCCCAAAATAGACGCACAATCTTTAGCCTTGTGTGCATGTGGGTGTGACATCCATGATTATGGCCTTTCATGCAGTTCTAACACAAGAAAGAGAGACAGATAGATAGATAGATAGATAGATAGATAGATAGATAGATAGATAGATAGATAGATAGATAGATAGATAGATAGATAGATAGAGACAGAGAGTGAGAGAGAGAGAGAGAGAGAGAGAGAGAGAGAGAGAGAGAGAGGGAGAAATCCACTTTTAGAGAACTGAGACTGTCAAGAGTTTCAGGGAGGGGGATTGTTATTGCCATGAAAATACATGTGTCCTTACAAACTATGTTGTCTTGGTACCAGGCACAGTGATGTAGCCTATTAGATGATAATACCATGGTAATTTGATATACTGTACGTATGGGGTAATGTACAGTCAGTACATTACAATCATTATCGCAAAATAAACCTCAACATGGTGATCAAGACTCCAATGAAAAACTGATTATTACCCTATTAATGACACAGATCTATGACTGGTATTACTCAGTGGTCTCTTTCTTCTCATATACTTAAATAATTTTCACACAAATTAATATTATAAATATATATACAGTATATATACCTCTAATCTTTGAGAAAAGGCCAATGAGAATTGGCGAGTGGAATTTGCATGCCACTATAAAAGGAGCTGGAATGTGGCCACTCTTTCAGGTTTTGTGCTGAGGATCCGAGACAAGATCGAGAAAGCGAATCTTGTCAGCGTACCTCCTGGACCACCAAAGTGGACATATCCTGCCCGAATGCTCACGCCATAACCTTCATCGGTTACGGTCGGTCGCCAAGCACAGCTCCTGCATTACAGCTGGATCTGGACTACCCACTTGGAGCTCTTTCAGTGCCATGGTGGTGTGTACTTGCAGGAGGGCCATGGCTTGCAGGGTGGAGGTGGCCTGTACAGCGGCACTGTAGGCCTTGTAGGTGACCACAACATTGCCATGGTCATGTTCTCGCAATGAGAACACAAACCATCCATGAACGCTGCCTCAGTGTGATTTCGGCCCAGGAACGTGAGGCAGCGCCCATGGTCGTTGGAGGCAGGGAGGTGACCGCATCCAGGAATCACACAAAGAGGGAAAGTCATCTTTAAAAAGGCACGTCTTTAAAAAGACGTTTCCGTCAATGTGTTGCTCTGATAGAAGAAAATATACTCTTTTGCAGAAATATATACACTCTATGTAGCACTGTCGAAGTGCCCAGGGGCATAGTCTACACTAAGCATGCAGAAGGGAGAAAGCCGCTGGAATGCGCCATACATCCAACAGCATACGCTTCTTTCTGATGTGATTGGAAAAAAGAAACATGGCAATATTATGATAATCCTTAACACTTTTTTATAAATGGCAGATCATCTTTCTCACCAGCTTGTTCTGTCTCAGAGCATGAACAGATCTCTAAACAACAAGGGACGGGTGTGGCTCAGGTGGTAGAGCGGGTTGGTGGTTCAATTCCCGGCCCACATGACTCCACATGCCGAAGTGTCCTTGGGCAAGACACTGAACCCCAAGTTCCTCCCAATGGCAGGCCAGCGCCTTGCATGGCAGCTCTGCAATCATTGTGTATGAGTGTGAATGTGTGTGTGAATGGGTGAATGGGACACAGTGTAAAGTGCTTTGGTAACCTCTAAGGTTAAAAATGCGCTATATAAGTGCAGACCATTTACCATTTAACTTCTGTAATTAATTTTGTCCTTTGTTATTTTATTTCTGCGCTGTCCTTACTAATGGGCCATTCATTAACAGTGTACAAAACACATCCCAAATACCCCACATTTTTGTTGCTGTTCTGATGAACTAAAGACATGAAAAGCAGACAGTTTATTCATGCTCTTGAGCTGCCAGACATCAAACCTGATAACAGCACAAAAACTCTCTTTTCCATGTTTATGATTCTCCTGAAGTCAGACTAGATTTTGCTTACCCTTGTCTTCATCACTCACCTTCAGAAACATCTCGCTGTGCTCCTGCTGTGAGTGTACCACCTGCCTAATCCCCTCAAGAGACGCCGCTGTGTGAGTGTGCACACCTCGTTTCACTTCTGAGCACTAACTGTCATTTAGAAACAGAGAGCTGCTCTAGGAGCTCCTTGCGGCAGCAACAGTATCATTGTTTACTAAATATTGACACTTAACAAATTAATAATTCACTCTTAATTGACTTCTGTGTGCAATATTAATGAAAGGCACATTTGGAATGCTGAAGTGGAGCAATTGATATTTTTAAATGGCAACAGAGACTGTGGATCGGATAACTAGAGGAAAGATTTTTTGTGTGTGTTTGTGTAGTTATCTGTGTTTGAGGCTGTCTTGAAAGAGTGACAACTGTCAGAACTGTCTTTACTGCAGAATTTTGCACTAAAATATTCTAAATTGCATAACAAAAGAATAGCCACAATCGCACATGTGATCTCTTTAATCTCTAATCCCTAGACATATTCCTAGACATATTTTATGCTGCCTTTATCTGCTTTTTTGAGCTTATGCTGCCTTTATCTGATTTTTTGAGCTTCTAAGTTTTTAACTCTTTTGACAGAGCTGATATATTCTTCTAAAAATATTTGTTTGTTTTCAGCAGAAGAAAGAAAGTCATGCACATCTGGGATCTCACAAGGGTGAAACATTTCTGAGAGAAATTTTGCGGTGAACTATTATATACTACTATATATTTACTACTAAGAGACAAGCATCATCATAGGACCTTCTAGGAAAGTGTCACCTTGTGGCCCCCTTTATATTTTTGTCCATTGCTTTATTCCTCCTTTGCCTGCCATTTTAGCTCTCATATTTCTGGTTCATTATTTCTATTCATCTAAATGTTTTTCTTGCATTTTTTTCTATTTGTCTGTCTTTTCTTCACCTCTGTCTGTAGTCTGCTCTCATGATCTATCATACATACACACGGATCTCATTCAACAGCAGTAAGTTGAGCTGACCCGTTTTATCGAGCGTGCCAGGCCAGCGAGTCACCTTAGCTCTCTGTTCGCTCTCTCTCGTTCCATTTTTCTCTTTCTCAATCCCTTGTTACCTTTTTATCTCTCCCGCCTGCTCGCCACACAATAGATCTCCCACAATGCATCACTTCGGAGGGCCACTTTCACCTCCTCACGTTACCCTCCATTCAAAGAGAGATACAAATGGATAAGTCCTGAGAATGGAAAAGTCCTGGATATAGAAACGAGTGATGAATAGATGAACCGAATACCCAGAGAGGGTGAAAGAGAAGACAGTTGTAAAACACTAGAGAAAGAGAGACAAAGAGGAAGAGGAAGAGAAAGGAGGTTCTTCTTCATCAGTCAACGGTTCTGCTGGAGTTTGTCTCCTCTGTGGCGCGATGGAGACTGAATCTATAAAGATGTGTACTGCTGGGAGCACAGAGAAGCTTTTAGCAGCTCACACAAACCTGACTGATATAACAGCAAAAATGACTGACAGGTACTATAAGCTATCACCACACACACATATACACACAATGTGAAAAGCCCTGAGGAGTGGATTAGGCCCCACAATGGTGCTCTTTATCCCCTTTAAATGCTTTTGAGTGGAACGTCATCCATTTTCACTTCTTGAAACAGCATCATCAATCATTGTCGCAAATACACACACACACTCAGGAATGCCCCGTGGGATTTAATCTGAAGTTAATTGCTATGTTCATCGCACAGATATTACAGGTTAGCACACAAGACACTAAACACATGCGATAATAGTTGCATTGTGTCCAGTGTATATTGATGAAACCAGCCATAATTTGAGACAACTTACAAAGAAGCATAAAAGATTCATAGACAGGAGGGACGAGACCCCAAATGTGCACTATAATCAGCACCGATTTGCTGTGTTTTATGAAGATATCATATGTCATGCCTGCCAGTTTCCCAACATTAGAGGAGCCCCCAACTGAGTTTAGTGAGATTACTTCCTCATTATTAAGAACATTAATTCAGTCGTTCTTTGTTGTTTTCAGGCAAAATCCAAAGTCAAAAAGAAAGACTTATGGGCTGTTCACACTGAACATGTCCTTGCACTAACAAGAGCAAGATGCAGCACAACAAATAAAAAAAATGCAGGTGTGAAGTTGTTAAGGTTCTTTTAAAACTGACATTGCATCTAAAAAATACAATGCTCGTGTCAGATATGCTGTAAAAACAGAGATGCAGAGCAGGGTCAAAGACATCCATCTACTATATGTTTACCTAGAAAAGCAATTGAAAAACAGCACAGACGGATGCAAAAATGTGTTCGGTGCGAACAGCCCCTTATCTCCAAGCACCACTAATCATCAATATTAAAGAGATAGTTCACCCAATAATGAAAATGTTCTCATCATTTACTCATGACATCCCAGTTGTGTATGGCTTTCTTTGATTTGCTGAACACAAACTAAAATTTTTAGAAGAATACCTCAGCTCTGTAGGTCCTCCCCTGCTGCGCAGGGAGAATAATTTATGATAAAAAATGACTACCGGGTTCAATATGTGACGAAGCAGGCAGAGAATGAGGATCTATATGCAGCAGTTTTATTCCAAAAAAACAAAGGAAAAACTCAGAGGGACGCAAAACAAGAGAGACCTGGCACAGAGCATCCAAAATCATGCAAGAACTAATAAGGGAAACCAGGAAACTAAAGGGCTTAAATACACAAATGGAACAGACAAGGGAATAAGGAACACCTGGGGAAACAATCAGGGAAAGAGAACTAATCAGGGGAAAACCAATCATAAAATGAAACTACAAAAGGACTATAAAAACCAAACAGGAACTAAACCAAACTTCAACACAAAAGCACAAAAACAAAAGACAACAGTGAACATGACACAATATAAATTGAGCACAGTTTGGAGGGTTTAAAGGCAGAAATATGAAGCTTATAATTGTATAAAAGCACACATTAATTCTTCTGTTAAAACTCATGTATTATTTGAGCTGTAAAGTTGTTTAAATGGTAATTTTTACAGTCATTTTAGGTTTTGTTGTCATTACATCATCATGGCAATGAAGTTGTACAATTGACTATATCTTTACACAGAAAAGGTTAGTAAGTGATTTTACCACACTAACATCATGTTTACATGCGTATTGTTTATTCCTTGTGTCCAAACTTTTGAAACAGTGAGGACTTTAACGTTCAATAATTGGCCCCCAATCACTTCCATTGTTTGTGTCTCACTGTCACCTTGATTTATTTATTTATTTTTAAGAAAAGGAGGGACGAGTCAAAATTAATTTCTGTGGTAATCAATATTATGCCACAAATGCTGTCGATTGAGCTTAACTTGTATTGAACCCGTAATATTTATCTGTTTCTTACCCACACCTATCATATCATGTCTGAACACATGAATTTAACCACTGGAAATGTTGGTACCCATTCGCATTGTGAGGACCAAAAGAGCTGAAATATTCAGAGGCCCTAAGCAACAATCCAGCCGGGGGACCCCTTTTGGCATACCACCGCGGGAAAAAACATAAATATTATTTTAAATATTTTAATATTTTTTATCATTTCTAACAACCATGGTAGCCAAGTACATTAAACCTGTTAAATGAAATTAAAACCTACTTAAAGTTAATGAATGTATGTTTTCCACTTTTTTTTCCCAAAAAATAAACACAGTGAAGAATGGTATTAAATTAATAATATAAAAAATATAATTTATATGCACTAATACAGTTATAAATAAATATTTATGTAAAACATTTGTATAAAAAAATATTTACCGTTTGTACAAATCAAGAAGACTTCGAACTCTGATAGTCTACAGTAACTCAGATAATGACTCTCTACAATTCTCTAATGATCAAAAATCTTCACACACATATATCAGAGATTCTTTTATTTATGTAGATAACAACCTCCGTGGCTCTACAACAGGAGAGAGCATAACATTTATCTAGTGTGTTACAACGGTAGGTCACCATTTGCGGATACCATATAAATTAGTGGGGAGAGTCAAGAAGTGACACTTACCTGTTGCAAATTCGTCCGTGACTCAGGGAGAAGTAGAGGAGACATTGCGCTGTTTATAGAGATGAAGAGGTCCTCTTCTGCCCTGTAAAATCTCACCCAGATTTGTTCAAAGTGGGGGGAGCCCTAGCACTTAACTCTTTCCCCGCCAGCGTTTTTAAAAAAAGTTGCCAGCCACCGCCAGGGTTTTTGACGATTTTCGCTAAACTTTAATGGCCCGCAGAATATTTTCTTCCATGAATATATGAAGATGCTATATATCAATATAAAGATCTGAGCCTCTGCTTTTAGGCAAAAAAAAAAAACGATTTTATTTTATCTTCATTTGTTCTTTTTTTATTGCCACTTGAACAGAGGTAGGTTTTGTCAAAAACAACATTTCGGACAAAAAGCTGAGAAAAAGGCATTTTTATCAAACAAGCGCTTTAGTATTAGTATGGTGTTCCACTTCACGTTTGAGACGATCGCAGTCTGTTTCTTTGATCAAAGAGTTGCGTACTCTTTCAAAACATGCGCGCGGGTCTTCCTTACCGTATACCACCTAAAAAATTCCGTGTTTGGCGGGGAAGTGTTTTTTCATAAAACCCGGAAAATTCCGTGTTTGGCGGGGAAAGAGTTAAAGTGGTCTCGATAGCCTCAAGAGAAAACCCTTTGTGCCTCAGTTGGTACCCCTCAGGGGCTAAACATGAAAGGTTCCACAATTCGGGCTGGGGATGAAACATTGTCCCCTGTGCCTGAGAAAGAAGGTCCTTCCTGTCCGGAACTGCCCAAAGCGGGATGTCGAGGAGAGATATCAACTCAACATACCCTGTTCGGCCAGCGTGGCGCTATCAGTAAGAGGCAAGTCTCTTGCTGGTGAACTCTGGCCAGGAGTAGAGAAACTGGGTGATAAACGCATACAGGGGCTGGGTGACACAGAGAGAAGTAGAGGGAGCATTACGCTGTCTGAGAAGAGGCGAAGAGGTTCACTTCTGTCTTGTAAAATCACAAAATGAGCATTCTGGATGGGAAAATGTTATAAACTGTATCAATACTCAGTGCATTGTATCAACACAAAGATCGAACTTTCTATGTACCATTCAAACTCACTAAGAATGCTGACAGTTTCTGACATGGTTTTCCACACATCACTGTTTCACTACATCCATGTAACTTGTTACAGAAACATGATATAGAACAGTGAAATCGATGACAACAACAACTCCTCCGTCTTTCCTGCACTCGTCTCCATTATCTCACAGGAGACAGATTACGTGAGCTTTACTGTCTTTTCTCATTGCCTGTCGCTGCGCAATATCACACTGCATTTGCATCAAGTTGAACTTTTCTCAACTTTGTCTTATCACTTGACATCCTGTCGCCAGTGGTTGCTGACGCTCCTGCTGCCAGAAGCATCCAGCTCTCATTGAAAATGAATGGTCTCCTGTCGCTTGCAGCGGCAAAATCACTGACAATGTGAATGGGGCTTCACTTGACCTGTCACCGTCACAGGCAGCTCTCACTCGACCTGTCAATGCCTGTCACTCGCGCGATCACAGTCATAAGCATGTCCCTCGTGATTAGTCCTCTTAGAGTCTCTGTTATGATCCATCAACATTAATATATAAATATATATATATATATATATATATATATATACACACATAAACATTTGTTTATACACCGATCAGCCACAGCATTAAAACCACCTGCCTACACTGGCTGCCAAAAGTATGGAATAATGTACAGATTTTGTTCTTATGGAAAGAAATTGGTACTTTTATTCACCAAACTGGCATTCAACTGATCACAATGTATAGTCAGGACATTAATAACATGAAAAATTACTTTCACAATTTAAAGAAAAATTCAGAACTTCTTGAAATACTTCATAGAGTTCTCATCAAAAAATCCTCCCTATGTAGCAATGACAGCTTTGCAGATCCTTGGCATTCTAACTATCAGTTTGTCCAGATACTCAGGTGACATTTCACCCCACACTTCCTGTAGCACTTGCCATAGATGTGTCTGTCTTATCGGACACTTCTCACACACCTTAAGATCTGTTAAGATCCATAACATTGTTTTCCAATTATCTGTTGTCCAATGTCTTTCCTTCTTTGCCCACTCTAACCTTTTTGTTTGTTTTTCTGTTTCACAAGTGTCTTTTTCTTTGCAATTCTTCCCACAAGGCCTGCACCCCTGAGTCTTCTATTTACTGTTGTACATGAAACTGGTGTTGAGCAGGTAGAATTCAATGAAGCTGTGAGCTGAAGACATGTGATGCATCTATTTCTCAAACTAGAGATTCTGATGTACTTATCCTCCTATTTAGTTGTACATCTGGCCTTCCACATCTCTTTCTTTCCTTGTTATAGCAAGTTATCTTTTGTCTTTGAAGACTGTAGTGTACAATTTAGCATGACATCTTCAGTTTTTTTGGCAATTTCAAGCATTGTATAGCCTTCATTCCTCAAAACAATGATTGTCTGATGAGTTTCTAGAGAAAGCAGTTTCTTTTTTTGCCATTTTTTACCTAATATTGGCCTTAAGACATGCCAGCCTATTGCATATTGTAGCAACTCAAAAACAAACACAAAAGACGATGTTACGCTTCATTTAACCAAACAAATAGCTTTCTGCATTGTTTGATATAAGTGATTTTTCTTGTACCAAATTAGCAATTTAGCATGAATATTTAAGGATAAGGTGTTGGAGTGATGGATGCTGGAAATTAAGCCTGTGTAGATTTGATCAAATAGTGATGGTGCTATTTTTTACATCAGTAAAGTCCTGAATATTCTTTGTGATCAGATGATTGCCACTTTGGTGAACTGAAGTACCAAAGTCCTTCCAAAACAGCAAAATCTGTACATTATTCCGAACTTTTGGCCACCAGTGTAATATGCCAACCCGCATCTCAGAATAGCATTCTGAGATGATAATCTTCTCACCACAATTGTACAGAGTCATTATCTGAGTTACTGTAGACTTTCAGAGTTCTAAACAGTCTGCCCATTCTCTGTTGACCTCTCTCACCAACCAGACATTTCCGTCCACATAACTGCCGCTCACTGGATGTTTTTTGTTTTTGGCAAAATTCTAATAATTTCTAGAGACTGTTTGCATGAAAATCCCAGGAGATCAGCATTTACAGAAACACTCAAACCAGCCCAACTGGCACCAACTACAGTACACTACACAACAGTATTTGCCTCCATCCTGATTTCTTGGGGGTAAAGGAGGTATCTTTGTGCTATCCTGGACAAGTTTCCTTAGTTCGGTGACAGTTACATTGGCCAGATGCTGGTCAGCTCAGCCTCCTTGGTGCCAGTCCTAATTCCTGGTTTCTTAACGCTTAGAGGAATTTTACAGAGTTATAGGCCATCTTGGTGTAATTCTATCTTAATTCTTCTTAATTTCCTGCCTGGCTCTTCCGATTCTACAAATTCCCCTTAGAGCAGAAATGCTATTCTCATGGCCATCAAAAATAATATCACATATTTTGAAATATTGTTCGAGCATGGAGCACAGATCTTTTAAGAATCAATTGATGAGATTGTTCTCTTTGAATACAAACAAGACTTTATTTATAATTTACATCACAAAAAAAAATAAATAAATAACACACATAGACTATCATAAAACAGGTTGGTGAGTGAGCTGTAACAGAAGGTGAATGAAATGGTCTGTAAGTATACCTAGATTTGCAATTGGGTTACCCTAAGTATTTTGATAAAACACCAGCACTTTCTAGCTAAAGTCTGCAGGTGTACTTGCATTTCATTGCATTGATTTGGTTCTTTGGCTGGGTCAGTAGAAAGTTCTGGTTGTTCTGTCGATGTTTTGGACATCTGTTAATATCATGGACAGCGAGTAGTTTGTGCTCAATTAATTCATATGCAAAAATGTAAGCCTGCCAGCACCACAGCGCCACATCTACGCAGTTAATGCTGCGCTCACAACTCGCCAAAATGACATATGATTGTCGTGTTCCCAAAATAATTTCCTTTGGATATAAAGATTTCGAATTGGACCGTGTGAATAAAAAAAGATTTGCCAGATGCACAATATGCAATGCAAAAATATCAGATACAAACACCACAACCTCGAATTTCATCAGACATTTCAAAAACCACAAGGAAAGGTAAGTAAATCATTTTGTTATCATTTCATTATCCAGAAAGATTAATATGTAAAATTACTATTCAAATGTTTGAGGGTTGTCAGTCAATTAAAATAATTCACGATTAATCTAATGTTTTGTAGCACAAGTTTGAAATTACCTGAAATTGCCTCTAAAGGTGTGTGTCTTTTCTAAGCCTTCTCAACAGTCAACAATATACCATAACCATTTGTTGGCAATATAAAAACATAACAGGCAGATTTGCAGTCACAACACTTTATTTAAAACGTGACAAGTAGTATAAAATATACTAAATGTCTCTTGACAAAATCCAAGTGCTCTCATAGTGAGTATGACTTCTGAAGACTTTAACTAAAGCCCTTCAATGCAATACCTTTTATATAAATGTATCTATGAAGGGAACTGACTGTCTTCAGAAAAGTTTAGATGACATTTTATTTTCATCTTACCTCCATATAATGCCTAATAAATAGTGTTTATAAGTGCAGGGCTGCTTTGTGTACAAGCGTTACCAGGCTATTGCGAATGTGAATTTGCATTCAGCCCATCTGCCATTTTTACAAGATCAATGTGAAAATCTGACCACATTTTTACACAGAATACATGCAGTGTTATACATTTTAACTGATTAATTCTAAAAATATAAACAATTCAGATAATAAGGTATCTAGAAGTATTCACACTATTTTTAAGTGCCCAGGATAAAAATACCATATATATACAGTATATATATATATATATATATATATATATATATATATATATATATACACACACACACACACACACACACACATATATGCAGTATAACACATTACTGTTATGCAATTCATGTAAAAAATATAAGATATAATAATAAGCAAAAATAAATATTTATTTAAAAAATTTACCTCTTTATTTTAGTACTGTGGCTTGACTCGACTTGACTTGAAACTCATCAGGACTCAACTTGACTTGCTTGATTTGTCTGCATTGCACTTGAGACTTGACTCGAGACTTGATGGTTAAGACTTGAGACTTGCTTGTGACTTAAACATGTGTGACTTGCTCCCACCTCTGGTGCCTATTGTTGATGTAAACATAGCTTTCTTGCATTCTCGGATTTCATAATAAGCTGTTCCCTTACGAGGGAACTCGCGATGCGTCGATGACGCTTTGAGAACGCCTTTGCGTGTTTACCCCTGAAGCACGTATGTCAACTAGTCAATGGAATGAATGAACGCCACGGGCGGGTGACGTCATGACCAGGAAAGGATATAAGCACATCCGGTGCATTACTCGCGTTAGCTTTTATGCCTCAGCAAAGCGCTCTATGTCAAAACTGTCTGTCTTATTTATTGTTGTCTGTCTCTCTTTATATTGGATATTATGGCGAAACAACTATTTAAAGCCTGTGCTTCTCCTTGCCCTCGTTATATCACGGGTGGAGATACACATGAGCTTTGTGTAGTTTGTTTGGAAGTGGAGCATGCGATGTCAGCCTTCGAGGGGTCTGACTGTCAGCATTGTGAGCGTCTGCCGCTCCGCGTGCTCCGCTCCAGTCTGTCCGCATTTGAGGATGATGGACAGGTTCGCGGACCTCAGGGTTCTGGACCCGCGGCTGCCGAGGCAGCGCGGAGAAGGCTCACTTGGGGTTCGCAAAGGGATCTCTCGGCGGGGTTGGAGACGGGCTCTGCCTTATCTCCTCCTTTACCCGAGGGATCCATTGCTCTCTTGCCGGTGTCAGAAGCCCATGCTGCGGCTTCTTCCGCCCGGGAAGAGAGCCCGATGCTTCGGTGCTCTAGCTCTGAGGAGGTGGAGTTAATGAGCATAGCTGAGAGTGACACAAACACTAATACAATAAGGGGAGAGGATTCGCCATCCCTCTCCCCAGCATATGAGGAGCTTATTGAGGTGATAACTCGTGATGTTGATAAATTAAATATTGACTGGCCAGCAGAAAAAAGAGATACTCGTCCTAAAAGCAAATTAGATGAGCGTTTTCTCACATCTAATATTTCATCTCAATCACGGGCCCTTCCATTTTTTCCTGATCTACATAGTGAGCTATGTAGATCATGGAATAAACCATATTCGTCACGTCTTTTTACTCCCCATGTTCACACATATTCAAATATAAAGGGGCTGAAAGATTTTGGTTATGGGTCGATGCCCCCAGCGGAACAGACGCTCGCGAGCTATCTGTCTCCTGGGTCAGCATCGTCCCTGAAGGATCCCGTGTTGCCGAATAAACCACTAAAAACCACATCCAATTTAGTGGGTAAGGCTTATCCGGCAGCAGGTGAAGCTGGAGCCTGTCTGCACACGATGGCAGTGCTCCAAGCCTATCAGGCAGATCTGCTGGGGGATATCGATAGGAGTGAGGGAGTTAGTCCCGACAAAATTCGAGAGCTTCGTCGGGCTACAGATCTTTCTCTCAGAGCTACGAAGGAGACCGCCCGTGCTATTGGGCGGTCTATGGCAGCCCTCGTAGCTACTGAGAGACATCTTTGGTTAAATCTCGCAGAGATTAAAGCTAAAGAGCGGGCTTTTCTTTTAGATGCCCCTATGTCTCCCTCTGGTCTTTTCGGTGACTCGGTGAATACGGTTGTTGAAAGATTTCAAGAAAATAAAAAACAATCTGAGGCTTTTAAAAAATTCCTTCTTCGCCGAGTCCATCCTCCTGGGGATGCTGGGCGTGAGCATCCCCAGCCAAGTTCCTCGCACCGTGTGAACAGAAAATAAGTGTTGCGTCTCGTGCTCCCCCGAATAAATCTTGGGGACAGAGCCAACGCTCTCAGCCGAAGTCGGCTAAGTCTAAGCCGGATCTGAGGACCGTACTTACGGCTAAGAAGGCTTCGGCTCAGAAAAGGTCCTGATGCATGCACGTCAGACCATCGAGGACAGCCCCAACCGGGGTGGAGCGGTGTACACCTCAGAATACGGTGCCCGCTCCACTTCGGGGTCCTCATGAGACCAGTCTGCCAACCCCGCCACCCTTGGTGCTTCGGGGCGCAGTGGTATCCAGCGAAAGTTCGGCGCAATGTCGACTCGACGTCGCATCGGACGTGAGCCCTCTGAGGGGGTTCAAAAACAGTCAGTTCGGTTGTTTCCTGCCAATATGCTTCAGGTCGCCAAGTGGCTGTTCCTTTAACACCAGAGGCCAGTCTCGAGAGACTGGTACCCTTAGTAGATTTTCTGACAGAGTGGAAGAATCTGACGAATATATCTCCTTGGGTCCTGCAGATAATAGAGAAAGGTTACAGAATCCAATTCGGTTCTCCTCCGCCTCGTTACAACGGGGTGTTACTCACAGTAGTACATCCCGAGCAGGCTCTGGTAATGGAGCAAGAAGTAGAGTCTCTCTTATCAAAGGGAGCTATAGAACAGGTGTACTCCCCCGACAGAGAATCAGGGTTTTACAGCCGATACTTCATTGTTCCAAAAAAGGATGGGGGGTTGCGTCCAATTTTAGATCTCCGTTTGCTGAATCGTGCAGTCATGAAATTGAAATTCAAGATGCTCACACTCAAACAGAGAGTGACTCAAATCAGATCCGAGGTCTGGTTTGTCATGATAGATTTGAAGGACGCTTACTTCCATGTCTCCATCCTCCCTCAACACAGGAAGTTCCTGAGGTTTTCTTTCGGGGGCAAAGAATACCAATATCGGGTGCTTCCATTCGGTCTAGCTCTGTCACCCCACACGTTCACGAAGTGCGTAGATGCAGCTCTGGCCTCGCTCAGGCTGCATGGCATATGCATTCTGAACTACATCGACGACTGGCTGATTCTGGCGAAATCAGAGCAGTCAGCGGGTCGGCATCGAGATGACGTTCTCGCTCATATGAAGAAATCGGGGTTGAGACTCAATGCCAAGAAGAGTGTGCTTTCTCCATTACAGAGAACAACTTTCCTTGGTGTGGTATGGGATTCAGTCACGATGCGGGCCACACTATCGCCCGTTCGTGGAGCTGCTATCATCACAGCCACAAAAGAGTTGAAGCTAGGCCAGTCACGCACTGTGAAACAGTTCGAGAGACTGTTAGGCCTCACGGCAGCAGCGTCCAATGTGATCCCCTTTTGCCTGCTGTACATGAGACCTTTGCAGTGGTGGCTCAGCACCAGAGGGTTCTCCCGAGGGAACCCGCCAGTACGATCAAGATCACGCCGGTGCATCCGCGCCTTGATTATATGGAGGAAACATTGGTTCCTGTCCCAGGGTCCGGTGTTGGGAGCTCTTTGCCATCGAGTTGCTATCTCGACAGACGCTTCTCTCACCGGCTGGGGAGCGGTAATGGAAGGCCGCTCAGCTCAGGGTCTGTGGAGGAACCATCATCTCTCTTGGCACATAAATTGCCTGGAGATGATGGCCGTCTTCAATGCGTTGAGACATTTCCTCCCAGATCTGAGGGGCCATCATGTGCTTGTCCGTACAGACAACACATCGGTGGTCTCTTATTTAAATCGACAGCAGGGTCTGCGCTCGCGTCCACTCTGTAATCTGGTGCACCAGATCCTCTTGTGGTCCCTGGGGAAAATACTCTCCCTGAGGGCAGTGTATATCCCAGGGTACCAGAGGCGGTGGAGCTCATTTGGGAATTTTACGGCCAAGCAGAAGTGGATCTGTTTGCGTCTCAGCTTACGACGCACTGTCCACTTTGGTTCTCCCTCACGCAACCAGCCCCCTTGGGGTTGGACGCTATGGTACAGACGTGGCCGAGGCTACGTCTGTACGCATTTCCCCCTGTTGCTCTGCTCCCAGGAGTTCTGGAGAGAGTCCGCCAGGACGGAGTATGTCTATTATTAGTAGCTCCATGTTGGCCGAGTCGAATTTGGTTTACGGACCTAATTCATCTCCTCGACGGCCCTCCCTTCGAGGTACCTGTCAGGAGAGACCTTCTGTCTCAGGCAGGGGGCACAATATTTCACCCCCGACCGGAGATTCGTTCATTCATTCATTGACTAGTTGACATACGTGCTTCAGGGGTAAACACGCAAAGGCGTTCCCAAAGCGTCATCGACGCATCGTCTCGTTCCCTTCTCAGGGAACTAGGGTTACAGTCGTAACCTGAGACGATTTTTTGAGTTTTCAGATATTTATTGTACAAGTATGCAGTCAATGATTTTTTACCAGCACACAATATTTATCACTCTGTGTCAGAGAGCCACAATGGGTAAGGAACAGCACAACCCTCATTCCTTATGTTTCTGTTTAAATACAAAGGCAGAATTTCATGTTAAATTTGTACAGACCCTCAGCGTGGGGTTGTCAGGGATCTGATGGGCATCTTCAAGCCATATGGACTCAAGAACACACGCATGACCATGGCAAATTTAGGCCTGACTGAAAAGTGAAGGGAATTGAACCCAGCACTGCCCTCTCAACCCTTCACCCCTAAATGAGACACAGGGGTCAAACCCCAACTCTCCCCCAAATCATCAACTATATGTCTGGATGCAATCACTCATGGTAACTGTCACCATGCCAACAGCAGGGGTCTTATTTAGGCTGAAAGGGAGTCTGTCTGTTACAGACTGTCCATCTCTCCATCAAAGTAGCCTGAGGCACTCAAAGACACTGTTTCTCAGTTGCTAATTACACAGCAGAGAGAAAAAATAAATTACAGTAAGAGAGAGATAAAGAGAGAGTGAGAGGCATCCTAAATGACACAGAGTGTTTCTGTATAAGTTATAAATGCAGCATGTGTTGAAAGCAGCCATCCACACACCCACCATTACAGCACTGACAAGTGTGATTGGAGTCTCAACAGCACTGCTCTAGTGTGAGTGACAGTGGCTGAATTTTTAAGACACTCTCTCTCTCTCTCTCTCTCTCTCTCTCTCTCTCTCTCTCTCTCTCTCTCTCTCTCTCTCTCTCTCTCAATTACAATTCAATTTAAAGTACTGTTTTAGCATGATTGTTTTTACATACATTATTGCCAAAGCATTAATATGCAAAACAGATTATGACAAGACAAATAATAATAATAAAACAGTAACAAATAACAATAAAAATATAATTAAAATAAGGTGTCAGGTAATTAATAAAATAAAAACTACAAGAACAATATACACTATAGAATATAAAATAAAGTAAGCATTTAAAAATACATAATGAACATTAAAAAAAATAAAATACTGTGAATGAAGTACATCGAGGCAGTAATTGGTTTCCGAGGGTGTGCACTTCAAAAATGAATTTAGTTGCAACTGATGCATGATTGTCCTCCCCCAGTAACACCTGCATTTGAGCTGTTTCTGCTGAACTGGAAAACTGTGGCATGAGGTTTTGAAAAGGGTCTGAAAGTATTTCTCTCTCAGCTCTGTAAATTTCTCACAGTGAAGGAGAAAGTATGTCTCTGTCTCGACCTCACCAGTGTCAGAGTGAGCACAGACTCTTTCTTCCTTTGGAAGCCATGTTTGTGTGTTTCCCTTTTTCTATGGTTAGACTGTGATCACTGAGCCTGTATTTGTTGAGGATCTGTGTCTGTTTTGGATCTCTTACAGTGTGGAGATATTCTGCTAGATTATACTTTCTGTTTAGGGCCCAATAACATTCCAATTTGCTTTGGTTTTTACTTTCATTTTCCCAATGGTCCAAATAGGAATTTTTGCTATTTAAATTTTTATTATGATTTGGTTTTGTTCAGCAATGCTGGTCTAAAACTGGTGTTTGATAGATTGTTAGTGGGTTTGTGAGTTTCAGAACCATCTGACAAAGGGGACTGGTTTTAGGCTTAAACTATTGGGTTTTAAGGGCTTCATGTCACAGTGTGTTAGGGGAACTTGAATTAAGTATGTCCAAAATTTGAGGGATCGTTTTTCAATATGTATAATTTGGGGCATCTGCCTAGTTCGGCTTGGCATGCATAAGTTCTTCTCTGAACTCTTAGAGTGTTTCTACAGAATTCTGCATGCAGGGATTAGATGGGTTGTTTGTCCCATTTAAAGTAATCTGCCAGACAGAGTGGACCCCAAACCTCACATCCGTACAGAGCAATAGGCATAATAATACAATCAAAGATTTTACACAAAATTGTTACAGGAATGTCTGTTTGGGTAACTTTGCCCTTAATAGCATAGAATGCTCTTCTAGCTTTCTCTTTTAGTGTATTCACTGCCAGATCAAAACCCCCTGAAGCACTGATTTTTAAACCAAAGTAGTCATAGTGTAGGGTGTGCTATTGTTTAACATTTCTGTTCTAATGTTGTCTAAACTACATACCTTTCTGTGTTTTAGATTCTTAAGTGCATCTGTCAATTCTTCTCTGCTAATCTGATCGGTTTTGGTTATTTTTTATAAATATCTTATTTTGCACGTTTTTCTGGTCAGGTGTGAGGTTTTCTGGAGAAATTTCTTTGAACAAGTTTTTAAAATAGCCTTTCCATAATACTCCGTTTTGTATACATTTACATTTATTAATTTGGCAGAAGCTTTATCCAAAGTGACTTACAAAGAGGAAAACATAAGTGAATCATTTTAAGGAGACAGTGGTACAAAAAAATGTCATACTACAAAGTTTCACTAGCGTCACAATAGTATTCAAAACAGATTAAAGTGCAACAAGATTAGTGACTAGTTAAGTGCTCATGGAAAAGATGTGTTCTAAGTAATATTTTGAAGATGGAGAGTGAGTCAGCTTCATGGATGGAGTTGAAAAGTTCATTCTACAAACATGGTATGATGAAACTGAAAGTCTGGGAAAGTATTTTGGAGCCTCTTTGTGTTGGTACAACAAGGCGACATTCCTTAACCGACCGCAGGCCTCTAGTGGGCATGTAGATCTGCAGAAATGATTTTAGGTATGCTGGAGCAGACCCAGTGACTGTTCTGTATGCCAGCATCAGAGCCTTGAATTTGATACGTGCATCATCCAGTGGAGAGAGATAAAGAGTGGTGTAACATGTGCTCTCTTTGGTTGATTCAAAACCAGACGTGCTGCTGCATTCTGGACCATTTGCAGAGGTCTAACTGCACATGCAGGGAGGCCTGCGATGAGTGAGTTACAGTAGTCCAGTCTAGTTACGACAAGTGACTGAACAAGGCTATGTATGGCTATGTCCTGGTTGTGTGGTTTATGCAGTCTGATCCATTTTTCCATTAATTGTGTCTTCAATTTCATTAAGAGACTGATTTAGGTGTTGTTGCTTTTTGTTGTGTATTGTATTTTTATAATCCGAGTGCTTCACAATAATTTTGACTGGTTTCAACTTTGTATGCCTTTCTGTGTTTTTGGTTGGAGAGCTGTCTGAATAGCTTTCTTTTAATTGTACATTCTTTATCAAACAAAATTTCCTCCCCAGTTTTTAGTTTAGTGCTCTTGTTTGTATGGAGAATGTTTGCTTTGATTGAGCACCTTTGATAAATATAATTTATTTGTTGTACTGCAGAATTTACATCAGTCTTGTTAGCAATAAACTGAGATATTTGAAATTGATTGATTAGGTTGGGCATTTCTTTGGAGCTAATTACACTATGCAATTCAGATTAATATTTTGTGTACCATTTGTGTGTTGGGTTAAGTTTGAACAGGTTGCTGGGCCCTTGGTCTGTTCCCCATCAAAAGCTACACTTTGATGCTGCGCTGATTTAGCGCTTTGGCAACGTCTTTAGTAGTAACCAGCTGTGAATATGCGTGCAACACGTCAATGAAATTGACCAGAATTTATAGCCTCCACTAGTGACATCATCAGGATGCGCCAGTACAGGGGCTATAAATAGATGCGCCACAGGTGCATTGTCAGGTCTTTTGTCTTCAGACCATTCTGTGTGTGTTGAGCTTCTCAGCCCTGTCAAAAAACTTTCTATTTTCCTCTGTTAGGAGTTAGAATTTGTTAGGCAGTGCCTAACCTAGAAAAACCTTTCTCTTTCCAAAAAAAAAAAAAAGAAAGAAAAAATTACTGATAAACAAAGCAAGCGGTGTATGTTCCCGTGTTTACACTCTATGGCTGAAACAGACAAACACCAATTTTGTTTTGGGTGTTTGGGGGAAGAGCAGGCTGCTCTTGCACTGGGGCGGGTGCGAGCTTTGCGATCTACTTTCAGTCAAAATGCTTTGCATGTCTCGCTTATTTCCGAGAGACAGCGCCAACTCTTCCATCGTGGGGCTCTTGTATGAATCTGGCCGAGGAGCGAGAGACGGGTTCTACCCTATCGCTCGCTCTCTCCCCAGATCCAGCTGGTCTTTCTCGTGATCTTGAAGCGTGCTCCGGCGCCTCTTCGGTTCATGAGGGGGACGCCGAATCTCTTGAGTCTGCGGACATTGAGCTGAGGAATTTCTCGAGGTGGTTACTCGGGTGGTGGCCAGACTACAGCTAGACTGGCCACGGCAACAAGAGACCCCCAAACGCTCCATGTTGGAAGACAGATTTCTGTGTGGTGGCCAAAGGAAGGGAACACTACATCAGTCCTTTCCTTTCTTTGATGACCTCCATGATGAGCTTTCTCATTCATGGAGGACACCTTATACTTCCCATGTCTTCGTGCCTTCGACATTGACATATTCGACTATCGTGGGTGCTGAGGCACGGGGGTATTCCATGATGCCGTGGGTAGAAGAGACACTTGCGGGTTTCTCTCGCCTGACTCGGCATCATCTCTAAAGAAACCCACTCTTCCCACAAAGCCATGCAGGACCACCTCTACGCTTGTGGGGACAGCTTATCAGGCAGCAGATCAGGCTGGTGCTGCACTGCACACTATGGCAGTGTTTGGCAGGCATACCAGGCTGACCTGTTGAAGGACCTGAGTGCGGGCAGTACGGTCGATGAGGAGGCGTTTTCAGAGCTTCGTCGAGCCATGGTCTCCGGGTGACCAAACAGACGGCTCGCGCAATCGATCTATGGCTGATTTGGTCAGCACGGAGAGGCACTTATGGCTGAATTTTTCGGGCATCAGAGTCAAGAACAATGTCCTTGATGCCCCGATTTCACATTCTGGCTTGTTTGGTGACTCTGTGAACACGGTCATCACCAGGTTCAATGTGACAAAAAGTCATGAGGAAGCCTTCGGGCAATTCCTCGCCGCACTCTGGGGGAGGGGCCGCTGAACACCCAGCCCCGCCCCGGTCCTTCTAGAAGGGAGGCTCAAAAACAGAGCATGGCAAATCGCGCTCCCCCTCATAGAAACTGGGGACCAGCTTATCGCCCTCAGCAGCCCCCAAAGCAAGACCTCAGGACTGTTATCTCCAGGAAGAGAAAGTCCTGACGGTCTTGTGCCCAGCCTAGTGGGGATAGCCCCCCCTTGGGACGGTCACGTGAGACATTCACCTGCACCTTCCGAATACCCCCACGAAACCTCTCCATTCCCGCCACCTCTGGTGTTTCAGGAGTTAGCGGTTTCCAGTGAAAGTGTCAAAATTTATTCCCATCTCAGAGAACATTCAAGAGGTCCTGAGAACATTAGGAAAAGGCTACAGAACTCAATTTGATCGCCGTCTTCCACGTTTCAACGGCGTGGTTCCCACTACCGTGAAACCGGAACACATATGTCTACTGTGGAAAGAACTGCAAATTCTATTGGTCAAAGGGGCCATAGAACATGTTCCCCATCCAGAGAGAGAGTCAGGATACTACAGTAGATACTTCCTGGTTACCATGAAGGATGGGGGGTTGTGTCCGATTTTAGACCTTCAAGGCTTGATTCGCTCAGTCTACATTTCAAGTTCTAGATGCTAGCCATCAAGACGTCGTGTCTCAAACCCAACATCACGATTGGTTGGTCACAATTGATTAGATGGACGCATATTTTCATATAGAAATTCTGTCACAACACAGGAAGTTCCTGAGGTTCGCTTTCAGGGGCGAAGCTTTCCAATATCGGGTTCTTCCATTCGGCCTAGCCTTATCACCCCGCACATTCACGAAGGGCATGGATGCAGCACTGGCTCCTTTGCGACTCCGGGGCATCCACATTCTGAATTATATAGACGACTGGCTGATACTAGCTGATACTAGCACAGTCACAAGAACGGGCATTACAGCACAGGGATATCATCTTAGCTCATCTGGTTTTTCTGGGTTTGAGGCTCAATGTCAAGAAAAGTGTCCTCTCTAGCCGCCACCAAGCAGACAATGTCGCATTGGGTGAGGGATGTTATTGCCCCGGACTATGAGGCACGCGGTCAAGCTTCGCCAGTAGGGTGCAGGGCTCACTCTACCAAAGGGGTCGCCTCCTCTAAAGTCTTGGCTAGAGGTGTCCCTTTGCAGCATGTTTTTAATGCGGCAGTCTTGACCTCTCCACACATATTAATTTTATAGTTGAATTTTCATGCCACTTATGTACTTGAGTCAATATCACAAGCTTATGTCTGAGACCTCTCGCGCTCTTGTGAGCACAACTACACAACCGTAAGGGGTTCAGACATCTGCAGTGCGGCGGCATGGGTATTCTTGTTCCCAAAGCGCTAAATCAGCGCAGCATCAAAGTGTAGCTTTTGATAGGCAACTTCTCCGGTTACTTAACTGTAACCCCTGTTCCCTGAAAAAGCGGAACGAGATGCGGCGCTTCATTGCCGCACTGAGGATGCCCCAGTACTGCTCTACAGACAAAATACCAGACGATGCACCTGTGGCGCATCTATTTATAGCCCCTGTACCGGCGAATCCTGATGATGTCACTAGCAGAGGATATCAATTCTATTCAATTTCATTGACGTGTTGCACACATATTCACAGCTGGTCACTCCTAAAGACGTTCCCAAAGTGCTAAAACAGTGCAGCATCTCATTCCGCTTATTCAGGGAACAGGGGTTACAGTTAAGTAAAGGCTGTTCTGTTCTGTCAGGTGCCTCCTGTTGTTGTTGTGTGTGAGGTTCAATGTTTGTAGGTTGACTGGAGCTGGGCTAATAGTTATTTGGTTGGGCTTCAGTGGTTTGTAGTCTGGTTGGTTGCTCTCTTCTTACTGGAGTGTGTCTGGTTTGTGGGTACCTTTGTGTAGTTGAATGTTGGTTACTGCGATGACCAATGTTGTGAGGGTGCAGATTGGGAATTTCTGCAGAGTGATGAATCTTTTAGGTTTTTAGCGAAGACTCTTACACTCTTCTGGCTTAGGTGCACACGGTCATATAAATCCTCAGTCGTTAGACTTGGGTGGTGGGCAACATTGATGGCCGTAAGGCTGGAACATGCAGTTGTTATCCTCTGGTTGACACTATTGATAAGTTCAGCAGGATAGTCCTTCTTATTCAGTTCAGTTCAGTTCAATTAAATTCAAACAACCATTATTGTTGAACAGTTTTGCCAAAGCAAAGGGCATTAAGTATAAACTATAAATATATGAAAATAAATTGTTGCAGTGTTGACCATACACACATATGCACATTTAATAATGTAAAAGTGTTACTGATTGTTAAGGTTTTTCCAGTGGGTCTTTTGTTTTTTCTTTTTTGTTTTTTAGCCGGTGGCAGACTGCTTTATAGAGTATTTATCTGCTGTTCATAAAAGCCTTGAATTTTCTCCTAATATGTGACTTCATTTTGTTGGATTTGTCATAAAGTTTGGCATTACTTTCTCAAATGTTTTATAGTAGTATAGAGGTTGTGTTGCTATTCTTTAGATTATTGGCTCAATTATGGCTTATAGGAGTTTAAGCCATATTTGAATTGGAATGTCATTATTACTTTTCTTTTAATCATGTTTAAGACTGTCATTGCTTTCTCTTTCAGTTTATTCCCGGCCATATTAAAATTACCATCAGAATTTATTTTTAATCCCAGTTACTCTATAATGATAATAGAACAGAACATTTTCCCCAAGTTGCTGTTGACATATATAGTTGATACAGTTTTTATCTTAAATGTTTTTTTTTTTGTTGTTTTTTTTATATCTGTGTAATTAGACCTTGGTTTCAGGTGTAAAGTAATTACAATACACTCAAAGCAATATTGAACAATTTAGGTATGGCAATCTTGAATTTATTGTCTGTGTATTTATTATTATGTCAATGCCAAAGACCTTATTGGATTTTAAAGTCAGTATAGGTTAACTCCTCTGTGATTGGGAAGGCCAGTGGGTTCAGATTGTATTTTATTTTTTTATTTTTTTACTGTAAGGCTTTTAATTTAGCTATCCCTTTAACATTTTCATGAGTAGGGTCTTAATTCACCTGTAGTGCCCCCTGGAGAGAGTTATTTTGCATGTGACACTATACAACCAGTAGAGGTGGGCAGAGTGTAGAGTATATTTTATTTATTAGTGGTTCAAGCGCTTTGCACTGAAACCCTATTGTAATTGTTATGATTTTAAGGGATTCAAGCCCAAAGGGTTGAAACCCTATTTTAATTGTAAGGATTTTTATTATTATTATTATGCTAAATTAAAACTGATCGTTCAGACCAAACAGTAAGTTGTAGAGAGCTGAAATTTTGAGGGAAGGTAGTCACCCACAGAACTACAGCATGTAAAATTTTTGGCCTGATCGGCCTCAAGGTGTTGCTATAATGATCATGTTTACATTTTGGCCCATTTTACATTTTTTTATTATCTCTGCTAATTTGCATGATTCCAAAAAACTACTTTTTCTAACTCCTCCAAGTCCGTATGTCCGATTTGCAATTTTGATTTGTTAAAGCGTTGTGAAGATATAAGCCAACAAATTGGTCAGGCATCGTCCATTTTGTACGTATTGACCAATATCTACCAAATGAAAAGGCTAAATGTTACGAAACTTGTAGACATATACAACAGGACATTCTGAGTATGCACGCAAAGTGTGAACAATTTGGCTTATAGGGAATGCTACAACAAACACAAAAAGCTAATCACTCTGCAACCATATGATTAATGAAGTTGAAAATTTGTTTGCATCTTGTAGGGGTCAAAGGCTAACATATCCTACAATATCATTCGGACAAATAAAAAACATGGCCGCCAGCAGCCAATCAAATTCAGCAGCTAATAACATCAAATCTGAATAGCCAACCATTACGAAACTTGACATATTTGTAGACAGTTTCAGAATGATGCTGTATACCAAGTTTTATGAAAATCGGCCACAAGGTGGCACTATAAAAATGACATTTACCTTTTGGCCAATAACACTCTTTGACGAGAGAAAAATTATAGTAAGTGACTGATCAAGTGTCATAAAATTCTACCCTGCACATTGAGTATTCTGATTGAGAATCAAAATAATCAAAAGGGGGAAGAAGTTAGTAAAATGATTGCCATATGAACCCAACAGTAATCTGGTTACAGTTGGCTTCTAACAACAACAATTTAACAATTCTGAAGTAATACAGGAGTTCTTGACGTGGCAGAGGCTGGCTTCAACACAATATTCAATCAAACAAACCAGGAGTACTTATTATAATATGACAATATTTATTATAATCAAACAGTAATGAACACTGCCAATACTAAATGAATATAACACAAAAACATAAGGTGGAAACCGTAACTAAATGGTGGAGCTATATGCTAGTGTATATGTGTGTGTGTGTGTGTGAGCATGTATTTATCACTTTGTGGGGACCAAATGTCCCCATAAGGATAGTAAAACCCGAAATGTTTGACCTTGTCGGTCCCCATGAGGAAAACAGCTTATAAATCATACTAAATTATGTTTTTTGAAAATGTAAAAATGCAGAAAGTTTTCTGTGAGGGTTAGGTTTAGGGGTAGGGTTAGGTTTAGGGAATAGAATATAAAGTTTGTACAGTATAAAAACCATTATGTCTATGGAAAGTCCCCATAAAACATGAAAACACAACTGTGTGTGTGTGTGTGTGTGTGTGTGTGTGTGTGTGTGTGTGTGTGTGTGTGTGTGTGTGTGTGTGTGTGTGTCTCGAGTCGGTAACAAAGACACAAGATGGCGGACTAGTCAAAATGGAGGGCTAGGCCGGAAAGGGCGGAGCCAACGATTATGTGTAGGTGTAGGGAAAACAAGATGGCTGGATTAGATCTAGCACAACAGAGCTAATACCACGTGCAGGTGATAATGAGCAGGCACACAAAGGCACTGAACGAAACAGGTGGGAGAATTTGAAAAACACCAGCCTGATTCATACATAAACCGCTGTGCTGCTCGCTCTGTGAATTTCAGTGTGTGTGAGAGAGAGAGGGAGAGAGCGAACAAACAGGGTTTCATGCAATTTAACAGAGGAGACACGCTGGTAACAGCGCGATTGAATCGTTGATTCAGATCCCTCAATAAATTAACATTTCCCCAAAAATGACGATCTCATAACTCCAAACAGCAATCAGCGATAGTAGTTAAATGTACAGTTGTAAACAATACATCAAATGTTCAGCGATTGTAGTTAACATACAAATGTAAACAAAACATCAAACATTCAGCGATCAAATATATGATTTAGGTTTATAAGAAAAGTCACAGTTTCTAAACTAAATCTGCCCAGATATCAAGCCTTACTTGTGAAATCCTGTGTGATTTCAGCAGGGTTGTCTGTTGGATTCCTGTTGCATTGAGTGGTCAGGAGAAAACAATTTGGATTTGGTCCTTGGTCTCATGCTTGTCAGCGAAAAGACACATCTCTGCGTTGGTTCTCGGGTCCGGTGATCACGAGAGGTAGTCAACGTTGAGAGAAAACGATTGAGAAGGGTAGCTGGTCGCCTTTTCCGTTTTCTAAATAAATTCACTGTTGTCTCACAGTAAAGATGAAATGAACCGATTAAGTACACTAAACGACTGGAACAAAGCTAAGTTAATCTTACTCTACCGTGGCCAAATGGCGAGATTTAGAAAAACGTGGTCTCTCTTTGTCCAGAAGGAGGGAAATTCCTTTGTGTAGAGGCTGTAGGTGTAACAGTCAGGCTGGATGCAGAGAGAGTGATCTCAAATGTGAGCGCTAGTTTTGTTAAGATGATGACGTCATCGGTCATAGGCCGCTTTTGACCAATGATGTCTGAGATTGAGTCCATGGGCGGGACTTCCGTCCCGCTGCGAAACATTCTGGGAAACAGAATTCAATGTCTCAGCTTTGATCATAGAACAAAGGGCCATGCTGTCTCTGCTGCCATTTTTAGTGGGGCAAGGCCCTACACCTGAAATGAAATCTGTGACAGGGCAGAGGGCAGAGACGGGTCGTGATTATACACACATGGTCCCTTATCAGGCTTATTAAGCCTCCAAGAGGGATAAAGGCCGACTGCTGAAGGTGGTGCGACGAGAGACAGATCGTTTACGGTCAGCTGACCGTCATGTGTGTGTTTGTGTCTTTTTGTTCAGTTTTATATTAAAACTATTATTTATATTGTCAAGCCAGTCCTCGCCTCCTCCTTTCCCTTATATTCCCTGCTACAAAATCCTAAAAATCTTATACTCTGTTTTCATGAAGAAATAAACTAAGATGCTTCTTGGATAGCCTGAGGGTGAGTAAATGATCAGCAAATGTATATTTTTGGGTAAACTAATCCTTTAATAAGCCACAACTTGGTCCTGGAGAACTGGCTAATTGTAGACTGATTTCAAATCTCCCGTTTATGTCTAAAATACTAGAAAGGGTAATGTCCTACCAACTATGTTCATTTCTACAGAGAAATAAAATATATGAACAATTTCAGTCAGGATTTGGTCCCCATTAAAGTACAGAGACTGCACTTATCAGAGTTACAAATAACTTGCTCTTATCATCTGATCGTGGCTGTATTTCACTTCTAGTGCTTTTAGATCGTAGTGCTGCATTCGACACAATAGATCACGACATTATCTTGAATAGGATAGAGAATTATGTTGGCATTTGAGGACTTGCATTAGCGTGATTTAGGTCCTATTTAGCAGACCACTACCACTTTGTATATGTACTGTAAATGAGGAATTGTCAAACCAATCAAAAGTAAAATATGGAGTGCCACAGGGATCAGTTTTAGGGCCAAAGAAGTACCCTTGGTGTATGACAAAGTACCATGTTAGTACAATGGCATTCTTTGAAGTACCATGGAGTACCATGTATATAAATGGTGTAGCTGGACCAATCAGACTCACAACTATTCATTATTTAATGAATAAGCTAACAGATGTCTCAAGACTGTAACAAGCAAAAGTGCAAGTAGACCCAAGCCGACTCTGTTATGTCTGCTCCCCCACTGATCATTATCAAGCATTTACACTGTATTTGCTGCCACTGGAGCAGCAAAGAGTGGACCCCCAGTGACATTCCAAGCAGGGGAGGTTAGCTGCCTGCTTGAGCAAAGAATGCAGAATGATTGATTCACTCCTTTCCCCTATAAGATATGGACTCAGAATTTTCTTCATTAAACAAACAGTCTATAATTTAATATGTATATCCCCAGGACATTATGTATAGGATCATTACTGTCTTGTAAAGTGTTTTTGTACTGTATACTGTTTTATACATGACTTATGACAGGACTACCAGCTAATGTAAAATTATTTAGTATCATGTTTCCTACCAAATGAATCCTTGTGTGACACTGCAAAGTGGTATATATATATATATATATATATATATATATATATATATATATATATATATATATATATATATATATATATATATAATTCTGATAGCATGCATTGTATGCTTGCTATATTAATCAGAGCATAAAGGGGCACACATTAAAAACTAACTAACCCCAATAAATGAGAACCTTTCTCACTGGTCAAGACAGACTCTAGAGGAGGGACCTCCAGTAGAAGTTACAGGCCGGCCAGCAGGCCTCAACACCTCAAGCCATGTGCAACACTATCGACCCAATGAACCATCAAGCCTTTCTCCTGCGACTGCATCCAGGTGCTCTCTCAAGAGCCAAGGCAATTGCAAGTATCATATCAGTAACTAATTGAACCTAGTTTTAGTATAAGATGAAAACCCCTTTGTAACAAAGGTGCTTTTAAATTAAGAGCCTGATAGTTTTCTCAGATGGTCAAAATGTCTCTTTTCATAACTGGATTTCCCCAATTCTGTTCTGGTTTCATTTTATTTTCACTTTTTCCTTTCCCACATATGAGTGTTTCATGTGTATGTTTTTGTTTAGATTAGTTAAGTGTTCGTATTTTAGTTAAATATACTTTTGTGTACATTCTTGCAAGTTGATTCTGGTCTGCTTGTAAATTATGTAAATTTAAAGATTTGATCTCAGCTCCATGCTAAGAAATATTTGGGTGGCCACCAAAAATAACCTTTCTGAGAATTTATAGACAATCAATACTGAGTGTTCGCTGGACAAACAGATAAAAATAGTTGATTCTATTAACAGATCCAAATGTTCATAATTAATTATAATGAGTTATGATTCATTATTCATTTTTACCTTTTAATGATATGTTGACTATAGTATATTTTGATAAATAATCTCATCCCTGTTTCTAAAAGATGTAGCTTCAAAGCTATACCTATATGTGTAATATTATTGTCAATAAGCCATGAGAATAATATTACTCCTATAAGAGAATGAATCATAATTCTCGTATTAAAGCTAATTTCCTACAGTAGAATTTGTGATCTGATACAATGAGACATTGTATTACGATTTTAATGGTGGAGAATTTTATTCAGACAAATAATCTGGTTATTTGTAAATTATCTAAATTATAACGGTTGTCAAATGTGACTGATTCCATTATAAATTTCCTTACATAGTAATGTAGAAATAAGACCATTTAATTTAATTCCTAGCTCACACATACTGTTTCCCTTAAAAAATAATGGTAATGTACATGATTTTAACCCAGGCAGTGAACATTTATCATACCAAATTCGCTACAGATATGGTGTGAGAATCTGGGCACTTTACCTGATTAATATTTGTTTGTCCACTGTGGAACGCACTGACATTCATAGGCATCGATGAAACTGTTTTCATTAGTGTTGACCCAGATCACCAATCACTGGTGTTGGTTGCTAAGGCAACAAAAGTTCACGGGAAGTCCTAAAGAGACCATTCCAGGGCAATTTACTGGGCATGCGCAACCTGCCGACGTCATTTTGTAAACAAAGAACAGCTAAGCTAATAGCATAACACAACACCACTAAACTAACCAGTTAGCAAACTTTCATTGAAACCCAAATACACTACAATGGTTAATAAGCATGTTAATTATTCTGAGCCATGGTTTATTTTAAAGATACCATCACTGTATCCTTACAACTTTTTTTATGGTATGTGAGGGTGTACGGGCCAAAATTGTGAGTTATGGCCACTCATCATGTATAGGAACTGATAACACAGGCACCCACCCAACCTTGGGTGGATAGCAGCTGACCAATCACTCCCTTTCCCTGGCATTTAATTATCCCTGTGAAGAGCAGCTGAGAAAAAAAATGTGAGAGAAAGAGAGAAAAAGAGAAGGCAATCTTAATCTCTTCATCTTGTTGTGATGTGACATTTCCTTGTCCTACAAATAGCTTTGATGATAGGGACTTTCCATAATAAACAAAAATTCAGGGCCCCTTACGTCAGCTGGTGTTGAAAAGCCAAAGTCTGGGTGACCATCAGGGCTTAGGATATTGCTCCTAGCACCTGTGCTAATACAATTACAGCTAGTCCAGACATGGCACATGGGTCAGCCCACTAACCCAACGAATGGCTTTGATCCTGGTCTCAATTTAAGCTTGGGCCTAAATGACCTTCCCACTGAAAAGTGTAATGAGAGATTTTATGCGCTTTAGGAACATGAAATATAAACTAGCTAGAGGATTTTAGCTAGACTGACCTCTGAACCACTGAGATTATTCCAGCGGGTGTTTGCAGCATTGGGAAATAGAGTGTGTGTCTTAGAGTCTGTGTGGCATGGGCAGACGTGTACTAAGCAGGAAAAGGATTTAGCTAAGAAACATTCGCAAACTTGAAAAAGCAATATACACATTAGTGACGTTTGTCTACAGCAATCTGTTTAAACCAGCAGTGAGATAAAAATAAATAATAAATACATTTCCTATGGACATACCTCGAAAGCAGTGAATCTGAATCTAAGAACACACATTTGCACATAAACGAAAACTAAAACCAACTTACTTAGAGACTCCCAATGGTTTTAATTTCATTATAACAGATTTCTCGTGTTGCCATCTGACAGAGGATTAGGAGTGACTTTAAGTGTTTTGTACAGTATATACATGCCTCATCTTTAAAATGTATGGCAATAGTGATTTATTTATTTATTACATATCAATCCAGATTACGATTATGGATGTCAAGATGAACTAATCATGATAAGTGTAGATTAGACCAATCCATTTACTCTTGTTGTGTTAAACTCAAGGTTTCTACATACAGTATTTTTGCAGCAGTTACATTAATCAATCACAGGCATTTGCTTCGGTAGTCAGGCCTATCATTAACAGAACCGATCTTAATAAACAAGTTAAAGGTATAGTTCACCAAAAAAATGTAATTATCTCATAATTTACTCATGCCATCCCAGATGGGTATGACTTTCTTTCTTCAGCAGAACACAAATTAAGATTTTTAGAAAAAATATCTCCGCTCTGTAGGTTAATAGAGTAAGGAAACATAAAAGTAATCAAGACTCCAGTGTTTAAATCCATACCTTCAGAAGCCATACAATAAGTGTGGGTTAGACACAGATCAATATTTGTCCTTAATACCGGCGCCCCTCAGGGGTGTGTACTTAGCCCATTCCTTTTTATTCTCTACACAAATGACTGTCAGAGTCCTTTTACAACGACTCATTATTTTAAATATGCAGATGATACAGCCATTCTTGCTCTGCTTAATGAGGACAAGGACTCTTTTTTGGACTATCAACGTTCTACAGCACATTTTAGAAAGTGGTGTAAGGATAACTTTCTGGACCTCAATATTTTAAAGACTAAGGAACTGGTCTTTAGCACCTCAAAAACACAGATCCATGCTTCTAGCATTATCATTGCTGGAGAGATAGTTGAGAGAGTAGAGCATTTCAAATATCTTGGCATTATTTTGGACCAAAATCTCAATTTTAATCAGCATACTCTAGGGGTTTACAAATGCTGTCAACAAAGACTGACAGCTATTCGTAAACTTAGGCACTTGTCTGTTCAGCCACGTCTCCTTCTGCTTCTGTATCGTAGTATTATTGAACTGGTCCTTACTTATGGGGCCATTTGTTTTTTTCATATGCTTACAGTTACCAACAAGAACAAATTCTTAAAGATAACTCATTTAGCAAGTAAAATTATTGGTATCCCTACCCCAAATTTATCGGATAGTGTCTCGACATTCACGTTGCGAAAGGCACAAAAAATCTTAAATTACTCAGAACACCCACTTTACAAGTATTTTATCCTTCTGCCTTCTGGCCGCAGGTATAGGTTACCGATGTGTAGGAAGGCCAAGTTCAGTAAGAGTTTTGTTCCTGTATCTATACGAGCTCTAAATACATAGGAAATCAGCCTTTGATACGTCAGGTATGCTCTCTGTCTTTTTTTTTTTTTTTGTAGATGTTTATATGTTGATGTTTCTAATATGTTATACATGTGTGTCTGTATTATGTACGCACCTATGGTGGAAACAAATTTCCTCTCGAGGACAAATCAATCAATCAATCAATCAATATTTAAATCATTTTTATCGTAAATATCCACTTTAACTTTCAATTTTAGATGAGAAAGTGAAACTAACCATTTCACCACATGTCACTTTCAGATGTAAAAGTGAAAGTAAAATGTTTGTTTGTGTTCAGCTGAAGAAAGAAAGTTATACACATTTGGGATGGGTTGTCACATCCAAGAAAAAGCATGTTTAAAGTTATTATTATTGTTTTATTTAATTGTATTTAATTGTTTTATTTTGCTCACAACTGAACAAACATCACCAAACACATAAAAGCTTTAATAGCATTGTTGGTTATTTGGTATGGAGGACGAGGACTGCCATTATTAAATATAAATACATTTATAAATATATTTGCAAATAAATGTTAAAAAAGTGTACATATAAATACATAAATAAATGATAAAATCTGACAAACAGTGCATAAGCATTTATACATGTATTTAACTGTAATTTATTTCCAAATGTATTTATTCCCTTAATTATTTATTTATTATTATTTTTACATTTATGTATGTCTACATTTATGTATTTATTCATATTTGTATTTCCATATTATTTTTATTTCCATATCTTTATATTTCCACATTTATTTATTTCTACATTTCCGTATTGTAATGAGAGGTGTGTGCTTTAACCCTGAGGCATAGCAGTCGTGGCCACAGTGAGATCTTGTGGTTGACAAAATTAAATACAATTGAAACTTTCATTGAAACCACTAAATACGCTACAATGGTAAATAAGCATTATATTAATTAAGATTAATATGCACAACTGAAACATATTCACAGATGGGTGTGGGTGTGCATTAAGAGATTGTAAAATGTACCTGGCTGTGAGTTAAGTGAGTTTAATTGGAAATTAATATCTGTATTGAATGAATGACTTAGAGGTCTTTTATCAAAATCTTATATCACTACTGTTTAACAAAATGTATATCTCTTTTTTTTTAAATCCCTGCAGGGATTTCTAAAATGCCTGGGACTCTGCTAAAAATGTTGGCCGACAATATGAACAAAAACTGCGACTCCAACAGATCTTATAACAGACATTATACATTGTCAAAAGCAGGGTGTGCATGTGAAATGATACAATATCATATTTAATGCAAACGTGCGGATGTTGGGGATGGGAGCTTGTCAAATATGTATAGCCGAACAAGGCAGCTCAGCTCAGCAAGTATGGCAAAAGGGCAGGGGGGAGAGAGAGAGAGTGAGTGTCGCACAGCTATTCATTTGGAATTATCACTGCTAGATCAAAATGTTATTAACCTGCTATAACCAAACTATTCTTTCAGTCTACCCACCCTCTCCCTCCACTCTACAGTACAGTAGGTGTCCCCTGGCATGGAAGAGAAAATCTGCTCAATGCCCATGCACAACGCTACACAGCTGCTGCTTTGGGGCACATCTTTAACATGTACTGCAAGTGGGTATTGTTGTCACACTAATATTCAACAAGTTGCACAGTGCGCACGCCAAGGACACTGCTGGATAGAGCACATCATTTTGGCCCTGCACCTTCGGCTGACCTGGAAAATCAAAGGCCTAGAGTGATGATCGTGCGGTTTCAGTACTAAACGACAAAGAAAAGGCTGTTTGAATTGGAACCAACACTGTATCAAAAGCCGTAAGGTCTTCATTTACCCTGATTTCGGCCACAGGGCAAGGACTAGGTCTGGAGGCCTGGGAGGTGGCCACAGGGCAGGGACTGGGTCTGGAGGCCTGGGAGGTGGCCACAGGGCAAGGACTAGGTCAGGAAGTGGAACCGCTGGAGGAGAATCTGGGGAAGTGGGCGGAGCCACAGAAGACACAGATGGCGGAGCCGAGGTAGAGTCAGAGGGCGGAGCCAAGGTATAGACCGAGGGTGGAGCCGAGAAAGAGTCAGAGGGCAGAGATTAAAAATCCTCATCCTCCACACCCACAGTGAATGGTGAGCTGCAAAGTTTCAGCGCCACCTCCACGAAGTTGCACAGCATCCAGTGAGGACCCGCCGGAGCCATCCGCTCCTTCAGTGCACTATTCAGACCAGCTCTGATGAAATAGACCAGAGAATGGTCCTCATAGTGCACCAAATTTGCAAGATAGAGAAACCCACACACGTGATCCTCAACTGCTCCTCCCTGGTGGTTTTCTTCAGTGCCAACCTGAACAGTTTGCTCAAGGAGCGGTTTCCACCGGCGACGCGTGGCTGGACTCTGCTCGAATTCGTGGAGGTGACTCTGCTGGCCTGCGGCTCGCCGTTCACTGTGGACGTCGTTGAGGAGGACCCTGCCTGTCCTCCCACTGTGGTGACCCCCCATTCATCCATGGCTCATCCCTTCACGCCTGCCCCGCCTGCCAGCGAGCCAACCCCCACGCCTGCCTTTCTCAACGAGCCAGCGCTGCCAGCTTTGTCCACCCAGAGGAGGAGGAGGAGAGGAAAAGCTTCCGCTCCCCAGTTCACGCCAGCCACGGTCAGCGAGCCTGAGCCCACGCCAGCCACGGTCAGCGAGCCTGAGCCCACGCCTGCCACGGTCAGCAACCCAGTGTTGTCAGCCTCGTCCACCTGGAGGAGGAGAAAAGGAAAGGCTTCTGCTCTCCAGCCTCCGCCTTCCACGGCTCCGTCCCCAGAACCTCCCATGGGCCTGCCTTCTATGTTCAGCAAACCAGAGCTCACGCATACCACGACCTGCAGCCCACGCATACCACAACCTGCAGCCCCGACCGCCAGTCCCTGCAGCCCCGACTGTCAGTGAGCCAGTGCCTGCAGCCTCGACCGTCAGTGAGCCAGTGCCTGCAGCCCCGACTGTCAGTGAGCCAGCACCTGTAGCCTCGACCGTCCCAGAGCCAGCACCTGTAGCCTCGACCGTCCCCAGAGCCAGCGCCTGTAGCCTTGACCGTCCCAGAGCCAGCGCCTGTAGCCATGACCGTCCCAGAATCAGCGCATCTCGAGCCTCCCAGGGCTCCGCCTCTCAAGCCTCCCGAGCCTTCCAGGGCTCCGCCTCCCGAGCCTCCCAGGGCTCCACCTCTCAAGCCTCCCGAGCCTTCCACGGCTCCCAGGCCTCCTGAACCTGTCCCTGTCCGGTGGCCGCCTCCCAGGCTACCTGACCCAGTTCCCATCTTATGGCCTTCTTGGACTGCCTGTCTGCCCCTTGTGCCCCCGTGGACTGCCTGCCTGCCCTCTGTGCCTCCTTGGACTGCTTGTCTGCCCCTTGTGCCCCCGTGGACTGCCTGTCTGCCCCTTGTTCCTCCTTGGACTGCCTGTCTGACCCTTGTGCCCCCTTGGACTGTCTGGTTGCCCCTTGTGCCCCCTTGGACTGTCTGTTTGCCCCTTGTGCCCTCCTTGGACTGTCTGTTTGCTTTTCTCCAGTCTTCTGCTGTCCAATCCTTGAACTTCCTGCAGAATTTCAGTCTGTCCTTGATGTTTTTCTTGGAGTGAAGTGGCTTCTTTGCTGCCCTTCTTGACACCAGCCCATTGTCCAAAATTCTTCACCTCAATGTGCATGCAGATGCACTCACACCAACCTGCTACCAATATTGAGCAAGCTCTGCACTGGTGGTGACACGATTCCATAGTGGACTCCTCAGGAGGAGATGGCCCTGGCACTTGCTGGACACTCTGGGACATCCTGAAGCCTTCTTCATTGCAGTTAAACCTCTCTCCTTGAAGTTCTGGATGATCCGGTAAATTTTTCTTTCAGGTGCAATATTCTTTGCAGCAATTTCCTTGCGAGTGAGGCCATTGTAGCCTCTGGAGGAATCAGTGAAGGATAATCATTAACTCAGCCGGTCCCGAACAATAAAGAACCCACTGTTAAAACTCCCCTAATTACTGCAATAGCCCTGACTAGTCTCCACAGCACAATGCGCTATTGACAAAGAGACAAGGAACTATTGACAGGAAAACCTCGTGACTGCTAAGCCCCCCCTTTCCCATATGACTCGCCTCACACCACATGCTTTACCATGTGAGATCTTGAACGTAAAAATGTGTGTGTGTGTGTGTTTCAGTTTTAAACTTAGAAATGTATGTCTAATGAAATATGTTTTAATCCCTGTGTGTTTATTTGTCTGATGATAGATCAGAACTAGTTGAAATTAGTTTAGTAGTATAGTAAAACCTTTTATAGTTAATAAGGTGATCTTATATTTAATAGCCTAACAGTGTATATCCACGTCTAAGTGTACCAAGTACATCTTTCTTGGTATCAAATTAAACCTTACGATTTGTCCTAGCCGAAAATAAATATAAGATCACCTTAGAATGGTGTTCTGCTAGGTATTACCATCTTTTGAGTTATTCAAACCAAAGTCCTGACCCCGAGTCATAAAGGATGCAAATGAGCCTTGACAGGATAAAGGAACTTTCTCATGCCCAAATAAAGTAGACTTTTACGACCTCCAAAGGAATGTTAGAGAGGGCTGACGCTCACTCAGTCCTTACTGAGAAGGAGAAATGAACCCTTTTTAATCCCATATATCCTATATATATTCTATCCCTGGGATAAATGTATTGACATGTATCTAATGTGCCATCTCACGATTTCCCTTAAATGTTGTTTGGTCTATGTTATTTTTGCAAACTCTAATGGGTTAATGTTTCAGACTTTGCATACTATGGTTAACCGAAATCATATGTGTGTCATGTTTGGTCTCTATAACTTGGTATTTTGAAGATTGAAATGACTGTGTATATGATATGTCGATAACAACAACATATTAGTATTACAAGAATATTTTCTAGTTTCTTCATCAGCTACCACCCCTCCAGGGTGCACATGCAATGAGCAACCTGAGAACAAAGGGCAATAAACCAAATTCCCGCCTGGAACTTCCACCCTTCTTATTGGTCGAGCCAATGAGAGGTGGAACATGTTTTCTAAGGTTATAAATTGCTCCTCTCTCTCTTGGTTCTCTCTCTTCCTTTTCAACTCTTACTTCAACCCTCTTCTGCTGAACACTTCAACTCTTATCTTCTCGTCTTCTTGGCTGCTCCCAACTTCCCCACTTCACTTCTGGACCTCCCTTGGACTTCTCCCGGACCTCTTCAAGCCATCTTACATCTCTCTCTTCTCTTCTGCTGAACATTGCAACTTCTCAGAACAACCCTTCAACTCTCTCTCTTCAAGTGAGTTTCAACTCCACGCTCTGGAAACACCGAACCGAAATCCTCCGTCTCAAGAATGCCACGAGGACACGACATACACGCAGTCTTGCTCAGCCACACTAAGGTCCATTTTGCAAGTATTATTTCATCTGAAATCCAAACGCGTTAAAGTGTGTAATTCCATTTGCTGGCTCTTAAGGGTTAACTGTTGTAATAAGTTGCTATCCTTAATAATCTCTTTATTTTCTTATTGCTTCTACTCTGTTTATTTTATGTTTATTTTATGTTACATGTTAAGTGTCTGTTTGTCAAGTGTAGTGATATATTCTAGTTCCTTGTATTAAACCCAATTATATGCTTGATTGTCTGTGCTTGTTGATCATTAAACAAAGCCTCTTTAATGTGCGATTTTAAGCTACAAGCTGATATTATCAAAGTAAGTTAACGTGCTTTGATGAGTGAGCTTATAACTAAGAATAAACCTTCAAGGGAATTGATCAGGAATATTTAGCAAAGCTGTTCGCTGGACGAACTGACTGGTTGCGGTAGCCTACGGGTCAATTCCATTGGGGGTTTAATTAAATTAATATAGCCTGTCTGCATATAATGTATATTCCTAATTAATTATAATTCGTTGGGTTTAATTATCTATATATATATTTGAAGCAGACTCCTGGACTATATAAGCCCTTTTTGGGGCGTTTTTACATGTATTGGTATCCGGGTCAAATCGTATGATTAATCATTGATTACGATCATTGAAATTAATTACACATTTCCCCAAACCTGACCTGCATACCCTACATTATAATGGTGGAGAATGCTGCGGGCACATTTTAAGCTTTGTTTTGTGAACGAATGCATTGTCAATTTTTTTTATTTTTGTTGTTAATTTTGTACGCGAGCGCGCCGAACTGAAAGGCACAAAGCCGATTCTCAGTTCAGCATTTAACAGTGGCTAAATATATGTCTTACATTTATTTTTGCCACTGTTGATTGCCACAGTAAACTGCAGTTCATAATATTAAAATTGCTTCTGTAAAGACGCGCTATATTTTAATATTACAAACCCCCCTGTTCAGAACGACGTTCTTCTGTCGGGGCGATAGAATATTGGGTGAATCGATGCTCCTTTTCTCATCTTAGTAAGGCCTGAGATTATAAATGTTATAAAATTACTCCTGGTTTACATTGACGTAGCTAATCAATCGAAAACCTAATACATTTTGAATAAGTGCTATATTTCTAATGTGTATGGGAGCCGAACACAGACCTACAATTCCTGTTGTCCACATTTACTCGTAGTGCAAAAAAAAAAAAAAAAGAATCTGCCACGCCGTTTATGTGAAGCATAGCACCAAAAAGAAAGAAAAAACAGACCCGCCGAGGTTTCAATTGAATAATAGTGATTTTGCAACAAAATCCAAGCGTGAGAACTCTCTCCCTGATTTGAAATCACACAGAGTGTTATTCCGCAGACAAACACTAGAGGGCAGCCTTTAAGTGCTTGATTAGTTCTCAAGTTACTCCCACCCCATGACATCATCTTGCGCGTGCGCAAGTACGCCATCGTGTGGACATTAGCAGACAGGTCATATATATTTATTTAATTTAGTTCTCAAATTACTCCCACCCCATGACGTCATTGTGCGCGAGCACAAGTACGCCATCGTGTGGACATTCATTGTAGGTCATCTCTTTTCTCAAACCCTTTATCCTTGTGAAGATTTACAGGGCAGTTTTGACTGTCAATCCATGTTTGCAGTTACAAGCTTTGCTTGTGCTAATATTATTGGATGTTAAACAATTCTTCCACCTCTGACTGTTACACTTAATTGGTTTCAAACAAGATTTGAATTTAAATTTAAAGTTAAGTCTCACTACAGTGACTAATGCCCACTTAGAGGAAACGGCGCCCCCTTTGGTGGTCTTCCCTGCTAAGTCGGTTTATCACTTCCTTCCTCCTTGCGTTCTGTTCTAAAGTGGTCAATTTCCAGTTGGTTTTATTTCAGATGCTATCACTGATATCTTACAGCAATCGTGATTATCATCGGATATAATTCTGATCTCTAACTTTTCTTACACTTATTCAAATTTGGTTTGAAACAAACAAATTTTGAATGTTCATTTGAATTAAGTCTCTCATTTCAATTATTATTAATTAATGTGATTTAATTATTATTAATAATTATTAATATTATTTTTAATTTTTTTTTTATTTAAAAAAAATTAAAAAAAATTCTTTATTTCTTTTTTTCTCTCCCTCTTTGATACGCTATTACGACTGTATCCTTACTATCTTAGATGCTACTTGACATCCTTTTACATGCTTATTTAAATTGAGTTTAACAAGTTAAATTTAATTTAAATTAAGTCTGTCTGTCCATTCTGCCATTGTTTACTTCTGTCTTTTCTTGTGGTTGGATTGGTTTGATAATTAACATCATTATCAAATTTCCTCTTTATTTATCATTATTTGGTAAAGCTTTTGCCTGTTATTTCTATGCACATAATTACTCAATTTGGTTTAAACAAGAAAGCCTTAATTCACTTTAAGACTTTCACTTGCTAAATCCTGTTCTGTATTTGCATGTAGAATTCCCTAGTGTGCTGTGGTGATTCGACAGTCATCTCTGGTGGTTCCCAGCAAGCTGGTTTGTCCGACCGGCGTTACCGACGCTGGCCGTGTGTGAATCTCGGACTCTTCTGTCTCTTTTCATTGGTGCGGCACGCAACGACATCAGCAATTTGGCACTCCAAAGGCAAGTCAACCCCGTCAGTCGACACACATGGCAAGTTTGGAATAATTACCTAAACCAGGGCCTAAAGAGGGGCCACTCTCACGAGGGTTCTAGGGAAAATCCAATCTTGTTGTTCCGTCTGACAGTTGACACCTTGGTGTTGCTGGTTGTGTTTAAAGTCAAGTTGTTTGAGAGGGCGCACCGTGATAGTAGCAGAGGGCCCGGGGACACTGCGGTCCAGTGTTCGGGACCGTTGGAAAGATTGACCACGCGCTGGTCCCCAGCAGAGTGACACTGATTCACCCCAGGCAAACTAAAAGAAGGTAAAATCCACCCACCAGTATAGGCCACATAATAGTAGACATTCCCCCGGTCATTTAAGCATTCGGCCCATTTCTTTTCTTTCTCTCCCCTAAGCCACACCATCTTCCTAGGGTTTATACCTCGATAGCACCCCACCCTGTTGGTCCTATCATAAACCCTAGCAGGGGTGGTAGACTTAGGCCTAAGTCTCCTAAGACTCCTGCCTATCTATTTCTAACACTAATTGTGTTCTATTTTATTCTGCTGTTCTGTTCTGTCATAGTGTGTACTTCCAGTTCACATTAAGACAGAGCCTACAAGAGCCATCAAGGAAAACTGAATAAAGAGACAAACAGGCAGCCCGCATCCTCAGATAACCCTTGTGGGCTGCCGCCTTGTCAAAAACCTTTATTCAGACCTGCACTGACCCGCGAAATTCGGCCCACTTAACTGTCTCACTGTCTACCCCAGTTAGTCAAAATTACGGCTTATAATAGCCACCTCATTGTAACTCGCTAACCCTACACATACTTGCATTGGCCTCTTTGTGTGTGCTTTTCTTTTCTCTTGCCTACAGTAAGCCAGTATGTCCCGTTCGTCCAGTCGCAGCCCACTGGGATCACCTCAAGGCCTGGTTGAGCGCAATGACGGACACCGTCCTACCCAAGGACGCCAGGGACCTACAGCCCCTAGGTCGAGAGCAACTGGACGCCGAATTGGACAACCTGATGGCCCACGATCCAACACAGAGCTACGACCACAAAGAATGGACCAAGATCTTCGGAAGTCTTGCCCACAATCTCATCGCCCAGGCACGGATAAATGAGCAAAGCAACCTCGACCTGGAGCAGGAGGTCGCAGCGCTAAAACTCCAAGCTGAGGAGGCCCGTAGGAACCAAGCCAAAACTCAGAATCATCTAGATCAGCTACGCCTCGAGACCAAGGAACTGCAAGAGGAAGTAGAGAGACTTCAAAATGCCCTGGAAAATCTTCTCCTGGATACAGACCAAAGAGAACAGACGGAGAGAACAGCCAGAGAGGAACTCGACGAAAAGCTGCAACAAGGCGAGTCTCTCCTAGCAAGAGCAGAGACTGCACTAAAAGACAGAGATGCTAAAGCCAGGGCCTGTGAAAAGCACCTGAACATGGCCAGAGCTGAAATCCATGAACTTATTCAGCACAGAGACCATCTCCAATATGAACTTGACACTGTTCACAGAGAACTGAAACATTCTTATAGACTGCAGAGCGAACAGAAAAGGGAAACGCACACCACAGAGTTTCCCTGACCAGTAAGACCAAGCTTTTCAGCCAAGAGCTCAGAGCTGAAAAGGGGGTGAAAGCCCACTGTTCAACATGTCACCAACCAGCCTCCAAGAACCCCGTCAGCAACAAAAGGGTGGGAGCCCGCACACCAAAGCCTGGTCACTAACCACGGCATGGCTCCCAAAGAACTTGACAAGCTGGCCAGAAACATCCCTACTTTCACCCCAAATCCTGCAGGAGGCCACGACGTGCACGCCTACCTGCAAGACATAGACTTTCACTTGCACACTGTTCCCCACGTGACCATGCGGGACAGATTGTACCTGCTCAGAATTACGTCCAGCCATGACGTATGCAGCTTCCTAGACCGTCAACCAGAGACTGTCAAAGCAACCTACCAACAGCTGTGGCAGGCTTTCATCAGAGAATTCTCTGATCCAGAAACTGATCAAGGACTCATCGCCACCATGAACCTCAAGCAGGCTCGGCGGGAAACGCCACAGACCTACTACGGACGAATCCGACAAGCCTACTTCGGAGCACGAAATGAACCGGGCATGGAAGAAGATGTCAACTTCAGAACCTTGGTTCTCCGAAATCTGCATCCCATAGTGAGACATCACTTAGGGGTCCTGGCCTGTCCTCACACCATGACTACCCAACAACTGCGAGACTTGGCCCATAAATCTTTCATCAAGCAGAAAATTGCTTCTGAAAAGACTGTAAAAATTCCATCCATTTGCCCTGTCACTGATCAGCGCTCTGAGCAAACACTAGAGGGCGCCCAACAGCACCAAAGTAACAGAACTTTTAACAACGAGTCAAAACCGTTGCAAGCCGGAAGAGGGCAGCGCAGCTGTGATGGTGCTCGTCCTAAGCACCAGAGCGGGCGCTTTGAAAGATCCTATGGCAGCCCACGGCCCCCCCACAACCAAAAGGGTGGAGCCACGTGGGAAGCCAGCCGATGGCCCAGAAAGAGCCGAACCCCATCGACGAGAACGTCAAGCCCAGACAGCCCGCAGCAGAACAGCTCTCGGCATGCCTCCGGCAAGTCCGAGCCTACCCCACAGAAAAACAGTGAGGCCACGGCGGAGACCGCAGAGATCCTGAAGGCTTTGAAAGAGCTTCTTCATAGAACACCTCACAAGAAAGACAAAGAAGGCAGGCCAGACACCTCATGACTAAGTGTGAGGCCTGAAAACAACACCCTGCCTGACTGCCCTCCTACTGAACCAAGCACCCAGAGCACCATTCTTCAGACACAGACTACCGAACCAGCTATCACATCACCAAGTGACAGCGACACCCACTCACTGCAGTTGACAACCACACATCCTGCAGCGGACAACACAATTCTTCACATCAGTGACCAAGCACCTAAGATACCAGAAAGTGCTGTTTTGGTTGTGTGTCTCTGCACCGAGTCACCCGACACCGACCCTAACTGCTTATCGATCACCACACAAGCCCCAACACCAAAACTCCTGGGGAATCTGATCGAAAAGGGGGTAGCACGAAAACTCTATCTCGCCATCACTGTGGAACATGAGGTGAGACTCGAAGCCCTGGTAGGCACCGGAGCAGACCTCACCTTGATGTCAGCTGAACTTTTGAAAGACTCAAATTTGAAGCTAAAACACAAAATCGAACTCTAAAATCTCAAAATTGTGTGCTAAATGTACAGTCATACAGCCAAAATGACGTCCGGCTTGAACAGGTAGCTCCCATTCACTTGACAATTGGTCCTATGAGTGTGGTACACCCTGTGTATATCTCGCCGATGAACACATATCCCCTCCTTATCGGAAAGGATCTACTAGACTGCTTCGAGCCCCTGCTGGACTTCAGACAGCTGAAGATGTGGGCTCAAGTGCGAGAACCTCTCCCCCTTCAGCCACCCCGATCACCTGAACCAGACTGTCAGGTCACAAAGGTCACGGGAACTCTCACAGCCAGCCACAGTGACACAGCATCAGCACCCGAGCGAGATTCAAGTTCGCTACTCTGCACATTTCAACTCACCCATGACTTTGACTCCTTCTGCCCCAAGGTCACAGCTGACCTGCACTTGAATGGTGTAACTGCCACTGACATCATACTTGCACTATGGGCAGACAACTCAGCCATCAGCCTCTCATTATACAATGCTCTCATTGAAGACGCACCGGACCTTCCATCTGCCAGCAAGCACACCCGCTTTCCTTTGAACTCATGCCCATCAACAATGGTGACCGCCAAAAGGATCTGCGCCTTGAACGTGAACTGGAACTACCGGTGTCTGACCCACTACTTCTTGATCCTTCCAGACCTGCCCCATGATGTCCACATTGGAGCAGACATTCTGATTCACCTCAGTGCTCATGTAGACATTATTAATGAGGTCTTGTGGGCCCCACTGACTTTACAGCCTCCTGTGATTCCAACCAACACTGCTAACCTCCGGTCAGGGCAGACCATTCCAGAGGTCTGCACCTTGGTCAACGAACAGGAAACTGTAGTACCAGCATACACCAAAGGGGGCGCTGTTCGGCTCAACATGCGCTGTGGTCAAACCCTAAACCACACACTGGGTTTCTTTCAACCTTCACCCGAATGCGTTGAAATTGGACTCACGCTGGAAGCCACGCCCCTCACTGAAGTGTCATCCCGTGCTGTTTACATCCTCTTCAACAACTGCATGGCAATGGACATCACAATTCCAAAAGCCTACCGGGCAGGATGGCTAGTGAGCCACGACTTTCATGACTTTGAACTAACATTACCAATCATTGGGCCCATCCCAGCTTCAATGATACCCGAAGGGCACACAGACAACACCGTCTTCACAACCCCCTTCAAGATCATCTCCATAACTTCAGTCATGCCAGTGGACAAAGACCAGGTATGCAGAACAGAACTGACAAAGGACCAACACCTTGCAGTATACACAGTCTCCAAACAGCCTGCCTGCGAGATTGATGACACTGCCGCACCTTTGCCTGCCAACACGACAGACGACACACCGACAGAGGAGCCGTATCCAGGATTTGAGTCTCAAGTTCAGCAAATTCTAAACGACGCTGACGCACTTAATAATGATGCAGATTGACAAGAACTCAGACGAGTCCTTTACAAGTTCAAAGCATCATTTCCCAAAGACTCTTTAGATTGTGGTCTCACCGAGCTCCACACCGTGCGCATCCCAACGCACCCTAATGCTCCTCCCACGTTTGTCAGGCAGTACAAGATCCCCATCACGTCACACGAACCAGTGCAAGAGATCATCGACTCCATGCTTGAAAAAGGTGTCATCCGTCCATGCAACAACACCTATTCTGCCCTCATCCGGCCCGTCCTCAAACCAAACGGCAAGTGGCGACCCACCATTGACTACAGGAAACTGAATCAACAGGTGCCACTGTCACGATGGCCCATGACTCAGCTGGAGCAGGAAATACCCAGAATCAGAGGAGCCACCATCTTCTCTACACTCGATGTGGCCTCTGGATTCTGGACCATACCAGTGCATCCAGAAGATCAGCACAAGCTAGCATTCACGTGGGCCTACTCATAGGATCACAGGGCATCGAACCACAGTCCAGCCGTGTATTATGGGTAAATGACCTGCCGTGCACACCACAACACTTCAAGCTGGGCCCGCAGTCATCACAGTTTGCAGAGGTTGCAGCCATTCTCATAGCTCTGCAAATGTCATCGACCCATAACATCAGAATACCCCTGATCTGCACAGACTCCAACTACGCCAGACACAGTTTCACATGCCACCTTACAAACTGGAAACATGATGGCTTTAAAACTTCGAACGGCAAGCCTATCAAACACCAACACCTGTTCCAAGAATGTGATGACATCACAAGAAATCACAACATGATTGTCTACTGGTAGAAGGTGAAAGGACACTCAAGGCAACCAGGCCTTGACAAAGACTTGAATGACCAAACCAATGCACTTGCCAAGACTGGCGCACTGCACAGTACTCTATGGTCACCTCCAACCCTCCCGCCCACCTTGAACGTTGCAGTGATAACCCGTAGCAAAATAACTTTTCCTGCAACAGTGCCACCCTCACAGCCTCTAACGCTGGCTCCGCAGATGTCAAACAACGACATAGCGGACATGCAAGCCTCTGACACATCCATAAAGACTTTCCTAAACCACCTCTCTGACCCCACCAACCACCCTCTACCGCCGTCTGACCTCACTGACAATCCTTGCCTCAGACGACTGCATGACATAAAGCACATGCTGCGTGTGATCAACAACATTTTGTGGTATGCACCTGATGACATCACAGCGCCAAGGCTCGTGGTGCCACAGTGCCTAAGGGGGGTCATGCTAAGTTATGCCCACGACGCACCATGTGCCGGACACCACGGCGCCAGAGCCACTTATGAGACACTGAAACAAGTGGCATACTGGCCCCGCATGCAGGAACATGTGACAGAATATGTCAGAGAATGCCTGGTTTGCTGCCAGTTTCAACCGGCAAACCCAAACCACAGAGCTCCACTGCAACGCAGGAGAGTCACATTCCCATGGTCAGACCTCCAAATCGACTGGGTAGGACCTCTGCCCAGGTCGACGAGGGGCAACAAATACTTCCTCACAGTTGTGTGCCAGTTCACAAAGTGGGTAGAGTGTCTTCCAGCACCCAACGACACTGCCCAGACCACGGCATACCTCCTGATGAACCACATCTTCTCCAGGTTCGGACTGCCCCTGAGAGTCAACTCAGACAGCTCAGGCCGAAATTCAGACTGAGAAACAACAGCTAAAAGAGCAACTCACCACACAAAGTGCATCCCTGCAGACCATCGGCAAGACCTTGAGAGGGACTGTGGTAATTCTCAACACTCACAGCATTCTGCTGAACCAGACAGTGAACTCCATGAAACAGCTGTTTACTGTCTTCCAGAACGACTTTGCTCAAACGCAGCTGGTCACAGCCCTGATGACAGACATGCTGCAGGAAGTGAGCTCCTCCATTGACAGCCCAGCCATGGGTAGAATTCCACCGTACCCAATACCCTTAAGCCTTGTACAAATCGCGCTGGCTTCCGCCATCACAACGACAACTGACCCGTTACAACTACACCTTGCCTACTCTCTGGGTAGCGCCATCCCACTCTACATCGACCCCGAGCAGAGGGAAGTGGGTTTTCTCCTGAACCTACCCATCATAGAGTCAAGCCAAATCTACCGGCTCAAGGACATTGTCAACATCGGGTTTTGGAAAAGTAGCACACACATCAAGATCCACACCCCAGACATGGTGGCCTACCATGACAGCGACCCACGGCTGTACCTGGCCCCAAAACTGCACATGTGCACGTTGACCAAACACATTCACTACCTCTGCCCCAGTAAACCCTTCCTCAGAGACAACACTGACGGAATCTGTGGGCTGCAACACCTGGGCAGCGATACCCGCTGCCCCGCCGATGCCAAGCCTCGCACTCAAGTCACCGAGACCCAAGCCGAGATCGTAGGCGACAGGTGGCTCGTTAACACTACTGTGCGCACAGCTATACTCACCTACAACCAGCATGACACCGCCACCCGTCTCACCTTGCCCAACCAGAGCATGTGGATTCAAGTCCCGAAAGGTGCCATCCTCCACCTCGATGACCTGGCACTATACCATCTCCCAGGCAAAGAGTACGAAACAGAACTGGAAATCCCATCTTTTTTCCAGAATCAAAACCTCACCCTAGATCCAGAACTTGAACTATGGATCGAAAGGGGGGGCTCCCAGTTAATTGACACTGCTCCTATCGACACAGCCCTCCTAGCCTTGTCTCGAATGCCCATCTTGACCACCTCACCTGTTGTCCGAGCCTGGACCGCAGCCATTGTGACGATTGCCGCCCGATGATGTCTCCAACAGGGACATCACCTGGCGAAAAGGGGGACTGTAGCGTCTGGAGGAATCAGTGAAGGATAATCATTAACTCAGCCGGTCCCGAACAATAAAGAACCCACTGTTAAAACTCCCCTAATTACTGCAATAGCGCCGACTAGTCTCCACAGCACAATGCGCTATTGACAAAGAGACAAGGAACTATTGACAGGAAATCCTCGTGACTGCTAAGCCCCCCCTTTCCCATATGACTCGCCTCACACCGCATGCTTTACCATGTGAGATCTTGAACGTAAAAATGTGTGTGTGTGTTTTTCAGTTTTAAACTTAGAAATGTATGTCTAATGAAATATGTTTTAATCCCTGTGTGTTTATTTGTCTGATGATAGATCAAAACTAGTTGAAATTAGTTTAGTAGTGTAGTAAAACCTGTTATAGTTAATAAGGTGATCTTATATTTAATAGCCTAACAGTGTATATCCACGTCTAAGTGTACCAAGTACATCTTTCTTGGTATCAAATTAAACCTTACGATTTGTCCTAGCCGAAAATAAATATAAGATCACCTTAGAATGGTGTTCTGCTAGGTATTACCATCTTTTGAGTTATTCAAACCAAAGTCCTGACCCCGAGTCATAAAGATGCAAATGAGCCTTGACAGGATAAAGGAACTCTCTCATGCCCAAATAAAGTAGACTTTTACGACCTCCAAAGGAATGTTAGAGAGGGCTGACGCTCACTCAGTCCTTACTGAGAAGGAGAAATGAACCCTTTTTAATCCCATATATCCTATATATATTCTATCCCTGGGATAAATGTATTGACATGTATCTTATGTGCCATCTCACGATTTCCCTAAAATGTCGTTTGGTCTATGTTATTCTTGCAAACTCTAATGGGTTAATGTTTCAGACTTTGCATACTATGGTTAACCGAAATCATATGTGTGTCATGTTTGGTCTCTATAACTTGGTATTTTGAAGATTGAAATGACTGTGTACATGATATGTCGATAACAACAACATATTAGTATTACAAGAATATTTTCTAGTTTCTTCATCAGCTACCACCCCTCCAGGGTGCACATGCAATGAGCAACCTGAGAACAAAGGGCAATAAACCAAATTCCCGCCTGGAACTTCCACCCTTCTTATTGGTCGAGCCAATGAGAGGTGGAACATGTTTTCTAAGGTTATAAATTGCTCCTCTCTCTCTTGGTCTCTCTCTTCCTTTTCAACTCTTACTTCAACCCTCTTCTGCTGAACACTTCAACTCTTATCTTCTCGTCTTCTTGGCTCCTCCCAACTTCCCCACTTCACTTCTGGACCTCCCTTGGACTTCTCCCGGACCTCTTCAAGCCATCTTACATCTCTCTCTTCTCTTCTGCTGAACATTGCAACTTCTCGAACAACCCTTCAACTCTCTCTCTTCAAGTGAGTTTCAACTCCACGCTCTGGAAACACCGAACCGAAATCCTCCGTCTCAAGAACGCCACGAGGACACGACATACACGCAGTCTTGCTCAGCCACACTAAGGTCCATTTTGCAAGTATTATTTCATCGGAAATCCAAACGCGTTAAAGTGTGTAATTCCATTTGCTGGCTCTTAAGGGTTAACTGTTGTAATAAGTTGCTATCCTTAATAATCTCTTTATTTTCTTATTGCTTCTACTCTGTTTATTTTATGTTTATTTTATGTTACATGTTAAGTGTCTGTTTGTCAAATGTAGTGATATATTCTAGTTCCTTGTATTAAACCCAATTATATGCTTGATTGTCTGTGCTTGTTGATCATAAAACAAAGCCTCTTTAATGTGCGATTTTAAGCTACGAGCTGATATTATCAAAGTAAGTTAACGTGCTTTGATGAGTGAGCTTATAACTAAGAATAAACCTTCAAGGGAATTGATCAGAAATATTTAGCAAATCTGTTCGCTGGACGAACTGACTGGTTGCGGTAGCCTACGGGTCAATTCCATTGGGGGTTTAATTAAATTAATATAGCCTGTCTGCATATAATGTATATTCCTAATTAATTATAATTTGTTGGGTTTAATTATCTATATATATATATATTTGAAGCAGACTCCTGGACTATATAAGCCCTTTTTGGGGTGTTTTTACATGTATTGGTATCCGGGTCAAATCGTATGATTAATCATTGATTACGATCATTGAAATTAATTATACATTTCCCCAAACCTGACCTGCATACCCTACACCATTTTGATGCAAAGTGATAATGGCTGCATGCATTTACTAACAAGAACATAATGATTGGAAGCACTTCTTCCCTCCTTTTATAGCAATCAGTCTGCTCTTATAATCCAATCAGAATGATTGAGTGATTTCACCTGACTAGTACTCATTCACACTTTCGCAGGTGCTGCTGATATGATTAGTGAAATTATGTTAGCTGGTCATTTTGTGCCAGGGCCAAAAAATAGTAAAATTTGGGTTTTTATGATAACGTAAATTTCTTTGACCAATGAAACTTTTTGAAACAATTTAAAATGCATTTGATCACTCGGCACAATAATCTAGAAACAATGTGAATCAACACCACAACAACTGAAGCAGAAAACTTTGCGAAACACAACATGTATGTCACTGCCAATACAGCCACTGCCATGGCTGTACTTATTAGGATGATTAATTTGATTAAGTTGAATCATTAAAACATCAAAACTCCAAGACATGAATTTAGCCTAGTTGCTCCCTTAATTTGCTGTGTTTTAGTCGATAATGAATGATGCTACAGACACACAGAGACCAAACTCTGTCAGAGACATATGAGGGCACTCTCCAATGGTGAAGAACACACAATCACTGTAGGCACGGCCCAGGTCTGAAAGCACATGGGATCCTTCAGGTGGCCCAGACATTTTCCCCTATTGTCACAAAGGGCTGACATGAAAGTGCTGACCTGATTATAGCCTGCAGAAAAATCGATCCTGGATAAAATTAGTCTTGGAAAAGTAACGGAGTGAGACAGAAAGAATGTGTAGAAAGAGAAACCACACTGTCTTTGATGTATTCGAGAGATATGGTGTGATGTGCGCAAACACACAATTATTGATCTGAAATTTGTTGAGGGAACTAAAGAGAACCCACCAGATTTGGAAACCGTGAAATGTTGAGGTAAACATTTTCTTTAGCACGCACACAAACACAATGTCAAGAAACTTGAGTAGAAACCTGTGCTCCTATAAATGCATAGGCACACAAACTCAGAAGCAGGCAGTTGTGCTAGGAATTGGATGTGACCCTTCAATCACCTCCTTATTTGTCTCCACATTTCTCTCTCGCACTCTCAGACACAAGTTTCACTCTCATAAACTCGTCCCACTCAGCAATTACGATCAATCATTCTTCCCTATGGAGAGGTGTATGCCTGCATCTAGGTTTGTTTGTATGCAAGATGCTCTGATCGATTGGCTGTTTATGTGCCAGTGGGAGGCACATCCCCCTAAAGCAATGAACAATGGAGCCTTGCTGAGACTTAGGATGATGGGTCAGTTGGCAGTTAATCCTGCATAGTCACACTTTTGACTCACAGCATAAATTATGGTCGGATTTACATCATATGTTTTGCTAATAACCATCCATATAAATAGGACAGTAAAACTGTAAAAAGTCTTAAAGGAAAAGTTCACCCAAGAACAGTGGTGGGCCATGCATTTTAAGTCTACGCCTTCAGTGCGATTCATGCCACTAAGAATACACAGTTTCAAAATGAATAATCATGTATTACGTGGCAGTCTACTAGTAATACCAACTGACATTTTAATAACACGTCCACACGTGAAAACCAGAACTTGAAATTACACTTAATGCTCAAGCAAGCCTAATTTTAACTACAGCATGCTTGTTTTGTGAAATGAATCACCCGAACAGACCTTCAAAAATCATAATTTTTCATATGAATCTACCAAGAAGGTCTATAATATCTGGAAAAATCTATCTAAAAATATTTGCGATTTAAATGTTGCTTGCAATAAATTTTGTTTTGTCAGGGTACGTGTTTATGCTGTGTTCCCAGTTCATGTTGGATGTGGGATATTCCTACTTGATATCTCTGACCATAAATGCATTTCATTCCCCAATATTCGGAAGTTGACGTTTAAGAAAACAAAACTGCTACGCTCCTGTTAGCTTAGCAAGGGTTTGGCTCTTATTAGAGATGTCTCCTAGCAACCCAGCTGATAAACAATGCTGCAGCAAAGCATTTGTGCTTCAGGTGTGCGATTATCAAAAGAGATTATAATTTTGTATACACCTGTTTCTGCAGGCGTTTCTTAAACAACCTTTAATATCATGTAATGTGGAAACTAACTAATTTAGCGATATTACTTAATAAAATGAAAGTTTATCGCTTACCTTGTATATTTCCTTGAGTGCCGACATGTTTATGTGACATCATGCCCTGCATCTCTGCGAAATCGGAGTTGAGAATTTCTGCTCGAGCCTACAAGATGTAATTCTGACTTCAAGATACATTCTATTGCACTTTTCCTAGTAAGAAGTTGTATAATCCGACTTGCCGAGTTGAATGGAACCCAGCACTACTTTTCAAAACTTGATCGACACTGAATGCTTAAGCAGCCTAATTTAAACTCCTGATGTTGCTATAACAATGCAAAAAACAATTACCAATTTACTTGAAGTGAAATTCAGTCCTCCTTTTCTGTTTAATTCATCAGTCACACGGTGATGCAGAACATCTCCTGTTTTTAAATCCATAAGGATCTCTTTCTCAATGGCGATAGCAGCAGTCAGACTCGTTAAACAGCTTGATCTTACAATTTGCGCTCTTGAATTACATACATCACTTAAAGCATGATCGCGTCACACAAGGCCAGCTAGAAGGCCTCCACCAGGACATATTCTAAAGATCGCAACCACCAAGAACAAATAAATCAATCTGATTGGCTGATGAATCTGACATTCTGACATTAGAAGTGCATTCATTTGCACTGTTGAGGGATTCTGTGGGAATTCTGAAGGCCTGAGGGGGTGGAGCTCAAACTCTACTTTGGGCATGCAATTTGTGAAACAGTTGTCACACTTTGCTTGTAAGCAACAAGGAATAAATTCTGACTTGATAAACTTTTATTTTTTCTCTATTTGTTTATAGATTAATTAAGATTAAAAATACATAGGCAAAAAGGTGATTGAGAATGAAATATGTATTTATTTGGCATGTTAGGCCAGCAGAGAAGGCTTTGCTGGCCCTGAGAATTCGCCACTGCCCAATAATTAGAATTATCTTATATACTCACCCTTATGCAGTCTTAAACTCTTATGACTTTCTTACTTCTGCGGAACACAATCAAATATATTTTAGGGGATTTGATGTGTTTATATCCATATGATGCAAGTCAATAGGGTCCAACAATTCCAAGCTCCAAAAAGGACATAAAGGCAGCCAAAAGAGATGGATTAAACCACTCAAGTTTTATGGATAACAATCCATAAGACTTGAGTGGTTTAATCCATCTCTTCTGAAGCAAAACAGACCTAAATGTGGGTGAGAAAAAAACCAAAATATCCTTTGGACATATTCACACGCTCTGCGTATGTGTCAAGCAGGAGGAAGTGTAATCAAGCTTCAAATCGTGATCGTGCCAAGTGTACCACCGATGTCAAGATTTATAGTGAAAAAGAGTTACATATTTGTCTGTTTCTCACCCAAAACTGATTGTATCGCTTCAGAAGACATTGATTAAAACACTTGAGTTGTATGTATTACCTTCATGCTGTCATGCTTACCTTTATGTTCTCTTTGGAGCTAGAGAGATTTGGACCACATTGACTTGCATTGTATGGACAAAAACATCTAATATTTCTATCAAAATATCTTCATTTGTGTTCCACAGAAGACAGAAAGTCATTCAAGTTTAAGCTGACAATGTTGAATACATTTTGAGAGAGTTATCATTTTTTACTTAATTATTATTTCAAGATCTGTTCAAGAAGACTGGTCATCAACATTCACTATTAATTGGGGTCACTCACTATTGACTGACTATGAATATTCATTTAATTTAGTGATGAAGCCACAATCATACAACTTATGTCAAAAAAGTACAATTGTTCGTCTTCAAATTGATGAATTAGACTGAGGTATGTTTTTATTTTTATTTTATTACAACACTATTGATAAAATTAAGACCTGTAACATTTATTTTTGCTTGCTCAAGTATTCTGTTATGTTAATTAAATATATCTTGGGATGGTGTCAATTTCAGGTGTCTTCTGCAATATAGAGGCTATGAAATATTTTTCTCAAAAAATTGCTTAAAAACTTTACTTAAAGGTTAAATGCGCGTGCACACACACACACACACACACACACACACACACACACACACACACACACACACACACACACACACACACACATACATACACACAGGTTAGTAGATGGTGTCTGTTATTTTGCCTTAACTTCCATCCTGCTGCTAGAATCTCGCAGTATTAAAGGCACAGCAGTGACCACACCATTTTCATCATTTTATTCCCCAATCAGTGGGCCACAGGAAATGGACAACCTCTCACTAGCAGCATAATTACAAGCAACACAGTTCAGCGTAGGCTGAGAACGGTGGGTTAAATGCTGGTATTTATATTTGAGGGGAAATGACATACCGTGTGGGTCAGCAATTCACAGCACCACAAAATGATCATAATCACAATTTTCATTTTGATGTGACTGATGATATGAAGAGGGGTTATTTTCGTAGAGCAATGTAGACTTATTATTGGTTTGAAAGATGGATGGGAGCAAATACACCAAATACAAGAAGATTACAAAGGTCTTCTTAGTGTAATATTATTTATTCCATCCCATTATTCCATCCATCATCGTCCATCCATCGCCAAAGACACTGTCAAGTATGTAAACCACAATATCGCTGTTGGAATCTTCAGGCAGTACCAGTGTTGTTATTGTTAACAAAAACTAAAATCAAAGCCAAAACCAAAGTGAAAGATTTTCTTTAACTGATATATAAATGAAGACTAAAAACTAAAATACATTTTAAATTCATAAAAATGACTGAATGTTGTTTAGTTTCCATTAGTTTTCAGACTATAGCTGTTATTTTTAGCTAGAATTGTTTTTTGTGTGTTTTCTTGTGTTTTCTTCTGTCAAATATTATAATTTTTTTTAATTTAGCTTCTTTTTTTTTGTTTTAGTTTTGGCATTTCAGGACTGCCAAAGTTAATGCCTTAATTGAAATAATTGTAAATATGGTGTCTAGCTTTATTGCTATCTAGTGGCATTTGGGTGCTTATGGCATATTATACAAAGATTTTGAATTTTATATATATACTGTATCAAATACTAAAATAAAATAAAAATAAAAACATTAATCGTAAAGGACAAAAACTAAATTATAATAAACCATTGTCAGATTTGAGTGGGCTACTTCAATAAGTTCAGATGGCAGGACTGTGTTAAGATGGGGTGGGGGTGGGCAGACATGGGGCGCCAAAGTGCACAGCGTAACACTGATCTATGGCATGTTTGGCAGTCCTATTTCATTTCTTCATGATCACATTTCTATCAGGCCTCAATCCTGATTGCATGCAGGAGGTTGAAAGGATGGAGAAAAGTCATTATCAGAGAAAATGACAGGAGATAAAAAGGGCAGGAACAGTGAAGATTACCCATGATTACTCGGGTGAATGCTACTGTGGGAGAGAGGGAATCTGGGGCTCGAAGAGGCAGAGAAAGATGGAAAGAGCAAGAGAAGGAGAGAGAGAGAGAACCAGAGTGCAGGGTGAATGGAAATGAGGGTGAGCTACTAAAAGCCTCTCCATTTGATAAAAGGAAAAAACTGCTTCTGTTTGCTCTTTATTTTTATAAATAACTTAATGACGTCTTGTTTCATATCAGGTCATCGTATCGCAGCACTAGACAAATGAGCATCGCTTAGAGCTCATATCCGATTCTAACAATTACATTTCATGTTTACGTCTTTCCTCTTTTGCATAATGAAAGTCACAAGATTTTCTACAGGAAATAACAAGGATTAACAACATCATCCCACACACGCACAATTATACCAGCTTCTGACAGCCAGTCAGAATTTATTCCTGTCATATTCATTTGCACATATTGTGAAACAATTGTTCTACGTCACACATCACGAAATGTAAATTTGTAGTGAATGTCACAGATGTAGATGCTGATTTTGGACTAACTCAAGATTAGTCTCGGTTATGTCTCTGTCTTGTTTCTTTTCTTTTTTTTCTTTTTGTCATTTATCCAATTTTCTCCCCAATTTGCCATGCCCAATTCCCACTAATTACTAGGTCCTTGTGGTGGCGTGTTTACTCACCTCAATCCGTGTGGCGGAGAACAAGTCCCATTTGCCTCCGCTTCTGAGATATTCATTCCTCGCCTCTTATCATGTGGCTCGCTGTGCATGACACCATGGAGACTCAGAGCATATGGAGGCTCATGCTATTCTCTGTGATCCACGCACAACTTACCACCTGCCCCATTGAAAGCGAGAACCACTTAATCATGACCATGAGGAGGTTACCCCATGTGACTCTACCCTCCCGAGCAACCGGGCCAATTTGATTGCTTAGGACACCTGGCTGGATTCACTCAGCACACAGTTATGTCTCTTTCAACCCAATCCGGAAAATAAAAATAAATACATCTGGTTCTGCGTCAGCAGCCTTCAATAACACAATAAGTGAAAAGAGCTTTGAGTTTGTTGGGGTGAGACATATGAAAAGGCTTGTCCTTTAAAAATTAAAAAAAGAACCAATAGATGTTTAATTTAGTTTTTAGTAGTTTACATGGCCGGTATTATGGGAAGGGGAAATTCACATACTAGATAGCATTTGATTGAACAAATCTGTGTATATGAGTTTTCAATATTTTTGGTTCATTTCCCTGAAAAAGAAAGAGTGCAACTTCTAAGTACGTCCAGCATATGCAAAAGGTTGATTTTGCCAACTTGAAGAACAACAGCTAATATACAAAAATAATATTTTAATCAATTGTATTTTTTTTTTAACCTATATTTTACAACCTACTCGCAACCCTACACTCTCAGCATAACCAAGCCAGATTTTCAGTGTTAGTATGTGTCAAGATCCTTCAGTAGGCTCCTCGGGCTGTGGCTAACCTCAGAGAAATGTGCTGTTTACAGATTTGAGAGACGAAGTAAATTTCAGCTGGCTTAAACCACACTGACCTGACCACGACTGACGCCACACTATGGCCTCTGGCCAAGCAGAGAGTTATGGGATGTCAGTGTGGATTATCAGGGAGAGATGGCAGTTTTTTTTTTTCTCCAATTGCAAACTCTAACACACTTTTGTGTTCTCTTCTCGCATCTGTCAGTCTGGCTGGGTAGAGGTATTGAAAATGAACACATTTATAGACAGCGACAGATCCTTGTGTTTCTGGTCAATAGGCATGTGGCATGAGAGGTGTGGCTGTGAACACATGATGCATGTAAAACAGATATACACCACACAGACTTGTGTCTCTCCATCTCTTATGTTTTTGCCATTATAACAGCTCCATAAGAAGTCAAATACACATTTTTCCCCAGTGTGAGAGAGGTTCCTTGCTTGTTTATTTGGACAAGACTAAGTATCTGAGTTTCTTCTATGAGAAGAAGACAAACTAACTCCAATGAGCAGACATATCTGTCAAAGGCACAGATACATACATAAGTGTTCATTCAACTTTGGACACTTTTAGCACTATGGACTACTAGAAAGTCTCGTTGATAAAAAGTTTTTTTACACTTTCACTGTTTATTTTTTCTTTATTTGTCCATTTACAATGTCCTACAGAGTTTATACACTCACCTAAAGGATTATTAGGAACACCTGTTCAATTTCTCATTAATGCAATTATCTAATCAACCAATCACATGGCAGTTGCTTCAATGCATTTAGGGGTGTGGTCCTGGTCAAGACAATCTCCTGAACTCCAAACTGAATGTCAGAATGGGAAAGAAAGGTGATTTAAGCAATTTTGAGCGTGACATGGTTGTTGGTGCCAGACGGGCCAGTCTGAGTATTTCACAATCTGCTCAGTTACTGGGATTTTCACGCACAACCATTTCTAGGGTTTACAAAGAATGATGTGAAAAGGGAAAAACATCCAGTATGCGGCAGTCCTGTGGGCGAAAATGCCTTGTTGATGCTAGAGGTCAGAGGAGAATGGGCCGACTGATTCATGCTGATAGAAGAGCAACTTTGCCTGAAATAACCACTCGTTACAACCGAGGTATGCAGCAAAGCATTTGTGAAGCCACAACACGCACAACCTTGAGGCGGATGGGCTACAACAGCAGAAGACCCCACCGGTACAACTCATCTCCACTACAAATAGGAAAAAGAGGCTACAATTTGCAAGAGCTCACCAAAATTGGACAGTTGAAGACTGGAAAAATGTTGCCTGGTCTGATGAGTCTCGATTTCTGTTGAGACATTCAGATGGTAGAGTCAGAATTTGGCGTAAACAGAATGAGAACATGGATCCATCATGCCTTGTTACCACTGTGCAGGCTGGTGGTGGTGGTGGTGTAATGGTGTGGGGATGTTTTCTTGGCACACTTTAGGCCCCTTAGTGCCAATTGGGCATCGTTTAAATGCCACGGACTACCTGAGCATTGTTTCTGACCATGTCCATCCCTTTATGGCCACCATGTACCCATCCTCTGATGGCTACTTCCAGCAGGATAATGCACCATGTCACAAAGCTCGAATCATTTCAAATTGGTTTCTTGAACATGACAATGAGTTCACTGTACTAAAATGGCCCCCACAGTCACCAGATCTCAACCCAATAGAGCATCTTTGGGATGTGGTGGAACGGGAGCTTCGTGCCCTGGATGTGCATCCCACAAATCTCCATCAACTGCAAGATGCTATCCTATCAATATGGGCCAACATTTCTAAAGAATGCTTTCAGCACCTTGTTGAATCAATGCCACGTAGAATTAAGGCAGTTCTGAAGGCGAAAGGGGTTCAAACACATCTGTTGGACATTGTAAATATATATATATATTAGGGCAGTCGATTTAACGCGTTAATAACATGCGATAGATTTTACAAAAAAATAACGCAATTAATCGCAATGCTTTGCTGAGAAATTCCTGAGAAATGCATGCTTGTATTACCACCTGTTTACTCCAGAGGGCAGTAAGTTACATTTCAGCTGCGTGAGCAACACACAGTTTATAACAGTGAACAAAACATTAACAACCTTTCAGTGGACACACATCACAAACATGCGTTACGTTCTTGTGTTCAAAACACTTGAAAGAGAGCAAATGCGATCTAAGGGATCTCAAGATGTGTTTAAAGATTGAGTATTAAACTATAGTTAACTTGACACAGTAACCTAAACATTTTACTTTTATGATGCAACACACCCGAGATGCGACTCGAGGTGTCCTTTAAACTGTTACACCGTTTTTACCCAGTCAATCTTTATTTAAGAAACATGCTCCCTGAAATAGATCCACTTTGCTCCTTCTGTAATGCTGTAGATGAATCTGCCCCTCAACTTTTTTGGGAATCTGTCCACGCTGTAATATTTTGGAGAAAATTTTGTTTGTTTGTACGTACCTCCATTTTAACTAGTTTTTCTTTTCTTTATAAAGATGTTTTATTTGGTTTTCACAGTTTTGATAACTTAAGTTAATATTTTCTGATTAATCTGTTTATTTTTCTTGCCAAGTTTTATACATAAGTGTAAATGTATGTCTATAAAACCCCTATTTGCACTTTTTTGTAAAGACTTGAAATATTATTTAAATACTCTTTGTACCTCCAACAACTCCAAAGCATTGAAAACCATTGCACTATGTAATGCATATAATGTCTTTGCATTATTGTAAAATATATCTGTAGTATTGTGTACTATGTATACCCCTGGCTTGTTTCTAAAAGAAAATGTCTGAAGCAGGTGTAAGCTGACGGGTCCTTAAACAAGCCCTCATAATAAATCTCCAACTGATTGACAAATTCACTTATGAAATAGATTGCTGTGAACTGTATGCCAATGATTGTCTTATGATCAATAATTTGGTAGTAAACAATACATTGTATTGTCTTATCAATGATGAACTCTTCTGCCACAAGAATGTATATGTAATTTTTTAATATTTAAAGATAACTATGTATAATTATTTCCTCATTATATATTGAATTATTGTTATATGAGGGGCTTTCTCAGCAAATATTTGTATATGTGATTAATCTCGATTAATTAATCGGGACACCATGTAATTAATTTTATAAAAAATGTAATCGATTGACAGCCCTAATAATATATATATATATATATATATATATATATATATATATATATATATATACACTCTATATGGAAAAACATGCTTTTTACATCTATTTTTTATTTTATTTTTACAGAAACTACAGTATTGTTTTTTAAAATGTATTAAAAAAAATATATATTTATACTTTACGGTAACTAATCATTAACCAATTTGCATTTTGTATTGTAGCATTTTTACAGTCTTTTACTGTTAAAATTATGGAATTTTTTTTGCATTGTATTTGCTTTAATTATTATTACATTTTCCAGTTCTGGATGTCTCTGAGGTTTTGTCAGATTTAACTCACTTTTGAGGACAAGTGTGTTACTTACACACACACACACACACACAAACTCTTGAAATGCCCAGACTAAGTAATGCAAACATGAAAATAAACCTCCAGAAAAACAACAAAGTATCTCAATTCTGGTTTGACTGATTGTGTGCATGTGTGATAGTGATTGAAAACTTTGACAAACAACAGCACTCATTACTCAATTCCTTCATCCATTCATCATTCCTTCACCCCCCACCCCACACATTTTCAATTTCACCATACTGCAAAATCTCATCACCTCATCCTCCTCTCCACCATTTCTCAATCATTTCTCTCTTGCGTGCTGTTGACAGGCATTAAGGAATGGCATTAACTGACACTCAATCCACAGGTTGGTCCAATAGAATTCCTCTTTTCCACTCACTGTTAAATCCAGGGCTTTAGACGTATCATTTGCCAGCTGCCACTATTCATTCTTCTGTTTTCTTCATACCTCATCCCTCGCATTTTGATCGTATGTCCATTTATCCAGAGCTCCCCTACTGGCTTTTCATTAAAGACATAAATACAAATGGAAATGAAGCAAAAAAAAAAAAAAAAAAGATATATTACTTGTGAAGAGATATGAAAAGAAAAGTTAGACGCATAAGGCATGTAAGCATGAAGGGAGTAAATATGTCTCATTACCAAGCACTCTCATAATTCCCAAGGCTGAAAAATTATTAAAGGGGTCAAAGTCCCCACTTCTGTAGCATTTTATCTTTTTCACTGCAGTCCACTTATCATGTTAGTCAAATTATTTTCCAAGAAAGAGAATCATAATTTAGATTTGATAATTTTTCACCCACTCTCTAACTCTTTTAATGTTACATGTTCTTTGTGTTCCTGTCCCCTTAAGACTTCCCTTTTAAATGTCCTCTGTTATGATTGGCTAATGTTTTCATATGTGAAATGAGTAACAACACACCTACCTGAGTTGAGGAATATTAAATGTGTTAATATGCAAATATGGGTCAAATCAGTCAAACAAGTCTGTCTGATGCATTTGTATATTGGCAATAAATAAATAAATAAATACATAAAAGCATAAATGACAAAGAAGAAATCATCTAACTAGGTATTTGGAACAGAGCTAGTGTTTAAGACACCATTCTCAAATAACAGCTTTACTTAAAAATGTCCATATACAGTACCACAGTACTGCTCTTTATCACCAGAAAGCACAAATACTTCAACAATTCCTGTATTTTTATTCACCTTGTCGTGACAGCAGCAAAGCTGGTATGCAATTTTGTGTTTGTGTGAGTGATCATTAAGTGTCTTGTCTCTGTTCTGAAGGGATTAATGCACACAGAAGAGAGGAGGACAGGCACTTTTATTAGCTACTCTTCTGTACAGATGATGTAGATTCAGCAAGTCAGGCCCTCTGGGATCAAAACCTGGGGCTTGATTAAGCACCGGCCCCAGCGAGGGTTTATGTGAGTGGGGGGCCACCTGGAGGAGCTTCCTCTGGAGGAATGCCCTCCTTCTGCCTCTGTCAGGAGAAGGCAAGGACATGAGGGGAGAGAAAGAGAGAGAGAATGCTAAACAAAGGAAACCAAAGTTACATCATATAAACAAATAATTGAAAAAAAAAAATCAAAATTGAGCAGGGCGGAGAGGTGAAAATAAATAAATAACGTTCACAGCTATCACTTAATTTTTTTTTATCTATTTGACCCAGAAATTTCCACTTCCTGCCTGAAGCATAGGGTCAAAGAGAAGGAGGGAGTCATTCATGATTAAACCTGGAGAATATGTGCAAGAACCGAGGAGAGGAGAGGTTGTTAATTTACCGTCTTATGCAGATTGCACACAGAAATGGCCTGTGCTGGTTGAAATTTGAAGTTCAAATCTGATTGGCTAGCTTTACGCAACTTCCTTCAATACAAGTTAAGCTCAATTAACAGCATTATATTATGGTATAATATTGATTTCACAAAAACCTTTACTTGCCCCTCCTTTTCTTTAAAAAAAAAAGCACTTACAATTGAAGTGAATGGGGGCCAGCTCCTGTATGTTAAAATGCTCATTTATTTTCAAAAGTAAAGCCATAAGACATAAATAATATGCATGTAAACATGATTTTAGTGTGATAAAATCACTTACTAACCTTTTCTGTGTAAAGTTATAGCCAATTTAATGGCTGTACAATTTTATGTCTATAAAAACAATGTAATGTCAACAAACCCTAAAATGTCTGTAAAAATTAAAATGTAAATAACTTTACATCTCAAATCATTCATGAGTTTTAACAGAAGAATTAATGTAAATGCTTTTATAAGATTACAAGCTTCACATTTCTGTCATTAAACCTTCCAAAAATAGGCCACACTCACTTCCATTGTAAGTGTCCCACTGTAACATCGATTTTTGTTTTGTTTTTTATATTATAATTATATTTTATATTGATATTATATTATATTATAATATTTACTCCCCCTTATGTTGTTACATGTCCGTATGACTTTCTTCTGTGGAACACAAAAGGAAACATTTTGAAGAATATCGTAAAAGCTAATTACAATAAAATAGCAAATGAAAGAAGCACACAAAAGTGTCATTCATAAAGGTAACAAACATGACTCGTGCATCATATTCCAAGTCTTCTAAAAGCTTTTGTCACTTTGTATTACAAACACACCAAAATTACAGTCATTATTCACACTACAAATATTTTGTTTAAATTATTGATAAACTTATGTCAACAGAGCCCTTAACAAACACAGCAGCACATCGGTAACATAATTTGTGTCATGACAAAATGTTTTAAGTTTGTTCTTCATACATAGTGATTGTATGGCTTAAGAATAGTTGGAAAAGTTTGTTTTTAAGCTAAAAAGTGAGACACTATTCATATTTAAGAAAATCAGCAAGGACGACATTCTCAAAAATATTTACTTTTGTTTTCTGAGTTATATCTTTGAAATAATCAGTGCCTAAAATTTTGGACGGCATAAATTCTAATCACACATTTCTGCTTTTTTTCTGTACAATGATTTGAATAAATTTTACAACACTTGTTTATAATTGTGGTATAAACTATTTCAGATAACCCTGTCCTTAAACAGCATATAACAACAAATAGAACTGTGGTCTCTTTACATCTTCACATTTCTGGCGATTTCTTCCTAAGTGAATGTTTTTTTGGCGAGAATAAGCTGCAATGAGGACTAGACTTCATGTCGCAATTCAAAAGTCTGCCTAGAGAAGACTAAGATGAGAAAAAAACGAGACAACTATGATTGGTCCTCTCTACATGTGTGTCAGCAATTCAAGAGTCTTGCAGAAATGTTTCCTTGTAATTCACAAAACAGCAACCCCCACCCACCCCTTCCCAGCATCACAAGACACCTCAGGAATGCACAGATAAGCATAATAAATAAACTCCTGTCCTCCCTCTCTCTTTCTATATCTCTTCCCACTCTCTTCCTTTCAATATCTATCTCTAACGGCCCATTCCTCCCACTACTCTTTCAATAACCCTCTCTCTCTCTCTCTCTCTCTCTCTCTCTCTCACACTCTTCTCAAAGGGTTGCCAACCGTCCCAATGCAGTAGATTACGGATAATTCACCCATCTACATTTGCAAAATCTCCAAATAGATACAGGTTCTGCCTGCACATGAAAGGAGATTTCTTATGCAATCTCTCATTCTTACCCCCTTTCTTACCATCACGTTTTTGAGGGGAAAGAGCAATCTCGGGTTTTGCATTATTTACAAACCAATTTAACAGTTAACTGCTCTTTGAATAACCATCCACATCCACTCCCAACGGACAGATATTGCTGCGAAAGAAAGAGGGAACTGGAAATGGAGAGGGAGTGCGTGAGGAAATAACCAGAGATAGATAAGTTGTATTATCTTGAAATTAATCACTTGATTACAACTTTGAACATAAGATGTCTCGTCATCATCCAAAGACTGATGTTAATAAAGTAAAAGCAAATGCAATTCACACCCTCACATAGATGCACAACTAGATAATCTCTGAGCACATGTCTAACAGTTAGAAAGTCATTATAGAGAGGTTTGTTAATGATGTAGAATGAATTAACTGAATGTTCCCTGGAGAGTAAATGCTCTCAGTCCTCTTTTTCTAAAATAGGTGTGAAATTCATTTGAAAACAGTCTTTTGCTTGGCAGCTATTTATGTGGCTTAATTGTACGAGTCCAAGACAAACTGTTTGTAAATTAGAAAGGAATGAGGTTTTGTGTGTGTGTGTGTGTGTGTGTGTGTCTGGAATCTGGAAATTAGAAAGACCAAGATAAAATGTCTTATCTTTTCAGTATTTGTTTTTACTGAAGATTAAAGGGCAAAAGATCAAGTGCTGAGAAGTTACATTTACATTAACATTTTTACATTTCGCAGACAATACATTAATGCAGATTTTTGTTGTATTTTTTTTGCATTCAAGGTATCCATTGTATCAGTTTGTGTATTCTTTTGGGAGCTGAACCCATGATCTTGGAAGTGCTAGTGCCATGTTGCTAGACCTACAGAATGTCAGGCTGTGTGTGTGTGAGCACATTACACATTACAGCACATTACAAGCAAGTTACAATATGTTTCTATATTTGTACACAGTGATACACTGCAAGAAAGATTGTTCAAACAAAAGTTGAATAATATGATGCATATTTTGTTATCATTTTGCAAAAAAGTAATTTTTTCATTTAATTTAAATATTTTTTAAATAAATGCTGTGATCTGCTGAACAAGCAGCTAATTGCCTGTGTGTGTGTATATATATATATATATATATATATATATATATATATATATATATATATATACACTCACCTAAAGGATTATTAGATTATTATTCAATTTCTCATTATCTAATCAACCAATCACATGGCAGTTGCTTCAGTGCATTTAGGGGTGTGGTCCTGGTCAAGACAATCTCCTGAACTCCAAACTGAATGTCAGAATGGGAAAGAAAGGTGATTTAAGCAATTTTGAGCGTGGCATGGTTGTTGAGTATTTCACAATCTGCTCAGTTACTGGTATTTTCACACACAACCATTTCTAGGGTTTACAAAGAATGGTGTGAAAAGGGAAAAACATCCAGTATGCGGCAGTCCTGTGGGCGAAAATGCCTTGTTGATGCTAGAGGTCAGGGGAGAATGGGCCGACTGATTCAAGCTGATAGAAGAGCAACTTTGCCTGAAATAACCACTCGTTACAACCGAGATATGCAGCAAAGCATTTGTGAAGCCACAACACACACAACCTTGAGGCGGATGGGCTACAGCAGCAGAAGACCCCACCGGGTACCACTCATCTCCACTACAAATAGGAAAAAGAGGCTACAATTTGCAAGAGCTCACCAAAATTGGACAGTTGAAGACTAGAAAAATGTTGCCTGGTCTGATGAGTCTCGATTTCTGTTGAGACATTCAGATGGTAGAGTCAGAATTTGGCGTAAACAGAATGAGAACATGGATCCATCATGCCTTGTTACCACTGTGCAGGCTGATGGTGGTGGTGTAATGGTGTGGGGGATGTTTTCTTGGCACACTTTAGGCCCCTTAGTGCCAATTGGGCATCGTTTAAATGCCACGGCCTACCTGAGCGTTGTTTCTGACCATGTCCATCCCTTTATGGCCACCATGTACCCATCCTCTGATGGCTACTTCCAGCAGGATAATGCACCATGTCACAAAGCTTGAATCATTTCAAATTGGTTTCTTGAACATGACAATGAGTTCACTGCCCCCACAGTCACCACATCTCAACCCAATAGAGCATCTTTGGGATGTGGTGGAACGGGAGCTTCGTGCCCTGGATGTGCATCCCACAAATCTCCATCAACTGCAAGATGATATCCTATCAATATGGGCCAACATTTATAAAGAATGCTTTCAGCACCTTGTTGAATCAATGCCATGTAGAATTAAGGCAGTTCTGAAGGTGAAAGGGGTTCAAACACAGTATTAGTATGGTGCAGACATGGGGACTTGTGACTTGGTGACTTGGACTCGAGTCGACTCGAGTCGCTATTTTTATGACTTGTGACTTGACTTGACAAAAAATAAAATACTTGAGACTTGACTCGGACTTGGAAGTTAAAGACTCGGGACTTGACTTGACTTGAGACATGAAGACTTGAATGACTTGAGTGTTAATCACATCATGTTTTCAGTTTGAATATAAAATATATAAATTATTAAAAAAAATAAAGTTGATCCAGCTGGAGCGCAGGCTGAGAATAGTTTTGTCATGACTGGATCACGACACTATAGGCTATCATCAGCCATGCCCTCTTATACCTTACGCACACCACGTAAAATTCAAGGCCCTGGAAAGTTCTTGAAAATAAACATACATAGATACAGGTCCTTGAAAGTGCTTGAATTTATTTTGTGCAAAAAGTTTTCTGGAAAAAAAAAATCTGTCCATTAATTTTTTATTTCGCCAACACTTCGTGGCTTATGCTGCATACTAGCCTGCTTGATTTACGTTAGTTACGCGCATTTACGTTAAGTGTTTCCCGCGCGAGGTACTTTGTTTTGTACGTTGCCATGACGTTCACGCGCGCTGGTACCTCAACGTTTCCCACTCACAGACATTGCAAAAATAGGCTTATGGATATACTCTGTGTGAGTGAGTGAGTGAGTGTGGCTGTGGGAGTGTGAGCGCGCGAGAGTGAGTGTGTGTGTGTGAGCGCGAGAGTGAGTGAGTGAGTGTGGGTGTGGGAGTGTGGGAGAGAGAGTGTGTGGGAGTGTGGGAGAGAGAGTGTGTGTGTGAGAGAGAGTGTGTGAGAGAGAGAGTGTGTGAGAGAGAGTGTGTGTGAGAGAGAGAGGAGAAATGTAACAAAGTTTAATGTACATAACTGTGTTTGAGAGAGAGAGAGGGAGGTGTTCAGAGAGGAGTCTGTTGGATGTTAAGCTGTTATTTGTTTTATGGACTCAATGTTGAAAATTTAAAACATTTCAAACACTGTTGGCAGAAGTGAAAAATAAATAATTTTATGAAGTTACAATTTTGTTTGATTCCATGATGTATTTTACTGAACATGAGTATTGTAATTTACTGACAGTTACTTATATCTTGTCTTTTCACTTTATTATGATCAGATTCTGCAGGTAAAATTAAAATAATAAGGTGACTTGACTTGGACTTGACATAGCCTGTGACTTGACTTGCCCAAGAAAAAAATACTTGGGACTTACTTGAGACTTGAAGGTTAAGACTTGAGACTTACTTGAGACTTGCACATGTGTGACTTGGTCCCATCTCTGGTATGGTGTTCCTAATAATCCTTTAGGTGAGTGTATATATACAGTATATATGTGTGAATGTGTTTTTGTGACTTTAATAAACACATAAAGTCCAGATGCTTTTGAGCATATACTGTATATATATATATATATATATATATATATATATATATATATATATATATATATATATATGTTATGTTTACCTTGTCTTGTTTCACTGTTGCCCTTTTTGTTTACCATTTTTGTCACATTCTGCACTCCATAGGTTCACTTTTGTCCCTTGTTTAGCTCCACTAGTCTGTTGTTAAAAGAACTACACTTCCCAGTATCCACCAGTCATCATCACTGCCATTTTGTTCATTGTTCTCACCTGTGTCCCATTTAGTCATCACTCCCTGTGTATTTAAGCCCTGCTTCTTGTTCTCTCCTTGTCTGTCGTTGAGTGTTGTTAGCCTGGTGTGTTTTCCCTGCCCGAGTTCTCTGTATTTAAGTTTCCTGTCTCCCCATTGTGGGTTTTTCTTTTGTGTTTATTTGATCTTTCAATAAAGTCAACTGCGTTTGGATCCGCACCTCCTCGTCTGCCTCGCTGCTCATTCATAACAGAACGACAGACCACTATGGATCCAGCGGTTCAACGAGCGAACTATGACCTACTCTGCTTGAAACAAGAAGACCGCCCTATAGAGGACCACATCCGCGACTTCCTTAAGCTGGCGCGTATTTCGGATTTCCCGGACTCCTCTCTGGTGGTCTTCTTCAGGGGCAATCTGCACCCCGCACTGAAGGAGCGGCTGCCACAGGCGACGCGTGGCTGGACCCTCCGTGACTTCCTGGTGGCGACCCTACTGGTGTGCAACTCACCGCTCGCGGTGGGCGTTGCTGAGAAGGACCCTGCCTCACCGTCCACAGTGGTGTCTCTTCAGCCACCCCCGGCGCCCCCTGTAACACCAACTCCACCTGTCAATGAGGTCACCCTCACGTCTGTCGTCTTCCACGAGCCAGCGCGGCCCTCTTCGTCTGCCCGGCGGATGGAGAGAAGGCCCACGCCTGCCCCGGTCTTCGAGCCAGAGCCCACGCCTGCCCCGGTCTTCGAGCCAGCGCCCACGCCTTCCACGGTGAGCGAGCCAGCGCCCACGCCTTCCACGGTGAGCGAGCCAGCGCCAACGCATGTCACTGTGAGCGAGCCAGCACCAACGCATGTCACTGTGAGCGAGCCTGCGCCAACGCATGTCACTGTGAGCGAGCCTGTCGCCTCAGAAGTCAGTGAGCCAGTGCCTGTCGCTTCAGAGGTCAGTGAGCCAGTGCCTGTCGCTTCAGAGGTCAGTGAGCCAGCGCCTGTCGCCTCGACCGTCCCTGAGCCAGCGCCTGTCGCCTCGACCGTCCCTGAGCCAGCGCCTGTCGCCTCGACCGTCCCTGAGCCAGCGCCTGTCGCCTCGACCGTCCCTGAGCCAGCGCCTGTCGCCTCGACCGTCCCTGAGCCAGCGCCTGTCGCCTCGACCGTCCAAGAGCCAGCGCCTGTCGCCTCGACCGTCCAAGAGCCAGCACCAGTAGCCATGACCGTCCAAAGGCCAGCGCCAGTGGTTGCGCCCGTCCAAGAGTCAGCTCCGCCTTCCGAGCTTCCCAGAGCTCCGCCTTCCGAGCTTCCTAGTACTCTGCCTTCCGAGCTTTCCAGAGCTCCGCCTTCCGAGCTTCCTAGAGCTCCATCCTCCAAGCTTCCTGAGTTTTCCAGAGCTCCGCCCCCGAGCCTCCCAGGGCTCCGTCTCTCAAGTCTCTGGAGTCTTCCAGGGCTCCTCCTCCTGAGCATCCCAGGGCTCCGCCTCTCAAGTCCCTTGAGCCTTCCAGTGCTCTGCCTTTCAAGTCTCTCGAGCCTCTCGAGCCTTCCAGGGCTCCGCCTCTCAAGCCTCTCGGGCCTCCTACGGCTCCGCCTCCTGCGGCTCCGCCTCCCGAGCCTCCTACGGCTCCGCCTCCCGAGCCTCCTACGGCTCCGCCACCTGAGCCTCCTACGGCTCCGCCTCCCACGGCTCAACCTTCCTCGGCTCCACCTCCGAAGCCTTCCAGCTCACCGCCTGAAGAACCTCCTATGGCGCCACCTCCCTCGGCCCCGCCGCAAGAACCACCCTCGGCTCCGCCTCCGGAGCCTCCCTCAGCCTCGCCTCCGGCGCCCCTCCCGGCTCCGCCTCCGAAGCCTCCCTCAGCCTCGCCACCGACGCCTCCTAGTTCCTTCCCGGATCTGCCTCTCCGGCTCGGCCTCCTGGGCCTCCCTCGGCCCCGCCTCCTGGGCCTCCCTCGGCTCTGCCTCCTAAGCTCCCCACGGTCCTGCCTACGCCTCCTTCGGCGCCGCCTCCCAAGCCTTCTACGGCTCCGCCTCCAAAGTCCTCCTTGGCTCCGCCGGTCCCTATCCGGCGGCCACCACCCAGGTCCCCCAAGCCTACCCACATCCCGTGGTCAACCCCCAGGCCTCCTGAACCTATCCTTGCCCTGTGGCCAGCTCCCAGGCCTCCTGAGCCCGTCGCTTGCCCTGAGGTCAGCTCCCAGACCTCCTGCACCTGTCCTTGCCCTGCGGCCAGGTCCCAAGCCTCCTGAACCTATCCTTGCCCTGTGGCCAGCTCCCAGACCTCCTGAACCGGTCCTTGCCCCATGGCCATCTCCTAGGCCACCAAAACCGGCCTCTGTCCTGTGGCCTCCTCCTAGGCCCCCTGAGCCGGCCCTTGCCTTATGGCCAGCCCCCGGGCCATCCAAACCTGTCCCTGCCCGGTCGATACCTCCCTGGCCCTATCAACCTGTCCCTTTGTGCCCCCAGGGACTGCCTAATTGTGCCCTCGTGGACCGTCTCATTGCCCCCTTGGACTGCCTATCTACCCCTTGTTGCCCCCTTGGACTTCCTGCCTGCCCTCTGTGCCCCTTGGACTGCCTTCTTGTTCTTGTACCCCCCCCCCCCCGGTCTGCCTGTCTGCCCCTTGTGCCCTCATTTTGTTTTTTGTGGGTTTTCTGTCCTTGGTTTTTTTGTTCTTTAGGATCGTCTGGAATCCGATCCTTTGAGGGGGGGCTCTGTTATGTTTACCTTGTCTTGTTTCACTGTTGCCCTTTTTGTTTACCATTTTTGTCACTTTTGCACTCCATAGGTTCACTTTTGTCCCTTGTTTAGCTCCACTAGTCTGTTGTTAAAAGAACTACACTTCCCAGTATCCACCTGTCATCATCACTGCCATTTTGTTCATTGTTCTCACCTGTGTCCCATTTAGTCATCACTCCCTGTGTATTTAAGCCCTGCTTCTTGTTCTCTCCTTGTCTGTCGTTGAGTGTTGTTAGCCTGGTGTGTTTTCCCTGCCCGAGTTCTCTGTATTTAAGTTTCCTGTCTCCCCATTGTGGGTTTTTCTTTTGTGTTTATTTGATCTTTCAATAAAGTCAACTGCGTTTGGATCCGCACCTCCTCGTCTGCCTCGCTGCTCATTCATAACAATATATATATATATATATATATATATATATATATTAGGGCTGTCAATACATTAAAAATGTTTATAGAATTAATTACATGGTGTCCCTAATAATTGCTGAGAAAGCAAATAAAAAATATTCTGATAATTAAAATGCTTTATATTCTTGTAGCAGAAGACTTCATCATTGAGAAGACAATACAAAAAACGGCTTTAGAATACAATGTATTGTTTACTACCATATTATTGATCATAAGCCAATCATTGACATACAGTTCACAGCAATCTATTTCATAAGTGAATTTGTCAATCAGTTGGAGATTTATTACGAGGGCTTGTTTAAGTGCCGTCAATCTACATCTGCATCAGACATGCTTGTGTAGCGTCTCGGGTGTGTCGCATCATAAACATAAAATGTTTAGTTCACTGTTTCAAGTTAAATATAGTTTAATACTCAATCTTTAAACACATCTTGAGATCCCTTAGTTTGCATTTGCGCTCCTTCAAGTGTTTTGAACGCAAGAATGTAATGTATGTTTGTGTTGTTCTTCCTACTGAAGTGTTTTCTTCATTGTATAAACTGTGCGTTGCTCATACAGCTGAAATTTCACTTACTGCCCTCTGGAGTAAACAGGTGGTACTACAAGCTTGCATTTCTCAGGAATCTTCCTTATTATGGTGGGATTAATTGCGTAAATCTTTTTAACGCGTTATTTTTGGTCAAATTAATCGCACTGAAATAACGCGTTAAATCGACAGCCCTAATATATATATATATATATATATATATATATATATATATATATATATAACGTTTTCTGTGAGGGTTAGGTTTAGGGGTCAGGTTAAGGGATAGAATATAAAGTTTGTACAGTATAAAAACAATTATGTCTATGGAAAGTCCTCATAAAACATGGAAACCCAACATGTTTTGGGTGTATATATATATAGATATAGTTAGGTTTTTAATCCACTGTTTTTCATTTGCCTTTTCAAAATGTACAATATTTTCACTATATATTGACTACACAACATAATATGATGGTGACTGGATACAAAAATGTAGCTGGTTTGATCCCAGCAGTGGCCAAAGCAACACGCAAAATTCACTCTTCCCTGCCGCCATAATAACATTGGGTAAAACTTTCCAGACACATTAAGCTTAGTCCTGTACTAATACATTTGAATCATTACTTAGAGCACAAGATTAGCATTTATCTGTGTCCAGGAAATTACCCCATATCCACTCGCTCAAACTTCTGTGAAAAACAAGAAAACATGCAGGAGAATGAAATAAACTCTAATCAGCTGAGAGATCTGAACAGCATATATTGGATACTGGACTGGCTCAGGTAACATATTACTTTCAAATGTATAACTCGCTACTTCAAAATGACTTAAGGGGTCGGCAGTGCACCCTAAAACGATATAACTTCTTACTAAATATTTTCATGATAACTGTGTTCTCCGTGAAAATGACAGAAACAGCACTAGTAAATGTTGATTAGTTGGTTAGTAAAGTACAAATAGCTTGCAATATAACTGTATACACTATGATAACACAACATCATAATTGAATGTCGTAATTACGCAATATTACAGCAGCAAGAGTGATGTTGTACTTAATGTGTGGCTTTGACCAAGTGCTGCAGTTAATCACAGTCATGCTGATCTTCAGTAAAAATTCCAATTTAATCATAATATGGTAATTTTATTTTGTCTATTTTTGCTTAGCTAATGAAAATAGTTCTAATTGAAGATGAAAACAGGATCAACCATCTGGAATGCTGTGAAAAGACAAGAAAAGTGATAGAGTGAAGTGTCCCAATGTTGTTATATTAAACCAGTGTTTCCCAATCATTGTGCCATTGTGCCATGAAAGACTGTCAGGAGTGCTGTGGAAATGTAGCAAATTCCACAAAATAAATAAATGCATGAAATTAAAAATATATAATTTTAGGGATCCAAACTCCTCACCTTTCTGAGAAATTTGTCGGTCACTTTTAAGATTGTGAAAAGCAATGATTAATGTGCAAAAGTGAGTGATATTTGTATGCATTAAGGGTCTTTCACATGTCTCGCATCAGGGCTGCAGAATACATTGAAGTCTATGAAGTGATGTCACTTTACACCAAAGTGTTTTTCACACACACGTTTTTGCTTCACCAACAATCTCTTTGAGAGCAATGCAAAAATTTTAAAAACTGTCCAGATTTGTAAAGAGACATTGAATGCGTTTGATTACGCACAGGCGAGCACCCAGTTTAAGTCGAAGTGGACCAGGAGGAAGGTTTGAGTTGTCGATTGAGTTCTGTTCAATTTTTTCATGTTTTGTTCATATTTTAATCATATTTGTTTTTTGTAATATGAAATATGTTCATATGTAAAATATGAAAATTAAAATGTTAATAATAGATTATGATGGAAGTTTTATGACCCTGTCCATCAAAATGACGGACGATGAGAAAGTGTAACTTAAGCACTGTGTGTGACTTCTTTTTTGTTTTTTTTTGCATAACCAGATTTCAAACACATGTAAACACATTACTAAGATGGACAGAAAACACGGACAAGTTCTTGAAAAGGAAAAATATTAACGATGGTTAGCCTATGTGGGATAGTGGTGCGCCGTAGGATTTTTTAGTTGAAAAAGTGTGCCGTGGTAGAAAAATGGTTGGGATATACTGTACTAAACATCAGTTTTCTTAGAATGCTGCTTATTCCAATTAGATTAGAGGACTGAAACTAACTTTTGTATATTTTTATGTCACTCTAAATCATCCAATGTGTGCATGTCCGATTTCTGTGGTAGATAAAGTCTTATTTTGATTGATCTCCTTTTCCATCTCTTCTAAACAAAGACACACACATGTACACACTCCCCCACAGCAGAATGAATGGCTTTGATAAGCCCCAGTAATACATGAGAGAGCTCTGAAGCAGCGTGACTGATCTGTGGTGTAGCGGCACGCAGGCCCACTCTCCTGAACACCGGCCAGAGGTAACTGCCATCCTCTGAGCCAAGATGGCCACCAGCGCTGGTTCCCAGCCACTAGGAAGTGCCTAGGGGCCTGACTTCCTCTGGTGCCAGCCAATGTGAATCCACTGTATTTGTTTTGCAGAGGTCTCATGGTCCCCATTTGTGTATCGGTTTCACATTTACAGTCTCTAAACAAGCATGACCTACGTAATGAACTGTCCCCTTCAGAGGAGAAGAGAATTAAGAAAAGTAATTCAAACCAGAATTTTGCTATGTTTGGGAAGAATTTAGGTATTAATGAAAGTATTTCTACTTATGTGCACCCCAAGGAGCAAGAGAGAAAAAGACAGAGACAGAAATAATACAGAGAAGTCTGGATTCTGTTAAAATATGAGGTTGATTTCAGTCAATAGCGGTCAAAGCACAAAGCGGAGGATTCACATTTAGTCCATTCTCTACAGGAGGGAACATAACTCTGAGCCCTACAGACTAAACACACAGCATGCATCCACCCAAAATACACACATGCACACTATAGCATAGTCAAACACACACACACACACACACACACACACACACACATTTTGGTGCGGCTATCCTTATGAGAACTCACCATAGGCATAATGATTTTTATACTGTACGAACTATAGATTCTATGCCCTAATCCTAAACCTACCCTGAAACATAACCCTCACAAAAAAACTTTCTGCATTTTTACATTTTCAAGAAAACATAGTTTACACAGAAAACAAGTATGTTTAAGTGATTTGAATAATGAGGACACTAGAAATGTCCTCACAAATCACATTTAGAGCATAATAACTTTGTAATTACCAGTTTGTAACCTAAAAAAAATTCCTCAACCACCCAAACTTGCACACGCACATAAATTCACATAAATTGCCATGGATACTATTCAGCCTACTGAAAACACACACCCACACACTGTAGAAATGTTTAATCAGGTAACCAGTAACATGGGCTTTATGTGCTATCATTGAATTGTACTGGTTTTATTCCAAAATATTGTTTAATATGACTGAATCTTAAGTGCACAATGCAGAAACACACATTCACTTTGATTTCTAAATAGGGATATACACTCTCAAATGTAACCTGCAACCATTACTTTAAAGGAAACATTCACTAAAAATGTTTAATTCTCTCACCATTTACTCACTGTATGGACATACAGAGCTGAGATATTCTTCTAAAAATCTTTGTTTGTGTTTTGCTCAAGAAAGTCATAAACATCTGGGATGGCATGAGGGTTAGAAAATGATGCGTGAAGTTTCATTTTTAGGTGAACTATCCCTTTAAGAATGCATTTCTACTTGATCTAACATTACTTCTGTTGGTGTAACCTAATGTCATATTAACAGTTCATTTAGATGTTACCACCTGAAGCGCATTTTGTGGGTTACCGGACATTCTTTTTTTTTCTTTTTTTTTACGGTGTACACTTCTACTGTTTTTTTTATATAAAGGTAATTATACTGACTACAATCCAACATAACCCTACAGCTAATATAAAACTTTTTGCATTTAATAATAAATAAATAAATAATAATTAAAAAAACATTGCATTATTTATTATCTGATTTCCCAAATGAGGATATCACAAATTGTCCCTAGAGGCAGGTTTTGTCAGATTTAGCTCACTTTTAGGGCTAAATTTGCCCTTAAACTATAGCCAAGAATGCACACACTGTGTTAGTAACTTAATTCTAATCACATACTGCTCTGCATATATATATATATATATATATATATATATATATATATATATATATATATATATATATATATAGGCTGTTCGAGGTGCTAATAGATTTTTGAATGCCGAGCCTTTTATAATGAACAAGTTGAATCCTGCATACAATTCTCAGTTAAAACTCCAAATTGAGATGTGTTTCATCAACACCTTTTTCATGTGTTTGTGTGAGTGCATTTAAACTGCATTAAAAAGCATGAGATGAGGAGATGATAGTGTCTGTGTTCAGCATGTTGAGGGTGAGAGGAATCAGAGAGTGTGTGGTGCAGAGAGAGCGAGATCAAAGGGATGTGCAGAAAATAAATAAAGAAGGTCTAACCTCCCCACACAACCCTGTCCTAGCCGGCAGCGTCTTAAGACATCATCATCTCATGTGTTTGGTTTTTCTCTTTTGCTGTCGTTTGAAAGAGTGATAATCTGTCATGTGGTTGTGCAGAAAGTACAATTAGTATATGAGTTGAATATGTCAGTACCTACTTATTCTGCTGTACATTGATGTGTTTAGTGTAACCTGTATATCCTATACCAATTACAAGTCATTTTTTTACTGATGGACCAGTGGGCTCAGGAGACTAGATATATCCGAGGAGAAAGAGGCTGCAACAGCAGTGAACAAACAGGCAAGTCTCATGTTTGGTAAGAACAAGGTTTGATGTATTGTAACGAAAAAAATAACAAATAAATTGCATTCACATAAATCATGTACAATATCTTTAGATCCCTGTAGGTACTCAATATGACGCTGTTTTCTCTTCACAGGTTTTATGGTTGTTTCTCCTTGTTGTTACAGTAAGTTTGATATTTCTCTATTTAGATTTTAATTACCTATCCTTCACTCTTGTAAAGCTTATGTTTATTTGTTTAGATATTGGTTGATTTAGCTCATTTAATTAAAGCCACTGTATTGGACTTCATCTAATTGACTTCCTTTTTTAAAGATTTGTTGTGGAATTTGATCCTATTTTTAGTTTTCTTCCTTTTAGCTGATTAAGACACTTTCATTTTCAACCCATAAACCCATTCAATTTGACCACATATTTCAGAAAATTACATAGAACAACAGACATACACTTCAAATGATGATACCCAAATTACACATGTAAGTATTTTAACTTCTCCAAGAGTCGTATTTCCCTCATTGAGATAAAATTTTAAATAAATAAATAAATAGTTCCTCAAAAGAAAGCAATTAATCAAACTATTAATTCAGTCCACAGTTCCCATGAATGATTGTACCTCAACAACCCTTGAATTTCATCCTTGATTAGGACAAAATGAGTTGATCTACAATTACACTTTCTGCCGCTTTCTAGAGTATAAGCAAGTTCAGCTTCTGTATCTTTTCAACGCAGGGAATTTAAAGGATTCGTTCACGGATGGCTCACCAGTTCAACCCCACTTCGCACACAGGAAGAGTTGAGACAAATCCACGATCCAGGAATGATTCACACTTCACTCAATCCACATCCAGATTGGACTAATTCAGCAGCTTGAACATCAACAGAACTCACAAAGCATCAGCAGGAAAGAAACAAAACCTGACCTTGAATACACAAGGTCAAAAAGATAATTAGTATTTGACAATTTCTAATAAAACAACAACAAATTATATCCATGCATATGACTCTGTGCAATACATTGTCTCTTTGTGCAATTGTTTCTCTTTAACAATAAAGACATTTCACTTAACTCTGTGTAATTGCCTGTATAATCACCTTGTTTAACATACAAATGCACATTAACAATTTAATTTAACATAAATGGCAACATTTCCTTTTTACACTTATGTTGAATTTACCTATTTACATGCACATTGGAAAATCCAGGTAATTGATACACATACCAAGATATGTGATCAAACATTCTCTGCTTCTCTCTTACTGTTATATGTATGATTTTGAAGCATTGAATCTCTTGGAGCATCAACAGACATCCACTCGCATCAGAGGTTCACGTGGAAAAGAGTGAACTTGCGTGCAGTTGCGCCGTAAAAGTGGCCTATAGCAGAGTGAAGGCACGATCTCATTGGATACTTCACAAGGTAAAACATATCACTATTGGATATATTTATAACCTTCAATATTTTATAGTTATGCATTTTTATAAGAATAATGAATTTATTTGCTGCCTTATATTCACTAATCATCTAATACCTTTAATCTGTAATTTAATTTCCAATAATTTCATCTATGTTACTACCTCTAGTAACCTGGGTTACATTAGCAATCTAGCAAACTGTTGTTTTAGTCATTAAAGGAATAGTTTACACAAAAAAGAACATTTACTCAGCCCCATGTTTTTTCAAATCCATTTAGTTTTCTATATATATATATATATATATATATATATATATATATATATATATATATATATATATATATATATATATATATATATATATATATATATGTGTATTCACAGCACTTCACTTTTTCCACATTTTGTTATGTTACAGCCTTATTCCAAAGTGGATTAAATTAATTATTAATTACATATTAAATGCAATTACATGTAAAAATGTAATGCATAATAACTGAATATGCAGTTAGCAACCAACAAACTAAATATATATATAAATAGGTACCTGTGGCAGCGGGGGCGTGGTCAAGCGCCCGTCCGGGAGAGAAAAGCGGTAAGGGCGCTTACTCCTGAGCTAAAATTAAGCCTAACACCTGTGTCTAATTGCAGTAGCGCGAGGAGAGCGGATAAAAGCCAGCAGCCACAGAGCATCGAGAGAGAGCATCGAGAGAGAGAGTGAGAGTGAGAGTGAGAGAGAGTGAGAGGAGAGTGAGAGAGAGAGAGAGAGAGAGAGAGAGAGAGAGAGAGAGAGAGAGAGAGCCCGACAACAAAGACACAAACACATATGACGGACATGTCCGCTAACGATCTCTCTCTCCCGCACGGCCCTCTGCAGTCAGCCTTTAAACCTCACGGAGGCATAATTAGCCTAATACGGGACCGGGTGTGTAGGATCACGACCCGGCCCCGCCCTCCGCCCTGCCACAGTACCACATTACAAACCAGTGTTGAAGGAGCTAATGTTAAACTATTTCTTGCCAATCTACATAGTACTTGTAATGAAGTAGTTAAACAGTCAAGCAAGCTTTTGATAAAGCTACAGTGCAAGTTAGGAACAAAAAGTTGATTCCTGTATTGAAACTATTTAGAGCATGGGACCATGTCTTTCTAATTATATATAGCAACTATCATATTATATGTTGTTCAACTAGGGTAACAGTATCAATCTTGAACAAATGAATTTAAACTAAATACTAAATAAACGTGGCTACACTTTACAAAATGCTCTATTTGTTAACATTAGAAAATGTATTAGAAATAATGAAGTAAAAATGAACAATCTATTGTTTACATTATTCATTATCCTTGGTTAATGCTAATTTAAAAAAAAATGCAACATTGTTCACTGCCAACTGTTCGTTTTAGTCCATTATGCATTATGCTATGTCAAAATTAACATTAACCAAGATTAATAGGTGCTGAAAATAATTGTTCATTGTTAGTTCATTTTAACTACTCATGGTAACAACATGTTAATTTATGCTATCTAATCTCCTCATTAAGATAGGTAGCTGAACATGTGGGTGGGTGTATGAACATTTCCCACTCACATTCTTCTTCTCTTCACCCTTGGGCAATGGACACCAGATTTTCCTATTAAAGATTGTACTCTGCCTTGGAAGACAATAGTGCCAAGGGATAAGCGATCAAATAATGCATGGAGAAGTGTCAGAAATAGATACACAGTCCTCTGGGTATGCTGACAGAGTTTTAACAGCCATGATGGGATGCTTCTTTGATTTCCTTCCAACTAATGTCATTTTTACAATTGAGATCATTGAAAAGAAGCACGTTATGAGTGGGCAGCTGCTAAATAAGACAGAGTGTGAGTGCTTATGTGTGTGTCCTCTTGAAAAGCAGAAGGCCGAAGGACGTTTAAATTCCAATTACAGTGTCAGAGAGGGTCTATTTTGCCCAGTATGACAGTCAACTCAATTACCTCATTTGCACACACACACACACAGATCTGTGCAAGTAAGAGACGAGAGAGAGAGATCAATGCTAAACAAAATCAAGCATTAAGTTCAATAGTTTCTGTGCTTTCTCAAAGCACTAGCAACTTAAAAGCAAATGTCAATATGAAAAAGTCTGGCATAATAAAGAAAATGTCACTGAAATAGTGTCTAAGACACCCGGAAAGAAAAAGATAAAGTTACATTTGAGTTTCTGGGCTCTTCTTGGGCGTTCTGGGAGAGCAGAGCTCAGTTTATTTGTGTTCGGATATTCAGCATGACGAACGGGGACACTGAAGTCTTGTGTGGGATCCACTTGATTGATTGATTTTTGACTAAATACATGCCAGTCTTTGGAACTGAGCACAGAAACATATGCGAAAAATAAGAGCCACTGTTTTCTTCTGCTATACCTATCATTAGAATATACATTTGAATATTCACATTTTACAACAGTAGAATTCAGAAAAGCTGAGGTATGCTTATACACTCTCACTAACCACAGTCAGAACAGGAAATTAGAATGCTAATACATCTAATGTTTAAATGAATTTATTGTTTTATATAGACCAGAATTTTTCCAGATAGTGGCAGCTGAGAATTCAAGATCAAAAATACAAGTTTTATATGTTTTTTTTTTTTTAAACACGTGTCGTCCTAATATTCACATTAAATGGGTTCATATCCCACCAGAAATATTGGTCAATGCAATTAAAATGCAGTGTAGAAAATTACACAGTTGTGTATCTAAAGGATCTTTTAATAACACGAATAATATATCTGTATTCAGGGGAGGTTTATGAGCATTAACAGTTTAAGAAATTAGGTAACAGGGAATAAGACAATGTCTATGTTTTATATATATATATATATATATATATACTGTACATACCACACACACATAGCTATAGATGCTATTTTCACTAAGTGTAAAAAGCAACAAAATACATCTTCTATGCACTAAGTGCAAATAGCGTTAGACGCTATTTGCACTCTAGTGAAAATAGTGGTAGATACTCTTACACCTCTGTTTAAATACTAACATACTCTATAGTGGCATCACTGCAGCATTTTTATTGTGTTTATTTGCAGTCCCACAGACACCTTATACCAACACCAACACCTACCCCAAACCCTACCTAACAAAAATCAACCATGGTTTTACTACAATAATCATAGTAACCACAAAATTAAACATGGTTGCTATTAACTACAATTAATGACATATTACTGTTGTAACACCATGGTTGGTACACTTGAACTATATATTATCACGTATACGTGATAATAATTTTTGTATTGTTTTCCTGTAAAAATATCTAAAAATCCTTAAAACAAGCTCAATTTGATTTATCCTGTTTTAAAAACAACACTGCATAAGATATTTAGGTTTTTCAGAGAATGTATTTTTAACATGTGTATTTTGTCTTAGTGTACTTGCAGAGTTTTTATAGTCAATACAAGTGAAAAAATCTACTAGTACTGAAGAATTAATCCAAAGTATTTAGAATATGTTACTGACCTTGAGTAATCTAATGGAATACAATACAAATTACATTTTACAGCATGTAATTTGTAATCTGTAGTGGAATACATTTCAAAAGTAACCCTCCCAACACACACACATATATATATATATATATATATATATATATATATATATATATATATATATATATATATATATATATATATACAATGTATGTGTATAATTGTGATTCAAAGCAACAGTCTGCTTTTTACTTCTCTCAAAATGTCATTCAGAACTTAAATTATTTGTACCAGAAGCTCAGCAATATGAAACAGATGGCTCTATGAGAACATTATCATATTTCTAAATGAAAATGAAGAGCAGGGAGGAGGTCTGTCTAGCTTTGGCTGACTTAGAACTGTTGATTGGAGTGATAACAGAACAGAGAATATAGTGGAGCTTGCAAAGTAAGCCACAAGCTTGTGCCAACTCATTCTTGCTGTCCTGAGAAACCCTAGTTCTTAATTTTGGAATAATTATTGGCCTGTTTTTTTTTTCTCTCTATGTTGCATTATGCTGGTGTCCATCAACCTTAAGAACAAAATTATATTTAAAAGATTTTACATTTACATATTTGGCAGACACTATTATCCAAAGCAATTTACAGTGCATTGAAGCTATAAATCTAATACGTTTTTATGTTAGTAACACCCATGGCATATTTGTTGATAATGTCAAGCTCTACTATCTGAGTTACACTTCACCCCAGTCCTGCCAAAACTACAGCACAATGTCCTGTTGGTGTCAGTATTCATGCTGTAAGCACAAAATTATCTAATAAACAAACTTGCCAATTGCAATTAATGGAGAAATGTAATACTACACAGTTGTAATACTATTTTCCACCCTTTCTCTGACCCTTAACATAATTATGTGTTAGTGTGTGTAGACAAACACAAAATATTTGATATACAATTTAAAAAAAACAGTGTCTCCGAATGAGCCATTCAGGTTTGCAGCCCCTTATGACCTCAAAAGGGGAAAGGTACTGGCCACGGCTGGTGAAGAGATCCGCCCAAGTAGCTTAGATCCACCCTCATTAAAACCTGAGAGAGCATCGCACAGTCCATCATATTTATCTCCATGCAAGAGCCGATTGTGCTAACTCGAGAATGTCCCAGCTACGAGGTAAAAATGCCAAAAGTTCTGTTGTTGGCTGCAAGAGTGAACACAAGAGTCTTAATTTACTCCCTGCATCTGAGCCACTGAAGTCCCAGTGGATTCGTTTTATTTTTGATGGCAATGTGCCCACAACAACTGGAAAATCCCTATATGTTTATGCAAACCATTTTATATTGGACTGCTTCATCAGCAAGGGTCAACACAAGGCTGGATTTGCTTCCAAGCATAGGCTCAAGGATGGATAGATGCCAACTTTCAGTGACCCAACTTCAGATTTGCACTTTAGACGTTTATACTTTTTAAATTTTTGCAATTTGGCTTTCTGAATTTGCTTGTTTGCACGTTGAGCGAAAAACACTTGTTGTGAAAACACTGTGCTTTGTGTAACGTAGCAACTCTGTAGGCATTGCTTCACAGTTTCCACATAAGCACCTGTACCACAAACAAAAAATCTGCATTATACTAAACGAATCATTCCACTATATTGTGCTTAGCAAACGTCATTACAGTAGTGTGTGTCACTTATTGAAGTAGCACTGTTCCCTACAATGGAAAGTGGAGAAAGCTTAAGTTGGTGTTATACAGTGAACAACACATCATTCATCGTTGCAAAACAGCTGAAATAAACCTACAAAAGTTACACAAATTCATCCAATATGTACGGCTGAACTCCGGTGTTTTCAGTAGCAGCCATGGTTATCCTGCATTGCTGTAGCCGGGGTCTCCCTGTTACCAGCAGGCAGAGGTGTATAGTAACGAAGTACAAAAACTGAATTACTGTAATAAAGTACTGTTTTAAAATTCATTGAGTAGAATTCAATTCTACTTCATTGAGTAGAAATATTTCTTTGGACTTTTACTAGCACTTTACTACATTTCGAAATCTCTACACAATTTCGTTGCTTTTGCGAATGAACACACCAAAAAAAAAAACAGCTGTAAGTGTAAAAATGCATGGGGATTGGAGATAGTGATGTGTGATTCGTTAAAAGAATCAGAAGAGTCGAATCTTTTAAATTCAATTCCTTTGAACTAAACAAAAAGATTAAAAAAGCAGTCTTAGTGATTCATTTTGTGAATCACGAATCTGAATCAAAATCACAAGCGATGCGCGCGCAAGATTTCGTTTTCTATCGTCTGTCTCCTCTGGGGAAGATAAGGAACTGATCATGTAAGTTTCTTTCTTTCTTTGACAAATTATTTTTATACGTTTAGGCTTAAATATTATGAAAGCTGTGAAATTGCGAAGTTGTGCGATCATTCTCCCGCCTTTCCAGGAGACAGGTTCATAAAGTCAATCACATGCCTTTTCATTTGACATTTAAACAAGATATGATGTGTATAAATAATTACCAGCACTCATGAAAATTTCCAACAATATTTATTTTTATATTTACTCATGAATATGTCCATAAATATTTATTTTGATATTTTATGAAGATATGAATGGTCTTTGTCTAAGCAAAACTAGTTTTCTGGTGGTTGCTAAAGTATTATATTTGCTTTGTAGAATATTTATGCTACAGTATGTGCTTATTATGGTTTTCTGGATGGTTGTTAGGGCATGCTATGCAGTTGTCAAGGTGATCTCTGCTGCATGTTTGAAGCATTGCTACAGTATGTGGATGCCAGGTTGTTACTATGCTGTTGCTAAGTTGTTTTCTGTGTTTTTTGCTAATTGTTCTGCAGTTTACAGGGTGTTCTAGGTTGTTGGCAGGTTGTTGCTATGCTGTTAAGTTGTTTTAACTGTGTTTCAGCACATTGCTATGCAGTTGCCAGGGTTGTTGCTTATTGTCCCAAATGAAAAGAGCCCACCCAAGTTTCTGTTCTGGTCACTAATTTAACTCAACTCCCCCTTCAATGTTCCAATTTTTGTGGACTGTGGTGTTCATTTACACTCATCTCATAAATATTATCATTCTGATTTGGCTTGAATGCACCATTTAAGGGATAGTTCATTTAATTTTCTTACTCTCATTCGATCCAAGATGTACATGACTTTCATTTTGTTTCTGCAGGACACAAACAAAAAATATGTTCAGAAGAATGATGCTGTTATATAGGTCAATTCAATGTAAGTGAATTGTGGCCAGAACTTTGAAGCTCAAAAAAGCATATAAATGCAGCATAAGAGTAATCCATAAGACTGCAGTGGTTTCACCAGATCCAATTGGTTTTAGGTGAGAATAGACCAAAATATAACTCCTTTTTCGACTATAAATCTTTACATTAGCAGTCTTCTTGGCGATCTGGATTTCAAGCTTGATTATACGTCCTATAGCGCCATCTAATTCTCTGCACATGCATCAAGCACTACAAAGTGAAATCAAGCTTGAAATCACGATTGTGCCTTGAGATTGAAATGGCAAGATATTCAGTGAAAATGAGTTACAATTTGGTTTGTTCTCACCCAAAATCAACTGAATCGCTTTAGATGACATGAATTAAACCAATGTGCTTTTTGTAGCTTGAAATATCTGGCCACCATTCACTTGCATTGAATTGACCTATAAAGCTGAAATATTCTTCTAAAAATCGTTGTATGTGTTCTGCAGATGAAAGAAATTCAAACACATTTGGGATGGTATGAGGTTGAGTAAATGATGAGCACCACCAATCAAATAAGTTGCCATGGGTATAATGAAATGTTCCGTAATTTATTGTAGGGTATGCAGGTCAGGTTTGGGGAATGTATGACTAATATTAATGATCGTAATCAATGATCAATCATACGATGTGACCCGGACACCAATACATGTAAAAACGCCCCAAAAAGGGCTTATATAGTCCAAGAGTCTGCTTCAAATATATATAGATAATTAAACACAACGAATTATGATGAATTAGGAATATACATCATATGCAGACAGGCTATGGAATTGACCCGTAGGCTACCGCAACCAGTCAGTTCGTCCGCCGAACCACTTTATTTGGTACTTTTGATCAATTCTCAAGAGGGGTTATTCCTAGTTATAAGCTCACTCATCAAAAGCACGTTAACTTACTTTGATAATATCAGCTCGTAGCTTAAAATCGCACATTAAAGAGGCTTTGTTTTATGACCAACAAACACAGGCAATTACGCGTATAATTGATTTTAATACAAGGCACTATGATATATCACTACACTTGACAAACATAAATGTAACATACAATAAACATAAAATAAACAAAATAAATGCAGTAAGGGAAAGTAAAGAATTATTAGAGGTATGGCAAACTTATTACAACAATTAACCCTTTGAAGCCAGCAAGGAAATTACACACTGTGATGCATTTGAATTTCAATGGAAATACTTGCACAAATAGGCCTTTGCGTGTGGTTAAGGCTGCGTGTATGCCGTGTCCTTGGGGCGTCTGTGAGATGGAGGATTTCGGTTTGGTGTTTCCAGCGCGTGGAGTTGAAACTCACTTGAAGAGGAATTGAAGGGTTGTTCCGAGAAGTTCGAAGCGTCTTAGGAATACTTGTTGAATAGTTGGCGAGTGTTCCGGAGGGTTGCAGAAGATCGGGAGAAGAAGTGAGAGATGTAAGATGGCTTGAAGAGGTCCGGGAGAAGTCCAAGGGAGGTTGAAGAGCACAGCAAAAGAGAGCGATTTCAATGCTGGATCTGACTTTTAAAGTAGGGAGGTCACACCCCCATTGGGGGGAAGTGACCCAATGAGGCCCCTCCGTTTTGGGCGCGAATTTGCTCCCTTTGTCTGGTCAAGGCTCATTTGCATGCTTTATGATTTGGTCAGGACTTTTGCTTTGACTCACTCAAAAGACGGTAAACATAGCAGAACATGATTCAAAGGTGACCTTATACTCATATTCCGCTAGGACAAGTCGTAAGGTTTAATTTGATACCAAGAAAAGTATATTTGGTACCCTTAAAAGTGGATATACACTGTTAGGCTATTACATATAAGGCCTCTTATTAACTATAACAGGTTTTACTACACTACTAAACTAATTTCAACTAGTTTTGATCTATCATCAGACAAATAAACACACAGGGATTAAAACTTATTTCATTAGACATACATTGCTAAGTTTAAAACTGAAACACACACGCACACATTTTTACGTTCAAGATCTCACATGGTAAAGCATGCGGTGTGAGGCGAGTCATATGGGAAAGGGGGGGGCTTAGCAGTCACAAGGATTTCCTGTCAATAGTTCCTTGTCTCTTTGTCAATAGCGCATTGTGCTGTGGAGACTAGTCGGCGCTATTGCAGTAATTAGGGGAGCTTTAACAGTGGGTTCTTTATTGTTCGGGACCGGCTAAGTTAATGATTATCCTTCACTGATTCCTCCAGACGCTACAGTCCCCCTTTTCGCCAGGTGATGTCCCTGTTGGAGACATCATCGGGCGACAATCATCACAATGGCGGATGGCAGGTGAATCATGAGGGTGTTGTAGTAGGTGGTTATTCGGACGGAGGGCTCAATTCGATGAGGTTCAAAGTGGTCTCTGTTGTAGTCCCCTCTTTCCGGGGGTTCCGTCGGAAACCTACGGACATGGCTTTCGTGAGCTTGGCTGTGGATGTTTGCATCTCGTTGAGCCTCCTGTACAGGATGAAGGCCAGGCCTAGTGTCAGGAGGTGGCTGATTCCCATAGTGTCCGCTGCGGTCCAGGCTCGGACAACAGGTGAGGTGGTCAAGATGGGCATTCGAGACAAGGCTTGGAGGGCTGTGTCAATAGGAGCAATGTCAATTAACTGGGAGCCCTCTCTTTCGAACCATAGTTCCAGTTCTGGATCTAGGGTGAGGTTTTGATTCTGGAAAAAAGATGGGATTTCCAGTTCTGTTTCGTACTCTTCACCTGGGAGATGGTATAGTGCCAAGTCATCGAGGTGGAGGATGGCACCTTTCGGGACTTGAATCCACATGCTCTGGTTGGGCAAGGTGAGACGGGTGGCGGTGTCATGCTGGTCGTAGGTGAGTGTAGCTGTGAGCACAGGAGTGTTAACAAGCCACCTGTCGCCTACAATCTCGGCTTGTGTCTCGCTGACTTGAGTGCGAGGCTTGGCATCGGCGGGGCAGCGGGTATCGCTGCTCAGGTGTTGCAGCCCGCAGATTCCGTCAGTGTTGTCTCTGAGGAAGGGTTTGCTGGGGCAGAGATAGTGAATGTCTTTGGTCAACGTGCACATGTGCAGATTTGGGGCCAGGTACAGCCACCACGTCTGGGGTGTGGATCTTGATGTGCGTGTTACTTTTCCAAAACCCGATGTTGACAATGTCCTTGAGCCGGTAGATTTGGCTTGACTCTATGATGGGTAGGTTCAGGAGAAAACCCACTTCCCTCTGCTCGGGGTCGACGTAGAGTGGGATGGCGCTACCCAGAGAGTAGGCAAGGTGTAGTTGCAACGGGTCAGTCGTCGTGGTGATGGCGGAAGCCAGCACGGTTTGTACAAGGCTTAAAGGTATCAGGTATGGTGGGATTCTACCCACGGCTAGGCTGTCAATGGAGGAACTCACCTCCCGCAGCATGTCTGTCATCAGGGCTGTGACCAGCTGCGTTTGGGCAAAGTCGTTCTGGAAGACGCTGAACAGCTGTTTCATGGAGCTCACTGTCTGGTTCAGCAGAACGCTGTGAGTGTTGAGAATTACCACAGTTCCTCTCAAGGTCTTGCCGATGGTCTGCAGGGATGCACTTTGTGTGGTGAGTTGCTCTTTTAGCTGTGGTATCTCAGTCTGAATTTCGGCCACATGCCTCCTCACGGTGGCTAGGTTCACTGCGTTGACACTAGACATACCAATGTTAAACAGAGTTCCGACGGCGGCGGCAGTTCCGAGCAAAGCTCCCAGGAACCGTTTGGAGCGGTGGTTGTGTCCACCTAACTCCGCTTGTGTGACAGTCATTTTCTCAAGTTGGTTGAGCATGTGCGTGACGTCGGCCTCGGCGTGAGAGAGGGAGTCCTCTGTCCATCGGGCACCTGCCCAGCTGTATTGGGCTACCGCGCGGGGGTAGTGTGCCCGGTAGACGTTGCGGGGGTCGAGTCGAACGTACACTTTCTGGGTGTGGGTCCGGCAGTTGGTGATCAGAAGTCCCGGTTGTTCCCTCAGGACGATGCCTGATGCCGGACCGGGTGAGATGATGTCCGACTCGGTTGACTTCTGGTTGACTGGAGGCACAGGATGGCGAACCACAGCAGCATCCTAGTAAGGGCAAAAGGGAGAGAGACAAGGGGGTCAGCGAGGGTCGTCCTTGGTAGTGCAGGACGGTCTTTCGACTCCTAGGATGGAAATCAGGTTAGTTTGCATTGGCCCCTCCCCGCTTTTCCCTGTCAGCCACATGTCGTTTTATTTGATTACGGTGGACCCATTTGAAAACCGGCTCTTTCTGTCTCCGGTTTAGTTGGATTCGGTACGCCACTGGGGAGAGTTTGTCAATGATCTCATGGGGTCCTGTCCAGTGGGGCAGTAATTTCTTTGACAGCCGATGGGAGGCTGTGCGGGATGGCTGAATGAAGCTATAATACCAGACCCTGTCGCCCACGTCCAGTTCTTGGTGCGACGCTTTCTGATCATAGTATGCTTTCTGTCCTTCGGCACTGTTTTGAAGCTGTTGTTGTGCAAAAGCAAATGTTGCTTTCAGGTGCCGGTGTAGCTCGTCGAGGTACTGGTGAGTGGTGCAGGCTGTGACGAGGCTGGAGTCTCCTGGCTGATACAGCAGATGCAGGGGCAGTGTCATCTGCCGCCCAGTCATTAGTTCGAAGGGAGACACGTGAGTCGAGTTCTGCGGGGTGGCTCTGAGAGCCATTAACACCAGCGGGAGTTTTACATCCCAGTCCTTCTGATTGGCAGACACATACTTCTTCAACATTCTGACCACGGTTCGATTCGATCGTTCCACTTGGCCAGATGAGATTGGGTGATGACTGACGTGTAGTTGAGCTTGGACTCCCAGGAGTCTCCAGATCTGTTGCATAATCTCGGCCGTGAAGTGAGTGCCTCTGTCTGAGTTGACTCTCAGGGGCAGTCCGAACCTGGAGAAGATGTGGTTCATCAGGAGGTATGCCGTGGTCTGGGCAGTGTCGTTGGGTGCTGGAAGACACTCTACCCACTTTGTGAACTGGCACACGACTGTGAGGAAGTATTTGTTGCCCCTCGTCGACCTGGGCAGAGGTCCTACCCAGTCTATTTGGAGGTCTGACCATGGGAATGTGACTCTCCTGCGTTGCAGTGGAGCTCTGTGGTTTGGGTTTGCCGGTTGAAACTGGCAGCAAACCAGGCATTCTCTGACATATTCTGTCACATGTTCCTGCATGCGGGGCCAGTATGCCACTTGTTTCAGTGTCTCATAAGTGGCTCTGGCGCCGTGGTGCCCGGCACATGGTGCGTCGTGGGCATAACTTAGCATGACCCCCCTTAGGCACTGTGGCACTACGAGCCTTGGCGCTGTGATGTCATCAGGTGCATACCACAAAATGTTGTTGATCACACGCAGCATGTGCTGTATGTCATGCAGTCGTTTGAGGCACGGGTTGTCAGTGAGGTTAGACGGTGGTAGAGGGTGGTTGGTGGGGTCAGAGAGGTGGTTTAGGAAAGTCTTTATGGGTGTGTCAGAGGCTTGCATGTCCGCTATGTCGTTGTTTGACATCCCTTTGACATCGAGGGTAACACTGTTGCAGGAAAGGTTTGTTTGCTACGGGTTATCACTGCAACGTTCAAGGTGGGTGGGGGGGTTGGGGGTGACCATAGAGTACCGTGCAGTGCGCCAGTCTTGGCAAGTGCATCGGTTTGGTCGTTCAAGTCTTTGTCAAGGCCTGGTTGCCTTGAGTGTCCTTTCACCTTCTTCCAGTAGACAATCATGTTGTGATTTCTTGTGATGTCATCACATACCTGGAACAGGTGTTGGTGTTTGATAGGCTTGCCGTTCGAAGTTTTAAAACCATTATGTTTCCAGTTTGGAAGGTGGCATGTGAAACTGAGTCTGGCGTAGTTGGAGTCTGTGCAGATCAGGAGTTCTCTGATGTTATGGGTCGATGCGATTTGCAGAGTTATGAGAATGGCTGCAACCTCCGCATACTGTGATGACTGCGGGCCCAGCTTGAAGTGTTGTGGTGGGCACGGCAGGACATTTACCCATAATACACCTGCTCCTGATTGACGAATGCCCTCTTGGTTGTAGGAAAATCCATCGACGTAGGCTGTGGGCATACCTTGGCACGCATTTTCTACAAAGAACCTGTGACAGGTTAGTTAATTAATTAATTAATTCATTATATTTATAGTTGTTGTTGTTGGGGTTCTTCCACATCCATTGTTGCAGCTGGTGTGTTACCAGAGCAGTTCTGGCAGGCAGCCAGGCGGTTGCCTAGCACTGACTGGTGATTCTGAGCATATCGTGCCTCAACATTGCGCCCTTGGAGGGCCATTAACCACGTGGCTATGCGTGAGTTGGTGACCACACCATCTCGGATACGCTGGCTGTTGAGAAACATGACAGGCTGGTGGCAAGTCTCTATGATAACCTTTTGGGCTCCAATGTAGTTGGAGAATCTCTGGATGGCCCATACAGTGCAGAGCAGAGCTTTTTCACAGTCTGAGAATTTACTCTCGGGTGGAAGATGTGTCTTGCTGGCGTATGCGATTACTCTCTTGTCTTGGTCATGCCGTTGGTACAGGACAGCACTGAGACAGTGGCTGGAGAATCCAGCTTCTAAGTAGAACTCTTTTTGTGGGTCCGGGTAAGCCAGGCACGGATCGGTGCATAGGTGTCGTTTCAGCTCGTCCATGGCCTGTTCTTGGACCTCTGTCCATACAAATGGGCAGTGTTTTTTCAGAAGGGCAGTTAGAGGTTTTGCAATGTCTGAGTAGCTCTTGATGAACTGTTGTGAGTAATTGCAGACCCCTAGGAAACTTCGCAGCTCTGAGATGTTGGTGGGTGGCTTGATGTTTTGAACGGCTTGAATACGGCTGGACTGTGGTTCGATGCCCCGTGATCCTATGAGTAGGCCCATATAGTTGACCTTGGTTTGGCACCATTGTCCTTTGTGGAGGGCGATCTTGGTGCCGGCAGTGGATAATTGGTTCAAAACATAGTCTATTTCTTTCATGTGGTCAGCCACTGTTGTGCTCTTCATGAGAACATCGTCTACGTAGATGAGATTGCCTCTTGTTCTGGCATCTGGGCATGCTTTGTTCAGGAAGATGTTGAACTCGGCAGGTGAGTTGGCATAGCCGAACGGACACCTTGTGAAAGTGAATTGTCTGTTGCCGAACGTGAAAGCTAGCTTGTGCTGATCTTCTGGATGCACTGGTATGGTCCAGAATCCAGAGGCCACATTGAGTGTTGAGAAGATGGTGGCTCCTCTGATTCTGGGTATTTCCTGCTCCAGCTGAGTCATGGGCCATCGTGACAGTGGCACCTGTTGATTCAGTTTCCTGTAGTCAATGGTGGGTCGCCACTTGCCGTTTGGTTTGAGGACGGGCCAGATGGGGGCAGAATAGGTGCTGTTGCATGGACGGATGACACCTTTTTCAAGCATGGAGTCGATAATCTCTTGCACTGGTTCGTGTGACGCTATGGGGATCTTGTACTGCCTGACAAACGTGGGAGGAGCATTAGGGTGCGTTGGGATGCGCACGGTGTGGAGCTCGGTGAGACCACAATCTAAAGAGTCTTTGGCAAATGATGCTTTGAACTTGTAAAGGACTTGTCTGAGTTCTTGTCGATCTGCATCGTTATTAATTGCGTCAGCGTCTTTTAGAATTTGCTGAACTTGAGACTCAAATCCTGGATACGGCTCCTCTGTCGGTGTGTCGTCTGTCGTGTTGGCAGGCAGAGGTGCGGCAGTGTCATCAATCTCGCGGGTAGGCTGTTTGTATACTGCAAGGTGTTGGTCCTTTGTCAGTTCTGTTCTGCATACCTGGTCTTTGTCCACTGGCATGACTGAAGTTATGGAGATGATCTTGAAGGGGGTTGTGAAGACGGTGTTGTCTGTGTGCCCTTCGGGTATCATTGAAGCTGGGATGGGCCCAATGATGGGTAATGTGAGTTCAAAGTCATGAAAGTCGTGGCTCACTAGCCATCCTGCCCGGTAGGCTTTTGGAATTGTGATGTCCATTGCCGTGCAGTTGTTGAAGAGGATGTAAACAGCACGGGAAGACACTTCAGTGAGGGGCGTGGCTTCCAGCGTGAGTCCAAGTTCAATGCATTCGGGTGAAGGTTGAAAGAAACCCAGCGTGTGGTTTAGGGTTTGACCACAGCGCATGTTGAGCCGAACAGTGACCCCTTTGGTGTATGCTGGTACTACAGTTTCCTGTTCGTTGACCAAGGTGCAGACCTCTGGAATGGTCTGGCCTGACCGGAGGTTCACAGTGTTAGTTGGAATCACAGGAGGCTGTAAAGTCAGTGGGGCCCACAAGACCTCATTAATAATGTCTACATGAGTGTTGAGGCGAATCAGAATGTCTGCTCCAATGTAGACATCATGGGGCAGGTCTGGAAGGACCAAGAAGTAGTGGGTCAGACACCGGCAGATCCACTTCAAGTTCAAGGCGCAAATCCTTTTGGCAGTCACCATCGTTGATGGGCATGAGTTCAAAGGAAAACGGGTGCGCTTGCTGGCAGATGGAAGGTCCGGTGTGTCTTCAATGAGAGCATTGTATAGTGAGAGGCTGATGGCTGAGTTGTCTGCCCATAGTGCAAGTATGGTGTCAGTGGCAGTTACGCCATTCAAGTGCAGATCAGCTGTGACCTTGGGGCAGAAGGAGTCAAAGTCTTGGGTGAGTTGAAATGTGCAGAGTAGGGAACTTGAATCTGGCTGTGAGAGTTCCCGTGACCTTTGTGACCTGACAGTCTGGTTCAGGTGATCGGGGTGGCTGAAGGGGGAGAGGTTCTCGCACTTGAGCCCACATCTTCAGCTGTCTGAAGTCCAGCAAGGGCTCGACGCGGTCTAGTAGATCTTTTCCGATAAGAAGGGGATATGTGTTCATCGGCGAGATGTACACAGGGTGTACCACACTCATAGGACCAATTGTCAAGTGAATTGGAGCTACCTGTTCAAGCCGGACATCATTTTGGCTGTATGACTGTACATTTAGCACACAATTTTGAGATTTCAGAGTTCGATTTTGCCTCTTAGCTTCAAATTTGAGTCTTTCAAAAAGTTCAGCTGATATCAAAGTGAGATCTGCTCCAGTGTCTACCAGGGCTTCGAGTCTCACCTCATGTTCCACAGTGATGGCGAGATAGAGTTTTCGTGCTACCCCCTTTTCGATCAGATTCCCCAGGCGTTTTGGTGTAGGGTCGATCTCGGGTGACTCGGTGCCGAGACACACAACCAAAACAGCACTTTCTGGTATCTTAGGGGCTTGGTCACTGGTGTGACGGATTGTGTTGTCCGCTGCAGGATTTGTGGTTGTCAACTGCAGTGAGTGGGTTTCGCTGTCACCTGGTGATGTGATAGCTGGTTCGGTAGTCTGTGTCTGAAGAGCGGTGCTCTGGGTGCTTGGTTCAGTAGGAGGGCAGTCAGGAAGGGTGTTGGTTTCATGCCTTACGCTTAGTCATGAGGAGTCTGACCTGTCCTCTTTGTCTTTCTTGTGAGGTTTCTTATGGAGAAGCTCTTTCAGGATTTTCACGAGCTCTGCGGTCTCTGACGTGGCCTCACTGTTTTTCTTTGGGGTAGGCTCGGACTTGGACTTGCCTGAGGCATGCCGCGAGGTGTTCCGCTGTGGGCTGTCTGGGCTTGACGTTCTCGTCGACGGGGTTCGGTTCTGTCTGGGCCGTCGGTTGGCTTCCCACATGGCTCCACCCTTTTGGTTGTGGGATGGCCATGGGCCGTCGTAGAATCTTTCAGAGCGCCCGCTCTGGTGCTTAGGACGGGCAACATCACAGTTGTGCTGCCCTCTTCTGTCATGAAACGGTCTTGACTCGTGGTAAAAAGGTCTGTTACTGTGGTGCTGTTGGGCGCCCTCTAGGGCCAGCTCTGAGCGCTGATCAGTGACAGGGCAAATGGTTGGATTTTTTACAGTCTTTTCAGAAGCAATCTTCTGCTTGGTGAAAGCTTTATGGGCTAAGTCTCGCAGCTGTTGGGTAGTCATGCTACGAGGACAGGCCAGGACCCCTAAGTGATGGCTCACCGTGGGATGCAGGTTCCGGAGGAAAAGAGTTTTGAAGTTGAAATCTTCTTCCATACCAGGTTCGTTCCGTGCTCCGAAGTAGGCTCGTCGGATGCGGCTGTAGTAGGCCTGTGGAGTTTCCAGTCGGGCCTGATTGAGGTCCATAGCGTCGATGAGTCCTTGTTCTGACTCTGGATCAGAGAATTCTCTGATGAAGGTCTGCCGTAGCTGTAGGTAGTCTGATTTGACAGTCCCTGGTTGTCGATCCAGGAAGCTGCGCACGTCGCGGCTAGACGTAATTCTTAGCAGGTACACTCTGTCCCGCATGGTCACGTTGGGAACAGTGTGCAAGTGAAAGTTTATGTCTTGCAGGTAGGCGTGCACGTTGTGGCCTCCTGCAGGATTTGGGGTGAAGGTAGGGATGTTTCTGGCCAGCTTGTCAAGTTCTTTGGGAGCCATGCCGTGGTTAGTGACCAGGCTTTGGTGTGCGGGCTCCCACCCTTTTGTTGCTGATGGGGGTTCTTGGAAGCTTGCTGGTGACATGTTGAACGGTGGGCTTTCACTCCTCTTTTCAGCTCTGAGCTCTTGGCTGAAAAGCTTGGGCTTACTGGTCAGGGGAAACTCTGTGGTGTGTGTTTCCCTTTTCTGTTCGCTTTGCAGTCTATAAGAATGTTTCAGTTCATTGTGAGCAGTGTCAAGTTCATATTGGCGATGGTCTCTGTGCTGAATAAGTTCATGGATTTCAGCTCGGGCCATGTTCAGGTGCTTTTCACAGGCTTTGGCTTTAGCATCTCTGTCTTTTAGTGCAGTCTCTGCTCTTGTAAGGAGAGACTCGGCTTGTTGCAACTTTTCGTCGAGTTCCTCTCTGGCTGTTCTCTCCGACTGTTCTCTTTGGTCTGTGTCTCGGCGAAGGTTTTCCAGGGCATTTTGAAGTCTTTCTACTTCCTTTTTCTGTTCTGGGTCTGTTTCATCCTCTTCCTTTCGTTGTTCCTCGGTCTCGAGGCGTAGCTGATCTAGTTGACTCTTGAGTTTTTGCTTGGTTCCTACGGGCCTCCTCAGCTTGGAGTTTTAGTGCTGCGGCCTCCTGCTCCAGGTCGAGGTTGCGTTTCTCATTTATCCGTGCCTGGGCGACGAGATTGTGGGCAAGACTTCCGATGATCTTGGTCCATTCTTTGTGGTTGTAGCTCTGTGTTGGATCGTGGGCCATTAGGCTGTCCAATTCGGCGTCCAGTTGCTCTCGACCTAGGGGCTGTAGGTCCCTGGCGTCCTTGGGTAGGACGGTGTCCGTCATTGCGCTCAACCAGGCCTCGAGGTGATCCCAGTGGGCTGCAGGACTGGACGAACGGGACATACTGGCTTACTGTAGGCGAGAGAAAAGAACAGCACACACAAAGAGGCCAGTGCAAGTACGCGTAGGTTTAGCGAGCTACAATGAGGTGGCTATTATAAGCCGTGATTTTGACTAACTGGGGTAGACAGTTAGGTGGGCCGAATTTCGCGGGTCAGTGCAGGTCTGAATAAAGGTTTTTGACAAGGCGGCAGCCCACAAGGGTTATCTGAGGATGCGGGCTGCCTGTTTGTCTCTTTATTCAGTTTTCCTTGATGGCTCGTGTGGGCTCTGTCTTAATGTGAACTGAAGTACACACTACGACAGAACAGAACAGCAGAATAAAATAGAACACAATTAATGTTAGGAATAGATAGGCAGGAGAAAAAGGGCCTAAGTCTACCACCACTTTTAGGGTTTATGATAAGACCAACAGGGTGGGGCGCTATCGAGGTATAAACCCCAGGAAGATGGTGTGGCTTAGGGGAGAGAAAGAAAGAAATGGGCAAAATGCTTAAATGACCGGTGAAATGTCTACTATTATGTGGCCTATACTGGTGGGTGGATTTTACCTTCTTTTAGTTTGCCTGGGGTGAATCGGTGTCACTCTGCTGGGGACCAGCGCGTGGTCAATCTTTCCAACGGTCCCGAACATTGGACCGCAGTGTCCCCGGGCCCTCTGCTACTATCACGGTGCGCCCTCTCAAACAACTTGACTTTAAACACAACCGGCAACACCAAGGTGTCAACTGTCAGACGGAACAACAAGATTGGATTTTCCCTAGAACCCTCGTGAGAGTGGCCCCTCTTTAGGCCCTGGTTTAGGTAATTATTCCAAACTTGCCATGTGTGTCGACTGACGGGGTTGACTTGCCTTTGGAGTGCCAAATTGCTGATGTCGTTGCGTGCCGCACCAATGAAAAGAGACAGAAGAGTCCGAGATTCACACACGGCCAGCGTCAGTAACGCCGGTCGGACAAACCAGCTTGCTGGGAACCACCAGAGATGACTGTCGAATCACCACAGCACACTAGGGAATTCTACATGCAAATACAGAACAGGATTTAGCAAGTGAAAGTCTTAAAGTGAATTAAGGCTTTCTTGTTTAAACCAAATTGAGTAATTGTGTGCGTAGAAATAACAGGCAAAAGCTTTACCAAATAATGATAAATAAAGAGGAAATTTGATAATGATGTTAATTATCCAACCAATCCAACCACCAGAAAAGACAGAAGTAAACAATGGACAGACAAACTTAATCTAAATTAAATTTAACTTGTTAAACTCAATTTAAATAAGCGTGTAAAAGGATGTCAAGTAGCATCTAAGATAGTAAAGATACAGTCGTAATAGCGTATCGAAGAGGGAGAGAAAAAGAAAATAATTAAAAAAATAATAATAATAATTAAAAATTAAAAATAATTAATAATAATTAATCACATTAATTAATAATAATTGAAATGAGAGACTTAATTCAAATTTACATTCGAAATTTGTTTGTTTCAAACCAAATTTGAATAAGTGTACGAAAAGTTAGAGATCAGAATTATATCCGATGATAATCACGATTGCTGTAAGATATCAGTGATAGCATCTGAAATAAAACCAACTGGAAATTAACCATTTTAGAACAGAACGCAAGGAGGAAGGAAGTGATAAACCGACTTAGCAGGGAAGTCCACCAAAGGGGGTGCCGTTTCCTCTAAGTGGGCATTAGTCACTGTAGTGAGACTTAACTTTAAATTTAAATTCAAATCTTGTTTGAAACCAATTAAGTGTAACAGTCGGAGGTAGAAGAATTGTTTAACATCCAATAATATTGGCACAAGCAAAGTTTGTAACTGCAAACATGGATTGACAGTTAAACCGAGAGAAACTTGAGAAAAGAGATGACCTACAATGAATGTCCACCCGATGGCGTACTTGTGCTCGCGCAAAATGACGTCATGGGGTGGGAGTAACTTGAGAACTAAATTAAATAAATATATATGACCTGTCTGCTAATGTCCACACGATGGCGTACTTGCGCCCGCGCAAGATGACGTCATGGGGTGGTAGTAACTTGAGAACTAATCAAGCACTTACAGGCTGCTCTCTAGTGTTTGTCTGCGGAATAACACTCTGTGTGATTTCAAATCAGGGAGAGAGTTCTCACGCTTGGATTTTGTTGCAAAATCACTATTATTCAATTGAAACCTCGGCGGGTCTGTTTGTTCTTTCTTTTTGGTGCTATGCTTCACATAAATGGCGTGGCAGATTCTTTTTTTTTTCTGCACTACGAGTAAATGTGGACAACAGGAATTGTACGTCTGTCCTTCGACTCCCATACACATTAGAAATATAGCACTTATTCAAAATGTATTAGGTTTCCGATTGATTAGCTACGTCAATGTAAACCAGGAGTTATTTTTATAACGTTTATAATCTCAGGCCTTACTAAGATGAGAAAAGGAGCATCGCTTCACCCAATCTTCTATCGCCCCGACAGAAGAACGTCGTTCTGAACAGGGGGGTTTGCAATATTAAAATATAGCGCGTCTTTACAGAAGCAATTTTAATATTATGAACTGCAGTTTACTGTGGCAATCAACAGTGGCAAAAATAAATGTAAGACATATATTTAGCCGCTGTTAAATGCTGAACTGAGAATCGGCTTTGTGCCTTTCAGTTCAGGCTCAGCATACAAAATTAACAACAAAAATACACAAAATTGACAATGCATTCGTTCACAAAACAAAGCTTAAAATGTGCCCGCATTCTCCACCATTATAATGTAGGGTATGCAGGTCAGGTTTGGGGAATGTATGACTAATATTAATGATCGTAATCAATGATCAATCATACGATGTGACCCGGACACCAATACATGTAAAAACGTCCCAAAAAGGGCTTATATAGTCCAAGAGTCTGCTTCAAATATATATAGATAATTAAACACAACGAATTATGATGAATTAGGAATATACATCATATGCAGGCAGGCTATATTAATTTTAATAACACCTCAATGGAATTGACCCGTAGGCTACCGCAACCAGTCAGTTCGTCCGCCGAACCACTTTATTTGGTACTTTTGATCAATTCTCCAGAGGGGTTATTCCTAGTTATAAGCTCACTCATCAAAAGCACGTTAACTTACTTTGATAATATCAGCTTGTAGCTTAAAATCGCACATTAAAGAGGCTTTGTTTTATGACCAACAAACACAGGCAATTACGCGTATAATTGATTTTAATACAAGGCACTATGATATATCACTACACTTGACAAACATACATGTAACATACAATAAACATAAAATAAACAAAATAAATGCAGTAAGGGAAAGTAAAGAATTATTAGAGGTATGGCAAACTTATTACAACAATTAACCCTTTGAAGCCAGCAAGGAAATTACACACTGTGATGCATTTGAATTTCAATGGAAATACTTGCACAAATAGGCCTTTGCGCGTGGCTAAGGCTGCGTGTATGCCGTGTCCTTGGGGCGTCCGTGAGATGGAGGATTTCGGTTTGGTGTTTCCAGCACGTGGAGTTGAAACTCACTTGAAGAGGAATTGAAGGGTTGTTCCGAGAAGTTCGAAGCATCTTAGGAATACTTGTTGAATAGTTGGCGAGTGTTCTGGAGGGTTGCAGAAGATCGGGAGAAGAAGTGAGAGATGTAAGATGGCTTGAAGAGGTCCGGGAGAAGTCCAAGGGAGGTTGAAGAGCGCAGCAAAAGAGAGCGATTTCAATGCTGGATCTGACTTTTAAAGTAGGGAGGTCACACCCCCATTGGGGGGAAGTGACCCAATGAGGCCCCTCCGTTTTGGGCGCGAATTTGCTCCCTTTGTCTGGTCAAGGCTCATTTGCATGCTTTATGATTTGGTCAGGACTTTTGCTTTGACTCACTCAAAAGACGGTAAACATAGCAGAACATGATTCAAAGGTGACCTTATACTCATATTCCGCTAGGACAAGTCGTAAGGTTTAATTTGATACCAAGAAAAGTATATTTGGTACCCTTAAAAGTGGATATACACTGTTAGGCTATTACATATAAGGCCTTTTATTAACTATAACAGGTTTTACTACACTACTAAACTAATTTCAACTAGTTTTGATCTGTCATCAGACAAATAAACACACAGGGATTAAAACATATTTCATTAGACATACATTGCTAAGTTTAAAACTGAAAAACACACACACATTTTTATGTTCAAGATCTCACATGGTAAAGCATGCGGTGTGAGGCGAGTCATATGGGAAGGGGGGGGCTTAGCAGTCACGAGGATTTCCTGTCAATAGTTCCTTGTCTCTTTGTCAATATCGCATTGTGCTGTGGAGACTAGTCGGTGCTATTGCAGTAATTAGGGGAGCTTTAACAGTGGGTTCTTTATTGTTCGGGACCGGCTAAGTTAATGATTATCCTTCACTGATTCCTCCAGACGCTACATTATGCAATTTACATGTACTTTTGATAGTTACGTGAATTTAATATCAGTTACTTTAATACTTTTACGTGAGTCGTGTCCTCATGAGCTACTTTAAATTTTACTTGAGTCAGTTTCCATGAAGGTAATTTTAATTTTACTCAAGGATGACTGCGAGTGCGATATTATAAAAAAAAGTATTATGAGTCAACTTGCTTGGTTATCAAGGAAAATTCACAAATAGATTACTCATAATGCTGAAATGTATATTTTTCAACTCAAACATACAAACCAGCAACAACAACAACTATAAATGCACAGTGTTTTCAAATTAAAATATTTTTACAAAATTAACTAATATCTTTGCATTACTGCAAACTTGTTATTTTCTCAATATTACACATAAATAAAATAGAATAATAAATAAGAACATACACATTTTCACGAAAATAAGATTGTCCAAACAAACAGGGACATTTAATCAGGATGTAACATACTTTGTATAAACTCTATTGACAAGGAAACTGGATATACAGTGTGGTTCACTCAATCAAACCACTAAAACTGTTGTTGTTGTTTTTGTTGTGTGTATATATATATATATATATATATATATATATATATATATACACACACATACGCACACACACATTTTTGTAATTTTAATGTTATTTTTCACATAAGATGGATCTTATGATTATCTCATCAATGATGCAACACGTTGCAAGTTGTAGACAGCGGGGGTGAGAGACGAGTGTCTCCGCGTTAAGATTGCACATCAGCCGGCGGAACTTTAAATCTCCCGGTCTTGACTCCCGCTCGGATTGGGTCTCTTCCTCGACTGGTTGAAGTGGCTTTGACCGCACAGAAAATGACAGTTTTGGAGTTTGTGTTTATTTACCTGTCACGCTCCCGTATTATATGAACTTTAATTAAGGATAAAATAAAGATATATCGCAAAGCTGTGATCTATGTTTCTATCAGACACTCGAGCTGCAGACAGCGGGAGTGAGAGACGAGCGTCTCCGTGTTAAGAGTGCGCATTAGCCGGCGGAACTTCAAATCTCCAGGTCTCAACTCCCGCTTAGATTGGGTCTCTTCCACGACTGGTTGAAGCGGATCTGACCTCACAGAGAAGGACAGTTTTGGAGTTTGTGCTTATTTACATGTCACGCTCCCGCATTATATTAACTTTAATTATTGATGAAATAAAGACATATTGCAAATAACAGTGTTATTTTTTCTGGCCACAAGTTCAGTGTCAGTCTGCTCGGCATCCATCTTCACCTGATTTCCACGCTGCACACTGGAAACTCACATGACCACACATGCCACTCCCTAAACTGAGACTGACTGGTAATCTTTTTATTAGCGGTGTAGAAAATGGGCAAACAGCTCTCAGAGAGAATGGGCTGTCACGTCCACACATGCACTTATTTATTTAATAAAATCGCAGCATTTGCCTTCATATAATTGCACAGGCTGGCAATTGCGATGTGATTAATCGTGCAGCACTAATATATATATACAGTATATATATATTTCTATCGGGAAGACACGCAGGCTTGAGTGAAGTTTAAGATGCCATTTATTTGATAGATGTAAAACAGAAAGTAATGTCTCTCTCTTTGGCGTAGGCCCCGTCCGGGAGTTGTACCCAGAACCGTCATGTCCTGCCGGAGATAGGAGGCAGGGGCGAGGACCCTACCCCCGTGCGGGACAGGCTCAACTTGTGGTGGTGGGGTGGTGGAGGTTGCAGTGTTAGCACACCGAAGCAGCAATGTGATAGATTGTGAGCGGATTATAAAGCAATGGCTTACATGCGATTGGCTAGGAATTACCCAGCTAATGATGTGATGATGTACAGCTGCTAGTCTTCCCTCTAGAACTATGCTGCGCTTTCATATACAGGGTTGGGGAGTAACAAAATATAAGTAACTGGAATACGTATTTAAAATACAGTATACACTCACCTAAAGGATTATTAGGAACAACATACTAATACTGTGTTTGACCCTCTTTCACCTTCAGAACTGCCTTAATTCTACGTGGCATTGATTCAACAAGGTGCTGAAAGCATTCTTTAGAAATGTTGGCCCATATTGATAGGATAGCATCTTGCAGTTGATGGAGATTTATGGGATGCACATCCAGGGCACGAAGCTCCCGTTCCACCACATCCCAAAGATGCTCTATTGGGTTGAGATCTGGTGACTGTGGGGGCCATTTTAGTACAGTGAACTCATTGTCATGTTCAAGAAACCAATTTGAAATGATTCGAGCTTTGTGACATGGTGCATTATCCTGCTGGAAGTAGCCATCAGAGGATGGGTACATGGTGGCCATAAAGGGATGGACATGGTCAGAAACAATGCTCAGGTAGGCTGTGGCATTTAAACGATGCCCAATTGGCACTAAGGGGCCTAAAGTGTGCCAAGAAAACATCCCCCACACCATTACACCACCACCACCAGCCTGCACAGTGGTAACAAGGCATGATGGATCCATGTTCTCATTCTGTTAAATGCCAAATTCTGAGACCATCTGAATGTCTCAACAGAAATCGAGACTCATCAGACCAGGCAACATTTTTCCAGTCTTCAACTGTCCAATTTTGGTGAGCTCTTGAAAATTGTAGCCTCTTTTTCCTATTTGTAGTGGAGATGAGTGGTACCCGGTGGGGTCTTCTGCTGTTGTAGCCCATCCGCCTCAAGGTTGTGCGTGTTGTGGCTTCACAAATGCTTTGCTGCATACCTCGGTTGTAACGAGTTATTTCAGGCAAAGTTGCTCTTCTATCAGCTTGAATCAGTCGGCCCATTCTCCTCTGACCTCTAGCATCAACAAGGCATTTTTGCCCACAGGAGTGCTGCATACTGGATGTTTTTCCCTTTTCACACCATTCTTTGTAAACCCTAGAAATGGTTGTGCGTGAAAGTCCCAGTAACTGAGCAAATTGTGAAATACTCAGACCGGCCCGTCTGGCACCAACAACCATGCCACGCTCAAAATTGCTTAAATCACCTTTCTTTCCCATTCTGACATTCAGTTTGGAGTTCAGGAGATTGTCTTGACCAGGACCACACCCCTAAATGCATTGAAGCAACTGCCATGTGATTGGTTGATTAGATATTTGCATTAATGAGAAATTGAACAGGTGTTCCAAATAATCCTTTAGGTGAGTGTATAAGTAACTGTTTTCCACTGCAGTTACAATTGAAATTATTGGTATTTAGAATACAGTTACATCCAAAAGTATTTTGATTACTGAAGAGATTACTTTGCATTTGATTGTCATTTGTTTCATTTAATACATTTCAGATGGAAAACATTTATAGATATTAATGATGCGATGCAAAGTGCATTTGAACGGCAGTGAAACACTTTCTTATGATGTGTTACATTCATACGAGCAGACAGAGAAGTAAGTTTGAAGTAAGTTTTGAGCAAAAGAAACAGAAATAAACCTTGTGTAAATTGTTAGCTTTACGCAAAGCTAAAATGTCTCTAAGCTAAATGTCTGCTAAAAAGTTTTTTTACATGCAAATGTTACCAGGCACGATCATATTTAAATTCACGTAAATTCACGTTAGATCATAATTTATTTTTTTAGTAAAACCGTTCAACAATCTTATTCTTGATAATAATTTTTTTATTGTTTTCCTGTAAAAATATCAAAAAATCCTTAAAACAAGATACATTTGATTTATCCTGTTTTATTAACAACACTGCATTAGCTATTTAGGTTTTTCAGAGAATTACATTTTAATTACATTTTAACATGTGTATTTTGTCTTACTGTACTGGCAGAGTCTTTATAGTCAAAACCAGTTAAAAGATCTACCAGTGCTGAAGGAAGTAATCCAAAGTATTTAGAATATGTTGCTGACCTTGAGTAATCTAACGGAATAGGTTACAAATGACATTTTACAGCATCTATTCTGTAATATGTAGTGGAATACATTTCAAAAGTAACCCTCATATATATATATATATATATATATATATATATATATATATATATATATATATATATATATATACAGTTTTATATAATATATATTTATATTTATATATAAATATATATATATATATATATATTTCTTTTCTTTAATAATTTATCTTTTATAGTATGACCCCATTTAAAACCCTGAAATCATTTGAATCATGTCAGATATTTAACTGTACCCACATATAATTATTTTCAAGATTAATTATAAAAGGAACTTTGTGAAGTTTGACAGCACAGTTGCCAGCTGAGAGCCATGTGTTCTGCAGTTCTAGTTGCCGTCAGATCACAATTATCCTACAATAAGTTTGGACAGGCAACACGACTGACAACAAACAACAGCTGGCTCCTCTTTAGAAGACAAAAGTAAACAAACAACATTTGTCTTTGTTTGCAACTTTACATCTACAAGCGTGCTGGATTTCTCATGAGAGCTATGCCCCTGTTGGTGATCATGGTGAGTTTGAATTTCATGAAGAGGTGATGCTCTCTTCATAATGAATGGAGTGATTATTTTGATTAATGTCAGGCTTTGAGAGATGGCAAATTTAAATGTATCAGCCAAATTACCTGTTGCCAACAGATGCATAGTTTATACAACTGTCTGAAGTTAGCTCAATTGTGTTGTTCACTGATGACTTTGCAGTATAAAGAATAGTAATCTTAGACAGAACTAGATTTTTACATGTTCTGAAGAAAATACTTGCCCATGAAAAACTTGCTGCCGCAATGCTAAGTTGTTGTGAGTGGTTGCGAATTATGGCGTTAGAAGTTGGACAAAACAGCGCAAGCGCAAAAACACAGCGCGCAAGTGAATTTCAACAGTGTGAGCACCATGACACAGCTCGCACGTAAAATTTAAACCTGCAGAACTTGCAAATCACAAACTCGAGCACAAAAAATATGATTGTGCACCCAAATTAACAAGTCCCACACACGCACGAGTTATTTTCTGCACGTGCGCAGAACTGTACACACGCATGAGTTTTTTTCTGCACACGCACGAGTTCTTTTCTGCACACGCGCGCGAGTTATATTCTGCACACACGCGCAAGTTATTTTCTGCACACAAGTTGGTTTTGACACTCAGGGGCGGGGCCCAATCCTTTCTGTTAACAAATGCTATTGGCTGCTGACCAAATACTGTATTGATTGGCTTCATCTCTTCGAATCTCTCGTGATTGGCTGTTGTTGGAGGAGAACAGACAGAAAGTAGGAAGGATGTTTTTTTTATTTTTATTTTTTTTTTTATTAACAAAAATATCAACATACAAACTCTTGGTAGGGAAAAGAGGATATACATACGTATATACAAATGTTGTCAATATTCAAAAGTATTAACCCAAGCATAAAACAACAAAAACAAACCAAAGGGGGAGCTATTTCAAAATACACAAGTCAAAAGCAAAAAGGCTAAAGAAAATAAAAATAACATTTGGAGCGGCACACAAGGGGAGATTAATCAAAAAAGTAATTTCCTAGATATGTCTCTACACATTTTCCTTGCGATTTTATTAGATTTGTCCTTTTTCAGTGAGGTAAAAAACAATTTAAAATCATTTATAAACCAAACAAAGGAAGGCTTAGAACATTTCCACTTACTGCAATGAATATGATATTTACCCATAAGAATAATCATATTGTCTAAATCTGATACTGATGAATCTACATTATCCATATAAAAGAGGATGCGTGGCAAGACCAAAAGCTGTTGGACACGGGGCAAAGAAAAAACATGTGTTCCAGGGTCTCATCAGCCATCTCACAAAAAATACAAGGGTCTACATCAAATTTGAATCTTTTTCTAAGAAAGTCAGCAACCGGATATATCTTATATATTATTTTAAAATGAGTCTCTTTGACTTTTGGGAAAATGGTTTTTTTTTCTATGGACAATGCAACCATATTCGGAATCTGTACACACAACACAATCCTCTGTTATAATCAAAAAACAATTTAGATTTCAAAGCATCATTAATATATTTATTATTAAATTTTTTGTCAACTAAAGTACAATCATTAATAACTATATTTGGTAAAGTTGGTAAGGGTCAGAGGCGTTTCCAGCATTGAAGGACATCCGGGGCTTAGCCCAGACCATTTTATTTTCACACTAGCAACCACTTCTCTGTAGTCCAAAGCTGGTGAGAGGGTATTCTTTCAGTTTTGCTCTGGCTGGGCCTGTTTCTACAGTTCCTAAACCTTCCACTTTAGTATATCCTCGACTAACTCATCCTCTCTCCTCCCTGAATCATCTGTGATGCAAAAGAACAGATATAGCACATAACTTATTGCAAATCAGCTTCAAACAACTAATTCATCAAGTGCTACATATTTCAAATTGTAGACCAATACCATTGAAGAAAATGTGTTGGGAAGAGCAGATCAGTGGGATTGCCCTAATATCTATCATAATTCTTGAATTGTCATGTATATTAACATAAAGTCATCACAAAAGAGTTATATTATAGTGAGTAAAGTGAAGTAAAAAATTTTTTTTTATATACGTAAATAATTTCTATTTTTGACATAAATAGTCAAAATGATGTATAAGATCCTAAGTTAAAGCAATACATGAATGACTTTAGTCTAAGTTCATTGACACACCATGGCATCGAACTGTATATAATTCTCAATGTTCAACTGTCAAAATCCTTTCATTAGGATTATTGGGATAAACAATGTTTCACTTTTAACTTTCTCTAAAGTAAAGTGACTGATTAATTTTTATTAAGTTAAAGTTTCCATGCCTGATTCTGGCACATCTTTGCTACCCTCAAAGTGTATATTTACTACAAAGTAATATCACAAAACAAGTCACACATACATTTTATGCTAATGCTCATTGGTTATCCTTAGAGAAAACAACACCTGATAAACAAGAAAATTATGCTCCGAACAGGACTGGAACTGCGGTTTCTGGTGTGAGAGGCAGATGCGTTAACCACGAGGCTAGAGGCTACAACATGTGACATCAGTCGGTATATGAGAGCCAAGATGACACTAGCTGTGTTTGAATAAAACAAGAGCTCGTCCATCTGAAGTGTGATAAGAGACATGAAAGAGCCGGATGCGCGGTCATTATAAAGCCTTGCTACTGACGACGATCATTATCGGTCATATAATGTTCTAACTGACAAATCAGAATCAAACATTTCAGAGAGACATTCCTGTAATAATATTATATTTTATGTACACTCCTAACCTGGCCATACTCTGCTGCACCTGCTGTGTTTCCCAGCCCCAAGACTGACTGGCTTGCTCTCTGAGCCTGCATTTCAACTATATAATGAATTAATGTAGAGGCTGATGAGTAGTGGATGGCCCTTGCAGTACCACACAAACAAGCTGGGAACTATCTGGCATCTAGCTATCTACACTTACCATTTTGTGAAACACTAACTAACGTTCCCTTCAACATTAACGTTAGATGGATTGATATGGATAGATAGGGTACCTCTCAGCAGGTTCACTAAACGCCTAGCTGCGTTCTATATTTTCACCTATTTTCAGTTATTATCAAAGACAGAAAACACACACACACTAGGGTTGTGCCGATGGACGATATCATCGTCCATCGTGATGGCTGACCAACATCACGATGTAGAGCCACCATCGTGATGCCACGCCCCCTTTTGCGAGTCTTGCTAGTGTGACTCACTAATCCTAGTCTCTTCTATAGTTAACCTAAAAACTTTGCAGGGATTGCTCTGTAAATTAAATTGAGAATATAACTAATGCATATATGCTATTTTAAATACTGTAGTATATGCCAGAGACGTGACGTGTTAGTCTGTGAAAATACCGTGTCAGGCAGGCTACACAAATATTGATCTTGACATTGTTAGCTTCTTGTCTTTTTTTACATGTCTTACACTGTACATTTAGATTAAAATATGTTATGTTGTAGGCTACAAGAAAATAGCCTTTATTAATTAATTATCAGTAGTTGTAGTGTCTCAGAAAATCTTGCTCATTGTCACATAGCTCTTGTATACACTGAAGCGGCAGTTTAAGATAAACCCAGACCAGCGAACGTCAAATAACTTTTGTCTGGTTAATACTTTTAAAGAAAAATTTCCTTGGCCATATATCCATAATGTCAAATCAAATTAAAGAAACAAGGTGAATATGAATAACACACATTTATTAAAACATAGAAGAACAACAAATAAAGAACAGGAAAACGGGAACAACGCTCAGACCGAAACTCGGCATTAACATTTCACTTATAATTAGCAGCACAATTAACTTCAGCACAGGCTACAAAATAAATTATGTTATTGAAATATTGTAAAGTGGTCATATGAACTACACAAATGAACGTTTAAAAAATAATATGCAAAATCGAATAGCTCCGCAATGGATGGCGAAAAATGCGTAAAGAAGTCTAATATCTTTCACCATAGACCATGTTTAAATTTCGATGTTTCCGGCCAGAAATACCAACATATTCACTTTATCTGGTTTTAATAAGCAGCGGATTGGAGTAACTACACTACCCGCTGTGCTGAAGACCCGCTCTGATGGAGTACTGGTAGCACATATGCACAGATATTTCCGTGCTAATCTTGCCATGAACGGAAACCTTTTGTCGTTCGTTTTCCACCAAGTCAGCTGGTCCTCTTCCCCATCAATGGCCATTTCCTGCAGGTACATGGTCATTTCTGCCTCGACCTTTTGCTCATCAGTGAGTAAAATAACGAAATTATAGTTTTTAAGTGGAAAATAGTATTTATGTAAAGAGATATATTAAAATAAAAAGTGCACAACTCTTCTTAAGTGAAAGCGAAAAAAAAAATGCTTCACGTGTCGTGGAACCTACTGATAAAGCGCCGACGAGTCATTAGTTGGTTTAGTAAAATAACGAAATAATAATTTTTCACGATATCATCGTCCATCGCGATGTTTTAGTGTAAACATCGTCAACTGCCAATTTAGGGGACATCGCCCAACCCTAACACACGCACACACACACATATATATATATATATATATATATATATATATATATATATATATATATATATATATATATATATATATAACGCACAAAACATCTTACAGCTAAAAGAAATTAAGGAGGAATTTAGAAAGAAACCATAACCTCTTTACTTAGTCATACATTTTTGGGGCATTTATGTGTAAATGGTTGAAATCATACTCTATGTGATAGATAAATTGTTTCGATAAATATCCACTTGTATGCTACGTCTAAAGGATGCTTTTATTTAAAAATGTTCTTTTATATTTAAATTTTTTCTCAAGCCTTTTGATCTCGAGACTTTTTTTTTTTTTTTAAACCAATACCCCTTGTTGTTTGCTTTTTGTTGTTCAGTATTGTGTAGGGGACACTTTTCTTTCATTTACACTGACAATAATTGTATTGTTCCAATTGATGTATATTTCTTATTTCTCCACTAAGAGAGTTTTGTATGTTTTTTCTTGTCAAAAATAAAAAGTTCCCGCTTTCTGTCTGTTCTCGTCCAACAACAGCCAATCACGAGAGATTCGAAGAGATGCAGCCAATCAATAGGCCTACAATATTTGGTCAGCAGCCAATAGCATTTGTTAACAGAAAGGATTGGGCCCCGCCCCTGAGTGTCAAAACTGACTTGTGTGCAGAAATAACTTGCGCGTGTGTGCAGAAAATAACTTGCGCGTGTGTGCAGAAAAAAACTCGCGCGTGTGTACAGATCTGCGCACACGTGCGAGTTATTTTCTGCACGCGCGCAGAACTGTACACTCGCTCAAGTTCTTTTCTGCACACGCGCAGAAAATAACTCGCACGTGTGTGGGACTTGCACAATCATATTTTTTGTGCTCGAGTTTGTGATTTGCAAGTTCTGCATGTTTAAATTTTACATGCGAGCTGTGTCATGGTGCTCACACTGTTGAAATTCACTTGCGCGCTGTGTTTTTGCGCTTGCAACGTTTTGTCCAATAATAAACGCCATAGCGAATGCATCACTCTACGTAAGCTATGTTCAGGCTGTTAGTCGAAATTAGACTTTTTGTGTATCTGATTGGAATCCAGTCTTCATGACTGACTGTCTGCACTGTGTATCGCAACTGATCAGATCCGTCTTGCAGGTCCTGTGGTCTTGTTTGTCTAATCTTCATTTTCTGGCATATCTGCATTGGTTAAAACATGGCAATGTGTAGCTGTGGCTCTGGACTATGCCTTATTGTCCAGGCAGACTAGCAGTGACTGGTGGACTTCTGTGGAAGCCACATTTGATGAAACGATGTGGATGTCGAACTTCAGAATGCACGTGGGAAGATTCCATTAATAATATTCTCAGCTAGACCATACACTCTGCAACAGTTTCCTGCATCAGTATGTTAAGTATAAATTGTCTTTATGTAGCGTGAAAAAGTGACATGTGGCAATGTGATCTAAATAGGATCTCAAACCTCATATTAATGTAGCTTGAAACATCTTTTTAAAAATTGTATTTCATGCGATTTTTGGCTTTTCTGACTTGCTAAATATGATCAGATTCCTTTCGAATATTCACAAAAATTGGATTTGGACTGACAGTCTGAACATAGCCATACAGATACATTTATGTTCAATTACAGTATGTAGAGCTAAGTACGAGCAATAATAATAGTGATACTTGCCTTTGCAAAAAACACTTCTTAAATGTTTACTTCTCTTCACCAAATGAAGACTTTTTAACTTTAAATATAGTCAATTTCTGTCACTACTTAACTATCAAATAATTGCTTATTTTTGTATGTATTTATTTATGGAAGATGCATTCAAAATCCAATAGACTAAAAAATGATGGGCATGACACTTCTGCACAGAACATACACTGGATCAAGTCAACCTTTATTTATAGAGCACATTTAAAAACAACAGAAGTTGACCCAAAGTGCTTTACAGATCAACAAACAAAATATATAATTTTAATTGTTTGTAAACAGACTGATTTAAAGTTAAATATAAAACATAATAATATAAATAAATACATTACTTTTGTATATGGAAGCAACAGTATCAAATAACAAGGAAAAAGATAAGATATATTCGTTTTTTTAGGACTTACCAAGAGTTACTCTAACGTGAACAGAATCAGGTTAATTTCTTATGTTCTTCAAAAAGAGCCTGATTGATCACAACCCCTATCAGTAATGAAGAACTCGTGTAAGGCCTGAAGCCTTGGAAGACAATTTTAACCATAAACTCAACATGACAAGTAAATAATGGGCACTAATCTCCTCCTGCCGCCCTCTGCCCTCCCTAGCTCCCATTGTCTTTTTCATCAGGTCCCCACTCATTCTCGCCCTCTGTCTGTTTTTACAAGGTGTTTTACAGCTTATTATCCATCCATTTCATAATCCCTGCATGTGTGTATCAACGTTTTGGATGCCTCTCTCTCGCTCTCTCTCTCGGGTACATTTAAAAACATGCCATCCTTACCAATGGCTCTGGAAATAAGATGTTTAGGTCATTAACTTTTATACCTTGACTGGTTTCATTTACAAGAAAATTCCAGAACCTCATAATCATAAAAATCTTTAAGATCTAAAAATGGTGACAGGGAAAATGAATAAAAGAAAAAAAAAGGAGAGAATATTGGGAGGGTATTGAATATGAGATTATTACAGAAGCATTTGAACCAAATTATGTGATGCCAGTGTGTGTGTGTGTGTCGGCCAAAGGAATTGTTCAATGGCCTTGTCTTCTTTTTAATTAAGTGTTTCCTTTGAGACAAACAAGAACTGTGTCATGTGCAACAAAACATATTCTAAAGCAATATTCACCACATTAGTCTAGCAAATCAGGAAAAGAAATAAAGGGATACAATAAACAGAATTGTGTAGAGTGAATATTGCAGGTCTTGTAGACAACACATCTGATTTGAAACTAATACTTTCACAATTAATGGCCGTGCAATGGTGGCCATTAAAATATTAAACCAAAAACCTCAGTAGGGCATTCATCAGTTGCATATTATGCTTGGACTATTGCATTGTTGGTAGTGTGACCATCCTTTGGGATTTGGGCGAGAAATCATAGCATCTAGGCGTTATGTGTGGGTGTGAACCCTGTCATTTTGAGCCTCTGATTGTACTGTACTTATGAGACAGTGAATGAGTGTGTAATTGTGTGTATGCGGTTTCACAAGTTTGCTCACAAGAGGAAAAGGGATAAGAGGAACAGGACAAAGGCAGGGAGGCAGGGCCAAGATGGAGCTGGAGACCAGGGAGACTGGAGCAGATCAGGCAGATAGCCAGGAGACCTAGGAGACCAGAGCAGATCAGAAGGATGGCCAGGAGACCAAGGAGACCAGATCAGATCAGACAGATGTCCTGAAGCCCCAGAAAACCAGAGCAGATCAGGCGGACGGCCAGGAGACCAAGGAGACCAGAGCAGATCAGGTCGACGGCCAGAAGACCTCAGAGTAGGGACTGGATCAAGAGGCCTGGTTGTCTACCACAGGGCCAAGACCAGGTCAGGAGGTCTGGGAGGTGGCCGCAGGACAGAGACAGGGCAGGAGGCCAGGGAGGTAGCCACAGGACAGGGACTGGGTCAGGCGGCGGATCCGCTCGAGGAGGAGTCTCTGGGGGAGCGGGCAGAGCCCCTAGAGGAAGAACCTATGTGGGCGGAGCTGTTGAAGACTCAGTGGGAGGAGCCGTGGAAGACACCGTGGGCGAAGCTGGGAGGGGCACATTGAAGGCCGCTGGAGCCAGTAGAAAGCTTGACGAAGAGAGGCGGAGCCATGGAAGGCAAAACCGTGGCAGGCTCGAGGAGCGGAGCCGTGGAAGGCGGAGTCTTGACAGGCTCGAGGGGCGGAGCCATAGAAGCAGGAGCCGTGAAAGGCAGAGCCGTGGCAGGCTCGAGGCTAATAGTCCAGGATGACTGAGCAAAGACCTCAGTGGTCGTGGGCATGAACAGAGTCTCAGGGATGATCTCTGTGGTCGAGGACATGAACAGAGTCTCGGAAACAACCTCCATGGTTGTGAACACTGGCAGAGACTTGGAAATGATTGTGGCAGGGCGGAGGGCGGGGCCGGGTTGTGCTCATACACACCCGGTCCCGTATTAGGCTAATCAAGTCTCCAGAGGGGGATAAAGGTCGACTGCAGAGGATCGTGCGGGAGAGAGAGATAGTTTACGGACATGTCCGTCGTGTGTGTGTGTGTTTGTCTTTTGTTTAATTTATTATTTAATTATTATTTCTATTGACAAGCCGGTTCTCGCCTCCTCCTTTCCATTGACTGCTTTACAATGACCTTTGTGGTCGTGAACACTGGTAGAGACTTGGAAACGGAAATCTTTATCCTCCACCTCTGGGAGGTCAAAATTAGCAGCGCAGGCTCTGGGACGGCCAAGGCTGGCAATGCAGGCTCTGGGATGGCCGAGGCTGGCAACGGAGGCTCTGGTACGGCCGAGGCTAGCAACGGAGGCTCTGAGATGTCCGAGGCTGGCAACTGAGGCTCTGGGATGACCGAGGCTGGCAACTGAGGCTCTGGGACGGTAATGTTAATACTCAAAACACATACAACAACTGACAAAGAACCAGCAAACAACAGGGCATATATACACAATGGATAATGACTTAATAAAACACAGGTGAGGATACAATCAAGGACAGCTGGCAGTGATGAGGGCAGGGAATTATAGGAAATGTAGTCCGGGAACCGATGACAGGGGAGAAACACAGGCAGAAAACAGTGAATCGTGACAAAAATGTGTTAGTCAAGTTTATTTTGTTTTATTATTATTATTGACATGATACAAACAATTTAGTAATTTTCATTTAAAAGCCACGTTCTTAAAAAACTATCTATAAAATACTATACATTTTCAGCAATTTTCAAAGTATATTGTTATTAAAATTAGCAATCAAATATTAATTTACAGGTAACACTAATAACGTCTAGGTTACGGTTGTAACCTCCGTACCCTGACGGATGGAACGAGATGTTGTGTCGAATGAAGCGACACTAGGGGACTTTCTTGAAGGCCTCAGTTACCTCTGAACTTGAGAAAAGGCCAATGAGAATTTAGCAGACAGAAGTTGCATGTCCCTCCCCCGGACATACAGGGATAAAGGGATGGAATCATTCATCTGTTCATTCAGGTTTTGTACTGAGGAGCCGAGAATAAGGTCCTGGCTCGGTCGTGGCCGGAGGGACACAACGTCTCTTTCCCTGCATCAGGGAACGGAGGTTCCAACAGTAACCTAGACATTCCCCGTCTGTCGCACACTTCGACGTTGTTTGGAATGAAGCGATACTAGTTGTCCCTATTCAATCACGCTATGCGCTGAACCGTTTACGTGAGCTGCTGACGCAGGTGTGGGCAGGCAGTTGCGTGCCAAAGCAACAGGCTGCATCAGACTGCACGTACCCTTCCCCAATGCCCCATCAAAATTGTCATCAACTTTTTAGGTTCCCAGCATCCCAGAGGGGGAGCCCGGTTCAGAATTTGCAGGTCAAAGATGGGCCGGCACGTACTGCCTGTCTTGGGTACGATGAAGTGAGGGCTGTATAACCCTGGCTTCTTCTCGGCTGGAGGGACTGCTCTATCGCACCCCTGTGGGGCGAGAGCCTGGCGAACTAAATTGTGTCGCCAGGTCGGATGGTCCCGGCCCGCCAGTGTAAGGGCTTGTGAGCGTATGCGATGCGTCCAATCTCCGAGCGGGGGGCACTAAGGCTTCTCAGCGGGGGGAGCAGGTAATATGTCAGGGAGCAAAGTTGCGTAACAATTGTGCTGAGAGAACAACTAAAAGCACTTACCTTGCTCCGCGTACCCGGCTGTGGGTGGGAAAGTGACTGAGGAGGATGTCCTATGGAGGCGTCCTCTAGACTCGTCAGAACCGGCCCACCGGTAGTCTAGAGTCAAGGGCGCAGAGGCAATGGCGCCCTCTGGGAGCCCTCGAGGAGTGGACTGTAGGCCAATTATAGACTAATGTTCAATAATTTGGTAATAAACTATACTCTAAATCTATGACGGATCACAGATATTGGCCCTTGTGGTCCCACATATAATGAATGGAATTGTATTAGCTTGCTAGTGACCCCTTAAATGAATAAATAAAATGTCTCTTCCTGTCCATAAACCTCATTAATTGACGGTTGAATTAACGAGTGCATTGCAGTCACTTGTACACATTTTGGCTGCTACTACCTCTTGTTTTGCAGCTGAAGACTTCATCTTGGAAAATGTTCTTCATGTCATTGCATGGAAAAATGAAGCCACTATTTATTCAACAATCACCAGCATCAGCAAGCACTAATTCCTCCAGCTCAACAGTGTGTTCATGCATACCTGCTAACACTATCCAGCTTTCTTCCTAGCTCTGATAATTAAGATAATTACATAACTGGTGAGAAAAATTAATTGGGTCTTATTCAATTCATGTTTTGTTGTAATGACAAAAATACAAGTGTTGCCAAAGCATAAACAATTCGTCACACAAACAAAATGTGTGAATATAGTCACATAGTGGAGTGTCTGCCATCCCTGCAGCCATGACTGTATTCACAATATACCATGATTTCTTATTGTTAAGCTCCAAATGTTTTCTTTACAACATTATAGTCCCTTAGACTGACATGTAAACTCAGATTTATAGTTTGCCATAATGGTGTAATGGTGCCGCACAGAGACTTAAACAGCATCCCGGTGATCTGTGTTTCATGTCATGGCTGTAAATATGTTGTGTATTGTAATAGAGCTGAAATGCTATATTGATCAATAAGCATCCAATACCAGAACTATCAATTTTAGAAATGTATTTAGTCAGCTGTAAGCTTTTTTTCTTTTTTGTTTTCCTGATGAAGGTTGCAACAGCTCAGTTTCTCTAACCACTGCTTTTGTTCCCACAAGAGTTTCTTAACCCAAAGCTGTTATGAGGGTGATAAAACAAGGTCCAACCGCCTCAGCTGTGAGAAAAAAATTATAATTCCCACCCGCGGTGGCCTGGTGAATGAGAAATGACTGCAGTGGCACTCCCATGGACAGAGGGAGGATTAAAATAAAAATGCAAAGGGTCACTCCTCATCCTTTCCTAATGAGTTTCTGAAGCCAAAAAACATTTCTCTGTGAAGCTTCGATGAAAGAGAGAAAACAATGACAATCATGCAGTCAAGCCAGTTTAACTCTCAAATATGTTTTCACAAACTGACGTGCACATCAGATATAAATCATCCTGCATTAACCACTGTTTTTACCACCACACGTGCACATGAAGTAAAAGACATACCATCATTTCCTAGAACCCATCAAAGCAATTCTTCTCAGCCTCAGGACAAAGCCCTGGTGGTTCTTTTCTTGATCCCTTTGAACTAAATTTAAAAGTAAATATGCTGTTCTTCTGCTGTGTGTCAAAAGCACCAGACACTCCGTAACGGTACTCGCAGTTTCCTTGTACTGTATAGCAAGTCATTGTGTGTGAGTGCATGAAGGAGAGAGGGGAAAAAAGAGGAAGAGGAGGAAAAAGAGAGAGGGAGAGGAAGCCTCAGGACAATTTTGTGTTTCTCTTTGTGAGCTTTGAGATAAGAGTGTTTACTCTTTTTGCTCACAGCAGTTTAACCTTCTCTGCTGACCTTGATCTGTGTGCTTCTGCTGGCTTTAGGTGCAGGCTAAATTAAAACAATTTTAAAGTAACTATAAAACTTTTGAGGTAAAAAATTAAATATATATATATATATATATATTGTACAACCTGGAATCATGTTTAATGGTGTAACAGTCATATGAAGTCCTCTTTGTAACTTGAACTGCTTCAGAAAACATCACAACGCAGGTTTTTCATGAAACTTTTGTAAAAATAAAAGTTCTTTAAAAAAAAAAATTGGTATCTAAGAATGTTCCAATCTTGCACCAGTCGCTGAAAGAGAAAACGTCATGATTACTGTCGTAACCTCCGTTCCCTGATGGAGGGAACGAGACGTTGTGTCGATGTAGTGACACTAGGGGTTGCTCTTGAGAGCCCCGAACACCTCCCATTCTTTGAGAAAAGGCCAATGAGAATTGGCAAGTGGAATTTGCATGCCACTCCCCCGGACATACGGTTATAAAAGGAGCTGGAATGCCCACTCCATTCAGGTTTTGTGCTGAGGAGCCGAGACAATGTTTGGCCATTTCAGCAGCTTGTACAGTGTTGTGGCAAGAGGGACACAACATCTCGTCCCCTCTATCAGGGAACAGAGGTTACGACAATAACCGTGACTTTCCCCTTCTGTCACTCACTCGACGTTGTGTCTATGCAGTGACGCCACAACATCAGAAAAACGCCACAACATCTGAACTAGGGCTGCACAATTCATCGAAATCAAATCGAAACCACGATATGACCTTGTGTGATTATTAAATTGAAAAGGGCTGTGATTTAATTAAATAAATATTCTGCTCCCTTCAAAGTTTATTTGCGCTGATCTGTCCAGTCTATATTAAGTTAGAGCATTGTTAGTGTTTTCAGAGCGGTTCTTTGCTCCACAACTCCCTCTCATGCTTAGAGTAACAGAAGTGCTCAGAGTTCGGTTCCGTTTGCTTACATGCGCCAAACGCTTTATTTACACTAAACTGGCACGTCCTGCGTGAAGCGTTTTTATTATTAAATCGATACGATAGCAACATCTCAGACTCCGCAAGGCGTATCATAATAACGCAGAATTCAAACACCTTTATTAAATGATTGTTGAGCAAACAACATTAACAGTAACACCTGTAGAGTCCAGAAATATGCGCTCTTCATCCACCTGTCATTTGTTTACCTCTCACAATAGAGACACCCTTATTACACTCCCCGCGGAAACAAGTGAAAGCGGAACTAATATTACCAACATCCAACAAAATGAAAATGAAGGAACATACATATAATAAATCTATATAAAATATTTATTTACTATAATATAATGCATTGCTAAATTAAATTTAATAAAATAATGAATAAAAATAATTACATTAAATGGTGACAAACTAACCAAAATTTTCACTTTAAATTTAATTACACCAATGGGTTATCAGTTCAACTTCAGTTTGACATTAAGCCTCATTCTTTAAAACTACCTTATATACATTTAAGAATAGTTTGTATAAGCCTACTAATTTTTAAGGCCTAGAATAAAGAGTAACATTTATATTTAAAAATTATATTTTGTGTATACTGAATTATTGACTGACAGCAAAAACTAGGCAACAACTGTGGTATTACCAACAGGGAAATTCAGTTAACAGTTACATTGAGCAAAAAGTTTACATATAACCAGTTTTGACAGCTGCTGATAAAAAGTTAAATGATCAGTATCGATTGATGAGATGAAAATGGGCTGAGACCCTATCACAAAATTGACAAAAACAGGTACACGGTGAATGGTAACATTTGGATGTGAAAGAGACTTTGTTTCACTGTTTATATATTTATTTGTTTGTGGTTGAACTTTTTTTTAAGAGGGCTCAAGTGTGAAATCCCCAGTAGCCTTTTTGCAGTTGAACATGTGGAAAATATTACCATCATAATCGCAGTTCAAATCGCAATCGCAATATTTTTCGAAATAATCGCAATATGAATTTTGTCCAAATCGTGCAGCCCTAATCTGAACCGTGTTAAGTGAACTGCTGATGCAGGTCAAGCAAGCTGCTGCGTGCGTTATAGCAGGAGCATCAGTCTGCATGTAAGCTCCCCCAACACCCCAAAAGATGTCATGTAGTTCCCCACATTCCTGAGGGGGGGAAGCAACATAATTAGCATGGGAGCAGGCCACACCAGCCGCAGCCTTTTCTTTCTATGTTTTTCTCTCCAGAGTGTATTCGATTCGGCTGGGGCCAGTTAACACTATTGTACGTGCCAGGGAAGGTGTTCTTTTCCTTTCCCATTCTTTTAGGGGGAAAAGACCCCACGGAGGCCGCACCCTGCCCAGAGGGCAGGTTAACATGTGGCAATATGTCACGTGGGCTCAAGAGTCATATTAGTACCCGTAGTGGTTCTGGCTGTGAACTCTTCCTCCGAATTCGCGAGCCACAGGGCTAGGGAGGAAGAACATCCAGGGTCCATGACTTTGTGAACTCGGCTGGGGGCAAAAGTGCACGTTTTCACCTCAGGGGAGGAGAAAGGCATTATACGTAGCAATACACCTGGCCAGTTGTTCCTTATGACCAAACTCTACCTGTTTGTACCTGACAAAACACTGGATGAAACCTGCTTAACCCGGAGATTGTAAAATCTTGCAAAGGTTTTGGGTGTAGCCCAGGCCGCTGCGCTTTAGATGTTTGCTAGAGAGGTGCCATTGGCCAGTGCCACGAGGATGCCACACTCCTAATAGAGTGTGCTTGAATTCCCAAAGGGGCGGGCATGGCCTAAGCCTGGTATACCAGAGCAGTGGCATCCACGATCCAGTGGACAAGCCTCTGTTTGGAGACTGCGTTCCCTTTCTGCCAAAGAAGATGAAGAGTTTCTCAGAGAGTCTAAAGCTCTGCGTGCATTCCAAATAGTTGCGCAAAGCACGCACCAGACACAACAAAGACAGGGCTGGGTCTACCTCCTCCCAGGGCAGCACTTGTGTCGCTGACAGATAATACTTGAAGGTCCCCAACCCTCTTCATAGAGGTAAGTGCAATCAGGAGGGCCATCTTCAAGGACAGGGCTTTCAGCTCAACTGACTCTAGCGGCTCAAAGAGGGCTCCCCGAAGGCTCAGGAGGATCCCATGAGGAACCTGATGATCCCTAGGTACTTACCATCCACTGCATCGTGGTGGGCCACTATAGTGGCTACATATACCTTCAAGGTAGAGGGGAACAGCCACCCCTCCATCCTCTCCTGCAAGAAGGGAATCACTGACCTGACTACGCATATTTGGGGGTCTTCGGCTCGGGAAGAACCCCAATTCGCGAACAAATGCCACTTCAGGCCACTTCAGCTGTGTCCCAGCCCAGTTCGGAGGTGTCTGTGGTCACCACGAAATATCTGGACACTTGCTGTATGGTAACACCTCCCTGTAGAAATGCAAAGTTGTCGAAGGGCTGAATAAGTGGTGGCAGAGCGAAGTGATAGCTACGCGATGTGTGCCTTGGCACCATGACCATTTCGGGACCCGAGTCTTAAGCCAGTGCTGAAGCAGTCTCATATGCATCAACCCAAGTGTCGTGACTGCCGCTGAGGAAGCCATATGCCCCAGGAACCTCTGAAAGTGTTTCAGTGGAACACTGACTGACTGCTTGTGCTCGCTTGTGAGGCGCACTATCATTGAGAGTCTAACTCTGTGCCGAGAACAGAGATGTTCTGAACTGGGGAGAGCTTGCTCTTTTACCAGTTGACCCGAAGACTTAGATAGCTGAGGTGCATGAGCACCAAATCCCTGTGCACGCACAGCAACTCTCTCGTGAGCTACAATCAGCCAGTGATCGAGGTAGAGTTTCTGTAACTGTTCACCCCTCTTTTTCAAAATAAAGCAGGTCTTAGCACTCTCTGTCACTGTACTTCACCGTACTTCCCTGCTTTGTGCTGCTGTTTATCTGTTTGAAAATCCTCACCCGCTAGAGGCCAAAGGTGTGCAAGCGATGGATGATATATAAAGAAGATATGAGAAATCACAAAATATAATGTAACTAAATGCTACAATTTACTTAATAATAATATCCCAATATTTTAAATAACCATAATGTAATTAAGACTTTATTATTGCAACTATAATACAATAATACATGTACAGAACAATCACTTTTAGTGTTTGAATCAATCTTATCTCTCACTAAACACTGCAAAATGTTTATTTGTGCCTTATTTTATCCAGTTGGCATGTACGTGAATTAAAATAAACCTGAAATAGGTATGTGTTTGTCACAATGCACATTTTGTATTTTAGAGAAAATTTAGAGACATTTAGAATGTTATAAATGGCTATTTCTATTTAAATAAATTTGGAATTTTTAAATGTTCTGTTTGTCAATGAATCCTCTTGCAGCAATGCAGCTCTTTGGCATTTAGAAGCTGCTAGTTTAGGATCTGTGAGGAGTCTGTTTCTCAAACTAGACACTGTGATTTACTTGTCTTTTTGTTGTGCATCTGAGCCGTCCACTTCCCTCTCTATCCAGGTTAGAGATTCAAAACAGTAATGCATGGAATGGCCTTCATTTCTCTAAAACAATAGACTTTAGGAGAAAATAGAATTTCAAGAGAAATGTGTTAATTTTTGCCTATTTTCAAAAACAAAATTTAGCTTGCAAGTGTAAAGCAGCTTGTAAGAACTCAATACCTACCCACTGTATTGTGATTTCCGCATGGTAGCGCAACCATTTTCAATTGTATAATAAGAAACATTTATTGAGTACCAAATTAGCACTTTAGAATGCTTTTGTAAGGAATAGGTGACACAGTATATGTTTGCCATCCCGGTTAAATAAACAAATTGAAGAAATACCACTTAAAACAATTATTTCAAACAGTAAAAATAATTTGTAATGATGAATTTTGGCAGTATTTTTGATCAATTTAATGCATCCTCGGTGAACAGAAGCATCAATTTCTTTCAAGAACAAAAATGTCTTTGTGTTCTTAAAATAGAAGCATATATACTATACATAATATAATTGACATAAAGTAACTTTTAACGTAATTTCTAGTTTTTAGCAAACTACTTATTTACTCTCATAACATTCATAACATTTATCCTACTTGTACTCAAGTGAATTATTTCTTCAGTAGCAGTACTTTTACTTAAGTAAAAAATAAATAAAGTATCAGTGCTCTTTCCTCCAATTAGTAAGCATAATTTAGGATGAAATGGTAGTGGGCCAGCAAGAAGAATGGTGAATCCTTACTAAATTCTGCTCAAAAAGCATTAACAACATTGTTTTAATTTCATATCGACTTTGACTTACACATACACACATGGTTTGATTGTCAAGTTTCCAATTTGCTTGTTTAATTGTGTAATTAAATTTTCCCTCAACACATTACCTGAAAACATCATTCTGTGTTTCTCTTTTTCCTGATACAAATAATGTTTCCCCCATGCATCCTTTTCCTGAAATATTCGGAATGGTTAAGCTTTATTCTTAGTATATCTCTGGTCTTGCCGTTACACTCGTCAGGACTCAAAGTGATTTTAAACTGAAGTGGGGTTGTAATGTCCTTTTGGGAATTTTGCATAATACCTAGCCAACTTTGTGATTTTCTTAAACTGAAATACAAACTTGTCTTTTCAAAAAGAGAGAGAGAGATCTAAAACCTGACCTCAAAAATGGCAAGTTCTTTGGATAGAATAGTATTTAATGTAAAGCAAGCTAATATGATCAGTCAGAATTGGAGGCTTTGCAGCCTGTTCTAAATTCACAGGAGTATAAAAAACAGCTCCGTATACATGGATACGACATGCTTTATGAGAACACTTTGGACCATTAGGCATGGAGCTATCCAGTGTGCTTATGGGAGCTGATCCCAGAGTAGGTTAATTGGATGTTTAAATCTTTAGCCTTGGGGTGATTGTATGGAAAGGTTTTAGAAACAAAATATTCCTAAACTCAACATTAATGGCAAGATGTAAGGTCTGGTCGATAAAAGTACAGTCGCTGCAGTGTGTATCATTCACTTCCTGTGAAGTATTGAGTTTGTGTCATAACAGGTATGGCATTTTAACAGATCAGTCACACAGATGGAATCAGAAAAAGAGAGATTGAGAGGGGGCTCAGACCTGTTGGTTGGTTATTGGAAACCCTAAAAATGCCAAGTTAAAGAAAGCCATATATGTACTGTATCATATGTGAGCTTACAGAGGGTGCTCAATCCAACTCCCAGAGATCCACTTTACAAACTTCAGTTGCAACTGTAATCAAACGCACCAAAATCAAACATGAAATGGCCAATTTTGATGTTGCTTGACAGAACTTAGTTTAAATTAAACTTAAAATGTAAAAGTTATACATGCCTTTGAGACAGACAAAAAGTCAGAAAGACAGTCAGAAAGTGCATTACTAAGTGGTTACTAAGGTGTTCTTGCTGGTTGCAATTTTTATGGTAGGTTGCTGAGCATTGCTAGGGTGTTCTTGGTGGTTGCTAGGCATTGCTATGGTGTTCTAGCTAGTTGTTAGAGTGTTAATAGATACACGGAAGGTACATTAAAGTCTGTGCTGAGTTTGGTGGATGTAGTTTAAAAGCTCTAGGAGGAGTTACAATTGATCATTTTGGTCTTGGTTTAGGGATTTTGGAAAAACAGTACTATATATATTGACAGTATAATATACTATAGATACAAAATACTTATTTTATTTAACTTGAACAGAATCTCCAGCAGTAGGACTGAATACCTTTAAATGTAAACGATGATTTCAAACACACAGAACTTGAAATGCATTAAATATACTTTACTGGGATTGTGAAAGTGTGTTTGTTTTTACCAGCTTGAGTAATTAAACTTTTCCCTAAAATTAAGACCCACTGAATAAGCCACATCATAAGGTAAACGTCTCCTCAAATTTTCATGAGGGCCAAAATGAATAGCACATAATATTTGCATTCAGCTCTACATATGTTATTGAAGGCAAAAAATAATGGTTCAGCTGTTGACTTTGCATGGATATGAAATCATTGCTGAAACCGTGCCATCATAGAGCTGGTATTTCATTCAACTGCTACTCAGAGAAAACACCAAATCTCACTAAATATGGTAATAATTTAGCGAGCACTTGGAAGCGGTTTATTGATTTAGGTGTTGATGTAGTCTTGTTTATGCTGTCTGTTTGTGTACTTATGAATTTGAATTGGTTTAATTAGTATAATTGTGCAGCAGGGGAGAGAATCAGGGCCAAAATCAAGAGAGGTTTAAGTTTTATTGGAATAATAAAAAAAAAAAAATGAATACATTCCCCATATTTAAAACAGAGAGAGAGTGTGAGAATAGAAATAAACTCCACTGGCTGTTCTCGAAAACACCACACACATAACAAAAATAAATTGTATCCTGCATTGCCCCCTCGAAAATTGTTTGACAATGAGAAAAGTATAAATACAGCACCAATATGTTTCACTATCTGTTTTATAAGCATTGAAATTAATTCAAACCCAGCAAACATCTATTTTAAACAACTGGATTTGCATTTCCTGAAGGAATTACCAGTGTAGCAGCAAAAATTTGTGTTAATGTTTTAGGTTTTTTGCGTTGGTTCTGTGTTAATTAACTTCTGCATGAGAACCACCTTAAATTGTGTCATTGTCATGACAAATAAAGACAGCATGCATCTTGTTTTCTGTTTGCTGTCCACATGAATTAACACATAATGCAACAATGTCTTTGCAGTGTTAGTGCAGCTATTGACCTGTTTTAGTGATGTCTTTTTTTGCTTGCAGCCACCATATTTGTGACCATCAGCAGGAGGAAGCAATGGCGGTGGAGGAAAATCACCTGTGAAACGATATCAAGAACATAAAAACAAATTTGCTTTTGCTCCATGCCAAGTTCCAGGAAAAGTGTAAACAGGTCTAAAGACTGCATAATTGTTGCCAAATTTGATATTCAAGGGCGTTTTAATATATTCTATACACAATTCATCTCTGCACGCTGACGAGTCTGATGTGTGACAGACACGAACATCTCTCATTCAGTAGTTACAAATGTTTTTTGTTTTGTTTTCTGGTCAAAATATAACTAAATGTCTGATGATCCTGATGATCTGTGATAATGTAAGAGCTGCATTTAACCCATGAAAAATACACAGAAAACAACTGAGGTATGTACAGTACATTAATATACTGTACTGTATATGACAAGGCTAATATACTTACATTGTTGTCTGGTGGTGTGAATAAAGTTTGAGCTTCAAAATCTTATGATGTTTTGTTCATTGACTAACATTAGCAAACACATTAAACATATACTACATATTGACATTAAAGTGCCTTTTATTCATTACAATGTGGTGCAATTATGACATACTTTTATGCAGTCTATGTGTTATGAATTTTACATTGTCTTGAACATTTCCAGTCATATTGTATCTGAATTGATTGTTTTAAATATAACTGACATATGTACAGATAACTGACATGCCAGAATAAATAAGCAAAACTCCACACGTGTTTTATCCCTGCTCTCCCCTTTCATCTCTGCTTGACTTTGGCAAACTGAAGCTGTGTCACTTGAAAAATATCACATTACTGAAAGGAAAATAATGTTGGCACTGGAAAATGAACAGCAGTATCACATTAATACAGATTTATGAATAGAAACAAACAATGTTGCATCCCCCAGCACACTGCGCTGAAGGTATATGGAATTTTGGTCACAAATATGGCGGCATGGTCATACAGTGATGTCACATGAAATGGGTCAATATAGTGCAACAGTGCCCATCCACTTTTTCAGCTATCTATGTACTGGAAATATTTTCCCCATTTATTTCTACCATAGACTTTTTTATAAAATCCTTCATTAAAGATTTCTGAGCCATTAACCAAACCAACCAGCTCAGAGGTGAATCACAACATCACAAACTTTATTTTGAAGCAAAAAAGTAGTATTTCAAAATTGGACAAAAAGACAAAGGTACACAACTATTTACTTACCGTCTTTACAAGGGCACAAGCTACAATCAAATGAAGCATTGCGAATGACGTCATTGAATATAAAAACTACTGAATATAGTTGTTGATTATAACTATAGACACAATATAGTTTACGTGTAATGTGAAATATTTCAAAATATACAAATGTATAACTAGTTTGAGTTTGAAGGGTGAATGGACCGTTTGTATCATTTACAGTACATCATGGGAGTGGACGGTTGCTTCTGGGCTTGTTTGGCAGGCTTTCTTAGCCACAGTTCTCTAATTGGTTGACTTACTTCCGGAACCTGAATGTTGCACTCTGTAGGTGTGGGAAAGAATAGACCAATCAGAATTCTGAAGAATGAAGACCAATCATACTCCAGTGTGCAAATATACAACTGTGTCATCACTATCAGTTACATTTTTAATTTCAAACAATCTAACAGTATTCAAACCAGACATTATGAACATTCATGGGCCATGGCCCACATCTACATTAGATTGCAGAAGTTTTGGCAGCAGTTTGTGTGTGTCATATTCTTTGGCTCAAACCTTTGGCTCCCTGAACAAACTTCACAGACCGAACCTTCATATTTCCTCCCATCTCACTGTGTGAGCATTCACACTGTTTTAATGGTCAAAGAACAACAAACAAGAGGAAATGTTTTACTACACCTCTGTATCACTGTGCTGACTTCAAAAACACTGCTGCCCATCCGTTCTGTGTACTGTATGTGTGCGTGTGGGTGATCTAGTGTCATCCTAAAGAGCTCTTTAGTCTGATCAATTCTAACAGAACCATCAAAGACTCTCTGCTTCATTTTTAATATAAATACAAACATCATGGATGGAAACTTTTGGCAGCGTTTTAAGACTAAACTAACATTTGCTAAGCCAAACTTAGTAAACTTCTTTGAGCACCTCCCTGATCCAAATGTATTTGAAATACTCTTTAAATTAGAGAGTGGGCTGTTGACCTTAAATACACTCAAATCAATAAATACCCGATGGCTCTGTACATTGACCTCTGACTGGCTGAGCCACAAAATGTCTCAAAACAGCCAAAAGCGTTTGTAATTTTGGTCAGAATGATTGCCAAGAGACATTAATTTACACATAACTCAGTCATCTTGTTCATTTATTATAACAAATTTAGGTTTCACCACAGTGAAGTCTTAATATTATATTTCCAATTCATCACAGGTTCTTTCGAACCATTGTCTGATCATATCCTTAATTCATGTCATCTCTTTCTCCTGCTTGAGAAGTAAAAAGTTGTGGATGGCTAATTTGGGTGCTTAATGAACTCATTTACTGCATTGTTAGGCACAATAAGAGCAGGTTGTTCTGCAATTGCTGCTGTTAATGCAGTTGAGGAAAGGTTTAAGAGGTTACTGTGAAATTAGGCTCTGACGGGCAGAATGATTAGATGTGCTTGAGATTACATCTCTCTCTCGCTCTCTCTCTCTCTCTCTCTCTCTCTCTCTCTCTCTCTTTTTTTTTTTTGCAGTGTGGTGTCAGTGTTCTGTCACATTGCTGTGTTATACTGCTGATGAACTGACATATGTTGACCTTTTCTTTCCCAATCTCATCTGTCCTGTCTAGTATTACCTATAATTAGAAGAGAGTGAGTGGGGGGATTTGGGGGTGCATAAGTTATCATACTAGATTCAAGTATAATTTCATGGCATCATAGATGTATAGGTTCTTCTCAACATTTAAGATTATTAAATAAGCAGATCAAATGCAATAAATAATTATAAAAAATACATATAACTAGATTTTTGTTTGTCTTGTCATAAAAGCCTTCCAAATCGTATACAAAAGGTACATTCAAATGACAAAAACTTGCCTTAAGTCTTATGTCTTAAAACATCAGCCATAAACAAAAATTTATGTCTGATCACTTAGAAAGTTAAAACATGCCTCTTCTCAATAAACTGTGTGATTTAAGGCATCATTTGTGTCTGTAGCGTACTGCGTTATGTGCCGAAGTTAAATGCTCAGGGTAAGAAATTTGTTCAAATCACCTACCGTAATAATGTAGAAGTGGTGATGCTTCCCTTAGAAAGTACCGCTTCTAAATATATTCTAAATATTAACCTTCCATTGCATGATAACACAAACAATGTGTGAGTGCTCTGAACATTCAAGTGGTTTATTGGCCAATAACATTTAGCAGTTCCAAATCATGTCATCTGGAACATCGGTAATTGCTGTGCAAGGACAAACAACACAACGACGCACAGTTGTACACATGCTTAAATAAATGTGCACACTAACACAGTGGGCTGATAGCATATAATTCAGACATTCTCTCTCTCTCACACATACACACACACACACACACACACGTACACACTGTTTTCTCATTTATGCTGTGTGTTTTATTACACTTATAAAGCGTCTTAGAGGTGACCTTGGGAAATACCATTCAGAAGTGAGGTAACATAATAAAAGATGTCGAGAATACATTTATAAAGAGGATTCCAAACGCACATTAATTGTGAAATGTGGCATTAAAACAACAAGCAGTTTTACAAAGTGAGCTTTATCCTCTGAGGTATTTGTCAATCTATAAAAGAGCAAATGTTCACATGTAAAAGTTGATAGATATGCCCTTCACAAACTGTGTGAGAGAGAAGGACAGAGCATGTGGAATATAAGATCACACTATAAGCAGAATTTGTCCATTAACAAAGTAAAGGAGTCTTTGCAGGTGTCTCCGCATTAGAAAGATCTTTATTGGCCTTACCATATCAACTCAGGATGTATGTGTTTGTGTTAGTACTTTTCAGTCATTTTGGGACAAAAATGCATTCGGAAGATAGTCAAATCTGAAAAAACCTTTCCTTTTTTAACACTTTGAAATATTTAGTTAATGCATCATAAACAAACAAATATAATATATAATTATACATACATGTATACATTTAAGTATTTTTTTCAATCTTTGTTAATGTTAGTTAATAAAAAATTAGGACTGTGAATCGGTTAAAAAACTGTAATTAATCACACAGTTTTCTGTGATCCATTTCAATTAATTGTGACTCAATTGTGGTACATGATACATACATTACAAAAAACATTAAAAATAAATAATTCTAAATATATTTATTCCAAAGGATCGAAATCTCAACTCCAATTGGATGAGGCACTCAACAGAACGCCCCTTAACCATGATGTCATTGGGAGTAGAAATACCTCTGAGGTCCTTCTGAGCATTGCCTCCTGCGACTTCGCGTGCCGTACGTAGACGCAGCTCATCGCTGCCCTCAGGTGTAGCCTCGTTGCACAAGGAAGTAACGTACGACTTGAAACTGGCCAGACAATCTCCATCTTGCCTGGACGAGTTGAGATTACTCTGTACACTAACGGATCCGAAGGAGACAGCCGAGCAATCCGCATCTCCATCCGTTTGCCTGCAGAAGTGAAGAAAGAAGATTTTCAATTGACTTTCATCTTCAATGGAGTCGACGGCGCTAATTTCTCCACCAGCCTGCCGAAAATCAGCAGCCATACCGCCCACCGACAGAGCGAGGAAACGGCCTCCCGTCATCAACCGAGCCTTGAGGAACCGAGTCGGAGTCAAACGACGGATGAACACACATTCTACCTATGTCCTCACGCGGTTCAAGTAAGAGGTTATGTCTGGGCAGAGATTGAATATTATAGTGTGTTATTCTTGTGTATCAAGGTTATTGCTTGTACAGTTTACGGACCACCGAGTCCGCTCATTGCTGTTAATAATACTTAAGGTATTACTGTAACATACTGTTATCACGAATGAGATTTGCTGTGTTGTAATCCAACCACATTGGACTATTGTGTATTTCATTGGAACACTGTGTTTATCCATTAAAGGACCAAAGACCGTGGGACAGGTTACGAGTCGTTCACCGCATCTCTGAGTGATAAACCAACAGTTAACTTTTCTCCCACGAACACGAAACGCTTCGGTGCCGCCACTTTATTCTCATATTATTATCTTTCTTGTACTAATCGCACACACACAAGACCCCTCACAAACATTTTGCTTGTAGATTACTTTGTGATAAAGCTCAGCTTTGTCCCCAAGTTATCATACAAGCGGAGACACGCGGTAAACGGGCAGACACCATTAACCAGCTTCTCTCCGCCCACATTCGCAGCCATACTCTCTGGCCGGAAATCTAGCTTGACGTACACTCCACGAGAGTCACGTCTGCCATTTTGTGCATGTCACTCCTCACACACACACACACACACACACACACACACACACACACACACGCGCGCGCAAACACATATACCTTCCTCATGTGTTGTATGCTTATTTTTGGTTACTATATCTAATCATGTCACTGTTTAGTTTGTAGTTGTAGGTCGGAAGTTTATTGACTGCATTGTTTTGATTATTAATTGATATTACGGCATCAATAAACTTTGTTATATTTCAAAAGAAGTGTTTTGGTTTGGTTTGCATACACATGTGTCAAAGGCTGGCTGGGGATGCCAGTGCTCGGTTTCCAGACTTCATTGTTTCCTTTTGAAAATGTATGTTCTCTGGACGTCAATTTTCCTAAGAGAACAATCTAATGTTGAGACTGTTATATTGTCTGGTCATTAGTCCCTGATTCCAGAGTGGTGCCCCGGCAATATTAATCCTTATTAATATTCTATTCATTTTGATAATTGACAATTATATTTGATTATTGTTGAATTTGAAGTATCAATAAGGTAGTGTTAATTATAATCAATATTCTATTGATTTTAATAATTAATGATTATCTTTGATAATAATTCATATTCTATTGAATTTGATAATTGATGGTTGTCTTTGATGAATGTTGATTTAAAGGATTATAAAGCTAACATTGATTCTAATCAGTGTTCTATTCATTGTAATAATTGATAATTATTAGGGCTGTCAATCGATTATAATTTTTAATCGAATTAATTACATGGTAATTAATCGTGATTAATCGCATATACAAATATTTGCTGAGAAAGCCCATCATATAACAATAACTCAATATATAATGATTATACATATTTATATCAATATATAATTATACATACTGTAATTTCCGGACTATAAGCCGCAACTTTTTTCCCACGCTTTGAACCTCACGGCTTATACAATGACGCGGCTAATATATGGATTTTTCCCGCTTTCAAATTTTATAAAAAAAAATTAAAAGAAAAACATTCTGTGACGTGCTCAGTTTTTTGGCGGCGTGAAGCTTTCATTAGACCAATGAAATTGCCGAACGGGTTAAGGTCAAAACAACTTTTTTGTTTACCGTTTAGATTAAATCGAAGCGCTCAAACTTCCCATCATTCTGATTACGGTAGTAATTTTGTCACCCTCACCATGGCAAAGACATGGAGAAACGCATATGATGCTGCTTTCAAGTTGAAGGCGATTGATCTGGCTGTTGGAAAAGGAAATAGAGCTGCTGCACGGGAGCTTGGTCTTAATGAATCGATGATAAGACGTTGGAAACAGCAGTGTGAGGAATTGACTCAGTGCAAAAAGTCAACTAAATCTGAGGTTATTCAACTCCGACACCGAAGGAGATGACTTCAGTGGTTTCAGTGCACAGGACGAGGAAGATAGTGACCAATGACTTTCTTGGTAGGCTACTGTTTACTGCAAATGTTTTATTACAAGCCGTGTGTGGCAGCGGGGGCGTGGTCAAGCGCCCATCCGGGAGAGAAAAGCTGTAAGGGCGCTTACACCTGCGCCTAAATTATGTCTAACACCGGTGTCTAATTTCAAGTGCCCTGCTTCACGTGTCCTTCTTGGGAAAACTGTCACACGGGCACCAGTGTGACAGTTTTCAGCAGGGCACTTGACGTTCCAGGTAAGGCTTTTAATGGCCACAGCAATGTTTACAATCAATTTTATAAAGTTTCTCAATTCTTCTATGCGCCAACACTAGACTGACGTGTGTCACTCTCTCAGCTCTGTGGCTGCTGCCTTTTATACCGCTCTCCCCATGCTTACTGAAATTAGACACCGGTGTTAGACATAATTTAGCTCAGGTGTAAGCGCCCTTACTGCTTTTCTCTCCCGGACGGGCGCTTGACCACGCCCCCGCTGCCACACCGTGTTTCGTTAAAGCCTATTTATTTTTGTTACAAGCCTGAGTAAAGTTCATTTGTTTCAATGTACCGGTAGGCACCTGCGGCTTATAGACAGGTGCAGCTTATTTATGTTCAAAATAATATTTTATTTAAAAATCAGTGGGTGCGGCTTATATTCAGGTGCGCTCAATAGTCCGGAAATTACGGTAGTTATCTTTAAGTATTTAAAAATTATCTATCTATCTATATATATATATAGATAGATAGATAATTAAAATGCTTTACATTTCTGTAGCAGAAGAGATCATCATTGATAAGAAATACAAAAAGCGGCTTTAGAATACAATGTATTGTTTACTACCATATTATTGATTATAAGTCAAGCATTGGCATACAGTGCACAGCAATCCATTTCAAGTGAATTTGTGGAGATTTATTATGAGGGCTTATTTAAGGGCCCGTCAATTTACACCTACGTCAGACATCTCTGTGTGGGTGTGTTGCGTCATAAACATAAAATGTTTAGGTTACTGTGTCAAGTTAAATATAGTTTAAAACTCAATCTTTAAACACATCTTGAGATCCCTAAGATCACATATGCGCTAGTTCGAGTGTTTTGAACGCAAGAACATAATGCATGTTTGTGTTGTTGTGCCTACTGAAGTGTTTTCTTCACTGTATAAACTGTGCGTTGCTCATACAGCTGAAATTTCACATACTGCCCTCTGGAGTATTCAGGTGGTACTATAAGCTTGCATTTCTCAGGAATCTTCCTTATTATGGTCCGTCGGCATGCGATTAATTGCGTAAACATTTTTTAATGCGTTATTTTTTGTAAAATTAATCGCACTGAATTAACGCTTTAATATCTATGATAATTATTAATTATCGCTAATAACCAAACCCACTCCTAAATGTAGAGCCCTACACTGGCAAGAAAACAGTTAGTCATAAATATACTTGTATCAAAGATTAATTTTAGACATTTCCGTTGAAGCAAAGAATTGTGGGTTATGAGTGCCCACGAAGGATACACCTCATGCATTCTCCAAATTCCTGTGAAAGAAGGCTGCATTCGAAGTGTCCTACTTGCTTTTCTGAAACGAGACAGCCTCAATGATGTATGCGGCCAACAAATGCAACCTCCGGAGGATCCAGCCTTCCAAACGAGACACAGCCAGTGAATAAGCATGCACCACACAATCCGTATCTGCGCTTGGATATCCAGTCAAGTCGAGCGTGTACTTCCTTCAAATTTCTTTTAGCCACAGAATGTGTGAAAACATTAGTGGAGTTTCACTCATTGTACACAGGTGCCTGGATTTGTTCCTGTAATGCATCAGATTACCTAACCGCACCCTACCCTAATCAGAGCCTGTAAGGCTGAGTAGATTGCCATGAACAACTCTGGACTTGATTCTATTATATATATTACATTATTTAGAATTTTTGATGCATTTATATATTTTATGTATTAAAATAAGTTACAAATTACTTCAATTTAATGTAGAAAATCATTTATTTGTAATGATAAAAATGCAAAAGGTTTAGGGGTTGTGTTTTAGTTTGGGAGTCTATATCGAGCATTACTGATAACTACACATAAACTTCATTTGAAGTATTGTTGCTTTATTTGCACTGCTTTTTAGGAATTTAATTGATAGAATATGTGTGTGTGTGTGTGTGTGTGTGTGTGTGTGTGTGTGTGTGTGTGAGAGAGAGAGAGAGAGAGAGAGAGAGAGAGAGAGTGAAAGTTTATGTGTGTATATTCATTTATGTGTTAGTGGTTTTCAGTTATTTAAACACTGTAGTCTACAGCAGTTCTGATTTTGGTTTTGTATTTATTTTTCTTATTTATTTTTATATTTGTTAAATTGTTAAAAAAAATTTAATTATAGATTAAGGTGTAGTTCTGTTTTTATACAGCCTCTGCTTTGGCAATATTGTATTATTTACAGTCATGCCCATAAAGCCACTTTGAATTTAATTGAACTGAGAGAGAGAGAGAGAGAGAGAGAGAGAGAGAGAGAGAGAGAGAGAGAGAGAGAGAGAGAGAGAGAGAGAGAGAGAAAGAGAGAGAGAGGTTTTTGGATCAGAAGAGCAGAAGTAAGAATGGACTGGAGTGGGGAGATAGACAGTGAGTAATGCATATGGAAAGCACTTTTCATTCTCTTCTCTTCTTCTATAGTTGGATAGCTGAGAGGCAAGTATCCATCTTCATTCAAATATTCACCCGAAAACACATACACCCAGGGGCACATTAACGCACATGCTTATACGGGCTGAAGCCCTGGGCCCTACAACTCATATGGGGCCCAACGGGAGGAGCATGAACCCTGTCCCCCCGTCATATTTGAAATGTTTTGTTCTATGTTTCTTGGGCTTCTAGAATGATCCAGAATGGCATAAAATTTAACAAAACTAAAAAATTCATTCTTAAAACATTCTGCTGAAATGACACCAGAGAAAAGAGTGAAAAGATGTGCTTCAATATATAACATTCATAATTAAGCTACATTAAACAAAAGGTCGTAAATAATATAATATATAATATATTTATAAATATATATATATATATATATTTATAAAAATGCTGATACACACACAAACACACGCTTACTACACTGCTCTATGGAGGAAGGAAAGTATCTGTCAAAACAAAGCCTTCACCTGATGAATTGGCTCAGTATTTCTCCTTCTGTAGAGAAAAAGTGAAGCGCATTAGTAAGGAACTAAACCAAAATAGATAGAAGAGAGATTTCACAAGTTCAAATTCCCTGTTTCTGTGGCTGACTACTATTATGTGATGAAGTGCTCCCATTCCTGGGTTGTTATCACTCTTTCTCTCTGGTTCTTTATACATTTATGTGATGCGTATCATTATGTTATGCAAGTATTATTCCTCAGGCAGGTCGATGTGTCAGAGCTCAGTTTATCTATTCCCTTCACATTTATCTCCTGTTTCCTTACCGGCCCCAATGCGATGGGAAGGGCCTTCCTTTCTGTGTCTGTGTTCTGGGCTTCAGTGGACAGTCAGTTATGCCATCATGTTGATATACACAAGTATCCAGGTGTATTGCATTAAGATTTATACACCAATAAAAGAAAAGTATGAGTGATTACATATGCTAATTACATGCACATTAATCAGCATAAAAATCACCCCATAGGCTTTTATTGTCTTAATCATAGGCTATTTATAAATATTGTAGATAGACTATCCCTTAACATGCAAGAACATTTTTATTATTGTATGCTGAAAAATATATATATATTTTTTTTATTTTTATTATAATTGTTTTATTTTTTATGAATCAGGACATTCACAAGTTTCCCCAAATGGAGGTTTGGTGAAATTTAGCTAACATTTGGGGACAGTTTTGTGGACACACATATACCCACAAATTTAATTCCATCTAACTTCAACAAAATTTACAATCTTGACAAGCTGATGACATTTAACAGAATCTCCTGGTTGTAAGAGGACAAATAAATCTCGCATCACTCATCTCTCTCTCTCTCTCTCTATCTCTCAAAGCCACTTGGAATAAGTCTTCGAGAAACTTCATCAATTAATAATTAATGAATAATCATAAGTGTCAGTGATTTCAGCTTGTATCCTCTCAAAATGCTGCTTCAGGAAATGTGTTTTTATGAAGATAAGACTTAAACACCTTAGAAAATGCTGACATAAAATGAAAGCTGAAGTGTTTCATTTCTGCGACACTGAACGAAATTGCAAAAATAGCCTTCAGAATCAATGCTGCTAATTGAACAAACATATATTTCCACCCCCAACTCATACCATTGATTGATGTTGTCAATGCTGTTGTGTCAGGCTGTCAAAACAAACATAATTTTTAAGGCAACACAGAGACAGAAAGTTTACAGTTAGAGACAATGAACCTACAACTGGCTTGTTTATAGTTGTCTGTGCAAATTAAGCTGGAATAGGGACTGTATTTCAACCCTGAAAAAGTTACACACCTCCATTTTAATTACACAAGACCATGGCTTTGGGTGCTTTTTTTAATCTTTTTTTTTATACATTATTTTTTATGTATACTGTTGTCTTGTTTGGTCTATGTCCTCTTTTTCCTCCCAGAAATGCTGTTTTTTTTTTTTTTTCATCAAATATTTTTATCTAAATTAACTGGTTTATTTATTTAAAAAAATTGTATGAAAAACAAATATGACTGCATCAACTTGAACACACTGTTTTTGTAGTTTTGTGTAAGTCAGATCAGGTAGAAATTGCTCCTTAAGGTATTGCTGCTCTTTTGTACTTTTACAGTATACAAGCACAGACCTCTAACTTTTGCAGTTCCAAAGCATCACTCTCTATTCGTTTTCCTTATCTTTTCAGTAATAATAATAATAATAATAATAAAAAAAGATATCTGCTCTGTATTCTGTGGTTCACACTACACATTCCTCTATTATCCAATCAAATATTGTAAAACTTGTGAAAAAAAAGGTGCAATTTGAAAGTGTAATATATTTTGAATCTGATTAAATCACATTTCCTGTCAGAGTCTTATTATTTTGTGTCCCTGTGAGACACACATACATCAGATGATGGCTGAATTATCACAAGGCTTATTTTAAAATTAAAGAAAAAAAGGGCAAAAGGGAGATTGTCATATTAAATACCCAATGGATTTTAACAATGAATTAACTCCTGAGTTACTAATAGCGCCAGACAAAAAAAAAAAAAAAAAAACGAATAAAACAAAAAGAAGCTGAAGGAAGGAAAAGGAAAAGAGATAAGAAAGATGGAAAAAAGAGCAGAACAATGAGACATATAGGCGATGTGTTTTTGGATGTTAAAATACTTTCTCCTATCCCAGTTTAATGCAGAGACAACTTTAAGGAAGTCAGTAGGATGATTTCCCCTGAAAAGTGTAAACAATGCGTCACCACCCAAACATTTTTTTGTTCCTCAAGCATATCGACCAGCCTAACAAGGCCTGTCTGTCAAGGGCGGGGTAATTTGTTTGCCCGACCAATAGAGTATGGGTTCATAAAACCTGTTTGAAAGCGGTTATTATTTTTGCAATTCAATTTGCTGACACTAGTGCAGAAAATATACACTTGCTTATTGGAGGGAAATAGATTGTTACGTATATATGAGTGGACCAGGTGTGTGTGTGTGTGTGTGTGTGTGTGTGTGTGTGTGTGTGTACCAAACCAAACAGTGCAGGATTCAGCAGGCAGTTTAATTTCCTGTAGATGATTGATGGCACAGACTGTGTATGTGTGTGTGTGTAGTGGGAAAGGGTTGTCATGACAACAGCGATGTAAACATCCCTGCAGTCCCACCTCAAAGGAGCTGATGTGACTGAGTCAGCACACATGCACACACACTTCCACTGATAAAAACAAATGGGAGTTGTCTCATCTTGATTGATGCCACCTATAAGGTGCATAGTCACTCTGCACAAACACAAACACACACACACACACTTTATTGACAAATCACACTTTATAATTTTATTTCTCCACTAAGTCTCAGCTCAGATTTCTCACAACTGAGATTATTTCAGAAGCCACAGATGGAAAAACAGCAGGGAGAGCCTGACAGCATTCAAACCTTAAAATACATCTAAGTCTGCACAAACACATGACCTTTAACCATTCTGATTGTCTAAACCCGGTCCAATTAATTGTCATCAAACACACACCCACAAATATCCACACACACAAACACGCACGCCTGGTTAATGGTGTCAATATATCATAAGGTTGAAGTTCATGAGTAGTTGTAAAGTTTTTGCTTGAATTGTCAGGCTATCGTTTACATTATTTATATGGGCTTCTATACTGTACGGTACAAACCAGATGTCATACGGTTTTACTGAGGTTGTTTACATCGTTATAAATTCTCACAGTGTATGTGTGTGTGTGAGATGGGACAGGCCAATCAACACAAGCACTCTGTTTTAATTAGACAGAAAGTGACTGACTACTCAGACCATGAACTGAAGCCTTCTTTTAAGGCAGTGAATACACACAAACAGAAATTGAAATGGAGTTTGTTCAATAACTTTTTTAATTTAACATAATATTTTCATGTGTTTACTGAGCTTCTTCCCTTTTAGATCTGATCTCAATAGGAGGCTATGTTCAGAATAGCATATTACCATGCTACTTTTACTATTTCTGCAGGATAGTATGCATACTGATCGTAGTATGCAATTTTTCATATGCATGGATACCTGGATGTCCAATCACATTTCACAAAAGGTACACAACACAACAAAGCAAACTGTGTGAAATATTATATAAATATCAAATGGACCGCAAGTGATATCAGCCATGATTTTCAAAATCTTTTTTGTTGACTGCGAAAAGTGAATACACTTTAACACAAATATGGATTGTAAATGTAAAATAACCTTTACTTCCAGTATGATAACTAGGTGCCATTTTCTGAATTATACATGCAATGTGATGATGTTAAGTGACATTAATGTAGCATTCAACAGTTTGAAACATTAATCATTCCATTAAGCACAATGTAAGGTATACAATTTTATCAGTGTGTGTTCTACATTGGAATTACATGGGTAATGCATATTGTAACCAGGAATTCATCCACATATAAAAGCAGTCCCACCTTAAGGGTCCTTTCACACTAACACTTTTGGTGTGCACCCAGGGTCGATTGACATCAAAGTTCAATTGTTTGGATAATGTGAATGCTGTTTTCTGAACTCGGGTGCGGTTCACTGATGCATACCGCAATGCATCTGCGGTAAACAAATACAAGTGCTGCTCTGTGCATGGCAATTTATCGTGGTAAATCCAAAAAGACAACTTTAATACTTGAATTATAGTGATGTCTTCTCAAGTTGTTACCTAGATACAATGGTAAACAGCTGCCGTGATGATTTAATCGGACCGCGGTTCAGACCCCAAAAATATGATGTGAACAGAGACCAGTAGGAGGAGGGGAGAGGAAATGAACTCGATCCAAGCAATCGAACCAAGTGTGAAAGCACCCTAAAAGGCTTATTATCTGTATGGCTGTAGAATGTATTTTTTTTACTAAGAATATATTTGTACTTTAAAAAAATTAAAGCTTCATGCTTCTGCTTTAAACTTCCATAGTAACTGTATTACTGGGCCTTCTGAACTGACTTTCACTCTAGACACTTTGTTCCTCTGTAAACCGTTAATAGCTAATCATCTGCACAATTCATTTGGTTTTCATTTGGTTTTCTGAGTGATGCCACTGTCAGGAATAAGACAATACTTTTCAAAAAGCAACAATTTTCCTTTTTTTTTTTTTTTTTAAATAAATTCTAATTTATTTTTTCTCCTTGCCTGTATGCCTAAAATAATCCCATCTATGACATGTCAGTGTGTGTGTGAGTGTGTTGGATCCTTGCCTGTTATGCCATCTGTCAAATTGCAACTGCAGGTATATGGCTGGCCCAGAGCACTTAAGGGAGAGATCATTATACAGTATATGAGTGGACCAGGTGTGTGTGTGTGTGTGTGTGTGGGTGTGGGTGTCCACTGAAGGCAGATGGGCTAAACACATGTTGCACTTCATTCTGATGAGAAAGATGAAGTCAGGGAATAAGAAATGGATAACATTAAAGAGAATGCTTAAAAGATTCAATCTGTGTCACTTACACATGCAAAATCTGTGTGTTTGTGATGTATATTGATAAAACACATAGCTGAACCTACATGTGGATACATCATGCAGAATACAATCTGTGTGTGTGTGTGTGTGCGCGCGCATGTTTATGTGGTTTACAAGGACAATTTTTTTAGGTTACAAACTGGTAATTACAAGGGTATTATGCTATAACTGTTGTTTATGAGGACATTTCTAGTGTCCCCATAATTTAAATAGCTTAAAAAAACATATTAATCAATGTTTTATTGAAAATGTAAAAATGCAGAAAGTTTTTTGTCAGGGTTAGGTTTAGGGGTTGTGTTAGGTTTAGGGGATAGAATCTATAGTTTGTACAGTATAAAAACCATTATGTCTATGGAAAGTCCTCATAATGATAGGTAATAATAACTCAGGGTTATTTTGGCTAATATATATGCGCCTAATGTTGATGATCAGGGCATTTTTATAAATCTTGAAGGAATATTGCAAGCTGCTGGCACCCCTCATGATATAATATTGGGAGGAGACTTTAATCATTTGATTGACTCAGTCCTTACAAAAGCAAAAGTGTGCTAGCCCCGTAGAGCAACTCTGATGCTTCACAGGATGTGTAAAAATCTTGGTCTTACAGATATTTGTAGACTTTTGAACTCATCTGGGAGGGACTATATATATTTTTTTCACTCTAGAATATTTTTTTTTATTCCATCTGTTGTTGATTACTCAGTTGGAAACATTTTAGTCTCAGATCACGCCCTGGTGTGTGCCACAAATGAAGAAAAGGAAATCGTATAGTTGGCACTTTAATGTATCCCTTTTGCAAAATCCTGAATTCCAACAAATGTTAAAGGCTGAATCAATGTCTATATTATAGTGAAGACCAACTGGTCCTCACTATCCTCTGTGGGCATGGTTGGGAGGAACTTAAGGTGGTTCTTAGGGGTCGGATCATACAGTATGCCACATTCACCAAAAAATCCATAGCACAAGAACTTGTGGAATTGGAAGGGAATATTAAAAGTGCTGAGGCAGAGCTGAAACACAGAATGTTGTCCAATGGCCTCAGAGAACTGACCTGACTGAGATACAGATATAATACTATTTTGTTGTGGAAGGTGGATTTTTGGCTATTCAGGGCAAGACAGTCATACTTTGAGTCGACAAATTAAGCAGGGAAGCTTCTGGCTAGATATATAAAACAGAGATAGTTTTTTTCTACCATTCCATGAAAAAGTGAAATCTGCTGGTGGTGAAATATTTACCTCAGCCACTGATATTAATAATGCTTTTAAATAATTCTATCTTGATCTATATAGTTCCACATCTTTACCTACTGAAGAGGTTTTTTGAAGAGAAATTTGTGGAACCATTAGAACTTCCTAAACTGTCGGCTGAGCAAAAAAAAACCTCTTGATTCTGAGATAACCTTGGAGAAGCTTTGCGAGACTCTGGGGCCAGACAGCTTTTGCCGAATATTTTATATCTAATGCTACAAATCTGGCTCCACTTTTGCTAGAAGTTTATACAGAATCATTAAAGAATGGAACGCTTCCGCCAACCATGGCACAAGCCCGGATCAGTCTTAAAAATGACATAGATCCAAGTGAGTGTAAAAGTTACAGTCCAATTTCCCTGATCCAGCTATACGTTAAAATATTGTCAAATATGTTGGCTAATTGATTAAGTAAAGTTATGACATCTCTTATACATATATATTAGGGTTGTCGATTTAACGCGTTAATTCAGTGTGATTAATTTTACAAAACATAACGCTTTAAAAAAATTTATGCAATTAATCGCATGCCCATGGACAAGGATAAGGAAGAATCCAGAGTAATGCAAGCTTGTAGTACCACCTGTTTACTCCAGAGGGCAGTAAATTAAATTTCAGCTGTATGAGCAACAGTGAAGAAAACACTTCAGTAGGCACAACAACACAAACATGCGTTATGTTCTTGCATTCAAAACACTCGAAGGAGCGCAAATGCAATCTAAGGGATCTCAAGATGTGTTTAAAGATTGAGTACTAAACTATATTTAACTTGACACAGTGACCTAAACATTTTATGTTTATGATGCAACACACCCGAGACGTCTGACCTAGGTGTAAATTGATGGGCCCTTAAACAAGCCCTCATAATAAATCTCGAACTGATTGACAAATTCACTTGTGAAATGGATTGCTGTGAACTGTATGCCAATGATTGACTTATGATCAATAATATTGTAGTATGTTTTTTTTTATATTTAATGATTACTATGTATAATTATATATTGATATAAATGTCTATAATCATTATATATTGAATTATTGTTATATGAGGGGCTTTCTCAGCAAATATTTGTATATGCGATTAATCGCGATTAATTAATCGGGACACCATGTAATTAATTCAATTAAAAACTGTAATCGATTGACAGGCCCTAATATATATATTATATATATATATAAATAAGAACTTTTAAAAATGCCAAAAGTTGTATTTATGGTTAGTTCATCCCAACTTGTTTATTCAAATTATTCGTTTTTTTTAGATTATTTATTTATTTGTTTGTTTAAAAACATATAACTTTCCAATATGGTGAATGAGGACTGAGATACATTTTATTGTGCTTAACGTCTCCAAGTGATATGGATTTGAAACATAACAATGAGTAAAAAAAGAAAATGTATTTTTGAGTGAACTATCCCTTTAAGAATAATACAAACCAATGGTATGTGGCCTCTTAAAGTCACCATGAAATAAAAATGAAAAATGTCCTACTTTTAGTCTATATTTATTCCCTTTAAATCATCAACATGCTAGTGTACTTCCAACTGCTAACAAAATTTGTTTTCAGAAAATATAAACATTTAAAATCAGCAGTATCTTTCTTCCACCTTGACAACTTTGCCCGATCAAATGCTTTCTAGAACGTGAACACTCCCTCCCCTAGAATGTCTGGCTGTGTTCTAACTGGCGCTGATCATGCCTTCATAGGGTACTTTGAAAGGAGCACAATCCATGTTGTAGGGTCAATTCCAAACAGATTTTACAATAAGAATCATTTAAAAATTTGTTTTGACCTACCATTATCACCTTTCAGCCTTCTGAAACTCTCACAGTTGAGGGTAATTGTCTTTGTACGGAATAGGGCATAGGAATGATGACTTCTGAAAAAGACACGCTGACGCCGAAGCTGGACAAAAGGAAACTTGCTGGAGTTTATTTATATTTTTCTGCAGACGGATTATTCTTGGATATACAGTACTACTTGAGTATTCTTTATGCTTTGTGTATTGTGATTCAAAACGAGGACCAATTAGCTTCTGCTCACTTGTTTCACATTCATCTGTATTTGCACAACGCAATTGTAAAAAAAGTCCACACCCTACATTTACAGTCATAACTTCTGTTTCATGGTGACTTATTTATTTATTTGGCAAGTAGTCATGACATAAAATGCATAATGAGAAGTCAGGTGTTTATTATTTACAAAATAAACACCAACAGATGTTTCAGAGCTGCCTTTTTGCTCCAAATCTTTGGAAAAGTTGGAGGAATGCAGAACGCAATGTGTTTCTCTCAGATTGATTGTGCCCAGTGTTTTTGATACAGACACTACTGCTGTGATCTCTAGGCCCTCATGCCAGCTGCTGCCCACCTACCAAGATGAGCTGCTCTATTAGCCTTTACAATGAACAAATGATACAGAGCTGCTCTGCCTATACTTCTATTCAACTACCTAACTGCCTCCATCACTAACTTTTAAGATCAATCACTGTGTCTGGCTCTCAGAATTTTAGCTTTGGTTAACCACACTGAACTTATGAACCAATGTTATACAATCCTTTATATACACTGTCAGACATTTCAAATGGTTTTTACAGTAGCTTAATGGAATTGATATTTACAGTACCATAACCGTATTTCAGTTTTACAGTAACTAAATGCCACTGTAATTATGTAATACAGTGCCGGTACTGTAAAAAACCTAGGTTAACAGTACACTACTGTAATCCTATTCATTAATTTAATTATTCATTCATATGAACTAAATATAAATTAGATTTTATATATTTTTTATAATTACACTATTTAATTTTTTTATATAACTACACAAGTACTACTGACATTCAATCCAAACAGACACAATTTTTACAAAATATCAAAACCTTTATTTAAAACATTGCAAATGTGTGAAAACTTTGCATTTAAAACTGTCAGGCAATGTGAACTAAGAGGACCCAAGTGCCGAGTGTGAACAAAAATTATATCCGCAGAAAAAACAGAAAGGCTCAGGCACATGGAGATTGAGACAGGCAGAGGTCGGTAAGAGTAGAACAGTCATATCTTCACAGCCAGGGAATGAGCAAACACAGAATCAGATGCAGGCAAGGGTCAAAACCAGGAGGACTGTCAAACACAGTCGGTGTAACAAAACTAAAAACGGCAAAAGGAAAGCAGCACACAAGGCAGGAATAAGGCACAAAACGCTTTGGCAAGGACAGAGAGACAGAAAGGGAAATATAAATGATGTGCAATCAGAAAAGTGAAGCCACCGGAAGTGTTCCAGCTGCCATCTTTTTATGCCTAAACGCAAGAGGGTGTCAATGACTGACAGGTGATATTTTAACCAAAAATGACCCAATGGGCCGTGTATAAATAAGACAGGATTTGGTTTAGGTCATTTGTCTATAGGTATATTTCACTGAAGATATCTGTCATGTTTATCATCAATATGCACAGGATAAACAATATACAGTATAAATCACCAGGATGTGTGAATCTACTGCATTTATTTACTGCTGACACAGGTAATTCACCTAACAAACTATATTTATATTATGCATGACATATTAAACATGATCATTTATATATATGTGATTATTAGCAGAAATCGATTCAAATACAATACATATTAAAACGCATCTCTAATACTATCGAGGTCTTGCTTGGAGCAACAAATGTTTTTAAATAATTCACATCCATCTGCAACAGCCAGCATTATTTCTCTGAATAAGTTGTGAATGGTGTCTTTTTATTTTATGATGTCTTTGACAACATCCACTTCAGACACTCAGAGAACTCTTGAAGACATCAACAGTTAAAGGGCTGCAGGCTGGACAGCGTGAATTCATTTACTTTTTACTAGCATGTCCGTTCGCATAGGAATTAATTGTTATTTATATATATATATATATATATATATATATATATATATATATATATATATATATATATATTATATTAATTTTACCAACGTTTAAAACACTGTTGAATCATGTACATTACATTACTGTACTGATAAAAACAGTATTATCTAAAATATAACAATTACATAACAACAGTGAATAACAGTACAAGGTGAATTAAGTCATATGGACAGACCTTATGATGTATAAATCTGTATTTAAAATAAATATTTTGATATTTATAATTCAAATGATGAGGTGTCTTGTCTGTCAGCTGATTTGATATAATTTACTGTAATGAAGATTAACATAACTTGCTCTCATTTTTAATAAGGACATTTCCCCAAGTCTAAATAAATAACCATTTACATGATTACGATATTTGCGTTATAAGATTGCACAGGGATACAAACATTGATTGGATAGGCAATATTTATTCATTGAAATCAAGTGATTTCCTATTAAGTCAATAGAATGTTTAGGCATAGCAATATTGTGGCATGGTGGCTACACTTTTATGATGCCATGAGCAATCCAGTTCTTTATTATAGATCAGTGGCCTCATCCAAGTTCATCCAGTCTAATTCTGTTTGCTGGCGAAGGAAGGATGACACTCCTGCTGTTGATGAATTTCATCTTCCTCTTCACCATTTCTCCTGTCTTACGACTCACTCCGGTTTATGCAGTCTGAATTTATCCTCACATACAATCTATAGGCAACAGAAAATTAATGGAGAAAAAAATAAAAAAATAATGGAAAACACATTTAATACAATATCAATATTAGGATACATATATTAACTGTCTATTAATGTATTAATTATATTTTGTGTAAATGACTGCTAAACAATCATATTTTTTTAGTAAATATTGTTTTGAAATGACAATCACATTTCATGCACTGTACTATACTCTAATCACCGCACGATGTCCACATGGTCCGTCCCCATTATGTTATGACAGTGTGTGCAATGGTTTGGTGATCAAGGCTGTATAGGTGCTGTATTCCAGAAGATAAAAATGATAGTCACAGTAACAAGGAAGTGAAAAGGTATGTTTTTGTGATTCAGTTAAACTAACAACTAAACATGTGTGATAAACTTTGAATTAACAGTAATATGTAGATAAACAAAGAGAGGTACTTACCGTTGTATGAGTTCCAATGTTGCACAGGCAGGCTCCTGGTATTCTATGTTGAAAACATAGAAGCATCCAAAGAATACAGATAAGGCATCTGCAAAACGTCCTGGTTACTTTCGTTTCCTCCGTTCCTTGATGGAGGTAACGACATGTTGTGTCGATGTAGTGACACTAGAGGTCGCCCTTGGGAGCCCCAAACACCTCTGATCTTTGAGAAAAGGCCAATGGAATTGGCGAGTGAAATTTGCATGCCACTCCCTGGGATATACAGGGATAAAAGAAGCTGGCTCTCAACCACTCATTCAAGTTTTGTGCTGAGCCTTTAGCTCAACTGATGCCAGGGATTCAAAAGGGCTCCCCGTAGGACCACGGAGAGATCCCATGAGGGAATGAGGTGCGGTCTGAGAGGATTCAACCTCCTTGTGCCTCTAAGGAACTTGACGATTAGGTTGTGCTTCCTGAGAGACTTGCCGTCAACTGCATCGTGGTTCGCCACTATAGCGGCAACGTACACCTTCAAGGTGGAGGGGGACAGCCACCCCTCCAGCCTCTCCTGCAGGAAGGAAAGCATCGACCCGACTGGACATCTCTGGGGGTCTTCACGTCAGGAAGAACACCACTTAGCGAACAGACACCACTTCAAAGCATACAGGTGTCTCATAGAGGACTCCCTAGCCTGAGTGATTGTGTCTACCACCACAGATAATGAACAATCATATAGAATGTACCGGCGGGTGGGGCGTCATGGCGGGGCAGAGCCGGAGGGGCCACGTCGAGGGGGCTCGAGCCCCGAGCTCGTGGCTGTGCTGAGTCGGGAGACATCGGAGAACTTACCTGGCTCCGGGTACCCATCATGGGACGTGGGAGGAGGGGAAACGACCTCGTAAACCATCACAGCCGCCCGGGCGTGGATGTGTTTGTTCCACAGCTGGGCGTGCAGGGAAGGGGTCCCACCTACTCAACGCCGTGCCTGCCATAAATGTGCGGTGTCTGGCGGTAGTGATAACGATGGCCGTAAACATTGGGTGTGTGACCCAGGGAATGAGGAAACTGCTCTGATCAGTCCCGGATCAGAACTACCCTTGTTCAGATCTCTCCGCAACCGACTTATCCACCTGGGGAATCACCGAGTACCCCCTGGAAGCCCCACCATCTAGGTTAGTGAGAGTGGAGGAGCTTAGAGATCGGGTCTGGGCAGTAAAAGGTGCCTGCCACGACCTTGTGAGCTCCTCATGCACCTCCAGGAAGAAAGAGACTGGGGCGGGGTGCAGCCATTCAGGGCAGGGTGGAGGGTTCCACTCCAGCCTGACGCTCGCAGCCTCCCAGGCAAGCATGGCCTCCAGCATCGAGTTCTCACCGTCAGACTGGACCAGCCCACTCTCCAATACTTTGTGAGCCCCGAATGAGATCGTGAACTCGCCCTGAGATGAGCCAGTGGTCTTATCCCAGAACTCGACTGGGGCCAACGAGCGTCCTGGGGAATGAGAGATCCGTGGGGGTTACCCGGTGGAGTGGCTACCATTGGAGTCCGCAAATAACCCCCAGTGCTAACCAACGTGGCTTCATACCCATAGGTAGAAGGACCGAGGCAGGGAGCCACTGGGGTGGCTTTCCCTCTGCAAAGGAAAGCCGTGACCGCAACGTTGCCATGGTCATGTTCTCGCAGTGAGAACATGACACATCAACGAACGCTGTCTCTGCGTGGGAAGTACCCAAGCATGTGAGGCAGCGATCGTGGCCATCGGAAGCGGAGAGGTAACAACACAACCAGGAATTATACACAGACTGAAAGGCATCTTTAAAAGGACACTCTCTGTCAGTGCCACTCTTTTAGAAGGGAAATATACTCTCTTAGGCTGCTGAAGCGCCCAGGAGCGTTCTCTGCACTCAACCAGTGCACGATGGGATAAAATGCTGTAATGCGCCTTAAATCCAACAGCTTTTCTTTTTTTAGAGATGAATGAAATGGCAAAGGGATTCAGCTCGCTGAACACAACCACTCGGCTCCGAAGAAAAAATCTGAATGAGTGGTTGCAAGCCACCTCCTTTTATACCTGTTTGTCCAGGATAGTGGCATGCAAATTCCACTCGCCAATTCCCATTGTCCTTTTCTCAAAGATCAGAGGTGTTTGGGGCTCCCAAGGGTGACTCCTAATGTCACTACTTTGACACAACGTCGAGTGAGTGACAGATTGGGAATCCAGGTGCTCCTCCAAAATGTAGGCCACCTTTCCGTCAATGCTCACCATCCACTTTATTACATTTCTTGGCCACGTACGTCATCGAGGCTGTCTCGTTTCATAAAAGCTAGTAGGACACTTTGAATGCAGTGTTCGAATGCGACCTTCTTTCACGGGATTTCGGAGTTTGAATTCGGAGTTTGCATACGGTGTATCCTTCGTCGGCACTCACAACCCACAATTCCTTGCTTCAACGGAAATGTCTAAAAATTATGCCTATTTGCCCATAAATATGATGTTTAAATGCAAGTGATGTTATTTCCCAAGTTGAAGTATATAATATGTATAATTATATGAATATATAATTAAATCTTTATAACTCTTCTAAAATTTACCTCATACATTCCCTTCTACATTCCCTTCATTCCCTTTTAAAGAGTGGTGTGCTGTCATAGCAACCATGTTACGTTCCTTTTCCGTTTGTCCTACAAAGGCCATCTCGTTGAAATAAAATTTGTTTAAAGGAGTACGCACGGTATACTGCAGCCTTCAAAGGATGCGTCCTACCTAGCATGCAGCCTTCGAAACGAGACACAGCCTATGCCACATGAAAACCTGTAGTTAGCCAAGTTTCTATAACTTTTTGCATGGGCACAAAAGGTTTTAAAATTGGCAGTAAGGTGGCTACAAACCTTACAGCTGTAAATATTGCTAGCAGTCTCTTCATGAGAAATACTGATACAAAAATTTCATAGAAATTGGATCTAAAGGATCTCTATCCTGTTTCTGTCTGCTAATGAAAGACACCCTCGTAACACTAGTTAAGCTTTGAACAAGTTCTCCACCTTTCTCTGTTGCTTATACAGCTATCACAGTCTTTTACATAATTAAAAATATTACTTTAAAAATATTACTTTTAATTCGGTTAAGCCATTTGTTAAATACAACATTAGCGCCGTTCAAGCTAAGTTTGTTACCACAAATGTTTTCGTGCAAATGTTAACCGAGGTTAAATTCGAGTGCACAAATCTGACAACTGCGGGAAATGTCAGTACATATGATTTATAATTTTTTTTTTTACTTTGCTTGCCTGCGTATTCTCTCAGGGATAAAAATCTTTGTACAAAGCTCTTTCATTGGTGTATCACACGGGTGTTCTCCAGAACTGTACCGCAGAGCTCCCTCCCCTGAGGTGCTGCTGTGGTTCCTAATCTGATGCTGTACATTTAGGCAAAGCCTGTAAAAAAATGAGTAAAAGAAAAAAAAAACACTGTATCTAAATAGAAAAGAAATGGTGCACTGGCGCTTAAAGCCATTACGGTAAATACAGTAATATACATCAATTTAAAATAAATCGCTGTACATGGTGTTTGACGTCACAGAAAATGTTCATGATGCAATTGGAATTACTGTTATTTACTGTAAATAGAATTTGCAGTATTATACTGGGTAATATTTAGTACATAACTGTAAAAATGACAGAAATGTCTAACAGTATATATATATATATATATATATATATATATATATATATATATATATATGATAAATGCATTTGTTTGAAATAATAAAAAAAAAATAACAATAAATTATAACAAAAAAAAAAAAATCTGAGCTATGATAAGGCAGATAAAGAGTTGGACTAAATTATATTATCCCAACAATTCTGATGAAAAGGATATTTAAATAAACACAAGACAGCAATGACCTTTGTCAGGAGCAGACACTGTCCAGAATGAAGGGCTGTTGTGTGTTTTTGGCACAATGGGTTATAACATAAATGTGGACAGGATGCTTCCTTCTCCAAATCGACTCCATGTGTGAGTTAGTTGGAGCCTTGAACCTCAGAACAACAGGGGAGCAGTTCAGAGATATACAATAATCTGTCCCATAAATCATTGTGTGTTTTTAAGCCACCCTGCCATATCCATCCTCCCTAACAATGTGCATGTACAGAGCAAATGATGGTGACAGATTAATCAATTCAAAGCACCAGATATAATAAGACATCTATCATCTCTGTCTTTTTTGTGTCTGCTTGAATGTGCTCCTTATGATGGACAAATGTAATCGGTGTTAAAGCTATGTAATGAAATAAATATGATATAGTGGGAAAAAACTAACAAAAAAAAAACTTATGCACTCAGACTGACTGAATTCACTGATCTCACTGTAAATCGTGACAGTTGTTTTTTGTTTGTTTTGTTTTGCAGTATATGGCTTGATTCTTATAAAAATGTGGATCATACAAAGTTTGGATTTTTGGAAGTAAGCTATATATCTAAATAAAAACAATTGGTTTTATTTTATTCTCATTAATTACATGTTTCCATGATGTATTTAAATAGCATGTTCAATGTTGTCTATTTGTCTCATTAACATAAAAAGTAATTACAATCTTTTATTATTTAATAAATAAATAAAAAAAATGTAAAAAGAAAGAAAAATTTAAATGAAAATAAGTGCAGCCCTTGAGGCCAAAAGGATCCTGCTTTGCAGTGTCCCGGCTATCCAAAGTGGAGTACATCTGCCCTAACCCAAATCCCAACCCTGAATCTAACCATCATAGAAGTAATTATTTTATTTTATAGCAAAAATGCATCCTCCGAATCGTGCTCACCATTGTTTATGTGAACGCGATTACTTCCTGATTCTCACAGGACCATAACCTGTGGCTAAGGTGTTGAGAGTGCCACAGAGTCTGTGTTTGTGCTTTTTTGTGGAAATCAACCTGACTTGTCTCTGCATATTAAGCTGATATATAGAAACTTTTTTTTAAATTACAAAAAAATTAAAACCTCACCATTAACACTGCATAACAGCAGAGGCATGAGATAGGGGGAATTTCAAACTCAGGTTTGGAATCCAACAAATGTATTAAGTGTTAAAAATATTTTAATAATGTATCTATTTTCCCCTCTTTCCCATTAACACTATGACATTCTGCAAGTGCAACAGAGCATCAAGTTAACTAAATTAATGCCATGAAAACAGCATGAAAGCAAAGAATAGGAATCACACTGTCACTTAAAAATATTAAGCAAATATAAATGTCTTGAATGCCCCTTTCCACCTACTGAACCTCCTGTGTGTGTGGAATGTGGAGCGGCTGTTTATATGAAATGGTTTTACTTTACTGCCTCATTTCAGATTCGTCCACCCGATCATGTCTGTCTGCATAGAATTCTGGCGTTCCTGTAGGAATGAAAGAACTCTGTATGCTGTTTAGAACAAAGCAAATCAGTTGAAAATAAGCTTTTTTTCCACATAGTAGAGGGCATTTGCAAAATGTGGAAAAAAGGAATAGTAGTTTTATAACATTTTGCCATATATTGGTGCAGCGTACAGATCACAGTTTTATTGAATTTATTGAATATTCACCATATATTCAAAATTATTTTGCTTAAGTTATTACAGTTATTACAATTTTAATAACGAGAGGGTTACACATTTTTTATACCATATCAGATTTAAACATTTATTAATTTCAGTAAATAAGTTCAAAGATTTCATTTGCATCATTACTCACTAATCATTAGAAAAAAAGTTAATGGAAGTCGCTGCATGGCATTTTTATATTTTAAAATGTTTTAAGCCATTTTAGATAAAAGATCTAAAATGTATTGAATATTGTTAAAAAGCTGAAAAATTACTTGATATGTTTTAGCAATATTGTCCTCACTGTGTTGTAGGTCAAACACTGTAGCTCAAACACTTGCACACACTTCTACAGGTTGACAGCACAGGTTGAAATTCCCAAATCAAAAGCAGCACAGGAAATTAAAATAAACTCTGAAAACAAGATAACCTTCTGACTCTCTCCTCAAAACAGTTAGTTTTAAAAAACAGTTCAAAATCTAATGTTATCCCAGCACCATGCAAACTATTTCATTTTACTTTGCTTAATCCTACGAATTAGTAGAGTGTGCATTGACCAAGGTGCACATCGTCTCTATGTACACACACTTAGATAATCCCATTCTCTCTATCACGTTCTTTATCTCGCTGGGATTTAACCTCCAATGACATTGCGTGAGTCTCTATGAGTTGCACATGTGCGTTCTACACCTTCATTGGGTGAGTTCATGACCTTCATCAAACTCTGGGATGATACACATGTGGTGTGGCTAGAGGGAGAGGGGTTTACAGTAAATATGAATGTGTTGGAGGTACAGGGATGTCTATATATAGAGTGACACATATGGTATGCAGATCGCTGCTGCCAGCTGGACCCAAAGGATGAGTAGAGAGAGATGTGGCACAGCACATTTTGATGTGGGCAAAGAGGGTGGACAGTGAGGGAATACTCTGGCCAATAAAATGAGAGAGAGAGTGTGTCATGTCAATATAGCACTCTAATTTGGATTGACTGTAATATTACGAGGTGGAGGCCACAGTTAAATCCTCATTCTTGTAAAATAAAACTGGAATCAAACTGAGATAATTAAAAGCGTTGGCTCATTTAAGCAACGTGTGAAATGAAAATGAGAAAGGGTTTTGTAATTAAATTGAAATGCTCCAAAGTAGTCAGCCATATGTTTGGCAAGGACAGACAAAAGATTTCCTTTCCAGCTAGGCTCCTATGGGCAAATCATCGCTACAAGCCCAGACTCACCCTGACATGGGCGCAATTCCATTTGTACCGAGAGACTCAAGGTCAATATTCTTGCTGGCAGTTGAAACTTTAAATTCAAATCCAAAGTGAAGACACATGAAATATTGTGTGTGTAAACAGAGGGTGGGGTGTTTTGAAACCAGATCTGAAGGACTAAAGTTAAACGGAAGTGAACTTAATTTGGACTCAAACCACAGGGTGCAACCACAGAGACCAGTGGCTATTGCAAATGTGGCCACTCATGAATGAGGAGGAATTCTAATAGACAACATGACTTACACTCAAGAAACATGATTAAAAAAAAGTGATCAGAGAGAAGAGAAGTTTAAGAAATTAGGGAATGGGAAATCAGGGATTCTTCAAAATGAGAATTAAAGAGAGGTGAGACTCAAAGGGGTAGTTCAACCAATACTGAAAATACTGTAATTATTCACTCACCCTCATGTTATTTCTTTCTTTCTTTTACAAAAAGAGATTATAGCCAGACTGTTTTTCCACACAATGAAAGTGAATGGTGACTGAGGCTGTCATTCTGCCTAGTATCTATTTTTTTTTTTCCCATGAAAGGAAAAAAGTCATACAGATATGTAATAACATGAAGTAATGACTGAATTTTTTTTTTTTTTTTTTTTTGGTGAACTGTCCCTTTAAAGAAAAGTATAGTGAAAGAATAAATAAATAAATATTCTACAAAAGAAAGACAGAAAGAGATTATATACACTGATCAGCCACAACATTAAAAGCACCTGCCTAATATTGTGTAGGTCTCCCTTGTGCTGCCAAAACAGTGCCAACCCGCATCTCAGAATGGCATTCTTAGATGCTATTTTTCTCACCACAACCTCACAGAGTGGTTATCTGAGTTACCATAGACTTTGTCAGTTCGGCCATTCTCCGTTGACCACTCTCATCAACAAAGCATTTCTGTCCGCAGAACTGGCCCTCACAGGAAGGTTTTTTTTTTTCTTTTAAATAAATAAGTTAATTCTAGAATCCCAGGAGATCAGCAGTTACACAAATACTTAAATCAGCCGTCTGGCACCAACAATCATCCATGCGATTATCTAATCAGCCAATTGTGTGGCAGCATTGCAGTGCATAAAATAATGCAGATACGGGTCAGGAGCTTCAGTTAATGTACTCTGCATTCATCAGAATGGGAAAAATGTGATCTCAGTGATTTGGAGCGTGGCATGATTGTTGGTGCCAGTGGCTCATTTGAGTATTTCTGTAACTGCTGATCTCCTGGGATTTTTGCAAATAACATTCTCTTAAATGTACTCAGAATGGTGAGAAAAACAAAACACATCCAGTGAGGGCCAGTTCTGTGGATAGAAATGTCTGGTTGATGAGAGAGGTCAACACAGAATGGCCAGACTGGTTCAAATTGACAGTGTCTGCGGTTACTCAGATAACCACTCTGTGTAACAGCTCTGCTGGAGCCCTGCAGGTAATTTACACTGGGTTAACCCATTTAATACTACTAGTTACAATTGTGACCGGGGTCTTAAAGGAGTTGTTGATGTATTTTACTCAGTTGTTGTCAATGTTGACCATGAAGACTTTTTTGCTTGAGTGGTGCAAATAGTCACATGGCCAGAACTATTTAATTCCACTGTTCTCCTGGAACAATTATGGCTGTCAAAACTCTGTAAAAAGAAGCAAATAAATCCTATCACAATACACTTACAACTACCATATTTTGTTAATAATTGAATTGTGTTGTGTTCATTTTCTGTTGTTCAACTCTGTTGGGGGGGTAGGTTTTGTGTGGATGACTGAAAATTACATCTGGATGAAGCATACTTTATCCACTCATGTTTATAAAGATATTGTGATTAATCATGACTAACTACAAAAAATTTTGCGATTAATCCCGATTAAATATTTTATTAATTTGACAGCTCCCTAATATTATATATACTGTATATATATATATATATATATATATATATATATATATATATATATATATATATATATATAATGCAGATAACAAACAGTTGAGGATGATTCAAATAGTACATTTACAACTCTTTTGAATTTAGTAAAAAAGCAATAGAAGACCTCCATAGGAAACAAACACACACACAATAATTGTTTATACTGTACAAACTATATATTCTATCCCCTAACCTTACCCCTAAATCGAACCCTCACAAAAAACGTTCTGCATTTTTTATTTTGTTTTATCATTTAGTATGTTTTTTTAAGCGATTAGAATTATGGGGACACTAGAAATGTCCTCATAAACCACATTTATAGCATTATACCCTTGTCATTACCAGCTTGTAACCTAAAAAAAAAGTCCTCGTAAACCACTTAAACCTGCCCACACACACACACACAATTAGGCACTGTTTTGGCACTGTACACCAAACCCAACTGAGCAGCACCTGCCTTTGACAAGTGTTACCCATTAAAGTTAGGTACAATTTAAATATCCTACAATTAAATGTAATTAATGCCTTTGGTATGGGGAGTGGAATGTTCTGGTTACTCTTTCTGTCAGACTTTAAGATTTCAAAGCAGAACGGCAGTTAACTGATATAGTCTTTGGCAAATTTAAAGCAGAGAACTCAAGGCTGTTAGCATGCTTTTTCTTAGACGGCCTCTCAGACATTGATGGCCCTGAGCTTTTAGTTCTTCAAATTAAAGTGTGACAGCTAAGAGAACGTAGAGGTGGAAATATCCCACATGTTCCTGGAAAACACACATGCATACTGACAAAACAGGGCTGGTAATATTGGGTTTTTAAAGACAAAATTATTGGGCCCTAGTTCATCATCCTGCACCATAGTGTTGTTTTGTTTTTTTGCAGGTTTGTGTGTGTGTGTGTGTGTGTGTGTGTGTGTGTTCTAAATTCAAATTGCGCTTTAAACTAAAAAGCAATAAAATAATGAATTGATCAAAAAATCTTATTTAACCACCTCCCCAAATCCAAACATTTACTGCAAGCGTCGGTCAACACAGATGGAAAATTACTAATAGCCTACAGATTAAGAACTAAAGACAATTATTAATGTAAATACAACAATAATCAAAATAAATTAGCCTAATAAATTCCCATGTGTTCTCAAAATAATGTGCCAAATGCAAATTTGTTTTTGTATTGCGTTTTGGGAATACAGTTAATGCTGCATAAAGAAAATAAAATAAAACTCAATTTTAGGTTCAAAGTGAACATGTCTTGTATTACCTTATGATTTAATCACCTTTGTCTTAGTTTTTTTAATACAAAAGGTACACTGGCGGCCAGAAATTTTTGAATAATTTACAGATTTTGCTGTTTCAGAAGGAAATTGGTACATTAATTCACCAAAGTGGCATTTAGCTTATAACAAAGTATAGTCCAAGATGTTGATCCAAGATGGTGGCGCAGTAGCACGCAGCGGCCACTCCGGATCCAAAATGGTGCTATTTTTGTCACTTAGCCCGACTTTTACAGCACACTACCATCGCCAGACACTGTTAAAATATAAGATTCATGCAACAACCAAGCTGCATGATGATCTGCTGGAGTTGCTATGCAAACTCTGCTTGCTGCGGAGACCAGGCCTCCAGTGCTCGATGTCGCCTGATGCCGTAGTAGGAGGGGACGTCGTAAGTGGTGTGCGAGGAAGCGAAAACGTGGCAAGAGGGCGGGGGTCCATGCTAGGCTAAAAACAAACCCTAGCCGGCCGGCTCTCCCATCTATCCTGCTCTCAAATGTTTGCTCTCTGGGCAATAAACTGGACTACATCCGACTCAGCAGACTATGCAGCATGAGCTTAGAGACTGCTGCTCTTTGTTTTCACGGAGATGTGGCTCAGCGACAGAGTTCCGGACACCGCCATTCAGCTAAACGGGCTCTCCTTGTTTCGTGCCGACAGAAATGCAGCTCTGTGCGGTAAGACTCGCAGTGGTGGCTTGTGTGTTTACATCAACAAGGAATGGTGCAATAACTCTATGCAAGTCTCTAGTTACTGCTACCGCTGGTGGAGCTTGTGACTGTTAGATGCAGACCTTTTTATTTACCACAGGAATTCAACACTGTTATTATAACCAGAGTTTACATTACCCCCAGCGCTAACGCTAAAGAAGCGCTCTGTGAACTGTATGGGGCTATAGGTGAACTGCAGAACGTTCATCCTGACGGACTGTTTATTGTCGCCAGAGATTTCAACTATGCGAATCTTAAGACAGTGTTCCCTAAATTCCATCAGTATGTGGACTTTGCAACGAGAGGGGTGAACATGCTAGATCTTGTTTACAAAAACATCCCAGGCGCGTAGCGGGCGGAGCCCCGCCCCCACCTCAGCTACTCAGACCACATCTCTGTTATACTAATTCCAGCATACAGACCGCTCGTCAGACGCAAAAAAGCGCTCCAGAAGCAGGTGAAAAGCTGGCCAGTAGGAGCCATCTCTGCTCTTGTTTTGAGTGTACTGACTGGCACATGTTCAGGGAGGCTGCAACATATGGCGACTCTACCAGCTTGGAGGAATACACAGCATCAGTGACCAGCTACATCAGCAAGTGCATTGATGATGTCACCTTCTCCAAGACCATCACCACACGCTCCAACCAGAAGCCGTGGATGACTGTGGAGGTGCACGCGCTGCTGAGGACCAGAGACTCTGCCTTCAGGGCAGGCGACATGGCTGCACTAAGAACAGCGAGGGCCAAACTGTCTCAGGCCATCAGAGCGGCAAAGCGCGCACATGCCCAGAGAATCCACAGTCACTTCCAGGACAGTGGCGAAATGCAGCGCATGTGACAGGGCATCCAGGCCATCACCAACTACAGGACAACATAAGTTGCCTGTGACAAAGATGCCTCCCTTACAGATGCGCTGAACGACTTCTACGCTAGGTTTGAAGCACAGAACGACGTGGTGGCGAGGAAGGCCACCCCTCCTCCCAACAACCAGGTGCTCTGTCTTACCACAGCTGATGTGAGGAAAACTTTACGTAGAGTAAACCCACGGAAGGCTGTTGGACCAGACAACATTCCTGGTAGAGTGCTCAGAGGATGTGCAGACCAGCTGGCAGATGTTCTTACCGACATCTTCAACATCTCTCTGAGCAGCGCCGTCATTCCAACATGATTCAAGGCCACCACCATAGTCCCCATGCCAAAGAAGTCTTCAGTATCTTGCCTCAACGACTACTGTCCCGTTGCACTCACACCCATCATCATGAGGCACATTAAGACCCAGCTGCCCCCCTCACTAGACCCACTGCAGTTCGTGTATTGTCCAAAGCGTTCAACAGACGACGCCATCACCACCACCCTCCATCTGGCCCTCACCCACCTAGATAAAAAGGACTCATACGTTCGAATGCTGTTCATAGACTTCAGCTCAGCATTCAACACAATAATTCCTCAGCACCTGATTGGAAAGCTGAACCTGCTGGGCCTGGACACCTCCCTCTGCAACTGGATCCTGGACTTCCAGACTGGGAGACCTCAGTCAGTCCGGATCGGGAACTGCATCACCACCACCACCACACTGAGCACTGGGGCCCCCCAGGGCTGTGTGCTCAGTCCACTGCTGTTCACTCTGCTGACTCACGACTGTGCAGCAATGCACAGCTCAAACCACATCATTTAGTTCGCCGATGACACGACCGTGGTGGGTCTCATCAGCAAGAACGACGAGTCGGCATACAGAGAGGAGGTGCGGCGGCTAACGGACTGGTGTAGAGCCAACAGTCCACATTCAGTCTCTGAATGTGGACAAAGCAAAAGAGATGGTTGTTGACTTTAGGAGAGCACAGAGTGACCGCTCTCCGCTGAACATCGACGGCTCCTCTGTGGAGATCGTCAAGAGCATCAAATTCCTTGGTGTTCACCTGGTGGAGAACCTCACCTGGTCCCTCAACATCATCTCTATTTCCAAGAAAGCCCAGAAGCATCTCTACTTTCTTCGAAGGCTGAGGAAAGCACATCTCCCACCCCCCATCCTCGCTACATTCTATAGAGGGACTATTGAGAGCATCCTGAGCAGCTGCATCACTGCCTGGTTTGGGACTTGCACCGTTTCGGACTGCAAAGCCCGGCAGAGGGAAGTGAGGACATCTGAGAAGATCATCGGGGTCTCTCTTCCCTCCATCAAATACATTTACAAAAAACACTGCATCAGCAAAGCAACCAGCATTGTGGATGACCCCACACACCCCTCACACAAACCCTTCACCCTCCTGCCGTCTGGCAAGAGTTACCGAAGCATTCGGGCCCTCAAGGCCAGACTGTGTAACAGCTTCTTCCCCCAAGCCATTAGACTCCTCAATACTCAGAGACTGGACAGACACACACACACACACACACCTGTCCTGAGTTGCACTTTAATTATTGTCACTTTATACCTGGCTGCTACCTCAATAACTGCTATGTGCATAGAACACATCTCATAGTATGTTATGTTTACATTTGGCAATTTTAGAAACTGTCATCTCTTTGCACTACTGTGTACTGGTCGGCACTGCACTGTCTCTCAATGTGCCTATTGTCCTGTTAATTTTTAGTAATTTATTTTACTATCCCGTACTTTTTGCACACGTTTGCATGTGAACTTTATATAGGTATGTTATTTAGTCTGTGTAGTCTCATGTGGTTCTGTGTTTGTCCAATGTTGTTTTATGTAGCATCATGGTCCTGGAGGAACGCTGTGAACTGTACTAACTGTATATGGTTGAACGACAATAAAAACCACTTGACTTGACTTGACTTGAGTCAGGACATTACTGATGTAAAAAACAGCACCATCAGTATTTGAAAAAAATCATTTTCCAACACCTTATCCTTGAGTAATCATGCTAAATTGCTAATTTGGTACAAGAAAATCACCTGCCATTATATCAGACACAGTTGAAAGCTTTTTGGTTGGTTAAATGAAACTTTGTGTTTGTTTTTGATTTGCCACAATATGCAATAACCTGACATGTCTTAAGGTCGATATTAGATAAAAAATGGCAAAAAGAAACAGCTTTCTCTAGAGACTCGTCAGTCAATCATATGTTTGAGGAATGAATGCTATGCAATGCTTGACAAAGGTGTACACTACAGTCTTCAAAAATAGAGGACAATTGACAAGGACAGAAAGAGATGTGGAAGGCCAGATGTACAGCTAAACAAGAGGATAAGTACATCAGAGTCTTTAGTTTGAGAAATAGATGCCTCACCTGTCCTCAGCTGACAGCTTCATTGAATTCTACCCGCTCAACACCATGTACAACAGTAAAGTGAAGACTCAGGGGTACAGGCCTTATGGGAAGAATTTAAAGGAAAAAGCCACTTTTGAAACAGAAAAAGAAATAGAAAAGGTTAGAGTGGGCAGACGTTGGACAACAGATAATTGGAAAAGAGTGTTATGGATCTTAACCCCATTGAGCTTTTGTGGGATCAGCTAGACTGTAAGGTGCGTGAGAAGTGCCTGAGAAGACAGCCACATCTATGGCAAGTGCTATAGGAAGCGTGGGGTGAAATGTCACATGAGTATTTGGACAAACTGACAGCTAGAATGCCAAGGATCTCCAAAGCTGCACATTGAGGATTTTTTTAAAAAGTAGTTTAAGAAGTTCCGAAGTTCCCTTTACAAAAGGCTTCACTACGATGTTGCGCTGCTAAGCGCTACGGGGAACAGCTTTAGCTGTGAGCCGAGCTGAATAATGTGTGGAACACGTCAATGAACATTGACCGGAATTTATAGCCTCGGCTGATGTAATCATTAGATGCACCTGAGGCCAGGCTATAAATGGATACGTCACCAGGTGTCGTCAGAAACTCTTTTTTCTGTGTGTTTCACACACCCTGTCAAAACTTTCTTTCCTCTGTTAGGAGATAGATTCTGTTAGGCAGTGTGCAGTGAACATTGTTCTATTTTTCTCTTCTGTTTAGAAAATATTATATATATATATTTCTAAAGAAAAAAAAAAGAGAGAGAATGACTGAAAGCAAACGGTGCGTGTTACACTCTTCTCGCTCTATAGCTGAAAACAGCACACATCAGTTTTTGCTGTTTGTTTGGGGGTAGAGCACGCTGCTCTCGCGTTGCAGCAGGGCGGGTGCGAGCACTGCGATTTGCTTTAACAGGCAGAGTGCGTCGTGCTCGCCTCGCTTGCTTCCGGAGTCAGCACTCACCGAAAAGATCGTTCGTGGGGCTCGTGCATGGATTTGGCTGAGGAGCAAGAGACGGGTTGATCCCTTTCTCTCACTCTCTCCCCAAACCCAGCTGGTCCTTCACATGATCTCGAAGCGCGTTCTGATGCTTCTTCGGATCATGAGGTGGATCGCTATTCTCTTCCCGCCTCCGAGCTTTCCGTCCGCGATAAAAAATCTACGGAGGAATTGCTCGATGTTGTTACTCGTGCGGTTGCCAGATAGGACTGGCCATGCGAAAAAGAGACCCCCAAACGCACCAATTAGGGGATAGATTTTATCTTCCAGTCTAAGAAAGGGAACGCCTCATGGGTCCCTTCCTTTCTTTGATAACCTCCATGAAGAGCTTTTTCAGCTCATGGAGAACCCCTAAAAAAATATATATATATATACATATATATATATATATATATATATATATATATATATATAAAATATATATATATTTTCTTCCTGTGTTCACATACCCTCGACGTCATTATATTCGACTATCGTGGGTGCTGAGGCACGGGGTATTTCAGTGATGCCGCCGGTCGAAGAGACGCTTGCGGGCTATCTCTCGCCGGGCTCGGCATCGTCACTTAAGAAGCCCTCTCTCCCCTCAAAGCCTTGTAGGACAACCTCCACTTTAGTGGGAAGGGCTTATCAAGCAGCAGGTCAGGCTGGTGCTGCTCTGCACACTATGCTGTTTTTCAGGCGTACCAGGCTGACCTCCTGGACGACCTGAGTGTGGGTTCTGCGCTTGACGAGCAAGCCTCAGACCCACCTTGGTCCTGACTGAAGGGAAGCTCAAAAGCAAAGCGTGGCGAGTCGTGCTCCTCCTCCCAGGGATTGGGGACAGTCTCGCCGCCCTCGCCAGCCCTCAGGACTATAAATTCTAGTAAGAGAAAACCCTGACGGTCTTGCGCCTAGATTAGGGGGTAGCTCCCCTCGGGACGGGGCGCGTGCTTCACTTCACCCCTCCCGGTACCCCCTTGAAGCCCCTCCATTCCCGCCACCTCTTGGTGTTTCGGGTTGCAGAGGCTTCCGTCAAAATTGGGTGTTTTCGCTGTTCCTGCATTTTATTCAGGACGCGAAACACCCGACAACCCCTCAACAGGAAGTGTTAAAATATAATACCCATCTCAGAGATCCTGGCAGCGTGGAAACTTCTGCCGGATATATTCTTTTCTGTGGGTCTTACAAGGGCGTCAGGATTTAATTCTCTCGCCGCTTTTCCGTGTTTCAACGGCGTGTTCTCACTACCGTAAACCGGATTTCTTTTTTTGTGTAAAAAAAAACAAAAAACTCAATCTCCTGGTTAAAGGGGCCATGGTATGTGTTCCCCTTCCAGAGAGAGAGTTAGGTTATTACACTAAATACTTCCCGTTTCCCATGGAGGGTGAGGGGTGGCGTCTGGCTTAGATCTTAAAGCTTGAACTACCAGTGGGTGTTCAAGTCCAAGATGATGCCTGTCAAGACGGTCGTGTCTCAAGCCCTACAACTCGTTTGGCTGGTCACCATCGATCTTATGACGCACTTCTATACTTCATTTAGAAGTTCTGCCACAACATGGAAAGTTCCTGAGGTTCACTTCGGGGCTGAAGTCTTCCAGGGTCAGGTTCTTTCACTCAGCCTAGCCCTTTTTACCCGCACATTCACAATGCATGATGTAGCGCTGGCTCCTTGCGACTCCTGGGCATCTGCATTCTGAATTACGTAGACGACTGGCTGATCCTAGCGCAGTTCCAGGAACTGGCAGTTCAGCACAGGGACATCGTCTTAGCTCATCTGTTTCTCTGGGGTTGAGGCTCAACGCCAAGAAAAGCGTCCTCTCTCCCATTTAGAACACTGTCTATCGGGGCATCGTATGGAGTTCAATCACAATGCGGGCACAACTGTCTCCCGCTAGGATTGAGTCCATTCAGATCACCCTGAGCAAAGTCAGGCTAGGTTGCACTGTTATCAGTATCAACGATTTCCAGGTCTCAGGGCGAACGCGTCCACGGTGATCCCTCTGGACCTTCTGCTCATGAGACCGTTTTTGTTGTGGCCAAAAGCCAGGGGATTTCTTCCAAGGGCCAAAACCCCTGGGCTAAAAAGGGTTACGCGCCTCAGGCTTCGTTCCCTTTCTATGTGGTTCAGACCCCGGTTTTCTGCCTTGGGTCCCACTCTAGGTGCGTCTTGTTGTCGCAGACTGCTAACGACAGACGCCTCCCTGACGGGCGGGGTAGCGGCCTTAAGTGGTCGTCCAGCTTAAGGGGATAGGAGGGTCGTCAGCTCGGTTGTCACTGTCTCGGGTTGATGGCTGTATTTCTGGCCCTGAAATACCTCCTCCTGAGGCTGCCATGTCTTGGTGCGGGTGGACAATACAGCGGTAGCCTCTTACATAAATCTTCAAGGAGACCCACGTTCTTGTCAGCTGTATTTCTGACACGTAGGATTCTCCTTAGGGCCCAGGGTAAGCTCCTGTCACTCAGGTCAGTTATATCCCTGGATAGGGGAGTTATAGCCCGTATAGGGGAGCAGATTTACGGTCCAGACAGGAAATACCAACGGGGGAGTTAAGAACTCCACCCTAAGGTAGTTGTTGCCCAGAGTTCGCCAGCAAGGGTTTTTGCCTCTTACTGATAGCACCGCGCTGGCCGAACAGGGCTTGGTTTTCGGAGCTAATCTCTTCCCTTGACGACTCGCCTTGGGCGATTCCGAACAGGAAGGATCTTCTATCTCAGGCACAGGGCAATATTTCATCCCTGCCCCGAATTGTGGAATCTTTCATGTTTGGCCCCTAAGGGTACCAACTGAGGGACACAGGGCTTTCTCCTGAGGTTATCGAGACCTTTTTTAAATGCCAGGCTTTTTCCACTTGGAACAAGTTTTGGTGAGATCTTAGGGCAGAAGAGGACCTCTTCGCCTCTATGGATAGCGCAATGTCTCCTCTACTTCTCCCTGAAATCACCCAGCCCCCTTGGGTCTGGACGTTAAGACACATACATGACCTGGAATGCGTCTGTATGTATTTCTTTCCCCAGTTTCTCTGCTCCCGGGAGTCTTGGCGATGTTCACCAGCAAGGGTCTTGCCTCCTATTAATGGCGCCGCACTGGCCGGACAGGATATGTTTCTCGGAGCTAATTCCTCTCCTCGACGGCTCGCCTTGGGCGATTCCGGACAGGGAGGACCTTCTCATCCTTGGCCCGAATTGTGAAACCTTTCATGTCTGGCCCCTAAGGGTACCAAATGAGGTTCACAGGGTTTTCTCTTGAGATTATCGAGACCATTTCAAGTGCTAGGGCTCCCTCCACTTGGAACTGATCTGGGTAGATTTTACAGGGCAGAAGAGGACCTCTTCGCCTCTGTTGATAGTGCAATGTCTCCTCTACTTCTCCCCGAGTCGCCCAGTCCCCCCCCTCCCCCTTGGGAGGGGCTGAACGTAGTAACGCAAATGCGCCTGCATACGTTTCCTTCTACTAAAGTTCTTATTACAGAACCAGCTAACTGCCAGTTTGTTTCAGTTCTGGATTTTCTGTAGAAACAACTGTCAGCGGGCACTTGCCTCGCCACTGCCAGGTTCTATGTGGCCACTGCGGTTTGCCATGGCTTGGTGGGCGGGGTGCCCTCAAAGAGGCATCCTCATTATTGCCCGGGCCTACGAGGCGCGCGGTCAAGCTTTGCCAGTAGGTTTCAGGGCGCACTCTACCAGTGGGCTCTCCTCCTCTAAAACCTTGGCTAGAGGTCTCCCTCTGCAGCAAGTTTGTGATGCGGCAGGTTGTCCTCTCTGCACACATTCATTGGATTTTTATAGTTTGGATGTTTTGCCACTCCGGGCTCTTATGCCCTTGAGTCGACATCTCAAGCTCATGTCTGGACAAGTTTGTGATGCGGCAGGCTGGTCCTCTCCGATCACATTCATCAGTTTTTATGACAAGTTTGTGTTGCGATAGGGTTCTCTTCGCACACATTCATCGAACTTTATGGGCTAGATGCTTTGCTACTCCGGGCTCTTATGCCCTTGAGTCGGCATCTCAGCCCATGCCTAAACAAGTGTGTGATGCGGCAGGTTGTCCTCTCCGCACACATTCATTGGACTTTTTTAGTTTGGATGTTCTGCACTCCGGGCTCTTATGCCCTTGAGTCGACATCTCAGCTCATACCTGAACAAGTTTGTGATGCGGCAGGCTGGTCCTCTCTGCTCACATTCATCAGTTTTTATGACAAGTTTGTGGTGCGATAGGGTTCTCTTCGCACACATTCATCGAACTTTATGGGTTAGATGCTTTGCTACTCCTGGCTCTTATGCCCTTGAGTCGACATCTCAGCTCATGCCTGAACAAGTTTGTGATGCGGCAGGCTGGTCCTCTCCGCACACATTCATCAAAATTGAATGGTTTAGATGTTTATGCTACTCCGGGCTCTTATGCCCTTGAGTCGACATCTGAAGCTCATGTCTGAGACCTCTCACGTTTTTGTGAGTACACTGCACAACCGTAGGGGTCCGGACAGCCCCAACTGCGGCGGCGTGGGTATTGCGTTCCCCGTAGCGCATAGCAGCGCAACATCGTAGTGAAGCCTTTTGTAAAGGGAACGTCTCGGGTTACATGTGTAACCCTTGTTCCCTGAAAAAGGCGGAACGAGATGTTGCGCTGCTTTGCCGCACTGGGACGTCCCAGGACTGCTCTTCAAAAGAAGTATCTGGCGACACCTGGTGACGTATCCATTTATAGCCTGGCCTCAGGTGCATCTAATGATTACATCAGCCGAGGCTATAAATTCCGGTCAATGTTCATTGACGTGTTCCACACATTATTCAGCTCGGCTCACAGCTAAAGCTGTTCCCCGTAGCGCTTAACAGTGCAACATCTCGTTCCGCCTTTTTCAGGGAACAAGGGTTACACATGTAACCCGAGACGTTTTTTTTTGTTATTTCTTTTTTATTGTAATTTTTCACGTTATTAATGTCCTGACTATACATTGTGAACAGTTGAATGCTATTTCGGTAAATAAAAGTAAAGAACTTCTTTCCATAAGAGCAAAATCTGTACATTATTCCAAACTTGTGGCCACCAGTGTATATATTACTGAACCTGCAGAGTTGCCCGTGTGAAAATAAAGTGAACTAAACTCACAGCAACTCCTGAGATGATCTGAGATAATTTGCAGCATTCTCACAAATTACACTATTCTTACAAACAGTTTTCTGATGATTAAATAAAAAAAAAGAGTGAAAACTCTTTACATGTGCTTGTTCCACATGACAGGCTCGTGCTGCATGCCTCTAAAGAAACAATGAACCAGGTGAATTTTTTTTTTTGCTTTATTGATTTGCTTTAAACATTTAATTTATTTATTGAAACACAAAAAGCATAAACAAAAGACATTTCTAAATTCAAATTGCACTTTAAACTAAATGGAAAAAGTAAATCGCTTTTGCAGTCACCAACCTCAGTTCCTGCATCAATCCCAGGGCGGAACTACCCCCGGGCAGCTCCTTCAGCACATTGGCTTGGTGGACTTGAAGGCTTTGGCTGCCAGAGACGACGTAAACCTACAGGCGCTAGATGAGAGCATCGGGCATAGGTGCACCGTGAGTGCCTTAACCACTGGGGGCATTGCTGAGTAGCCCTTGGCCGCCCCACCATCAAGGGTAGTGAGGGTGGGGGAGTCGAAAGATCAGGACCGGGCAGTAAAAGGTGCCGTCCACGATCTTGTCAGCTCCTCACCAAATACCACTCGCCAATTCCCATTGGCACCTTTCCTCAAAGATCAGAAGGTGTCTCGGGCTCCCAAAAGTGACCCCTAGTGTCACTTCATCGACACAACGTCAAGTGAGTGACAGATAGGGAAAAAGTGTTGTCTTGAATGAAGGGGTTTCTTGCAACCAGCCGCAGTGCTTAAAACTTTGCTTGTCCAATCAGATTAGTGAACCAGAAATAAATGTTGTGTAATACACATTAAATCTGAACAATCCATTAAATTACTCTTACATTAATGCATTGATTCTCCACATATATGCATATTACCAAAACACAATTTAACAATTTCTCAATTAAGAAAAATGCTGAAATTGACAAATGGTTATTAGTATTATTAAGATAGACAGCCTTGAGCCAAAGAAGTGCACATAACTGAAAAGTCATTCACATTTAAACACAGATCAGATGAGCTCTAACTGAGAGATAATCACACACACTGGAATTAGCTGCATAATTGGGAGGTAATGCTCAATGCAAACAGTGATTCACTTTCTCTCATTCACAAGTTAATAACCCACAACAAATGTGTCTCCCTCTGTCTTTTTCTTCCCCATTTTCTTGCTCTGATATTTATACCTCCTCCTCACAAACATAGTTCTGTAACTGAAGCACTTCCTGTAAAACCTATTGACCGAATCATCTCCATTAGATCTCAGGGAGGAAAAAAAAAGTTGGCAAGCCTGTTAAAGTTAATGAGATAATCTACTTCATCCCTGTTGTGGGCCATATTTCGCATCCTGATGCAAAGAGTCTCCTAAGACAGATATTATGTCTTTTTAAATAAAATCACTGAAGCTTGCATTCACAAAACTGGTGGAGTGACTTTTATTTGTTCTTTTGCCATGGGATGATTTGAGCATTCAAGTGTTTCAGTGTTGCAGTGTTTTTCGTATTAAGCAATAAGCCATGAGCGACCTTACATTACAGTGACTTTACCATAGTTAAGGGGCATGACACAAAGCACATTTTACCCCTAAGGATTATTCCAGGTTCAATACAAGTTAAGCTCAATGGATGGCATTTGTGGCATAATGTCGATTACCACAAAAATTTATTTCAACATGTCTCTTATTTTCTTCATAAAAAACAAAAATCTGGGTTACAGTTAGGCACTTATAATGAATGTGAAGTATCTTCAAAAGTATAGCCACAAGACGTAAACAATATATGCATGTTAACATGATTTTAGTATGATACTTACTAACCTTTTCTGTGTAAAGTTATTTGCAGTTTTATAACTTCCATCGCCATGAAGATGTATTGTCAACAAACCCTAAAATGACTTTAGAAATTATGATTTAAACAACTTAAAATCTTATAAGTGCTTTTATAAAATAATAAGCTTCACATTTCTGCCTTTAAATCCTCCAAAAATTGTCTCCTTTACTTCCATGTTAAGTGCCTCACTGTAACCTCGATTTCCCCTTCTTTTTTTAAAGACAAAGATGCCTTTTTTTTAAAAGGGACAAGACTATTTTTATTTATTTTTTATGCCACAAATGCTGTTGATTGAGCTTAACCTGTATTAACTCAGGAATATTTTTTTTCATTTGGAAAGTCATGTATTTGATCCTCAATACCTGAACAATACAAAGGCAGAAGGCTTGTCAACATACAGTGCTGTGAAAAAGTATTTGCCCCATCCTGATTTATTTAGTTTTTGTGTACATCTCATACTAAATTGTTTCAAAAATTCAAACAAGCATTAAGACTCAACTGAATTTTGCAATCCCTTGGGCCCACTACCCATTTGAGAAACTTCAGGAATTGGGTGCGCTGCCATATGGGTAGCAGTGAAGGCTGGGGGTCTCGACGGAGACCCCAGTCTTGGCTTTGGATCCGTACTCCTGGACAGGGGATGGACTCTATTCTTCTCTGGAGTTTCCCAGGGTGTGAGGCGATGGGCGGGTATGGGGATACTCACGAGTCCCCGGCTGAGCACCGCTACGTTGGAGTTTACCACGGTGGACGAGATGGTCGCCTCCCTATGCCTACGGGTTGTGGGGGGGGGAACTCTGACTGTTGTCTGTGCATAAGCACTGAATAGCAGTTCAGAGTATTTGGCCTTTTTTGAGACCCTGAATGGAGTCCTGAATAGGGCCCCAGTAGGGGACTCCATAGTGATGCTGGGTGACTTCAATCGCACGTGGGAAATGACAGGGACACCTGGAGGTGTGATTGGGAGGATCGGCCTCCCCGATCTGAACCTGAGTGGATGTTTGTGATAGACTTCTGTACTAGTCATGGATTATCTATAATAAACACCATGTTCAAACATAAGGATGCTCATAAGGGTACATGGTACCAGAGCCAAATGTGGCCAAATCTTTTGGACACTCAGGTGAAGAGAGGGGCGGAGCTGTCAACCGATCACCATCTGGTGGTGAGTTGGGTCAGGGGGTGGGAAAAGAATCTGGACAGACCTGGGAAGCCCAAGAGAGTGCTCATAAGGGTACATGATACCAGAGCCAAATGTGGCCAAATGTTTTGGACACTCAGGTGAAGAGAGGGGCGGAGCTGTCAACCGATCACCATCTGGTGGTGAGTTGGGTCAGGGGGTGGGAAAAGAATCTGGACAGACCTGGAAAGCCCAAGAGAGTAGTGCGGGTAAACTTGGAACGTTTGGAAGAGGCCCCTGTCTGCGAGATCTTCAACTTGCACCTCCGGCGGAGCTTTTCAGTTATCCCTGCGGAGGTTGGGGACATTGAACCGGAGTGGGCAATGTTCAAAGCTTCCATTGCCGAAGCCGCGGTGGAGAGCTGCAGCCACAAGATCTTAAGTGCCTCAAGGGGCGGTAACCCTCAAACACCGTGGTGGACAGGGAAGCCATCCTACTGAAGAAAGAGGCCTTCCGGGACATGTTGCTCTATCGCACTGTTATAACGAAAAGAGAGCTGAGCTGTAAGGCAAAGCTCTCGATCTACCGGTCAATTTTCATTCCTACCCTCACCTATGGTCATTAAGGCTGGATCATGACCAAAAGAACTAGGTTGCAAGTATAAGCGGCCAAAATGGGTTTCCTCAGAAGGGTGGTGGGCTTCTCTATTTGAGATAGGGTGAGGAGCTCGGAGTAGAGCTGCTGCTCCTTTGCGTCGAAAGGAGCCAGTTGAGGTGGTTTGGGCATCTGGTGAGGATGCCCCCTGGGCGCCTCCCTAGGAGTTGAAGATGGATGGATGGATGGATACATTTTGCCAAAACACACCTTGATGATCCTCAAACCTTTTGGGAGAATGTTCTGTGGATTGATGAGTCGAAAGTGTAACTGTTTGGAAGACAAGGGTCTCATTAATTCTGGCAAAATTCCACAAAAAGAACATCATACCTAAGGTCAAGCATGGTGGTGGTAGTGTGATGGTGTGGGGATACTTTACTGATTTAGGGCCAGGGCGACTTGCAATAATTGAGGGAAACATTAATTCTGCTCTCTAACAGAAAATCCTAAAGGAGACCGTCTGTAATCAGTCTGTGAGTTGAAACTTCAGCACTACTGGATTATACAGCAAGACAATGATCAAAAGTATAGGAGTAAGTCCACCTTGGACTGGCTCAAAAGAAGCAAAATGTAAATTTTGCAGTGGCCAAGTCAAAGTCCGGACTTGAACCCAATTGAGATGCTGTGGCAGGACCTTAAACAGGCAGTTCATGCTCGAAAAACCATCAATGTGGCTGAACTAAAGCAGTTCTGTGAAGAAGAGTGGGCCAAAATTCCACCACAGCGTTGTGAAAGACTAATCTCCAGTTATAGGATGCGTTTGGTTGCAGTTTTTGCTGCAAAAGCTGGCACAACCAGCTATTAAGTTTACGGGGATAGTTTTTCACATTGCTAATATAGGTGATGGATAACTGTTTTACTTCAATAAATAAAATATATATTTAAAAAACTTATTTTGTGTTTACTCAGGTTGCCTTTGTTTTATAATTTAGTATGAATAATACACAAAGTAGAAGAAATCAGAAAGGGGTAAATACTTTTTCAAATCACTGTACAATCATATTCAAGTCCACGACTCTGTAGTATAACCATTGGGCGGCTCTTTCACAAATTAATTCATGTCCAGAGGCAAACTATCAAAGCCAGTTTTAGCCTCCCTCTAGAGAAATACATGGTCATTTTACACAGAGAGCAAGTGCTGGCTTTAATTTGGTCTCTCTTATTTGATGTCCAAGAAAGAGGCTGTCAGTATTGTCTCAGTGAAATTGGATTTGTCCCCCGATAGTCGTAAGGATAAGCACTGAGCTCATTAACGTTGTTCAAAAAGGCTTTGGTAAGAAACAAAGCAATCATGGGCTGTGTCTCGTTGGGAAGGATGCGTCCTCCGGAGGTTGCATTTGTCAGCCGTATACGTCATTGAGGCTGTCTCATTTCAGAAAAGTGAGTAGGACACTTCGAATGCAGCGTTCGAATGCGACCTTCTTTCTCAGGAATTTGGAGTATGCATGAGGTGTATCCTTTGTGGGCACTCATAACCCACAATACTTTGCTTCAATGGAAATGTATATAAAAAAAAAATGTGCCCATAATATGATGTTCAAATGCAAGGAATGTTAATTCCCAAGTTGATGTAGATGGGTGCAGTATATGGGTGCAGATTATATAATATGTATAATTATATTAATATATAATTAAAATAAAAAGTATTAGACTAAAAGTACACCTGTAAAATATATTTTCTTTTCTCTTTACATCATTATAACTCTCCTAAAATGTACCTCATACAAAGCGCTAGCCAAGTGTGGCATGCTGTCATAGCAACCATGTTACGTTCCATTTCCATTTGTCCTACGATGGCCGTCTCGTTTAAACAAGGCTTGTCTAAAGGAGGACACTCGGTATACTGCAGCCTTCAAAGGACGGGTCCTACCTAGCATGCAGCCTTCCAAACGAGACAGCCATGGGGTAATTTTGCTAACAAACACTCATCAGTCATAATTTTACTTCCTAAACAGCTCTACTGTACTGTATGGAACAGAAAAGCTCTGCAATAAAATTTTTGTTATGACCACATTACATAGCTATAAAGAGTGTTTTATTTCTACATTAAAACTTCTCATTTTATTTAAAAGAGGAGGCTTTCATTCTAATCTACAGAATGTGCTTCCTAATCATATGTTGCATTATATTTTTACAGAACTTGGCTCAATGTTGACAGAAATATTTTAACCATGTTGTATTTTCTGAGAAGATTTGCTGCTTGAACAAATTACTTCAGTGACAAGCAGTTTATATAAAGGAGGGAGGGGGAGGGAGAGAGAGAGAACTAGCATATAGTCTAGCTTGGTATGCTTGACAATTTTAGCATTCTACTTAGACACATTCCACTTATAACAACAGCAACAATAATAATAATATAGCTAATATATTAACATCCATATGGTAGACAAAGCAGGTTCACCTGTACAATAATAAGCCATAAGAGGACGAGTGTTGAAGTGAGTTTCCCATAGTCACGAGTCAAAAATAAGGATTGTTTTTATTTTTTATGCTGACCCAGTTGGGCCAGTAGTTCAGATATGTACTTGCCCTGCCAACATAAATAAATAATAAACATATAGTGTTCCTAAAAGTGTGGAAGCTGTTATTGCAGCAAAGAGAACATTCTCCCTATTAATGCTAGTGGTTTTAAAATTAAATGTTCAAGCTTACACATATGGGTGTGGTGTTTTCCACTAATCTATACTACCATGTAGTGTATGAAGACTTGCCATATTATATAAAAATGTGATTAATGTGCAATCACAGCTGTCCAATATGATTTTAAATCTGATACTATTTGGTACTTTTATTAGCTGAAACGTCTAGGTTATGGATGTAACCTCCATTCCCTGATGGAGGGAACGAGACGTTGTGTCGGAGAAGCGACACTAGGGGTCTCTGCTGAGCACCGAATATACCTCTGATCTATGAAAAAAGGCCAATGAGAAGTTGGCAGCAAGTATTTGCATACCCCACCCCCAGACATATGGGTATAAAGGCGAGGAAATACTAGAGTTCATTCAGGATTTTTCAGGACATTACACCCGTAAAATGGAGCTAGCGACTGTCCATACGCCCAACAACACTTGGCCACTGAGGGCAGTGTTTCAAATTTCGGTAAGCACAGACCAATTTTAGATCACGAAAAGTCAACCTACTGTAATATGAGTCTGCATAAAATGGAGTTTGATGCAAGACCAAAAAAAACTATTTTTGATGCAGCCTTTGACACTGATGTCTACGTATCTATCACAGACAGCAATGATAATTATCTGTGATTACATTGAGGAAAACCGGCAAAAATTGTCTTATCAAAAAGACACTTGTCACTACAACAGCAACTACTATACATATAGTAGTTAGAATATATTTTCAGTAAATAATGCTTCCTCACATTATAGTTTTCAAAATTATGCAAGAGAACATTTTCATTAGACTTCACATTCAGTTGAGGAAATCGTAGTTCCAGTGTGGATTAAATGCATAAACGTACCAAAGTCAATGCAATGTTTAAAAAAAAAAACGTATTAGTGAACATGGCCTCAGTGATTCATCATACCGTTGCATAAAACATAACACTTTGTCTTCCGCGGAAGTGACTGATGTTGTGTTGCACTGCGTTGTTCCAGGATAGCTTGAGTATTTTTTTCACTGGAAGAATTTAAGATTTCAGATTGTTCACTCACCATGGGACAATCAGATATAAGATTGATGTTGGACTTCAGAAATGGTGAAATGATTGAATAACTACTTATTCTACTATATTGTCAACATAATCCACTTGAGTAAAAAAATTTATATATATATTATAATTGTTTAATTGATTATCATTATTGTTATAAAATTGATAGTTCTAGTCCTGGATGATGATTGGTCAGCGGTGTAACAGAAGCTTTGTAAGCTGAAAATCCAAATTAAAACTTGCTTCAAAATCTTGAAAGTTGTAAGCCTGAGACATCAAAGTCTAGAACTTCTATATGTCACAGGAACAGCTTCTGTACTGGTCACATGTTCAAGGATTACCTAAAGCTATCTGTATTTTCCAGCATAGAAAAGGAAATCCAACATTCTGCTGCTGGTTTGTGCTTAACCTCTATTGTTTGTTTTTTTGCCACAATACTGTGAAATAGCTAAGAGCAAAATCAGACCAAATTCTAATAACTTTCTTTAACCCTGTTTTCTTTTCCCTCTTGTTTAGTCTTAGCTGTCTCTCTTTCTCTGCCCTAAAGGAGTTGATGAACAAACACTAATGTCCAGTTTGATTTGTTTCAATGCTGTGCAGCTTCACCTGTACAACACAGTCATTACACTTTAACCCTGACTAATCAACCGTGTTTTCTCCTGACTCCAGTGTCTAACCTGCCTCAGGAGCAAGTGTATGAGAGAGAGAGAGAGAGAGAGAAAGAGCAAGAGAGATAATGATATGGAAAGTGACAGAGTGAGGGGAAAATGGTGAAATTACTTAAGTGTGCTCCTTCGACCCTTTCCGAGAGTCAGTATATCCCTGTGTGTCCTAGACAATCGCAGGTGTGTGTTTGTGTGTGTATGTGCAAATTCATAAATCCTCATGTATTGAAAGATTGTTATCCACAAAATAACTCAGTGGAAAAATGAACAGCATAGCAGGTGTGACCCAGAGCACGGCACAGCTCATCTAGACAAGAACAATAATTTTTTATGTTATCAGTGGCATTGAATGTTAAAATAACTACAGAAACTATTGCATGCACACACAAACATGTATCTCACCAGTGAATAAATAGGAAACAATGTTTTATTTCTATATAGCCAAGTGGAGAAATTTCATATAATTTAACTCTAGTCATAAATTGGACGTGGCCCTTTTAAGAACTGAGTTTTGCAAACAATTGCTTTCCGGCACTCTCTCGTGTTAGAGACGTGAGAGCATTGTTTTCATCAGTTGTTTTGTTGATCAGTTGAGAATTCTTGGGTAAATATCAAAATGTACACAAAATGCTTATAAATTGCATTAAATGTGTGTTCAGAAGAGTCGTAATTTAAAATTGTGTGTTGAATTTGACCAGATTTTTCATACATGTGAGGACTGGGTATGTAAATTTAGTATTTTTTGTATCTTTTTGAATGATTTAAAGCCCAGAGTGTTTTCCAGTTTAGTGAATAAGTGTAATACGTGTTCCCCGTCTGTCACTCAGTCGATGTTGTGTCGCTGAGTTGACACTAGGGGTCGCTCCTGCGGAGCACGGCCATCTCTGATTTTGAAAAAAGGCCAATGAGAATTGCCGTGTGGAATTTGCATGCCACTGCCCCGGACATACGGATATAAAAGGAGTGACGCTGCAAATACACATCAGATATCTTCTTCGGAGCCGAGAGAGCAGTCATAGAGCTGAATTCCTCTGCTGTGTCATTCATCTCTGCAAGCTGTTGGCTTTACGGCGCTTTCCAGCGGTCCTCCCCCTCGCATACTACGTTGTGCTGAGCATACACCCCTGGGCGCTTCAGCAGCTGATAAAAGAGTTTATGGAGTGAATAACTTCGTTTATATATATATTTATATTCTTATATGCATATTTATATTCTTATATGCATATATATATATATATATATATATATATATATATATATATAAACATTAAAAGAGTTTATTTCTCTAAAAGAGTGGCACAAACGGTGAAGTGTCTTTTTCAAGATGTCTTTCCGTTTGTGTGTGTTTCCTGGTTGCGGTTGTTCTCTCTCACCGTCTGATGGCCACGATCACTGCCTCTTGTGTCTGGGTGCTACCCACGCAGAGTCAGCATTCGTGGATGGTTCATGCTCTCACTGCGAGAGCATGCCCATGGCTACGTTGCGATCGCGTCTCGCACTCGTAAGAGCGCGAGGCACCCCAGCCGCTCCCCGACTCGGTTCTTCTACCTACGGGTATGAGGCGGTGTCGGATAGCGCTGGGGGCGATATGGGGACCTCAGTGGGAGCCGGGTACAACCCCACGGACCTCCCACTCCCCGCCACGCTCGTATGCTCCAACCGCTATACAAATAAAATTGACTTGACGGTGCACTTATGCCCGCAAAACGCCTCCACCTGGCGGAACCGCCCGAGGCTTCCATCCAGGGCCTGTAGGCTGACGTCGTCTCTGACAGCTAAAGCCTACAGTGCCGCTGGACACGCCGCCTCCGCCTTACATGCCATGGCACTCCTGCAGGTGCACCAAGCCAAGGCACTTAGAGAACTACACGAGGGTAGTCCTGACCCGGGTCTAATGCAGGAGCTGCGTTCAGCGACCGACTTCGCCCTCCGGGCAACAAAGGTCACGCCGCGGGCTCTCGGACAGGCGATGTCCACCTTGGTGGTCCACCTATGGCTCAACCTGGTCAAGTTGCGAGAGGCTGACAAGGTACATTTCCTTGACGCCCCCATCTCCCAGGTTGGGCTGTTTGGCAACACCTTTGGAGACTTCGCCCGGCAGTTCTCAACGGTAAGGAGGCAGACGGAGGCTATACAGCACATCCTGCCCAGGCGAAGCTACAGGCCCTGCACCCCGTCTGCTCATCGCCCAGCACGTCCCCCTGCTGTTCCCAGGCTGTTCCGGGAGCGGTCACAAGGAGCCAGGTAAGTGCTTCAATGTCCCTAGACTCAGCACCCCGGGCTCCGCCCCGTCGCGAGGCCCCGCCTGCCAGTACGTCCGACGCTATAGACACCTTAGTCCCTCTTGCTCGGAGTTTGTGGGCGTGGCTCGCGCTCCCCAACCCGTGGCGTTGGTTGATCAGGACAGTCCAACGCGGCTATGTGATTCAGTTCGCCAGGCGCCCACCCAGGTTCACCGGCGTCCGCCCCACCACGGTGGGAGGCGAGAACGCAGCTGCCTTGCGTGCGGAAATCGCCCCCCTTCTACAGAAGGGCATGATAGAGCCTGTCCCTCCAGCCGAGATGAAGAAGGGGTTTTACAGCCCCTACTTCATCGTACCCAAAAAAGGCGGCGGGTTGCGGCCAATCCTCGACCTGCGAGTTCTGAACCGGGCTCTGCACAGACTCCCGTTCAAGATGTTTACACAGAGACTCATTCTAGCGAGCGTCCGGCATCTGGATTGGTTCGTGGCGGTAGACCTGAAGGACGTGTACATTCATGTCTCGATCCTTCCTCGGCACAGACCCTTTCTCCGGTTTGCCTTCAAGGGTCAAGCATATCAGTACAAAGTCCTCCCTTCGGCCTGTCCCTGTCCCCTCGCGCCTTCACGAAGGTCGCAGAGGCAGCCCTTGCCCCACTGAGGGAAGCAGGCGTCCGCATCCTCAACTATCTCGACGACTGGCTAATCTTAGCTCACTTGCGAGACATGTTGTGTGCTCACCGGGACTTGGTGCTCAAGCACCTCAGCCGCTTGGGGCTTCGGGTCAACTGGGAAAAGAGCAAGCTCGTCCCGGTTCAGATCATCTCTTTTCTCGGTATGGAGTTGGACTCGGTCTCAATGTTGGCGCGCCTCACCAGCGAGCGCACACAGTCAGTGCTGACCTGTCTGCATATGTTCAGACAGAACACGTTGTTCCCACTGAAATGGAGTGGTGGCGGCGTAGTGGCTAAAGCACAGGTCTGTTAATCAGCAAGGTTAATCAACCAGGTCGCTAGTTCGAACCCCACAGCCACCACCATTGTGTCCTTGAGCAAGGCACTTAACTCCAGGTTGCTCTGGGGGGATTGTCCCTGTAATAATTGCACTGTAAGTCGCTTTGGATAAAAGCGTCTGCCAAATGCATAAATGTAAATGTAAATGAAATCCTTTCAGAGGCTCCTGGGGAATATGGCATCATCAGCCACGGTTACACCGCTCGGGCTGATGCATATGAGACCACTCCAGCACTGGCTGCAGACCCGAGTCGAGAGACGAGCATGGCGCCACGGCACACACCGCGTCCTCGTCACGCAGACGTGTTGCCGTTCTCTCAGCCCCTGGTCAGACCTAGCTTTCTTATGGGCAGGAGTTCCCCTAGGCCAGGTCTCCAGGCACGTCATGACAGATGCCTCCCAACGGGGCTGGGGTACTGTGTGCAGCGGGCACTCAGTCGCCGGCCCTTGGACGGGCCCGCGACTGCATTGGCACATCAACTGCCTCGTTGCTGGCAGTACTACTGAGGAGCCTTTTGTCTGAGGAGGCTTTTGCCATTGATCCGGGGCAAGCACGTGTTGCTCTGGACGGACAACACAGCCGCGGCAGCGTATATCAACCACCAAGGCGGTCTACGCTCACGCCGCTGGTCACAACTTGCCTGCCGTCTCCTCCTTTGGTGTCAGCACCGACTCAAGTCACTGCGGGCCACTCACATACCAGGTTACCTCAACAGCACAGCGGACGTGCTGTCGCGGCAGGTTACATCCAGGGGAGAGTGGAGGCTCCACCCCCAGGTGGTTCAGCTGATCTGGAGTCGATTCGGCCAAGCGCAGGTAGACCTGTTCGCTTCTCCGGAATCCTCCCATTGTCTACTCTGGTACTCTCTGGCCAAGGCCCCCCTTGGCACAGATGCCCTGGCACACAGCTGGCCCCTGGGGCTTCGCAAGTATGCGTTTCCCCCAGTGAGCCTATTTGCACAGACGTTGTGTAAAGTCAGGGAGGACAGGGAGCAGGTCCTCTTAGTGGCCCCTTATTGGCCCTCCCGGATTTGGTTCTCGGACCTCACGCTCCTCGCGACAGCCCCCCCATGGCGAATTCCCATGAGGAATGACCTTCTTTCTCAGGGTCAGGGCACCATCTGGCACCCGCGACCAGACCTCTGGAATCTCCATGTCTGGCCCTTGGACGGGACGCAGTAGACTTAGGTGGCCTACCACCCACGGTGGTAGACACGATCACTCAGGCGAGAGCCCCCTCAACGAGGCTTCTTTACGGCCTGAAGTGGCGTCTGTTTGCTCAGTGGTGTACTTCCCGTGGTGAAGATCTCCAGATATGCGCAGTTGGATCAGTGCTTTCCTTTCTGCAGGAAAGGTTGGAGGGATGGCTGTCCCCCTCCACCTTGAAGGTGTATGTAGCCGCTATATCGGCACATCACGATGCAGTGGAAGGTAAGTATTTAGGGCAAGCATGATTTGATCATCAGGTTCCTGAGGGGCGCGAGGAGGTTAAACCCCCCCAGGCCGCGCCTCGTTCCCTCGTGGGACCTGGGAGCTCCCCTATCGGCAAACCGCGTCTTCCCTGGGTCGCCGTTCCACGCGATGTACTTCCGCTGCTAGACGGTAAGACCGTGTGTGTATTCCACCTCCCCCCCCCACCCTCGGGGCTGGGTGTGGTCTCTGCGGTCTCCTCCTAGCTTGGACACCCCCCAGCTTGGACCATTTATATTTGGCCCCCAGCCGAACAATTGCGTTCCTTTTACAGGGGAGAAAAATAGAGAGAAGGCCCCGGCTGAGCCAGCCAGTCCTGAGCAATTAGCTGTTCCCCCTAGGTGCAGGGGACCGCTTCATGCCTGCCAGTGTGTTGGGGGTAGTTATGCGACGGCTTGCTGCGCTGGCTGCAAGGCACACAGAGGTTTGCCCGTCTCGCACCGCTTGTCTGCGTAACTCGGTTCAGCTCTGTGGCATTTTCCATAGGACCCCTAGTGTCAACTCAGCGACACAACGTGGACTGAGTGACAGACGGGGAACGTCTCGGTTACTGAAGTAACCTCCGTTCCCTGATGGAGGGAACAAGACGTTGTGTTCCCGCTAGCCACAATACTGAACCATCCGCTGAAAGCGCCGGGTCTTTGGCTCGGCTCCTCAGTGCGATACCTGATGTGTATTTGCAGTGTCACTCCTTTTATACCCGTATGTCCGGGGGAGTGGCATGCAAATTCCACACGCCAATTCTCATTGGCCTTTTCTCAAAATCAGAGATGGCCGTGCTCCGCAGGAGCGACCCCTAGTGTCAACTCAGCAACACAATGTCTCGTTCCCTCCATCAGGGAACGGAGGTTACGTCAGTAACCGAGACGCTATATGTGTTAACACGTGTAATGAGAATTCTAGCGTTTTAAACTGTTAAACGTGTATTTAAAGCCTTAAAAATGCATAAATTAAATTGTAACACTATTGAGTGTTTAAAGGAGACCAATTATATTCACTTTTACATGGTGTTTGAACATAAATGTGTGTTGGCAGTGTGTGTACACAAACACCCTATAATGATAAAAATCCACCCAGTCCTTTTTTTTAATCCCCATTAATCATAAGAACTGTCTCAGAACAAGCCGTTCGCAGATTCTGTACAAAGTGATGTCACTTTGTACAGGCCCTGCCCACGACTGTTGACGGACACTGCCAACGGACATGTTTGTTTCATTATAGCGCATAGCGAATGTTGTAACAGTATTTGTGTGTGTGTGTTGCTCATTCATCGTTGCAAAACTGCTGAAAAAACTCAATAACAACAAATAAATAAATGTATCAAATAATAATTCAGAAACTTCGTGGTACATTCTCAAAGTTGTCTCTTCCTCATCAGTGTCTGACTCCTGTTCAAACATATAGGGCTGAACACCACTATTTTCACTATTAGTCATATTGCTTATATGTCTAGTTATCCAAAGAAGAGATGTCAAAACTCCGCCCTATTCTGGATATGGGCGGAGAGCACCAGCTCATTTGCATTTAAAAATGCACACACACACACACACACACACACACACACACATGTTGGTCTACCTATCATTATGAGGACTTTCCATGACATAATTACTTTTATACTGTATAAACTATAGATTCTATCCTCTAAACCTAACACAACCCCTAAACCTAACCCTCACAGAAAACCTTCTGCATTTTTACATTTTCAATAAAACATTGTTTAGTATGATTTTTAAGCGATTTGAATTATGGGGACACTATAAATGTCCTCATAAATCACATTTATAGCATAATACCCTTGTAATTACTAATTTGTAACTTACAAAATTGTCCTCATAAATCACAAAAACACGCACACACACACACACACACACACACACACACACACAAACAGCTAATTGTTATTCCCATCCAAAAATTGCTATTTAATAAAATATAATAAATTATCTGTAGGGTATTTTGAGCAGAAACTGCACAGACACATTCTGGGGACACCAAAAATTTAAATGACATCTTGTGAAGAGAGGCATAGTAGTGCTCTTTAAGCATGTATTAAGTATGTGTTGAAGTCTATAGCTAAGCTAATGCCTTGTTTTTCCTTTGATTTGACATTAGCCTCTGCCGTATTTCATTTTCTGTATTTCACTTCCGTAGCCTATTCCATTTTTTTATGAATACGGCACTATAGACCATGGTTTTGTTGTTTGTTTTTTTTGTTGTGGTTTTGTTTTGTTTAACAGACAGAAATCTGAATAAAACCCCAAAATATCTTTTTGTATCCTGTGGTGATTATTTTCAACCTCATATCGAATGCAATGATGGGACACATTATGGATGGCTTGTTTAAAAAGAGACATCATTTAACTTCTAAAGCCAGATTCAACAATGCCCCGTTTATCACATGTTCACACGGTTTCTGTGAACAGAAATACTCTGCAGCTCCTGATAACTATAAAAAGCGCCATTATTACATCTCTGTGAGTAGGTGCTTTTTAAAATTATGCCAAAGTACCCTCATCACCACCTGTAAAAGCACAATTTACTCTTTAGCCTGTGTCACGTCTCTCCTCTGAGGAACATCTACAGGTCAGCATCGGAACTATACTCCCTGGACTTCTGAAAAAGCTTAGCATTGTGCATTGTGTCACCACACACACACACACACACACACACAGCTTCATACCGGAAGGTCGTTGTGACTGTAGCTGTTATAATTACCACTGAGAGTAATTAGCTTTGCTCTCTCAAGGTCTCCAACCCCCTCAACACACCTTTACACTGTCAGCATCCTGCAGTAAACGTGTGTGTGTGTGGCACAGGTGATGTATAATCAGCTCTCAGTGGAGGTGTGGGACATTACTGTCTGACATAATGATACCTCTGCACTGGATGACATAGTGAGAGAGAGAGAGAGAGAGAGAGAGAGAGAGAGAATTTTGAGATTGTTAACTCCAAGACACACAAATTAATTAGTAAGTTGAAGTCAGTTATTCTTTTATGGACGTATATTAGTCAAGGTGCCAAGGGCATCATTAAAAACAGCCTTTTTCATTTATTTATTTTTTAGCTCCTATGCTGCAATGCAGTGATCTCTTTTTCTACTCAAAATGTTCTTTTTTTTCTCCTTCAACAACTTTTGAGAGAGAGACGATGTCTGTTTCTCCGTCTTTTGTGCTGTGTTTGCGTGCGTACGGGTATGTGTGTTTGTGTGTGAAGGTGATAATGTACAGAATCAGTCTAAATGTGTCCAGAGGCTCTCCTCTCACCAGGGCAGTCAGGGAGAAATTAATAATCTGCAGTACCACACAGACACACTCACTAACAATGTAACTGGAAAAGAGAACATGGATCTTCAGGCAACTGAACAAATTTCAATAAGGCACAAGGGTCACCAACACACAATGACTGATTGTCTTTTAGAATCGAAGATGTGATGTCAAAGCTAACGTACATGGGTTTAAAGCCACAAAGTCCTTTTATGATTTAATGGGGTCGTATGAAGGGTCACATGTTCCATCCAAACAATCTCTTTCAACAGAAACTGCCACAGCAGCTCACTATTTTCAGACATTGTAATATGGCATTTTTTCTACTCTTTCTTCCCTTCTAACCATTACTCAATGAAGAAGATCCATTTGTGTCGAGGCTGCCTCCTCAAGACCAGCCACTGCTTCAACATCTACCAGTGCTACCATTTCACAAGGTCATGCTCTGGTCCTTTCATCGTAACTGTCTTCATTCATTCCCACGCACCTGATTGTTTTATTTCCGTTCAATCACACGGGTGGTTCCTCTTAGCTTAATTGCGGCGCTTCAGCTGTCTCCTCTCTCGTAACTCCTGAGAAAACTTCTCATGCACTGGAGCTTGAAGAGCCCAGTGTGAAAGATGGAAGAGCTGAACATGCAGCGCCAGCTTAAGCTTGGGCTATGATTCTCCGGGGATCGATCGGATTATCTCCTCCTCACAAAACTATTGCCATGCGATGCATTACCTATGCCAAATGTATATCGTACAGCAGGTGGCAGTCATACTCCTAAGGAATGAATGGCCACAAGTGAATCCTTCAGTAATGATCGTAAGTCCATTTGTCCTGCATTTCTCAGATCATTTTATGCTGTTTTTTTTTTCATCGTTTAATAAAATGTATTTCCCAGCACATTTCTCCTGCATTTCAGTATGCAGTGCAGAGCTGCAACTCTCTTTATTACTAGATCATTTATACTGTTGGTCACATTATTGTTTCTGAATTTTACTTATATTTATTTTCTCTTCTCTCTAGACTCATGTCCCCAAAACATCAACTGCATACTTTCCCCTCTAATAAGCATTAGCAGTCTCTATGTTTTCCCCTCAAATAAACATTAGCAGTCTCAGGTTACCACTCTACTGGGTCTAACTTTCCACAGATATCTAAGGGTTGTGAAATGTGTATAAGTTTCACCTAAATATGAATATTTTGTAGTTTCTACAGAAACGCCTGAAATTGCACCATCCACAAGTGTTTCACCAGTATTACTTCTAGCAGGTCTCTACGAGAACCTATTGAACAAGAACCTTGTTTTCCTCTTACCAAAGTCTGGGTGCATAGCTCATAAATATATATACACATCGTAAACCACAACTCTGCAAGTTCTCTACTTGGCACCACCTGCCATTCAAATGCAGTGTGGACTCTTCTGTTTGGATGCAGTGTAAACCTATGCAATTTTGGCCAGAGGTTCTCCCGTTCTAATGCAGTAAGAGCTCTCCCGTTCGAGCACAGTGATGGTGCAATAATCAAGTAAAAATGAGGAGTAAAAGCCTTTTAGCTTTTCCAATTAACTTTCACATTGGCATTTCCTTTGCTATTGTTTGAAATGAACACACAATAAGATAATGTGTTGCAGCGCCTGCCCACGCTCAATAATACTGCGGCATTACCTGCATACTCTCGATAATGCCAACGCAAAACCCCTTTCTCCCAGCATTCTCCCATTCAAATCGCAGCGTGAGCCCTCATTTTCAAATGAAGCGCAAGCCAATTCTCGTTCTCACCTTCCCCATTCGATTGCTTGCTGGGCTTACCCCTTAACCTCTCTCTTTAAAGCGGTCTCCCATTTGAATCGCAGTGGGAGCCATCCCTTTCGTACGCAGCACAAGCCAACTCTTGTTTTCACCTTCCCCGTTTGAATGCCGTGAGCCCATCCACTTCTATGATGAGTGGTGGTCCCCCGTTCGAATCACAGTGTAGCCCCTCTCGACCAGCCATCATACAAGAATGCACCTTCAATCAAATGCTTAAAGGACTCCCTCTACATAGCTGTCGGTGGGGGTGGGGAACACAATTTTTAGGAGTATCCGCTAAGCCAGAGTACCATATAGAATTGTCACCAGCTTGCTGTAGTTAATATTTGCTGCCATTGTCATGGTACTGATTTTCCATCTTAAAGCCTTTTTCGGGGTAATCAGGACTCGAGTCGAGTCTCGAGCTCCGAGCCCTCCAGTATACAGACAACAAGGCAAATAAATAAGATAAGTTTACCTTAACAAGATTACATTCACGAACTACTGAACAACATACTAAAATATTCTGGAATTGTTTCCTGTGCTACCATTCAGTGGCACTGCAACACCATTATCAAAATCAGCAGCAGAATACACAGTGTAACCAGTGTAGTCTTATTCTTGAACCAATGACTCTAAAGAGTCTTCTTTAGAAGTTCTACAGTGAATATACAGTAATTAACATACAGCTCTACAATTGTAGATCGATTCCCAAACAAATGACTCTTACAAGTAGGTTATTTTGAATCTACTCCACAAAACAGACAGCTTTAGGGCAGTAAATTCAATAAGAATAACATTTCTTCTCTCTAAACCATTATTCTTCAAAAGTACAAAAATAATCATTAAAGTAACCTTTAGGGCAGGGTATTGATACAGATTTCCTGATTGTATTCTTTTTTGAGTCACAAACTCTTGATTAAATTATGTTATGATTCTATCCGATACATAAAGGTATATTTCATTTATAATGTACAGTACTGTACATTTTGCTTACATATGAAATTAATTAGCTAATTAGCTAATGCTTTTTATGCTTTTTAATACTTTTGGTCACATACAAGCTTTTAAAAAATATACAAATTCATGTATTCCATCAATATATTTTTATAGTATATATTATATATCTATTTACATGTTTATTGTTTAATGTATTATTTATACTATTTAAAAGTATATACATTGATTTGTAGAGCGTGCTAAAAATTGTTACTGTCTCTTTAAGAAATCCAGCAGTTCTGTAAAGAACATCTGTAAATGTAAACAAGAGTTGAGTCAAATAGCTTCTTCATCTCATCCATGCTATTCCTGATTAAGATTAAATCTTTATGTTATTGTTATTGTATTTTTTCATCAATAACTCATATTATTGATGGATATTAAAAGAGACATTATTGAATGACAAATGGATTGTGTGGATCTCCGTGCTGCTGTTTTCAGTAATAACTGAATATGCAAGAGAATAACTGTCATTGCATCATCAAAATAAGTATATACCAAACACTCTTCTTCTTTTTGTTTTTCCATGTCTCAGCACTGCAGCCATGCCCCGATCCCTTAACACCTGCCTTTGATATTTTTTGTTTTTGTAGTTTTTTCTAAATACGCACCACCTCAGCATCAATTTCCCATCTGTTTTTTCCATCTATTTAATACTGACACACACAAACATGTACATGCATGCATTAAGGAACAGCGCAACACATAAGAAAGAGATTAAATGCTACGTTGCCACGGTGACTCGACCTTCGGAAAAGTGCCACACAGCCCATAATGATCCACAAGACCATCTGTGACTGCCGCCCTCAGCCTCACTACAACCCATAATGACATCGCTGTCTCATCTCCACAGGGACAAGCAGCTTTATTAATAACTCAGCACTCTTGGCAAGCATCTCTCTCTCTCTCTCTCTCTCTCGCTCTCTCTCTGATTCCATCATATACTGTAGGGACAGTGATTAGATGCTCAATTCCCTGTATAAACCAACTTTAGCCAGTTGAGGCACACACTCGCACACTGAGAGTCAGCAGTCATTGATCGTTGGTAAGGGCTCACGAGAGGATCAATAGTGGATTTATGAGAACAAACAGGAGTGTTAAAGGGTCAAGGCCACACGCAGACTGCGACCATGGTTAATTCCACATCAGTTAGAATTAAACACACACATGCACACACACTTAAACTGTATGTATGCACAACTACATGGTTACTAACTTTATACAAAAACAACGATAAGGCCAATACCCTATCTGTTGATCTGCATTAAGAAAAGAGCCATCAGATTTTGGAAACATGAATGACTTTAAAAAAAAATAATTATCATCATTATTATTATCACGTCATTATTAACTCACTCTCATATTGTCCAAAACCTGCATTACTTCTTTCTGATATGGAACACAAAATAAAAAAAAAAGTGTTCATGCGATAATTTGCATTGTTTTCAGCACTCTGTCTAACAGTTTGAACTTTACATTTACACATGCCTTTCTTCCCATTCAAATCCAGACTTAAAACACATCTGTTTAGCTGTGCATTTACTGAATGAGCACTGTGCCACTGTGTGTCCGACTGTTTGTACTGTATTTTATTTTATTTTATATTCTAAACGGTTTCAATTATTCTTATTTTTTATTTTTTTATTCTTATTTTAATCTTGTCTTACCATTGTGTATGAAATGTGCTATATAAATAAACTTGCCTTGCCTTGCCTTCAAGTCTTTTGTCCTTGTCAAGCATTTGCCAGAGTTGGCATTTGTGATTTTGCTTTATTATGAATTGAGCTGAAGTCCAGAGCTGAAATTTCTGGTTAGGTGTGTTCTTCTTTACCTCAAGGGTACTATTATAAAACTTTACATGCAGGTATTCAGTCAGATTTTTAAATTCAAGAAAATGTTTGTAACTGGATATATTTTTGGATGGCATAAAAAGCCCTTCCTTTTCAGTTAATTCCTGACTAAGCTTTGACAAGACAAATACAAATAATAAAGTAGTAACAAATAACAATAAAGATATAATTAAAATAAGGTGCCAGGTAATATATGAAATAAAATAAAAACAATATACACTATACAATATCAAATAAAATAAGCATTTAACAGTACATTATGAACATTTTTGCAGCAAATTGCAACAAATTGCAGCCTGATCTTATTATTAATCTTATTGTTATAAGTAACATTTAAAAGTAAATTTTTGTTTTTGATAGATGCTGAAAAGTACAGTATGTACATTTTAACAGAATTTGAAACATCTTTTTCATGTATTTACAGCTTTAGAAACATAAAATATTTACAAATCCTTTATAAATGTATTTGTTTAAATTACTTACTATGAATTTACACTAAAATATAATTGCAATATAGTTTTATTGTTTAATAGATATATTAACCTTACCCCTAAACATTTTTCAATGGCCTCCAAACTTCACGCCAGTGGCACAAAGGGGACAAATGGATTTATCTTGTCTGGTGGGTATATTTCCGTCGAGGGTAGTTAGGATGGATGAGCCCGCGAAGCATGTATGGGCAGAAAAAGTATCCAGAGAGGAAAGATAATGGCCCCATCCAGTTGCACAAAGGTGAAAGGCCATCTTTAAAAAAATGCAAATTCCACTTGCCAAATCTCACTGGCCTTTTCTATTTTAAGCAAAGTTGATCGGGGCTCTCAAGATCGAACCCCTTGTGTCACTACATCGACACATTGACGAGTGAGTGACAGACAGGGCACTGCATAATTCTCTGGGAACATGCATGGAAATGTATGAAAGTGAATGTTGACTGAAGTTGTAAAATTCTGCCAAACATCTCATTTTGTGTTCCACAGAAGAAATATTGTTTGGAACAACATGAGGGTGAGTAAGTGATTATAGAATTTTCATTTTTGAGTGAACTATCCCTCTGTAACAGGGAGAAAATAAAGATTGAACATATGGTTTAATATATAAATACCAAAAATGACAAACAATTGCTCTTGTACTTAAAGCACTAGACAATTTTATGCATTTTCTGTTATCCATTAATTAATCTTTTTCCTCCATTAATTTCTCTCTGATCTGACCTTAGCCTGCCGCTTCTCTCTGAAACTCATTAAGCACAACCATTAATTATCACCCATCTCTAATTCATGCATTCATTTATTTTAAATCTTTTCTTCCCACTTGTATTGCCTGTACGTCTATTTGACCGGAACTGTGACTTTTATTTAGGACCTTAGAGCTACTGGTGTCACAAATGCTCTCTGATGTCAAACCATTGTCTGTGGTTGCTTGCAAGCGTTCGACACAAATGCTCACCATTGTGTGCCCAACATCCACTCAGAGGCGTCTCTATGGGTAACAATAGATTGCGGCCATACATTGTAATTTGCAGCGGTCTTTAATGGAATGAACAAGGATGCAGAGCAAAGGTTAAATTCGAAATTAGATTTATCGTCCAGTGGAGTGACAAAAATGAATGCTGAACACTTAAATATGAACGGCTCCATTATGGGACTTATTTCTCCATGCGAACATTGTCGACATGCAATTCGTTCACATTTTTACTGTGTATTTTAAATATATAATTAAAGTGGTTACTACAGTAGTGGACAAATTTAAGATTATGTATAGCACTGGGGTTTTGCTTCAATATAACTCAAAGTTTCTGTTCATTAAAACAATGAGGACAGAGTCAATGACGGTTGTGTCAAAACACACATACGGTCAACATAAAGTAAACCACAATAAACCTACCCTTAAACAATTTGTTATATACTGTACATTTTTAAATACCCAGAGATATACACAGGTGAACTCCTGCATCAACTGGATCATTTACTATCCCATATTGCCACAGGAACCGAAGAGACATCATATTCAATTTACTGAATACAAAAAACAAAACAAAAAAACTCTTCAAGAATCGCAAGTCAGCGCCCCTTTTCAACTGTTAGTGCTTTATAGTGTATACCAAGGAAGTTGTTGCTTGTGATTAAATTGTAGTTGTTTAACAAAACTAGACCAGATTATTTTTGCAGTTGTTGCTGCTACATCATACTTTCAAGTCACATGACAATACCAACTTTTCTATGTAAAATACATTCAGGAATGTATTCATTCTGCATACCTAAATAATTAATGGCCGAGATGTACGTTCTTCATAAAATGCAGTATATACTATATACAGTATATGCAGCGTATTACTGCAAAAGCGAATCTGTTTTGAACAAAAGCTAAGCTACAGTACCGTCATATTACTGAAAAATGTAGTTGATAATAGCATTGGTACTTTAAGTTAGTTACTCCCCAGTCATGATACTTAAAGCCATGCTTATAAAAACGCATCACTATATCATTTGCAAATTTAAAATGTTATTTTTCTCTAGTTTTCTCTCTTAGTCTGTCTGTCTGTCTATCTATCATCAGCTAATGGAAAGTTAAGTAGGTTTCATCTCATCTACAGGTGTGGAGGGATTACTCAGTTACTCTAAAATCCAGTCTATCGCTGACTAATTCAAGAAGATATAATCAAGTCGGGCCTGGAGGGTCACAAGTTTAGTGGTTAAATGATGATAATTCCTGAAATATGAGTTCAAATCCTGTAAATATAGGGCTACAACAACTTATCAATAAAAAAAATTGTTATCGATAATGAAAATCTCATTATTGATTAGTTGGGTATTTGCTGCTAGCACAGAGAAGCTTCGTCGGTGATGTCAATTTACAGCCCAGTGAAAAATGTGTCGCATGATGAAACTCGTTTGAAAAATGACGGAGACAAGTTGAAGCGGAAAAAAACATCACCCAAGATGCCCATCGCACGAGAGCACTTAATAAACACTTCAAAGAAAGTCATAATAAGCATACAGTTTATAGTGGAGCAGTTGCTGCATCAGGTACAAGAGAGCTTGTACTGTTTCATGCGCTAAATACTTGCTTCTCTACAGAGCAAAGCTTACATTTTACTGCTATTTTCTATGTTTTTTAAAGTATACATGTTATGAATTCAAAATCAGGCACATATTTCCATTTTGCAAAACCATTTGTCTTTACCACAAGCAAATCTCCATTAAATTTTACAGAGCACGCAAGCGCACGCATCCACATCAATCAAACCAATTACAATTGAAAAAAGGAGCTCAATCGTTTTGTTTACACGCGTGCAACATCATATCATGATTTCACTTTCAATGTAATCAATTATGCAGCTTTCATGGATGTCACAATGTCTCAAAGGTCCAAGTGTGCTGGCTTTTGAAGTATTTTAGGTTTCTTCTTCAGATCATCTAAGTGCATGTAATACAATGAGCTTAGGATGTCTACACAAAAGGTCTAGGATAAGACTGTTCAGAGCGAGAGTGAATCTGATGATTGTACTATATACGTTATACATGATTGAACTGTATGCTGAATATGATGTATAATAATGCAAAGGCTCCTAATAGTTGATACTGATAATGACAAATATCTAATTTCACAAGTAATTTTATATATGGCAAAAATTATTTTACTGGATAAGCATACACTACCATTAACCCTCTGGGGTCGACGGACGCGCCGGCACATCCTGCTGGATATTTTCGTATTACAGCGGAAACAATTTAAAATACTCCATCATTTTTGGGTATACAGATAAGTGTAAGACATCATTAGGAACTATAAAGTGTCTACTTGTATTTGTGTATACTCACAATAACAACAAAACCTTGTGCTTTTGTAAAATAAAGAAAATAAAAAGGGTGAACTTTCAGAAGTCTCTGTGTTCACAAGCATATTTCTGAAACACGTTGCAAAAATGAACTGAAACTCTGCAAATACTTATCACACAAACATGAAACATATGTCTAAAGAAAGCTTAAAATGTCTACTTTTAAATAAAACAATTCAAATTTAAAACAAATATTCTCCTGCAATGTAATCTGTATGAAACAAAGTGATTTTCTTCTGGCGCAACTAATTATCTCTAATGTGATCCCACCCACCAGCAGAGCGCACCATTCATACGATAATGTGCTGAGATGATCAACGCAAATGTACACGCCCCGGACTGTGAGGTTTAACACAACACAACTCAACTTTTCTGCGTGTTTGTAATGATACAAATTTGAGGAATCTCCTGGATATTAAGGAAGAGTTAACATTTTCCTCAGAAGAAGAGCGGGACACCGATGAACGTTTATATTTTGAAGAGAGATTTGATCCAGCCGAGGATACAATTTTGGAAGAGTAAGTCAATTAGTTTTCATTAGCTGACATATTTTACTAGTGGGGCTGTTTCCAGACTTTCCAGCCAGGATTCAGAGTATTGACATTTGAAATATGACTCCTAATAAGCAAGTTTTAGTTACATTTAAATGCTGTTTCGGCTGAAGCAGGTATTTCAATTGTATGCTGTATAATATAAATAGGGTATGTAATATGATATGAATGTTTAGATTATATTTTATCTAGTGTTTACAATGCCTCATTATCGTCAACAAAGCTTGTGCATGCAAAAATGTGTTCAGGTTAAATGAGTAAAATGCACTTTAAATATGCCCATATTAGAAAAATCAGCATATTATAATGATTTCTGAAAGATCATGTGACAATGAAGACTGCAGTAATGATGTTGAAAATTCAGCTTTGATCACAAATTGCCTTTTACAATATATTTAAATAGGAAACTGTTCTTTTAAATTGTAAAAAGAGTTCAGAATATCAATGTTGTTTCTGTATTTTGGATCAAATAAATCCAGTCTTGGTGAGCAGAAGAGGCTTCTTTTAAATGGTAGTGTAGGCCTAAAATTAAGTAAAGTCTTTATGTAAAGAAAATGTATAGTCAGATTTTTTCTTTTTACTTAAAACTTGATTTTTATCATTAAGTCTCCTTACATTCATTCTCTATCCCTCATTGATAGGCCCAGGGGAGGGGTCTTTGTCTCTCATGTGTGAATTACAATGAATATTCACGATCATTCACGCCTCCTTGCATATTGCCTTTCAACACTAAAATTGTCTTACAAAAGTTAAATTACTATATTGTTTTGTATACTTGTGGACAAATGTTTAGCATGTGTTATATGGCCTTATTTCAGTGACTTAAAATTTTTGTTTTTTCAAAAACCTTGCATATACGTTATTTTCTAAAAAAATACAAACCTGTACACACGTTGCTCACATATTATTGTAGCCCAGTTTGTGCTGAATACAGTGTTATCAGACTTTAGCCATTAATATGTTTTTAAGCAACTGAAAAAAGCAAAAATGTCAATGCATGTCAAAACTTCTCCAGGGCCCAAAATACCCCAGAGGGTTAAATGTGTTTTTTTTGTTGTTTTTTTTTTTTAAGAATAGTTTATAAACCTGAAATTAATATATATTATTATTATTTTTTTTTTAACATACACTCTTACAGTTTACTGTCCATATCCACACTCTTTGTATACTCGCAGAAAAACTAACTGAGAAACTCACCAAATCAGCTGTTGTTCTGCCACTGCTATGTAGAGAGGGACTGGCTAAGTGCTTGTAATTTATGTCTGCTCAATCTTTTGAAACACACGATAAAATAAAGGTATGTAACGGGGATTAAAATAAACACAAAGGTATTTGAATACAAGTTTCCAGAGCATATCTACACATTGGTATATGACAGCAGCAAAAATAATTGAGAAAAACAATAACCTTTCAAACGTAATGTTTTATACACATAAAACAAATATTATGTTGACAGGCTCTGGACTCTGTCTGCATTGCAATGTAAACAAACATGGCCATGGTCACAGCCTAATAATATTTATGTTTATCTCGATAATAATACAATCATTATAAATGTTACATAAATACATATGTTTTAAAAATGTAATGTAGTAAATAAGATGATGTTTTGTATAAAATCTAAGAAATTTTTATTCTGAAAATGTCTCATTCACTACTTAATCACCTGAACACACCACACCAAAGGAGGTGGGGGAGGTAAGCCACCAGCTATTTTACCCCATGGACATACATTTTTTTTAACCCTCAAAGTCAGACCCCATCTGCATCTCCCAAAGAGGTCTAAAGTTTGAAAATGGTTATAACAGAAGAGCTTGTTGAGGAGATCAGGAAACAAACCACTACAGCACAGAACAGCTGGAGAAAACACCACCTGGAGTGAAAGAAAAGCTGGCATAGTGGGTTCTGACTAATGTAAATGAGATGGAGATTCATTTAATTGAGCTTATATTGTAGTTTTGTGTGATGTACTCACTGTTTAAACTGGGTACACCACTTCGAGGGACTTGGGTCCATCGTTATGTCCTTACTGGCCCCTTACTATTGATTGGGCACTCCACTGATTCCTTGCAATTCAGGATCAACCTGATAAGAGGGCTGCTTGAGGAGCACAGTTCACCACGGTATCGGTGCAGTGGGGGCCATGCTGCATCAGAAAGCCAGGCATTTCCCCTCTCAAGTTCCTCAAACCACTTCCCAATGTAGCAGGAGCAGGTGGCACTGCAAGGTCTGTCTCTCCAGCACACGGAAGACAAGAGGCGCCTTACAAAATACATGGAAGTGCAATGTAGTGCAGCGTAGTTCTAGCGGGAAGACTAGCAGCTGTACATCATCACTTCATTAGCGGGGTAATTCCTAGCCAATCGCATGGAAGCCATAGCTGTATAAGTCTGCTCACAATCCATCACATTGCTGTTTCAGTGCGCTAAAACACAGGCAACTAGACGCGCTTCAATGTCTCCAGGCCACGCGTAACCAGTGCACAGCACTTCTCCGGAAGCCCGCCTTCCCTTTCCAACGACGTCGTCACTTCATCTCAACTTCTGCCAACATCAAACCCATGGGGAGTACACAACCAGCAAACATATCTCGTTCACTCAGGAGATCTCTCCCAATCGCATTGCACGACCCGGCGCGGAAGGAGCGCGCAACCCGCGAATCCTGCAAACTCATCGGCTTAGGCAGCAGCCGGCTTCCATCAGAAATAAGTCATTTTCATATCCATCACATGCATTCAGATCTAGTCATGGGTCTAGATCTTCCGTTGCCATGCAACCCGTTCATCAAAAAGTTGCAACATTGCCTGTTCATCATAACGCATTCGCATCAATATTAAAAGCCAGTATTTCACGTCAACAGCGCATTCACTCATAGTATGGCAGACAATCGCGTAATCTCATGAAGGCAACCCGGTCAAGGTTCATTCACTTGTCATTCACAGTCTGCATGCCCGAGCGTTCCCCATCGGGGAATTAAGATAATTATTCAGGCATATCATCATGTACAGTCAACGCTTATCATACAGGCTCTCATTACTTCATTCAGTAAGATTCCCCCATTTTGTTGCCGCCTTCGCCCCAAATCACGTAACGGGTGCGTTCCAATCCAATTCATCATCCCTATGCCCTACTCACTAGGAAGACCGAGCCCACGATGTGAGCATTCCGAGGGAGCATGACATCAGTTTCACCCGTCGATGTGCGCCCCCCCCTTCCCGAGCACAAACCATGCAAATTACATACCCAACTTAAATGGCTGTATCTACTGGATCCCCTGGAGTATGGACACAGTTGTAGTATCTTTTGAAAGAAGACACTTCGGGCTTCACTTCTCAAGTTTCAGAATTAATATATGTTGTTATTTTAAAGCAAAAAAAAAAAAAAAAAAGTTTTGGACTTTGAGATGGGCTCATTCTGTTTAGAAGACTTCATATAAAAGATAATATACAGTTCCCTTTACAAAAAGCTTCACTTTGATGCTGCGCTTTTTCTAAGCGCTACGGGGAACACGTCTCAGTGTGACCAGCTGTGAATATGTATGCAACACGTCAATGAACATTGACTGGAATTTATAGCCTCTGCCGATGTAATCATTGGGCGCACCTGGTGCAGTGGCTATAAATAGATGCGTCACCGGTGCATCATCACACATTTCGTCTTCAGAGCCATTCTGTGATGTGTGCTTTCACAATCTATCAAACTTTCTTTCCTCTGTTAGGAGTTAGATTCTGTTAGGCAGTGTGCAGTTGATACCTTTTCTCCTTTCTGTTTCCTTGAAAAGAAAAGAATATATATATATATATATATATATATATATATATATATATATATATATATATATATATCGGTCGTTTAAAAATAAAAAAAATGACTGAGAATCAAAGCAAACGATGCGTGTCTCCCTGTCTCCGCTCTATGCCCGAGACGGACACGCATCAGTTTTGTTTCATTTGTTTGGGGGAAGAGCATGCTGCTCTCGCGTTGAGGCAGGGCGAGTGCGAGCATTGTGATCTGCTTTCGGGCAGAATGCTTCGCGCTCGCCTCGCTCACTTCCGGGAGTCAGCGCCCACACTTCATTCGTGGGGCTCTCACATGGATCTGGCAGAGGAGCGAGAGACAGGTTTTTCCCTTTCGCTCGCTCTCTCCTCAGATCCAGCCGGTCCTTCCCGTGATCTTGAAGCGCGCTACGGCGCCTCTTCAGTTCATGAGGAAGACCATGACTCACTTGGTTCAGCGGAGATAGAGCTATCCACCTCCGGGCATTCCGGGTTTGATAAATCAACAGAGGAATTGCTCGACGTGGTTACTCATGCTGTGGCCAAGCTTAAAATAGACTGGCCACGACAACAAGAGACCCCCAAACACTCCAAATTGGAAGATAGATTTTTGTCTGGTGGCTGGGGGAAGGGAACGCCTCATCAGTCCCTTCCCTTCTTTAATGACCTCCATGACGAGCTTTCTCGTTCATGGAGGAGACCTTATACTTTATATTCGACTATCGTGGGTGCTGAGGCACAGGGGTATTCGATGATGCCGCCGGTTGAAGAGACACTTGCGGGTTATCTCTCACCAGGCTCGGCATCATCAATGAAAAGACCCTCACTCCCCACAAAGCCATGCAGGACCACCTCCACGCTAGTGGGGAAGGCGTATCAAGCGGCGGGTCAGGCTGGTGCTGCCCTGCACACCATGGCGGTCTTGCAGGCATACCAGGCTGATCTGCTTAAGGACCTAAGTGCAGGTTCCGCGCTCGACGAGGAAGCATTTGCTGAGCTTCGTCGAGCTACGGACCTGCCTCTTCGTGCGACCAAGCAGACAGCCCGTGCTATTGGCCGGTCTACGTCCGCATTGGTCAGCACGGAGAGACATTTATGGCTCAACCTATGAGGCATCAAGGACAAAGATAAAACTTTTCTCCTTGATGCCCCAATTTCGCCTTCTGGGCTTTTCGGAGACGCTATGACTACGGTTATCTCCAGGTTCCAGGAGGCAAAAAGCCATGGGGAAGTGTTTGGGCAATTCTTCCCTCGCCGCACTCAGGGGGCGGGGCCATCGGCCACCCAGTCCCACCTCGGTGCTCTTAGAAGAGAGGCTCAAAAACAGCGTGGCGAGTCGTGCTCCCCCTCGTCAGGACTGGGGACAGGCTCGTCGCCCCCGACAGCCTCCAAAGCAAGACCTCAGGGCAGTTATCTCAAGGAGGAAAAAACCCTGAGTGTCTTGCACTTAACCCGGTGGGGGTAGCTCCCCTCGGGACGGGGCGCGTGTCCTATTCACTACGCCCCTCCCGGTACCCTCACGAATCCTCTCCTTCCCCGCCGCCTTTTGTGTTTTAGGAAGCAGAGGTTTCTAACTAAAAGTTGGGTGTACCGCTGTTCCTGCCTTATTTCAGGACTCGGAACACCTGACATCCCCTCAACAGGAAGTTCTGAGATTAGTATCCATCCTAGAAAGCCTGGCAGCCTGGAAACTTCTGCCTGATATTTATATGTGGGCTCTAAGAACAGTAGAAGGAGGCTACAGAATTAAATTCTCTTGCCATCCTCCGTGTTTCAACAGCGTGGTCACCACTTCCATGGAACCGGATTAGTCATGTCTACTGTATAAAAAAAAAATGCAAATCTCCTGGTTAAAGGGGCCATAGAATGTGTTCCCCTTCCTGAGAGAGAGTCAGGTTATTACACCATATACTTCCTGGTTCCCATGGAGGGTGAGGGGTTGCATCTGGCATTAGCTCTTAAATCCTGAACTACCCAGTCTGGGTGTTCAAGTCCAAGATGCTGCCTATCAAGACGATCGTGTCACAAGCCCAACATCACGTTTGGCTGGTCACCATCGATCTTATGACACACTTCTTCACTTAGAAGTTCTGCCGCAACACAGGAAGATCCTGAGGTTCGCTTTCGGGGGCGAAGCCTTCCAGTATCGGGTTCTTCCATTCGGCCTAGCCCTCTTAACCCGCACATTCACAAATGCATGATGCAGCGCCGGCTCCTTTGCGACTCCGGGGCATCCGCATTCTGAATTACATAGACAACTGGCTGATCCTAGCGCAGTTCCAGCAACTGGCAGTTCAGCACAGTGATACCGTCTTAGCTCATCTAGTTTCTATGGGGTAGAGGCTCAACGCCATGAAAGCGTCCTCTCTCCCGCTCAGAACACTGTCCATTGGGTATGGTGTTCGATCACTACGCGGGCACAACTGTCTCCCGCTAGAATCGAATCCATTCAGTATACCCTGAGGAAAGTCAGTCTAGGTCAATGTTCTACTAGGTCTCAAGGTGACTGCGTCCTCTGTGATCCCTCTGGACCTTCTGCATAAGACCGTTTTTGTTGTGGTTCAAAGCCAGGGGATTTCTTCCAAGGGCCAAACCCCCTAGGCTAATAAGGGTTACGCGCCTCGGGCTTCGTTCCCTTTCTATGTGGTTCAGACCCCGGTTTTCTACCTTGGGTCCCACTCTAGGTGTGTCTTGTTGTCGCAGGCTGCTAACGACAGACGCCTCCCTGACGGGCTGGATAGCGGCCTTAAGTGGTCGTCCAGCTTAAGGGGATAGGAGGGTCATCAGCTCGGTTGTCACAGTCACTGTCTCGAGTTGATGGCTGTATTTCTGGCCCTGAAATACTTCCTCCTGAGGCTGCCATGTCTTTGTGCGGGTGGGAAATACAGCGGTAGCCTCTCACATAAATCATCAGGGAAATCCACGTTCTTGTCAGCTGTATTTCTGACGCGCCGGATTCTCCTTAGGGCCCAGGGTAAGCTCCTGTCACACAGGGCAGTTATATCCATGGATGCCCGTATGTGGGAGCAGATTTACTGTCTAGATAGAAAATACCAACAGGGGAGTAAAAACTCCACCCTAAGGTAGTAGTTGGCCAGAGTTCGCCAGCAAGGGTTTTTTGCTTCTTACTGATAGCACCGCGCTGGCCGAACAGGGCTTGGTTCTCGGAGCTGATCTCTTCCCTCGACGGCTCGCCTTGGCGATTCTGAACAGGAAGGATCCTCTATCTCAGGCACAGGGCAATATTTCATCCATGCCCCGAATTGTGGAATCTTTCATGTTCGGCCCCTAAGGGTACCAACTGAAGGACATGGGGCTTTCTCCTGAGGTTATCGAGACCATTTTAAATGCCGGGCTTTTTCCACTTGGAACAAGTTTGGGTGAGATCTTAGGGCAGAAGAGGACCTCTTCGCCTCTATGAATAGCGCAATGTCTCCTCTACTTCTCCCTGAGTCACCCAGCCCCCACTTGGGTCTGGAAGTTAAGTCACATACATGATCCACAGCACGTCTGTATGCGTTTCTTTCCCCGGTTTCTCTGCTCCCAGGAGTCTTGGCCAATGTTCACCAGCAAGGGTCTTGCCTCCTACTTATGGCGCTGCGCTGGCCGAAAAGGATATGGTTCTCGGAGTTAATATCTCTCCTCTACGGTTCGCCTTGGTCGATTCCGAACAGGGAGGACCTTCTTTCTCAGGCTCAGGGGACATATTCATCCCCGGCCCGAATTGTGAAACCTTTCATGCTTGGCCCCTGTAGGGTACCAACTGAGGTTCGCAGGGCTTTCTCCTGAGGTTATCGAGACCATTTCAAGTGCTAGGGCTCCCTCCACTTGGAACTGATCTGGGTAGATTTTACTATGTTGATAGCGCAATGTCTCCTCTACTTCTCCCTGAGTCAATAACCCCCCCCCCGCGGGGGCTGATCGTGGTGGCGCATACATGGCACTAATGTGCCTGCATGCGTTTCCTTCTAATAAGTTCATATTACAGAACCAGCTAACTGCCAGTTTGCTTAGTTTTGGAGTCTCTGTAGAAAGAACTGTCAGCGGGCACTTGCCTCACCACTGCCAGGTTCTATGTGGCCTCCACTTCGGCTTGCCACACCTTGGTGGGCGGGTGGGCATCCTTGCTAGGACCTCTTCATAGGGTAAGACCCCCCTTTTTAAAACCTCTAGAGTCAGCGTTTGGTAGACTTCTGACTCTCAAGATGTTTTTTCATATGGCTATTACGTCTCTAAGGAGACTTGGGTACCTACAGGCTCTGTCTCTTTTGCCGGCCTGTTTTGAGGTGCCCCAGGTAGGACCAAAAGCATTCTTTGCACCCTCACCCTGACTACCTGCCCAAGGTCCCTTTCGCGACCCTTGGCCAGTCATTCTCTAAGCCTTCTGCTCCCTGCCGTTTGTAATGGTGGAGCAGCTAAAGACTGCTCAGACTTTGTCCAGTCTGTGCCCTTCAGAATTATGTCCACCGCATTTGCTAGTGGCGTAAAGTCAGGGCAGCAGTTCTTCACTTTGAAGCCGTGACCGGGTTGTCACTTTGGGTGAGGGACCTTACTGCCCGGGCCTACGAGACGCGCGGTCAAGCTTCACCAGTAGGTTTTATGGCGCACTCTACCAGAGGGCTCTCCTCCTCTAAAGCCTTGGCTAGAGGTCTCCCTCTGCAGCAAGTTTGTGGTGCGGCAGGTTGGTCCTCTCCGCACACATTCATTAAACTTTTATAGTTTGGATGTTCTTGCCACTCTGGGCTCTTACGCCCTTGAGTTGACACCGAACAAGTTTGTGATGCAGAAGGCTGGTCCTCTCCGCACACATTAATCAAATTTTATGGTTTAGATGTTTATGCTACTCCGGGTTCTTACACCCTTGAGTCGACATCTCAAGCTCATGTCTGAGACCTCTCGCGTTCTTGTGAGCACACCACAACCATAGGGGTCTGGACAGCCCCAGTGTGGCGGCGTGGGTATTGCGTTCCCCGTAGCGCTTAGCAAAAGCGCAGCATCAAAGTGAAGCTTTTTGTAAAGGGAACGTCTCGGGTTACATGTGTAACCCTTGTTCCCTGAAAAAAGCGGAACGAGATGCTGCACTTCTTTGCCGCACTGGGACGTCCCAGGACTGCTCTTCAGACAAAATATCTGATGATGCACCGGTGACGCATCTATTTATAGCCACTGCGCCAGGTGCGCCCAATGATTACATCAGCAGAGGCTATAAATTTCAGTCAATGTTCATTGACGTGTTGCATACATATTCACAGCTGGTCACACTGAGACGTGTTCCCTGTAGCGCTTAGCAAAAGCGCAGCATCTTGTTCCGCTTTTTTCAGGGAACAAGGGTTACACTTGACAAAGGTGCCTCTGACACCTAGAGGTAGGCTCCGCACCACTTCCCCTATTCTTCAGATTATCTACCACCAGCGTAAGGCATTTTGCTATGATCAGGACATACAGCGAGTAATTCCCATCTCATGGCATACTTTCATTTTATTATCATTCAGGCATCATCAAAGAGCAGAAATTTGTTGGCATGTCTTCTCAAATCATTCACTCATCGTGGTCAGACCACTACAGCAACAACTAATCCAAACCAATATGATTGACAGCGTAAATGCCAGAATCCAGCCATACATGTTTAGGCGTGCATGTATCTGGTCTCCGAAATATGTCAGAGACAATAGTAACTTGGCACAGCAGCCGTCGAATCAGCTATCAAGCACATTCGGAAGGAGATTTGCAAATATTCACGAAATATAAAGTGCGATACTGCATCTTCAGGTCGTAAAGGTGGGACATGAACAGCCGGAACTGATCCATGCTCGAGAATCACATTCTGAAGATCCCGATTCATATCAACACACATTCACAAAGCAGTCTCGTGCAAGATGATTTGCACAAACATGCACACATTCTTGTATGTTTTGGGGCACACCTCCTTCAAAAACTAAACTGTCCACTGCATCTTCAGGGCTCTATGCTGGGAGTACATGAAGACTCTCATGTTCCTTTTACAGCCAACAACTAAAATCATGAAGCTGAGACATTATTCTTATCACCCTATTTGCTCCAGCTCGAGGAATAAGAGGGAGGAGAGTGAGAGAGAGAGAGGAGAGAAAAAAAAACAAACAAAAAAAACAACACACAACGAGCCACGTCTCTAGAATTCTAGACATCACACACATTCTCTAACCATGCAAGCTTCCCCCCTAAAGAAACATGACAGGATCAGGTCTATTTTCACGTCATTCCCTGGTCCGTTTGGGTCTCCTAACGCAATCTACAGCCCCATCAGTCCACTTCAATTTTGCCATGCTTATCATTCCTCAAGGCCACGCCTCCTCACACTAGCTCATTCTATAGACGGCCTCTCCTACCCACCAATCGATGAATTTCCGGACGACACGCCCCTATTTCTCGGACATGGCTCCCTCCAAAGGATTCAGGGGTTTGCGTCTAGGGCCATTGTTCACAGGGGAATGGCCAGAATGATACTTTCTTCAATATAGCTTCCTACGCTCTCTTCGTAAGTATTCCCATTGCTAGATATTTCATAATTGAATGTATTTAACAAATGTTCTCGACCTACAATCCCAGTCTCGATGCGGCTCAGCGGAGGGAAGAAAGAAATGACACCGAGACCCAAGCTTCAAATCCTTCCTTGCCATTCGTTCAGCACTTCATCATACGGTCCAGCAAACAACCTTCCCCTCTACCCTGCAATGAAATGGTTCTTTACCCTATATGGGGTAAAATATATGTTCGAGTTCAGAAATAGGAAATACACTCGCAGAACCACTGCAGCCTCGTTCCGCGATGACACAGCAAGCTACATCTATAAAAGAAGTTTAAAATGGGCCTTTCTTATTCCACACCCATCATCACGGCCAGCGTCATATGGGTTCCCTCCAGAAACTCAAACGCATCGTAGTCATGCAACAATTCCGCAGTCGTTACTACAATCAATAAATTCTGGCCCTCCTCAGACCATCATGTCCCCTATGAGACGTCTGACATGGCAGAGCATTTCCTGTAACTTCATCATCCCAGCCAGACACATTCCTGGGTTTTTCAACTTCCCTCCCTCGCTTCGCAGGAGTTCCACAGACCAGCTCGACGGGCACCCTTCGAGGTATACTGTAATCTATTATGAAGACGCTCGGCCACTGCTCTCCCCAATCGTACCTGAAATAGTCAACTTGACCCAAATCATCAAACAAGCTCAACTCTTCATCAGCCATAAGTTCTCATGCATATCTGGTGGTGGTCGGTGGCTCTTCCCCAGCTCATCCTCACCTACACAATGATTCAATTCAAGCAAGCTCACCATTCGCAAGGACAGCACATAACTATGCCTCCCCCCCTCCCCTCGCCGGGCTTCCATAATCTCAAGCACAGTTCCGTCGCATAGGTATTGCTCAAACCAGCCGCCCTCGCCGGAAACTCACACCATAACGAGATGGCTTCCAACAAGGTATGTCACGACAACATCGTCATTATCGTATGGCGTTATGTATGCGTTCACTCGGCAAAGATAACCATCAAACAACTTTCCCTCGTCGGAGGGTTTTTCATATCAAATGTTTTCTTTCAACAAAGGGATTGCACGCAACATCATCATTATCATACGGCCCCATGCATGCCATAACCCCGGCAGGTTATATTTAAAAAAAAATAAAAAAATAAAAAAAAACACAACAAACATTTTATCACTACTTTCGGAGGGTTTCATAGTTAAACGTTTCCTTTCAGCAAAGGGATTGCCCGCAACGTCGCCATTATCGTATGTCTACGCACGTCACCCACCTCTTTCAACAAAGATACCCAAACAATCATTCCCTCGCCGGAGGGCTTTCATATCATACGTATTTCAATGAAGGGACCGCGCAACGTTGCCATTATCGTATGGTTTCACGTTGCCCACCGCACATTGCCCACTCGCAAAGATACTCAAACAACTTTCCTCGCGAGGGTTTCATATCAGATGTCTTTCAATGAAGGACTGCACAATGTTGCCATTATCGAAGGCTTTATACACATTGCCCACCTTCGCAAAGATGCTCAAACATCTTTCCTCATCGGAGGGTTTCATATCAAATGTCTTTCAAACGAAGGACTGCACAACGTTGCCATTATCGATGGCTTTATACACGTTCACCTTCGCAAAGATACCCCAACAACTTTCCCGCGAGGGTTTTCATATCAAATGTCTTCAATGAGGAGACTGCACAGCAACGCCGGCCTAACGTAGGGCCGCATACCATGCTGCTTGCCTGAGGCAGATTCTGCACAACCAGGGGCCTCAACGGAGAGCCCAAAAAAAAAAAACAACTTTCCCATTGCGAAGGCTTCACACAACTATACCAGAGATATCACAAATTTCATGTCAATTCTGATGCTCACATCTCTATTTTCTTCTCCAGAATGAACGCCCAACACAAGACTCAGTTCGTACCAAACAGGATCATCTCTTTTGGGGGTGGTATACTACTTTCTCTCATTTTGGGGGTAGGCTCCTCGCCCCTGTCTCCTATCTCCGGCAGGATATGACGTTCCGGGCACAACTCCCTCGGACCGCCGGACGGGGCCAACGCCAAAGAGAGAGACATTACCTTGTTTTACATTTATCAAAAAAATTGCATCTTAAACCTCACTCAAGCCTGCGTGTCTTCCCAATAGAAATGGAAGTGCAACGTAGTGCAGCGTAGTTCTAGTTGGAAGACTAGCAGCTGTACATCATCACTTCATTAGCGGGGTAATTCCTAGCCAATCGCATGGAAGCCATTGCTTTATAAGTCAGCTCACAATCTATCACATTGCTGTTTCAGTGCGCTAAAACACAGGCAACCTCCGCCACCCCACCACCACCAGCTGAGCCCCGTCCCGCACGGGGGTAGGCTCCTCGCCCCTGCCTCCTATCTCCGGCAGGATATGACGGTTCCGGGCAAAAGAGAGAGAGACATTAACTTGTTTTACATTTATCAAATAAATGGCATCTTAATCCTCACTCAAGCCTGCTTGTCTTCCCGATAGAAATATGTGTACTGTGCAACACTCCCTTGTGTTTTAGTCCATGCTATGTACCACACACTCAAACATTATTGAACATATATAAGGTTGTTTAAATGTTCTTTATAATTAATATGTAATGTTATTTCATACTGCTTAGTAAATATTATTAGATGTATATTGTTTTTTTTATTCAATTTTAAAGTGAACTACTATGGTCTATGAAATTTGTGTTTTTTGTTTAACCATAACTGTAATAAAACTGTTAGCATTTCATGATTATTCAATATGTCATTCATAATGCCTCTTGATAAAGCAGAGCCAAGTAACATAGTACTTCACATCATGGAGACTCAGGACATTTACAACATACAAGTGAATAACACGCCTTTTAGCATGTTTTTGTTCCACAAACATAACTCTCCATGAATGAATCAGTGACAAAGTGGAAGTGTAGGCAGGCATATCAGTTTATACCTGCCAAAAGAAACATATTTCCCATAATGTTTTGGTGTGTGTGACATGCACACCGAGTATTTGCAAGACATGATCATTTACATTGGATCCACCACAGGCATTCACCATTACGAGGGGCTTGGGATCTCTATGTCTGTGGTAATGACCTTAACCCCACCTTATGTGAGGAAGGATACTGGTATACCCATCCTGCATTCTCCCAGCAATGATACAGGGCCTGTGGTATAGTGGGGCAAATAGGATGAGAATGACCATGATCACCTGCAAAATGACCAAAGAGAAAGCAGAGTAGTAAAGTACTCACCAAATACTTGAGAGCTGTGCAACATTTTTGTTTGTGCGGGAGAGAGAGAGATAGTTTACGGACATGTCCGTCATGTGTGTGTTTGTCTGTTAAGTTTATCATTAAAATATTATTTATATTGACAAGCCGGTTCTCGCCTCCTCCTTTCCATTGAACTACATTACAATGTTTCATTAATGTTTGTTATTTATGTTATGACATTTGTATTAGTTATTGTTATATTTCCATTGTTATTTATTGTAAATTGTGTATTCTTTCCTTGTAATTGTTTTATTATCTATTAAATGTGTGCATTGTGGGCTTTTGTTTACCACAAATGCAATGCTATTGAATGTTATGAATGATATTTAGTAGCTGTTAAGGTTATATGGTTTTATTTCATAAAATATTTATATTGTTATTCATTATATTGATATTTATTTGAAACTTTATTAACATATTGTCTATAAACAAATTCATATAAAAAGCATAGATCAATAGATACAAATAAATAAAATCTCATTTTAACAATAATGCTAATACTGAACTTATCTCTTGTCTCACACCGAACAAAGATACATGTTTTTATTTTTTGACATCATGTGGCTATTTCTCTATATTCCCTGTATACTCTAGTAACACATTTGAGCATCTAATGGTGATGGACAGAAACAGTGTGTCTATACTGTGTTACAAATGTCAAACATAGTAACAATGCCAACACGGAAACAAAAACATAAATGGCGTCAAACTTTTTTTTTAATCGTCCAGCCAAATTTCCCACTCTGTTTGTTGGAATATGAGCATAGTTGAGCCAAACCCATCTGACAAAACACAGATCATAATCCAAGAGCCTTTGCATTAGAGTATGTTAGTGATGAATTACAAATCATGCTACTTTCAATTGCAACTAATTTCTAATATTAGAATTAGAATATAGACTATACCTCACACAATAGCATTTGATCAAAGTGAACATGATAAATCATTAGATCACGTATGTGTAATATGCCCTCAACGTTACACAAGCAGTGAACAGCACAAGCCATTACGCAAACTACAACAAACTACGATAAATACAGATCAGAAGCATATTATTCATGCATTTATCATGTTTATCATTTATCATGTAAACAATTTTGGGAGTTTCTCAATTGAAAAGTAGTAGCACGTGGGAGCCAAATTCAAAGCCAGAGGAAATAAAATAAATAAATGTCAATATAAACCTTTGATAAAACTTTTATTATAGTTTATACATGTTTTAAACTATTTAGGAAGGTTTTAAAGTGAAAAAAGCAAAACATGATTTGCATTGTTTATCTACACATTGTCCTCCAGCTCCAAGCGAGATGAGTCAGCTGTGAACCATCATGTGACTGCCCAGTGTCACGTAACATGCTTGATGTGTCACACTTGAGTTTAAAATTTGATACATAGTATAATAACTGCCAAAAAAAACTCACACTGGGGGATCAGCTAAATCATTTAGAATTTACGTGTGAAAGGGTTAATGAATAGTACTTTCAGTAGTTCGCAAGTTAATGTAATCCTGCGTTGAGGATAGTGTAAAAGTGTGTGGCTCATGGTCCTAGGTAAAGGGGGATCGAGGCTCGAGACTTTTCAAATTGTAATACTAATTTGACTCATTATTAATGTTCTGACTATACATTATTATGAGTTGAATGCCACTTTGGTGAATAAAATTATTACTTTTCATAAGAGCAAAATCTGTACATTATTCCAAGTGTAATCCACCAGTGTATAATTTCGTTTTTTTTTATCACATTTTTATCAAATACAGGAATACATTTATCATTGTGCTTCATAATCTGATGTTCTCAGATCAGTTCCTGTTTGTTGAGCAAATCGTTTGTTTTATTCGATTTTTCTGCCTGTACCCAAGTTCCTCTGTTGGTTCTTTTTTTGTGCACCCCCTAACCCCCCACACACACACACACACACACACACACACACACTTTCTCTATCTCTCTTCATTGTTGTCTTCTCTGTATTTTATTTGCTTTTTGGTCTTTAGGTTTTTTATCAGTTTTTCGACTCATCAGAAATCTATCAGTTCAGGAGGGGCCCATTATATCCATTACTGTAAATGTGTGTGTGTGTGTGTGTGTGTGTGTGTGTGTGTGTGTGTGTGTGTGTGTGTGTAGAGAGAGAGAGAGAGAGAGAGAGAGAGAGAGAAAGATAGAGTGAGGGAGCAAGGAGCTCACACTATTTCACGGGTCACTTCAGAGGAAAAAATTTGATTATAGGCCACGTTATAAGATTTCTGTGTGAGTGTGTGTATGTGTCAAAGGAACTCTATTCAGGGCACTGTAATTGGTTGCCAAGGACAATTACTTAAAAAATAAAAACACTTTAAATCACAAAATATTCACGCAGCATCAAAGTGAAACTTTTGATAGGGAACTGTGTGTAGTCTCAGCCTCTGTCAACTATTAGTACAAATTAGTACAAAAACTATTTAGACAAATCAAATAACAAGGCAGATTATCTGTTCAAAACACTTACATTTTGCTCCTCACACAATAATATCTTATGACATCTAAACACTTTTACTTTAGTGGACATAAAGTGACTTTTAAGGTGATGCATTTTTACGTTTGCATTACATAACCAACTACATTTACAATCTTGTTCGAGCGCAATTAAATTGCAGGGTAACTCAACTGATGGAGAGTTCCATTTGTGATGTTAAGGACCAAGGTTCGAGTCCTGAAGAGAAGGCAAGTTGACAAGTGAGTTAAAGGTGTTGTAGAAGCACCATAATATAACATGGCTGCTTCAGCAATCACATTTTCCATGTCACATTTGCTTTTTATGACACCATCCGTTAGGTTTAGGTTTAAGGTTTAGAGTAGGGAGGTAAGTAATTGATATTTAAAAATTTAATAGAGCATTAACCTTAAAAACCTGTTTGGGAGAAAATGAAACTTGCTTTTAGTGCCACACAGTGGACATTTCAGCTTGGCCTATTTTTGTGGTATCAACTGTTTCAGAAAAAACCCACCTATAAATGGCATATGAAAACAAAATGAATTATGCTTGGTCGCTCTACATGTTGGCCAGACAGACCCTTCGTGTCTAAGTGGGTGGTTCTTGGCCAGTATAATCTGAAAAATGACTGGATTTTGCAGAAAGTCTAAAGACTGGCTACATGAGACTAAACTGTGTAAAAGAACTAAACATTTGGCTAATCATGGGTAATATAAAAGTGCTGATGGCTAAAAGATCTCAGCTATAAATCTAAGAAGTGTCAAATGGAGAGAGCGAAGGATGATATCACTCAGTGTAAACACTGTTCATATGTGAGAATGATCCAAATGCTTCTTTATGCCACTCATATCCTCTTAAATACATTTCTGTTTTCAGAAATCCTTAGATGCATCCTCTGTCGCTCTTGCATTCTTGCAAGGCATCTCTTCATTCTTTTTTATCTGAAAGAGGATAAATAAAAGAAAAGCAGCTGCAATAGCATTGAACTCTCACTCCCTCTCAGTGTGCATGATCTGATATGATGCTTTCTAGGTTGAGTCATATCTTTAGATATCAGTATTCAGCACACACACACACACACACACACACACACACACACACACACACACACACACACACACAGCAGAGAGAGAGAGAGAGAGAGAGAGAGAGATAGACCCTGTATTCTGCTATATTAATGACCTCTCTCTCTGCTTATCATTGGGCAGGAATGCTGTACGTATCCGTTTCTGGACTGCCCATGCTCTCTCCCAAAAAATGCCAAAAATGTGCCACAGGCATTTTATGTGTGGTGGTATTTTGTTTAGCTAGGTTACATTTGGATCAGAGTGGGAGGACCATACCTAAAGTATTCATAAGCAAAGTCAGTTCAGTCGACCGGCTTTCTGGTGATGACCACAGGCAGATTTTCTATTTTTAAGGTCAAAGCTGATCTACTAATGTAGTCTTCGGAGGATTGTGTCTTTTAGATGGGCAAAACAGTACGTCTTGGCATTTTTTGTGAGTTTCCCCGAAATAAATATGCAATTTAAAGGTGTGCCTCCAAATCCACAAAATATAGGGAGGTGTCGATGCAAATGAGTCAATTTGCACCCGCAAAGTGATTTATCAAGCCTGAAAGTCATTTCAGAAACTGATACTGTGAAAGATAATTAATATGAATGAAAGGCAGAAATTAATCTGATTCGTGCTGTGCATCCTGCTGTGGCAAAACAGAGACTTTGAGATCAGAGAATGCATAGAATACCCATTGATGACATGCATTAATGTTAAATTAAATAATTTCTCATTATAAGAAAGTTATTAAATAAATATATTCAGTTATTTTAGAACTCAAAATCATAACTGATAATGAACGTATAACTCTCTGACACTGATAGAAATAGCCTACTTACAATGTATACCAAAATATGTCATATTTAAAATGTCTAAATGGTTTTTTTTTTCTCCCCAATTTGAATTCCCAATGCGCTCTAAGTCCTCATGGTGGTGTAGTGGCTCGCCTCAATCCGGGTGGTGAAGGACAAATCTCAGTTGCCTCCACGTCTGATACGTCAACCTGCGCATATTCTCACGTGGCTTGTTGATCGTGTTACCGCAGAGACATAGCACGTGTATAGCGAACACAAGGAGTTTACCCCAAATGACTCTACCCTCCCTAGCAACCGGTTGCTTAGGAGACCTGGCTGAAGTCACTCAGCACACGCTGGGATTTGAACTCATGAACTCCAGGGGTGGTTGTCAGCGTTTTACTCTCTGAGCTACCCAGGCCCCTATTCAAAATGTTTTTAACTGCCGAAATATTTTGAAATATTTTAAGTGGTAGTTCTCTCCAGTGCTCGATTGAAGTGGTGTGCACCACTATGCTGAACAGGTATGTTTGACATGTACATAATATTGTATTTTCTTCTTTTTGAATTCAGCCGATTTTGTTCTCTGCTCTGCAGTCTGAACTTTTTCAAGAAGAAAATGTCATACATGGGTCTTCTCATCAACTACTTTAATTTGACTAAATAGCAAGAATGTCATGATGGTATAGTATTATCCTATAAATGAATTAATTTATGAATAAATTCCATATTATTTTGAAAACCTTAAATAAAATATCAAGTGAGCATGCATTTGGTGCAATTGGTGAACAAAAACCTAATGTTGGAGGCTGTGTCCAACATATTTGCACGTGTAGCTGTTTGCAGGGTTTTTTCTTAGTAAATCACCCACAATATGCCCACAATGTGACCACGCAGTTTGATAGATTGCACAAGCAAATTAGCATTGTGTAAAGCAGTTTGTTTGAAAGGAGGAGGCGAGAACCGGCTTGGCAATATAAATAATAGTTTTAATGATAAACTTAAAAAGACACGAACACACACATGACGGACATGTCCGTAAACTATCTCTCTCTCGTCGCACCACCATCTGCCATTGGCCTTTATCCCTCTCGGAGGCTTAATTAGCCTGATAAGGGACCAGGTGTGTATAATCACAACCTGGCCCCGCACTCAGCCCTGCCACACATCCATTATTTGGGGTCTAAGTAAAACAGGGCTTAGATGTGGTCTTGCAGTCTCATGTTCTTCGCTTACAGTGATTAGTGGCTGCTATGAGCCTCGAATGTGCTCTTTTGCCAAGCTTGCATTGGTGCAGGTTTTGGGGCAAAATTAATGGATACAATTACAGCTCCTATCTATCTGAATAGAGAAAGACTAAAATCTCCAAAATGGTTGGTCAAGCAAATATGAGTACATGATTTATTTTAAATCAGCAAAATCAAATCTAGCAAGAGAATCATGAATATGGCTTCTTTAGCTTGGATCATCAAAAAAAAAAAAAAAAAAAAAGGCCCATCCATCTAATGCACATGCACATTTTCAATCAAATTCAATAGGCAATGTCTCTATCCAAAAGGAGATTAGCTTGTTTAACTGTAAGGCGGAACTTCAATTCATACAGCCCCCATATACAATTTCACCCATTCAGAAGTATACCAGTGATCTGCCTCATCCTATTCTGCCTATTACCAAGAGTCCATGCGGCAAAGCGTCGACTGGAGGAGGACTATACCACATCTGTTCTCTTTATTCTTTTTTTTGTGGTCTCTCTCACTTTCATATCTCTCTATAGTCACAAATGCCCTTCTCTTTTGTCTTTCTGTTGAACAACACAGCCTTAGCACCTCTTTTCTCCATTCTGTGTCTGTATGTGTGATCTGCTGTCTTGTGTACTACATTTCTCCATTTAGTCTCTCTCTTTCACTGCATTTGTTCATCATGATCAAACTCACTTGCGAACAAAAATAAAAAAATGCTTCAACAACAGATGAGAAGACGAGCCATATTTCACACCTGCCTTCTTTTACTTTTTTCTCTCCCCATTCCCCTTCACTTTTATTTCCTGTTATGCCAGATAAAATAGTGAAAACTGCACTAAAACTTACAATGGGCCTGCAGAAAACACCCAATTTTTCACTATATTAGGGTAGTTTCTAGGCAACCTTGAATTATTTTTTAACAATGTATTAGATTAAAATGCATGGTGCCATACATGACAACATAAATTATGCATTTTCATTTTTGGGTGAACTATCCTTAAATAATATTTTGGACTTCAATAAAACCAATTAATTTAGATGTTACCACATTAAGCATGTTATATGTTACATTTTGTAACAGTGCATACTGGAAAAATTTGAGTTGTAATATGAGTCAGTAAGTGAGAGAGAGAGAGAGAGAGAGAGAGAGAGAGAGAGAGAGAGAGAGAGTCGGGAAGCAGGTGAAAATGAGGTACTGACATAAAGAATTTTCTGGCAGATGTCATGTGGATTTGGCTTTTGCAATGGCTTGGAAATAGCAGCAATTTGCTAGCAATGTTCCGCCTTTTATTCGTGATTATTGTGTGGAAATTTCCTTTTTTCACATACTTTTGTTTTTCTCTTTTTCCTTTCCTTTTTGTGGTTGATTCAGCATTTTAGTTCATGTTTTGGGTAAGAGCTCCTGAAAGCCTTCATAACCTCCATAACAAACTGCCGTTAATACTTATGAAAGTCCTAAGGGGAAGGTTATTTGTGAAGTTTTGCAATTATAAATATACACGTCACATTGTATATTTATTTGTTAGTTATTTATTTCCATTTATGATTCATGGTACCACTTTTTATGAGACACAGTGGCTGTTCGGCCACGTACACACTGTAGATAAATATTTTTGTCACTCCTGTTCTGAGATCTTAATACTCTTAAGTACACACAGTTTGGCTATAGTTCACATAGTCTCAGCCTCAGAAGGCACACCCATGGACCGCCCACAATCCGTACTCTAACCGTCTGATGCATGAAGCACACAAAACTGGAAAACAGTTTTTCAAGCCATTCAGCCCAAATTTCATTGGATGGTTTGATGGAACTTCCATGAGTAGAAGCACACAGGACTTTCATTAGTCCGCCTGGAGTTGTGTTCACAAGGTTACGCATTAATACAATATGTGCTTTTTTATGGACAAAATAATCAACAGATTTCCCCAGGTTTCTCAGGTTAGTGACATTAAATAATTTAAAGATTTGCAGAGTTTCGTTTAAGACACATAGCAGAAAGTAATATGGAAATCCATGAGAGGAACTTCATATTCTGCTTTATTTACTTAGTACACTCATTATTTAAATAATTTTTCCCCATGATGGTCTTTTACTATGGTATGAAATATTTCTCAAAGCCCTGCACCTAAACAGAAAAATGACAAAACCGACTGTGATTTATCTCTTTACATATAAGTTAGACAACTTGGTGGGCAGTTTTTAGACAATGTAAGCTGCTATACAGTCCAGACCTTTGCCATTTTATTTAAAGTTGCAGTTACCGGTAGTGGGATGGACTCCAAGACTACGTTCACACAGTCAGTGTTTGAGATTGAAAACCATATTTACTGACATGTTTGAGTCTTGGAATGTCCTGTTCATACACAGATTACATTAGCAGTCCGAAGACTGTCTGTATAAATGAACAATCAATGTCAAGCCCGTATTCTAACAGCTGAAACCATAGTGGCTGTGACAAAAGTAAATATCAAAGATGGCGATGTCCATAACCGGCATGTATTATCAAAACTTATGCCACGTTATTAAATTAACAAGTCCAATCGTGGTGTGAATTCATCCATCTGATCATAATTAAACGACAGCGGCTTTGAATGCTTTTAACCGTGTGCACTAGGTTATCTTCGTTTCCATGAGTTAACGAAACCCCATAAAACTCAGGAGACACACTCATGTACAGTGCAGCATGGGTCTCTCACGTTAAATGTGAGAGATAACTAATTGTCCAGTACGGTTCTGTTCACACAGCACAAGTTTTTTGAGAATGCAGACGTGAGTCCTGAAAATTTGCGGGTATCAGTTCGGATATAGAAAGAGGTTGTCACTCTTGTAAATAACCGGAATGTAGGTGAACACAACCGTATTAAGCACTCAAAACAGGACTGACAACTGTATTCTGCTGCTGTGTGAACATGGCCCATTTTACTCTGACTCAAATGGCATATTATTTTAATAATCACATTTTACTTGATGGCACTGTGTAAAATTATGAACGTTTCAAATTATAACAGACAAAGCATTAAACACATTTTTAAACATTTTGTACACTGTAGAGTGAAGTAGCCTCTTGAAATTACTGAGCTGTAAATTTATCATGTTTTAGATACTGTTAATTTGATGTGTTTTAGACTGTTTAGCATTTAGCATTTTATGTAGCGCATTCATTTACACATTATGACTAGTACAAAATTAATGGTGCTTTTATGTCATGTAAGAATTATCATAATTATGAAGAAAAAAAGCAATTCAGATCTTCACTGAACACGTAATCACACGTTTTTTAGTTCTATGAAAGCTCTGACTTCACAGATGTGACATCATATAAAAACAACCAATGCAGCAGTGGACTCAACAGTTAAAGGTAGTGAGCACAGATTTCTGTTAGATATGCAATTTTATTATGACATTGTTACCTGGAGCACTTTGTTAAACCTCTGTATGTTGTTGCAAAATGTTTAGGAACAAGCAAAGCAAATAACTTTCGATATCCAAGGAGATGAACAGTTGCCATTCCGATATGACGTGAATGCAGCATAAGACCACGTCCACACTAATTGTTTTTGTTTGAAAACTCCAGTTTTCAGTTTACTAATGTAACTGGTCCTGTTCGACCCACTCTGAGTGGGATTCGACCTGACATCAGCTAACGAATGGGAGGCGGGTGCTCTAACAAGGAGGCTAAAGGCTACAGTCTCTAGTGTAAGTCACTAGTGAGCCTCTTGAGGGAGTGAGGTTTACACATATCGCACAGCTATCACAAACTAGCTGGCTCCCGTTACACTAACAACATTGTTTGACTGGTACAAGTGATAATTTTTGACTGTTTCAGTGTTGAATCAATGTAATGTTTTCATAAGAAAAATTATTAGTGTGGATGTGGCCTTAGGTGAAGTGCATTACATTTATGCTGTTGATATATCTGAATAATCTCATACACATAGGATGTGAATTGAGCTAGTCACTCACTGTATGTGGCTTTAGATTAGGAGGACATTATAAAGGTGCAATTAATATGTAGTAATGTGTGTCCGTCAAATTGCAAAAAAATCAAGAAGTTGTTTGTGAGACATGAGTGACCGCTCTGTGTTCTGTCGAGCCGCTAACAGGCTCAGACACACTAAAAAGAACCCAGCTGAGCCCTTTGAGGAACACTGACCTCTATCTATTCTGACTACATCACTAATTCTGTATTCCTCTAATGTCTATGATGTTGAAAAGAAACAGATGTCTGTTCGTCCTCTGCCCTGTGAGGTCACTGTTAAAAAATACTGCAATTGGTCTCTCTGTTTTTTTGCAGGCTGTGTGTTCAAATCACTACTAATGAAGTTATGGCAATGACAGGAATTCTGCTCTCTAAGTTACTCTACAGCTTGGAGTTCAGTCAATCATAGGAGCGCTGACCAAAACACAACAGTCTCACATGGTCAAACTGACCATATGCTCAGATGCTGCTTGTGTGCGAGTGTGGACGCTGGGTGTGTGAGTGTCAATGGGGTGTAATGGTGTGTGAGAGACCCCTGCAACAGCCTATTGGACACACTAAATGAGTTAATCTAATCTGAACCGCACACACGCTCTCACTGCCTGTAACACAAACAGCTCTTGAGCTCTTGTGACTGAGTCAAGCCTTAAACACTCTTTGTCAAGTGGTTTATATGTCAGTTCATTAAGAGTGTATATTTTCAAAAGCAGAGGCTCTCAACTGCTCGGTGTTCAGTAATATCTATGTGTTTACCTGTGAACAATGTATAATTATGACCATGAAAGAAACTCCGGTTAATAATTAAAACTGCTTGCCCAAACATACATCGTCATTGTGAGATAACTGAAGCAGCATTGTATTTCATTACAAAGAGACTGGTTATAATTTATATTGTCTGTAATAACATAAGAATCCATTACCTTTACTTCACTATTTAATTGAGGATTATATAAACAGCTGGTAGCAAGTTAGCAAGCCAAAACGATAATGTCGAGGATCTGAGAAGTTATGTTGGCGAGATTCACGACTAAATACAGAAAATCTGTGCCAGAAGCTGGCAAGATAATTTATGATCCTAATATTAAAATTGTGCCATATGTGGAGATACTTCTCAGTTCTGAGTCATGTAAAATTGCTTTATGGATGTAATTCAGACTATAAATAAAATAAATCAAAATCTAACATGCACAATGCAGAGTGCTCGATAGTTCAGAGAATAAGTATAGTCTAAATGTTCTGAAAATGTGAGCTGGCAGAGACCAAGAGAAAAAGGAGAAAGAGATGAGGGTGGTGTTTTTACTGTGAAGGGATAATGTCTTCCAGATCTCTCAGAGGAATAATTGCCCCAAAATATGTCTGTAAGACTGCAGACTAAAGGCGTCCAAATTATTTTAAAGTCAAGATTTGAGGTATTTCCAGGCATTAATGAGAGATTAACATGAGAGCATGCTCTACAATCAAGGGCTCTTGACTTTATCAGTGATGGTTTAGAGTTAGATCTGGAAAGCAGATTTTGGACTTGGCTTGGTAGTACAGTAGTCCATGCTATGGAATTTATATAAATGTTTTAAGAAAAAATAAATAAAATTATATACATATAACAAAACTCACTCTCTTCTGTGCCTACAACAGTAGGAGCAATTATTGTTTGGTTTACTCATGTAGAACAGCTGTTCAGATTGCAAAATATATTCTCAGCTCAACATCAGGGCTCCTTGTTAAATTCAAAGTTGAAAGTTGAGTTGAGAGTTGGTGGGATGAGTTTCCACTCATCACACCAACAAAATATGCAAATATGCCCTAAGAGCAAGACACTTATCCATAGAAACGGCCTTGTACTGTATGTCACATTGGATAATTTTAACATTTACATTCATGCATTTGGCAGACAATTTATCCAACGCGACAAGGTATACATTTAATCAGTTTATGTGTTCCACAGGAATCGAACCCATGATCTTGGCATTGTTAGCACCATGCTATAGGCCTACCAGTTGAGGAACCCTATAGGATAAAAGTTAGGAATAATGTACAATAATTTGTTATATTATACATTTTTGTAAAAAATCTATTTGCATAAGAAAATACTTCCTGAACCTGATTGTTGTGCTCTATTTTAAAGATCTATAAAGAATGTATAAATAAGCATCTTCTAAATACAAACGTATTGACTAAAATACCATATACCTGTACAACATTTTCCAGGATAGAAGACACTGTGATGTATAAATACTTTTAACCTAAATATATTAAACTACATACGTTTTGTCATTATATGTAAATACATTTGTATTTTGTTTTGCTTCCAAAATGGCACTCTTAGCTTACTTGACAGATACTCAACACATCTTGATGAACGAGTGCTTGCTTCATCTTTTCAAACTCCACCTAATTTACAGCGGATGGAGTGACAGGGCAATGAAAAACCACATATAAAGATCAAGCGCAACCTCCTGCTCTTCAGCTCTGCAGAGAGGCCATATTAAAAGAGTTGATATTTAAAAGGGAGTGGAGGAATTAAAGCATCCATCACTTTAATTACCGTGATATTTTCTCTGACGATCTGACATTCTTTGTTGACCAGAACGACTGGAAAACCTTGGCATGAGGAACAGTTCTGGAGTGTGTTACCGCAGACTTGTCTGTCACTGTCACGTCAGGAGGATGATGTCATGTCTGCGGGATGTGAGGAGATGGTCATGGTCATTAGTATGGTAATGATATGGATGAGATTAGACTTTCATTAATTGTGTTTCAATAAGTGTGAAGGATAAAGTTTAGATCAGGGGTCTCAAACACATATTACCCGGGGGCCACTAGCCAGGTAGTGTTCTCCATCGGAGACTATTTGAACAGATGTGCAGTCGTACATTAGCCATTGATCTAATATGACAGCTGTTCTGTAAAGAACAGTAACCAATAACATTTACGATTTAAAAAAAAAATAGCAATAGGACAGAAAAAATAGGCCTGTGAAAATAAAACTAATGTATTCTAAACATGACGTGCACACAGAATAAAAGATAGTTTAACCTGTTAAGCAGGCGGCTACTCGTTGAAAATAGGCTTTTTAATCAGCAGATTAAAAAAAACAGCATTCCTTGCCTAAAACATTTTATAGGCTACTTACTCAAAAGCATAACATTTTTGATGAGCAAAATTAACATGTAAAAATGATCTGAAAAAAGACGGGACTTGACTCGCCTGAGGCGGCCATCCTGTACCTGCAAAAGCCCACTCAGCTGGAAAATAACTAACAAGCAAGCACTAAATTAAAGAAGACTCAAATGTGAAAACATCCAACTTTTAAGCCAACATTTCGGAAATCTGCTTCCCACACCACCCTATGTGATTTCACAGCTACCTTGCCTAGTATTCTTGTCAAGCAATGGGACATTTTCCTGTTCTCGCCGTGAGTGAGAGAGGAAAGAAGTATGCACAGCCTGTGGTGAAATTCAAATTTGTATCTGCTCCAGATATCTTCTTTTTTAATAATATTTGCATTATTAATTACTATTATTCACATTAATAATATATATATATATATATATATATATATATATATATATATATATATATATATATATATATATATATATACATATAGGCCTATATATAGACTAATTAATTATTAATCACATTATATTTTTATTATAAACCTTTGACACATTATATTTTTCACAAACATTTTTGTCTTAAGATGGTTAATTTATATATTCTGCTTTTAGTGTATCAGAAGGAAATATACAGTTTAGATTTTAACTTTCCCTTTGCAAATAGAAGAACAAAGAGCCCTACAACAGATGGTATGGCCACCAAAGAGTCTATATCTCAACATCGAGTCAATCTAGGATTACATTAAGAGACAGAAGCAATTAAGCCTAATTAGATGTGACAGGTTCTCCAAAAAAGCTGCCAACATCTATGTTTATTGGACTTTGTATGATGTTAATTGAAAATTTGAATAATTTAAAACTATTTAGTGAGCATTTTTTGAAGAAATGCTCACTATGCAACATTTTATATATATATATATATATATATATATATATATATATATATATATATATACACACACACACACACACCAGTGTGGCAGTCAAAAGTTTGGAATAATGTACAGATTTAGCTGTTTTTGAAGGAAATTGGTGCTTTAATTCACCAAAGTTGCATTCAACTGATCACAAAGTATAGTCAGGACATTACTGATGTAAAAAACAGCACCATCACTATTTGAAAAAAGTCATCTTTGATCAAATCTAGTCAGGACCCATTTCTAGGAGCCATCACTCCAACACCTTATCCTTGAGTTACCATGCTAAATTGCTAATTTGGTGCTAGAAAACTTGTTATTATATCAAACACTGCTGAAAGCTATTTGGGGTTTGTTAAATGAAGCTTAACATTTTCTTTGTGTTTTGTTTTTGGGTTGTTTGAGTTGCCACAGTGTGCAAACGACTGGCATGTCTTAAGGTCAAAAGTGGCAAGAAAAAGAAACAGCTTTCTCTAGAAACTTGTCTGTCAATCGTTGTTTTGAGGAATGAAGGCTATACAATGCTTGAAATTGCCAAAAAACATCCTGGTTACTTTCGTAACCTCCATTCCCTGTATGGAGGAAACGTGACGTTGTGTCAATGTAGTGACACTAGGGGTCACTCTTGAGATCCCGGAAACACCTCTGATCTTTGATAAAAGGCCCATGGGAATTGGCAAGTGGTATTTGCATGCCCCTCCCCAGGACATATGGGTATAAAAGGAGGGGACGTGCATACCACTCATTAGGTTTTGTGCTGAGGAGCTGAGAATAAGTTCCCGGCCATTTCAGCGGTAGTTCAGTGTTGTTGGAGGAGTGACACAACTTCTAGTTCCTCAGGGAACGAAGGTTACGAACGTAACCAGGATGTTCCCTATCTATCACTCACTCGACGTTGTGTCAATGTTGTGACACTAGGGGTCCCATACAAAAACACCACAACTGGCTGAACTAGGTTACTCGGTGGCGCGAGACGGTCAGACTGCTGTATGCCACTTAGCTAGCGCACCAGGCCAGCCCGTTACCTCCCTTGACGCAAGTGTGAGTGTCGAACAGCCCTTTGGGGACGAGTTGAGTACTCAAAAGAATGGGGACAGGCTTCTCCTCGTCGTGCCTCTTTTCCCTATTTTTTTTCTTTTTCTCCCAGAAATCTTGAGCCCCGCCGGGGCATGATATGTTGTATGGCCTCCGTCTCCTGCTTCACTGCCGAGAACTGCTGGGCGAAGTCCTCGAACGCCCCCGTCCTGGGAGATGGGGGCGTTCAGGAAACTTGTCTTGTTGGCCTCGCGCATCTCAACCAGGTTTAGCCCAGGTGTCGCTCCTGGACCAACAGCATAGACATCGTCTGCCTGAAAGACTGCACCGTAACCTCTGTTGCCCAGGGGGCAAGGTCGGTCACCGAGCACTGCTCTGCATCAATCCCGAAGGGGAACTACCCTACCCAGAGGTGGTCTCATTGAGGGCCCCAGTGCTCGCTGCTCTGGCCACATAGGTAGGAGGACCGAGGGAGGGAGATGCTGTGGTGGCTTGCTTTCTTACGAAAGTGAGCTGCGACCGCAAAGTTGCCATGGTCATTGCCTCGTAATGAGGACATGACATATCCACAAAAGATGTCTCGAAGTGGGCAGCAACCAGGCAGGAAAGACTGCAATCGTGGCCCTCAGAAGGCAAGATGTATCGACTGCAACCAGGAATAACACACAACCAGAAGGGCATCTTTAAAAAGAAGCATCTTAAAAAGACGTTCCGATGTGTGCCGCTCTTTTAGGAATATATTCTCTTTTGTGAGGGAAAACTGCTTTTTGGAATATACTCTCTTTTATATCTGCTGAAGCGCCCAGGGGCGATCCACTGCAGAGAGGGGAGAAAGCTACTGTAATGCGCCATAAGGATCCAGCAGAGGTGAGGGACGGAAATCGCTTGCACAGCTTGCACCATCGCATGTCCTTTCCTTTTATACCCGTATGTCCGGGGGAGGGGCATGCAAATACCACTCGCCAGTTCCCATTGGCCTTTTATCAAAGATAAACTCAAGAGTGACTCATAGTGTCACTACATCGACACAACTTCGAGTGAGTGTCAGATAGGGAACTGAAGATTTCATACAAAGGTGCACACTACAGTCTTCAAAGACAAAGGACAACTGGCTCTAACAAGGACAGAAAGAGATGTGGAAGGCCCAGATGTACAACTAAACATGAGGATAAGTACATCAGAATCTCTAGTTTGAGAAATAGAAACCTCTGATGTCCTCAGCTGACAGCTTCATTGAATTCATCAGTTTCATGTACAACAGTAAAGAGAATCATTATGTCTAATGAGAGTCCTCATAAGGATAGCTGTACAAGTGTGTGTGTGTGTGTGTGTGTGTGTGTGTGTGTGTGTGTGTGTGTGTGTGTGTGTGTGTCTGTGTGTTTGCTAATTCTCCAGTCAGATAATGAAGCATCAATTTCAGCCACATTTTAAGTCTGAGTAAATTCTATATTTACTGTAGTCAAGGCATTTATCTTCTTAGACAAACTTCTTTCTGCAGAAAACTGGCCTCTGTAAAAAATTACCTATACAGGCTTTCCACATGTGAGCTTGAGGATATTAAATGCCATCACTTAATACTGTTTAAATGTTACCATACTGGAATCTTATATTTCCTTGTCATTACCATACCAGCATTGCTTAGACATGCGTTTATGCTAGTCAGTGAATTTAGTGACTGCTACACTAATTTCCAACTCCTTTGAGTTAATCTCAAACTCTAAATTATGTATGAATTTCCAGATTTTGTTTTTTTATAATTAAATGAAATAAAGAGAGATGTTGCGCCCTTTCCGAACTCGTTCAACTTTAATAAGCTCTGTGGTGTATGACACAGAGTTCCACAGAATAACTTTACAAGATTAAAGGTGCTGCTTTTCATATAAAGTGGATTACAGTAATCTGAGTTTATTGGGGTTTCTGACACTGGGTGACGAGAAAAGTCTTTTAAGCCTTTGTAATGACATCTATAAAACAGGGAAAGCAAGTGGTTTGAATTACAGTTTTAATTTAACTTTAATTAATAACTAATTGGGATTTTGGCTGCTATCAGGAAAACATTTATATAATTCAGTTGTAGTTATGCAGCTCTGGCACATTTTCAGTAAAAAATAAAAAACTATAACCGTAACACTATTGCTATTGCTGATACGTAGGTTTAGTGAACAAACCCGAGCCTAAATAATTTGGAGATTGTTCCATGATAAAACCATGTTCTTACCATATATTCTTTGAAGTACCTTTGTATACTATGCAAATCCCATGGTACATGTTTTCGCAAAATGTTTTGCCAAGAGGAAGCTTTTAATACTGGTGTCACAATCAAGCTTTGTTTCAAATGTGAAATAAACCAGGGCAAGTTTAGTCTGGGAATGAGGGCTAGCATAAAAATCAAAGTACATACACTGATCTAAGTAAATATGCTGAATGTTGAATCTAGAAGAGACTCTTTGAATGTAAATTAGCTCAGTGTGTGGTGTAACTTCTCCCGAGGGAAAGACAGAGGACAGGGCAAAAGACGTATTGTTTTTCATAACTGCTATTACTGGGAAACTAGAAGTGTTCCAGCTCCAACTACACTTCCAAACCATATTCATAAAGTTTCCATACCTACTTCTATGGTGACTCCATTCACATTTACTATCACAAAACCGATGATGGGGTACAAACGGATGTGTTTTAAAAAGTGACAAAGAATTAGCACAATCAGTTAACTCCATGCTTATCTTTAGACAGAGCTCATAGTCTTTATCGTGACTGGAACACAAACACACATGTTGGTACTCCAATCATTACGAGGACTCTCCATAGACATAATTATTTTTATACTGTACAAACTATTTATTATATTCCCTAACCTTACCCCTAAACCTAAACCTCACAGAAACATATATATATATATATATATATATATATATATATATATATATATATATATATATATCTCCCGCCTCTGTCTCACACACACACACACACACACACACACACACACACACACACACACACACACACACACACATGTTGTGTTTCCATGCTTTATGGGGACTTTCCATAGACATAATGGTTTTTATACTGAACAAACTTTATATTCTGTCCTCTAAACCTAACCCTACCCCTAAACCTAACCCTCACAGAAAACTTTCTGTATTTTTACATTTTCAAAAAGCATAATTTAGTATGATTTATAAGCTGTTTTCGTCATGGGGACCAACAAAATGTCCCCACAAGGTCAAAAATTTCGGGTTTTACTATCCTTATGGGGACATTTGGTCCCCACAAAGTGATAAATACACGCTCACACACACACACACACACACACACACACACACACACACACACACACACACACACACACACACACACAGTCTCCGTTTACAAGGTCTGTCCCATTTTCCTCATTTATGTTTGTTTCATTATACAGGAGGGACTGTGTAGGCACTGTATTTCTCCATTCAATAATTTACCGGTGTTCTTCACTGTCTCTCCGGAGAGTCTCCGCACACAAGACTCAGTTTCAGTTACACATCAAAGTAATTTAGGTCAGCCACGTGGACAAAACTAAGAAACATTTGTGTTTGTTGGCCTGCTGAATAGTAGATAAATATGAGAAGTAAGAGGCTCCCATGTGAAAGCGGAGACAAGTCCATGTCTTAAGCATGTCTTAAGGTCAAAAGTGGCAAAAAAAGAAACAGCTTTCTCTAGAAACTCATCTGTCAATCGTTGTTTTGAGGAATGAAGGCTATACAATGCTTGAAATTGCCAAAAAACATCCTGGTTACTTTTGTAACCTATGTTCCCTGATGGAGGGTATGAGACATTGTGTCAATGTGGTGAAACTAGGGGTCACTCTTGGGAGCCCAAGACACCTCTGATCTTTGATAAAAGGCCAATGGATATTGGAGAGTGGTATTTGCATGCCACTCCCCAGAACATACGGGTATAAAGGAGCTGGCGTGCGAACCGTTCATTCAGGTTTTGTGCTGAGGAGCCGAGAGAAGGTCCCGGCCATTTCAGCGCTGTGGCAGGAGGGACACAACGTCTCGTTCCCTCCAACAGGGACCGGAGGTTATGTTGTGATATACAAAGGGAGCATAAACCACCTTGACAGTTGATGTATGCCATAGTTGCCATGTTGTCTGTCCGAACCAACACGTGCTTGCACTGGATCAACGTCCGTAACCTCTGCAAGGAAAGCAGTATTGCCAACAACTCGAGGCAGTTGACGTGCCAACGTAGCCGTGGGCCCATCCAGGAGCCGGTGGCTGCGTGCCCAGTGCATACAGCGCCACAGCCCATCTTGGAGGCATCCGTCGTAACCACGACGCGCCTGAAGTTCTGCTCTAGGGGAACACCTGCCCGTAGAAATGTGAGGTCGGTCCAAGGGCTGAAGAGTCGGCAACGCGATGTGTCCCACGGCAACATGCCCATCTCGCGACTCGAGTCTGGAGCCAGTGCTTAAGCGGTCTCATATGCAGCAACCCGATCGGTGTGGCCCGAGGATGACACATGCCCCAGGAGCCTCTGAAACAGTTTCAGTAGAACCACTGCTTTCTTTCTGAATTCCTTCAAACAGGTCAGCACCGACTATGCTTGCTCGTTCGTGAGGTGCGCTGTCATCGAGACTGAATTCAACTCCAAGCCGAGAAAAGAGATGCTCTGAACATGGAGGAGCTTTCACATTTCTCAGTTGACCCAAGGCCCTAGCCGGCTGAGGTGCGTGAGCACCAGGTCCCTGTGTGCACACAACACATCCCGAGAGTGAGGTAGAATTAGCCAGTCATTGAGGTAGTTGAGAATGCGAATGCTCACTTCCCTTAATGGGGCAAGGGATGCCTCTGCGATCATTGTGAAGATGCAAGGGTACAGGGACAGGCCGAAAGGAAGGACCTTGTACTGGTACGCAAAAGATTCTCCTCCCAGCCCTCCACCGGGAGATGGAGTGGTCTGTTCACCAGATCCAGAACAGCGGGTCTCCTCGTCCCTGGGTGCTTCAAAGCCTACTTCGGGTTCTTGGCGGCTGGCTGCTTCCTGCGGTGGGCTCAATGCCGGGTCAGGGCCGCAGGGGCGGACTGCGGGGCCGGACTGCGGCGGGCGGTGCAGTCACTGCAGGAGGACACCGTTGGCGACGAGCAGACGGGGTGCGGGATCTTGAGCCACGCCGGGGCAGGATGTGTTTGATAGCCTCAATCTGCTGCTTCACTGCTGAGAACTGCTGGGCAAAGTCCTCGACGGTGTCGACAAACAGGCCAACCTAAAAAATGGGGGCGTCAAGGAACTGTGCCTTGTTGGTCTCTCTCATCTCAACCAGGTTGAGCCAAAGGTGGCGCTCTTGGACCACCAAGATGGACATCGCCCGCCCGAGAGACTGCACCATCACCTTCATTGCCTGGAGGGCGAGGTCGGTCGCCGAGTGCAGTTCCTGCATCAATCCAGGGTTGGAAATACCCTTGCGCAGTTCTTTTAGCGCCTTGGCTTGGTGGACTTGCTGGAGAGCCATGGCGTACAGGGCGGATGTGGCTTGTCAAGCGGCACCATTGGCCTTGGCCGTCAGGGACGACATAAACCAACAGGCCCTGGACGGGAGCTTCGGGCACCCATGCCAGTTGATGTGCCCAAACCTCCATTTGTAATTAAAAATGTTCACTTCAGAAATAGTATCATGGCTTGCACTGTTTCTAACAAGTTATTGGATAAACAAGGATGGATTGATGGGTGTGTACATATGTATATGTTTTTGTGTGTGTGTGTGTGAATGTTAGAGAGAGAGAGAGAGAGCCGGAGTGTGTGTGATCACCTGTTGGCACTCCCAAGCAGATATGCTGTTCATTCACTATAGAAACAGCGATGTCCTCCGCCATTTTTAAACAGTGTGTATCCAATTTGGAAACTCGGTATGCACCTCAAGTTCTGTAATCAAACAGTCATTTGTGTCTCTCAGCTGCAATGAGCCTTAATCCTGAAATTGTTCATTTAAAGTCAATCAATCAATCAATCAATCAATCAAATTTTATTTGTAGAGCACCTTACAACAGCCAAAAGGTGCACAAGGCGCTTTCCAGTAAAAACATCAATAGACAACAGTATATAAAAAACATAAGTGTACATAAAAATAGCAATCGAGTCAAGTCGGAGGCTACGTGTTAAAAGCTTGTCTAAATAGATGTGTTTTCAACTGCGATTTAAAAACACTCAACATGGTGATACTTCGTAAGTGTGGTTGAAGTGCATTCCACAGTTTTGGGCCCTGGACGGCAAATGACCGACCTCCAAACTTTTTATATTTAGACTTTGGAATCACCAGAGAGGTGTGTTCAGAGGAGCGCAAGGTTCTGGCTGGTTGGTGGACCGTTAGTAATTCTGTGAGATAGGCCGGGGCCAAACCGTTAATGGCCTTGAACACGAACAGCAGGACCTTATACTCCACCCTAAACTGCACCGGGAGCCAGTGGAGCGAGCGGAGGATCGGGGTGATATGTGAGCGTTTGGTGGCATTGCAGAAAAAGACGTGCTGCTGCGTTTTGTACCAGTTGAAGCCTATTGAGAAGTGATTGATTCAATCCAATGTAGAGGGCATTGCAGTAGTCTATCCTCGAACTGATGAAGGCATGAATGGCTTTTTCAAGGTCAGCTCTGGACAGAAATGGTTTGACCTTACTCAGGAGCCTTAACTGGTAAAAGCTCGCCTTTACAACTGCACTAATCTGTTTATCGTTCTGCATACCTTTGTCAAAAATAACACCCAGGTTACGCACATTGGGTGCAAACTGAGGTGTTAGAGGACCAAAACTGAGAGACCTATTGGATGAGTCTGGATAGAACAGAATGTACTCAGTCTTTCCTTCATTCATATGAAGGAAATTCTGGGAAAGCCACTGTTTGATGTCCTGAAGGCAGTTATGCAGAGGATCCAGTGCAGAACGATTGCTCAAAATCACAGGAAGGTAGATCTGGAGGTCGTCAGCATAGAAATGGAAATGTACATTGTGATTGGTAATGAGTTTACCAAGTGGCAGCATATACAATGAAAATAGAATCGGACCGAGAATGGATCCTTGAGGCACACCGGAAGACAGAGGGGCAGCTGAGGAGGAAAAGTCATTAAGCATTACTGAAAAGGTTCTGTTAGTGAGATAAGAAGAGAACCAATTGAGCACCGTGCCCTGCAGACCGACAACATGTTGAAGACGGGAGATAAGAATGGCATGATCCACGGTGTCAGATGCAGCGGTCAGATCCAGTAACACCAAAACCACAGAGCTTTTACAGTCCAGTGCTCCAAGAATGTCATTATGGACCCTCAATAGTGCCGATTCGGTGCTATGTCTAGACCTGAAACCGGACTGAAATTTATCACCAATGACGTGCAATTGGAGATGAGATTGAAGCTGAGAGAAAACCAGCTTCTCCATCAACTTGGACAGAAATGACAGGTGAGATATTGGACGGAAGTTGGAAAGTATGGAGGGATCAAGGTTGGGTTTCTTGAGCAGCGGTCTAACAATGGCGTGTTTGAGAGCAGCGGGCACAGTGCCCAAACTAAGACAGGTGTTTATGAAGGAGACGAGGAAGGGGCCTATGATGTCAATAACCTCCTTCAAAATCTTAGCAGGAACAGCATCTAGAGTGCAGGTGGTAGGCTTCAACTCATGGACAGCTTTTTTGAGGTCCACAATAGAAACAGCCTCAAAGTTCTCCAGCACACATTGCGCCGCTCGGGTGGACATGGCAACAGCAGGGGCTTGAGTGATGGTTTGCCTGACAGACAAAACCTTGTCCAAAAAGTATTGTTTAAATGTATTGCATGTATTGTCAGATACATCATTCAAAGCAACAGACACCGGATTTATAACCGAATTAATAGTGCTGAACGGGATTCCAGGACGGTGGCTGTTGCTATTGATGAGATTAGAAAGGTACTGTCCTTTAGCTTCCTTCACTGCATTCTGATAGGTGGCAAGACTGTATCTAAACATCTCCAGTGACACCTGCAGCCTACCCTTCTTCCATTTTCGTTCAGCCTGTCTACATTGATGCCTGACGACCCTAGTTGTATCATTGAGCCAGGGATCCATAGTACCTTTGGTCGTCTTTACCTTGTAGGGCGCAACAGAGTCCATAATCTGGGAGCAGATGGTGTGGAAGGAGGAGAGGAAAAGGTCAGGACATAGAGGCGATGCCAATCCAGCAGTAGAGGCGAAATCAGAAACAGCGAAAGCAGCAACAAAGTCATCAACTGTGGATGAGGTAATGATGCGACGACGATGGGGGGCGTGGGAGGAGGAACAGCACAGATGTCAATCCGTATGAGAGTGGTCAGAGATGGGAAAATCCAGGACCTCACAAGTTGACACTGTCACCCCGTGAGTGATGATTAGGTCAAGAGTTTGACCTAACCTATGAGTGGGACAGGATATGGACTGAGTCAGATCCAATGAATCTAAAAGTGCCTTAAAATCGTTAGCAGGTTTATCAGAGGGGCAGCAAACATGAATGTTAAAGTCACCACAAATTAGAATATTGTCAAACTTTGCCAAAATCTCTGTCAGAAACTCTGAGAACTCATTTAAAAAATCCATATTTAATTTAGGCGGCCGATAGATTACTGCACATAAAATAGGACAGGGCAGTATGAGCACAAATACTTGTAACTCAAAGCTGGAATACCCTCTAGTGGGCAGTTGGCGGCACTTCAAGGACTGTCTGTGTGTAGTAGCTATCCCCCCGCCCCACCCGTTTGCCGCGGAGTGTTTAAGTAAAGATAACCAGAGGGGAGGAGTTCCGAAAAGGCACTGACGTCACCTGGGGGAAGCCAGGTTTCGGTGAGAAAAAACAAATCCAGATTGTAAGAGGAGATGACATCGTTGAGAACAAATGTTTTGTTATTGAGCGACCTGGTGTTACAAAGAGCCATGCTGAACGTGGTCGAGTTGACAGGCGGCGATGTCACACGAGGAATTGGACGAAGGTTTCCTTGGACACAGCACCGGGTGGATGCAGTCACTCGGCGGGGACACGAAAATGGAACGCCAGTGTCGGAGCCAACTGGCCGAAGCCACCGATAGCGTTCCCGCGAACCTCCAACACTGCCAAGCCCCGATCGATTTCCACTCCTCGGCGCCGAAAAATCCAGGTGAGTCCTCAGCCTGACATGTAACCCGCCTCTCTGACCGCGTCTTCTGTGGCGCTTACCGCCTGGTGGCAAACAGACAGGTGTCTCAGGAAAGGAGGAATTAATGTCAATAGTGGTGGTGGTTGTTTGAAGGACTGGGCATTTAGGAGGCGATTAGTTGTAAAACGCAACTCCAGCAGCATAGTGCGATCATAAACAATAAACGGCGAGACGGTAGCAAAAACAAACATAACAAAACAGAGGAGCAAGTGACAAGCCAAGCATAGCGGCGCCATCTTTTTCTCAAGTCATTTAAAACAATATCTTATCTTATGTAATGTAGTGGTAATATGAGCGATCACAGAGTGTTGTTCTATGTAAACAATGAGTAACGGATTAACTTTACGTCACCAACTGGCTCATCTTTTGCCTCCACCTGCTGGCTAACATATGTAATTTCAAAAATAAAGACTAACAGATATGCACTGCTCTGATGCCATAGTTTAGAATGGCACGAACATAAGCAGAGTGATACACATAGTGAAGCATTGTGATCCTGTCAGACTATCAGACTATCAGTGCTCATGGAACGTCTCTCGTCCAATGAGATTTGAGGACCGGAACTAACTGTTGTATATATATATATACAACAGTTAGTATATATATATACAACAGTTAGTATATAGTACTGTGCATAAGTTTTAGGCACTTCAGATGTTTCACAAAAACATTTCTCTAACCAAGATGGTTGTTTATATCTTTGCTTTATATCTTTACATTTTAGACTCCCAAACATTACTTTTGCAAATAGAAAAGATTTGAATAAAAGAACAGGGCACTCAGCAAGAGATGGCATTGCCCCCACAGAGCTCCCCATTGAACATCAAGTCAGTCTGGGATTACATGAAGAGACAGAAGCTATTGAGACTGTGGTGAATTCTCAAAGAAGCTTGGTACATCCTATCTGCCAACAACCAAATAAAAACTGTGTCCAGGTATACCTCGGAGAACTGGGGCTGTTTTAAAGGCAAAGGTGGCCACAACAAATATTGATTTAGCTTTTTTATGTTTACTGAATTTGTATGATGTTAATTGATTATTTAGGCATTATTTTTGAAGACATCCTCACAATGAAAAATGTTTCACAATTGCCTAAAACTTTTGCACAGTCCTTTGTATATTATATATATATATATATATATATATATATATATATATATATATATATATATATATATATATATATACAGTAGGATTATCCACTAACAAATTTCACAGTAAGTCCTAAAGAGACTCTTCCAGGGCAACTAACTGTGCATGTGCTACCTGCTGATGCCATGTTGTCAACATAGCACAGCTAAGCTAATAGCATAGCACAGCTATGCTAACAAGTTAGCGCTCTTTCATTGAAAGCCAATAATAAACCCTAGCATCAAAAGCTAGCAGTTAGCATTCAGTGACCTGTTACAGTTAAATACAGATTGTGTTTGATCAAACTATAAACAATTTAACCCTTTAATTTCTCAAACTTTAAACACTCATGTCTCTGCATTTTATTCAATTTTTATCCCGCTCCTTTATCTCATAACACAAATTACTGTTTTGTTAATTTAAGCTGAGTTTGGAGAGCTGATTAAAATGTATCTTTTCCTCACATCTCATTTATTTCCACTTTTATCAATTTGTTATCGTAGCTGATCTACTTGATGATAGTAAGTCTTAAACAGTATAAGTTTACAGAACTTATGGCTGCCTCTCATTCTTGTTATTATCTACCACCCATTAGTTTCCAGATTTTTTACTTATTGGCTTTTCTCATTTTATTTTACTTGTGTGTTGTGCACTAAGCTAATTCTATTCTATGTGGAGGGCCCCCACTAGACATTATCGACTCAATCTTCTGGCAATACAGAATAAGACCCCATTGTGGATTTTTAAATTGATAAAATCCCTCAAATAAAATTATGTTACACAATCACGATCAACGAGCACCAAGCCTCAATCAGGATCCCTGTTATTGCTCCTAAGCATAACAACAGAATATTTATTGGTGGATTTTGTTCATTTAGCCTTTGAGTCTCCTTCTAACTTTTGTCTCCCTACTGATTACAGTCTAGAGACAAAGCCTATGGAACCACAGATAATTCTGGTTAAAATATTTGTCATCAATAAGAGTCATCTTGAAATGTCAAATCGTGTTCTGCCTAGTCTTAACCTTGCGCAACTACTTTCTTTCTGTTTATCAACACAATCCAAATTTTCGGAAAATCAACGTCTGGAAATAAATTGCAGAGAGAAAAACCAGGTAACCATCACCACCCACCGAGCTTGCCTTTGAGGCATCTGTGGTAAGCAGTTCAACTATACTGCAGAAACAGGTGTATGCTTAGGCGGAAATCGCGGGGGGAGTCGGGGGGGGGCCCCCCTAAAATATCATTAAAATATGTGTATTTTAAATAATATAATGATATATTCTTAAAATAATTGCTTAAGAAATAAAATAATACAAATGCAAACAGGGCAACAACAAAAAAACCCCTTCAAAAATTGCTTTTGAGAATTGTCATGTTTATTGTCCCCCCCAACATTTTGATGAAATTTTCACCCCTGGGTGCATGGTGTCAATCCTGTCAGATTGAAAAGATACATTTAATTAAAATTCGCCATATGTTCATATGCGCTGAAAACAAGTTATTACTCTTCACTTGTGTCCCCATAGCCAACAGCTAGCTGTAACACTCCTGTAACCTATGCCCCTAACCCTGTGCATATCTGTGTCACAACCCGCTTAAAAGACTTGAAGGCGATACTGAGTGACATGCTGGAAAAAATGGAAGGGGAACATGTTCTATGGCCCCTTTGACCAAGAGATTTTCCAGTTCTTTCCACAGTAGACATGCCTGCTCCGGTTTCACGGTAGTGGAAACCACGCCATTGAAACGCGGAGGGCGGCGAGCAAATTTAATTCTGTAGCCATTTTCTACTGTTCTTAGGATCCACATAAAAATACGTGGCAGAAGTTTCCATGCTGCCAGGTTCTCTGAGATGGGTATTCATTTTGAAACTTCCTGTTGAGGGGATGTCGAGTGTTCTGCATCCTGGACTAAGGCAGGAAGCAGCGGTACACCCAACATTTCGCTGGAAGCCTCTAACTCCTGAAACACCAGAGGCGGTGGGAATGGAGAGGTTTCGTGGGGGTACCGGGAGGGTCAAATTGGATGATACATGCCTCGTCCCAAGGAGTGTTACCCTTACATGGCTGGGCACAAGACCATCAGGGTTTTCTCTTTTTAGAAATTACTCCCCTGAGGTCTTGCTTTGGGGGCTGCTGAAGGCGATGAGCCTGTCCCCAGTCTTTAAGAGGGGGAGCACGACTCACCACGCTCTGTTTCTGAGCCTCTTCTAGAAGGGGTGGGGCTGGTGGCCCACGGCCCCTCCCCTTGAGTGTGGCGAGGAAGGAATTGCCCGAAGGCTTCCTCGTGACTTTTTGCCTCCTGGAACCTGGTGATAGCTATATTCATAGCTTCACAAAATAAGCCAGAAGGTGAAAACGGGGCATCGAGAAGGAAAGTTTTGTCCTTGTCTCTGATGCCCGATAGGTTAAGCCATAAGTGTCACTCTGTGATGACTAAAGCAGACATAGACTGGCCAATGGCATCAGCCGTCTGCTTGGTCGTGCAGGGAGACAGATCCGTGGCTCTACGAAGCTCAGAGAAAGCCTCTTCGTCGACCATTGTGCCTGCACTCAGGTCCTTCAACAGATTAGCCTAGTACGCCTGTAACAATGCCATAGTGAGCAGGGCAGCACCAGCCTGACCTGCTGCCTGATAAGCCTTCCCCACAAGCATGGAGGTGGTCCTGCACAGCTTTGTGGGAAGAGTGGGTCTCTTTAGCAATGATGCCGATAAGTGCCTTGCTCAAGGACACAATGGTGGTGGAACCAGCAACCTTCTGATTAACAGCCCTGTGTTTTAGCCACTACGCCACCACCACTCCATGCTTACGAGACCACTCCGCTTCAGACTTACGAGAAGGATCAGCTAGATCTGGGGAGAGAGCGAGTGATAGGGACGGACCTCTCTCTCGCTCCTTAGCCAGATCTATGCGAGAGCCCCATGATGAAAGAGTGGGCGCTGGCTCTTGGAAGTAAGCGAGACGAGTGTGAAGCATTTTGACTGTAAACAGATCGTAATGCCTGCACCCGCCTGCCACAATGCAAGAGCAGCATGCTCTTCCCCCAAACACACAAAGCAAAACTGGTGTGTGTCCATTTCAGCCATAGAGTGTAAACATGAGAAAACACACCGCTTGCTTTGTTTACTTTGTTTTCTTTTCCTTTTTTTTTTTTTTTTAACGAAAAGAGAAAGAGAAAGGTTTATGCACACTGCCTAACAATTCTAACTCCTAAGAGAGGAAAGTAGAAAGTTGCTGACAGGCTCATGAAGCACACACACACACAGAGTGATCTGAAGACAAAAGATCTGACGATGCACCTGTGACTCATCTATTTATAGCCCTAGGGGGTCTAGGGGGTCCAGACAGCCTCAGTGCGGTGGCGTGGGTATTCTCGTTCCCAAAGTGCTTTCCAGCGCAGCATCAGAAGTGTAACTTTTTGTAAAGGGAATGTCTAGGGTTACTTAAGTGTAACCCTTGTTGCCTGAAAAAAGCAGAACAAGATGCTGCTCTTTATTGCCGCACTGGGTTGCCCCAGGACTGCTCTTCAGAAAAAATACCTGGCGTCTATTTATAGCACTGCTGCAGGTGCATCCAGTGATGTCACCGGCAGAGGCTATAAATTCCGGTCAATGTTCATTGACGTGTTTTACACATATTCACAGCTGGTCACACCTAATGCTGTTGCCAAAGCACTTTTCAGTGCAGCAATATAAATGTAGCTTTTTGAAAGGGAACATCTCAGGAATCCTCAACACTAGAACACTTACTGAATAATGAATTATCCTGCACCAGTGCTTTAGCTTTGATGGAGATTTTGTCTTGTTGTTTGTGTTTGTCTACTTCTGTTTTTTTTTCCAGCGATTGCAGATGTTTGCGTCCACTTCAAACTTCTGCAATTGAAGGGGGGATATGTATGATTATCCATGGACAAAGCCATCAAATTAACTCAACATCACATTCCACAGATCAGAGAGATCCCCACCGAGCCATTAGAGAGTCATAAAAACAAATTCATGGCACCTAAATTGCTGAAGGAGACCATCTCTCCCATTGCTGCTTAATCTCAAACTAGGGTTTTTCCACAAACTGAAACCCTCAGAATGACCTTCTGAATTTCCACACAGAGCTAAATCAGGTTTTCTTTGAAAGGTTTCCTTGTGAAATCCTCATGAGATCCTCATCCCAGTCCCAGTACATGTGATTTAACCCTATGAAATATACACCATACCTAGCCTTGCTAGGTAATTCTTAAAATGACTCTGTGACCTGTGATCACTTGTATAACTGACAAATGAATGATTATAGCTGATGTACCTTTTAAAATATGTGTAGTGAATTGTGATCACTTATAACTGACAAATTGATGATTATAATCTTTAATCTGGTATGATTCATCTGATTCTACCAAGAATGGTAACAATTCAACTGGATATTATACCCCGACAATCAGGTTTCTCATAACGTGTAATGTAGTATCCATGTTGTAAAACCAATTAATTAACCAGTATGATTTACAACCAGGGATTTTCATGTTTTGTTACTTACACATATAATATTCATAAAAGAATGTCATATCTGTATGTAAATGCTTGCTTGTATACGAAGAGAATCTCTCTTGTACAAGATATAAATGTTCATGATTAAACATGCACTATTTTTGAGCAGGAGTTTGTAAGAATCCTCCACAAAGGATCTAAAATTAACATTGGAAAGGGACAGACCAGTCGACCATGTGAGTCTGGAAAGTCACTTCTGATTGTCTTAGGACACCTTTGTGGTGTGGACAATTTCAGTTAAAAACTTTCCTACCCAAGAAAGAACTCTCTTCTTGGAAGAGAGAAACGCAACGACACACAAGTACATCTCCAGGCTTTTGCTCAAAATGCTGGTGTATTATTTGAATACTTCGAGTCTGAATTGATTTGCAATCGGATTACCCAAAGAACGATAAATGGTTCTTAAGGCATTGTCAACAGACTCCATAAAGATCATTTTCACTGTATTGATCATTCTGTCACTTTACTCCCCAACCTGTTTCATGTTGTATGTGTTAGATTAGTTTTATGTTTAGAATAGCAATAAAGTTTGCCTTGTATTCAAAGATATTTTGACTGTGGTGTATTTTGATAAATAATCTCATTCCTGTTTTAAAAGATACCTAAATATGTGTAATATTATTTTCAACAAGCCTTGAGAATAATATTACTCCAATAAGTGAATTAATTATAGTTCCCTTATTAAATCTAATTCCTTACAATAGAAATTAAGAGTGGATACAACAAGACGTTATATTACGATTTTAATGGTGGAGAATTTTATTAAAATAACAATTAATCCAGTCATGTCATTTATCTAATTTATAATGGTTGTCAAATGTGACTAATTCCATCATCAATTTCCTTACATAATAATGTAGAATAATGACAGTTTAATTTAATTCCAAGCTGACACAAACTGTTTTCTACATATACTGGTGGGGGTATGCGGTGACTTTAACCCATCCCGTGTACATATATACTACCAAATTTGCTACATACTGTATAATGGTGGAGGCATTTTGGGCACTTTAATCCATGTACATCTACACCAACTAAATTTCCTTCAATATATATATATATATATATATATATATATATATATATTCATACAGTATTTTAGCTTTCAGCTAAAGAAGCAAAATTTGTGATAAGATTTTTTTTTTTTTTTTTTCTGATATTATTGGTGATTTGCAATGTGTATTTGGAACCTACAATATGTTTAAGTATTTATGTTCAATTAACTGGGTGATGTTTTTTTAAACGTAATCCACCAATTTTTACCTCAATGAAAATCTGCATTAAAAATGGCGCACTGACAGCAACATCAAACAAACCCATTAACACCACTAATTAACACAATCTGAATATACAAAAAACGAATGCCGATAAAAACATACATTTACATAAACCATACAATTTCTCATCAATATTTACTCAAAATGTGTCAACATTTTACAATATATCTCTCTCATGTCTCTCAAGCCATTCTGAGAAATAGCAAGATGGGATTGGTCAAAAAGTCTGTAACTTGCAAAGATCACTCAAACATCACAATAATGTAAAATTCAAGACATTAATAATTTTTTTTAAAAAAACATTCATACTATGATAATACTATATTAAAGTAATTTGCACCAATTACATAAAAAAGACAAACGATAGATATAAAATAATTTAAATTGGCATATACACAGTTCACCCAATAAACCTGGAATGGTCATGTAGAACTCATAAACTTACATTCACTTCTGAATAGATTAGTAAGTCTCTTATTTTGCCCCACTGAACTCGCCAAATGTCACTTAAATATTTTTTGTGAGAATAAGAGAGCAAAAGAGATCACAGATTATATCAAGGGATCAGGCTAACAGATGAACAGTGAACTGATCTCATACATCTATACATCTGTTAGTAGTTCACAAGTACAAATGTAATGAAACCACAGAAATATTCTGTTAGTCAGCAGGACTCTAATGAACATTTATAAGCTGTGGGAGAGGTTTAATTTCCATGGAGAGTTATACTCATCCATTTAATGAGATACCGTCCAACCAAGCAACACACACACACACACACACACACACACACACACACACACACACACGTTCAGATCAATCAAAATACAAACAAAAGAAGAGAGATGAGAAGATGCCCATGATATAGCTCTATATCAGAAGTTACCAGCATAGTGAAGTCAAGATAGAAGACAAGTTTTTCAATGTGTCTGCCAAGCTAACAGTGTATGAACACACACACACACACACACACACACACACACACACACACACAAACAGCCATTACAGCTCTGACGGACCTGGCTCTAAAATATAATATTCACGGATCTCCTCTTAATTGCTTCTAGGTCCTGACAGTACATCGCTAATGCCACTGTCATATGCTACAGAATTTGAGCTTTCTTATGCCAACATGTGTCGAATTCTGCAGTAAGGTTAGCTCAGTTCATTTGACAGGACGGTAACATGCACACTGAAAGACAGTTCCCAAACATGTCAGCGTCGAGAAACACATGTAAGGGCTAGGGCTGCGCAATTAATCCAAAATTATTATAGCAATTAAAGCTGCCACTGTTTTGTAATCATAAAAACTGAGGATTACCGATTTCCTTGCTGTAGTGTACTCCTGTTGCAATCAAAGGTTTCTATTTGCAACATTTTTATACAGTTGTTGAGTAACCAATCCCAGACATGTTTGTTGAGTAATGTGTGGCAGAGCGACCCACCCCTCCCTCTCATTATTGTCGCCCTTGCTCTGAGGGGCATCCTTCATTCAGGCTCACAACTGGATCAAATCAAATCAAATCAAATCAAATCACTTTATTGTCACACGACCATGTGCACAAGTGCAACAGTAGGTGAAAGTCTTGTGTGCAGTTCCGATCAACATAGCAGTCATGACGAGACATATACCAATTACAATAAACAACATATTTAAACAACACAATTTACATATCAAATGTACACATACTTACACAACACAATATAATATACAATGTACAGTAAACAATACAAACAATATAGAATACACATACAATAAAATAAATAAATAAAGAGTATATAAAAAAATATATATACAATAGTTGTATTGTGGAGAATATAATTATGACAGTCCAGTGTGAGATGTAAGATTAATAAAGTGCAGTGCTGATGTATATTGATCGTGAGAGATCAAGTGTTCAAAAGTCTGAACACTTGATCTCTCAAGTGTGGGCAGGAGAGAGGATAGGTGCAGTTTAATTAGCCTCAATTGGGCAGCGGATGATGAGGGGCACCTGATGTGCATTTAGCCTCATCAAATCACTTTATTGTCACTCAACCATATACACCAGTGCAACAGTGGGCAAAAGACTTGGGTGCAGTTCCGAGCAACATAGCAGTCATGACAATGATGAGACATATACCAATCTACAATAAACATCAGATTTGCACAACACAATTTGCAAAAATTCATATTCACATAATTACACACAACACAATATACAAATAATAATATACAATGTACATTATACAATTCAAAAGTATAGAATACACAGTATAAAATAAAAATTATATTATATATAAAATATACAGTAGGTTGTTATGTGTTGTATTGACATTCAGGCTGTCGGTTGATAGTCAGTTGCCAGTGTTGTTAAGAGAAAATATAATTTATGACAGTCCAGTGTGAGATTAATAAAGTGTAGTGCTGATGTATATTGATTGTGAGAGATCAAGAGTTCAAAAGTCTGATCACTTGGGGGAAGAAGCTGTCAAGAATTCGGCTGGGAGGATCCTGATGCTGTGAGACCACCTGCCTGATGGTAGCACTGAGAGCAGCCCATGGTTAGGGTGGATCTTTTTTCACACACTGGCTGGTATAGATGTCCTGGAGGGAGGGAAGCTCACCTCCGATGATGTGTGTAGGAGCCATATAAGTATTTCAGTTTATATTTAAATATAATTATTTGTCATTTAATTTCTGTTCACTATAATTTAGACTTGAAACGTTTTAAAGTTTTGTGAGTGTGTGCCCTCTATAGGTCACGGGGGAAAGCTATAAAAGTGTGCGAAACCAAGGCCTGAGGAGGGTTCCATCATCGACCGTGAACATGAACTTGAATTTGAATCAACATTGGAACAAGACAGTTTATATATGGTTTATTTCATTTAATTTAATTGTATAACGTTACAAATAAATATCACTTTAAATCACTTTAAATTCTCGGACAATGTTTACACGTCAGATACACTGCACCGGTATCCTCAGAGATGGTGAAAACCATAAGAAGAACCAAGGAAAACAAAATAGCTTTTACCACTACAAATAGTCGATGAAGTTGGCGAAGTTTGAAATCTGGATAAGACGACACGGCACGAAACGCACCAAACACTTGGTTCACTCTCCGTCTCTGTTGCGGATGTGACCCGATCCTTCTGACGGGTGAACATCCGTAAAGCCGCAGGTCCAGACAGCATTCCGGGCTGTGTCATCAGAGCATGCGCGTACCAACAGGCTGGTGTTTTTACGGACATTTTCAACCTGTCCCTCTCCCTGTCTGTGGTCCCCACATGCTAAATGACTGGCATACTGTTGCTCTGACCCCCATCATCAGCAAATGTTTTGAGAGGTTAATCAGAGATCACATCTGCTCTGTGCTGCCCACCTCTTTGAACATATTGCAGTTTGCCTACCACACCACTGATGATGCCATTGCATCTACAATACACACTGCTCTCTCCCACCTGGAAAAAAGGAACACACATGTGAGAATGCTGTTTGTAGACTACAGCTCAGCATTCAACACCATAGTGTCTGATGAGAAACTCCAGGCTCTGGGCTTAAACAGCTCACTGTGGAGCTGGATCTTGGATTTCCTGTCAGGCAGACGTCAGGTGGTTAGAATGGGCAGCAACATCTCCTCATCACTAACCCTCAAATCTGGAGCCCCGCAGGGCTGTGTTCTCAGCCCACTCCTGTATTCCCTGTACACACACGACTGTGTGGCAACACATAGCTTCAATGCCATCATTAATTTTGCTGACGATACGACGGTGGTAGGTCTGATCACTGACAATGATGAAACAGCCTACAGAAAGGAGGTGCGCACTCTGACACGCTGGTGTCAGCATCACAACCTCTCCCTCAATGTCAGTAAGACCAAGGAGCTTGTAGTGGACTTCAGAAAGAAAGACAGAGAACACAGCCCCATCACCATTAATGGAGCATCAGCAGTTTCAAGTTCATCAGCAGTGGAGAGAGTCAGCAGTTTCAAGTTCATCAGCAGTGGAGAGAGTCAGCAGTATCAAGTTCCTCAGTGTCCACATTACTGAGGAACTCCCATGGTCCATCCACACTGAGGCTGTTGTGAAGAAGGCTCACCAGAGCCTCTTCTTCCTGAGACGTCTGAGGAAGTTTGGAATGAACCACCATATCCTCACACGGTTCTATACCAGTACTGTAGAGAGCATCCTGACTGGCTGCATCACCACCTGGTAAGGCAATAGCACCGACCGCAAAGACCTGCAAAGGGTGGTGCGAACTGCCAGAAACATCATCGGAGGTGAGCTTCCCTCCCTCCAGGACATATATAACAGGCAATCTGTGAAAAAAGCTCGGAGGATCATCAGAGACTCCAGCCACCCGAGTCATGGTCTGTTCTCACTGCTTCCATCAGGCAGGCGGTATCGCAGCATCAGGACCCGCACCAGCCGACTACATGACTTCTTCTCCCAAGCAATCAGACTTTTGAACACTTGATCTCTCACGATCAATAATCAGCATTGCACTTTATTAATCTTCATCTTATTACCTCACACTGGACTGTCAAATATATTCTCCACAATATAACTACTGCATATATATTTTTATATACTCTTATTTTATTTTTTTTATTGTATGTGTATTCTATATTGTGTGTATTGTTTACTGTACATTATATATTAGTATTGTGTTGTGTAAGTATGTGTACATTGTCATGACTGCTATGTTGCTCGGAATTGCACACAAGACTTTCACCTACTGTTGCACATGTTTTTTGTTAATTATTTAAGCTGGAATGAATATAGTGATTACTTTGTGGATCAAAATGTCAGACTCTGATAGGGATGTAAATTCAGCCCTACTTGAAAAGGACCTTAATAAAGCAGCAGTGAAGTTGCGCTCCTCTAAAGCTGGCAAAATGTCTCATCTTACGAGACGAATGAACATAGTTAATTCGCTAATGGCTGATAAGGAATATATGGATGAAGTGAAAGGGAATATGGAAAGGTTCAATGCTATGCTTGATGAGTTCAAATCTCGCCATGCTTCTTGCCAACAAATGTTGACTGAATAAGACAGAAATGATGATACTGAAGCCTGGTATGAACCAAGACTTGGTCAAATCAATGGTTTTATTATTAATGTCACAAAATGGATAGCTACAATGGAAAACCAAGACACTGAGTGGTGTTCCTGTTTCTTCTTTGGGAGCAGAAACAAGTGTCTGAGGATAAAGTTTCAGTAGTTACCTCAGTGCATAGTAACAGATTTGGCAGATCAGTCTCATCCACAGCATCTGCATGCATTTGTGCTGAAGCAGAGAGGGCAGTTCTACTTGCCAGAGCTATAGCTTTTCAGCAGAAACATGCTTTGGAAGAACAGCAAGAGCAAATCGGCAGGAAAAAAGAAGCTTTAGATATGCAAGCTGAATTGACTGCAATTTCAGCCAAAATAAATTATCTCAGAAATGCAGAATCAGAAAATGTTGATGGAAGAACAACAAAAGATATTATGAATACCTACCTTGAAGACAATATGGAAAAGCTATTTGAGTCATTTGTCGATACAAGGCCTAGAGAGGGAGTCCATGTGCAGTTCCCTGTTTTGCACAATATAGAGAAAATGCAATATTCTGCCCAATCCACCAGCGCTACTCAACCAAAGTATGAGCAGAGCACTCTACAGAACCCCTCTACACAGAGCTCTTTGGTCTTTACAAAATTCTTGAAAAGAAAAACGAATTGACCAGCCACCTGGTAAAACAGCAAATGTCGTATACTTTACCCAAAGGAAATATTACAGTTTTTGATGGAAATATATTGCAGTTATTCATCCATTCATTTGAACATATAATTGAAAATAGATCTGACAATAACCAAGACCGACTGCAATTCCTCACTCAGTACACAAAAGAACAAGCTCAAGAGCTTGTCAAAAGTTGCCAGCATATGGTTCCAAACAGAGGCTATAGAAAGGCAAGGCAATTGCTGAAAGAACATTTTGGCAATGAATATAAGATCTCTTGTGCCTACATAGAAAAGGCCCTCTCCTGGCAAACCATAAAAGCAGAGGACTCCAGGGCATTAAAAGACTTTGCGTTGTACTTGAGAATTTGCTGCAATGCCATGGAGGAGCTTGAATATATAGAGGAGCTGGACCCAATTTCTAACATGAGGAACGTTGTCCTCAAGTTGCCATATAAGTTAAGGGAAAAATGGCGAACAAAGGCCTGTGAGCTACAGGAACAGCGTAGCACCAGAGTAAGAATGGCTGATCTGGTGTGCTTCATTGAGAAGCAAGCAAGCATTGTCTCTGACCCAGTGTTCAGTGACATTCAGGACTCAAGCACCAGTAAAGTGAAACTTAAAGCTCCAATGAAGCCCCATTTGAAAAGCAGTTTTGCTACTAATGTAGATGTGAAATTGTCACAACAAAGATCTAGAACCCTAGATCATTCATGTCTCTTCTGTAATGGTAGTCATTAATTGAAGTTGTGTTCTCTGCTTGACGCAAAGACACATAGGGAAAAGATAATGTTTCTGAAGCAGAATGGAATTTTCTTTGGATGCCTGGCAAAAGCTGGACATGTGAGCAAGAATTGTGCAAAGTGTCTCAGTTGCTCCATATGCAATAAGCAGCACCCCAGTGTATTACACATCAAAGCAAAAGCAGCAACAGAGCAGACAGCGGAAACACCAGTGAGTAGCATGCAGATATCACTCAATGCTGGTGGGCATTCTGGGACCGGTAGTACACAGGGCTACATAAAATGTACGTTGTCTATTGTGCCAGTACAGGTTAAAAGCTCAAAAGGTAGTAAGATCATAAACATGTATGCCTTTTTAGATCCTGGCAGCTCTGCTACTTTTGGACAAGTTGAACATCACAGGAAAAAAGACTAGGATTCTATTTAGAACTATAAATCAAGAAAAACCTATGAATTCTTACATGATCAATGAATTAGAGATTAGTGCATTTAATGAAACCAATTTCATTCCACTTCCAGAGGTGTACACACAAAAGAGTATGCCCGTGGACACCAGCAGCATTCCTAAAAAGGAAGAATTGTCTAGGTGGCCTTACCTGAGTGAGGTTCACATCCCAAAGCTCAAATCTGAGGTGGAGATGTTGATAGGAAACAATGCTCCCAAAGCTATATAGCCATGGGAAATCATTAACAGTTATGGAGATGGGCCATATGCAGTGAAAACCCTATTGGGGTGGGTTATCAACAGTCCATTAGAGAGCAGTGTCATTACAGACAGTCAGAATGTTACTGTAAATAGAATATCAGTCGCGAAGCTGGAAGATTTGCGTGTACAACAGTACAACAATGACTTTAATGAGAAAATGGATGACAGACCAGAGATGTCAGTGGAAGACAAAAAGATTATCAAAAGTGCAAAGCAGTCAATCAAGCTGCAAGACGGACATTACAGCCTAGACTTACCTTTCAAGAGTGAAAACCCAGCCATAACCAATATCTATCAGGTTACAGAACAGCGTCTAATAGGCATTAAAAAGAAGTTAAAGAGAAATGAAAGATTCAGAAGAGAGTACACAGAATTCATGGAAGAGATGATAAGCAAAGGACATGCAGAAGTGGTGCCAAATGATGAGGTAAAAAGTGCATATGGCAAGTTGTGGTACATCCCACACCATGGTCTTTTCATCCAAAGAAAGGTACCATTACGGTGGTTTTTGATTGTGGTGCAACATTCCATGGAACACCCTTGAATGCTGAACTCCTCCCAGGCCCGGATCTGACAAGTACTCTTGTTGGTGTCCTCTTTAGGTTCAGACAAAAGCCTATAGCCTTGATGGCAGATATAAAATCGATGTTTCATCAAGTCAGAGTCTCAAAGTCTGATGTTGACTTCATACACTTTCTGTGGTGTCCTAAATATGATGTGACTATGCCTCCAGTTGAGCATCGCATGACAGTGCATCTGTTTGGGGCTGTGTCATCTCCGAGCTGTGCAAACTTTGCACTGCGACAAACTGCCAAAGACAATAAGAGCTGTTTTAGTCCAGAAGTGCTAAGCACGATTGAAACAAACTTTTATGTTGATGACTGTTTGAAGTCTCTTGAGAATGAACAGGAAGCAGTGGAGCTGGTAAAAGATCTTACATGTCTTTTCCATAAGGGAGGATTCCACCTAACCAAGTGGGTGAGTAATAGACGCACTGTACTTTCACATATACCAAAGGTGGATAGAGCTATTGAGATGAAAGAGATGGATCTGGACAGGGACAAACTCCCCACAGAGAGAGCACTAGGGCTGTTATGGTGGGTAGAAAGTGACATGTTTCAATTTAACATCTCTGTCAAAGATAAACCCCACACCAGAAGAAACATTTTGTCAATGATGAATTCTGTTTACAACCCCCTTGGTTTCCTGTCTCCTCTAACTCTACCTGCTAAGTTGCTCCTCCAGGATCTTTTCAGAAGCAAATGCAGTTGGGATAATGAAATACCGCAAGCTGCATTAGAGAAGTGGAGAAGATGGGTGGCCGATCTGGAGAAACAGGAGCACTTTAGAGTGGCACGCTGTGTGAAGCCGAATGGAGTGGGAGCATCTACACAGGCTGAACTGGATCACTTCTCAGATGCCAGTGATCATGCATATGGTACAGTAAGCTATCTTCGACTGACATCAGGGAAACATACTGTGCATGTAGCTTTTATGCTGGGTAAGGTAGCACCAGTAAAGCAGATGATGATACCACGCATGGAACTTGTGGCAGCTGTGTTAGCTGTTAGAGTTGATAAAATGCTCATAAAGGAGTTGGAGATAAAGCTCAACAGTTCAACCTTCTGGACAGGCAGTCAGTCTGTATTAAAGTATATTGCAAATGATCCTGGCCAACAGGATCTCTGTTATAAGTGTGAATACAAATGTGGCACAGTGGAAATACATTGGAACAAAGCTGAATCCAGCTGAACTAGCATCCAGAGGAATGAATGCAAGCACCTTTGTGAAATGCAATGAGTGGATCCATGGACCAGAGTTCTTGCGGAAGTCAGAAAAGGAATGGCCACAGAATCTGACAGAAGCATTGTTAATCTCCCAGGATGACCTTGAGGTCAAAAGGAACACCGTAGTATGCAGTACAATGATGAAGACAAATGAAAATCCCACATGTCATTTAATTGACTACTTTTGAAGTTGGAACAAGTTAAAGAGGGCTGTTGTGTGGTACTTGAAATTAAAAGACATTCTTCTAGCACTTTCTGCAGAAAGAAAACAATTTCAGTCACAGACACAGACAAGGTACCAAAGCAAAATGCTAGATGATCAGATGAAAGCATACAAGAACAAGCTTGGTGGACAATGCATTTCCTTGGATGACCTTTTTAGGGCAGAGAAAGCCATCATTGTGTTTGTCAACGCCAAAGATATCCAGAGAAAATATCAAAGCTTGAAAAAGCTTAATCTACTGGAAAAGGAGTGAATAGAAAGAGCACCATCTACAAGATGGACCCTGTACTGGAGGACGGAGTACTGAAGAGTAGGAGGAAGACTGAGCAAGGCAGCAATGCCAGAGGAGACCAAGCATCCAATGATACTACCGAAAGATCTTCAGATCTCCACTCTCATCCTTCGGCATATACATGAGAAGCTTGGACATGGTGCAAGAAATCATGTACTCTCTCAACTCAGAAAAAGGTTCTGGATCATCAATGCCAACTCTGCAGCCAGCAAATTTATATCTAGATGTGTAATGTGCAGACGTGTTAGAGGAAAGATAGGAGAACAAAATATGGCAGACCTACCAAGAGAAATACTTGAAGCTGATCTCCCACCTTTCAGCAATGTAGGTATAGATTATTTTGAGCCGTTTCAGACCAAAAGAGGGAGAAGCCTTGTAAAACGTTATGGTGTCATATTTACTTGCATGTCAAGCAGAGCAGTACATCTAGAGATGGCTCACTCTTTAGATATGACGATATAAAGACGATTTATATGTAGGAGAGGTCAGGTGATACATATTCGCTCTGACAATGCAACTAATCTTGTAGGAGCTAAAAGAGAACTGCAAGATGCAATTTCAACATGGAACAAGGAGAAGATCCAGAAGTAAATGCTCCAGAGAGGTATTCAGTGGAGGTTTAATCCACCAGCAGCCTCACACCATGGTGGGGTGTGGGAAAGGTTAATCCATATGGTGAGGCAAGTTCTCCACTCCATTATACAAGAACAAACACTTACTGGTGAAGGTTTGCAAACCCTTTTCTGTGAAGTGGAAGCCATTTTAAACAGCCGTCCCATCACCACAGTATCTGAGGATGAATATGACCTTGAGGCACTGACACCTAACCACATTCTTCTTCTCAAATGTCAACCGGTTTCGCCACCTGGACTATTCCAAAAGTCAGATATGTACATCAGACGTCGCTGGAAACAAGTTCAGTATCTTGCTGATCTATTCTGGAAAAGATGGTGTAATGCGTTCAGTAGTTAAGGAGGACATGAAGGCGAGTAGCTCCTCTCAAGGTAAATATTTTATTGTAATCTAACACAGCTTTTAATTTACAACAATCAATTCACTCCCAGACTCTCTCTCCCAAGTGTTGGTGGCGTGGGTCTTTTATCCTCTCTCCCCGTGCTCACTGGAATTAGAGACAGGTGTTAGACATAATTTAGCTCAGGTGTAAGTGACCTTACCGCTTCCCTCTCTCTGGACGGGCACTTGACCACACCCCCGCTGCCAGAGATGGACAAAAGAATACTCACCCTTGTTACAAGAAAGGCAGAAGTGGCTAACAGTCAAAAGAGGATTCCAGATGGGGGATATTGTGATGGTGGTGGACAGTACAGCCCCTCGTGGGTCATGGATTCTGGGAAGAATTGAAGAGGTCCTACATGATTCCAAAGGCTTAGTAAGGACAGTAAAGATTAAGACTAAGACTGGAGTATTTGAAAGACCAGTAACCAAACTCTGCCTGCTACTGGAAGGTGCAGAGAAGATGAGCTGAATGAGTGAACTCAGTGAAGCCACTTGGGTTGATGAGTATAAAGAGATGAGTATTGACCATTATATATTCATATTAATCCTTATATACAATAATACAATAATACAGCTCCTTTATGATATTTTCACATGATAATTGTTGCCATGCACACAATTATGGGGCCGGTGTGTAGGAGCCATATAAGTATTTCAATTTATATTTAAATATAATTATTTGTCATTTAATTTCTGTTCACTATAATTTAGACTTGAAACATTTGAATGTTTTGTGAGTATGTACCCTCTATAGGTCATGGGGTCAAAGCTATTAAAGTGTGCGAAACCAAGGCCTGAGGAGGGTTCCGGTGCCTGCCTAAGGTACCTTTCTCGGCCTTACATCTGGAAACTTCTGCTCCCCGCTGTTTGCAATGCCAGAGCAGGAAGGACTTCACAGACTTTGTCAAGTATGTGACCTTCAGACTTATGTCCACCGCACTAGACAGTGGCGTATGTCAGGGCAACCATTCTTTGCCATGGGGGCCGCTACAGGGGGGTGCACACTACACAACCGTAGGGGCCTCAGTGAATGCAGGGTGTACACACTTCTCGATGCTGATGTAATTTTGATTAGGTGAGAAACATTTACAAACAAGGCCTGAATAATCAGATTATAGTTGAAAATCACAAATCTTGGAAGACATTTACATCTGTCAGATCAGTAAAAATTGCATAAAATCACCCAATGTAAACACCCCTAAAACTGTACTTAGATTGCAGATTTTTTTTAATTCTCATAAATATTAAGTGAACTATTTATAGACAGCAGGGTTAGAAGGAAATAATTTTACAATGCTGAAAAATTAACAATAATTTAAGAGAGTACACTCGATAACTGTCAACACAACGTGACACACCATTATGAAAAAAGAAACACAACAAGAATAAGCAATTAACGAGGCCACAGAGTCAAAAGTAGTAGTGAGTGGATGCTCTTTTTGACGTCAGTTAAGCATTCATGAAAATATTCTCAGTAGCCCTCAAGGTTTCAGCCACATTATGGTGAAAAAAGTCCTCTGTAATGGGCTGTGTGGCTCTTTGCACAAGGTAAAAACACATTTGTATCATCTAAAAGAGCAAAAGAGCACTTGAGGCTGGTCAAGTTGAAAGCTCCAGTCAGGATTCTCTGCTTGATTTGATGACTAACAAAGCAACTCTTTGGCCTTGACAATGAAGTAAAGTAACAGTAGAACAGTACCAGATCGTCAGTTCCCTCTTTGGGCCCAAACATACTTCACGCAAGTACGTAAACGTAGATGCGAGCACTTCGCCAAAGCATGGCCAACGCATGGTCATGTTGTAGAAATATTATGTGCGGTCTTGCATTGCTATGACGGTTACAAAACCTGGAAAAAAGGGGAGTACGTGTTTTTGGGCGTCATGAAACAGGATGTGGTGGAGGAGTGTGCTTTTGTATTTGCTAAAAAGACAACAGAAAAATATGTTTGTATAATTTAACTTGTTCTGCAAGACACTCCTTAAATTGCTGCTCCACCATGACAGTTGTTTTAATTTTTTATTATTATTAAAGAGAGCACATCAATCCAACTGTACACACATTTACATTGATATTTTGGGTTGCAAATATGTCTCAAATCTTTCTGCAGGTACTCTTATGGCAAGTAAATTTTTTCTAAATTAAGAAATGTCATCATATCCCCTAGCCAAGCTGCGGCAGATGGTGGAGTTTGGGCCTTCAGAAAATTAGGGGGGTATACATCAAAAAAGTTTGAGAACCACTAAATTATTATAAAGGCAGTTATATATGGCCTTTTAGAATGGCGCCTACATGCAGTAGGTTGTCGATGACTGAAGCAGGTGGGATCTGAGGGAATGAAGGAGAATAGGTTTTAATTAGGGCTGTCGATTTAACGTGTTAATTAAGTGTGATTAATTTGACAAAAAATAATGCGTTCAAAAAATTAACGCCATTAATCGCAATGTCCCCGGACCATAATATGGAAGATTCCTGAGAAATGCCAGCTTGTAGTACCACCTGTTTACACCAGAGGGCAGTAAGTGAAACTTCAGCTGCGTGGCAATGCGTAGTTTATATAGTGAAGAAAAACACACTTGAGCAGCAGAATAACACAAATATGCGTTATGTTCTTGCGTTCAAAACACTTGATGGAGCGCAAATCCGAACTAAGGGATCTCAATATGTGTTCTAAGTATTAAACTATATTTAACTTGACACAGTGACCTAAAAATATTATGTTTATGACGCAACGCATCCAAGACGCTACACAAGCATGTCTGATGCAGATGTTCATTGACGGATCCTTAAACAAGCCCTCATAATAACTCTCCAACTGATTGACAAATTCACTTGTGAAATGGATTGTTGTGAACTGTATGCCAAGGACTGGCTTATGTTCAATAATATGGTAGTAAACAATACATTGTATTCTAAAGCTGCTTTAAAGACACAACCGCAATGTTGCCATGGTTATGTTCTCGCAATGAGAACATGAACCATTCATAAAACACTTTTAAGTAGTTTAAGTTCTGAACATATTTTTCAAACTGTTATAGTAATCTTTCACGTTATTATTGTCCTTACTATACATTGTGATCAGCTGAATGCCACTTTGGTGAATAAAAGTACCAATTTCTTTCCATAAGATCAAAATCTGTACATCATTCCAAACTTTTGGCCACCGGTGTAATATATAAATATATATATAAAATCAGCATATTTAAAATAATATAATAATAAATTAATTAAATAAGAGACTTTAAAAAAGATAGATGAAAATAAGTCTATAAATAAATATGTCAAGAATTGTAACAACTGACATATATGTAATGGAGAACACTCTCTTTGTCTTTGTCTTATGTGGCAGGGAATTAACATCATCACGGACTACAAAGGGAATAAAAACTCCGCCGTGAACACCGCTGCCTCTCTCCCAGATGAGCTTAATACATTTTATGCTCGTTTCGAGGACGATAACACCACCCTCACAGAGAGAGCACTCGTGGCCGACGCTACAAAGGATGGTTCACTCTCCGTCTCTGTTGCGGATGTAACCCTTGGGCCATGTCATCAGAGCATGCGCAAACCTCCCTGTCTGTAGTCCCCACTAGCTTCAAAACGTCAACCATTGTTCCTGTACCGAAGCAAGTCAAAATCACTTGCCAAAATGACTGGCGTCCTGTTGCTCTAACCCCTATCATCAGCAGATGATTTGAGAGGTTAATCAGAGATCACATCTGTTCTGTGCTGCCCACCTCTCTGGACCCATTGCAGTTTGCCTACCGCAACAACCGCTCCACTGATGATGCCATTGCATCTACAATACACACTGCTCTCTCCCACCTGGAAAAAAGGAACACATATGTGAGAATGCTGTTTGTAGACTACAGCTCAGCATTCAAGAACATAGTGCCCTCCAAGCTTGATGTGAAACTCTGGGCTTAAACAGTTCACTGTACATCTGGATCCTGGACTTCCTCTCAGGCAGACGTCAGGTGGTCAGAATGGGCAGCAACATCTCCTCATCACTAACTCTCAACACTGGAGCCCCAGAGGGCTGTGTTCTCAGCCCTCTCCTGTATTCTCTGTACACACATGACTGTGTGGCAACACATAGCTCCAATTCCACCATTAAGTATGCTGATGATACGACGGTGGTAGGTTTGATCACTGACAATGATGAAACAGCCTACAGAGAGGAGGTGCACACTCTGACACGCTGGTGTCAGGATCACAACCTCTCCCTCAATGTCAGTAAGACCAAGGAGCTTGTAGTGGACATCAGGAGGAAAGACAGAAAACACAGCCCCATCACCATTAATGGAGCACCGGTGGAGAGAGTCAGCATCTTCAAGTTCCTCTGTGTTCACATTACTGAGGAACTCATATGGTCCGTCCACACTGATGCCGTTGTGAAGAAGGCTCACCAGCGCCTCTTCTTCCTGAGATGGCTGAGGAAGTTTGGAATGAACCACCACATCCTCACACGGTTCTACACCAGTACTGTAGAGAGCATCCTGACTGGCTGCATCACCGTCTGGTATGGCAATAGCACCGCCCACAACCACAAAGACCTGCAAAGTGTGATGCGAACTGCCAGAAACATCATCGGAGGTGAGCTTCCCTCCCTCCAGGACATATATAACAGGCGGTGTGTGAAAAAAGCTCAAAGGATCATCAGAGACTCCAGCCACCCGTGTCATGGGCTGCTCTCACTGTTACCATCAGGCAGGTGGTATCGCAGCATCATTACCCGCACCAGCCGACTACATGACAGCTTCTTCCCCCAAGTAATCCGACATTTGAACACTTGATCTCTCACGATCAATAATCAGCACTGCACTTTATTATTCTATAATCTATTATTTCACAGTGGACTGTCATAATTATATTCTCCTCAATACAACTACTGTATATATATTTTTTATATACTCTTTATTTTATTTTTTTATTGTATGTGTTTACTGTAATTGGTATACGTCTCGTCACTGTCATGACTGCTATGTTGATCGGAACTGCACACAAGACTTACACCTACAGTTGCACTTGTGCACATGGTCGTGTGACAATAAAGTGATTTGATTTGATTTCTTATTTCTTTTTTAAGGCATGCTATATCTTGTCTTCCATTTGATCTCTCCACTCTACAAATGTTTAATCTATCATCTTTTGGTTGATTCAACTTTCTCCCATTGATCCTGAACTAACTTGGAAATGATTGAAGCACACAAGCACAGAAATTAGATTACATTTGTGTGTTAAAAGTGGATGAATTACTGTACTTTTGCATGCAGTATCCGTGCTGTGATGACAGATGAGTGAGCTTTGATGAATAAAAGTGATGTAGAGGATATACTGACTTACATGTGTATGTGGAGATCAGGACTGACAGGTTCTTCTCAGGTGATAGCATTCTGGATATGAGCATGGATAATGCCAGATGTGCATTAAACCTTCCTTTTAAATGTTAATGAATGACTAAGAAACACACCTTCAGGCTTAGACACACAAACACACATACACAACTGTCTTTACACATAGACTTAAAGACAGAGTGTGAGAATGGAAGGCTACATGTATGCAGGAATGATACTTGATTCTTAATGGCGATTCAGTGAGGGACTTAATGTGTGTGTATTATCACCTACTATTTTTCTTCTGGCTTTATTCTAAAACCATTAAACCACAATACCGCAAACTGCAGACTTCAGGGACATGCAACCGGAGCGGCGGTTGAGGACGTGCTCGTGGCAATTGGAGAACAAATTGGATTTGATAATATTATATCTGCATCCAGAATGAACAAGGCCGTGGTAGTTTTTCTAAAGGAACAAAGCTTTGTAAGCAAACTCATCGTAAGCGGCGTTTGGGTAAGTGAAGCTTTTGTTACTGTTTCACCGCTGGTTTCACAGTCGACAAGGGTAACAATATCTAATATTCCACCATTTATGCCTAATGCTTACATTGAAAATGAACTACAGAGGTTCGGGAAAATGGCAAGCGAAATTCAACTGATTCCGCTGGGTTGTAAAATGAAGCGATAAAACACGTAATGTCTTTCAGAAGGCAGGTGTTTATGTTTCTAGAATCGCCGATGCTTGATATCTCGTTCCGTGTCAAACACAAAGATAAATCGTACATGATTTATGCGAGCACCAACAATCTGAAATGCTTTGAGTGTGGTAACTTCGGTCATAAGAAAATGGCATGCCGGCGAAATGGGGGATGTAAATAAAAGTAAAGAAACAGAGACAGACAATGAAACTGAAAAAGACGAAAATGTAAACAACAAACAGAGCACTCATGAACAAAGTGATTCCATTGAAAATCGAGGACAGAAGGTATTGAGTGAAAAAATGTCAGGGAAAAAAAAGGAGAAAAAAAAATAATTGTGATGAGGAAAATAAAAGGAGGAATTGTGAAGGGGCTGAGACAAGTGACGAAAAAAAATCTCATCTTGAGGTTTCTGTAGATACAGTTTAAGATCTACCTATAAACATATCTCTGTCTCAGCTCTCTGAAAGCACTGATGTGACTGAAGAGATGGCTGATGATGATTGCCTTTCTGAAATGTCAGATTTTCCCTCAATTTATGATGATGATCAGTTATACACGGTAAAGGAGATTAATGATTTCCTTGATGCAACATTCAAGAAATGGAAGAAAAGTAGAAGTTAAGGATTTTTTTCCTGAAGTAAATAGGTTCTTGGTTTCTGTGGTTAAGATACAAAATAGTGTAAGTTATGAAGAGTTAAGTAGAAGGAAAAGATTTCGATTGAAATTTTTTTTAACAAAACTGAGAAAAGAAAAAGCTTTTGAGAACTCTTTATAATTTACTTATGAAGAAATCACAAAGGGTGAGCTATCTGTTTCTTTTTGTCTTGTCCTCTTTATTTTTCCTTTTTCTATCCTATTCTTGCATGGAGAGCCTTAGCATAGGATCGATTAACATCAATGGGTGAAGAGATGGTAGGAAAAGAGCATGTTTGAATGAGTACATACGAAATAAGAATATTGATGTAACTTTTTTACAAGACGCATAGTTATGTGAAAAATGAAGTGGATTGGAGAATGGGTTATAGAAGTGATTTATTTATGAGTCATGGTTCAAATATTAGTGGAGGAGTTGCTATTTTATTTTCAAAGAAGATTAATATAACCACTGTCTCTGTCAATGAAATAGAAAGAGGACGAATTTTGGCCGTTCAAGTAAAAATAAATGGGTTTGTTTTTGTTTTTATTAATATTTATGCTCCAAATATTGGAGCAGAGAGGATCATTTTTTTTTTTAAAAGTTATATGAGTTTTTAAAAAAGTTTTTTTTGTAAAAAAAAAGCCCTAAAACCAAATGTTTGTTTGGTTTTAGGGGGTGATTGGAACTGTACAATGAATTTTACTTTAGATCGAAATGGAGAAGAACCTCACCCCTCTTCTGCCAAGGTTTTACACAATGTTATTAGTAATTTTAATTTGGTTGATGTATGGAGACTGCAACACCCTACAGTTAAGCAGTACACATGGGTAAATATTTCTCATGATCGTATTTGTACTGCCAGGTTAGACCGTTTTATATCAATAAGAATAATAGTAATAGAATTTTAAAATGTACAATTTGTCCAAATGGGTTCTCTGATCATCATTTATGTATCATTGAAATAAATATAAAGAAGTCACAAAGTCATAGCTATTATTGGCATTTTAATGTGAAACTGTTAAAGGATGTCTTTTTTGTGAAAAATTTGATGTATTTTGGGTTGAGTGGAAAAAACAAAAAAATAATTATGATGACATTGTTCAGTGGTGGGATGTAGGTAAGACACAAATTAGGATATTTTGTCAAAATTATACATATAATTCAAATGGTATGATCCAAAAAATATCTTTGAACTTGAAAAAGAGATAAAACAGATTGAAAGTGAGTTAATTGTTGGCGATAATGTGACAGTTGGGAAGTTGGAAGAAAAAAAAAAGGCTTTAGCCTCTTTGTTCCATGAGAAAGCAAAAGGATCTTTAATTAGAGCTCGGTTTACTTCTTTAAGAGTAACAAAAATGATGTTACATTTGAAAGATGTAAATGGATTTTGAAGTCAGATCCAAATTAAATGAGAAAAATGGCTTTTGATTTTTATATGGACTTATTTGGAAAAGGAAAATGTGATGTCAGATGTATGGAGGATTTACATACAGGCTTGTCAAAACTTTCTGATGAACAGAGTAAAAAGCTTGACTCTGCCCTCCAGCTAAAAGAACTGTCTGAAGCAGTTACAAAACTGGAAAAGCACCTGGATTAGATGGATTTCTGGCGGAATTTTATAAACAATTCTGGAACTTACTGAAAGATGATTTTTATCAACAACACAAATTGCCAACTAGTTGTAAAAGAGCGGTTTTATCTTTATTACCCAAAAAAGGTGATCTTGGAATGTTGAAAAACTGGAGACCTGTGGCTGTTTTATGCATAGACTATAATATTTTGGCAAAGTGTCTTTCAAATAGATTGAACCCTTTTTTAGAATTTATTGTCAATGAAAATCAAACCTAATGTATTCCTAACAGAACCATAATGGACTATTTGTTTCTTGTAAGAGACATAATAGACATTGCAAGAATGAACAGAGAAAGTGTGGGAATTTTTGCAATTGATCAAGAAAAAGCCTTTGACAGTGTTGGTCATTTTTATTTGTTTAAAACGCTTGAAGCTTTTGGGTTTGGAAAAAGTTTTATTTCATGGATTAAAATATTATACAATGATGCATCTGCAATGCTGAAAGTTGGTGGAGGACTTAGTCGGCCCATTCTAATGTTAAGAGGAATCAGACAAGGATGCCCATTGTCTGGGATGTTGTATTCTTTGGCTATAGAACCTTTACTTTGTAAATTAGGAAAAACACTACAAGGGTTTTCAGTTGAACAAAGTGTGGAAAGGCCTATTAAGTTTGTTGCCTATGCTGATGATGTTACAATTTTTATTAAGGATGAGAGAGATGTGTCTGTTTTAAAAGAAACATTGAATGTTTATGAAAATGCCTCATCAGCTAAAGTGAACTGGGAAAAGTGTGAAGGATTTTTTCGAGGAGAAAATATAAAAAAATACCCAATAGTAATTCCAGGTGGTGTTAAGTGGAGTCAAGAGGGTCTGAAAGTTTTAGGAGTTTTTTTAGGAACTGAAACATTTAAGATTAAAAATTGGGAAGGAATGGGGGAGAAGATGTGTAACCGGTTGTCTAAATAGTCGTGGGTGCTACCACAGCTTTCCTATAGGGAAAGAGTTTTGGTTGCAAATAATCTAGCAGCTTCGGCACTGTGGCACAAAATGAGTGTCCTGGATCCTCCAAATGATATTGTTCACAAACTACAGAAACGATTAGTGGATTTCTTTTGGACTGGACAACACTGGACTAAAGCTGCCATTCTTTTCTTACCAGTAAATGAAGGTGGACAAGGACTAATTGATATTAAAAGTAGAATAAAGACTTTCAGGCTGCAGGCAGCACAAAAGTTGCTGTACTCGAATGGAAGATGTTGGACTGACACCGCAAAAGCCCTTTTACATAAAGTTGATGTTTTTAAATATGATTTGCATTTATTTTTAATTAATCTTACAGAAATGGACTTAAAAGACACATCTGCTTTTTATAGAACAATTTTAAGAACATGGACTTCAAACTTCCACGTGAATAGAAACCTGTCTAACGCTGAAGACTGGAAAAACAATGAACCACTTTTTAATAATCTTGTACAAGCAAAGGTGCTCAACACTAAAAGCCTTCAGAACATTATGGCAAGGTCTGGATGCACAAGGATAATGGATTTACAAAATGATGATGAGTGGAAAAGCCCTGAGAAAATGTGCAATCTGACAGGAATATAGTCTGTCAGATATTTGAAACATGTAATGGATGAGATCTTCTCTTTTTTCCCTTCTGTCTATCAACAAAAGTCAGGAGAGGAGGACTTGAATATAGAAGAGTATGAGATACACAAGGAGATCTTTCCTGAACTCATTGTTTCAGCTTTGGTTGAAGAGGAGCCACAAGAGGAATCAATCCTTTCTTTCTGGACTCCAGATCTTCATGGCTTCAAAGAGACTTCAATGAAAGCATTATATTTGACATGTGTAAAAGTTGCTCATCAATCAGTTCCCTTTACAAAAAGCTTCACTATGATGCTGCGCTTCTAAGCGCTACGGGGAACAACCCTAGTTGTGACTGAGCTGAATAATGTGTGCAACACGTCAATGAACATTGACCGGAATTTATAGCCTCGGCTGATGTAATCATTAGATGCACCTGCGGCCAGGCTATAAATGGATACGTCACCAGGTGTCGTCAGAAACTCTTTTTTCAGAGCAATTCTGTTTCTGTGTGTTTTACAAACCCTGTCAAAACTTTCTTTCCTCTGTTAGGAGTTAGAATTGGTTAGACAGTGCGCAGTGAATATTTTCCTCTTTTCTCTTCTGTTTAGTATATATATATATATATATATATATATATATATATTTCTAAAAAAAGAAAAGAAAAAAAAGAGGGAATGACTGAAAGCTGCAAACACTGCATACGTTTTTGCTGTTTGTTTGGGGGTAAGAGCATGCTGCTCTCACGTTGCAGCAGGGCGGGTGCGAGCACTGCGATTTGCTTTAACAGGCAAAGTGCTTCGTGCTCGCCTCGCTTTCTTCTGGGAGTCAGCACTCACAAAAAAAAAAAGATAGTTTGTGGGGCTCTTGCATGGATTTGGCTGAGGAGCAAGAGACGGGTTGATCCCTTTCTCTCACTCTCTCCCCAAACCCAGCTGGTCCTTCACAAGATCTCGAAGCGCGTTCCAACGCTTCTTCGGATCATGAGGAGGATCGTGATTCTCTTCCCGCCTCCGAGCTTTCTGTCCGCGATAAAAAAATCTATGGAGGAATTGCTCGATGTTGTTACTCGTGCGGTTGCCAGATTGGAATGGCCACGTGAAAAAGAGACCCCCAAACGCTCCAAATTAGGGGATAGATTTTATCTTCCAGTCTAAGAAAGGGAACGCCTCATGGGTCCCTTCCCTTCTTTGATAACCTCCATGAAGAGCTTTTCGCTCATGGAGAACCCCTCAAAATAATTTTTTTTAAAAAAATATATGTATATTTTCTTCCCCGTGTTCACATACCCTCGACGTCATTATATTCGACTATCGTGGGTGCTGAGGCACAGGGGTATTCAGTGATGCCGCCGGTCGAAGAGACGCTTGCGGGCTATCTCTCGCCGGGCTCGGCATCGTCACTTAAGAAGCCCTCTCTCCCCTCAAAGCCTTGTAGGACAACCTCCACTTTAGTGGGAAGGGCTTATCAAGCAGCAGGTCAGGCTGGTGCTGCTCTGCACACTATGCTGTTTTACAGGCGTACCAGGCTGACCTCCTGGACGACCGGAGTGTGGGTTCTGCGCTTGACGAGCACAAGCTTCGCCAGTAGGTTTTAGGGCACACTCTACCAGAGGGCTCTCCTCCTCTAAAACCTTGGCTAGAGGTCTCCCTCTGCAGCAAGTTTGTGATGCGGCAGGTTGTCCTCTCCGCACACATTCATTGGACTTTTCTAGTTTGAATGTTCTGCACTCCGGGCTCTTATGCTCTTGAGTCGACATCTCAGCTCATGCCTGAACAAGTTTGTGATGCAGAAGGCTGGTCCTCTCCGCTCACATTCGTCAGTTTTTATGACAAGTTGGTGTTGCGATAGGGTTCTCTTCGCACACATTCATCGAACTTTATGGGTTAGATGCTTTGCTACTCTGTGCTCTTATGCCCTTGAGTCGACATCTCAGCTCATGCCTGAACAAGTTTGTGATGTGGCAGGCTGGTCCTCTCCGCTCACATTCATCAGTGTTTATGACAAGTTTGTGTTGCGATCGGGTTCTCTTTGCACACATTCATCGAACTTTATGGGTTAGATGCTTTGCTACTCCGGGCTCTTATGCCCTTGAGTCGACATCTCAGCCCATGCCTAAACAAGTTTGTGATGCGGCATGCTGGTCCTCTCCACACACATTCATCAAAATGTAACGGTTTAGATGTTTATGCTACTCCGGGCTCTTATGCCCTTGAGTCAACATCTCAAGCTCATGTCTGAGACCTCTCGCGTTTTTGTGAGTACACTGCACAACCGTAGGGGTCCGGACAGCCCCAAGTGCGGCGGCGTGGGTATTGCGTTCTCCGTAGCGCTTAGCAGCGCAGCATCATAGTGAAGCTTTTTGGAAAGGAACGTATCGGGTTACATGTGTAACCCTTGTTCCCTGAAAAAAGCGGAACGAGATGCTGCGCTGCTTTGCCGCACTGGGACGTCCCAGGACTGCTCTTCAAAAAGAAGTATCTGACGACACCTGGTGACGTATCCATTTATAGCCTGGCCGCAGGTGCATCTAATGATTTCATCAGCCGAGGCTATAAATTCTGGTCAATGTTCATTGACGTGTTGCACACATTATTCAGCTCGGTCACAACTAGGGTTGTTCCCCGTAGCGCTTAGCAGCACAGCATCTCGTTCCGCTTTTTTCAGGGAACAAGGGTTACACATGTAACCCGAGATGTTTTGAAGGATTGTAAAGAAACAAAGTGGTCAGATTTGATAGGGCCAAACTCTTCACCTAAAAGGTGCTGGAGGTCATTGTATAAATCTCCCATTGAAAAATGAACTGCAGATCTACAGTGGAGAATTATACATTGGGCAATAGCAACAAACAGACACGTAGCACACATCGACCCCACTGTAGAGAAGAAATGTCCTTTTTGTGATCGAGAGGAATCAAATGATCATCTTTTTTTATATTGTTCAAGATTGAGAAGTGTATTTCAGATGTTAGAAAGCTGGATTGAAAAACCTGGTGAAGATTTTAAAGAAAACATTTTTATTTTTGGACCAAACTATAAGGTTGCGGGTTGGTTTAATTAACTATCTAATAGGCGAAACAAAATTGGCAATTTGGGTAACAAGGAAAAAAATGTTAAAAGAAAATATTTTTGTAGATCCAGAGATAATTTTAAGAGCTTTTATGGCTTCAAGGATCAGAGTGGAGTTTGTCTATTTTAAACTGACAAAAAATCTGGTTTGTTTTATGGAAACATGGGGTTTTAGTGAAGTTTTATGTACTATAGATTATGAGGATGACCTAAATTTACATTTTTAATTTATTTTTAATGTATTTTTTAAATTGCTTTGTGTTTTTTTTTTTTTTTTTGTATATTGGTATAGTTTTGTATTTGTACAAAATGTGTTGTATTTGATGGTGTTTGTTATTTGCAAATAATTTTGGGAAAAGAGAACAATTTGTATAAATAAAGAGGAATAAACGTCAACGTCTGTCTCTCTCTCTCTCTCTCTCTGTCATGCATGATGTTTTCTTAATGTCTCCTCATCAAGTGTTGATGTTAGAGAAGGAAAAACACGGATCTCTGGAGGTTCTGTAAGAACACAATCAATAACAATATCCGCTTTTCCACTTTTGGGCCGACCAGTTCTCATCGCAAAACCATACCGTTCAGTGCCGATCCAGGCCAGTTGGCGCTGATACAGTTTCTTTTACCACTATGTTGAATGTGACTATGAATATTGACTATGGAGAATGTCGGTAACAGATCCATCTGTTGAACGTGCTCTATGGAGGATGATCGCATGTTCCAGTTTTTAGGACTGCTTTTTTCCCTGTACTAGAGTTCATATGAACTGTACCCCAGACCTTATTATAGGTGTGTATATCCACCAATACTGTTGTCAATAAATGTGTTTAATGAAGCAGAGAGAAAATTCTTAATTTGTTGAGTGAACATTCAAACCAGCACACACGATCCCTCCCTGCTTAATTATGGTGGGATGTTCAGTGTTAAAACCAATTTTCAGCTTTCAGGAAAGGTGTACAGTCACACTTCTATGACACCTTAATGAGAGAACTTCATTTCCCACCTAACACACTTATAGACTTTAACTCCATTTTTTCAAAACTGAGACAAACCTCTAAAAAGGTGCTAAAGATATTCAGTGAGTTCTCTCTTCCTTTAATCATCTCTATCTGTCCCCTTCTCTCATCCTGCTGGTAAAAATAGACACCTCCTTTTCTCACTTTTGCAAACCAGCACTTTCTGTCAAGGTTACCATGGCAGCCAAACTAAGGAGCTAAACCAGCTTCAGGAATGCTCGGACCCCATCCGTGTAGTCATTGATATCATCGCCTCCATAACCCCTGGTTGAGATATTTGCATGATTGTTCTTTTATTCCTTTGTAGCTGGGCTGAGAGTGCTATTACAGTTATTGTGTATTGATTATTATAACCTTTGGCAGGTCTATATGATTTGAAACATCAGGCCTGATTCAATCAATAGAGCATTAGGATTCTCCAGCATGCATGACTTTGGCCAGATAGCATGATGTAGAGTGCATACTATGCAGTATATTGAGATTCAGAGACTTGGCATGTGCTCTAAATAACAGGCTATACTGCATGTTTGGTTGTGATAACATTCCAAAAAAATAAATTTCTTTACCAGTATGTTTGTCTTTTCTAAAAAAAAAATCCTGAACAAACAATGAACAATATATATATGAAAACAAGTCTTAATACTGTATCTTTAGTTTTGCTTCTAAAGTTAATGTTAATGTAAATTTATGGTAGTAAATGTATGGTAATGTAAATGTATCTTATTTACGCATTCGGGGGGGGGGAGGGCACATGACTCTCTTGAGCTCTCAGGCCCTCTTGAGTACAAATTGGAGTGCACACTTACAGCATGATGAAGCATGTGTCAAGATCAACCTGACATGTTCTGGACGCACTCCAGCATGTCTCTAATCACTGCGGGCCAGCGGAGTGCTCCTGGAGGCGTGCTTATCAGAAAAACATTTCCGCTCTCATTCGCTTTGTGTCTAGCCATTTCTATTCTGATAAATGTATTTTCTTTCATCTCTGTTCCCTTGTTTCAATGGATTTGTTACACAGAGGCCTTTACAAAGAAAAAACACATTTATGCCAACAAGACTGTGTGAGTGATTTTCTCTTCCAAAAGTGTATTGTGGTAGTACAGTAATGGAAAAGTAATATAATCAAATCAAAATCAAATCACTTTATTGTCACATGACCATATACACAAGTGCAACAGTAGGTGAAAGTCTTGTGTGCAGTTCCAAGCAACATAGCAGTCATGGCAGTGGCATGGAGACATATACCAATTACAATATCTAATATATAATTTACATATCAAATGTACACATAATTACAAAACACAATAATAATAAACAATGTACAGTAAACAATACACACAAAATAGAATGCACATACAATAGAAATAAAAATAAAAAGTATATATATATATATATATATATACTGTAGTTGTATTGTGGAGAATATAATTATGACAGTGCCTGCTGTTGCCATACCAGGCGGTGATGCAGCCAGTCAGGATGCTCTCTACAGTACTGGTGTAGAACCGTGTGAGGATGTGGTGGTTCATTCCAAACTTCCTCAGCCATCTCAGGAAGAAGAGGCGCTGGTGAGCCTTCTTCACAACGGCCTCAGTGTGGACGGACCATGTGATTTCCTCAGTAATGTGGACACAGAGGAACTTGAAGCTGTTGACTCTCTCCACCGGTGCTCCATTAATGGTGATGGGGCTGTGTTCTCTGTCTTTCCTCCTGAAGTCCACTACAAGCTCCTTGGTCTTACTGACGTTGAGGGAGAGGTTGTACACCTGACACCAGCGTGTCAGAGCGTGCACCTCCTCTCTGTACTCTGTTTCAACATTGTCAGTGATCACACCTACCACCGTCGTATCGTCAGCAAACTTAATGATGGCATTGGAGCTGTGTGTTGCCACACAGTCATGTGTGTATAGGGAATACAGGAGTGGGCTGAGAACACAGCCCTGCAGGGTGTTGAGGAGATGTTGCTGCCTATTCTAACCACCTGACGTCTGCCTGACAGGAAGTCCAGGATCCAGCTGCACAGCGAGCTGTTTAAGCCCAGAGCCCAGAGTTTCACATCAAGCTTGGAGGGCACTATGGTGTTGAATGCTGAGCTGTAGTCTACAAACAGCATTCTCACATATGTGTTCCTTTTTTCCAGGTGGGAGAGAGCAGTGTGTATTGTAGATGCAATGGCATCATCATCAGTGGAGCGGTTGTTGTGGTAGGAAAACTGCAATGGGTCAAAAGAGGTGGGCAGCACAGAGCAGATGTAATCTCTGATTAGCCTCTCAAAGCAATTGCTGATGATGAGGGTCAGAGCAACAGGACGCCAGTCATTTAAACAAGTGATTTTTTATTGCTTTTGTACAGGCACAATGGAGGACGTTTTGAAGCATGTGGGGACTACAGACAAATAGAGGGACAGGTTGAAAATGTCCGTAAAAACACCAGCCAGTTGGTTTGTGCACGCTCTGATGACACGGTCCGGAATGCCATCTGCCGCGAGTGCTCTCTCCACGAGGGTGGTGTTATTTTCCTTGAAACGAGCATAAAATGTATTAAGCTCATCGGGGAGAGAGGCAGTGGTGTTCACGGCAGAGTTTTTATTCCCTTTATAGTCCGTGATGATGTTAATTCCCAGCCACATACTTCTAGAGTCGATGGTGTTGATCTGTCCTTCAATCTTGTGCCTGTACTGGCATTTGGCTGCTCTGATAGTGTTATGGAGGGCATAAATGGCTTCCCGGAATTAAAAGCGGACATCACCTTCAACCCATGGTTTCTGGTTGGGGTAGATCCATATTGTTTTGGTCGGAACAACATCCTCTACGCACTTCCTGATGAAACACGTTACGCTATCAGCGTAAACCTTGATGTCTTCATCAGAGGCAGACTGGAACATCTCCCAGTCTGCGTGATCAAAACAGTCTTGTAACATAGAGTCCGATTGGTCCGACCAGCACTGGAACGTTCTGAGGGTGGGTGCTTCCCGTTTCAGTTTCTGCCTGCAAGCGGGCAGAAGCAGAATGGAAGAGTGGTCTGATTTGCCAAATGGTGGGCAGGGGAGGGATTTGTAGTCATCCCGGAAAAGAGAATAGCAATGATCCAAAACCCGGTCCCCTCGTGTGTTGAAGCTGATGTGTTGGTGGTATTTTGGTACAATTGTTTTAAAACTGGCTTTGTTAAAGTCCCCGGTAACAATGAACATGGCCTCAGGATGAGCGGTTTCCTGCTCACTTATACTCCCATACAGTTCCTTGAGTGCCCGGTCTGTGTCGGCTTGTGGGGAGATGTACACAGCAGTGATAATGACCGCTGTGAATTCCCTCGGTAGCCAGAATGGTCGACACAGAAGCATGAGTAATTCCAGATCAGGAGAGCAGAAAGACTTGATAAAATGTACATTCCTCTGATCACACCATGATTTGTTGATCAAAAAACATTCACCACCACCTCTGCTTTTACCTGAGAGGTCTTTCGCTCTGTCCGCTCAGTGTACGGAGAAACCCATGGGTTCGATGGCCGAGTCTGGAATCTTTGCAGACATCCAGGTTTCTGTAAGGCAGATAATGCAACAGTCCCTTATCTCTCGTTGGAAAGAGATCCGCACTCTCAGCTCACAGAGCTTGTTGTCCAGAGACTGAACATTTGCCAGTAGTATACTGGGTAGCAGGGGTCGATTTGCACGACGTCTTACTCTTATGAGAACGATGGCTCTTTTTCCCCTTTTCTATCTGCGTTTCCACGGCTGGGCAGCCCAGACAAAGGGCTCCGCTGGCGTGTCTGTAAATAGCGGGTTGGCATTGAGGAATTTGAAGTCCGGTTTTCGGTGTGAAATTGCAGAACTAATGTCCAAAAGCATTTGTCTGTCATATAAAATAAGGCAGACAACTTCCAAGACGAAAAAAAACTGTAAACAAAACAAACAATAAACTGCAGTGTTGTGTCAGAGCTCGCAACGCAGCAGCCATACTCGGCGCCATCTTGAGTCCAGTTGGTAATACCATGTTTGTTTGTTTGTTTGTTTTATATAAATTATTCAAATTAATGATTATGCTATTCATCTGCCACGGTATTTACACTTCAATTTATCTAAAATAATTCAGGTGTACAATTATCAAAATAGATTATAAAGATTTATACACCTGTTTCTGCAGGCATTTCTTAAACAAGCTTTAATATCATGTAATGTGGAAACAAACAAATGTATCAATATTACAGATATATAAAGATATATAAAGTGAATGTCTATCACTTACTTTGTATATCTCCCTGTGAGTGTCGACATGTTTGTGTTACATCATGCCCTGCATCTCAGCGAAATCGGAGATGAGAATTACTGCATGAGCCTACAAGTTGTAATTCTGACATAAATATAGATTTCATTGCACTTTTCTTAGTTGGAAGTTATAAAATGTGTCTTTTTGAGTTGAATGGGATGCAGCATTACTTTTCAAAACTTGATCTGACACTGAATGCTGAAGCAGCCTTATTTACACTTAGAAAACTCTTGATGTTGTAATAACAATGCAAAAAGCACTTAACAATTTACTTGAAGTGAAAATCAGTCCTCATTTCCTGTTTAATTCATCAATCACACAGTCATGCAGAACATATCCTGTTTTTAAATCCATAAGAATCTCTTTCTCAATGGCGATAGCAGCAGTCAGACTCGTCAGACAGCTTGATCTCACACTTTTCGATCTTGAATCACTTAAAACATGATTGCGTCACTCAAGGCCAGCTAGAAGGCCTCGACTGGGACATATCCTAAAGATCACACCCACCTAGAACAAATAAATCATTCTGATTGGCTGATGAATCTAACAATCTGACTTTAGTTGCTCATTCATTTGCATTGTTGAGGGATTCTGAAGAAATTCTAAAGGCCTGACGAAGTGGAGCTTAGACTCACACACTGCTTCGGGCATACAATTTGTGAAACAGCTGTCACACTTTGCTTGTAAGCATCAAGGAATAAAATCTTACTGGATAAACTTTTTTCTCTATTTGTTTGTAGATTCATAATTAGTGCAAAGCAATTAAAAATACATAGGCAAAAAGGTTATTGAGAATGAAAGGATGAAAAATATGTATTTATTTGACATGTTAGGCCAGCAGAGAAGGCTTCGCCACTGTCTAAAAAACATGCTACCATGGTATTTTTGTCAGTGCTGTGGTATACGGCATGCATTTATTGTTTAAAGCAGTAACATTCTTGCTAACTTTCATGTATTACAATCCATGATACATTTGTTTCTCCAAATTTGAGGCAAGCATAATTGTGCTTGTATTTAAACATGATAGGACAAAGCATTTAATTTAACTCCAAGTTAAGGCCTGATCACACAATGACCAAATCATTTTAAATCAGAACAGTGCATTCCTATTGACCTATTCACACTAGGGAAGAAATTTGTTTTAAAATTCCATTTTGCCAATAATAGATTGTGTAATGTGTCTGGAACTAGTAACAATGTAATGTATAAAGCCATAACGGAAACAAAAATGCCAAGCAAAAATAAACTATGAAAAGCAATTGCAGGTAAAACTAAAATGTATATAATACATAATACATTTATACTACTCAACATTTACCATTTTATTACTGTAGTAGTAATGTTATTTTTATCAATGCACCTCTATTATTTTCATCATTCTGTAATACAGTATGTTCCAATATAATATGACATTTTTTAATTAAAGAATTAAAGCATTAAAGAACTGACATTTGTATTATTGGATGGCTTGTATTTTTGTCAGATAAGGTGCTGCAAGCAATTTTTCATGCAATAGCAGAAATCGTCCTTACTACCTGACATATATCATTGAAATAGATGTCCTCACGAGAAATCACTCCTGTCTCTGTGACGGTCCTAAGCACTGTAAACAGAAAAAAAAAAGAATCTGATTGCTGGAAGCTATTGTTTAGCCAATCAGAAGAGTTTAAGACACTCTCTACCTGTCTGTCATTTTTAGTGTTCAGGTTTACTGACATCTTTAGGGGCAAGATTGTGAGGAAATGGAGTAGTGTAATTAGTTGCCAGCGCTTAGTGTGCTGACTCTCAGCTCGGTAGGCCTGTCTCTGCACCTATCAAGCTTGAAGCAGTGAGGTGCATTGGTAGTCCCACTGCACTTGAGCCTGAATGGGTATCGGTTCGAACCCAACTTGGGACAACTCGTAAACTTTTGGATATGCAATGTACATCATATCCACTCTGTACTGTCTTTGGGTTTTGCTTAGTTTGGGCCTGGCCCAGATAATTGCTGCTCACAGCTATATTTCTCTGTGTTGTTACCTCTAGGGAAAATTAACAAAATGGCTGGGTAAATACTCATACTCGGTGTCATCATTTCATGTTTCTGAGTATGTGTACATTAATATAATGACATGAGTGTACATGTGTGCATAGTGCTTCTAAGACCAGTTTGAAAACATGAGAAATATTTGTATGTATTTAAACCTAAATCTAGAACATCATTTTTCATCCATCTTTACATGATATAAGTGGATTCTCTCACGTGCAAGTGACTTCTCTATCTCTCTCTCTCCCTCCTGTGTGTGTGGCACAAGAGCTTGCATTCCCAAGCGCTTGCCAGTCATCCAGGATTTTTCTTTTAACGGATAATTCCAAATGTCATTTTGACAGATAAAAGACAGCAAGAAAAGAACGAAAGAAATCGTTTGAAACTAATGCGCCACATCCACCTTCTCTCTCTCCACACATTTGTGTTTGAAGGAGAAAAAAAAAGACTGCTATGATCAGAATCACACCAGAGATCTTCGTGCCACAAAACACTGAAGCTAGAAAATGTGATGGGAGTTACTGTCTGTTACTTTTCTTCAGCCCAATAACAACACAGTATAAATAAATCGAACAGATATCAAACTCAGTCAGCCTCATCCAGAACAATCAATCAATACTAAAGCTGCACTGTCTTCTCCGTGAATGTACAGAACAATATGGATAAAATAACAACAAGCGTGGATAACGTGTAGGTGTTATCTGGGATACATTTAAAGCTAAGCTACACCCTATTAAAAAAGTCCTTGTCATTTTTAATTACTGAAAAGGCTAATATTGGTAATATCAAGAAAGATATGGCATAATTGCCCGAATAGGGGAATTTTAAGCGAACGCACTGTATACATACCATGAACTGCGCATTTGTGTGTCAATCAGTTGAACTCTGTGTCCGAACATCAATGAGCCGCACCATGGAGGTGAAACAGGTCCTGTCCTGAAGAGCACATGGAGCACCCTGATATGTGCGCTGTCAGCAGATTAATTTGCGAAACTCCTGCGAAAATATAAACAAAAGTATAAACTTTGATTGTGAATGCAGAGTGCTCCGTTTAATTGTTTTTAAAGATTGTGTTATGGCAAATGTTCCTGGTTTATACATGCTGTGTTAATGACACACAGTTACAAAGAGCAGTAGACACACACTCTTTTTCTGTGGAGTGATAAAATAATGAAACAAAATCTCAAGGTTTTTCTTCATGACAAATAAGGGCTCCTGTGTTTAATCAGAGCATTAAAATAACACATGGAATTCCAAAAATTAGGAAATAAATATTTTACTATTGCATAATATACTAAAAATGTTATATAAATATAATAATACAGGTATAAGAAGGTCTCGGGTTACTTGACTGTAATCCTTGATCCCTGATAAAAGCGGAACGAGATGCTGCGCTGAATTAGCGCTTTGGGAACAACTTTAGGTGTAACCAGCTTTGAATATGTGTGCAACACGTCAATGAAAATTGACCGGAATTTATAGCCTCTGCTGGTGACATCATTGGATGCACCTGTAGCAGGAATATAAATAGATGCGTCACAGGTATTTTGTCTGAAGAGCAGTCCTGGGGCATCCCAGTGCGGCAATGAAGCATAGCATCTCGTTCTGCTTTTATCAGGGAACAAGGGTTACAGTCAAGAAACCCGAGACGTTCCCTTTCAAAAAGCTACACTTATGATGCTGCGCTGAATTAGCGCTTTGGGAACGAGAATACCCAGGCCGCCGCACTGTGGATGCCTGGACCCCTTACGGTTGTGTAGTGTGCTTACAAGAGCGCGAGAAGTCTCAGACATGAGCTTGTGATGTCGACTCAAGGACATAAGAGCCCGGAGTTGCATGACCATCCAAACTATAAAATCTAATGAATGTGTCGGAGAGGACCAGCCTGCTGCATCAAAAACATTCTGCAGAGGGACACCTCTAGCCAAGGCTTTAGAGGAGGCAACACCTCTGGTAGAGTGAGCCCTGATACCTACTGGCGAAGCTTTACCGCACGCCTCGTAGGCCAGGGCAATAGGGTCCCTCACCCAATGCGACATTGTCTGCTTGGTGGCGGCCACCCCCCTGTTGCGGCCCCCATGGCAAACGAATAGTTGCCCTGACTTACGCCACTGGCTAGTGCGGTGGACATAAGTCTGAAGGGCACAGACTGGACACAGTCTGTGAAGACAGTAGTTTCCACACTGCCAGGTTCTCTGAGATATCAATTCTAAAACACTTCCTGTTGAGGGGATGTCAAGTGTCCCGTGTGCTGGACTAAGGCTGGAAGCAACGGAACAGCCAACATTTAGCTGGAAACCGCTAACTCCCGAAACACCAGAGGTGGCGGGAATGGAGCTGTTTAGTGGGGGTATCGGGAGGGTACAGGTGGATGTTTCACGTGACCTGTCCCAAAGGGGGGCTACCCCCACAAAGCTGTTTTTTTTTTCTGTGCTGGCTAAAGCAGACATAGACCGGCCAATGGCGTGGGCCTTTTGCTTGGTCGTGCAGTGAGACAGATCCGTGGCTCAACGAAGCTCAGAGAAAGCCTCTTCGTCGACCGTGGTGCCCGCACTCAGGTCTTTAAACAGATTAGCCTAGTACGCCTGTAACACTGCCATAGTGTGCAGGGCAGCACCAGCCTGACCTGCTGCCTGATAAGCCTTCCCCACAAGCGTGGAGGAGGTCCTGAACAGCTTTGTGGGGAGAGTGGGTCTATTTAGCGATGATGCCGAGTCAGGCGAGAGATAACCGGCGGCATCACCGAATACCCCTGAGCCTCAGCACCCACGATAGTCAAATATGTCAACGTCGAGTGCACGAAGACACGGGAAGTATAAGGATTCCTCCATGAAGTACTCACTCGAGGTGGTTACTCGAGTAACCACCTCGAGTAATTCCTCATCCACTTTATTATTGTGCGTGGAATGTACAGAGTTTCAGCATCCCCCTCGTGAACCGAAGAGGTGCCGAGGCGCACTTCAGGCTTACGAGAAGGATCAGCTGGATCTGGGGAGAGAGCGAGCGATGAAAGAGTGTCCGCTGGCTCTTGGAAGTAAGCGAGACGAGTGTGAAGCATTTTGACTGTAAACATATTGCAATGCCTGCACCCACCTGCCGCAACGCAAGAGCAGCATGCTCTTCCCCCAAACACGCAAAGCAAAACTGGTGTGTGTCCGTTTTAGCCATAGAGCGTAAACACACACCGCTTGCTTTGTTTATCAGTCATTCTTTTCCTTCTTTTTTTTTTTTTAAAGAAAAGAGAAAGAGAAAGGTTTCTGCGCACTGCCTAACAATTCCTAACAGAGGAAAGTAGAACGTTTTTGACAGGCTCATGAAGCACACACACACAGAGTGATCTGAAGACAAAAGATCTGATGATGCACCTGTGACGCATCTATTTATAGCCCTGCTACAGGTGCATCCAATGATGATACCCAAAGTGCTAATTCAGTGCAGCATCATAAGTGTAGCTTTTTGAAAGGGAACATAATATTTTTTATTAAAATAATGATAAGTTCAAAAAACAAGTGTAAATGTAAAATTGACCAAAACTAAAGTTGACTAAAAAGAGAGACATATTTGAAGTATTTTGAAATATTTGTATATTTAAAGCATTATTTTTCATGTCATTTACATGTTTTTAAAGCCTTAAAAGGAAATAGTTTATCCCTATTTTATTATTTGATTTAAATATTTGAGGTTAAATGTGTAGAAATTACTTCTTAAGGTGTGTGCAGAAAAAAAGCACACCTTAAAATATAAAAATGTACATGACAATAAAATGTGATACAACAATAAATTGTGAAACAAGACAATTATTTGTTTGACAATTAATCATCAGCTAAATGTCATAATCATGACAGCTCTAGTATCGGCAGGTATCCAAATCTAAGTACTTGATGCTTGTATCGGCCTTCAAGAATTGGTATCGGTACACCTCTATTGTTTACAACAAGTAAATATATGCAAATAAATCATCCAGTAGGGAGCTATGATTGGTTGGGTCATCTGAGACTTCTCCTGTACTGTCAGGTAGGGTTGCCACGGTGTACGTGTTACCGGTTTTACTCTGTACAAGGGACAACACTGGAGTGTAATTTTATACCTGCTAAAATGTGGGAACATTATGAATGGAACTTCCAATATCAATACAATAGCCTAACAAACAGGATAACCTTAAATAAAGAATAGTTGCCTAATGAAGTGATTGCGACCCATAATAACCTAAATAATGCATCGAAAGTCAGATATTCTTTACCAACATATACAATTATACAGGCAAGAAAGTACGCACACTGACATAAGACGTTTAATTGCAGGTAGCGAATATAATATGCATGGTGGGTAACTAAGATATCTTGGATTCGGAATGACACAAAAAATGCTGTTGGACACACAGACACATGCTTGAAGAAACACAGTTTATTATATTTTTAAGAACAGATGACAGAAAACTCATCTATGTGCATGTCTGACACGCTGTATGTTCTGAGGTGTGCAGTCTCGTGGAACACGCATATGTAAATGGTTCTAACTATTTCTTTGTTTCGGTCTTCTGAAATTTTTTGGAAAGAATAGTATCATCTATGAGAATACTGCAAATAATGTCAGACCATCTCAGCTAAGGATATGCTCAGTTCAGTTTGCTTTATTTCCACAGAGCAGTTTGTTATGAGCAGAATTCTGCAGGGTCACTTTATGTGTAGCCTATACATCAGTGATTAAATCATAAAATAATACCAAAAAAAAATTCACATCAAACCATGATTTATATTTCAGTGATTATTATCATTATAAATATTATGTTTACATTTATAATTGTTTTTAGATATTAATTTGTATTAGTAATTTTCTGCCTGTTGTCATAGATGGATAATTGCATTAAGGTAAACTTCATGGTTACTGTAGTATGAGATGTTGTACGAGATGTTGTGTCGAATGAAGTGACACAAGGGGTCTTCCTGGGATGCCAAACGTACCTCTGAACCTGAGAAAAGGCCAATGTCAAGTTGGCAGACAGAATTTGCATGCCCCGCCCCGGACATACGGGTATAAAGGGAAGCGGGGCAGCGAGTGCCCACTATGAGTGACCGTACCAAGGGAAATACATCACAAGGAGTTTGCCTGAAAAGAGAACTAAGCCCGTGGAGCCTGACCCCAGTACAGAGCACCTGTCACTCGTAGTGGGTCTGGCCGCGAATTGCTCCTTTGAATTTGCCGGCCAGAAGGCTAGGGAAGAAAACATCCAGGGAGTGACGGTAAGTGGCTAATCTGGGATAGAAGGTGCACTAGATAACTTGGTGAAGGGCGCTGTGTGCAAGTGGAACACCCGGTCGGTTGTGCCATGTTACCGATGTCTGTTAAGGAGGTGCTATGGGCCAGTGCCCATGAGGATGCCACACTTCTCGTAGAGTGTGCTCAAACCCGCAAGGGTGCTGGCATGGCCTGGGTGTGATAAGCTAAGGAAATAGCATCAACGACCCGGTGAGCTAACCTCTGTTTGGAGACGGTGTTCCCTTTCCGCCTTCCGCAGAAGCAGACAAAGAGCTGCTCAGAATATCTAGAGCTCTGCGTGCAGTCCAAATAGATACGCAAAGCACGTACCGATCTCCAGGCAGATGTCACTGACAGAGTATGCATGCAGGTCCCCAACCCTCTTGATGGAGCTAAAGCGATCAGGAGGGCCTTCTTCAGGGAGAAGGCATTGAGCTCAACTGAATCAAGTGGCTCGAAGGGGGGTCTCTGAAGGCCCAAGAGGACCACAGAGAGATCCCAGGAGGGAAACAGGATCAAGCCGCACTCATCCCGAGCTCGGACGGAAGCAAGCAAGCTTGCCTGGGGGAGGATGTTTCGTGGGGATTTACCCAGCGATACCAAGCCTGTCGTCATCCCCAAATCGCCTTCATCACCAGCCGGGTCGTCCTCAATGTCGTGGTATGAAGGAACGACGCGGGGGGTGGCTGAAGTGGCTTTCTCTTGTGAGAAAAGAAAGCCGTGACAGCAATGTTGCCATGGCTACATGAACCATTCATAAAACGCTGCCTCCATGTGATCGCAGCCCAGGCACGCGATGAAGTGGAGAGAAATCAACCGCATCCAGGAACTACACAGAGGCGGAAAGACATATTTAAAAAGACGAGTCCTGAAAAGGATGTTCAATGCTTGCTGTGTATTGCTCTTTTATGAGTGGGAACTCAAGCTCTTTTAGATTAAATAAACTCTTTTTAGGAGGAGAAACACTCTTTCAGGCAATGAAAGCACTGTCGAAGCGCCCAGGGCCGTAGACTGCACAGCGTGCAGAGAGAGAGAACGCCAGCTGGAAATGCGCCGTAGATCCAACAGCAGTGCTTATTGCCAGTAGAGGTGAGTGAAACAGTGGTGAACTCAGCTTGCTGTTGCACAACCGTTCGGCTCCGAAGAAAAATTCTGACTGGCACTCGCTGACCTGCTTCCCTTTATACCCGTATGTCCGGGGCGGGGCATGCAAATTCTGTCTGCCAACTTGACATTGGCCTTTTCTCAGGTTCAGAGGTACATTTGGCATCCCAGGAAGACCCCTTGTTGTCACTTCATACGACACAACGTCGAGTGAGTGACAGAAGGGGAATGGAAGTTGGTTATACATGATTCTTTTTTTTTTTTACAACTTAAATTTATTTAATTTTCAATGCAAAATCTCTAAAGCAAGAATATTCACTGATGCCTCAATGGGGGGTTGAGGATGTAATTGGATATTGTGATTTTTAAATATATATATATATATATATATATATATATATATATATATATATATAACATATTTCTTAGATATCACCCAGCCCTAGGAACAAAACAAATGTATTCCCACACATTCCAAAGCAGCTAAACTGGGTCCCATGTTGAAAGGTAATAAAACATCAACATTAAACCCACAACAACCTACAATAAGTGATGTATTTGTCCGGACAACAAAATACCCACTGGTAGCCAGTGATGGAGAGAATGCACGGATTAAATAGTTAAGTTGCCAAAGAGATGTTGCTGTTCACAACTGTTGAATAGCCATCTTTCAAAAAGTTGAACAATACACATTTTAATTAAAATAATATTTAGTTAAATAAATGAAAAAATAAAGTTCAAAGTTTGAAATCAAGCTACCTTGCGTTATTGTGTTAGTAATTGCTTAATGAAAATTATCACATAGTACCACTTTCCGTCCAACTAGAGGTAATACTGGTGTTCATTGGTTTGAACGTGAACACCGCACTGGTGTGAAATTATGATATTGTGGCAATTTTACTATCAGGGCAGAGTTTAGAGTTTTAGATGTATTTCCGGGTTGGAGGTAAAATGAAGCAAAACTTGATAGCTTGTGGATTTTAATTTGAGAACTTGTACAATAAACATGTGTACTTGTAAGTTGAAATTGACACTCAATGTCCCGATGTGAAAACTTGTGACAAATAGTCACAAATGTGTAAATGGAATTCACATAAATACAGCATCAGACACAAACTTGTATTACATAATTTATTTAGTACTTTACATAGTACAACCTCAAGTCTAGGGATGCACATTATATTGAATATTGCAAATGTACATGTCATTATATGCTCATCGCAAGTGCTTGTGATAACTGAATGATTATAATACAGTAACGTTCAAGACAACGCAGATAGCAGAGAATAGACTGGGCGTGCAATTGTCACTTGGTATGTGTGTGCAGTCTGTATAGGTCCGGACTTAATTGATGGATTGTGTTATTGGCAGACAGAATTTGCATGCCCCGCCCCGGACATACGGGTATAAAGTGAAGCGGGGCAGCGAGTGCCCACTACGAGTGACTGTACCGCGGGAAATACATCACAAGGAGTTTGCCTGAAAAGAGAACTAAGCCCGTGGAGCCCGACCCCAGTACTGTTATTGGATTTGTGTGAATATATCAAAGGATGGGTTTCAATTAATGGATTGTCCTGTGAAATCATTCCTATCAGTCTTAAGTTCATCACAGACAGATAACAAGCATGTTAAACGAAAGCTGTATGTAAATGTCTACAGCAAGCACTTCTAGACATAATGTTTTAAAAATAAAAGTCCCAGATTGAATGAACTAATTTTGACGTTTTTAAGACCATGAATTATAATGTAAAAATAAAGGGTCAGATTAACTTTATTTTCATTTGCTTTTTACCAAAAAATACAACTACTTGAATTTTCATTTTAATATCTGCTACATAGGTAATGTTAATTCTGTACATATTATACACAGTATATATGCAATTTGGAACAAAAGACAACTATGTTTGCAATCTCTGGGATAGATAGTTCTTTTTTAGTGGTTTTGATGTCATGTGCGCCCTGATGACGTCATCATAGGATTATCGTATTGCATTTTCCAACATATAATCCCATATCGCATTTTTCCTCCATATCTTGCAGCCCGATTTAGAACCTCTCCAATCGGGCATTGTAACTTCAAATGTTGTGCCTTGACTTTGCAACAACGTTGACAAAACTCACTTGTGCACTTGTAAGTCCAGATGCGAGAACAGGCAGTTAATCAGGGCAGATGAAGTCATGAACAATCACTAGAACTGGAACAATCAATGGAGGGCTAATCCAAATGAATCTTCTTAGAATGTGATGGCATCACACAACAGCACTGGTGCCATCTTTGTAGATGTGCAAAAGAAAAGTTTTTCATTGAACAACAAGTTTAGTAAACTGATTTTATAGTAACAAAAGAACCAACCTCTTACATCAAAAGGATTTGGTCCACACCAAAAGATGTAGTTTAAAGCACCCTCAGAGGAAACAGTAGCTAATCTGCATCAGTGCTTATCAAAATGCAACACACACACATAAAATTAGGGCTTTGGGTAAACAGATGAAGACAGTTAAATTATACCTTCTGAACATCGAGGGTGGTATTTGAGCAGATGGCAGCTCTTCCTCTGTCACACTGTTGAGGCGAGGGTGTTGTCAAGCATTAGTCTGGGAAGAGAGTAAGCGGTAAGTGTTCGCAGTGAGAGACAGGGGAAATAAAAGATAGTGTGGGGAGAGTGTGAGATAGACACCCGGAGCTGTTTGTGTGTCGCTCAAAGAGCTCGAGGTAGGCCTCCGGATCATCTTGAGGCCCCATTTTTGTGAGCAACACGTGAGGGGATATGGCACATCCTCCTGGTCTTAAAAGAGTGCCTCAAGATGCTGCTGCTGCTCCACGTGTAGGTCCATGAGGGCCTGGTGGATGCTGGCAAGGGACCTGTATGCTACGTTCCATTTGTCTCGGAAGAAAAACATTCCTTTTACACACAACATGGCAAATCGGATAAAAAGATGGACGCCTCCAGGAAAGGTATTGTTGCACTAGTTCTTTGGAGTACAGAGAGCTTCAAAATAAGTATGCCCTTCACCTAAGAGACCGCGAGGAAAATGACAGAAAGTGGAGAAGGTATGTTATTGTTTCTGTGTATTTGAATGCAACCACATTCGCAGTTCCTTCTAAAACTTTTCAAATGTGTTTTCCATTACAATTTCCTGCTTATATTTCTGCTCTGTTCGTAACGTTAGGCAGTGTTGTTGTAGCAACATCGACCGTTGTTCTTGTAGCAGCAGTGACCATTGTTGTTGTTAGCAGCAGCGATCTTGACAATTTTAGCTGTACCAGTTTATAAAAAACACATTACGTGGTAATTCACGCATAACAGGATCGTAGCAACATGCCTATAGGCAACGGTAAAACAGTATTGTGGATATGACTTTCTAAATTGGACACAAAAAAGACAAATGTGCTATTCGCAGCCATCTTGTTTTCTGAACTCGGGGGCCTCTGAGTTCGTCCGAGTTTCCTAGTAGAAATTCTGACATGGGGGTGTTCCTTTTGTCTGTTCCAGACAAATAACTCAGAAAATACCTCGGAGCTCCAACTTCCGAGACAAATGGAACGCACAAGTAGACTTCCTGCAATGGAATGGACTCCATAGCAGTGTGTCCTTCTTCCTCTTATCCAGGGTTTCGGCACCAGTGTAATGGGTTCAATGAAATGAGAATGCGGGAGATGGCAATTCCAACTCAGGAATGTCACTTTTTATTCAACACAAAATAAAACACATTCGCATCAAGCATAACGTTGAAGCTTCAATTGAACAGACGGCAGCGGCCAACACACAAACAGCTTCAGGTGTCTGTTTCACTCTCTCCCTACACTTGAGGTCTGGCCCCCTTTTATTTACCCTGTCTCTCACTGCGAACACAGAAACGTCTAGGTTACGTATGTAACCTCCGTTCCCTGATGGAGGGAACGAGACGTTGTGTCAGAGAAGCGACACTAGGGGTCTCTCTTGAGCGCCGATATTCACCCCTGGACTATGAAAAAAGGCCAATGAGAGTTGACAACCAGTATTTGCATGTCCCGCCCCCGGACATACAGGTATTTAAGCGGCGCAAATACGGGAGTTCATTCAGGATTTTTCTGAGGAGCCAGAAATGGTCCAGCCACAACAGTGGCTCGGCTCAGCGACATGGCAGGGGAGACACAACGTCTCGTTCCCTCCATCAGGGAACGGAGGTTACATACGTAACCTAGACGTTCCCCTTCTGTCGCTCTCTCCACGTTGTGTCAGAGAAGCGACACTAGGGGTCCACTTATAAAAGCGCCATGCGCTGAGCCGTGTATGTGAACTGCTGATACAGGAGCGAGCAGGTATTCTTACGTGCAGGACGACCAACTGTATCAGGCTGCACGTACCCTTCCCCAATGCCCCATTTAAGCCATCAGGATTCCTTATCGTTACCCTGGAGGGGAACAAAGTGCTGGCCACCAACCTGGGAACGGGCCAAGCCTGGCCGGGCCTCTTTTCTCTCTATGTTTCTCGCATAGAGCAACTTAGGCAGGGGCCCTTACAAGCATTGAGGGAAGGGGGTCTTAGCCCTTATTCAGGAAGGAGAAGACCCTGTGGAGGCCACGCCTACCCGAGAGGGGAGGCAAGTTTAAGTGACAAAACCATCAGAGGCCTGCTTAGGGCCTATGTGGAAAAGTCGGTGCAGTGGTGGATCCAGCCTATAGAGGGGGGAACATACAGCACGGCAGCCGAGGCAGCCATGACTGCCTAAGGGAAATATGGTAGTCAGCTCGCCAGAGGGGACAGAACCGTGGTGTTACACACAGGGGGAGTCCGAAGGAGGCCTTACCTGTGGAGCACCTATACCAGTACAGGGTAGCTTACGGTACCCGCAGTGGCTTGGGTCAGCGAGTTCCTCCGCTGAACTGCGACCCACGAGGGCTAGGGAGGAATCGACCAGTGTCCCAAACCTGAGATCTCCTGGGAATGAAGGCGCACTGTTTCCCCTGGTTAGGGGGAAGGGCGCTAGGTGCAAGCGATTCACCTGGTCAGATCGTGGGCGTGCCACCGAGTTCTACGGGCTCGGTACCTGAGAGAACACGGGACGATACTGACTCAACTCGGAGATTGTAGAATCTCGTAAAAGTGTTAGGTGTTGCCCAGCCCGCTGCTCTACAAATGTCTGCTAGGGCAGTGCCCCTAGCCAGTGCCCATGAGGATGCAACAACCCTGGTGGAGTGAGCTCGGACCCGCAAGGGGGGCAAGGCCTGTGTGTGATAAGCCAGGGAAATGGCGTCGACAACCCAGTGGGCGAGTCTCTGCTTGGAGACAGCATTCCCTTTCTGCTGTCCCCCAAAGCAGACGAAGAGCTGCTCAGAGCGTCTGGTGCTCTGTGTGCGGTCCAGATAAATACGTAAAGCACGTACTGGACACAGCAGTGAAAGGGCTGGGTCTGCCTCCTCCCGGGGCAGCGCTTGCAGGTTCACTACCTGATCCCTGAAGGGCGTGGTAGGAACCTTGGGCACATAGCCCGGTCGCGGTCTTAGGATCACGAAAGTATCTGCCGGACCGAACTCCAGGCAAGCGTCGCTAACAGAGAACGCATGCAGGTCCCGACCCTCTCGATGGAAGCGAGCGCGATCAGCAGGGCAGTCTTGAGAGAGAGGGCCCTGAGTCCAGCTGAGTCAAGCGGCTCGAAGGGGGGTCTCTGGAGGCCCGTAAGGACGACCGAGAGATCCCAGGAGGGGAACAGGTTAGGCCGGGAGGGAGTTATCCTCCGGGCACCTTTTAGGAACCTGACGATTAAGTCGTGCTTACCAAGAGACTTGCCGTCTACCGTGTCGTGGTGGGCCGCGATAGCGGCGACATACACCTTGAGGGTGGAGGGGGACAGCCTCCTCTCCAGCCTCTCCTGAAGAAACACGAGCACTGACTTAACTGCGCACTTCTGCGGGTCTTCGGCTCGGGAAGAACACCAGTCCGCGAACAGACGCCACTTTAGAGTGTAGAGATGCCTGGTAGAGGGGGCTCTGGCTTGATTGATTGTATCTATGATGGTCGGTGATAGGCCGGCTAGATCTTCCGCATCCCGTCCAAGGGCCAGACGTGGAGGTTCCAGAGGTCTGGGTGCGGGTGCCAGAGCGTGCCCCGTCCCTGAGAAAGAAGGTCCTTCCTCAGGGGAATCCGCCAGGGAGGGGCTGTTGTGAGGAGCGTGAGGTCCGAAAACCAAGTCCGGGTAGGCCAGTAAGGGGCTACCAGAATGACTTGCTCCTTGTCCTCCCTGACCTTGCATAGCACCTGTGCAAGAAGGCTCACTGGGGGGAATGCGTACTTGCGCAGCCCCGCAGGCCAGCTGTGTGCCAACGCGTCTGTCCCGAGGGGAGCCTCTGTCCGGGCATACCAGAGCGGGCAGTGGGAGGTTTCTTGGGAGGCAAACAGGTCTACCTGAGCCTTGCCGAACCGGTCCCAAATCAGCTGGACCGACTGGGGGTGGAGCCTCCACTCTCTGCCGGGCAAGCTTTGTCTTGACAGTGCGTCCGCTATCACATTGAGGTTGCCGGGGATGTGAGTGGCGCGCAGTGACTTGAGTCGCTGCTGACTCCAAAGGAGGAGACGACGGGCGAGCTGTGACATGTGGAGGGAGCGTACTCCACCTTGGCGGTTTATGTAGGCTACGACCGTGGTGCTGTCTGTCCTGACTAGGATGTGTTTGTTCCGAATTAACGGGAGAAACTTCTGCAGGGCCAGAAAAACAGCCAGCAGCTCTAGGCAGTTGATGTGCCAGCGCAGCGGGCCGTTGCATACGGTGCTCCAACCCAATTTGGAGGCGTCGGTTGTGACCAGAACGCATCGGGACACCTGCTGCAAGGGTACTCCTGCCCTTAGGAAGCAGAGGTCTGTCCAGGGTTTGAAGGTTTGGCGGCAGGCAGAGGTAACTTTTATGTTGTGCGTGCCGCGGCGCCATGCTCGTCTCGGGACTCGAGTCCGGAGCCAGTGCTGAAGTGGTCTCATATGCATCAACCCCAGCGGCGCGGCCACCGCGGAGGATGCCATATGCCCCAGGATCTGTTGGAATGGGACCATGGCGCCTGGCTTGAAGAAAGCGAGGCATTTCAGCACTGACTGAGCACGCTCGTTGGAGAGACGTGCTGTCATTGGGACTGAGTCTAACTCCAGACCGAGAAAAGAGATACTCTGGACCGGGGAGAGCTTGCTCTTTTCCCAATTGACCTGAAACCCCAAATGGCTGAGGTGGCTGAGCACCTAGTCTCTGTGTGCGCTTAGTAACTCTCGGGAGTGGGCCAGTATGAGCCAGTCGTCGAGGTAATTGAGTATGCGTATGCCTGCTTCTCGGAGCAGAGCAAGAGCTGCCTCTGCGACTTTCGTGAAGACGCGAGGGGACAGAGACAGGCCGAAGGGGAGTACTTTGTACTGATACGCCTGGCCGTCGAACGCGAACCTTAGGAAGGGGCGGTGTCGAGGGCGAATTGAGATGTGGAAGTACGCGTCCTTCAGGTCTACCACTGCGAACCAATCTAGATGCGGACGCCATATAGAATTAGTTTCTGGGTGAGCATTTTGAACGGGAGTTTGGGCAAGGTCCGATTGAGAACTCGCAGGTACAAGATCGGTCGTAAGCCGCCGCCTTTCTTGGGTACAACGAAGTAAGGGCTGTAGAAACCCTTCTTCGTTTCGGTTGGAGGGACAGGCTCTATCGCGTCCTTTAGTAGAAGGGAGGCGATTTCTTCGCGCAGGGAGAGGGCATGTTGGCCGTGTACTGCGGAAAAATGTACGCCCACGAAGGGGGCGGAGACCTGGCAAACTGAATTGCGTAACCTAGTCGAATGGTCTGGTGCAGCCAGCGTGACGGGTTGGGCAGTGAGAGCCACACCTCTAAACTCCGTGCTAGGGGCACCAAGGGGACGGGTTTTTTGGACGTACCCGGAGGGGCTTCGCAGCAGTGTGGAACAGGTAACGCGGCGTCGGGAGGCAATGTGGTGTCCCGAGGCTCTGGTGCTGAGAATGAACTCAAAGCACTTACCTTGCTCCGCGCACCCGGCAGGGGGCGGGTTCGTGACTGAGGAGGAGGTCTGATGTTGGCGTCCTCTGGACTTGTCTGAACCGGCCGGCCGGGGAACAGTCGTGGCGCTGAAGGCGGGGACACCGCGTCCATGGAGCCGGGACTGTTGAGGCCTGAAAGCAGAGTGCCGTGAGAACGGCATTTGCGGGCCATGTGCCCCAGAGACAAAGGAAATAGCTCTTTTATTGAGAATTTGGGTACCGCAGCCCGTGTTAGGGGGGTGCGGCAAATGAAAAAACAAAGGATTCTCCTCCCGGCCCTCCACCGGGGGACGGAGCGGTCTTACCACCTCCGGAGCTAACGTCTTGGGCTCTGGGTGCGTTGTCTCAGGAGCGCCTGGGAGCCTTCCGGGTCCGTGAGACAGGGGGCGTGCGCTTCCCGCGGTTTGCTCGACGCTGGGGCTGAGAGCTGGGCCCGGGTTGAGGCGGAGCAGGGGTTTGCCTTCTGGCCGCGGGAGGACGCCCTCGGCGGGCAGACGGGGCATGGGCCGTGGCGGCAGGCTTGCGGCGAGGCATGATGTGAGAGATGGCCTCAGTCTGCTTCTTCACCATGGAGAACTGCTGGGCAAAGTCCTCGACGGTGTCACCGAAGAGGCCGAACTGGGAGACAGGGGCGTTGAGGAAGCGAGTCTTGTCAGCTTCACGCATATTGACCATGTTCAGCCACAGTTGACGTTCCTGGACCACTAGCGTGGCCATCGCCTGCCCGAGTGCTTGCGCTGTGACCTTCGTCGCTCTCAGGTCGAGGTCGGTCGCTGAGCGCAGTTCCTGCAGCGTGTCGGGATCAGGGCCACCCCCGTGCATGTCGCGTAGTGCCTTGGCTTGGTGGACCTGCAGGAGAGCCATGGCATGCAGGGCGGAAGTGGCGCATCCGGTGGCGCTGTAGGCCTTCGCTGTCAGCGAGGAGGTTGCTCTACAGGTCCGGGAAGGGAGTACAGGGCGACCTCGCCAGGTGGTAGGGGTACCGGGGCATAGATGGATCGCAACCGCCCTATCCACCTGGGGAATCGCCTCTTACCCATGGCGCGCTCCGCCATCGAGGGTGACGAGGGCGGACGAGCCTGTGGCGATGTGACGAGTGGAGAGGGGTGCTCTCCACGAAGACGTCAGCTCGTCATGCACTTCCGGGAAAAACGGGACCGGGGGGGGCGAGGCTGTGAGCGGCGCCCAGACCCCAGGAACCAGTCGTCGAGCCGTGATGGTTGTGGGGAGGATGGAGGGTTCCAATCCAAGCCCACGCTGTCGGCTGCCCGGGAAAGCATGTTCGTCATCTGTGCGTCGGCCTCAGCCTGGGCGTGCAGGCCCGAAAGCGGCAGCCCAGGGGAGTCCTCAGCATCAGATAACCCGCCCTCCGATGCCGCGGCGAGCTCATCGGCTTCCATCGCAAGAGGGTCGGAAGAAGGAGCGACACGGGGGGCGGCTGGAGTGGCTTGCTCACGGTTGTAAGCAAGCCGCGACCGCAACGTTGTCATGTTCATGTTCTCGCAGTGAGAACATGAACCATCCACAAACAAAGCCTCGGTGTGATCGCAACCCAGATACACGAGACAGCACCTGTGGCCGTTGGAAGCGGAGAGCACTCTACCGCATCCAGAAACAACACAGGGGCGGAAGGGCATCTTTATAAAGAATTAAAAGGACGTTCAACGCCGCTGTGTTTTGCTCTTTTAGAGGAAATTACTCTTTTAAATAAAATCACTCTTTTAGGGAAAAAACTCGTGAGAGTTTTTAAATCTGCACTGCCGATGCGCCCAGGGGCAGGAATGCACAGCCGTGCAAACAGGAGAAAGCCGCTGTTGTGCGCCATAGAATCCAACAGCATGCAGCAGAGGGATAACAGGAACTCGGTGTGTACACGCAGCAGTTGCAGACACGACCATCGGCTCCGAAGAAATTTTCTGAATGAACTCCCATATTTGCGCCGCTTAAATACCCGTATGTCCGGGGGCGGGACATGCAAATACTGGTTGCCAACTCTCATTGGCCTTTTTTCATAGTCCAGAGGTGAATATCGGCACTCAAGAGAGACCCCTAGTGTCACTTCTCTGACACAACGTGGAGAGAGCGACAGAAGGGGAACAAGAAATTACCAGCAATTCATCTCAAGTGAGAACCCTTACCACTTACTCTCTTCTCAGATGAATACTTGACCACGCCCTCACCTCCACACACACATTCTGCAGAAAAAACAGAATGTGTAGAGTTTTTTCAATAGAGGTTTACTAGGATGAGTGACAGTTTTCTTGTTGGTAGCATTAGTGTTCCAGCTGTTCAAACAAACAGTTGTCTCTTCTATAATGTTCAATGATGAATAAAATAAAATAAAATAAAATAAAATAAAATAAAAATATGTTTTCACATATAATATAATGCACATTGCTCATAACCAGCTCCAAAACCTCCAGCATATGGTCTCATGAATAAACTAGACCAAAGCTTCCTTACTTAATAAACACTGAGTATTCTGAGATGGTGGGAAACTAGGGATTAGATTCCTCCATCTCACCTCTCAACCTTTCTATGCTGTTTTTTCCACTGTTTCAGCTTTATACCCTGATTAAGGGATCTGTCTCTCTCATGCAGAACTCAGTTTAAATATGCCTCAGGGCTTTCTGCCAAATGTACCTTCCGCCAGCCCAACCCAACAATGCCAACCATTCAACATTTACCTTCAGGCCCTTTTGGAACATGACCACTCGACTGTCGGTGTCACAGCTGACAAGGCCCTGAAGGAAAGCCTTAATCTTAAGCTAATACTGAGGTTTAAAGCTGAGATCTGCCTCGATTGTGCTTTTGACACAACTGCATAAAAAGTGGCTTCCTTGGGAAAAAGGAAATTAGAATTTTGAGGTAATTCAGTTCTCAGAAGCTTTAATACTGCTGACGTGATGGTGTGTGCATTTGAGAAAAAGCACTGCATGTTCTGTTCTTCCCGGAGACCACAGATGCAAGCGGATCTGTGTCTCATCTGTCCTGTCACATAGGTAAACGGAAATGACACACTTCCTAGCTTGCCATCGCTGCTCGCATCCTTCAAGACGAGAAGTTATTCAGTTGCATTGGAGATCAGATGATGTTGCTTGAGGAACTGTTGGGGAGAGAAAAACAGTGGCTTTGTTCCTATAACCATTTTTGTAGTATGCAGAATGCTAAGTCATTTTTGTTAATATAGCACTTTTCACAACACACATTGTTTGACAGAAAAGCTTTACAGAAAATTATGCTGTAAAAAAAGTATGCTGTAATTTGAGTTGTGTCTAACAACAAACGAATGAATAACACCATTGAAAAAAAAAAATGCCTTAAAATAATTGTCTTGCCAAAGGCAACTGTGGTAAGAAACTCCCCAAGATGTTAGTTTATGAAAAAAAAAATAAACTTATGAGAAACCAGGCTCAGCTGGGGGAGCCAGTTCCCCCTGGCTATATAGCATATACATAATGCCAATATTAGTTATACATATGTAGTACGCCAACAAGTTTTGTTTTATGTAAGTAAACTGAGATGTCTTGTGCTATATTTAAAAGTAAAGGATTTTGGGTTGTACTTTTTTTACAGTACATACTTATCCAAGAAAGTACTGAGTAATAATAAGTCAAGTATTTCTTTATTATTTTATATTTTCCAAACATTATATCCTACTATAAAAAAACACTGATTCCTCCTACTATTAATTTATTTATGTTTAGCAAAAAAAAACATTCATATAAAAATACTGAGGGTAAAAATGAGTTTGTTGTTGGAAAAGCTATCCTTAAAACAGTGTAGCTACAGTCAATCATTTGACAAATATAGTTAATTAGTATCATTGCTTCTACAATGTACATTACATACATAGATTACTTATTACTTTGCCTAAATGTGCAGTGGACAACAGTGGAATACTGTGTCAGAAATGTTTACACAATATCGTATTAAAAATCCAATGTTTTCATTTCTGAGATAACAACTTAAATTGCTCAAACATCCGTGATGAGATAATGTGACAAAAATGTAGCATAAACATTTTTGAAACATTTATTGATGCATACTGCATATACTGTTTCACATACTATTTGTTAGAAATAATCAGGCTTGCACTGTGCAAAGAGTGTTCCATTCTCAATATTGCCTGTGTTGTGACACACAGAGTAAAAGCAGTTAAGCAGTCAAGGTAAAGTATTGCCTTACAGCAGGTATTCCCCCTGTGCTGCAGTACTTTAAGCTGTCACTCAATGAACCATGTTAAATGCTTGCTGGGAATTTTTCTGGAAAGTGATACGATAGCAGTATCAGGGATTTATACTTACAGTAAGAGGCATCATTTAATCTTCACGATCCAGACAGCAATTTGTAAAATCACAGCGTATGTATCAGACACCGGATACTATGTTTGCCCCTCTAAATGGTGGTAGAGTATCTCAGGAAGCAGTTATCTTTTCATTGTGTTGTCACTGCAGGCCATTCTGTTTGGGTTGTAGCGTTTGCATTATTACTTGTTGAAACCAGTTTAAGTGTAACAAATCATTTCAATTCTATTTCTTAGGAAAAACAAATTCTAAATTACCCTCATCTTATAATTACTTTTCCTAAGATTTCCTTCTATCAAGAAATGTCTATATTTTTCCATCTATCTGCTTTCACAGAACAGAAAAATGCAGTAAAGATGCAGTCTGTTTGATTCGTACAACCTGTGGGCTTGCTAGTGGTACTGCAAGAAGTACTACAAATGAACGTGTTTTTCTAAGCATGTAGGAAAAGCTCCACCCAATGTGTTAGCAGTCAGCAATCATTGTCTCTGAGGAGACATCTGTGGTCTTGATTGTTGTCTTGCTACATCTAGTTTAATTGCACTTTAAGGTTCATGGTGCACTTTGAATTTGATGTTGATGTTGAGCATCTGAATTTTGCCTCAGGTGTCAATAAATAATGTCTACATATATATTTTTTGCACTTCTAAAATGGTAATTCATAATTGTTTAGACTGCTTGGGCATTTGCCAAAAGCAAACACTAGGTGTTTTAAATGATGGCAAAGCTTCAAAGTAACACTTCATCGTATTTAATACACAGGAAAGGCTAGACCTTTTCAGCTACCACAAAGCAGACAAAGAAAATAAATGGGTAGTTGACAAAAAATACTTTTGTAAAGTTGACTTGTTCTGAAGTGTGACATGCTAAACAACACTGTAGAATGGTAAACAACATTGTAAAATACACATTTAAACAGCATTTTGCTAATTCTAATAACTATTATGCATGGAGCTTGTCTGACCTTGTATTAATTGTGAAAGTACTACTATTAAAAATCCAATTTGTCAGACTGCAGGATAATTTAAAAAGAACTAATAAGGCAAAAAACTGCAACAATGTGGCTCGATGGCAAAATTAAAACATTCCTTTATATGTTTGAGTGGCCCGTCCAGCCCATCACCACACCATTAGCTTAAACAATCTATTTGTACAACCACTGAAAGATGGGGAAGTTTTCAATTATTGATTCATTGATTTTCCTTGATTATTTTTTACATTTCGTTTTATGATGTATGATGTCTATCGTGCAGGAATTACACACTTAAGCTTTAACATAAAATCTTGATGCTGACCAAAAGAAAAAAGGCCATGGACACTGTAACAGTTCAAGAATGGGCAAGGAGGCAAGAACCGGCTGAACAGTCAACATAAAGTTGAATGTATTATGTTGAGTTTTACAAACATAAACAAACACAGATACACATGCAACGTAGCCACGTGTGTCTCTCTCTCTCTTTCTCGAACTGGCGCCTCTGGTTCCACATAATCTCGCTCTCCCATTGATCAGTTGATTCAGCGCTGGCCGAACCCTAACCCGGCCACACCCTTCTCCTTGTCAATACTCCTCCCCCACCTGATTCAGGCCGGGGCACCACCGGTATGAATAACCCCATCTCTGGAGGGGAGACGCTGCCCTTCTGGCCATTCTGTAAGCCGGTGGTCCACCCCGCCTCATGTGAACCTGGTAGAGAGATGAGGGGAGGTGTGGGAAGAGGGAAAGGGCAAGCGGAGATGCATAGATAGAGAGAGAGAGAGAGAGAGAGAGAGAGAGAGAGAGAGAGAAGAACTTGCTCGCCAGCTCCCAGACACGCTGTCACCTGGTCCTCAAACACTCCACCGCCCTCTGGCGGATGCCAGCTCGCTCCTCCCCCGGCAGACAGTAGAGAGTCTTCCTGCCCTTGGTGGATGGAACAACTACTACCCTTCTTCAGTGGACAGCAGCGGTTCCTCCAGATCTCGGCAGGTGGCAGCGACCCCTCCATTCTCAGGCGGAAGGCTGCTGGCAAGGGAGCAGTCAAGGCCTTACTGCTCCGCGACAGAGCATCCCTCCTCCCTCCCGGGTTTTGGCACCACTGTAACAGTTCAAGTATGGGCAAGGAGGCGGCAGGAACCAGCTGAACAGTCAACATAAAGTTTAATGTAAGACTCAACATAAAACAAACATAAACAAACACAGACACACATGCAATGTGGACGTGTGTGTCTCTCTCTCTCGAACGGGTGCCTCCGACTCCCCTTTATCTCGCGCTCCCGCTGATCAGCTGATTCAGGCCTGGCCATGCCCTCCTTCTCAACACAGACCCGTTAAGTGTTAGTTACCCAAATGACTCCTTTGGCTATGTTCACACTGCATGAAAATCAGATTTTTTCTTAAAATATTTTTTTTTTAGACTGACTGTTCAAACAGCAAGTTATATGTGGACAGATCTGATTTTTGTATGTTACAGTTGAATACAGACTACAGCTAGCTTTTTCTAGCACGTTGACAAGTTGACAAAGAAAGGAAGCAAATTTGGATATGTGTTTATCAATGGATGTTTTGCCAAAGTTTATATTATATATATATATATATATTGCTTAAAAACGGGCTAGATAGCATATGCTCGGTTTGTTGCTGCTAGCATTTTCCACTGTCTCATTATAGCAGGGACGTCTAGCATTTTTGGCTAAATTACGACCTCCCATATGGGACACCTATTGTCCTGTATTTTAGCATGCAGCAAAACTAACTAACGAACTAACTAACTAACTAACACATTCTAATGGCTTTGTGTCCTGTATTAAAGCATAAATGGGAGCAAGACTCTGACAGCAAGACTCTTGAAGAAGAGGGCTGAAAGGTGTAATAAAACAGCCATTCTTAACTCTTTTTAAGTAATATTTTATTGAAAATTATTATCATAATTTTTTTCCCTTCGAGGTGTCCTGTGAAGGCATAATTTATGCTGTTTGGAATGCAGTATATCTTATCATAGCAACACCTGACGAAACAACCCTGTGTGAAAAAAAAAAAATCATCAAAACTAGCCATTTAAACAAAGCATTAACAAAAATCTGATTAAACCAGATTGTATGTGGTTCTTGTACTGTTACAAAACTAAACAGAATCTGCCTGTGTGAATATAGCCTTTGAGCATGTACTTCTATTAGATAGACAAGTTTATTTCTCAAGTGTTTTCATTTGCCAAATTGTTATCTTTCGTAAAACAGTTAAAAGGGAAAGACACGATTACAGAGCAGAAGAAAAATTTGGAATATCCATTTGGAGAATGTTCAACCACACATTGAGCAAATGCCGCACTAATGCCGTCTTTCATCGACATTTAAAAGACAAGTGAGCAGGGTGGTGAGAGTTCAATGAGGAAAGGAATGACAAGTAAATATTTTTCAAGGTGAAACAAGTTTCAACATAAACCTCAGATCCGCCTTTATGTTCCAAAACTTTCTCAAACAGCCTTCAAACAATACAGCAAATCAACAAGACATTACAATGATTAAAGCAGGTGGATTTAAAAGGTAATTGAACCCACCACGCCTTATCTCACCGCTGGCTATTTACGTTTAAACAACAGCCCTCAGGGGGGTTATTGTTTACTCTGCATGCATTATTTATTCATTCGTTCTTTTTTTGTGGTAATGGTTCTTTCGAGGTAAACTCTACCACTGTTTCTCATTACAAGTTTCAGTAGCTGTGCAAAAATGTTCTATTATAAAAACAAAGATAAATTTTATTGCCAAGGCAAAGTATGTAGTGATTATTTTTATTGTCTACAATAACAATGTTTCTAGTCTGTTTTGGACTGCTTTTTCATTTCCTCTGGCATCCGTGTCATTTATCCTGTCAGTGTTTATGTTCACAGTCAGGTTTATGCATTACCAAGGCAATTTATGTTAATAAAAAAGAGGCTAGTGTGGGTAAATTTTACCATCTGTCCTTTACATGTTTGTACATCTTTGCTTCAGTAAGAACAGGGATTGATTGTGTGCTGTATACACATTATTACAACACAAACAAACATCATTCATTCAAGACCAAACACATTTTTCCATCGTAGTCAGTGTTTCCATCAACAAGTTTTTGCTGGCCATGGAAAACCATGTTGGCTTTGACATTCTAATATTTACCATACTGAGCAGCAATGGGATGTGCAGAAAAAAGCAAACAGTGAGCCTGCCAATAACTGGTCCGTACTCTCAAGCAAGAGTTCATACGTTAACGTGGAAATGACAGCAGCACACAGTGCGTTAAAGGGTAACGAAACACCTGCTCAGAGTCTGACTCCACCCACTAGAAAAGTGGGCAGACCCCGGTGGGGATACAGGGAACGGGGGGGGGCACCTGAGACTCGTAGTGACGGATTAATTGACAGCTGCTGTCAGACTCTGTTATTATTATTCCTCACACGGTCGCAAGACGACATGTACATGAATCTGGCGTGGTGAGCTGGAACCTGCTTACGTCAGCTGTCACCGCTTACGTCACGAAGTACCGCAACAGCCAATAGGAAAATTCAACTGCAGTAGCCACCGTTCAACCTGAAGAGGGCAGCACTCAGACGTTTTTACACCATATATTGTAGAATTAAAACACTTTATACACAAATGTCAAAAAAATTACTTGAATCAATGACCAGTACTAATAAAGCCCCATGCTTACAGATCATTAACTAAAAAAAGTTGGTTTAGGGTTTAGTTACCCTTTAAGAGCAGGATGTCCATTAAAAGGAAATGACATAGTGGGCCATCAATCGACAGAGTGGTTTAAATATCTGTGAAACTGCCACAGCATAATTAAATGCACAGTCCATTAAAGGTATTGTGCGCAGTTAAATTATGTTTAATTAAGGCATGCATTATGAATTAAAGGATGGCAGGTAATTGTGCTACAGGCCCTTTTTAGAGACTGTGTAAGCAGGGTAAATCTAGCAAACACTTTAATGTGATCTTTTTAAATTTAAATTCACATTATTATATATTTCATATTACCCTGTCATTAATTTAAAAACTACTGTAGTAAAACACTGCCATGACAGGGTTTCACATGCAGCTGCTGAGTGAGCGACAGTAAATTTGGTAAATCTTTCTCTCTTCTGAATGCAATAATTAATCTCTCTGTCTCTCTCTCTCTCTCTCTGTCTCTGTGCACATTCGCGTGGCTGTTGGAGCGAGTGGAGTGTGGTTGTGGGAGCGTTTGCTGGTTTTCCTAAGATTTATCAATCTATTTTTTTCTTTTCTTTATTTTCTCCTTTGAGCACTTTAGTTTGCGGTAGGTTAGTAATATTAGTTAGTAGTTTGTGTGTGTGTGAGTGTGTGAGTGTAAGAGGTGACATGGCGTCTACCCTTTCGGGTGGAGCGTCGCCTCTCTCCCTCCGGAACAGAATCAGGTGTGTTCCGGAGGTGAGCGCATCAATCGTGGTTGTTCTCCTTGCTGTAGGAGAGCAGGTGGGCCATGATAACATCAACTCGGCCTCAAGAATGAATAAAGCAGTGGTGATCTTTCTAAAAACCAAGAATCTAGTCAGCAGGTTGATTGAGAGTGGTATGTGGGTGATGGAGACGTATGTGGCAGTCACACCTTTATCTGCACCGGCCTCTAAAATCACCATATCAAACGTCCCCCCCGTTCATAACTAATGAGGCCATCATAAAAGAGCTGACCAGATTCAGGAAAATCACCAGAGCGGTGAAAATGATCCCCCTAGGCTGCAAAACCGCCACACTTAAACACGTATTGTCTTTTAGAAGACAGGTGTACATGTTCCTGAACTCTCCTAATAAAACTCTGGAGGTGTCTTTTCGGGTCACTAGTGGGGAGAACTCCTACATGGTGTATGCCAACACTGAAAGTTTGAGCTGTTTTGAATGTGGAGATATCGGACACAAGCGTTTTACCTGTCCACATAAAGCGTGAGCCGCTGATCAGCAAGGCTTACCTGTAACCAGAGAGCACAGCTCAGAGCAGGAGGATACACTGAAGTTGCAGAGTGATACCAACAAAAAGGTAAGAGCAAATATGGCTGATATTAATGCGAATGTGGCCGAGATTGAGGAGAATGTGGCTGATAATAATGTGAATGATTCTGATAATACAGTGAATGTTGCTGCGAACATTGTTATTGTGGCTGAGAATAATGTGCATGGTGCTGATAATGAGAAGCCAGGCTGCAGTGATGCCGGAAAGTGTGTGATTCAGAGTAATAACTCTGTCTGTAGTGAGGCTGACCTGGAAGCTAGAATGAATGAAGAACAGTGTGATGAAATGGACACGGTTTCAGAAGCAACTGAAGAAAGTTTCCGTGAGGATGATTCGGGTACTGGCGATGACGCAGATAAATGTTGTGATAGTGATCTATACACAGTGGATCAGATTAATGCTTTCCTGGATGAAACTAAGGGGAAAAGTGTTGAGCTAGTGAAGTTTTTTCCAGACTTGGACAAGTTCATGATATCGGTTAAGAAAGCACGTAAAGAAAGCAGCTTAGATGAGTTATCACTACAGAAAAGATACAGACTGAAAAAATACATAACAGTAATCAGAAAAAAGAATAAATAGGTTAAGACTAAAAGCCGAGGTACACCTAAATATACGCACATGGGGATCTTTTTCTTTCTTTTCTGCTTTCTATCACAGCTGTTTTTCACTATTATCTTACCCTCCATTACCATGGATATCTTAAAACTTGGATCCCTAAATGTAAACGGGGTTAGAGATAATAATAAATGGGTTTTACTAAAAGAATGTATTGCCCTGAAGGATTTTAATGTAATGTTTTTACAGGAAACTCACAGTGATGTTAATAATGAAGTAGATTGGGGTTTACGGTGAGAGGGAGAGTATTTTCTCAGTCATGGGACTAATCTCAGCACAGGGGTGGCAATACTTTTCTCTCCTAGATTAAATGTTAAGGTTTTATCTGTAAATGGGTTGGAAAAGGGACGTCTGCTCATGGTCAGGGTAAAAATAAAAGACATTTAGTTTGCATTTTTTTTATATTTATGCTCCAAATACTGGAAATGAAAGAATTAGACTTTTTAAAACTCTTAAAGAAGAACGTGCTTCCTTCACACAAGATGTTTTTCTGGTTGTTGGTGGAGATTTTAATTGTACGCTTGATTTTACACTTGATAGAAATAGTGAAGAACCTCATCTTTTATCTGCTAAAACTTTAAACTATGTAATTACACAGACAGGGCTGGTTGATGTATGGAGAGTAAAGAATAAAGGTTTAAGACAATACAGTTGGCTTAAAGTGGCAGCAGGAAGAGTCAGTGCTGCACGCCTGGATCGGTTTTATATGAGCAATACGCTGCGTAATACAGTCACAAGTGCACGTGTTATGCCTTGTGCATTCTCTGATCATCACCTCATCACAGCACATGTAAGTATGTCACAAACAAAACCACAGTGTTTTTATTGGCATTTTAACACAAAGTTAACCCAAGACTTGGATTTTTATGAGAATGTTACGTTTTTTTGGGGGTGCTGGGCAAACCAAAAGAAAGATTACGAAAGTCTTCTCCAGTGGTGGGAGGTGGGAAAAGCTCAGATAAAGCTCTTCTGCCAACAGTTCATATCACACAGTTCAATTAAGATTAAACAAACTGTGTCTAATCTAGAACTGGATATCACAGGTTTACAAAACATCTTAATTGACCAATACAATGTGAATGTGCAAAATTATCTTATTCAGAAGAGACAAGAATTAAGAAGTGTTCTACAAGAAAAGGCCAAAAGAGCAATTATTAGAGCACGTTTTATCTCTGTGCGTGACATGGATGCCCCTACAGCTTACTTTTTTAACTTGGAAAAAAGAGTGCTGCAAATAACTATGCATGTTTTACGTAGATCTGATGGAAGTGTTACCTCAGATCCAATAGAGATGAGAAGACTAGCTGTTGATTTTTACACAGCCTTATATGCTAAAGAGCTCACATATAAACAATGCTCAGATGACCTTTTTAAAAACTTGCCTGTGCTGGATAAAAAACAAAAAAAGTTTCTGGACTCAACACTGACTTTAGAGGAAGTTACAACAGCAGTGCATCAGCTGTCCTCGGGTCGATGGACTACCCATCGAATTCTACAAAACTTTTTGGGAAATTATAGGCAAAGATTTTTATGAAGTTTTACAAGAACGTTTTAAAGCTAAAATACTTCCAAAAATCTGTCAAAGTGATCCCAAAAAGGGAGACCTGTGTTTGCTCAAAAACTGGAGACCAGTTGCTGTTTTATGTTCTTATTATAAGATTCTGTCCAAGGTTTTAGCAAATAGACTTAAAGAGGTTATTGATGTGTTAATTCACAAAAAACAATCATACTGTATACCAAAAAGGTCTATATATAATAATTAGTTTTTAATACAGGACATTTTAGATTATATTGAAGCATATAATGTTGATGTGGGGTGCTTTCACTTGACCAGGAGAAAGATTTTGACCATGTGGATCATCAGTATTTATTTAAAGCACTGGAGTGTTATGGGTTTGGCATACTTTTATACACAGATGCTATGTGCATGGTTAAATTTGGAGGAGGGCTTAGTGTCCCAATTCAAATGAAGAGAGGGATCAGACAAGGTTGTCCAATGTCTGGTCAACTGTACAGTCTAGCAATAGAACCCCTGCTTTGCTTACTGAGAAAAAATTTTAACAGGGATGTCTATCAGAGCTAGTATGAGAGCTGAAGCCATTAAGCTTTCAGCCTACGCTGATGACATTACTGTGATAATCCAGAGAAATCAGGATATCCAAGTTTTGTGCAGTGCTTTGAGTGTGTAGTTCACTAGGCTGGCTGTCTTTCGTCTACAAGCAGTGCTGCACCTTCTATACCACCAACATCACCAGTGGATGTATGTAGCATGTGCACTGTTACACAAAGCCAGGAGAATGGGTCTAGACAAACAACTTTTTACCCTGCGTCTAGAGAAAATGGACTTGGAAGGACTCACATCATTCTATCAGAGCGCTCTACAAGCTTGGCAAACCCTCTCTTTTTCGAGGGAATGGGAAAGACCCACCCGGTGGCTGTTTGAAGAGCCTTTGTTTTTCACCCCCTATCACCACTGAGATGCTGTGCTCAACTACCATCAGAACAGCATTGACGGAAGCAGGTTTCTCCAAGATAGGGGGCTTTAAATCAGTGTGTCTTGCTCTGCATATATTTGATGACTTGGAGGCTGGTCTTCCTGCTCCAGTAATAGACTTTTTGAATTACACATCTGTTGAGAACATGAATGAATTTCCTAATTTTCCTGGACTCCAAGTCTCTTTGAATAAAGAGGGCTGGCAAGAGGATGCTGGACAGCCCTTAAATACAATCTTTTAGCGACTTGAGCAAAAAAACTCTCTACAGAGCCTGTGTAAATACTATTAACTATCAACGTCTCAAGGATGTAAAAAACACAAAATGGATAGAGACGCTAGATCCAGACTCTTCCCTGAAAGGTAGCTGGAGATCCCTGTACAAAAGACCCATCGAAAGGAAGGTTGGAGATCTTCAGTGGAGAACTGTACATGGGATATTAGCCACAAATAGACACTTAGCATGCCTAAATCCTTCATATGTGGAGGGTTGTCCATTTTGTGTAGTCTCTGAAACTGTTATTCATGTTTATATTGAGTGCCCTCGTTTTAACTTGGATTTTAGATTTAGTGAAAACTCGGGGTTTACAGTTCACAGGTGTTTTTAATCAAGCATTATTTATTTTTGGTCCAAAATACTGTGTGAAAAACAAATGCAGAAGTTTTTATATGGTGCTGCAAAGTTAGCGATATGGTGCACAAGGAAGAATAAAGTAAAAGGAAGAGGAGGGGTTGGTACTGAACTAATGGTGAAGGGTTTTTATAAAGAAGAGGTTAACTATAGAATATGCTTTTTATCAACTTGTAAACGATGTGAATTATTTTTTCTATATTTGGGGTGTTGATGATTTTTTATGTGAACCTAATGATGAAGGTTTTAACTCTTTCCCCGCCAGCGTTTTTAAAAAAGTTGCCAGCCACCGCCAGAGTTTTTGACGAATTTCGCTAAATTTAATGGCCCGCAGAATATTTTCTTCCATGAATATATGAAGATGCTATATATCAAAATAAAGATCTGAGCCTCTGCTTTTAGGCAAAAAAATACGATTTTATTTTATCTTCATTTGTTCTTTTTTGATTGCCACTTGAACAGAGGTAGGTTTTGTCAAAAACAACATTTCGGACAAAAAGCTGAGAAAAAGGCATTTTTATCAAACAAGTGCTTTAGTATTAGTATGGTGTTCCACTTCAGGTTTGAGACGATCGCAGTCTGTTTCTTTGATCAAAGAGTTGCGTACTCTTTCAAAACATGCGCGCGGGTCTTCCTTACCGTATACCACCTAAAACACGTATACCCGGAAAATTCCGTGTTTGGCGGGGAAGCGTTTTTTCATAAAACCCGGAAAATTCTGTGTTTGGCGGGGAAAGAGAAATATCTGATGTGATGTTTTAAGTTTATTGATAAATGGTATTATAGAACGGTTTTAATTATTATTTATTTATCAATTAATTTATTTATTTTTATTTATCATGGGAATTATATTTCTTGTTTGTATGATGACATTCATATTTGTATTCTCATAAAAATATAGGTCTCTGGTTCGTATTGAATTAAAAAGTGCCCTTAAAAGTCAAGTCTCTCTCTCTCTCTCTCTCTCTCTCTCTCTCTCTCTCTCTCTCTCTCTCTCTCTCTCTCTCTCTCTATATATATATATATAGAGAGAGAGAGAGAGAGAGAGAGAGAGAGAGAGCATCTCCAGTATAAACCCTAAAGCATCTCCAGTATATATATATATATATATATATATATATATATATATATATATATATATATATATACATATATATATATATATATATATTATTTTATATTTTTATTTTTTGGAAAATTCTCTTTTGGAAACCAGATTGTGGCAAGGAGGAGGTTGGGGCTGGGCCGTGATGATGTACTCCCGGCCCCTAATCAAGACGACGAGAGGGATAAAGGCCACCGGATGCTCAGGAGAGAGAGAGCTATGGTCAGCTGCCCTGTTTGTTTCTCGGTACTCACCTCCTCCTTTCCCTGTTACCCTGCTACATTGGTAACGAAGCCCAGGAAGGAGGAGATATGCACCATAGTAGATTCCTCACCACTACCATTCACCCCAAAGGAGCATGTTATGTTACTTATGTTTGTGTCTTTTTGTTAAATTAAATATTACTTTGATGCTTCATACGGTTCTTGCCTCATCCTTTCCCTGTTACCATGTAACATGGATTTTTGTCTTTTGAAATTGGGTAAAATGGGAATGCAAAAATAATATTAAACTGAAATCTTCAACTTATGAATTCCAAACTGTGAAGAAGGTCTATTATGCCACTTTTATTACCATAAATCAATTTTCATTTTCCCAGGAAAATTCATAATATACCTAAACTGCAATATGATTCTATTTCAGGCAAAGGTAAAAACCCTAAAGCATCTCCAGTACCTAATATGCCATGCTGACATGGACTCAAACTGTTTCCTGTCTATTACCCAAGGCTCTCTCACCTGAGGCAAGCATGAAAGACTGGCAAAAACAGGATGTACAACAGCATGAAAGGATGCAAAATGCTAGAAGCATGAATGTCTAGGAGTGAAAAAGGGAAAATAATTTGTACTTTATGGACCCGTGCAGAGTGTGCGAGTTTGTTCAGTTAAGTCAAGTCGAAAGACTGCTTAGGTTCAGTTTTGAGTGTATCATGAGTATATCTAAGGTATGTAACAAAAAGCCCTGTTGTCCAAGAATAGTGAAAATCCTTCATCACTTCAACAGTTTGAGCTCAAAATATATATATTTTTTTATCACACATTCTTAGGCCACATGCACACTACAAAGTATTGGGAGTCACAATCCCATTTAAATGTGGGAGTGAATCCCCAAAGTTTTCGTTCTACATGTGTACAGAATGAGTGGCTGATTATTGCAAAGTGATAACCATAGCAGTACTGCCACCAGTTTAAACAATTTTGTGTCCTATTTTTGAGCAAAGAGATTATTCACCAGAGACGTATTATCATCTGCCAATGCTCAGTTAGCTGCCGTCGACAGAACTGCCGTGTTTTGTTTATGTGCGTCTACGTGGCTGTTTTTAAACAGTGCCCATGCACTCTCTGTAATGTACAAGTCACTCCGAGACCACAGGGTTGATGATGAAAGAAACTGCAGTAGACACACTGGAATATACAGTACGAATAAATTAAGACACATACCCCTGTTTTTATGATTTTCACCAGGAGAACAGACACATTTCACACACGCTATTGATCATGTCATTAACAACATAATTGTTCAGTTCAGTTCTCTACACACTACATGGAATTTAAGAAAATGCAGTTATCCCTACATTTTACAGGAGTTAATTGGGTTGTAGAATGTGGATGTCACTCCCATAAATTACCAAACTGTGTGTGTACAGATCAGGATTAAGCACCAAAGGTGAATTTATAACCATATTTAGCTGAGGTGTATACGTGACATTAGTATTTAAAGATATACTTAACACAAAAATTAATAAAATATGGCAACACAGCAAATAATTTCAAATCTCTGGTTCTTGTGCCTCTTGTGACCAAACGTCATGAGGTTCGAATTTATTGATGTACACTTAAATTTTGTCTGTTTTTCATGTAAAATGGTTGCATGCCTTCAGAGAACTAAAAATATGATGTGAAAGTCACATGGACTATGGTGGGTTGTGGCCAATTCCCCTTCAGCCTGTCCCTGTCACCTCATGTCTTTACAAAAGTAACAGAGGCAGCCCTCGCCCCGTTAAGCTGGTTGGGGCTTCGGGTCAACTGGGAAAAGAGCAAGCTCTCCCCTGTTCGGAGTATCTCTTTTCTCGGGATGGAGTTAGACTCAGTATCTATGACAACGCGCCACACGAGCGAGCGTGCACAGTCAGTGCTGAACTACCTGAAGTTGTTTAGGCAGAGAGCTGCAGTCCCACTGAAAAAGTTTTAGAGGCTCCAGGGGCAAATGGCATCCTCGGCGGCAGTCACGCTGCTCGGGTTGATGCATATGAGACCGCTCCAGCACTGGCTTTAGACTCAAGTCCCGAAATGTGCATGGTGCTGCGGCACACATCGCGTGGCCATCACTCTGATCTGCCGGCACTTGTTCAGCCCTTGGACAGACCTTGCATTTCTGTGGGCAGAGGTTCCCTTACAGTAAGTTTCCAGGCGTGTCGTGGTTACTACATATGCATCCAATCTAGGCTGTGGCGCTGTTTGCAATGGGCACGCAGCTGCTGGCTCCTGAACAGGACCATGAATGTGTTGGCATATCAACAGCCTTGTGTTGCTGCTGGTATTTTTGGATACATGTTGGAGCACAGTTGACCCCGTGGGCTGCGCAAGTATGCATTACCCCCAGTGAGCCAGCTTGCACAGACTTTGTGCAAGGTCAGGGAGGACGAGGAACAGGTCACCCTCGTGGTGCCGTAATGGCCCACCCAGACTTGGTTCTCGGAACTCACGCTCCTCGTGACAACCCCTCCCTGGCGAGTTCCCCTGAAACAGGACCTCCTCTCTCAGAGATGGGGCACATCTGGCACCCACACCCATTTCTCTGGAATCTCCATGCCTGCCCCCTGGACAGGACATGGAAGATCTAAGTGGTAGACACGATCACCCAGGCCAGGGCTCCCTCTACAAGGCAGCTATATGCCTTGAAGTGGTGTTTGTTTGAAAATTGGTATTCTTCCCAAGGCAAAGACCACCAGAGATGCACAGTCATATCAGTGCTTTCCTTCCTGCAGGAGAGGCTGGAGGAGCGGCTGTCCCCCTCCACCTTGAAGGTGTATGTGGCCGCAATAGCACGATGCGTTGGACGGTAAGTCCCTGGGTAAGCACGAGCAGATCATCAGGTTCCTGAGAGGCACCAGGAGGCTGAATCCTCCCAGGCCATGCCTCTTTCCCTTTTAGGTTATCTCCTTGATCCTCCTGGGCTTACGGAGAACCCTGTTTGAGCCCTTAGAGTCAGTTGAGCTAAAGGCTGCCCTCCTGACTGCGCTCAGGTCCATCAAGATGGTTGGGGACCTGCAGGCATTGTTTCTCAGCAACATATACCTGGAGTTCAGTCCAGAGTACTCTCATGTGGTCTTGAGACCCCGACCGGGCTATGTGCACAAGGTTCCCACGACCCCTTTTAGTGATCAGGTGATGAGCCTGCGAGGCAGACCCAGCCTTGTTGTTGCTGTGTCTGTTGCGTGCTTTGCGTACCTACTTGGATCGCACCCAGAGCTTTAGATGCTCTGAGCAGGTCTTTGTCTGCTTTGGCAAACAGAGTCTTTCTCACTGGATCGTGTATGCCATCGCATTGGCATACCAGGCCCAGGGCGAGCCCACCCCTTTGGGATTACGAGCACACTCCATGAAGAGTGTTGCGTCCTCTTTGGCACTGGCCAATGGTACTTCTCTAGCAGACATCTGCAGGGCAGTAGGCTGGGCAACACCGAATACCTTTGCGAGAATTTTTGGGTTAAGCCAGTTTTGTCCCGTGTGTTGTCAGGTACGAACAGGTAAGTATACAGGGCAGCTGGCCGGGTGTACCATTTGCATACTGCACCTTTCCCTCCGGGAGGGGAAGACGTGTGCTTTTTTCCCCATGCGAGTTCACAAGATGGTGGACCCTGGATTTCCTTCCTCCCTAGCCCTGTGGTTGGCAGATTTGGTGGAGGAAATCATAGCAGGGGCCAGCACGTGTGCCAGGATGCCCTGTACTGGGATAGGTACTCCACATATGCTGGTTACCTGTGGTAACCCCTTGTGATGTATTTTCCATGGTATGATTTCCCTGTCAGTAGATCTGCATCATAATGTTTATGTATTGTGGCTATACTTTTGAAAAAGTGAGTATTTTAACATTATTAACCCCCAATTTTATTTTTTTAAGAAAAGGAGGGGCAAATACGTTTTTGTCAAAAAAACGTTTTTTTTTTTTTTCAAAATCAAACTTTAGCCACAAATGCTGTTGACTGAGCTTAATTTGTATTGAACCCAGATTATTCCTTTAAGTTTTATAAAAGTATAACATTTATAAAAAAATAAATTAATAAATTATTAAAAAGAAATAGGTTCCTAAGGCTGAAATTATCTACAAAACCAATTCTGAATGAGTACGCAGATGCTATATTAATTGCAGAAAATTTGAAGTTGAGAAATTGCAATACAGTGCTCACCTTGCAAACAATGCAAAAAATATATAATTTATGGTTCTTTGCTAATCAGTGAGCAGCATTGTATATAAAATATGTGTTTGCTGTGGGCAGACTGAATGTCTGATGTTTGCACTGTGTATTTGACACACAAAAGCCTTGAATACATCATGTCCTCTCTTGAGCTGCAACACAAACATTTGGTCCAAACTTTGAGACAGAATGACAGTCGTCATTAACATTACAGAGAGTGCTGAAAGATGAAAAGCGTGTGTGTAATTGAGAAGGAATGCTTATTTCAACGGACGATCTCACTCTTTTGCCACATTGATGGTGCTATAATTCTTCTCATCCCAATCATTCTTTATCATTCTTTCTAATTTGACAACATTAAAAAGACAGTTCACACAAAAACACAAATTCTGGAGATGTTGGGCAGAATGTTCAGCCTCAATCACCATTCACTTTCATTGCAATAGTAATGAAAAAAGGATGGAATGAAAGTGAATGGTGAATGAGACTGAACATTCTGCCTAAAATCTCCTTTTGTGTTCCAAAGAATAAGGAAAGTCATACAGACTCTGAACAACATAACAATGAGTAAATATCAACAGAATTGTAATTTTTGGGTGATCTATCCCTTTAAGTGTTTGTTCTTGGGGTGAATGGCCAACACACAGCATCTACTACAATTTGGAGCAGCATGAGTAATAATCAGCATATCAGCCCCTGAAGAGTCTCTCTTTCATGTCCACAGGGTGGGAAAAAAATCTCAACAAGTGTTTAATTACATTATTCTTTCCCCCTCTGCCCTAATCCATGTAATCTCTTTTTTTTTTTTTTTTACTCTATTTCTTATCCAGGAACTTTGAAGTTACCCACACACCACAGACACCCACCGGTGGCCGAGTACCAGAAACTGTCTGATGGCGTGCCTGATTGCTAGAGATTCTGCCAAATGTCTGATTACATCTTCCCGCATGTCTGCCCTGTGCCACCTCCCAAAACGAAATGATCAGGAGGTGCATGGTCTCGTGAACGTGGCTGCCATATGGTGCTGATTGTATTGCTACTGATATGGAGGCCGGTGAAATTATGTTATTGGATAATTATGTGATCTGTCATGTGTGCATGTGATTCTGAGAGATGAGTCCAAGACAATGATTTAGGGTGTGGTATATACGTTGGAGAGAAGATTGGATTTGGGGATCAGGGCACATGCAAACTCTAAGTATGACCAAACATCTGTTGAATGCAATAACCTTCCTTTCTTTCTTGCTCTAACTCAGGCCATGTTTACACCTGGTATTAACATCCATCTCAGGTGATCCAATTATAAGTATATAGCACTAAAATGGGTAAAAAATGTTTAGTGATCTGATCACAAAAAAACACTTTCAGAGGTAGCCAGGAAGACATATACTACCTTTCTGCATTTGTAAAATGTTGTGTTAATGCTAATGTGACCTTACATGTCCCAGATAACATCAAATTAAGATTAAAGAAAAACTGGTTTACGGCTATAAAAGAACCATCAGTTGGAAAAATTATTGGAAAAGCCATACATTTGCACAAGATTTCAAGGAACAGAAATTAGAAATGTAATGTTTAATTTTCACCACATCTTTGAAATGTCACAACAATATACAGTACCACAGATCATATGAAGCACACACTATATCAGTTGAGACTGTAACTTTACTAATATAACAGTGAGTTCCCGTCTGTCGCTCACTTCGATGTTGTGTCGAAGAAGCGACACTAGGGGTCTCTCTTGCGTGCCTTTTGCATCTCTGATCTAAATTGTCAGACAGAATTTGCATGTCCCGCCCCCGGACATATGGTATAAAGGGAGGGAAATGCATCTGTTTCATTCAGAAATTTTCTTCGGAGCCGACTGGTTGTGTTTGCAGCGAGCTGTTAGTCACACACTGTTCCTCCCATTTCTGAGTGCAATTACTGTTGGATCTACGGCGCAAATCAGCGGTTTTCTCCCTTTTCTGCACGGCTGTGCTGCTTTGCCCCTGGATGCTTCGACAGCGCAGTTAAAATAGTTTTTGTCTCTGAAAGAGTTATTTCCTCTAAAAGAGCAAATACACAGCTGGCGTTGAATGTCCTTTTACTCTCCCTGAAGACGGCCCTCCTGATCGCGCTCACCTCCATCAAGAGGGTCGGGGACCTACAAGCGTTCTCTGTCAGCGACACTTGCCTGGAGTTCGGTCCGGCAGACACTTATATGATCCTAAGACCGCAACCGGGCTAAGTGCCCAAGGTTCCTACCACTCCCTTCAGGGACCAGGTAGTGAATCTGCAAGTGCTGCCCTGGAAGGAGGCAGGCCCAGCCCCTTCGTTGCTGTGCCCAGTACGTGCTTTGCGTATCTACTTGAACCGCAAGGCACGTCGTCTTGTTCCCCCCGTCGGGGGGTAAAGAACCAGAAGGCTTTGACGATTTTATGAAGCGTTGGGGAAGGGTACGTGCAGCTTGACACAGCCGGTCACTTTGGCATGTAAAATACCTGCCCGATCCTGTGTCAGAAGTACACGTACACAGCTCAGCGCATGGCGTGATTTAAACTGGACCCCTAGTGTCACTTCTTCGACACAATGTTGAAGTGAGCGACAGACGGGGAATGTCTAGGTTACGGATGTAACCTCCATTCCCTGATGGAGGGAACGAGACGTTGTGTCCTCCCGGCCACGTCGCTGAACCGAGCCACTGTTGCGGCCTAACCTCATTGTCGGCTCCTCAGAAAAATCCTGAATGAAACAGACGCATTTCCCTCCCTTTATACTCGTATGTCCGGGGGCGGAACATGGAAATTCTGTCTGCCAATTTCTCATTGGCCTTTTCTCATAGATCAGAGATGCAAAAGGCGCTCAAGAGAGATCTCTAGTGTCGCTTCTTCGACACAACGTCTCGTTCCCTCCATCAGGGAACGGAGGTTACATCCTTAACCTAGACGTTTCATCTCACAATCTCTTTTTTTGGGCATTATCAACATGATGCAAGTGATGCATGTAATCACATCTACAAAGACCCTCCCTTTAACTAAGTGAAATCACATGTGGTAACGCAAAGTACATGTCTCAACAGGTGTAAATGGCCCACTTGTGATCAGGTTCACAAGAGTCGGATGCACAATACAAATATGATGAGCTGTAAGTGAATATCATCATTACTGAAAGCACAACCAGCAACCTTCTCTAATCCCACTGCTGCAATCCCTTAAATCCTGTTCTGAAAAAAAGCTGCATCCCCACTGAAGTGTCAAAAATCCACCCATTCAGGTATTTCCGTCAATATCCAATTTGTTTTAGCATTTTTACTGGCTTTTACTGGCATTGTATGAATCCCACAATATTTTCACAGATGCCAAAATGCCTAAAGCAATCACATTGTGCTAATAAAGAAGCACAAAAGAGCCACAATCCAGCTTTTCAAAACCTTAGACAGAATACGAGAGAACAGCTATACGTAAGTAATCAAAATAAAAGACTTTAAAACTAAAACACCAGATGAAATGAAAGAGAACTAGAAAAGAAAAAGAACAAAACTAACAAAGACAGACACTATAAAAATGTTCTAGACCAGACAGACGTCGTTCATCTCTCCTCCATTACCCCATCCCTTTTCTTTCCTCATTTTTATGACTTTAATTGCAGCTATTTAATAATTTTTAAACTATTTTGCCTAAAGGCTGGACCACCCATAAATCACTCTCTGAGCGAGAGCTAAAATAAATAATTCTCCTTTACCTCCTGCTCTTCCTTGTTTCATCACTCTCTCCCACTCTCTCTCTCTCTCTCTCTCTCTCTCTCTCTCTCTCTCTCTCTCTCAAGCATGTCCATTTTCAATTAATCTCTGATGTTGTATTGTTGATTTGTTTGTATGTGATCATGTCCTTTTCTCTCAGATATATATATATATATATATATATGTATATATATATATATATATATATATATATATATATATATAAACATCTCTCCCACTTTCCACTCATCCATTTTTCTGACAGTTTTTTTTTCTGTCCATAGATCATTCAAAACCATCCAATCTGTCTTTCTCTCTCCACAGCAAAATACTGATGGCTGCATTGACAGGAAGAACAAAGAAAGTGAGGGAAACATTTATATAGTTTATGTTTGTGCACTTCGATATATTATTTGATATATGAAATAGAAGTAGAATACATTTTTGTGTAAATCATTTATAAAACCATTCTTAAATAAAATGACAGCCACTGAATATGGAACAAGGAAAAACTGGTTGGTTGTGATCGTGTGGCATTTCCAGGGGTGTAAAGTAATGAATTAGAAATACTCACATAACTGTAATTAACAACTTATTCCCAGGATTTTACTTTTTTAAGTAGTTTAACTGTACTTTTACTGCGCTATTATCCCATCATCTGTGTTCGCTACTTCCCTGTCCTGATTGAATTTGTATCTATCAACATGATTGGCTAGGGAGAGTCTCATGACACCCATCCAATCAAATCACATGTAAAAAACTTGAAGGGCAGCAGCAGATCTAGCACCAGCTGTGGAGAATTCCTCAAGCACAGTTCAACACCTGAACATCACAGCAGTACCTGAATGGGCTTTTCGCAGTGAAAAGGACAATTGCTTGATCGTGTCATGTGAGTTTATCTTGCTCAAGCCAGATATCAGCATTAATACTGCCTCTAATTTGAAGAAACATATCAAGGTATATTTCATATTTCTGCTTACTAGATTCTGTGTGTCTTGTAATTGAACTATATATCACTGAGATTATTGGGTTGCTGTGAGAGATTGATATAATGGTATCAACAGGGCTGGGCAATAAAATGATCTAGATGTTTATCAGAAAAAAGCGATTTCCTCGATCAAACTTTTGAGTAGTTTTCTATATTTATCCTATGTTATACATCTAGAACAGGGGTGTTCATTACATCAATCGCGATAGCAAGAGCACCACTGGTTGGTTGATCTAGATGAAATATAAAACACTTTTTATTTCCTGACGTCTTTAGCTGCATGCTTTTTGATTGACAGGCAGCTAATATTTGTGCGCTGATGTGGTATGCACTTAAATGATCAAATACACTTTATAATTATGCCAATGCCCGTCTTAGTGAGTATTTAATCTAAACGTAGTCATTTATGTCTAAAGTGAACTTAAACAGTGGGACAAAAAGCATATTTGCATCCAAATGTCGGACTTGAAGTGTAACACCGGGAACACTTGAATCGAGCACTGTCTAGTAGGAAGTGTCGTATGAAAGCTATTAATCAAACAACATTAACAAGGAAACGAGGAAACTGCTCACTAATTTTGGCTGAATAACTTGAGTAGTTTTAAAAGCATTAAATGTAGTAGAATAAAACATTTATTGACATTTTTTATAATAATATATTTTTTAAATATTGTTCGTTTTTTTACAATACCGCCCCCTGATGTAGAGAGTGTGTTAATTTGTATAATAAATTACCAGAAAAGTAGAGATGATAACATAATTTATAATTATTTTTTTTCTAAAAGTGTCAATCTTTGTAGCGCAATTCTTCAGCTAGAACATTCCACCAGTCACAAACTTCAGAAAAGTGTGCATCATGCATTCGAATGAGAACACAGCTAATTCTGGGCTTAAAAGATACAAGAACTAAATCAATGTGGAACATTGTATCTGAAAAGGAGAACAATGTGGCCTCCCATTTGCTACTTAAAAAGAATTATTCACACAAAAATAAAAATAAATCTTATCAGTTACTCACCCTCATGCCATCCCAGATGTGTATGACTTTCTTTCTTCAGAAGAACACAAATTAAGATTATTAGAAGAATATTTCAGCTCTGTAGGTCTATTCAATGTAAGTGAAGTGGTGCCAAATTTTGAAGCTCCAAAAAGCATAAAAGTAATACATACCACTCCAGTGGTTTAATCCATGACTTCAGAATTTATATGACAGGTGTGGTTGAGAAACAGATCAATATTTAAATAAGTTTTTGCTATAAATTCTTATCTCTGCGAGTAGGTGGCGATATGCATGAAGAAACAATCACCAAAAACACAAGAAGAAAGTGAAAGTTAAAGTGGAGATTGACTGAGCAGGTAGGAGAATTAATAGTAAAAATTAATTAAATATCGATCTGTTTCTCACCACATCTATCATATCTCTTCTGAAGACATGGATTAAACCACTGGAGGCACATGGATTAGACTACTTTTATGCTGATTTATGTCATTTTTGGAGCTTCAGTATTTTTGCACTGATTCACTTTCATTGTATGGACCAAAAGAGCTGAGATATTCTTCTTAAATTCTTAATTTATGTTCAGCAGAAGATAGAAAGTCATACACATCCAGGATGGCATGAGGGTGAGTATATGATGAGAGAATTTCCATTTTTGGGTGAATTATTCCTTTTTAAGCATGATGTAGCCCCTGTACCATACAACTTTTCCCGTGCCTGCTCTAACTCCTTTATTGTGCAGGACATGACGTGCCAAGTGATCCTGCTTATCTAACCTTTTTTTGTATTCCTTGCATTGTTTTGAACATGTTTTATGCACATCAATAACTCTCTGTCGGCATTAAGTGAAATTTAAGCCCTAGACATAAACTGATTTTTAATGTAATTGTTTCATACATTACAATTTAAAATTATGATCAGTGTTTTGAAAATAACTTTTTAATCTTTTCATTTCTGATATGTTTCCCTTTTATTTTTGGGTTCAGATTAATGTAGTGTTTATCATAGATAAGTCATGTATTTTGGGGCCCAGGCTTTGCAACTCAGTACTCAATACTCACTACTCATGAGTACCTTTAAATGAGCTATTCTTTTACTCTTACTTGACTAGTTTTTAGGACAGGTACTTTTCTCTACTCATACTACATGTTTTGGGAAGTAACAATACTTCTACTTGAGTATGAGTTTTCAGTAAAATTTCCACCCCTGGGCATTTTAGTGTACAAAATCTCTATAACACTGACTACATTTTCATCTTAATGAACCACATCCGTGACAAGCATCGAGCGATAAGAATATTTTTTCTGTCAAATGATTTCCATTACTGTCACATTGCACTTGGTAGCCCCGCCCACACTGAAATCTCATTGGTCCTACATTATTTTGCAAACTGAAATCGATTAAACATCATATATGTTCTGATTGGCTGTGATTATCTATGTCGTGCAGCATTTTCTCTTTCAGAAGAATCTGACACATACTTGTCGTAAAGTTGTCACACCAACACCTGTTTAGCACACATGTAACGTGTTAGGAGCTCTTCAACCCTATCTCTCTCTCTCTTTCTCTCTCTCTCTCCCTCCAGTGTAGTCCACTAATGAGGCTCATCATCTCTCTTACAGATGCTGCCTGTTCGTACTTAAGCATCAGTCTGACAGAAAAGATGACTTTGTACATCCACACAGAATGAGGAAAATACTCAAGCACGGTTGTGTGCACTGTTTTTTCTATCTCTGTCTCGCTGTCTGTCTGTGGCAAATGTACAGCCGTTTTGTTGCTCTCACACACCACACCATAAAAAGTAAAAGTGTGGAGAAAAAAGTGAGATTCTCATATGCCATTTCTTTTTCTCATTCCTTTTTCACAAAAGTACACAAAAGGGCAGCAAGATCTGTGCATCTCTGCTGAAGTGACATGTTCAGTCTTGTCTGAAGATAAACAGACTCATTTAAGAGGATGATGAATCAGTGTGGCTTCATTTACACACACATTAATTTCCTCAATATGGTGTATTATGAAAGAGATTTACAGGAATGAACATACACAGTTCCTGGACAGAAGGTTTAAGTTCAGCTCAAACAGGGCATTCAGAATTATCACATCATTTCTCGTCTTTTAGTACGCTACACAAACATTTTGAAGAGTTTCTTTGTTTTGACTTGTCTATTTTTCTCTGTATTATTTTCAGCTATATCAGTTAGTGGTTTAAGGAGTGATGATATCTCTGGACACCCCCACATACATTTGTTTTTTCTATCATGGTGGGGACTTTCCACTGACTTCAACATTTTATAAACTGAAAAAAAAAACTCACAGAAGTCTCACAGAAATAAGTTTTGACATTTTTTCCCCTTGTGAGGACATTTAGCTGTTCCTCACAATGTCCTCATAGGTTTTGGTCCCCACAATGTAGGCAAAACCTGACCCACAAATATATGTTTACTCAGCTGTCTAAATGAGGACATACCGTAGACTTCTATTGTTTTATATAAAGCTTAGCTTATTATAATAATACTATAATAATAATATTATTATAGACTAGAGGCCAAGCAACATCTCGTTTTACAAATACATCGGCTAAGATTGATGCTTTTTGGAACTACAGTATCAGTTATCATGAAAAAAAAAATCAATGCTGATAGTTGCAGATATTTTTTTATCTGTAGTTACTATAGCACAAATTGCTGGAAAATGTAATGCTGTCTTTTACAAAAGACAGTTTTTTAAATTTTGTTTTAAATGATGTCACATCTGTTCATTCTTCAATTTCATATGAAGAATATAGAGGCCTTAACCCTATGGTACCTCTAAAAGAAAACTTTTTAGAATTTAAAAAAGTAATTTTTATTCCAGATAATTATTTTATTTCCAGATGAGGACATCCCTAAATGTCCCTGAAGGGAGGTTTTGACAAATTTAGGCTTGCTCACTTTTTTTTGACGAATTTGTCCCCAAACTATAGGTGAGTATATAATTAAAGACCTTCACTCTCTCACACACATGTCCTGACCGGCCCAACTTCCTGTGTTTACAAAAACAGCACCTATATATTTTATTTTTTATTTTTTTTATTTGTGCTTTAGCAGATACAGGCTTTAGCAGTTCGAGGCCCGAAAGCCTATCGTGATCTGCAGCTACTCAGGACTAACAATATGTGATAAGTGACATTAAGCATCAAGAAATTACAGTTTTATTTTTGCTAAGGAGATGTTTGTTTAGTCTCTTCTTGAAGGCCTGAACATTCTTTGAGGTGATTTCACCTACTACAGTAGAGGGGAGGCAGTTCCAAGTTGTTACAGCCGAATGAAGAAAGCTCCTTCCCAAGCATTTGGTGTTAGACTTGGGGAGTTTTAGGGCGTGACTTGGTCGTGCTCTTCGAGTGGTTCGGCAAACGAGATCTGGTGGGGGTAGCAAAGCTTTGAGATCCTCTGGACAGTTCTCAGTGTGCATTTTGAAAAGCACAGTTGTTGCTGCAACAGTTCTACGATGAGAACTGAGCTGACTGATTGCATATTTCCTTAGGGCAGTGTCCTCATCCTCCCCAATGATTTTCAGTGCCTTTTTCTGGATGTTGTCAAGCTGCCCAAGGGTGGTCTGAGATGCGTTCATCCAGGCAAGGCATGAGTACTCCAAGGTACTCCTGACTTGTGCCTTGTAGACATTGGCCCTACCTTTGACATCAAGCTTGTTGGCCAACCTGCGCAGAGCTCCAAGACACTGTCCAGCACGCTTGCCGATGTTTGACAGGTGATTAGTCCATAGCAACTTCTTATCGATACATAGTCCCAGAATATTCAACTGCTCAAAGAGGTCAATTCTGATTGCCCCAAAGAACAGGTCCTGGCGGGATGGAGGCCTCTTTCTCAACAGAACCATAGCCTTGCATTTGCTGGGTTCGAACGTGACCTTCCAAGTATCTGCCCACCTGCGAATATTCTCCAGATCTTTATTTAGGGATGCTGCCACATTGGGACCATTAAGTGTCGTTACTGGGCCATATATGGTGGAATCATCCGCGTGTAGAAAAATGCTATTATTGCACTGTTCTACAACATCGTCAATGAAGATTGAGAATAATAGCGGGCCGAGAATGGATCCCTGGGGCACTGAGGCGTTGATTGATTTAGGTGATGAGGACTGACCAGAGAGCACGACCTGGATGGACCTTCCTTCCAGGTAATTCTGTAGCCAAGAATGTAATGGCCCAGTTATGCCTTTAGCAGAAAGCTTATCCAGAAGGCCATTGTGCCAAACCTGGTCGAACGCTCCTTTAATGTCTAGTGCAACAATATACACCTCACCTTCTTTGTCTAAGATGTTGTTCCACGTCTGCAATAGAACTGTAAGGAGGTCTGCTGTGCAGTGGTTCGGTTTAAATCCATACTGTTTATTAGAAATTAAATTATGACGGAAGAGGTAGCCCTGGAGCTGTTTATGAACTGAGGATTCCATCACTTTGCTAAGGACTGGAAGGAGGGATATGGGACGATAATTTGTTGGATCTGATTTAGAGTCTCTTTTATGTATTGGAATCACTCTGGCGTTTTTCCATTGTTTGGGGAACACGCCATGTGAAAAGAGAATTTGAAAGAGACGACCGAGGGGGCTGGCCAATTCCGCTGCACATTCTCTAAGGACTTTTGTTGGTATTTCATCAGGTCCCATTGCCTTTGCTGGATCAAGGTTACGAAGAATATTTCTAATGTCTTTGGGTTTGAAGTGCACATTGGCAAAAGAGGATGTTGGTTGCTGGCACTGAGGCAACGAGTGCGCAGATGCATCGGGCAAAGTACACTTCTCTGCAAAGGTTTGACAGAAAATGTTAGCCTTTGCACTGGCACTGATGTGGGTGGTACCCTGGTGTTCAATGACCGGGATGTCTGTGAAACCACTTCGGCCTGAAAGTGAATTTACTATGCCCCACCATTTTTTTGAGCTTATTGAGTTGTCTGCAATTTCATTCCTCAGTTTGGTGTAATACTCCCTTTTTGCCCTCTTTTCAGGGCAAAAAGGGAGTATTACACCAAATTGAGGAATGAACTTGCAGACAACTCAATAAGCTCAAAAAAAATGGTGGGGCATAGTAAATATATACTGTTGAGTCTCCATTTGTCTTATTTCGAAACAAGGGACCACACCTTTTCTTTCCCAGCAAAGGAGGAAGAACCAGTGTACCCATACGGGCGTGCATCAGGATTAATATTATGACAAGCACAGAGACGAGACTGTTTGTGTGTTTAGGCGTAATGTTTGTAATATGAGTCAAACACCCATCATGATCTCATAACCCAGAAGTGTGACAATAACATTTTTAATGACACAAACAAAAGAGAGGGAGACAGAAAGAAAGTTGCAGTGTGTAAAATAGAGAACATGAGTGTGTGCAAGGATTGTGGGAAACGTTCCCATCCCATTTGACCTTTTGACCCCAAGCTGCTAAGGGGACGGTTAGAAAGGAGAGTGTCCGCCACAGACGTAAATATTTGGCGTTCGCAATCATGAGACTAACACGAGCTGCTCCTCAAATAATTGCCTGTCCATCACGTACACAAATGCACACTTCTCTCCTGTAGGAAAACACACTTCCTGCCAGACAGATAAATAAAGATTGTCATCTAGCCTAGGTGCTCATGGGAGCCTTGCAAGCTGATGAGTGAAACTTCACATAACGCTGAGAAAGGTGTCACATTGCAGGTCTGTTCAGCTGAAATTAACTCCTTAACCTGAGAAATGAATTCCTTCTCCCCGCTCACACTGTGTTAGGAGTATGTGTGGGGTGTCATAGTGGAGTGATAATATTGCAATCCTAGTTTAATATGCAGAGACAACTAGAAGCAAGTTACTAGGTTGACTACCTAAAGAGTGTAACGGAATGAATGTAATGTACTGCTGGTAAAAATAAGATTTCACTTCATTTTGATTTTGAAAACAAATCGGTTTTGTTGCAGCTAAAAATAACCATTTTGTGGGGAATGTGTTTTTATATTTAAACACCAGTGCATTATGCACATTTTCTTTCTGCACACAATGTACACTCTGATCTTTTGCTTCAGAGGTTGTCTCTCAATATGTTTGTCATGTTCATTACTTAGGTTCCCCCTCTAGTCATGCCTGAGAAACATAGTTTGAGGTCAAAGTTGAGCAAGCTCCCTGGAATAAGATCTTCACTAACTTAACATCACAACTGCATTATTTGTGGTGCATAGCGTGTCATTAGAAAATCAAACAGAAGTTTAATATGTGACTACAACGTGTCTACAGCGACTGAATATTTATGCAAGTGGGACAGTAAATACACACACTAAACATGAATACACAGACAGAAGGGGAGACGGCCGATATGTTTGTGTGTAGAAGGCAGACAAAGAATGTAGCCAATAACAAAAAAGAATGTGTAAAGAGAGTAAAGTGTGTTGGTGTGTGAATCAGGTTCCTCTTCTAATAAACGTCACTCATAGAGAACATGTACTACCGCCACCAGGACGTTGAGAGGGGATAATGTAGCTGCCTTCATATTTGGGAAAATATGAAACATAGCGATAAAATTAACTGTAATATTACCATCAGAACGGCTTAGGAAAATGCAAGAGAGAGAATTTAGTATTCAGTCTTCAGCATCATTAATCACTGTGTTTGTGTGCTCAGCTTCTTCACTCTGCAGTAATTTGTGGTGGCTGTTTAACCACAAATAACAAAATGCATTATTCAAATCCTAATAACAAAAGTGCATTATCAGCCATTACTTTTCCATTTTATAAATGGCTTTTTTAACGAGCTAAACTAGACACACAGTTTGCAATGAGAATAAACCATTACTCTCTTTTAATAGTGACACTCTATTCAGAAACTTTTTCAAACACTTTGATTTAACAAAATCAGTTTACTGAATCAAAAATTCAATTTAGAAAATGTGTTCTCCATGATGTTTTTATGTGTACATATTGATACTCAAAAATAGTGGTTGACTGACATGGGTTTGTTAATGGCCAATGCTGATATACAGATAGAAGGCTGGTCAATGAACAATATGATGAAGTATAATACAATTTAATAATCATAAATACACAATTACAGAATTTAGATTAACACGTACTTTACATAATAATGACTAAAAATCTACTAAGAAATATTTCATATATATATATATATTTTGTGCATGGCTGATCCACATGGCCAAACAATGGCCTAGACAATGTATTGTACTATGTGTATTGACAATTGTCTAACCTCTCGAAAAACATAAAAAGTATTTATTGCGAAACTATGTTTATACCAGCTGGGAAGAAATTGGCTTCACAATTGTGAATCATAAAGAAATAGCACATTTTCCAGATATAAATACCACAGTTAAAGTCTTTCTGTTCAAAACGTTAAACTGAGCATAAAAAAAAAAGTATTCCAGTCATGTATTAAGAGAAAATGGTGCAACTGCAATAACATGAATCCTAATTTCCCAGCAGCAAAGCTATTGAATTATCAGGAAGCTGAAGCTACTTTAAACATTACAGATGCATTTCTCAGGAAGTGGTAGGCTCTCATGCTCTACAATTTTATTTTACTTTCTATACCCTCATAACAGTATACATGTCGTTCAGTTTGGCCGGATATTATATAGTGAAAGATCACATAGACCTACATGTGCAACATGTCAGATCAGTTAGTAAATCAGCTCATAATGTTTTTTAAGGTTTTGCCAAAATGTTTCTGAGGATGAAAGATAGAAATGCTGTGCCATACACAGCTGTGCCATAGAAAAACACAAAATAGAGAAAGGACAGAGATGAGGAAAAAAGGAACAGGTCAGTGCATCAACTTACACACGCACTTCCAGATGCCTTGTTTCATGTAGTTTAATAAGGTTCAGTAACAGAGGTGCAATTTATGGAGCACAAATGTGAGGATATATACCATTGAACCTGGAACCACAATAGCAAGGAAACAAGAGCCAGATAAAGAGAGGGGAATGAAAAATTTTGTTTGATCGAAGCAACAAGGTTTGTCACTAGTGATTGATAATTTTCAGACATTTTCATAATCGATCATCGTAAAAATAAATATTGAATTAATAGTTTACAGTAATACCGCAAACCACATGTGGTATACTCCAATTAATATTTGCATGTTTCCTATTTTTTTTTTTTATATAATTGAAATTATAGAATAGAACGTTTATGAAATGCAAGTATTAGCATTTTTGTCTTGAAATATTTTTATTGCAGTGTATTTCAATACATTTAGGCAATGTTTAGTATGAATTTGTTAATTGTTTAATTACTGTTAATTAATTACTGTTAGTAATAACTTGTGTACAAGATATATCACCTGTATACTGTACGTATTTGAGTTCATTAAAACTTCACGTTGTGAATCATTACATATTTCGGACCTTTGGACATATTTTTTATTTGAAATTAAATCAAAACACGGTGTGTAAACACAGAAGCCTACGTAACGTAGCCAACTGTTTCTCTGGTGCTGGTGATGTCAGCTGAATCTGCTTTCCTGGCGATCTCTAACGTAATTGTAATTGTCTCCTTGGAAAAGGAGACCAGCAGATCAGAAGTGCTTGTTGTTGTGTTGTGTTTTTGATTACATTGAGCTCTGTCCATCTTCATCTGTGCCATTCTTCTTCTGTGGTGCAGACAAGACATGACATTCAGCATGCCCTCTTGCGGTGGATGACTGTATACACAGCTTTATCAAAGGCTACAGGCATTATTACTGAACGCATTTGTCCTGAAATTAATCGGAAGCATTTGTATTGAAATGAATTAATCGACGATCAATAAGCTTAATCATTTACATTATTAATGACAATTAATCGATTATTAATTATTCATTAACATCCTTATTTGTCACTGTTTGAGAAGTGAATCATATTCAGCTCAAGACATACTATAAATTTAAAATATTGAATGTCCAAGTCACATTTCAACACAAATAAAATAAAAATACACTATTTTAGGACCACTACGCAAAGATCTTTTTCATTACTGAAATGTCTATGGCTATTTAACTCTTTATAATCATTTATAGCCTATTATATGAATAATATAAACTTTTTTATCAACATCATTCTCAATTGTGATTCTCATGAAATTCTTAATACAGCAATATAATGATTTTTTTATGTAAATAAGCACAAAATAAAGGCAGTACAACAAATACAGCAATGACCATGTACGTTACAATTTTTATAATTTATCAAATGTAAAATATCAATATTTTTTTCCTTTACAGTAAGAAGAATTTCATCGGCTATACAGTATTATGGTAATGAGAATTGGGGTGGGGATGTGCTTAATTGTCATTTAAATCATGCAAAATATACATAATTCTTTTTTTTATTATTTTGGGGAGTGCAAAGAGTGAACAGAGAATGAGAGGCAAGCAGAAGAGTGTCTTCAGTTTGTTTGTGATGGGAAGTAGACAAAAGAAACAACATATTCATCACAGAGCATCAGATGATTAAACGAGTGAGTCTGTGAAAGATAAAGACAACAGAAATAACAGAGAGATTGAACCAGAGATTGAAAGATAGAAATAGAGAGAGTGAGAGAGAGAGAGGACTGACTTCATTATCTGCTGCTCATCCCCTGTGATTTGGGCCTGTCCCGCTCAGATCAGAACCACAGAATGATTTGTGCAGACAAAGGACTAAGAGCGATTGGCCTCGTCTGCAAAGGTAGAGAAGAAAAGACGAGATAAACCAAGAATCTTTGTTATTTGTGTCAGATTCAGCACATGAATTAAAATGACAACAATGCACACTAATTGCACAGCGGTTTCCTGTTTCCTTTGTGTTTATCTGCTTTGGAATGTGCATGTGTGTGTGTGTGTGAGTGTGTATGTGTGTGTGAGTGGAATACAACTGTGGATTGTTCTCTGTGCTAACAGCAGTGTTGGAGAAAAATATAGACCACCAACCGTTCAATCCACCTCCAGACACAATCACTACACAACAGTGTGAGAATGCTATAACACACTTTTCTCTCACAAGCAGTGTGTTAGAACTGGTGCCAAGGTTATTTCTAGCTAGCTCTACCTCTAAATGGTCCTAACTATAGGCTACATCAAGTGAAAAGATTTTTTAAACAATACTAGTTTTTAAAATACTTTTTTTTTTATTACATTAAAGAACCCTTTATAACGTTTATAAGAACACATTTCTGTTCTTAAGGGTCATTAAGACCAAACACTCTACACACGTTTTTTAAAGCTGAAGTTTTGACCTAGACAAAGATGCTGAAAAAATGCACAACGGTCGAGCATTTCCATTTAGTGCATGTTGACAGAGAAAATCTATTAAAAAATAATACAGCTGTACACAAAAGTATTTTTAGTGTAAACGGACCATAACAATATCTTTAACTCTACATTTTCATATGCAGTAAGTATCATAATCACTCCTTACACATAACATAGAAACACTCATTGGTTCATTTCAAGTTGTAGATGATAACGATAGTAATGACATCCGCATCTGGAAACCTCCGACATCCGAGTAAGGCATTCGTTTTTACGACTTGTCAACCATTCAAGACAGAAACAATATACAGAGAGAAGAAAAAAAAACAACTAAAACAAAAAGATGACAAAAGCAAATTTTGTAACCATAAGTGAATACACGTGATGCACTTTTACATTACCCATGTGGTTATTAATGCATGGTGGCTGATGAAGCATTTTCAAAAAACTAAATATCACAAGGGGGTAATTAGCTCTACATTAATTAAAATATTGAAATAAAGCATTGAAATGTACATCATTTTGCAAAATCCTTGCTTTCCATGATCTTCTATGATAACACACCCCTTCCGACGTCACAACTTTCTACTTCACTTCAAGTGAGTAAACGAGTTGTTAGAACAATTCAATCCAATAACTCATAAGGCTGATTCGAGAGGGGTTTTTTTTTTTCTCCAATTCATTAAAAAGAACGTGCTCATTAGAATCTGACAACACTTGTCATGTTTAAGAACCATCAACAGAACTGAACATCTTGAAAATTATTCGGTTTCAGTAGCCTATTGGAACTAGTTCAACATATGAACAAGTTCTCATTTTCCAACCCTACTCTTTAGTCAGAGTTCTGTAATGTTTTGTCTGCTGTGTGCAATAAGTGCTGTGTTCCGCTTCGCTCTGAAGGGAAGCTCACACAGATAAGATCCTCTCCTTGTACCGCTATTGTTACCATGACAAACAGAATGACAGCGCAACAATCGTTTTTATCATTATCAAAAGGGGGTTTGATTACCTGCTATCGCCTACTGACTGCAGCAGCTGTGGCATAGTGTGACATCAATAAAACGCTCTGAGAGACACATGCACTCATTCAATAGAAGGATGAGAATTGTATTACAGATGCAATATATAATGCTTTAGGAAATTGCTGAGGATGAAACATTGGAAGATGTTTTCATTTTTGGGTAAACTATCCCTTTAAGTACCTCAGGGATGGAAATCACTGCTTTAACAGACACCGAGTGCATGCGTTCTCTCTTGCATGTGTGTATGACTTCTGTCGGCTGCCTTGCACTAAACCTGCTGATAACCTCCATGTAACCTCTGGATAACCTCCTAACAACTCTCAGCCACAATCTATCCACCGGTCAGAGGTCAATGGTTTGGCTGTCCAGCATGGAATAGGAAATGACTGACTGACAGCTACAACGATTTTCCCGTCTTTCAACAGAAAAATGTTAAGTGTAAGCATTCTTGTCATCAGGATGCTAACTGTGCCCGCTAATGCCAGTAAGGGGGTGGAAAAGGTCAAAGGTTAAAGTAAAAATCATCACCCGTGTTGTTGGAATTGGTTTTTAATGGCAAGATGGTCGTGTGATATTTGGGTAAGCTGTCATGGAAACAATGACATTCCCACACGTACACTCACACTCTACCATGTTTGGATTAGTGTTTTCATAATGACAATGGAAAGTCATTATTACAAATCTGTCAAAAATGTAGTGTGTTTGAGGCAATTTAATACTTAAAGTAAATTCTGGGTTGTAAAATAATATATAAAATCTTAATTCCAAATATTTTTCTCATTTTGTACCTCTGCCTCTGTTTAAAGCTTCATTGTGTAATTTCTGTGCCACTAGTGGTACACAACAGAATTGCAAAAATTAAGAAAAGCTTTCAAACAGGTTTTCCAAACACTGTTACTGCCCTTTCTGCCAGCCCATGTCTTCCATTGTACAGAAAACAGGTAGTCCCAAAAGCACACCATTACCATAGATTTAAGATGACATGCGGAGCAACTCAAACAAAGGTTAAACTTAGACATTAAACTGGGATTGAAGAAAGGACTTTAACATCCATTCTGTGTAGGCGATGGAATAACTCTAAGTCTCCATTTTGTAATCTTGCCCTTGTATTATATTTGCCTGAGAGAGGATGTATTGACTTTTGTTTAGACCAGAAATGCAGTTTTTTTTTTTCTTACAATATTTGAAAAATGAATGTGGATAGACAAGTCTAGTTGTTTTTCTACTGACAGTACAGTACCACGACAGTGCTGGGGTGATACTGAGGACTGCAACTGTCAAATGAAACAAGCACTTCAGGGTCAAAGTGTCATGGTATGAGAAAATAACTATCGCTCAGTCTTGTTGTACTGTAAATATCGATCTTTTTTAATTCAGTGGAACATAATTGGTTCTCAAGAGCAGACAAGAGAGAGAAGATATGGCAAAGTCATTCACTTTGGCCTATATGCACATACTCTTTCAAAACCTCTATTCAGCACAACCCCCTACATTTGGAGTAATTCATTATTTATAGCATGTAAAATATTCAACAAAATTTAGTAATGAAGTGTAATAAAATTGTAATAAATACATATTTAAAAGCACAATCATACTGTACATTATTAAATATTTTTGAAACTTCTGAAAACTATATATACTATTTATACTGTGTGTGTGTGTGTGTGTGTGTGTGTGTGTGTGTGTGTGTGTGTGTGTGTGTGCGTGTTTTTGTGATTTACGAGGACAATTTTGTAAGTTACAAATTAGTAATTACAAGGGTATTATGCTATAAATGTGATTTATGAGGACATTTATAGTGTCACCATAATTCAAATCGCTTAAAAATCATACTAAACAATGTTTTATTGAAAATGTAAAAATGCAGAAAGTTTTCTGTGATGATTAGGTTTAGGGGTTGTGTTAGGTTTAGAGGATAGAATCTATAGTTTATACAGTATAAAAGTCATTATGTCTATGGAAAGTCCTCATAATGATAGGTAGACCAACGTGTGTGTGTGTGTGTGTGTGTGTGTGTGTGTGTGTGTGTGTGTGTGTGTGTGTGTGTGTGTGTGTGTGTGTGTGTGTGTGTGTGTGCGCGCATGTGCATGTGTGTTGTGTGTGTATATACATGAAGATGCCCCCTTCTCGGTTTGTTTAATATCCTTTCCAGTTTTCAGTTGCATTCCAAAATCTGACAAGTAAAAGAAAAATAATTTTAGCCAATGCCACTTCTTTCTCCAACATCTCCGTAGAGGATTGCAACAGCAAATTTTTCACAGTGATCAGTGACCGGAAGCACATTGTGTAAGCCGCGTGGAAGACCCAAGTTCTCGTTCTGCATTGAAAAAAAGGAATTTATCGCATTCACATAATTAGCGACGAGTGCGAATCAGAGGTTCCATTTCCCTCTACGAATAAATTTTTACTCCACTAACAGTTAGGTTTAGGGTTGGGGTTTAGGATAAAGTTAATAAAAATATGCATTCCTCTTCAATGTACAACATCCTTTACATCTAAAAACCAACTTACTCATCAAATAACCCCTCTGCAGGTATTTCACCCGGAGAGTGGAGCTGCCTTCACATATGCCCATATGTTTGAATTTCGATAAACACAGACCTAGTTTAGCTCAAGAAAATTAAACCTACTGTTTCCAAATTCACAGTGAGATCAGTCTGCACTATTTTCACCTGCTCATGTTCTTTTCCTCATTATCTTTTTTTCAAACCTTTCTCATATCACTAAGTTTACTGTAAATTTACTTAGAAACATAACACTGTTCTCTTTGTGTTTGTGGCCAGAGATAAAAGCACTTCAAAGCTGGAATGTTTGAACATTCTTCAGTTTCTCTCTCTCTCTCTCTCTCTCTCTCTCTCTCTCTCTCTGTGTGTGTGCGTGCGTGCGTGCGTGAGCAGATATTTTCAGGACAGTTTGGGGCATACAGGGACATCCTCAAACAAACAATTCATAAATTAAAAGAAAAAGAAAACTTTTAGCATTATTAGATTGGGGGAAAAACAAAGTGGAAATCCATTTTGCAATCTCTATAAAATGATTTCTAAAGAATGCAGTTATTTTGAATGACTGGAAAGTTCATAGATATTCTTTGGTCATATTTTGTAGGACCCTGATTCAAAGATATGGCATAATGTCACTGACTTCCACAGTGGTAATCAGCTACAGCAATGAAAAAGACAATTCACAGCAAGAGGAAAAGAAAAAATACATTCTAAATCTGAACATACAATCCATGCACACACTGTATATACTCTAAACAAATTTTTTTTTAACAAATCACCTCTCTTCTGACATCTTCTAAAGTCAATAAGGGAATATTTTACACTGAAATACACACAGTTACTATTAGACTCCATAATTAAGTGCCAAAACTCTAAAATCATTGCCATAGCTAGATCTTCTAAAAACGGTGGTCAACTCTAACAGCTAGTAATTACGGCAGTGCTAAATCATTCATAATGTTCCAGCTATAACAGTTAGTTACTCCCAGAGACCAGAGATTATCGCAGTAATACCTGGCCTGACAAAGATTAGAAGGCAAATACATCTCTGCATGTCAACCCAAACACACACCTCTATAGATTGACATCTACATCTGAAAACATCTGTGAACTGACAGACCTATTCACAACATGTAATTTGAAAGAATAGTTTTACCAAAAATGAAAATAGATGTCATCTTTTATTCACACTTACGTTGTTCCAAACTCGTATGACTGTCCTTTTTTTAATGGGACGCAAACAGAAAACATCTAAAGGAGTCATATTGCTCTTTTTCATAAAGTGGAAGAATGAACACAAGCTGTCTAGATTAAGCATGGCCAAAATAATCAACAAAAGAGCACCATAGAACAACACAACTTGTGTGATATATCCTAAGTGAGGAAAAAGACCACAATTTAAGTCATTATTCGTATAAAATCTCTGCTGTAGCTCTTAGACCTCCTTTGTTCTTTTCCATATTCAAACATGTAGCATCACATCAAGAGGTTTTCAAACTGGGTCTTTAAAATTGTATTGTGCAGGGCTGCCAATGTGTTAACTATTACTTAGGCTCTATGTTAAACGCTATATATATATATATATATATATATATATATATATATATATATATATATATATACACACACACACACACACACTGGCAGCCAAAAGTTTGGAAAAATTAAAAAAATGTTGCTGTTTCAGAAGGAAATTGGTACTTAAATTCACTAGTGTCATTCAACTTTTCACAAAGTATCATCAGGAGATTACTGATGTAAAAAAACAGCACCATCACTATTTGAAAAAAGTAGGTTTAGGTCAAATCTAGATGGGCCCCATTTCCAGCTGCCATCACTCCAACAACTTATACTAAAGTGCTAATTTGGTACTAGAAAATAACTTGCCATTATATCAAACACAGTTGAAAGCTATTTGGATATATTGTTGCTGAGTTTGAGTTGCCACAGTATATAATAGACTGACGTGTCTAAGATCAATATTAGGTCAAAAATGGCAAAAAAGAAACAGCTTTCTCTCACTCAAACATTGTTTTGAGGAATGAAGGCTATAAAATGCTTGAAATTGGCAAAAAATCTGAAGATTTCATACAAAGGTATACACTACAGGTATGCCTTTAACAAGGACAGAAAGAGATGTGGAAGGCCAGATGTACAACTAACAAGAGGATAAGTACATCAGAGTCTCTAGTCTGAGAAATAGATGCATCACATGTCTTCAGCTGACAGATTCATTGAATTCTACCTACTCAACACCAGTTTCATGTACAACAATATAGAGAAGACTCAGGGGTGCAGGCCTTATGGGAAGAATTGCAAAGAAAAATCCACTTTTGAAACAAAAGAAAAGGATAGAGTTGGCAAAGAAGCACAGACATAGGACAACAGATAATTGGAAAAGAGTGTTATAGATCTTAACCCCATTGAGCTGTTGTGGGATCTAGACTGTAAGGTGCGTGAGAAGTGCCCATATATGGCAAGTGCTACAGGAAGCGTGGGATGAAATATCACCGAGTATCTGGACAAACTAACAACAAGAATGCCAAGGATCTGCAAAGCTGTCATTGCTGCACATGGAGGATTTTTTGGATGAGAACTATTTGAAACATTTATTTATTTATTTTTTCATTTTTTTAAATTGTAATTGTAATTTTTCTATTAATGTCCAAACTATACTTTGTGATCAGATGAAAGCCACTTTGGTGAATAAAAGTGCCAATTTTTTTCCATAAGAGCTAAATCTGTACATTTGGCCGCCAGTGTAGCCTATATATAATATTTTTTTAACACATTCACATATTGTGATACTATTATGAACTGCGTTTGAATGATATTTGTTGTAAAATGTGCTAAATGAATAAAATTCAATTGAAAATCAGATGTCTACCTCTTACAGTGTACAGTTTGTGTACAGTGAATGAAAGTCATAAAGGTTTGGAACACCATGAGTGTGAGCAAAAGATAACAGCGTTTTCATCTCTGGGTACACTGTCCCCGTAAATAACTAAAATTTCAATAAAAATGGCACATGCTTATAATCTATTAAAGCCAAGCTCACCACCTACAACACATCAATGACTGCTGCTTATGTACTCAACACATGACTTCTAAATTATCAATCATACACACATTCATCCAGTGAGAAAGCATTTAATTACCACATATGAGCACACACACACACACACACACACACACACACACACACACACACACACACACACACACACACACACAAAGCTAGACTGAACATGAGAGAGACCTGACATGTTAATTACAAGAGAACCCACAGATGGCAGAGAAACACGCCTCAACGCGCCTCTCAATACCTCGCATGTAGCCTAACACATACACACATTCTGCATTTCAAACACACACTTCTTGGCTCCTTTTTCCAAATGCCCATTGGGAAATTGCTCCAAAGTTTCAGTGCTGGTTCTGACTGTTGGACACTGATTTCAGCATGTGAGACTAACGTCCCATAGAGACTGGACCACCATCCTGCTTTTTCTGGACCAGCTCCAGTTTTTATAACACACGCAAGCACAGAGAACAAAACACACATTGTCATTATCCTGCTATGTTCCTCTTAATGTCAGGATACTAAGTAGGACTGGTTCATGTTGTTTTTCATATTTCATTCTTCCTCTCCTTTTTAAAATTATTAAACTAAGTAAGTGTTAAGGGTCAGTGTTTAAACAAAGATTCTGTAAGAACTGTAAGATTAATGACCAATGTATTTGAAGTTCATCCTGGATTAACTGCAGAAGTTCACATAGATGCAATTGTCCTTGTTAGTTTGCTGATGAAGGGTTTTGTTGGCAATTCATTGATAGACTATTTATTCCATTTCAAGAGTGTAGTCATCTTTAGACCGAGGTGATGCAAACAGTTCACCCTTCTGTTCAATCAGTCTTATCATGACAGATCACATTTCATTTTACTGATATACATCTGCTATTGTTTCATTTTACCTGCCACTGTATTATAGTACAATATTAATTTGAAGAGAGTAATATGATCTTTTTTCTTTACATTATATGCATTTTGTAGTTTTTTTATTAATATTTAAATTTTGCATACATTCGGCTATTTAAATTAGAGCTTTCAATCGATTAACATTTTTACTTACATGATATGCTGATTAATTAATTGAATGTATTGACATTTTTCACATTTACCATAAATATTTGCTGAAAAAGGCAATAATCCAATATACAATGGTTCAAATAATTTTGTTATATGATTGTTATAATAAAATAATCATAAAAATAGCATATACTGTATTATAAATACAGACTAAATGAGTAAAACAATGATAAGACAATACAAAAAGTGATTTTAGAAGGCAATATATTGTTAATTTCCATATTATTGAACACAAGACTTTCATTGGCCTACAATCCACGTCAATACATTTTACAATTGAATTCATCATTTAATCTGAGGACTTTTCAAAGCACATGTCAGTATACACATGTGTTAGATAGACACTTTTGGAGCATCTCTCTTTGCTTGCATTGTATCATAAACAAAGAGTTGCTGCCTGCTAAAAAAACAAAACAATGGTAGGAACATACCTTATTTCGGTCTGGAGACATGATTAATTGCATAATTTTTATAATTTAATAACCTTTTTTTATTTTTTATTGTCAGCCCTAATTAAAATGTTATTCTCTCAGAAGATTTTAGGATTTAAGTATTTTTCAAGATATGACCCCTTTACAGAACAATGTAATGAATAAATAGAAAATGAATGCCTTGTATGCTGAAGAGTTGCTTGCAGGTTTGTGAGTGTATGTGAGTGTTTAAACAAGTATAAACACTTATCTTAGATGAAAATTGTATTCTGCACTTCTGGGAGACACATTAACGTCATAGATTAAACTTAAACCATGACTTTAACTATAGATAAGTAATATTTACATTATATTCATGATGTTAGCCAGAGGGGAGGTGGCCCCCACAGTGAGTCTGGTTTCTCCCAAGGTTATTTTTCTCCATTAACCAACATCTTTTGGAGTTTTTTGTCCCTTGCCACAGTCGCCTTCAGCTTGCTCACTGGGGTTATTAATACAATTATTATTTAATTACACAATTCACAATCGTATTTTATCAAACTACACAATGATGACTCATAGACATTATAGACATTACAGATTTATCGTCTGTTAATGCCTTATCTTCTGTAAAGCTGCTTTGAAACGATGTGTGTTGTGAAAGGCGCTATACACATAAAAATGACTTGACTTGACTTTGGACAAGCTTATTTATGGTTAGCAAGGCAAATCTACTTCAAACAACAAAATACATTTAAAATCTATCCAAAAAAAAAAACAAGATCTGATTGTACTAAACTCAGAATGTAAATTCGACAAACTGGTCCAAACTCATTTAAAGTGAATTCCACTTCCAAAAGGAAATAATCATTTGCAGTAGATAGTGTGTGAAAATATGACAACTGCATACTTGTTCTCTAACTAGATAAGACTCACTCTGTGTTTTTGAAGAATGCCCCTAAGCTGCTCTGCCATTGCAAACATGAAAGAGTACAAGTACAAAGCATTTTGTGTCAGTTTCTTCACACATATTAGTGATACAAGTTAGGTATTCTTTTCTGTATTTATCTTGGTTCCTGTGTTAGAGAGTACACAGAACCACATTCAGTTCACTCTGACTTTCCTGGCCTCACTGCATCAGTAGAATTTATATTGATAATCTTGGGATAAGTAGTCGATGCAGAGTCTTTACCATTTCAGAGTGGTCAATTTAAATTTAGTTGGTTGTAAGGATGCACCCAGGATTTCAGAATGGGCCACACCTTCAACCTGTCTGTGTATTTTGTAAGGTAGTGAGTCATTTGTTATACAAGAGGCCACAGAATTAATTTGAGGCTGAAACCCATACAGTCAGATGATAGTGACTCTGGAATGCAAGTGAATGGTTGCACAAAACTTTGAAGCTCCAAAAAGCACATAAAGCAATCGATACAACTCCAGTGGTTAAATCCTTATCTTCAGAAGTGACATGATAGGTGTATGTGAAAAACAGATCAATATTTAAGTCCTTTTTTGCTAGAAAATCTTCTCCCTGCCCGCTATATGTTGATATGCATGAAGAATGTGAAAACAAGGTGGAGATTGACTGAGCAGGGTGGAGAATTGATAGTAAAAAATGACTTTTATATTGATCTGTTTTAATCAATCCAGCTTCAATATATTAAAATTATTAGCAAAATGTGACTGGGCATCAGGAATAAAATGTATAGATTAGTACAGATTATTATACAGATTTTTATACTCAGAATGAAATCCATTGTGGCGTGGTTTACTCATAAATTATAATTCTGTCATCATTTACTCACTGTAATGAGGTTCACAGGATGGGCAAGGAGGAGGTGGGAACCAGCATATCTCAGTTTAACAACATAATTTTAATAACATAACTGAATTTAAACAAACATAAACACACAGACACACACACACAACAGCCACGTATGTCTCTATCTCTCGAACTTGTGCCTTTGTCTTGTCTTTATCCCCCTCGTGGCTGATTAGGACAGTTCAGCGCTGACCGTGTGTCCTCACGGCCCGGCCACTCCCTCCTCCTCGTCAAACTCACATTTATGTAATTCAATACTTGTATAACTTGCTTTCTTTTCTTGCACATGAAAGGATTCGATTTGCAGAATGTTCACACTGATCTTATCTGTACAATGAAAGGCAAGGGGCTGTCAAGCTCAAAAAGGACAAAAAAGCACTACAGAAGCCCCATAAAAGTAGTCAATCAACCCATATTTTACTGTACATTCCAAGTCTTGAAGCCATATCATGACAGATTTGTGTGAAAAAAAAAATTATTTGTTATTTGCTGAAAAACTTCCCCTCTGCTTTATAGCTCTCAAATTTAGAGTTACACTTGGGCACATTCAAACCTGGTGCCTCAATGATAATTGGTCACAAGGCACATAAGAACCAAGCTATTATTAAATCCCAAGATTTTTTTGTTACTTTAACTCTTTTTCTTTTTTTTACTCTATAAGAAACCCTCTACTACAATGATAGGAAATCATTCACATTTGCAACCAAATTTTGCACTATGGGACTAAAATGTCAATAGTTAGCCATTGGCTGGTAAATGTTCAGATTTCACTCAGCAGTGATTGTTTAGAATAGTGGTGAAAAAGTACAGCACCGTGTTGAAAGGAAAAGTTTGGATTGGCTCGTTCCGTGTGTGTCAAAAGACAAGATTCACTAAATCCATTTGTCATTGAATAATGTCTCTTTTAATACCCTTTCTGTTCTTTATATCCAGTTGACCTGTTGTTTTCTGCTTCTCGCAGCGCCGTTTTGTGGTCCGTTCTGCATAATGCAGCGGCTCATTGTTGCTTATCGTAGCTGAACCACCGGCAAGCTCGGTTCTCCCGATGGCCATTCCGCCCCTGATCAGCCAAAAAGTACGTCGGCACACCGGGAAAATGCACAGTATGACAGATTACCAGTTCAGCCCTGCTAAAAATATTACATTTTTAATAAAATATCCTTTTATTTTCGTAATGTACCAAGTTAGAAGGTCCCCTGAGAGAATTAATTTCACGTGGAATCGAATTGAGAGCTTGTGAATTGGAATCTAATCAGTATCGATACCCAGCCCTATACATGATGGTAAGTAAATGATGACAAAAAATTATGAACTGTCCCTTTAAGGATATTCACAAATGTATTGTAATTTCTGCATGTTAATATCTGGATAAAACCTCAAACCAGTTCTGCAGTGTTTCTACTTGGTCCTCATTCAAGATCTAGAGTACTGTTGTCTTCTCCCCTGCGCCATTGTGTTATATTACATTTCCACACCGATACGGAAGTATTGAAGATTAGCCAACTATAAATGTGGAGCTGAAAACTACTTCTTGTACTTCTGAAGAGTCTAAGATGCAGGATCTGAAAAATATGCAGAAGTAGTTCTCCATTAAATATCCAGCACAGTGAAACCTCAAAGGAATGAAGAGAAAGAGACAGAGAATAAAGAGGTCTGCTGGTATTACTTTCACAATAACACATTTGTATGTATTTTTTTCTCCCCGTATTAAACAAGCATCAATGGGCAGCATATTTCCCTGATGACTCCTCTGCCCTGCCATACCTCCATAACATTCATAAAACCACATTCCTCTGTGTGTGTGTGTGGGTAGAGGCATCCAACTTCAAGGCCAAACAGGGAATGACGACAATCAACAGGAGTGAAACCCAACAAGTCATTACATACACAAGCGCAGTAACCGTTTGCCGTGTTTTGAAGATAAGGAACTGTTTCTAACTGCCTTTTAATGGTATTCAGCTGTAAACAGAAGCTGCCGCAAGTATGTACACAAGCAGCCACATGCATAAACAAACAGCCCAGTCCTAAAGGGAAACGGTAGGCTGTTAATTCATGCTTCTGAAAACAAACCGTTTTTCATGTGAATTGCATTTTAATTGACAGATGTAACCCAGGGAAGACTGAGCAGCTTTTCTATGACCTAAATGTTTTACTTCTGAGTGGCCACTGTTTTCCTGACATCACTAAAAGAACAGAGGTCATTTGTATTAATGCATCTACCTTTTGATGTGCTGGTGGATTAAAAAAAAGTGTTTATATAAAAGCAGTGTGTGTGTCAAACATGTTAAAGCTCAAGTTTCACAAGAAATATATATATATATATATATATATATATATATATATATATATATATATATATATATATATATATATGCAAGCTTGTAGTACCACCTAATACTCCATAGGGCAGTAATTGAAATTTCAGCTGTACGGGCAACACGTAGTTTATACAGTGAAGAAAACAACCATCCAGAAAACAGCACAACACAAACAATGCATTACGTTCTTCCGTTCAAAACACTTGATGGAGCGCAATTTCGAACTTTAAGGAATCTCAATATGTGTTCTAAGTATTAAACTATAATTAACTTGACACAGTGACCTAAACATTTTATGTTTATGAAGCAACGCACCCGAGACGCTACACAAGCATGTCTGACACTTGTTGAAATTGACGGGTCCTTAAAAAAGCCCTCATAATAAATCTCCAAATGATTGACAATTTCACTTGTGAAATGGATTGCTGTGAACTGTATGCCAATGATTAACTTATGATCAATAATATGGTAGTAAACAATACATTGTATTCTAAAGCTGTTTTTTTGTTCTACTACAAGAATGTAATGCATTTTAATTATCTGAATATTTTTTAAATATATATATATTAATTTTTAAATATTTAAAGACAACTATGTATAATTTCATCATTATATACTGAATTATTGTTATATGAGGGGCTTTCTCAGCAAATATATGTATATGTGATTAAATGTGATTCATTGTGATTAATTAATCGGGACACCATGTAATTAATTTGATTAAATATTTTAATCGATTGACAGCTCTATATATATATATATATATATATATATATACAGGTGAAACTCGAAAAATTAGAATATCGTGCAAAAGTTCATTAATTTCAGTAATTCAACTTAAAAGGTGAAACTAATATATTATATAGACTCATTACAAGTAAAGTAAGATATTTCAAGCCTTTATTTGATATAATTTTGATGATTATGGCTTACAGCTTATGAAAACCCCAAATTCAGAATGTCAGAAAATTAGAATATTACATGAAATCAATAAAAAAGGATTTTAAATACAGAAATGTCGGCCCTCTGAAAAGTATAATCATGCATATGTACTCAGTACTTGGTTTGGGCCCCTTTTGCATTAATTACTGCCTCAATGCGGTGTAGCATGGATGCTATCAGCCTGTGGCACTGCTGAGGTGTTATGGAAGACCAAGATGCTTCAATAGCGGCCTTCAGCTCTTCTGCATTGTTTGGTCTCATGTCTCTCAACTTTCTCTTGGCAATGCCCCATAGATTCGCTATGGGGTTCAGGTCAGGCGAGTTTGCTGGCCAATCAAGCACAGTAATACCATGGTCATTGAACCAGGTTTTGGTACTTTTGGCAGTGTGGGCAGGTGCCAAGTCCTGCTGGAAAATGAAGTCAGCATCTCCATAAAGCTTGTCTGCTGAAGGAAGCATGAAGTGCTCTAAAATGTCCCGGTAGACGGCTGCGTTGACTCTGGACTTAATAAAGCACAGTGGACCAACACCAGCCGATGACATGGCTCCCCAAACCAACACAGACTGTGGAAACTTCACACTGGACTTCAAGCATCTTGGATTGTGTGCCTCTCCATTCTTCCTCCAGACTCTGGGACCTTGGTTTCCAAATGAGATGCAAAATTTGCTCTCATCAGAAAAGAGGACTTTGGACCACTGAGCAACAAACCGGTTCTTTTTTTCTTTAGCCCAGGTAAGACGTTTGACATTTGAAGCCCATGTCCAGGACCCGTCTGTGTGTGGTGGCTCTTGATGCAGTAACTCCAGCCTCAGTCCACTCCTTGTGAAGCTCCCCACACATTTGAATGGCCTTTTCCTGACAATCCTCTCCAGGCTACGGTCATCCCTGCTGCTTGTGCACCTTTTTCTTCCACACTTTTCCCTTCCACTTAACTTTCTATTAATGTGCTTTGATACAGCACTTTGAGAACATCCAACTTCTTTTGCAATTACCTTTTGAGGCTTTCCCTCCTTGTGGAGGGTGTCAATGATGGTTTTCTGCACAACTGTCAGGTCAGCAGTCTTCCCCATGATTGTGAATTCAACTGAACCAGACTGAGAGACCATTTAAAAGCTCAGGAACCCTTTGCAGGTGTTTAGCTGATTAGAGTGTGACACTTTGAGCCTACAATACTGAACCTTTTCACAATATTCTAATTTTCTGAGATTCTGAATTTGGGGTTTTCATAAGCTGTAAGCTATAATCATCAAAATTATATCAAATAAAGGCTTGAAATATCTTAGTTTGCTTGTAATGAGTCTATATAATATATTAGTTTCACCTTTTAAGTTGAATTACTGAAATTAATGAACTTTTGCACGATATTCAAATTTTTCGAGTTTCGCCTGTATATATAAATCTGTCATTTTCTCGCCCTCTTTCTGCATATTACTTTCTTCAGTGTAATACAAACGCAGCCACTTTTAATCACTTTCATAGAATGAAAAAAGATTCAGTGAAAGCAAGTTGTGACTGAGGCATCAGCCTCTAATATTCTACCATCTCCTTTGGTGATCCACAAAAGAAAGAAAGTAATTTACTCACAAAAATATGAGGGTGAGTGTCTTTCTTGTATTGATTTTAGTGGAGTACCCTTGTCCAAGGCAAGTCTTTTAATCATAAAAAATAATTACATATTAAAATCTATGGCTAACAATTTTTACACAATGTATGACAGCCCACCATTTTGGTTGTAATTTCCACAGTGAGCAAACATTTTACACCTAATAAAGAAATTATTAATTTTTTTGTGTGTATTTAGAAGATATAAATGATTAAATTAGCCTTAGCAAAAACATTTAAAATGCCACTTCCTTCACTGTCATTTCTATCACAGGATGCATTTAAACAATGGATAATTTGAGATGTGGTAAAAATTATATTGTATTGGACATGTTTATGAGATTTGAGAAAAATTACCAAAATGACAGTAATGCAAATTAAATAAACTATTGAGAATATAATGTCTATTTTAAGAGAGTTTATTTTCCACAGGGCCAAAAGTTTCCATATTTGAAGAAACCCCCAATTATAGGCTAAATCCAAAATAGTTTTTTGCAGACCACACATTTATTTGTTCTGTGTTTTAATGGAAGGCATTGATGCTAGGTTCTTATCTGTTCACTATAATCAGACCTATTACTTTTTTCCACAGATGGAAAAAGTCTAATAAAGATACAATTATTAGACATTTCATTTTTAACATCACTCCAGCTCTCTAAACTTCTGTTGGAAGATGATTATCAGCCAGATTGGGATGAAAGGCGAAACAAGAGGTGTGTTTATTCTGTTCTAACCAACTAGTACTAGCGGGTCACACATGGGGATGTACCATCAATAACCTCAATCAGACCAGCTGATAAGATTCTAACTCCTGACAGAAAACAACAGAGCACCACCATGCTCTCTCTCTCTCTCTCTCTCTCTTTCTCTCTATGTTTGATTTCACTTGAAAAGAAATGTAATCAAAGCATGAAGCGTGTACAGGTCAGCATATGAAATGTTAACACCTTTCAAGTGGTAAACACATAAAATGAGGAACTGAATAGTAGATAACTTGTTTTAATGAATTCCACAGATGTGAATAGATAAAATGTGTTTTGAAACAAGTTTTTTATTTTCTATTTTTATGCAAGGTCTTGATGCTTGTGAAAGGCAGATTTGTTCAGCTGTTCTGGGTCATTCCTCTTATGCAGTACCTTTTGAATTCTGTAACCTTCAAAAAATGCTTTTGTTGTGATTTAAGTAAGTATTCTGTTTGAAGTGTATACTAGACTTAAAATGTATTAATTATAATATGATTAACACAGTTTGGTTTACATAATGTCAATAAAATGAACAGGACAGAAATAAAGTGCTAAAGTTAGCCATTACTCAGTGAGGATTGAGAATTAGCTTACATGATGAGGATGAGGATGCCAAAGTTATTCATTAAAATCAATAGCCGATGTGATGGCTGGGCTGTTTTCTTTTCCTCGCCAAAAATTATTCGACTTCCTGGAGAATGCTGTCATTAAGGAACTGGCTTTTTTAGTTGTATATCTCAAAACAAGAGATATTAGCTGGGATACAGCAAAACATCTATATACAATACAGTACACTGATTAGCAATTGAAACAACATTCCCAAGAAAAAGGCCTTTAAGAGACACCTGAATTAGGCTTTTTCTTAATAAAATACCAGTTTCTCATTATAGAAGTTCCAGACTGATCTCATAGTAAAATAGGAAACAGGTTGTCTTTTCTTTAGCTAAAATCCTGCATTAACAAAATGCAAAACACTGCCCCCATTGGTCAAAGCAGTAAGTGTTGTTGGTCGTGAATTCCATTTACCAATGTAATGTCCGTGAGGGGCACCAAAAATCAAGTTGTGAAGAGGGTTGTTTTCAGCTGTACAGGCAAAAGAGGATGCTTATTTTAAAAACTGTAAATTGTCTCTCTCTCGTCGCACCATCGTCTGCAATCGGCATTTTATCCCTTTCAGAGGCTTAATTAGCCTGATAAGGGATCAGGTGTGTGTATAATCATGACCCTGCCCCACCCTCCGACCTGTCACATTCTATATATTTTTATATATAGTATATTTACAGATTATGACAAAAATCATAATTGTCTATTATTGCCCTTGATGTTGTTATTGTGATTATTAATGACACTTATTTGATTAAATAACTGTGACGTCACTAATCAGGCAACCGCACTTCCAGGTTCTTCAGAACAGCAGGTTATGGGCTGTGCTGCAGTTATTTTACCTACTATAATAATGTTTGTTAATAATGTAAAAAAGGTTATTATAAAGGCATATCTATGTTTTAAAGTGAAGAAATGTATTTTGGTTCTTTTTGAACTAGTGACAAAACCAGTTTTAATTTCAGTCAATATGCCTGTGTGTCATGAATCATGTTGATGCATTCACATCCTCACACATTTAACACAATTCCAAAGCCTGAAACAATGTGGCATGAAAATCAAAAACTACGATCAGACATGCAATATGTAAAAACATTTTTATTAATTGTTTTTTTTATTAATTGTGCATTCCAAATATAGTGTCTTCTCCATCAAGCTGTGTTTTGAACACAAGAATCCTTGTGATGTGCTGTCTGCTGAAGAGTTGTTTTGTTCTCTGTATAAGCGGTGCATTGCCAATACAGCTGTAGCTTCGCTTACTGCACCCTGGAGAAGACAGGTGGTATGTCAAGCTTGAATTTCGCAGGAATCTTCCTTATTATGGTCTGGGGGCATGACTTATTTTTTATAAAATGAATCGCACTGAATTAACGCATTAAATAGACAGCCCTAATTCAAATATTGTCTACAGAGATTACTTAAACCATTAAGAGCCTAATGAAGTGTTTTATAATAATAATAGGCTACTTGTCAACAACATCTGACTGAAATGTAGCATTGTGGTAAGGTTGATTACCACTTTTTGAATACCAATAATGTTTTTTTTTATTACTCTGACTATGGTTAAGTTCTAAATAAAGAAAAAAATATATATTCAAGAGGAAGTAGTTTTCAATTATAAATATTTAATTCAAGGACAGGATCTTTCAAAAATAGGCATTCAAATATTTATATTTATTTAACCTCTAATGCGCTGCAGGATTTTTGGGCAACTGCCTGAAAATTTTCACACTCAAATTTAAAAGCTCCCTGTTCACACAAACAGTGGTTCTCTTACGAGAGGTTCTCTCGTATTGCGTAAGCTAGCTTACGCTACGGGAAAGATTCATCTTTTCTGAGATATTGAAGCCAAAAAATTATCCTTAATTTTGTATCCATTGTCAACGCAGTGCAGCAGCTGCATACCTTGAGCGGGCTAGCTAGCGAGATCATTGTTTGCTCTGCGGCAACTGCTGCAGCCTATAGACGAACTTGAGTGAACTTGCGTCCAATGACGACGCCAGCGCCGTCACTGTATCAAAGCCCGCCAGAATGGCCGTGGCTAGAGTGCATATAAGCGTAAGTTCGTAGGCTGGAACCCTGATTTTCATCTATTCAGCGAAGCTCTTCGCATCTCTGAACTGCAGAAGCCGCGTCGCCTTTCGAGGGGCATCTAGCAAGCTTGGACAGCGCTCAAAGAGTCACATCCGTGACGTGATCGCCAGCATAGTCATGGGCATGGGACTTACATACAGAGGTGTTTGCAGGCTTTGTGACAGAGCGGCAGAGCAAGTGTGCCTCAGACGGAACGTTCATTGACTCTAACACTAGAGCTGGCTGTGCCTGCTTTATGTGAGATGGGCTCTGATAGCGACACGGCAGTGTAATGCTTGTGTGTCGGGTGAACACTGGATTGTGAGCACATTTTCCACACATAAGGCATGTTGCTTTTACAAGATTTCTTTGGTCGCTGGAGACGGCATTTGAGTGCAGGCAAGCGGGCAGTATCACCGGCTTGTTGGGTGCTGAATCCACCACTGCAGTAGCCTGAGAGAAGGGGACTGACAGGGGGCGAAGCTTTTGACCCTGCGGGCTCGACTCGAAGCACTCAAAACCGAAGCCGCCGTGCCGCCTTTCGTTTCGCCGCGCAGAAAGAAGCGCCGCTCCCAAAGGCTGCCGGAACCGGTGTTAGAAGCGACTACCTCGCTGGAGCCTCTCCCTCGAGCCTCGCTTTCACCCTCCCCGCCCCCCCGGGATGCGCAGTTGCCACCGAGCGGCCGCACTGTTGCCATCTCGGATGATGAGGCGGAGGATAAGGGCTGCTGTTCCATCATGGCTTCGGACAGCGAGGAGTGGTCAGGCTCCCAAGCCTCCTCCTCTGCCCAGGAATCCAGCAGGACCCGCGCCGGAGTCGAGGAAGAACTAACGCGCCTCCTCACACAGGCCGTCGACTGCCTCGGGCTGGAGTGGTCACCGCCCTCTGAGCAGGCTCCCAACAGACTCGACGGCTGCTTTCTTCAGAGCCGTCGCCGCACGGCGCCCGCGGCCCGGGCCGCTCCCTTCCTGCCGGAACTCCACGCCGAGCTCTTCCATCCCCCCGGTCGAGGATTCGGTAGCAGCACACCTTTGCCCGCCCTCCGCGAGATGGCAGTCTAAGCCAGTGCTCCCGGCTAAGTCCTGCAGAACTACTTCCGCCTGTGTTGGCCGCGCTTGTGCCGCCGCCGGCCAAGCCGCATCTGCTCTGCATTCCATGGCCGTTTTACAGATCCTCCAAGCGGACCTTCTTCGAGAGTGGGATGAGAAAGGCAGGCACCCAGAGGCTGTTTCAGATCTAAGGAGCGTGACGGATCTCGCCCTTCGCGCCACCAAAGCTGCAGCTCAAGCCCTAGGGAAGTGCATGGCCGCGCTGACTGTGACCGAGAGACACCTATGGCTAACGCTAGCCGACATGGGAGAAGCTGAACGCTCCACGTTCCTCAACGCACCGCTCTCTCCGTCCGGTCTCTTCGGTTCCACGGTGAGTGGCATTGTTGACCGTTTCTCGGAAGTCCAGAAAGCCACCCAAGCCATGAATCTCTTCCTGCCTCGTCGCGCTAGCTCCTCTGCAGGCCGCCCACGTGACCAGCCTCCTGCACGAGCCTCTTCACAGCGCCCAGCTCAGCAAAACCAGACTTCTCAGCATCGACAGGGCGGCCGCCCTAGAACGCGCTCAGACAGCCGCCGCAGACCGCCGCCCCCCCCGCAGGCCTCGACCTAAGATTGCGCTGAAACCTGAGCAACCGAAGTCCTCCTAGCTTTGTTGAGAAAACGACGGCTCAGTCCCGCCGCGGCCGGACCACCGTCAAAGCTTCGCCCCCTGTCAGTCCCCTTCTCTCAGGCTACTGCAGTGGTGGATTCAGCACCCAACAAGCTGGTGATACTGCCCGCTTGCCTGCACTCAAATGCCGTTTTCACAGCGACCCAAAGAAATCTTGTAAAAAGCAAACATGCCTTATGTGTAGAAAATGTGCCCACAATCCAGTGTTCACCCCTACACACAAGCATTACACTTCCCGTGTCCCTATCAGAGCCCACTCACATAAAGCAGGCACAGCCAGCTCGAGTGTTAGAGTCAATAAACGCGCCCACGAATCCGTGCGCGCGCCCCTTCTCTGCCCGCTCTGTCACACGGCCAGCAAACACCTCTCTGTATGTAAGTCCCATGCCCGTGACTATGCTCGCGCATCACTTCACAGATGTGACTCTTTCCCCATTCACCTCAATCGGGAAGTCACTCACAGAACAGCCTGTCCATGCTGTCTGCGAGCAGTCCAGCATAAGCACAGTAAGCGCGCTCACACATTCTGTTCAGCTCGCTGTGTGCGGCAATCAGGGCGACTTGGCCATTCACCCTCTAGTGTTATGCTTCAAAGCGTGGAAAGCTATCCCAGGGATATCCAAATGGGTGTTAAGCACAATAAAACAGGGCTATTTGCTACAGTTCGATCGCCGCCCTCCCGCTTCAGAGCTGGCTCGAAACTACTGTGAACACGGAAGCAGCCAGCATGCTTCGTTCAGAAATAGCAAACCTTCTGTGCAAAAGGGCCATAGAGAGAGTGCCACCTTCTCTGAGCGAGTCTGGGTTTTACAGCCGTTATTTTCTTGTCCCCAAGAAAGACGGCGGCCTCAGACCAATATTAGATCTCAGGGTTTTGAACAAGGTGCTCGCAAAAAGACCGTTCAAAATGCTTACAATCAGGAAACTCCTCGCGCATGTGCGCCAGGGGACTGGTTTATTTCTCTCGATCTGAAAGATGCCTACTTTCAGATTCAGATAAATCCCGTCACAGGCCATTCTTGAGATTCGCCGACGGCCAGGTTTATCAATACACCGTCCTTCCGTTCAGCCTGTCTTTAGCACCCGTACTTTCACGAAGTGCATGGATGCGGCGCTCGCACCCCTGCGGAGTCAGGGCTTGCGAATTCTGAACTATTTGGACGATTGGCTGATTTTAGCACAGTCACATACGGAGCTTCTGTCTCACAGGACAGTTCTCCTCAGTCATCTGAACAGTTTGGGTCTTGCAGTCAATTGGACCAAGAGCTCACTACAGCCCAGTCAGGCAATTTCCTTCCTTGGAATAGAACTAGACTCCATGGCGATGACGGCTTGCTTATCTACATGTTCAGCGACTAGCCGCGTCCTTTTCAGATGAACAGCCTCACGCCTCTGAAAAAAATTTCAGAGAATGCTAGGTTACATGGCCTCAGCCGCAGCAGTGCTTCAGCTGGGTTTACTGTGCATGCGCCCGCTTCAGCATTGGCTAAACACCCGCACGTCTCGCCGGGCTTGGGCCACGGGCCGCCAGCCGATCAGAGTGACTCAGACCTGTATCTCAGCTCTGCAGCCCTGGGCAGTGGCCGAATGGTATCAGCGGGGAGTGACGATGGGAGCTGTATCTCGCCGAAAAGTCATCTCGACAGACGCGTCCAACACGGGTTGGGGCGCGGTCTGCGAGGGCTCTCTGGTTTTTGGCCTATGGTCAGTTCAGGAAAAGCTCCTTCACATAAATTGTCTGGAAATGATAGCGGTCGAGTACGCGATCGTGCACTTCCTCCCGGTCATTCAGGGTCACCACGTCCTGGTCCGTTCAGACAACAGATCTGTGGTATCCTATCTAAACCGTCAGGGCGGTGTCAGATCCAGGAACCTCTTCCATCTGACAAAACGCATACTGAGTTGGTCCCAGTGCCACCTGCGCTCGCTGAGGGCGACGCACGTGCCAGGCCACCTGAACGACGGCCCAGACAGACTGTCCAGAGACAATATTTCCCCAGGGGAATGGTCCCCGCACGCTCAAACAGTCCAGAAGTTATGGAGCATATTCGGCAGAGCAGAGATAGACCTCCTTGCGTCAGAAGAGAACTCTCACTGCCCAGTATTTTTCTTGAAAGCGAGGACGCCGCTGGCCCAGGACTGGCCCAACCGCCCGCTTTACGCCTTCCCTCCCGTCTCGCTATTGCCACAGGTAACGCAGAGGATCAGGGAAACGCGTCACTCGGTGCTCCTCATAGCCCCGCGCTGGGAGAATCAGACATGGTTCCCGGAGCTTACGCAGCTGTCACTGACAGCCCCGTGGCCCATTCCAGTGAGAGCAGATCTCCTCTCTCAAGCTCGCGGCACGATCTGGCATCCCCACCCAGAGTGCTGGGAGCTGATCAACGACTACCCGTCGCTTTGCCAGAAGGAGTATTAAACAGTATCATACACGCTAGAGCCCCTTCCACGAGAAGACTCTATGCGTCCAAATGGTCTGTGTTTTCAAAATGGTGCACCGACAGAGACCCACGGACATATGGGGTGTCGTCGCTGCTCGTGTTTTTACAAGAGCTGCTGGATAAGGGCAGATCCCCATCCGCACTCAAAGTGTACGTGGCGGCCGTCGCTGAACCCCTGCACGGCCAGTCACTGGGAAAAAACGAGCTGGTCATCCGCTGTTAGGCATTAGGGCTCACTCCACTAGAGGCATGGCCTCCTCGTGGGCATGGTCCAGCGGGATTTCCATTCACGACATATGTGTGGCAGCGGGCTGGGCTTCCCCCTCCACCTTTGTCAGATTTTACAATCTGGAAGTGCCCGCCCTGCAGGCAAAGCTACTAGAGGTTTAATACGATACAGCTCCCCTGGTGAGCTGCACTGATGGGACACATTCCACACAGACCGGCACCGCCGCTCTGTCTTTCCCTTCCCACTAGGTGCTTATGTATTACACACACACTGGCCCGCACTCTTGCCGGCCAAATATTATTCCCCCACTCACAAGGGCTCCCCCGGGTCCCCCCACCCCCGGGGCTCATGCAGTGGATGCTTGGCGCGCACGGCGTTGACAATGGGTTCCCGTGAGCGTAAGCTAGCTTACGCAATACTGAGAGAACCTCTCGTAAGAGAACGAATCGGTTACCTAACGTCCTCTCTCTAGAAGAGGGAACGAGTATTGCGTAGCCGGCCATGCTTCGCGCCCACGAGCGATTTTCGCTTCATTCAATGAAAACCAGGGTTCCAGCCTACTGAACTTACGCTTATATGCACTCTAGCCACGCCCATTCTGGCGGGCTTTGATACAGTGACGGCGCGGGCTTCGTCATTGGACGCAAGTTCACTCAAGTTCGTCTATAGGCTGCAGCAGTTGCCGCAGAGCAACCAATGAGCTCGCTAGCTAGCCCGCTCAAGGTATGCAGCTGCTGCACTGCGTTGACAATGGATACAAAATTAAGGATAATTCTTTGGCTTCAATATCTCAGAAAAGATGAATCTTTCCCGTAGCGCAAGCTAGCTTACGCAATACTCGTTCCCTCTTCTAGAGAGAACCGAGGTTACGTTAGGTAACCGATTCGACTTATTTCATAAAAATGGTCTCATGTTACAGATAAACCCCAAAATTTTTAGAAATTATTGCAATATTTATTAAATAACAGTTTATATGTTTACAATTTTATGATAAACACATTTCTATTTTTTTCTTCTAAAGTTTAAAAGCATGCCATTTCAGTTCTGTGTCCTCGATTTTTGTGCAAAAAGTCTGCAGAAAGTACTAGAAAACAAATATTTTTTTCCTCTTTCACCTTACATCGCATTATACTGATATGAAATATAGGTGTTGCTCTGAAGCATTTTAGCAAGGCCGTAACCATGTTTTGTACATTGGGTGGGGCCCAAACCATTTTGGAGGTGGGGAGTCACTGATGTTGAGGTCACAAATATAAATGTAATTTCTGGTACTTTAAAATATCAAAGGCTCCGAATGCAATACTTTTCTGAATAAAGGCTTTAAATGTTTAAATTGTATAACTTTTTGGTTTTAAAAGATACAGGTTTTTTTTTCACACAGAAGTTACACAGTACAAGACTACCACTGTGTCAAAATTGATAGCAATTTGCCTGTTTTATTCATATTTTCTTTCTTTTTTGTGCTGAATCAAAGAAAAGACGAATATAATTTGAATTTCTTTTCATCACTGACATGCCTGTGTCAGCTGGCTAGCAAAAAGAAAATACACAAAAAAAAAAAATAAGTTGTCTCTCATTGTGTTTTACCCCCAGCAGAATCCTGCCACAAACATTTCTTCAAGAACCCAAATGCTACACTTTTCCATACAAAAACAGTTCATATTGAGCATTACTGTTAAGGTCCAAAGGAAAAAAAATAGTAATTGTGTTCATTGATTGACTGGCATGCAGAGGAATGGCATTTCTCCCTCTTGAGATTGAAGTCGCTGAAGATATGCTCACTTTAGGCCCAACACTTTGTGTGTCTCAGAGAGACCATGATTCATACAGTAATATGATTAGAGGAACTATCAGATAATTTGACCTCACCAGGGCTGGACTGGTAATCTGGTATACCGGGCATTTTCCTGTTGGGCCGACGCACTTTGGGACCGATCAGGGGTGGACTGGCCATCGGGAGAACCGAGCGGGCTGCGAAACGGGACAAATGGGCCTTGATATGCTAAATTGAGCCTCTGCCTTATGCAGAACTGAACACATAACAGACATTATGAACCCCTCCCCCGTCAACAATTTTTGGGCCAGTTGCAATGTAAAATCCTGGGCCAATTTCTCTTCCCAGTCCAGCCCTGCTGCTCACCATCACTACACCATCTCCATTTGGTATTTCCTCAACTCTTTCAATGCTGTACTAACCCCTGAAAGAGTTGAGAAAACCTTACCCACGCCGCCGCACTGTGGGTGTCCAGACCCTTTACGGTTGTGTAGTTGTGCTCACAAGAGCACGAGAGGTCTCAGACATGAGCTTGCGATGTTGACTCAAGGACGTGAGAGCCAGGAGAGGCATGAACATCCAAACTATAGAATATTATGAATTATGCAGAGAGGACCAGCCCGCCGTATACTGCCCTCCCTTCATGTATTATCTTCACGAAGTTTGACAACAAGTTAAACTCCATCCATTATAATCATAAAAATGCAAGTTGAAGTTCTAGCATTTATTAAATCTTAACATTACGATGGATCAGAGTGAAACTAAAAGAAAGAAATACAATCTTCAATTAGACTCATGACTAAACATAGCTTCAAATAACACAAATAATAATACACAGATTACCGTAATACTGTTGATATCAAACACATATGCATATCAAAATAGATTACTTGTGTATTTCCTAGAATATTCACTATTTGCATTGAAAACTTAAGATAGCATGTCACATGCTTAAATTACACTTTCTAATAACTTTACATGTTAATGTCAAAACATACTTTTGAAATACTCAAAGCAATTACATAAAGAAAACTTACAGCTATAGCTCCTCACACTTCCAAAGCAAGGATTGATGAGGATTATCCACGAAAAAATAAAACACTCAGACGGAGCAACATGAATCAGCCATGTGCCTAGCTGCACTTCCTGCTATAAAACCTGTAGTTTCTTTAAGGTCCACTAGATGGCAGTTCCGGAACAAATTAACTTAGACACATACTGTGAAATGGGTACAGAACATGCCGCATTACAAACATGTTGCAGAGGGACACATCTGGCCAAAGATTTAGAGGCTAGGGCAATAGCATCCCTCACCCAATGCAACATATTTTGCTTGGTGGCCGGCACCCCTTTGTTGCGGCCCCATGTCAAACAGATAGTTTCCCTGACTTACGCCACTGGCTAGTGCGGTGGACATAAGTCTGAAGGGCATGGACTGGACACAGTCTGTAACTTCTTTCATGCTCCGTTGTTGTAAATGGTGGGGAGCAGAAGGCTTCGAGAGTGACCGGATGTACGGTCGAGAAAGGAACCTTAGGCATGCAGTCAGGATGAGGGTGCAAAATTGCTTTAGGCATTCCTGGGGCAAAATCAAAGCAGGCTGGCAAGACAGACAGAGCCTGTAGATCCCCAATTCATTTTAGAGAGGTAATTGCCATAAGAAAAACCATCTTGACAGTCAGAAGTTTATAAGACGCTGACTGTAGAGGTTCTAACGGGGTCTCAACCAGACCCTCAAAGAATATTACTAAGTCCCATGAAGGGATCTTGGTCCTAGCAGGAGTTCTCAACTGCATGGCTCCATGAACGAAGCGAGCTAGCGGAGGATGTCTCCCCAACGGCATCCCATCAATCAGGGCATGGCAAGCCGATAGAGTGGCCATGTAAGCCCTGAGAGTGGCAGGGCATATGCTTGCTGATCATATTTCCTTCAGAAAGTCCAGAACTGAAGCAATCAGGCAGTTAACTAGATCCGCATGATGTGCACTGCACCATCTTTCAAAGACACCCCATTTATTGGCGTAACTTCTTCTAGTAGAGGGAGCCCATGCACTTAGAATGGTCTTGATAACTTCAGGTGAAAGCCCAGTGTCCCTCAGTGTGTACCCTTCAGGGGCCAAACATGAAGGTTCCACATCTCGGGCCAGGGATGAAATATTGTCCCCTGCGCCTGGGACAGAAGGTCCCTCCGCCAACGCGGTGCTATCAATAAGAGGCAGGACCCTTGGTGGCGAACTCTGGCCAAGACTCCCAGGAGCAGAGAAACCGGAGGAAACGCATACAGGCACATTCTAGGCCATGTATGTGCCATTGCGTCCAGACCCAAGGGGGGGCTGGATGACTCAGAGAGAAGTAGAGGGGACATTGCGCTGTCTGTTGGGAGGCAAAGTGTTCCACTTCCACTCTGTAAAATCTCACCCAGATTTGTTCCACTACCTCGGGATGGAGTTTCCACTCCCTCGTCAGTATTTTCTGTCTGGACAGTAAATCTGCTCCCACATTCAGGCATCCAGGGATATAAACTGCTCTCATTGATAGGAGTGTGCCCTGGGCCCAAAAGAGAATCTGCCGTGCCACTCTGTTGAGCTGGCGTGAACGTAGACCTCCTTGATGGTTTATGTAAGAGACTACTGCTTTGTTGTCCACCTGCACCAGGACATGGCAGCCTCTCAAATACTGGAGGAAGTATTTCAGAGCCAGAAATACCGCCATCAACTTGAGGCAGCTGATGTGCCAATCGAGCTGATGATGCTCCCATTCCCCTTCAGCTGTACGACCATTAAGACCGCAGCCCAGCCCGTCAGGGAGGTGTCAGTCGTTAGCAATTTGTGACGGCAAAATGTACCTAGAGTAGGACCCAAATTGAGGAACCGGTGTCTGAACCACATAGAAAGTGTATGAAGCATGCGACACGAAACATCTGATTATTGGGGGGACTTTTCCAATGTATATTTTGGTTAAGGCCCTGCATTTAAACACTCACCCGACAAGAGTTTCCACGCTGTTTTATTGAATATCTTGACTTCTGAGTTGTCTAGAAACCCAATCTAGGTGTCATTGGAAAACAGAAACCCAATGATGTTTAACATTTCATCTTCATTAGATGAAAACCTATTTTGCCGATGATCTGTTTCTCATACTTTTTCAACCGAACTTCATATTTTGTTCAAAAATGTTTTGACACTAAATTTGATTATTCACCCAAGAAAGCTCATAAACAATTAAACAAGTAATTAATTTCACCCATTTTAAAGCTAACAACTCAAGGTAAGATTTGATATAAGTTTGAGGCTATTTGGGGCTTACAGATCAGTGGTCGGCACAGAAAAGAGACATTTCAATTTGTGATATTTTTTTTAATAATTCAAACTGTGGTATTATGGCAACAACATAAGCTTCCTGAGAATGAGAACTTTCATTTTATATGTGACTTGTCTATTTATGTGCTATGTGAAGGACCCATGTGAAGGACATTTATACAACTTAAACTCTAGGTGGGGCCAGTTTGTGACACAACTGGGTTTAATTTTTAAACCAATTTTTATAGATTTATTTAACTGTATTGTGATATAAACCGTTATAGTAATATAACATTTTTGATATCGTGATATAACATTTTGGGTCATATCGCCCAAATCTATTTTGGAAACAATATGCCGACTTGATGTTTTATGTTGCAAAGTTCAAACTGTATAACACAGGGACATGATAACAATGGCAATGTCCAGCAAACCAAAGTAGCAAAATTATGTTAACTTATTTGTGATGTTGTAATTAAAGAAAACTACTATGATTTCCATCCATAAAAACTTGTTGTTTAATATTTTATATAATATATTGTACTGCATAAGAATGACCTTGCCCCTCTGAATAAAGCAAGATAAACTCAAAGTCTTAGGCTGTCTTGTATCAAGCATAATTACATTATATTTAACACATGATTACTGAGCGGTAGAGAGAGAGAGAAAGAGAGAGAGAGAATTTGAGAATGACAGTGGGACTTTCCGCATGGCAATGGAATGAGTATGTTCACCCCAGCACATGCTTGGATGGAAAGATAAAGATAGAATTAAAGGGAAATGAAATGGTTGCCCTTCACTTAAACTAATTGAGGAAATGATTGAAGCAATAAAGCTCTATTTAACCTTCAGGCAATTTGGGTGGAAAAAAATGTACTCAGTGACGTCTTTGTATAAGCATGCACAGATCTAAGGCTGTCATCTGTTATCATAGACGCCCTGGGTTTCTGTCCTGTTGTGGTTGTTATATTGGCTCTAAGTGTTTGTTATTACTTTCACAAAAAATTTACCTGATGAGTACACTAATACAAGTCTTGGTTTAAAAACAAAATGTATTTATTTATTTTAATCCCATGGACCATTTAGACCTAACGGCCATTGCTACAAATTACATTAGATCCATTTTATTTTATTGTATTTTTTTTATGTATTTGTTTTTTAAGCAAAACGTAAAACCCAGTGAAAACAAAATAATGGTATGGTATGGTACTGCAATGATATCACCATACATTTTATATGTGATTGTGAGTGGTGGTGGCGTATATATAACTGTTAATCAGAAGGTCACTGGTTCGATCCCCACGACCACCACCATTGTGTCCTTGAGCAAGGCACTTAACTCCAGGTTGCTTCGGAGGGATTGTCCATGTAATAAGTGCACTGTAATTCGCTTTGGATAAAAGCGTCAGCCAAATGCATATATGTAAATGTAAATGTGATTGTATGTTAATCAATACAATGCATAGAACTAAACAGCAATGTTGAGCTACATTACTGTATATTTAAACAGAGCCTTTTTGCTGGGGCAAAAGCCTCTTTTTTTCTGTTGTGCACTGGTAACTTTTTACTGGTAAATTCTTAAAGTCTGACGGAGGAAATTACAGTTTACTGACAAGAGAAATATTTTCCCTGAAAATATTTAAGCAAGCATGTAATGTGCCCCATGTTTTTTTGTCGGCTACTTATTCACAAATCAGTCTTTGGAGTCAATTCTTTTTATTGAATTGCTCAAACAGGCAAAATCGCATTTGAATCTTTTGAGTCGGTTCTGTTCAATGAATTGCTCAAAAGTTTTAGCGAAACGGCCTGAATCTTTTTCAGGAATCGTTCGGACAGCTCACTCACACACAGAAGCGTTTGGTGCAGCTCCTCATTAAGTAAAACAGGATAATAATGTAGATATTTACCTACTATCAATTGAAATCAAACTTGCAAATGAATCCTATAATTTGTCAGAGAGAAGAAGAAGGTCTTAGTAATCAACACTTGCAGGTTCAGCTTTTAAACTACTCAAAAGTGTATTAAAACAATAACAGTGTGTGTGAGGGTAAGCACTTTTTAAGTACCAAAAAGTAGATTAGCATTAGGCTACCATATTTTTCCATATGAATTTCTTGCATTCAGCTGTCTCCTCAAAAAATACTGTTTGTGAGCAGCAGCAAGCCGCCTTCCTTTGGACATCTGATGAATTACGCCATGAAGCGCACATATACGCAGTCATTCACTCTGCTGTGCACAATGGCACCAAAAAAACAAAGTATGATGAGTCCTGTTGTGTTCACCATGCGTGTTTGTGAAGACGTAAGATGAACGCAAATGGACCGGGATTCGATATAATCAAGTGAGTGTGAAACCAGACCAACGCTGCGGGAGGCACCGGGAACAATCGCACTTAGAATATATATATATATATATATATATATATATATATATATATATATATATATATATATATATAATTAGCAATAAATGTAAATTAATCTATTAAATGTGTTATTTTAAGCAATATTTATGTGCTTTGCATTTTTCAGCTTATTAGAGTAGTATGCTATCAGCTGATCAACATAATAACATCAAACTGTTCAAATCAAATCAAATCAAATCAGTTACTTCAGTGAAGTTCCATAACTGTTAGATTGCTGACTTAAAGTATACAGTAGAAAGCAGCTGCCTATGCAGGCAGTAGATAGCAAGGCAGCTCACTTTTAGAACTTTAGTCTGTTTTTGCATTATAGATGTGTTTCATTTGTATTGAGTTCTGACAGTTTTTCATTGCCACTATATATCACTGTATGAACAATACCGGCTTGTTGAAACTTTCTCCCACATACACAGACCTCCAAAGAACTACACAGAAATTATTACTTCTGTACCTGCTTGGAAATGTGTTTATTTTGATGAATTGGCATTTACTGCAAAAAATGACATCTTTTTTTAAAAGTTCTCTTGACTCTCAAGAGAAAATGGCATAGAAAGCGATTCCTTTATTTATTATTTCAGGTCCATTTCTGTCACTCTTTTCTGCTCTCTTTTTATCATGTCTTTTCACTTCTTCCAACCAGCCGACGTCTGTAATCCTTCAGTCCTTAGCTGGCAGTATTGCAATGTAAGTGTGAAGTGAAAGAGAAAAAAAGAGAGAAACAAGGTATGTGTGTGTCTGTCAACGCGGTTCTCGCAGGTTCATATTTTAACCGTGAACATTAAAGATTAATGCCTACATCAGTTAAACCCTGGTGCCCTCGTGTAAACAATGAGGCCCTGTATTTCAGCTCTCTCCTTCACTCCTGTGCTCCCTTCCTCCTCTCATCATGACAGAAAGTTATATAACCCTCCCACACACACACACACAAATATAATTTATTTTTCCATTATAGGACTATATATTTTGGACTTTAATGAGAGAGTGTAGCCTTTAGAATCAATTCTCAAGTATGTGTGTGTGTGTGTGTGTGTGTGTGTGTGTGTGTGTGTGTGTGTGTGTGTGTGTGTGTGTGTGTGTGTGTGTGTGTGTGTGTGTGTGTGTGTGTGTGTGTTTGAGCGTGTATGGGGTGTCCCCATAAGGATAGTAAAACCCCAAATTTTTGATCTTTTGGGGACATTTTGTCAGTCCCCATATAGGAAAACAACTTATAAATCATACTAATGTATAACATCATACTGATGTTTTTTGAAAATGTAAAAATGCAGAAAGTTTTCTGTGAGGGTTAGGTTTAGGGGTAGGTTTAGGGGATAGAATATAAAGTTTGTACAGTATAAAAAGCATTATGTCTATGGAAAGTCCCCTTAAAACATGGAAACACAACGTGTGTGTGTGTGTGTGTGTGTGTGTGTGTGTGTGTGTGTGTGTGTGTGTGTGTGTGTGTGTGTGTGTGTGTGAGCATGTATTTATCACTTTGTGGGTACCAAATGTCCCCATAAGGATAGTAAAACCCGAAATTTTTGACCTTGTGGGGACATTTGGTCGGTCCCCATGAGGAAAACAGCTTATAAATCATACTAAATTATGTTTTTTGAAAATGTAAAAATGCAGAATGTTTTCTGTGAGGGTTAGGTTTAGGGGATAGAATATAAAGTTTGTACAGTATAAAAACCATTATGTCTATGGAAAGTCCCCATAAAACATGGAAACACAACATGTTTTTGGCACGTACTGGATTATCAAGTTGCCCCTGTGAAAGGAATGATGCCAAAATAATTTGTGGAGAAATGCTGAAAATACTCAGGAAAAGAGTGGGTGTTAAAGAGAAAGCTTGAAAGGGTGTGTAATAGGAAACTGATGATGTGTTGGAATATTTAAATTTGCATTTGAGTTCAAATATCCCTGAATAAGTATAAGTTTGTGTGCATGACTTTAAAAGAGACAGCAAATATTTTTCTCTCATCTGCTAAAAACAGGCTAGATTATAATGTTCAGATTAATTACACTTGTGAAAGAGAGACAGTGCTTACTGACACATTCTGATGTGGTGAGAGAGGTATGAAAGCAGTGTGTGTGTACTGTACAGTATGTGTGTTATTCACAGGGAGGTGTCACACCCCCTGTCCAAACATGTTCCAGAACACACATATTGCCCCAGGAGTCTTTGTTATCATATTGTTTCATTTGAGAGAGTTTGAAATATTGTTTCTGCCTGTCTGCTGTCCTGCAGAGTAACTGCCAGCAGCTGCTCATTAACTATGGAGCCAATTTCTCACCCGATACCCCTGACTCCGCCCTCATTTTGTTTTCATGATGGTTACCATGATCACCAATGGTTCAATCTTAGGGGTTCTGTCTACCCCACTGGGGTGCTTCAGAATTGCTCTAGACATTAACAAACACTAAATCCCCCCCACCCACCCACCTCTCTCTCTCTCTCTCTCTCTCTCTCTCTCTCTCTCTCTCTCTCTCCCCTGTCTCCCAACATCTGGATTGCATTATTATCTCAAGCTTGTGTACAATGTCATGTGCCATGCTGAAAGGAGATGTTGACCTCTGACCTATGGTTTGGAGCGGTAAAGTAGAATGACCTGTGACCCCTGAGGGTTGTGGATGAATGAGGTGTGGTGAACACTGAAAACAGGATGACAGGAAGTTTAATGACAGCTTGTCAGCATGGACTTTTTCACAGTACTCACGAGTCACTCTCTTTGTCTGGTCTGTCCAAACAAATTCACAAACTCTAAAATAGCATTAAAACATTTGACAAAAATATATTTTTCTCATTTTCACACTTTTTAAAAATAACCCAGTCACCAGCATATGTTGTGTTTTGCATGTTGGTCTCCTGCATGTAATGCTGGTATGTTGGTGTTCCAATGAGGTTTCTTTGGAAACCAGCAAGATTTTTTTGGTCAACCAGAATCAACAGAATCATCACCATGTAGGTCAACCAGCTAAAATTTGCTGGTGGACATCACAGCTATTCTGGTCCGCCAGCTTGACCAGTATCAAACTAGCACTAACCAGCATAAACCAGCCAGGATCAGCATATGAATTCATGTTGGTCTAAACTGATCTTTTTATCAGGGAATGTTTTGAGACTTTTGAGAGCCATACATTATTGTAACCGTCATGGAGCCTGAATGTGAAAATCTTTGCTTAGGCAGACTAATATCAGATACAAACTCTGTTGGTTGGGCAATTCTCCACGCTGAGATGATTTGGTTTAACAACCTGCCATATCTAATTCAGAATCGGCAGGGAAGCAGTGAGTCCCTCATTTGATTCTGACAACTTTTGCAGGGAATGAGGGAAGAAAATCAAAGAGAGGAGAGAAGATGAGAAAAGAACAGAAATTAAAGACTTGGAAGGGTGTTATCTTTTCAGACAGATTTGAAGAGATGGAGAAATGTGGAAAGCTGAACGCATGTTTGATTGCTAAGGTGCCAAAATTTTCTTGCTGGCATGCCTTCGTCAACATGTCAGTGTTATGGGTTTATCTAGTGTGTTGGAGGGAAGGTTCTCAAATATTTCAACAAAAATAGAATTTCTACAGTTAATGTTAGAAATTAGTGATACTGCATGTTTTCTAGACTGATCTCTCTGTGAATTCAGCAACAGTAGGTTGAAAGTTCTTCAGCTGAAATCAGTCTGTGCTATACAAAATTCAAATCACTGCCCCCATTGGCTGATGCGGGGAGTGTTGCTGAACGGATGAGCATTTTGATCTCCAGTTTCCGGGTGAAACAGGAATGCATATTTTATTAACCACACAACCTTAACACTAAAGCCTAACTGTCATCTTAACTAATCTTATAGGGAAAATACAACCTCCATATCACACTTATTGTTGATTATGTGAAAGTGACTCCTTATTTCCATGGGATCAGAACCTGTGTCACTGAGACTGCTGAAGCAACACGCTATCAGTGGCACCACAGGAGAAGGTAAACGTACTTAAACTGATGCAAAAATGTCTGATGAGGGATGGCGCTTGTCAGTAATTCAGCAGAGTGGGGTTGATTTGAGGCTACTGGAACATTCTGTAGAAACGTCGACTTCCTGTATGATCATGCTATATTTTCACCAGTTGCCAAATATATGCTAGCTAATATCGCAATCGGTATTGGGTGGTACATCGACAAAGCAGGAAAAGATCTGTCACAATTCATTATTTGTATAAATATATTGCATAAAAACCCTTTTCGTGATATATTTGTTTCTTTTACATAAATGACATTAAGCTGTGCAAGAGGCAGCAAAATTTGTATTGTGCGAGACAAACCTTTACAGATTTCACTCCAAAAATTGTCTAAACAAATTCCAAATCTACAATAAACTAATTGTAACATTTGTACATTGGTTGCAAGACAGAGAGCATGAAATAAAAAGGAAAATTAAAATGTTTAAAAACCAGCAAGGGGAGACCAGAATAATATAGGGTCAGAAAGCCTTGATATCTCTCTAATCTCATGTTTAACCTCCATACACGTTTCACTCATGTTTACGTGCAACTCCCCAGTCCCACGCCACCTCGACGAGTGATATCGGGCAAAATAATTAAACTCAATCATTCTGTCAGCAACGTGAACACAGCCTTGCAGCTTAACTAGAGCATGTTACACCAATATACAGTATGTGTTTAAAATAACTATTTTGGATTCTCTCTTTGTCACAAGACGCTGATAAGCTCACTTTAAAAGTTGTAACATACAGCTTACAGATTAAAGCGTTTGGAAGTGGAGCATGTATTTGTGTAGGTGGGTATGCTCATTCTGAATGAGTTTGTAAAAAAAAAAATAAAAGGGAGTTTTTTTTTTTTTTTGCTTGTGTTACTTGTTTGTGTGTGTGTGTGTGTGTGTGTGTGTGTGTGTGTGTGTGTGTACAGGTTTGGGTGGTTTACGAGGAATTTGTTTAGGTTACAAACTGGTGATTACATGGGAATTATGCTAAAAATTTGGTTTTTGAGGACATTTCTAGTATCTCCATAATTTAAATTAAATGTAAAAAACATTAAAAAAAAAAAAATTATAATAATTTAATTTATTTTTGTGAGGGTTAGGTTCAGGGATATGGCTAGGGGATAGAATCTATAGTTTATACAGTATAACAATCATTATGTCTATGGAGAGTCGTCATAATGATAGCCGCGCCAACGTGTGTGTGTGTGTGTTTATGTGTCCCCTGAAGATCACCTTTCCTTGAGGGCCAAAAAGCTACCTATTCTCTAATTAATCTTAGTAACCAGTGACAAGTTCTTCCCTTGAACTTTATGTTCAGGACTGATATAGGCTAAACCTGAAAACCCTGACACTTGGAAGTTACGTAAAGCTGGCCAATCAGCTGGAGCTCTCCATTTTGAGAAAGCTTTTTTTGTAAGGAGGTTAGAGAACAGATCTGTGGGCATACTGTCAAATTTTAAAACTTCTTGGTTGCCCTCTTCCTCTTCTTCTCTCCTCCTGTCCTCCCCCTGAAGACATCCAGTTTCTCCATTCTGAAGGAGGGGGTTGTTTTGAATGCTGCTTTGTTTTCCTTTCCTCCTCCCTTCCTCGTTTGTATGTCCTTATTTTTACCCAGCTCTTATTTTCTCTTGTCACTTCAGAGCAATGTTAACCATACTGCTGCTGAGATTTCCTGTCTCTGTGTTCGACAGATACTGACAGACTGTCTCCATATCAAGTAAAGCAGTTGTTGTTGTTGTAACTAACCCTGCTCATCTCTGCACTTCTCAGTTTGGTAAATACAGACTGATTTTAACCACTTACCTCTTTGTGCACTTAGCCATATTTGGGGACAAATGTGTGAGCTAAATATCCCTCTTTTTTTCTAAAAGACATAAAAATTCCCACCACAGAGTAATTTCCACCACTTCACAAATTCTGTAAGGTGTTTCTTAGAATTACAATGGTAAATTACTGTGATGAAAATGTGATGTTTCTGAAATAAAAAGACAACTCCATCTTGTTCTAGCTAATTTAATTGTTTTTATGTATCCCGAATTCAAACATTTAAATATTTCTTTCACACTTTTTGCATAATTGTTCAAAATTATACCATGATTGCAATTGACTCTCAGTAAAATTATTATGTTCACAAGTAATATTTACCTTAATTTCTTTATTTATTTTTATTTCAAGCATCACTTAATTTCTATTTCAAGCATCACTTGAAATTTCATATCAAAACTCATATTTAATTTCAAGCAAGCTCTTCACTGTCACATTTGTCAAATTAATTACAGTTTTTCCTCAATCATTTTGGCTCAATTCTCGAATGAGAATTATTATTATTATTTATTACAAAAAAATTCTAAACAATAAGTTCAAATCTCTGAACAATTAGTTTCTTATTCACACCAGATCTGCATTTCTTATTCATTTAAGCAAATTGCACGTGTTTTGGCACATGGGTGCAAAAGAGTCTACAATATATAATTGTCTACAATTTGCACAATAACTAAATGCACATGGCTTGCTAATCAATACTGATTTGATTCTCAGTGAAATTGTCATACCCTTCACAACTTCTAAACATTCTTTCATAGCCATCACATGCAAAATGATCCATTCAATTATCAAAATCTGTCTATGACAGATAAATATAAAATAAAACATGGAATGCTTGTCTGCAACTCTCAACAAGAGTGGCAGGATGTCCACCAAGAAGATGGGAACTTGGAAGTGTTATCTACTGTGAGGAGGTACAATTGATTGTGTTTTACAGAACTAGCGCAGGTTTTTCCATTGTAGCAGGTTTTTTTTTTTTTGTGTCATTTTGTGGCAATTTTCTGTTCACTATTTATGACTAGACAAAACTGACATTCTTGTATAGCACAGTAAGCAGTCTGTGTCAACAAAATGTATAACAAAAATTTAATTTGTACATAACAAACATTTCCAGGGTTGACTGCCATGATGAAAAAAACATCTAAACATTTTGACCAGTACAGCTCACACAATGACAAAAAAAAAAAAAACTTTTCATTTTGGTGGCATTGGCCAATTTACTGACACAATAACAAGGTTTTGAAGCATGAATTAAATGTTTTGGGTGAGTTACTAGATTTTGCAGACATGCAATAGAGTTGTGATGTCTCATAAAAAAGCTTTGACAATTGCACTTAGAGTTTACAGAATGTTAAGACCATAACAGTAACATTTGAAAACAATAAAAAAAAACTTCGTTAAGGGCAAAAATTGCTTGGTGTGATGGAAATGATGGCAAAACTGACAGTAAATATAATTTTTTTTTAAATTCACACAAATTGAAATAGTTTGCTTTTTTACTCTTTGAATTAGATTTGAATTAGGGCGGGCGGGCGATGATAGATAGATAGATTAGATAGATAGATGGATGGATGGATGGATGGATGGATGATAGTAAGTAAAAGAAGTAGAGGGGATACAATATTCCCAGCAGTTCAAATCAGCCTTTGCTTGTTAAATACATTCTCTTGTATCCTCTAGCCTAACCTTTATCATTGTAAATAATTGACTCTCTTTTCATTCGTCTTCTCTAGCAACATCAAACTGAGATAAATTCATAGAATAATCTATGTAAGAACACAACCTAAACACTCTCAAACACACACACACACACACACACACACACACACACACACGCCTGCCATGAATGGTTCTGTGTGCACGTCTGTCATCAGAGGTTCTTAACATCTATCTCTCCACTTTTACCTTCTAATCCTTGTCATTCTTCACGGCTCTGTGTGTGTGTGTGTGTGTGTGTGTGTGTGTGTGTGTGTCTGCTAAGTTAAGTGTGTGTATCTCAACACCTCATGCTAAAGTATGCATGTTGAATGAGTTGTAGATGTTTATGTGTAAAGTGAAGGGACAAAAAAAATCACATTAAAAAGCAATGATTTTTCTTTCATTGAACCTTGAAAATAAATAGAATGTTTTAGAATTAAAAAGGTTTTGTGTTAGGGTTAGTATTTAGTCATTATAATTAGCCTGAAATAATAAATAAATAAAGAAATAAATAATTTAGATAGCTTGGTAACTGTGTGTGTGAGAGTATGTGTCTGAGTGGAAATTCCATTGTTTACACAGTACTCTAGAAGGGTCAGATGTGTTTAATCTTGTTTGTCTGTAAGAGGTTGTTTGTGGCCCCATAAAACTTTTGTTTGTTCAGCAGGAGCTAACAGGAGCTGACCTGCAGTTTTACAGCCCAGCAGGATACTGGGAACGTCTGTGAACACAGACGCTCTTTGCGTTACCCAACGCCGTCAATCTCTCTTACCTGTCGCATCTGTCACATCAGAGTGAGAAAAAAGAGAAGGTCAGGAGAAGAAAAACATTGGAGATGAGAACATGAGGTAAATGGATCAGGTGAAAAGTTCTACTCCCTTGAGAAGCTATTAAGACCCCCACGAGAAAGACACCAGTTATCATGACAGATCTCAACACTTAACAAACATTTCCTGTGTAATGCACCTCACACGTTTATTTAGCACTCCCATTAGACATTCCATTGATATCTATTGCTTTATTTTTAAATAAAGCAATCATAATACTATAGACTAATCCTAACCCAGACACTAACCCTAAAAGAAAACTAAAAATATATTATTTAATTTATTTATGAATCATATTTACATTGAGGATTTCCCTAAAGTGAGGTTCTGTCAGATTAAATAATTCTGGTGACTATTTGGTCCACAGAATATAGCTAATTAAATTAAAAAGCTAATTAAACACAGTCACACATACAAATAATGTTTACACATACAATGGACAATTTACTAGTTAAATAAAAATGCATATACATAAATTGTTTCTATTTTGCATTTTTAAAACTTTGAAAAAACTGTTTCTATTTGTGAAAGGATTTTCCAATTGAAGACATCCCCAAATGTCCCCTAAGGGTTTTTTTTAGATTTAGCTCAGTTTTGGAGACAGTTTTGTCCCCAAGCTATAGTTGTACACACACAAGCACATCTCCGCCCACAACAAATATGTCCTTGTTTTTTCAGATAGGACATTAAGGCAGGGAAGGTGACCTCACTTCTCCTGCACTCTGGTTCCCACTGCTGTCATACAGGGGAAGATAAATGAAACATCACCATTACACAAACACACGCACATTTAATAAGACATGAGCAGACAGATTCTCATAAATAGACCATTTAGAACTGCAAAATTCACTTTAGTCACAAATACACACTAACCCACACAGACACATACACATCAGTATGATAATCGTGCTCCTATAATCCTGTTTTTGGACAGCAAATTGCAGAATAACAAGGCAGCCGTGGGACAAATAGCGACTTCATGAGATAAAGTTGAATAAGTCAAATTTGATTGCAGCATCTGTCATAACACTGCACTAGACATTAATGTTTAATGGCAACATCAATATTAACGAGTACAAACACAAATGAGCAAAGCAGTAGGTCATGAGGTTTATTAGAGCCACGGGAAGCGATCAGCAGGTATTCGCCCAATCTAAATTGAACAGCACATCTAACATGGCCTCTGGGTGGCTTTCAGCACTCTGTTTGTGTTTGTTTGTCATGACACTGAGGGGCAAACACACACATACAAACACACACACTTGCACGTACATGACTCTGTAACTTTGGATGACATTAACATGCTGGCTGCATAGGTTTCTTCCAGCAGGCTCTTTGTGCATCACTGCTTATGTTAGCGGTTGTTTGTTGTGTATGTGTATGTGTGAGTACATGCTTCTCCAGCCAAAGAATAAAGATAAACACACACTCCTATACACACTTTGATTAACTTAGCAAAACAATAAAGAATCATTCAGTATTAAAAGGGACATTTCACTAATAAAACATTCTGATATTATCTACTCACCCATTTTGAGTGTTTTGTTTTTTATTGTTTTCATGGAACACATAAGGAGATTTTATAATTGACTTAACCTAACTTTCTTTCTGGGATTGGAAAAGCACCATAGAAGTATCATAAATGTGACTACAACTAGTGCAGTAAATATACTGCATAAGTCTTCTGAGGCCATACTAATAATTCTCGCATTCATGAAAGTTCATGTAATTTCATGGATAAAACAACTAGTCCATTCTTAGACCCAAAACAAATACATAATTGTGTATTCCAAGCAAGATAAAAGTCATACGGTTTAGTACAATATGAGAGTAAATTATGACAGAAGTTTTATTTTTTGTTAACTTTAACTTTAAAATGCTCCTTCCTTAGAAAGTCAACAAAGTTTGGAACTAAGATAATTATTATGTTTGATTGGAATTGATAGAAAGTGAGAAGGAGAGCTGAGGGTACCTACACTGATGTATGTAAGTGTGTTTCAACCTGTTTCAATCTTTTATTTCTTCAATTCAGGTCAGTTCTGTTCCACCATCATGATTCACTAAAGCAGGTCAACAGTGGAGTGTTGTGTTTTATAAAGAGTCACTTTTAGGGTTCAGCCTCCACAGATCCTGACAAGAGTGAGTGATCCTATTTCCTTCCTTAAACCTCTTGATATCTGAAGGTCTGTTCTCTTGTCATGTGTACTATTATTCTGTCTTTCTAGTTCTGCACCTCCTTTTCACTTCCTCTCGTCTGTTGTGAGTTATTCAGCTGTACAGTCTGCATTTGACCTTCAACTTCTAGAGTGACAATTAATGATAGAGAAATATCAGCTATGATTTTTTTAAACTTCTCCTTCTTGACTCATTATTAAATCAGAGCAGTTATGATATTTGTACATTCAAAATGTTTTCCCAAGCAGCTTGCTATGCCTAACTCTGATCATACTGTGAATTTGGTGACAGGAGTTGCTACTGAAATTGGTTTGTGCTTACCAAAATTCAAACCACTGCCCCCAGTTGCCAGAACTGGAAGTGATTTGAGGTAAAATGCCCATAGGGTGGTGCAAATAAGTGAGTTGTAATTTTTGTTGTAAATGAAATAATACAGTCATCAGCAATGCATTTTTTTTATTAACCATACCCCCAACCCTAAACCTAAACGTCTGTGGAATAAAAATGGAATTTTAGAGCAAAAACACAACCTCCGAATCACACTTACCATTGTTTATGTGAACGTGACTACTTCCTGGCTTCCACAAGAACCTGTGTCTCATAGTGAATGCAGTTACATTTACATTTACATTTATGCATTTGGCAGATGCTTTTATCCAAAGCGACTTACAGAGTAAGTGCACTTATTATAGGGACAATCCCTCTGGAGCAACCTGGAGTTAAGTGCCTTGCTCAAGGACACAATGGTGGTGGATGTGGGGCTCGAACCAGCATCCTTCTGATCACCTGATTACCAGTTATGTGCTTAGACCACTACACCACCACCACTCCACAGAAACTTAGTTACTTCCTAAGTTTCACAGGATCAGAACCAATGTCACAGAAATTGCAAAATGTTAAAGGGAAAGGTGAACATGTCGAATTGATGCAAAAATGTCTGATGGGGAGGCCACTTGTTAGTAATTCGGGATATAAAGGATGGCGCTTGCCAGTAATTTGGGAGATGGAGGATGGCGCCTGTCAGTAATTCAGCAGTATGGGGTTGATTTCAGGTTACATGAACATTTGGAAGCAGCATGTCGATTTCCTGTGTGATCAAGTTGTTTTATTTTGCTGCCCTTTTCACATCTGCTGCTTTCTGTCTGCACCATAGAAATTGGATAAGCGTTTGGCCATAAAAATATGTCTTTACCTGCTAGAAGCGAAAAACTAAGGGAGGGATAAAAGTGCTGTACAGTACAGGGAACATTTAATCAGATTACAAAATAAAATGTGGCCTTGTGCTTAATACAGTATACTGTATATCCACTGGCACAAAGCTGCTATTTTACTTGGAGCCTATGTGCCTCTGCAAACATAGTCTGAGTGTCTTTCTTTTGCTCGTTCTCCCTTGTTCTGTTTTATCTCTCTCCATTCCTCTTTCCTCTTATGGCCGATGGCTTCTTCACTTCATCTGAAAGTCATTGAGTGTATAAAGTAATTGGTTCAAAGAATGGCACTCCTTAACTGAATAACACGGTTCTCCACATGCACAAAACACTCTTTGAGTGTCATCAGGGAATATAGCTCTGATATATTCAGATGAGATGGAATAACCGAGGCGGCGCTCATCTCTCCAACGAGACAATGGAGACGCAATAATGAGTTACTGATGAGATCTGGGATTGGTGGGGAAACACTGTATTATGGATTAGGAAAATATGATTATTGATTCCATTGAGATTTTGGATGTGACAAAGTTCAGACATGAATCAAGCTCATCTTTATCTGATGAGGCCTTTGTTGAGCTGATCCTGACAGGAAACAGCTTTCTTTTTTATTTATGACAGTCCATAATGGCTTATTATTAAGTAATTTGATATTTATTGGGATTGAAATGAGAGCACTGCATCTCAGTTTAGCCACTTGAGAAATCAGTTTCCTAATCCTGAGGCCTAGCTGTGTGATATTGACAAATGAGTTATGCTGTGCCTGTAATTTCAGTTCTGGAGGGGCTGGTTCAGTGCAGTTGATTGATTATTTAGGAATACATCCTCATTTTGAAATATTTGCAGTTGAAATGTGTAGAAGAAAGAGTTTCAACCCGTCTTAATTTCTATACCGCCCTGCTGAAAAATATCCACTTAAACCTGCAAAAGATTGTTAGCTGGTCTATCTGGTCTCCCAGTCTGGTCAGGCTGGTCTGGTTTGCTGGATTTAGAGGGTTCTGTCCTCTTGTCAGCTAGAAGACAAGCTGCCCAATCAGCTAAACCAACTGAACACAAGCTTGACTGGGAGACCAGCTAGACCAGGGCTCTTTATCTATTTCATGAGGGGTCCAGAATATCCAGGTGATAACCTCACGAGGGCCAAACGTTTTTCTGTGTTTATCTTACCTAACACTTACATCATAATTAACATGTTAACATGAAAAACAAAACTACTGTTTTAAAATAGTCAGGGGTATTCAATAACATTTTTAAGTCCTGGCAATAAATTCCTTGTTAAGATCTGGCTGAAGAACAAACATGACCTCACACCCTTTAACAAAGATAGGTTTTGATTAACTTTACTTTGAAAATAAAAACTTAATTTTACCAATGTAGGGCTACTTTTTACAAAGTATGAAAACTGAGGAACAACATTTAGATCTGCTTAAGTCCGTATCTTTGACTATATCAATGTATTTTTTAAATAAAATACATTTAAAACTGAAAAAGACAAATGTCTGTTCTCCCTTTTACTCTACTATCCTCCCATTCAGTGGGGGAAAATGAGCCTTTCCTTGTCCTGCACATATGGTACATTTGTGCAGGAGACAAATACTTTTACAGATAATAATTGATAAATGGAGAACAAACTGATTTTATGATATTCGAGATTAAGAATGCTGACAAACAGCTGTATACAGAATCAAACACAGTCCAGATATATACATGTAGGTTCTGTGGCACTTCACATTATCACTTTTAATGAGCACTACAGACCCTGAACTGATGAAACATGCATGTTGAACACTTCAAGAATGGAGAATAAAATCAAACTTTTCAGTGCATTTTATTTGAAGTTTTAGTTTTCATCATCAATTTTACTTAAACACTGTTCCTATCACAGATAACTTCTGACGACCGCTGATGCTGTTCTGCACGATGCTAATTGATGTTAGCTCACCTATGAGTTTTAAACAGAGAGTGCATGGATGTTTAAGATCGTGACATGTGTTTATCAAAATCTGTGTGTGTGTGTGTGTGTGTGTGTGTGTGTGTGTGTGTGTGTGTGTGTGTGTGTGTGTGTGTGTGTGTGTGTGTGTGTGTGTGCTGTGTGTGTTTGTAAATGTGCATGCCAACACACTGGACCAAGCTTTGAAGAACAAAGGTTTCTTTCATCATCATTAAGTCAAATGCAGCTCTCACGTCAACAACATCCAACAACAAGACCACCTCAACTCTCTCTCTCTCTCTCTCTCTCTCTCTCTCTCTCTCTCTCTCTCTCTCTTCCATTCCCTCTGTTCACCTGGTTAACTCTATTTTTGCATCAAGCACTCAACAAGAAAACAAGGAGATTGACTACATGTCCACTGGTGCATACAGAATCCATTCAATAACACCCAAAATGCCAGGTTTCTGCCATTTGGGCTGTATCTATAAAATGTACTGCAACCGAGGCAGTTTTTGTAATGGTCTATGATTGCTTTCAATACATGGTTAGTAAAATCATTTTTATATCTGGTTGATTACAGCTATTTTCAGTCATACATGTACAGCTCCTATACTTTAATTGCTCTCATGTAATAGCATAGCTTTCAGCTAAGAGGGACTGTGGCAGGATTAACAATCAACAAGACTTTAATTACAACATAAAATGCTGAAATGAAACATAACACATACACAGAGTGGCCGCATGCATCTCTCTCTCTCTCTCGTGCGCATGCGTGAGCGTTTGATGAGCGAGTGGAGCGTGGTGAGTGCGAGTGTTAACTCTTGTGTTTTTGGAGAGTTTTTTCTATCTTCTATCTTATTTTTTTATTTTCCTTGCTATCTTCGTTGTATGGTTTAAGGAGTATTTTTTTTCTTCGTTTTGGGGGGTTGGGGGGCATGGAGGCTGCAGGTACGCAGGGTTTGAGTGCACTCACGCGTCGACACAGAGTTAAAGTGGCGGCTGCAGTGAGTGTGGAGAGCTGTTGTTTGGCTGTGGGTGAAATTGTGTACCATGAGAATATACTATCTGCCTCTAGAATGAACAGTGCTATAGTTGTTTTTCTAAACACAATACAAAAACCAAATGAGGTAGTTCAGAGGGGAATTAGTATTGACGGTGTTTTACCCCTGTTCTGCCACTTTCATTACCATCAAAAGGGTCACTCTCTCCAATGTTCTACCTCTTATCAGTGATGAGATTCTGAAACAAACACTCTCTCGATATGGGAAATTGGTCTCCTCAATTAAAAGGATCCCAATTGGGGGAGATTCTCCTCTGCTGAAACATGTCGTGTCTTTCAGACATTCAGTTTACATGATTGTAAATGATGATGGTGATTTAGACCTCACGCTGAATTTCTGAATGGATGATTTTGTTTATGTGATCTTTATAACCACAGACAAAATCAAATGTTTCGGCTGTGGTAAAATGGGGCTTTTGATCCTAATAAGCTGGAAAAAAATTATCGTCTAGCTGGTGAGGTTGAACAGACAGTTGATGAAGCCCCAGCCGGGATGAGATCAGCAGAGGCGCAAGTGAGAAATATAGTGAAGCTCATAGCGCCGAGTGTTTCTCTGTCACAAAGTGAGTTTTCTAGCAATGACTATGACGTGGATGACATTAAACAAATGAAGAATAAGAAATAGGACAATTAGTTGAAAAAACAAAGGTTTTTATGGCTGAAGGCTGCTTTTCAATTAAAGAAATGTACTGTCTAAAGAAAATAGTGTGAAAGCTCAATATTGAGTTAAAGGATGGCAGTGAGAATGCTTAATTTAATGAACATGGATCATGTTTTTTTTTACTCTTGCTTTTAATTTTTAAGCATGATTGAAGTGTGTATTGCATTGTAAAAAGGATCAATGGAAAGGAGGAGACGAGAACCGGCTTTTCAATACAAATAATAGTTTAATGATAAACTGAACAGAAGACACAAGCACACACATGACGAACATGTCCGTAAACGATCTCTTTCTCCCGCACGATCCTCTGCAGTCAGCCTTTAACCCTCACGGAGGCATAATTAGCTTAATACGGGACCGGGTGTGTAGGATCACGACCCGGCCCCGCCCTCCGCCCTGCCACATGCATCTTTGAATGTGAATGGTGCAAGAGATAGTAAAAAAAGAGCTGAAATAAATGAACAAAAATAGATTTGAGAAAAAAATAGATGTTAATTTTATTCAAGAGACACACAGTGATTTTAAAAACGCTGTGGATTGGATGCAGGAGTGGGATGGGATTGCTGTTCTCATTCCCAACACCACACTTATTGGGGGTGTGAGTATCTTATTTACAAAGAATTTTTGTCCAATTTATCATTAAGTCGATGAAATTGTGAAGGGAAGACTTTTAAAAATAAGAGCAACTTTTGAGAACATTTTGTTTTTGTTTTTATTTGCGTCTATGTACCAACATCAGCAGTGAAGAGAATGGTGTTTTTAGACACACTCAGTTCCACTTTACAAAGTTGCAGGAATATTTATTCTTAGGTGGAGATTTTAATTGTACAGAAAAATATATTGATAGAAATCATATTGAGCCTCATATGCCTCTCTATCCGGCACCATCCTCCGCAGTCGGCCTTTATCCCTCTCGGAGGCTTGATTAGCCTGATAAGTGACCGGGTGTGTAGAATCACGACCCTGCCCCGCCCTCCGTCATGCCACAGTCACCAAAGAGTTAAATAGTTCAATGAAGGCCTTGGAGGCAGGTATAATCAAATTACAGAGTTCAGATGATGCAACAGGAGATCAAAATTATACAGAAATGATCTCAAATAGGAAAAATTAGCTAGCGGACCTACTGGGGGTGAAAGCACAAGGAGAGCTGGTCAAGTCACATTTTTTTAAGTGTTAAGCAGATGGATACACCATCTAAATATTTGTTTAGTCTGGAAAAGAAAAATGGACCAAAAAGTTTTTTGCATGCATTGCACATTGAGACAGGAGTGATTTTTTCTAGTAAACCAGAAATAAGAACAAGAGCTTGTGATTTTTATACAAATTTATACAGGAGTGAGTTGGGTGCAGGATGGGGTTCTGAGAGTGTTTTTTTTTTTTATAAGTTGACTCAAGTATCAGTGGAAGCAAATGCATAGCTCTCTGTTGCTTTAAGCCTTGGGGAGCTGCATAGGGCTCTGAAAGGTATGGAGTCTGGGAAAGCGCCAGGAATGGATGGTCTACCTGTCAAATTTTATAAATTTTTTTGGACAGAGGTAGGGGAGGACCTATTGCAGGTAATTAATGACAGTTTAGACACAAGTAGACTGCCACTGAGTAGCCGTAGAGCGGTAATCCCTCTTCTTCCTAAAAAGGAGGATTGTTTATAAATTAAGAACTGGCGACCTGTTTCACTCCTCTGCTCTGATTACAAATTGCTCTCTAAGGCATTAGCTACTAGATTAGCTAAAGTAATAGATCAAATGGTGCATCCGGATCATAGTTATTGTGTCCCTGGTAGGTCTACTTTTGATAACATTACCCTTATTTGGGAGATTTTTGATGTCTCCAAGTGATTCAATATTACTATTGGACTTATTTCAATAGACCAGGAAAAAGTGTTTGGTTGAGTGGAAAATTTTTATTTGCGAATAGCTTATTTTAAGGATTTTTCAAGGAATTTATTGATAAAGTAAAAATGTTTTATGGTGACGTTGAGATTGTGCTAAAGGTAAAAGGTGGCATATGCACTCTGTGGCAGGGCGGAGGGCGGGGCCGGGTTGTGATCATACACACCCGGTCCCGTATTAGGCTAATCAAGCCTCTGAGGTATAAATGTCGACTGCAGAGGGTCGTGCGGGAGAGAGAGCTCGTTAGCGGACATGTCCGTCATGTGTGTGTTTGTGTCTTCTTTTAAGTTTATCATTAAACCATTATTTATATTATCAAGCTGGTTCTCGCCTCCTCCTTTCCATTGATCACTTTACACTGGTGCCGAAGCCCGGGAAGGAGGAGGGATACGCATAGTAGAGTTCTCACCACTAACGTCCACCCCAACGGAGCAGCCACGGCCATCTGCCGGGGGATGAGGAGCCCAGCCACCTGAAAGAGGATGATGGCCGCCGACTGTGAGAGGAGAAGGGGCTCCTAACCGACCGCCTGGAGTGGTAAGGGCCACAGGAGTCACCTACCGGCCGCTGAAACACAGCGGGGTTTAAGACCGCCGATCGCGAGCGGGAAGGGGCTCACTGGCGACCGCCTGGAGCTGGAGAACCGCTGCCATGGGCGAGGGAGGCGGAGGGCGGGGCCGGGTCGTGATCATACACACCCGGTCACGTATTAGGCTGGAACATATCTGGAATGTTACAGTCAGGTCCATAAATATTGGGACATCGACACAATTCGAATCGTTTTGACTCTATACACCACAACAATGGATTTGAAATGAAATGAACAAGATGTGATTTAACTGCAGACTTTCAGCTTTAATTTGAGGGTATTTACATCCAAATCAGGTGAACGGTGTAGGAATTACAACAGTTTATGTGCCTCCCACTTTTTAAGGGACCAAAAGTAATGGGACAGAGTAACAATCATAAATCAAACTTTCACTTTTTAATACTTGGTTGCAAATCCTTTGCAGTCAATTACAGCGTGAAGTCTGGTACGCATAGACATCACCAGATGCTGGGTTTCATCCGTGGTGATGCTCTGCCAGGCCTCTACTGCAACTGTCTTCAGTTCCTGCTTGTTCTTGGGGAATTTTCCCTTCACTTTTGTGTTCAGCAAGTGAAATGCATGCTCAATCGGATTCAGGTCAGGTGATTGACTTGGCCATTGCATAACATTCCACTTCTTTCCCTTAAAAAACTCTTTGGTTGCTTTCGCAGTATGCTTCGGGTCATTGTCCATCTGTTCTGTGAAGCGCCGTCCAATGAGTTCTGAAGCATTTGGCTGAATATGAGCAGATAATATTGCCCGAAACACTTCAGAATTCATCCTGATGCTTTTGTCAGCAGTCACATCATCAATAAATACAAGAGAACCAGTTCCATTGGCAGCCATACATGCCCACGCCATGTGTAACGTTCCTGTGTTGTCTGCCCCATGTTGTCTGTTTCACATGCCACTTTTCACGTTCCATGTCACGTTTCCTTGTTGTCTGCCCCGTGTTTTCCGTTTCACCCTTCACGGATCACATTCCATGTCATGTTTTCCTTGTTGTCTCACTGTCTAGAAAACTAAAATTCCCACAATTCCCGGCCTCCCTCACTGCCTGCACACATCATTGTTCTCACCTGTGTCTCGTTTAGTCTTTATTGTGTCCTTGTGTATTTAAACCCTGTTTGTTCCTCCATTCCCTTGTCGGTTGTTGTATGTTGATATGTTGTTCTTGTTCGCTCGAGGTTCCTTTTTCGTTGTGGATGTTTTGCTGTCTGTTCTACCTGCTGTGTGTTCTTTTGTATTTGAGTTAGTTTTTCCCCTTGTGGACTTTTCTTTGTGTTTTGCTTATTTGTTATTTTGAAATAAACCGCATTTGGATCCTTACCACCCGTCTGCCTTCTCCTGCTTCCGCATTCATAACACCATGACACTACCACCACCATGCTTCACTGATGAGGTGGTATGCTTTGGATCATGAGCAGTTCCTTTCCTTCTCCATACTCTTCTCTTCCCATCACTCTGGTACAAGTTGATCTTTGTCTCATCTGTCCATAGGATGTTGTTCCAGAACTGTGAAGGCTTTTTTAGATGTTGTTTGGCAAACTCTAATCTGGCCTTCCTGTTTTTGAGGCTCACCAATGGTTTACATCTTGTGGTGAACTCTCTGTATTCACTCTGGTGAAGTCTTCTCTTGATTGTTGATTTTGTAATGGTGGTTGCCCCAAATCAAATTTGGGTTTTTAATAAATGTAAATTTAATTTCAATTGTTCGGGTGCCAGACAAGTCAAAACTTGTCAAAAATAAAAAAAAATATATATGGAAGTTCAGTTTCCCTGAAAATAGCTCAAACCACGGTTACACGAAAATGAATCCCTTCCAATACCCACAATAACATAAGATGGGGCTTAAATGACACGCATTCACAGATTGAAGGGTTTCAGTCAAACAATTGTTATTTATGAAAACATTTAAACCAAAACCAAAGACAAAAAGTTACACAAAGGTCAATTTTTCACACAGAGTTTGTATTTTTTTTTCTTTGCCTCACATGACAAAAACAGTCAGGACAGTAAGTAGATTGCTTCAAGTTAAATTCAAGATTTCACAAACAAAACCAAAAGTTAAGAGAGTCCTTGATTCATTAATGTCTTAAGTTCGTTATTTCTTTCAAACTCTGCCTTTCATGGTCAATTCCAACCAAAAGAAAAGAAATGGAAAACAAACCAAAGAAAAATAAATAATCCAAAAATATATATATATATTTGGGGTGTGCACGTGTGTAATGGGCGTGTATGAATGTGTGTGTGTGTGTGTGTTTGTTTGTTTGGCCGCGTGAAGCAGTCTGTGTAGCGGCCGCAAATCCAGGGCCGGGGAAAGGTTTGGAGATTTGGCGTGAGGTTAAAAGATAATGGACATCAAGACTAGTACCTGAGGCAGGCGAAGCAGGCTGGATAGTGTTGCACCAGGCAAGCGAAGCGAACCATGCAGAGCTCAAATCCTCCATCACTTTGGCGATCGCACCCAGTCAGCGCATACACAGAAATTTCAGCAACAATAGCAACGACGTCCTTCAGGTAACTTGTGTCCCACTTCGATAACCTACTCATTTGTTTGTTTTTTCTCTCCCTCTCTTCCGTTTCTAGCTCTCTTTTATATTAAATTCCCTCATTGGTTTACACCCATTAGAAAGTGAAAAGCTGGTATGGATTTCTTCCATATCGCCACAACTTTGACACACATACACCTACCTCCTGGAGAGTGTTCTTTATCTGGCCAACTGTTGTGAAAGGTGTTTTCTTCACCAGGGAAAGAATTCTTCAGTCATCCACCACAGTTGTTTTAATGAATGGACAAAATGATAGATTTTTTTTTAGAAGATTTTAAAGTTTTATCATCAGCAAAGGTTAATTGGAATTAGAGTGAAAGACATTTCATTGATAATTGGTCAGAAAAGAAACCAAACCTTCCTGATGGTTTAGCCTGGGCAAAAGGAGTTAATTTGGGAGATGAAATGTCCATACAGTAAAAATTGGGAAGGAGTTATTGATAAAGTGAAAGGTAGGCTTGAGAAATGGAAGTGGCTAACACCAAAGATGTCTTATAAAGGAAGAACATTAATTGTAAATTATTTAATAGCTTTCTGCCTTTGGCATAAACTGGCATGTCTGGATCCTCCGTCACAACTTCTAGCAAAAATTCAAGGGTTCTTGGTAGATTTTTGTGGGGATAAATTGCATTGGGTCCCAAAGAGTGTATTGTATCTACCTAAAGAAGAGGATGGACATGGATTAATGCATTTGAAAAGTAGAATAGCAGCTTTTCCTTTACAATTTCTATGAAAATTGCTGTATGGGTCATCAATGAATGGATGGCGGGCTGTTAAATGTTCCATTTTACGCAGAGCTGAATTGGGCTTGGAAAAATTCCTGTTTTCAATTGACCCTCTTAAACTGAATGTAAATGGACTGCCAGTGTTTTATTATTATCTTTTTAAAGTTTGGAATCTCTTTGGTTCACAGAGAGATGAAAGAAAAACACCTTCTCTGCATTGGCTGTTGGAGGAGCCATTAATAAACAGAGCTAGTTTTGACTTAACAAGAGAAAGTTACTCCTTTCATGGACTTAATTCACTGTTGTTGAAGGCAAGGATCATCACTTTTGGTTGTCTGTTTAATATAGCTGGAATGGACTTTGAAAAAATAGAAGAAGTGGCCTCTTATATAAAGGTCAGGTCCCTGCGGACTGTTGAACAAATGCTAAAGAACTGGATTTCGTTGCTCAGACATGAAGAAAAAGATCTACTGATGGACAGTCATGGAGGACTAAACACTCCTAATACAGAAGACTGTTTTCCTATTTTAACCATGTTGCCTAAACTAGAAGTTGTAAGGGTCATTTTTTAGATGCTGAAAGACTTTTGTTTGGACTTGTGTACAGCAACAGGCAAATAATTTGATAAAATATGTGTTAAAGTTTTTAATAAAAAAGGTACTAAATGACAAAGTGGACACGCCTTGGCTCAGAGTACTGAATGTAGAGGAGAATGTGAAACCTGAATGGGGGTCACTGTATAAGCCACCGTTATCTAAAAGGGCTGGGGATATGCAGTGGAGACGTCTTCATTGTGCCATCGCGGTTAATGCTTTTATTGCAGTTCTTAATCCTGAAGTTGGTGTAAACTGTCCTTTCTGCCTAAAAAGAGAAACTGTTTTTCATGTTTTTATGGATTGTAAAAGATTGAAACCTTTATTTTTAATAATGCAAAATTTGTTTAACTCTTATGATTAATTGTTTTCTATGGAGGTTTTTATTTTTGGTTTTAAATTTGTCAAAAGGAAGAGTTTTACCTGTCAACTTTTAAATGTTGTTTTATGTCAGGCAAAACTAGCCATTTACATGAGCAGAAAAACAAGATTGAAAGATTGTCAGGTGAAGATGTAGTAATTCTGTTTTTAAATCTAGTGAAATCATGAGAACATGGGGTCTCTGCACTCTCTTTCTCCCTCTCTTTCTATCACAAATCCAGAAAGTAAACTGGGCAGAGAAAAAAGTTAGATGTGTGCATGAGAGCAGGTGGTAATATTCTGCTGTATGGAGTGTCTCAGCATCACAGTGTGTCAGTACTGTGCTAACAGAGAGAGACATCAGCATCTGTTTATCATCTCTGCTTGACTTCATCAGTCAAAGAACAGATCGATACACACGCAGAGAAAGAGAGAGAATGAGAGGAATATTGAACATTTTCTCTTCTATTTACTTCTTCGTGTTCATTTATTCTCCAGCGCCTGTCCATTTTTTGCCTCTCTCAGCTTCTTTCAGTCCCGATGTGTTTTTATCATTAACCTTTCTGTTTAGTCTCCCTCCAGCTCTCTCTCTCTCTCTCTTTCCCTTTATCTCTCTCTCCATTTCTGCAGTGAGCTCACTGAAATATATATTTATTTTTGTTCTGTATTTCAGTGTGATGAGATCAGGTACAAAAAGCTGAGCATCATGTTGTTTGAATCCCTACAACAGGACAGTTCAGTCAATATCAATATAAGCACAAACACAATTACAAACCTAAACAGCCACTCAGCTTGAATGAGTTTTATCAAAAGCCATAATGCATCTCACACACAGAGAAAACCACATGATAATGAAAGGACAATATCTTTCAGGGGCATTCAAAATACACTTTGCTAAAAAACAGCCAGTTTGAATGAGCATAATTTCTTTCATTTGCATACTGTCACAGGCTTGCCAAGTTGATTGACACAAGTTTTACATGTTCATATCATAATATGTTTCTGTCGTGTCCTGACTGAATTGGGTCAGTGTGACCCAACAGTGTGTGTGTGTTTGAAACACTGAACTGAAACACGAGGAACATGATTTATTCAGCCAGTGTAAAAAATCAGAGGCAACTGTGTGTGTGTGTTAATGTGTCTTATTTCTGCATCAGAGGTTCTGCAACTGTTGAAAATATTGTGTTGTTCCTTACTGAGTTCTTGAGAGAAGAACAGAGTACGTCCATAAACACACATGTACACATCAAGTCTTCTTTTGATCGTAGAGAGCAATGGTCCTCAACTGGAAGGGACAGGTATCATTATAGCTTACCAACGGTAACGTGTCCTAATAAGATTTAATGTGAAAAGAAAACAAGAGATAAAAGCTTTCATGTTAATCTGAGTTTTTGTCCTCACTGGCAAAGACTGTGACAAGGGATGAGTTTATCATTATCACACAGATTTTGGCATGTTGCTACCGAATGTACTAGTACCCTCACTTCAACCCATATTGCTAGGTTACAAGCACAATCTCCAATCAGACATTTTTGTATCAATTCTCCTGTGGTGTGACAGACAGCATGTTGCATCAACAGTGTGGTTCTGGGTTCTCATACTGTGTTGAAGTCTGGAGGTAATCGTGTTTGCATAATCAGTGACGAGCATGATTCAGAGGTTCAATTTTCCATCTAAAGGCCCCAGCATCCTCACAGAGAGTTCTTCTTTGTTCTTCACTCAGAGCCAAAAAGACGTTTGAAACAGCAAAGCAACGACACTGTTTGCAAACATTCAGACACAGGTCATACTGCTGGGGGAGGCAGTATGCATAGAGGAGCATTTAAATAGGAGATGCTCAAGACTTCATGTAAAACGTGTATTAAAATGTGCTATCAATGAATTCAGGCCTCATTTTATGAGTAGAATGCACACAAGATCAGTAAAAGAAGCTGTTTTAGATATCCAAAAATGATTTTACTTAAAGTAAAATCGTTTCTCAAGCATGGAGATATTGTATGTCAAGTACAACATGGGAGAGGTGGTTTTGGTATTGTGATGAGTTGTCCAACTTGAAGCAAAGCAACATCGACCCAGCGTTGAGAGCTGGTAGTTGCTGAGGTCCGCCAGCAAGAAGACATAAAGCGAAGTGCAAGGGCAGTCTCACAGGTTAATCGGGGCCAATGGACAACATGGAAAAACATGGCATTAGTTTCATCATCAGCACCACGTACGATGTGCTTCCCACTCCCAGGAACCTAAACCAGTGTAAGGGAGAAGATCCATCATTACTGCTATGCAAAGAAATGGTAATTCTAAGGCACATCCTTGCCGGGTGTAAAACCATTCTTTCCTAAGGCTGATATACCTGGAGACACAGTCAGGTACTCTGCCACCTGGCAAATATCCTGCAGCAAATGAGAACTGTTGCCAATGCCCTACCTCCCCAAAAACCACCGCATTTGTACCAGCAGGAAAACTGTCAAAGTTTACATCTACAAGGAGGGAATCAAGCCTGCTAGACTTAGTCCATGACTGGTGATTAAGACCAGAAGCTTATCTTTCCGTCAGAGATCATGTTAACAAATCTGAGGCCTGACATGGTCTTGTGGTCTAATTCACAGAGGTCCCTATACATCATAGCGTTAACAATGTCCTGGGAGGCTACATTAGATGAAGCATACAAACAGAAAAGGTTGTGATATGATATGATCATATAGTAGATGAAGCAGAGCAGAGCAGCAGATCTGAAAGAGCAAAAGTGCTACCACGGGAGGAGGGCTGCAGATGTTTTGTGGCCAGATCAACCACCGGGCTCCTGAAAGAGGTGGGAGTTCGAGGAAGGTCCCTACGGCAAGCCAGTACGAAGATTTCCTAAGAGTTTGCATTAGCTTGCTGTTACAAAAACAAACTTGAAACAAACTGAAAAACCTTTTGTTTTTGCCAGATTTTGTTCTAAATTATATTACACCTGTTTGTTCTTCGATTTCGTATGAGGTATGCTGGGGTGTTAAGGTTACATTTTACTCCACTGACGGTTAGTTTTAGGGTTGGGTTGGGATAGAGTTTAAAAAAATATGTATTCCTCTTCCCGAGACATAACTAGGGGTCAGAATATAGTATTTTCACTTCAGCCATTATGTAACCACCTAGAAACCACCCAGAAAATCTTATCAACTGCATAGCAATGTCCAGGCAACCACCTAGAAGAATCTAGTATTGTGGTGGCGAGTCCATCAAGAATATGCACTCCTCCATCCTCTCTCTTTCTCTCTTATTGAACCTGTTCCCCAGGGGAACACTCTTGTGTCTGATCAGAATCTTCCTCACATCTTGTGGTGTTAATGTGAGTGGTGGCAGCTGTGAATGACATCTGACCTTTCCCAGGGTCTACTGTTCTGATCTCAGTTACAGTGTCAATTGTTCCGGTCCATTACCATGTCAGTTTTGTGTTTGAGTGTGCTATGAGTACAACCATATGTACAACCACGTCTAACCTTTAATGCTGCCAGTACAGTACAACTCTAAAGTCAGTCTTTATGATTTAATCAATACATTTTGTTCAGTCCTCTGTCCATGACATTAAACGTTGCATGTTTTTTTGGGCTAGGTCAAATCCATTTGAAATCAACTATTTAAATTTGCAATCACTGTCTAATGGTCCCACCCTAGTAGATTAAAACAGAAGATCTGCTATATGAATGGATGAGTTTATGACCTCGTTACCACCTGGTATTAAGATGTGTCTCGGGTGATCCGATTGCATGTGGTCAGGTGAGACACATCGCTGTTTAGACCTGGTCATGAAACCTGCTGATCAGTCACTATGTCAGTGTGTTACTGCATTATACTAAACTGCAATAAAGTTAGAAAAGACAAAGAAAGTACAAAAAAAAAATAAAAATATTATACCACATGAAGCTGAAATTTACTCCAAGCACAAATGCAATATTTTGAGTAGAACTGTCCATTATTTTTGTGGATTACCTGAATTAACCTGAGCTGTAGATGTCCCTGCATGTTGATTTCAGACACACTGAAGAAGGTCTGTGAAGTTGTCATGCTTGTGTTTGTACCGTTTTTTTTTTTTTTTTTTATCATACGGCTATTTAAACCACTCATAACCAGCAAAGTTTAAACTCTTGTTTTAGTGCAGTGGTTGCTTGACAGGTGAGGGGTGGTGCTTCGCTGCTGCCCAGGATGCATATAGGACGGACTAGAATTTAGTGATTCATTTTTGACCACATTCGTATGTGGTTTTTGTGATCCGATCACAAAACATTTTAGACTGTATTTGTACCAAAAATGCTTAATCTCCAGAAACGCTTAATGCCAGGTGGAAACGGGGTCTATGAGTGCGCTAACTCAATTGTCATGTGATCTTTCATGTGAGCTTTCTTGGGGTTGAGCTTTGCTATTTCTTGATGAATGAATACATCATATACAATCAAATCACTTTATTGTCACACTACCATGTACACAAGTGTAACAGTAGGTGAAAGTCTTAGTTCCGAGCAACATAGCAGTCATGACAGTGACGAGACATATAACAATTACAATAAACAACATATTTACACAACACAATTTACATATCAAATGTACACATACTTACACAACACAATATAATATACAATGCACAGTAAACAATACAAACAATATAGAATACACATACAATATAAAAATTAAATAAAGAGTATATAAAAATATATATACAGTAGTTGTATTGAGGAGAATATAATTATGACAGTTCAGTGTGAGATAATAGATTATAGATTAATAAAGTGCAGTGCTGATTATTGATCGTGAGAGATCAATTTTTCAAAAGTCGGATTGCTTGGGGCAAGAAGCTGTCATGTAGTTGGCTGGTGCGGGTCCTGATGCTGCTATACCGCCTGCCTGATGGTAGCAGTGAGAGCAGCCCATGACTAGGGTGGCTGGAGTCTCTGATGATCCTCCAAGCTTTTTTCACACATGACTATTATATATGTCCTGGAGGGCAGGAAGCTCACCTCCGATGATGTGTCTGGCAGTTCGCACCACCCTTTGCAGGGCTTTGCAGTTGTGGGCAGTGCTATTGCTGTACCAGGCGGTGATGCAGCCAGTCAGGATGCTCTCTAGAGTACTGGAGTAGAACCGTGTGAGGATGTGGTGGTTCACTCCAAACTTCCTCGGCCGTCTCAAAAAGAAGAGGCACTGGTGATCCTTCTTCACAACGGCCTCAGTGTGGACGGACCATGTGAGTTCCTCAGTAATGTGGACACCGAGGAACTTGAAGCTGCTGACTTTCTCCACCAGTGCTACATTAATGGTGATGTGGCTGTGTTCTCTCTCTTTCCTCCTGAAGTCCACTACAAGCTCCTTGGTCTTACTGACATCGAGGGAGAGATTGTGCTCCTGACACCAGTGTGTCAGAGGGTGCACCTCCTCTCTGTAGGCTGTTTCATCATTGTCAGTGATCAGACCTACCACCGTCGTATCGTCAGCAAACTTAATGATGGCATTGGAGCTATGTGTTGCCACACAGTCATGTGTGTATAGGAGTGGGCTGAGAACACAGCCCTGCGGGGCTCCAGTGTTGAGGGTCAGTGATGAGATGTTGCTGCCCATTCTAACCACCTTACGTCTGCCTGACAGGAAGTCCAGGATCCAGCTGCACAGCGAGCTGTTTAAGCCCAGAGCCTGGAGTTTCTCATCAAGGTTGGAGGGCACTATGGTGTTGAATGCTGAGCTGTAGTCTACAAACAGCATTCTCACATATGTGTTCCTTTTTTCCAGGTGGGAGAGAGCAGTGTGTATTGTAGATGCAATGGCATCATCAGTGGAGCGGTTGTTGCGGTAGACAAACTCCAATGGTCCAGAGAAGTGGGCAGCACAAAGCAGATGTGACACTGTGATCTCTGATTAACCTCTCAAAGCAGAGTCAGAGCAACAGGACACCAGTCATTTAGGCAAGTGATTTTGGCTTGCTTCTGTACAGGCACAATGGTTGATGTTTTGAAGCATGTGGGGACTACAGACAGGGAGAGGAATAGGTTGAAAATGTCAACATCAGCCAGTTGGTTCGCGCACGCTCTGATGATGCGGCCCGGAATGCCATCTGGACCCGCAGCTTTACGGATGTTAAACCATCGGAAGGATTGGGTTACATCCGCAACAGAGATGGAGAGTGATCCAACCTCTGTAGCGTCGACCGCGGGTGCTCTCTCCATGAGGGTGGTATTGTTGTCCTCGAAACGAGCATAAAATGTATTAAGCTCATCCGGGAGAGAGGCAGCGGTGTTCACAGCAAAGTTTTTATTCCCTTTGTAGTCCATGATGATGTTAATTCCCTGCCACATACTCCCCTTTCTGGCTGGGGAAGATCCGTATTGTTTTGGTTGGCACAACGTCCTCTACGCACTTCCTGATAAAACATGTTACGCTTCTCGATGTCGTCATCAGAGGCGGACCGGAACATCTCCCAGTCCACGTGATCAAAACAGTCATGTAGCATTGAGTCTGATTGGTCCGACCAGCACTGGATCGTTCTGAGGGTGGATGCATCCCGTTTCAGTTTCTGCCTGTAAGCGGGCAGAAGCAGAACGGAAGAGTGGTCTGATTTGCCAAATGGTGGGTGGGGGAGGGATTTGTAGCCATCTCGGAAAGGAGAATAGCAGTGGTCCAAACCCCGGTCCCCTCGTGTGTTGAAGCTGATGTGTTGGTGGTATTTTGGTGCAATTGTTTTAAAATTGGCTTTGTTAAAGTCCCCGGTAACAATGAATGCGGAATCAGAGTGCGCTTTTTCCTGCTCACTTATACTCCCATACAGTTCCTTGAGTGCCCGGTCTGTGTCGGCTTGTGGGGAGATGTACACAGCAGTGATAATGACCGCTGTGAATTCCCTCGGTATCCAGAATGGTCTACACAGATGCATGAGATATTCCATGTCAGAAGAGCAGAAAGACTTTATAAAATGTACGTTCCTCTGATCACAGCATGATTTGTTGATCATAAAACATACACCACCACCTCTGCTTTTACCTGAGAGTCCTTTCGCTCTGTCCGCTCTGTGCATGGAGAAACCCGTGGGTTCAATGGCCGAGTCTGGAATCTCCGCAGACATACAGGTTTCTGTAAGGCAGATAACGCAGCAATCCCTCATCTCTCATTGGAAAGAGGTCCGTGCTCTCAGCTCGCAGAGCTTGTTTTCCAGAGACTGAAAATTTGCCAGTAGTATACTGGGTAGCGGGGGTCGATTTGCATGACGTCTTACTCTGATGAGAACGCCGGCTCTTTTTCCCCTTTTCTTTCTGCGTTTCTGTGGCCAGGCAGCCCAGACCGCTGGCGTGTTTGTAAACAGTGGGTCGGCATACTAGAATTTGATTAAAGGTCTGGAGCCACTGTAATTTTATGTATGTTCTAAGTATGTGCGTATGTGTCCTCAGGGATTAGACGGAGGCTGGTACTGCAGTAATTAGAACAAAGTGAAGATTCACTCTTTTTCAACATTCTCTATCTTTCTCTTTCCAGGTACAATTCCAGTCTCAGTATTTGTAATTCTTCTGTCCTACTATTCATACTGTGTAACACCCATACTCGCAAACACTCACACCTCTACTGTCATATAATGTTAGTGCATGTATGGTGTTTTGGCACTATCTCAAAAATGCATATTTTATGATTTTCTGGCAGCACAGTGAAACATTATGTAAGCAGTTATGCAAAAACTTAGACCCTCCGTCATAAACAATTAAAGCTCTGAGGGACCCGCCATTAATGTCTGATAGATTTCATACTGTGAGTAAATCTCCATATTTTGCAGACAATGAATACAGATAATTTATAAAGAATCTACAGTAACCTAAGTGTGAGTGTGTGTGTGAGGAAGAGAGACAGACAGACAGCGAGAGGAAGAAGAAGAGAGTGAGAGAGAGAGAGAGAGATTATGTGAGACAGAGAGATGAGGCTTATGGAAATGTGTGTAGTCACACTTTGGACAGAGAGATGAAGGCAACACAGAATTACATGCAGGTGTGTGCATGTACGGGTGCTGTAGATGGAAACACAGATCGATAGATCTGTAGTGATCGAAAGATTGATAGTGATAACCATAGTAACATTGCCGTCTTGTGGCAATAAACAAGAAAATAGAAGGCCAACAGTATAACCCATTTGGAAACGTTTGTTTGATTTTTACCAAAGTGAAATTACTGACAAGAGATGTCACATAGTATTAGTTAGAAATTTTTAATATACAAAAAGTAGCTTTTTAAGACAAATATTCTTTTGCTATTTGGCACATAAGCCATACGTAATTTCTTTATTTTTTCAGAGGTTAGAGTTCATATAAACAACACAAATGTTGAGGTGGTTACCATGACAACAACAGGTGTCGGTATATATTGAGCCTCAGGCTGAACAGTGTGTCAATAGGAACTGTAATTCACCTGTCCTGTGCAACAGCTCTTTCATGTTTCGTCATCATTCTTGTTTATAGTCATTCATATTATACGTATATAAACACGTTTAATAGAGCTGCCAGTCAAAATGGAGTTCCAAGGTTCTAAGACCTGTTTACAGTATAAGAGAGAACAAAGATATGGTTTTATTTGTTTTTAAACTCATATGACATATCATCTAAATCCAGCCAACAATTGTAGATTAACATTACCCAACCTCCATTTAACCCATAACAAGATAATTAGTTACCAGATCGAAGTACAGTCAAAACTGAGTAGAATGCATGTGTGATGGAAATGGTTGGTTATGAACATATGGACATGTCCCTCCCATAGTTTAGAGTCTACTGTAAATCGCTGCCACACTACAATCACTACTTTTTTTTTTTGTTGAGACTGAATGTAATGCAAGTATTGAATTTGTAAAATAAAAGTATTGTATTTCCCTATTGTATTGTGTTGTATTGAATTTGTAATTGTATTACCAGTTAAATTACTGAGAGGCTTTGTTTATGATTGGCGCATTCACTCTGGTGCAGACCATCAAATATGGCAAAGAAGTAATAGTTTGAAGAAGTAGCTTGACAAATTTTACATTTACTCTACCTAATTGATAGTAGTCACTGATAGTTGGTCTGTGTGGCAGGGCGGAGGGCGGGGCTGGGTCGTGATCCTACACACCCGGTCCCGTATTAGGCTAATCAAGCCTCCCGAGAGGGATAAAGGTCGACTGCAGAGGATCGTCCGGGAGAGAGAGATAGTTTACGGACATGTGTGTGTTTGTTTAATTTTTATATTAAAAATATTATTTATATTATCATGTCTCCTCCTTTCCATTGATCACTTTACAGTCTGTGTTGTGTGTCTCTGGCTCTAAACAGTTTTGTACTAACAATCTATCAAAACATATCTCTACAGAAGACTTGGAATTTGACTCATGAGCCACATGGACTTCTTTTATAATACTTTATAAAATTTATAAAATAAAACACTTTGGGTCTTTTTAAAGATGTAAATTGTTTGAACGGATTTTTCCGAATAAAAAGGAAAACCATATGGGTTGGGAAGTTGAGTACATAATAACTAATATATATATATATATATATATATATATATATATATATATATATATTAGTGTGAGCTATTCCTTAATTTTTTTAGATTTTGTTCAATTTATATGCCCAACAATGGGACAATAATTTTATGAAATCAATTCACATTTAAACAAATTAAAAATGCCCGTATTTTTACACTGTATAAAATAAACACGAGCTTTACAAGAATAAAATAATGAAATTCCAGTTTTTGTTTGGCCAAATGGTAGTAAACAAAGATTAATATTACTCTAGCTATGTTAAAACCAACCCTTAGCCTTTGTGTGATGGTAACACATGAGAGCGTCCTAATAGCATTCTCTTTACAACAGTAAACTAGCACCTGTGGACAGGACTGTAAATAACTTTTTGTTTTCTTCACAGATGCAGTAACGTAACACTGGCGCTCTACCTAAAGGTTTGGGGTGAAAGTGTGTGTTTGGGGTTTTGGGTGACGATGCATTTGTGCAAGAGTATGTGTATGTGTGTGTTACTGAACATAGCAGTTAGGTGTAACGTTACACCACTCTTCCGATTATTGTGACAGGTTCCCACACACTCCCACAAGTTTGATGAGCCTCACACACCCAACAAGACTTTCCATTGACTTCTACTGTTTTAAAACTGAACTAATGATACTTGATATCACCAACTGTTGCTACTGTAAGTTGTTTCTCATGTGAAGACTTTGGCTTGTCTCCTCAATTTAGGTGATTTTAGGTTTTGCTATACTTTTGGGGACGTTTAGTCCATACAATGTAGGCAAAACCTGGCCTACACACATAGCAAATATGTATCTTAAACAGAGATTGAATTCATTCACTGCGTTTATGTGTGTGTATAAATTGTCCTAGTTCAACGTCACTCACATTACATTACAGGAATGTCCTGGTCGGACAGCAGATATGTCGTCCTATCTTACCGCCACAGGCTATTAAACTCAACACACACACATTCGGCACTGTCTTGCTGAGAGAGAGAGAGAGAGAGAGAGAGAGAGAGAGAGAGAGAAACATTTTCACCAGCTTGAGTGCTGCTAGAAGAACACACTCACACACACATTTATTTTTAGGTATAAAAGTCTGTAGCCCGTCCATAGTAAAAAGGACAATGGAGACTTGTTTTCTTTGTTATGAGAGGAGATTGCTCTCTCTTGTGAACACACATACACTGAATTTACTGTATATTAGGATGAGATCAGCCAGTCCACCTGTAGTGTGAAACAGTGACAAGTGTGCTGTAGGCAGGGTTGGGATAGTTACTTTTGAAATGTATTCCACCACATATTACAGAATGCATGCTGTAAAATGTAATTTTTAATATTCTGTTAGATTACTCCATGTAGTAACATATTTTAATTACTTTGGATTACTTCTTCAGCACTGGTAGATTTTTTTAATTTGTTTTGACTAAAAAAACTCTGCCAGTACAGTATGACAAAATACACATTTTAAAAAATACATTCTCTGAAAAACTTAAATATCTTATGCAGTGTTGTTTCTAAAACAAGATCAATCTAATCAATCTTGTTTTAAGTTTTTTTTTTTTTTATATTTTTACAGGAAAACAATACAAAAAGTATTATCAAAAATACGATTTTTGCCCTAATATCAAAGGTCTTACTAGAAAAAAGAAATTATGATCCAACGTGAATTTTCTTGATAAATATGATCATGCCTGGTAACATGTGCATGTAAAATGACTAGAAATTACATTTTAGCTTAGCGTAAAGAGGACAATTTACACAAGGTTTATTTCTATTTCTTCTTCTCCAAACTTACTTGTATGAATGTAACACATCATAAGAAAGTGTTTCACTGCTGTTCAAATGCACTTTGGATCGCATCATTTATATGTATAAATGGTTTCCATCTGAAAGGAATAAATATTAAATGAAACAAATTACAATAAAATGCAAATTAATCTCTTCAGTAATCAAAATACTTTTTGAATGTAACTGTAGTCTAATTACTAATTATTTAAATTGTAACTGCAGTGGAATACAGTTACTTATATTTTGTATTTTAAATACGTAATCCCTTTACATGTGTTCCGGTACTCCCCAACACTGGCTGTAGGGCTACTGGCAAGAGAGAGAGAGATTCTTTTTTTCTTTAATGATTTTCAAAGTTTTTCCTTTTATATTGCTTGATCAAATACTAATTCAATTGTTCTAAACTATTTTCTATGTTGTTGTTGTTGTTTTTTAGTTTTTTTTTAAAGCTTTGGCAATACAAAATGTACTTTTGTCATGCCAATAAAGCGAACTGAATTGAACTGAATTGAGAGAGAGAGAGACGTCTAGGTTACGGATGTAACCTCCGTTCCCTGATGGAGGGAACAATACGTTGTGTCTAAGAAGCGAAACTAGGGGTCGAAGAAAATGTCTTAATGAAACAGACGCATTTCCCTCCCTTTATACCCGTATGTCCGGGGGCGGGACATGCAAATTCTGTCTGCCAATTTCTCATTGGCCTTTTCTCATAGAAGTTAGCGACAGATGGGGAACTAGACTAAGTAAACAGTTCACTATTTTTTTTCTGTTCTCCCTTTTAGATTTTTAGTTTTACCATATTTTCAATTTCCAATCAGCATAAATTTAAGATTGACATTTCTATGTAGATAGATATGATCAAAATTAAGTACATTAAGTACCAATCGGGCTAATCCGCCGAGAAGAGGGATAAATCTGAGCCAGATGCGGCAGTTCGGGAGAGAGAGTGAGACACACACACAGCTGCCGAGTGTGTATTTGTTTGTGTTTTTTTGAATCAATATATTACACACTGAACTACTGTCATGAACTATTCTGTGAGCCCCCCCATGTTGAAATCACCTTCTTCACTACATTTCCCAAGATGCACTGCTATCATCCTCATCTGTCCTGAGCAAAAGCCTTTCTTTTGTTATCATCTTCAATATTCCTAGTGCTATTTCTGTTTTTATATTTTTTTTCATTTTGAATAAACTTGTTTGGTTCAACAGCATTTCTCTCCGTGTTCATGTGCTGACAGAAGACTAGAACCAAATATGAACCCAGCAGAAAATCAGATCGAGGACAGTGATCTGGTGGATACATTTTATTCACAGAAAGAGAGATAGAGAGACACACATGCTTCTGTAAATTCTTAATTCTTGACCATAATGTTCACACAGATAAAAAGCTCATTATGGTCATGGACCTGAAGGTATGACTGCATTCTCTCATCTAAACTTATGGTTGTGAATCTCTCTCTCTCTCTCTCTCTCGTTTTGTCCGCTGGCTGACTCTCTTAGTTTGTGGCAGCTGCTACATAGTTTGCTGCTGTTGTGATCAAGCTGGAGTTTTCTCCCAAAATATGTCTTAATTTTTCAGGATTTGGTAATGGCATAAAATTGGTGCTATTTGTTGGAATTTTGTAATGTAGGCTGATCAAATATTGTGGTAGTGATCACAGTGCAGCAGGAAGTGTTCTTCTTTCTCCACCTCTCTCAGATAGCACAGTCTCTCTCTCTGGTGAATGCCGGGAGTTTAGGGAACGTGAGCATCTCATGGGTGAGAAGAGCATTTCTGGGGATAGTTTTCATTACTATTCTCGGTTATATTTATATATAATATATGAAGAGTAATAGGCATCAGGTGAAAGCTTTTTATGAAACAATTTTTAAGAACATGGACTTCAAGCTCTCATGTGAATAGAGACCTGTCTTACTCTGAACCCAGGAAAAACAATCTTTTTTTTTTACCTCTTTTTAATAATCCTTTACTTCCAGCAAAGGTGCTTAATACTAAAAGCCTTCAGAAAACAATGGCAAGATCTGGATGCACAAGGATAATGGACTTAAAAGATGACGATGAGTGGAAAAGCCCTCAGGAAATGTGCAATCTGACAGGAATTAAGTCTGTCAGATTTATGAAACATGTAATGGATGAGATTTTCTCTTTTTGTCCTTCTGTCTATTGACAAAAGTCAGGAGAAGAGGATTTGAATAAAGAAGAGAATGAGATGCAGGAGGACAATTTTCCTGAACTCAATGTTTCAGCTTTGGTGGAAGAGGAGCCACAAGAGGATTCAGTACTTTCTTTCTGGACTCCAGAGTTCCATGGCTTCAAAGAGACTTCAAAGAAAGCATTATATTTGACATGTGTAAAAGTTGCTCATGAATCAGGTTTGAAGGACTGTAAAGAAACAAAGTGGTCAGATTTGCTAGGACCAAACTCTTCTCCTAAAAGGTGCTGGAGGTCATTGTATAAATCTCCCATTGAAAAACGAACTGCAGATCTACAGTGGAGAATTATACATTGGGCAATAGATACAAACAGACACGTGGCACACATCAACCCCACTGTAGAAAAGAAATGTCCCTTTTGTGATCTAGAAGAATCAATTGATAATCTTTTTTTATATTGTTCAAGATTGAGAGGTTTAATTAAGATTTTTAGAAAGCTGGATTTGAAAACTTTTGTTTTTGGACCAAACTATAAGGCTTCAGACTGGGAAGAATGGGTTTAATTAACTATCTAATAGGTGAAACCAAATTGGCAACATGGGTAACAAGGAAAATAAACTTAAAAGAAGATGTTTTCTTTGATCCAGAGATAATTTTAAGAGCTTTAGTGGCTTCAAGGATCAGAGCTTTGTCTATTTTAAACTGACAAAAAATCTGGTTTGTTTTATGGAAACATGGGGTTTTAGTGATGTTTTGTGTACTATAGATTATGAGGAATACCTATTGCTTTGTGGTTGGTGTATTTTTAACTGTTGTGTTGTATTTCAATAATTTTTAAATCTTTACTTTTTACTTTTTTTTTGGTATATTGATATAGTTTTGTATGTGATGACGGTTGTTTAATTGCAAAGTAATGTTTTTTTGAAGGAAAACAAATGTGTTTGAATAAAGAGGTATAAACATATCTCTCTCTCTCTCTCTCTCTCTCTCTCTCTCTCTCTCTCTCTCTCTCTCTGAAATGGAAGCAAATTGCAATTACACCCATACATTTTCTTATACTTTCCTTATTTCAGTTGTATGACAATGTTTTTGCCCTCACTTATTTTGTCTAATCCTGAGATATGGCACTCACGATGTGTGTGTGTAATTTTTTTTTTAAAGCAATCCACTGTCAATCCATAAGAAACTGTGAATTCCATCATTAGGCAATGAATGTGTGGCTCCATGTGGCAGTAACAGTGTCACATTTAGAACAATTTAAAAGCAGCTGCTTCCGTTTTGCTGGTAAAATCTGTCTCTTTATGTAGCTAACACCCGTTTTAGCTATTAAATGCAGTTTCTCCAGTTCTCAATTTATAACACTGGCAAGAGGGGAAATAAAAGCTAAAATGGATGCAGCCTTATAGATTCAACTCAGCGCTTTTTAGATGCTATCTCTGCACAGAAATGTAAGCTAAAGCTGTGATGAATTACGGCTTAAGTTGTTCAACCCCGCCAACCTCCATCTGTCTCCATTCACTTCATAATGTACATATGTAAGCATGTATGTCAGTGTATTTTAACTACGCTACCCATTGTGAGCAGGCATCTATAGCCCACATAACACACACACACACACAAATATCCACTTTCTATGAATCAAGAGAGTTAACAATAAAATACAATAAATATAAAATGGAAAAGAACATCCTGAAAAAGAGGAAAATTTAACTAATGTTATTATAAAATGTGTTCCCTATCCGTCACTCACTCAACGTTTTACCGCTGTAGTGACACTAGGGGTCACTCTTGAGAGCCATTAAAGGGTCAATGGGAATTGGCCAGTGGTATTTGCATGCCCCTCCCCCAGACATACAGGTATTAAATGAGGGGACGTGCATACCACTCATTAGATTTTCTCTTCGGAGCCGAACGGTTGATGGTTCAAGCTGTTCAAGCGATTTCCATCCCTCACCTCTGCTGGATCCTTATGCCGCATTACAGTGGCTTTCTCCCATCTCTGCACTGGTGCACTGCAGAGATTTCCCCTGGGTGATTCAGCAGATCTAAAAGAGGGTATATTCCAAAGAGCAGTTTTCCCTCACAAAAGAGAATATATTCCTAAAAGAGCAACACACTTCGGAACGTCTTTTTTAAGAAACGTCTTTTAAGATCGACTGGTTGCAGTCGATACCTCTTGCCTTCTGATGGCCATGATTGCTGTCTTTCATGCCTGGGAGCTGATGCTTATGCTCAGATGGTCCAGCTAATTTGGAGTCGATACGAGCAGGCACAGGTAGACCTGTTTGCCACCTCAGAATCCTCCCATTGCCCACTCTTGTACGCCCTGACCAAGGCGCCCCTCAGCATAGATGCGCTCTGGATTTTGGATGGCCATCTGGATTTTGCAATTATGCTTTCCCACCAGTGAGCCTACTTGCACAGACCCTTTGCAAGGTCAGGGAGGACGAGGAGCAGGCCACCTTAGTGGCCAACAACTGGCCCACAAATACTTGGTTCTCGGACCTGAATTTCCCTGAGGAAGGACCTTCTTTCTCAGGGACGGGGCACCGTCTGGCACCCACGACCAGACCTCTGGAACCTCCATGTCTGGCCCCTGGATGCGACGCGAATGACCTCAGTGGCCTACCACCCACCTTGGTAGATACCATCACTCAGGCCCCTACTGGATCATCGATGCCATAGCCGTCGCCTACCAGGCTCGGCACATGCCGCACCCTGCAGGGCTACGAGCCCATTCCACCAGGAGCATGGTGGCCTATTGGGCTCTGACCAGTGGTGCCTCCCTAGCTACACCCAACACCTTTGTGAGATTTTACAATCTCCAGTGTCACTACATCGACACAACACACAACACCGAGTGAGTGACTGATAGGGAACGTCCTGGATACTTTAGTAACATCCGTTCCCTGATGGAGGGAACGAGACGTTGTGTCCCTCCTGCCACAATGCTGATCTACCGCTGAAATGGCTGGGACCTTATTCTCGGCTCCTCAGCACAAACCCTAATGAGTGGTTACGGAAGTAACCAGGACAATTTGGCTTTACAATATTCAGATTTAAAACAATATATTTAGGGATACATTTATAAATATACAGGATTTATAATTATATATTTGTATTTGCAAATATATTTACATTAAAAAATATATATATTTAGATTTACAACTTTATTTTCAGGATTTATAACTATACATACAGAGCTGTATATTCAAATTTATGCTACATATAATATAATATAATATAATATAATGGACATTATAATATACATTGTTAAACCATGTTTTTGGAATTGTGCCATTACAATACATTCTCCACGGTTGGGGAGTAAAAGGGATGTAACGGGATTACATATTTAAAATACAAAATAAAAATAACTGTATTCCACCACAGTTAGAATTTAAATCATTGGTAATTACAATACAGTTACATTCAAAAAGTATTTTGATTACTGAATAGATTACTTTGCATTTTATTGTCATTTGTTTCATTTAATATTTATTCCTTAAGATGAAAACCATTTATACATATAAATGATGCATTCCAAAGCGTGAAACACTTGAACAGCGGTGAAACACTGTCTTATGATGTGTTACATTCATACGAGCAGACAGAAAAGTAAGTTTGGAGCAGAAGAAATAGAAATAAACGTTGTGTAAATTGCCAGATTTATGCTAAGCTAAAATGCTATTTCTAGCCATTTTACATGCACGTTAACAGGGGTGTATAGTAACGAATTACAAATACTCACGTTACTGTTGTTAACGACTTTTTCTGAATAATTGTACTTTTTTAAGTAGTTTAAAAATTATATACTTTTACTTTAACTCGAGAACATTTTAAGTGCTGTAACTGTACTTTTACAGCACTATTTTCCTACAGTCCTACAGTCTGTGTTCGCTACTTCCCTGTCCTGAATTTATTTTTATCTATCAACATGATTGGCTAGGGAGAGTCTCTTGACTACCATCCAATCAAATCACACGTAAAAAACTTGAACGGCAGCCTCAGATCTGGCACCGTTTTTTATGGATGCCTCAAGCACAGTTCAACACCTGAATATCACAGCTGCATCTGGAAGGGCTTTTCGTGGTGAAAAAGGCCAATTGCTTGATGTGAGTTTAATTTGCTCAAGCCAGATATCAGCATTAATCCTGCCTCTATTTTGAAGAAACATATCGAGGTAAATTTTATATTTCTGCTTACTAGATTCTGTGTATTTAATGTAGCCTGTAAATTAATTCACTATCTATCACTGGGATTATTGGGTCGATTGTGAGAGATTAAGGCAATGTAATCAATAGGGCTGGGCAATATAACAATCATGATGTTTATTATTGATGATAAACTTTTGAGTAATTTTCTGTGATAAGCCTATGATCTACATCTAGAACGGGGGTTGTAATTACATCGATCATGATAACAAGACAACCACTGGTTGGTTGTTCTAGATAAAATATAAAAGATTGACTTTTTATTTCCTGACGTCTGTTGCTGTGTGCTGTTTGACAGCCGTTAATGTTTGTGCACTATTGCGGTTATGCGTCTAAATGATCAAATACACTTTATAATTCCAATGCCCGTCTTGATGAAGCATTAATGTAAACACAGTTGATTTGGTCGAAAGTGAACGTTTGTTTTTGGACACATCAAATGTTGGACATAAAGTGTACATGTAACCAAATTGAGCACTGTCTAGTAGGCTATGTCATATATTAATCAAACAACAATAATAAGGAAACGATGAAAGCCACTCACTACTTTTGGCTGAATATCTTGAATAGCTTTAAAAGTATTCATGTAATATAATACATTTTATAATAATATTTTTTTATATTATTGTTAGGTTTTTTATAATACTGACCCCTGATGTAGAGAGAATGTTATTATGTATAATAAATTACCAGGTAAGTAGAGATGATAAAATAATTTAAAGTAGCCTAATCCATGTGACTCCAGTGGTTAAATCCATGTCTTCGGAAGTGATATGACAGGTATGGGTGAGAAACAGATCAATGTTTAATTACATTTTTGCTAGAAATTATTCTCCCTGCCCAGTAGATGGCGATATGCATGAAGAATGTGAATCACCAAAAACAAAAGAAGAACGTTAAAGTGAAAATTGACATGACGGGGAGGAGAATTTCTAGCAAAAATGGCTACGTGCAGTCCGAATGCATCTGTTCCTACACTCACAGTAGCTTGCCTACACCTGCATCGGCAGTTAACTTAACACAATTTAGTCATGTGGCATTTTGTATAGGGACCCCCTAGTGTCACTATATCGACACAACGTCAAGTGAGTGACAGAAGGTTAACATCTCGGTTACTGTCGTAACCTCCATTCCCTGATGGAGGGAACGAGACTTTGTGTCCCTTTTGCCACAGGCTGTACTACACCGCTATAATGGCTGGGACCTTGTCTTGGCTCCTCCATTACAGTAACCAAAAAATGTTTATTATAAAAGGGCATAGCTTTTGCTCAGTACTCAGTACTCAATACTCACTACTCATGTGTACTTCTAAATGAGCTACACTTTTACTCTTACTTGAGAGGTTTTTAGGACAGGTACTTTTACTCTACTCAAACACATTTTTTTTTAAGAAGTAACAGTACTTTTACTTGAGTATTATTTTTCAGTACTCTTTCCACCCTTGCATGTTACCAGGAACGATCATATTTTTTTTATCAAGAAAATTCACATTGGATCATAATTTCTTTTTTCTAGTAAGACCTTTGATAATTAGGGCAAAAAATCTTATTCTTGATAATAATTTCTGTATTGTTTTCCTGTAAAAATATCTATAAATCCTTAAACCAAGATCTATTTGATGTACAGTATCTTGTTGTAGAAACAACACTGCATAAGATTTTTAGGTTTTTCAGAGAATGTATCTTTAACATATGTGTTTTGTCATACTGTACTGGCAGTATAGTAAAAACAAGTGAAAATATCTACCAGTGCTGAAGAAGTAATCCGAAGCATTTAGAATATGTTAGTGACCTTGTGTAATCTAACGGAATATGTTAAAAATTAAATTTAACAGCATGTATTCTGTAATTTGTAGTGGAATAAATTCAATGCCATTAGTAATCATTCAGTAGTACCATGGTTTATATTAAAGTAGCATCATACTATTATCTGATATCATCATTATACCATGGTATCGCCACAGTACATTTTGTAAGACACCTTTTGAGTTATCGTGCCACAGGATATTGCACTCTAACATCAGTACACACCAAATTGTACTTTTATTTAAAACATTTTTTAAAAACATTTAAATGCAATTGCAAATCAACCTGACTGTTGTCCCTAAGTGAGGCAATTCAACAAATCAAGCTTAATTAATTTAGCAATATAAAAACCTTTAAACCATATTGATTTGTTTTTACAATACTGACATGATTTAATTTGATTTAATATAAAACTGCATTTGAGCGTAATAATACTGCAGGCTAAGATACCATTAGTGATTGCTCTCCATTGCTCTCCCCACCCCCTTTGCCATAACCCTTGGATTTCCACATTCACATTCAATCATCCACAGGTGTCCTTTCATTCCATTTGTGTGTAATCTGGAACCATCATCTTCAGCATTCTCTCTCTCTCTCTCTCTCTCTCTCTCTCTCTCTCTCTCTCGCTCTCTCTCTCACTATCTCTCTCGCTCGCTGTCACTCTGGTGCACACTGGGAGCAGAACTGTGTGAGAGATGGCTGCGCTGGTGAGAGCGTATACTTTTAGGGTGGTTTTCTTTGGTTAGTTTTTTCCCCTCGTTAGCCTTTCAAACTCATGTTTAAGTATTTATTTTGACGAATACTCCATGTTTCGCATGTAGCGTGGTTTTTGGAGACCAGTATAGCGTCAGTCACTGACTCTTCGTATTGCATGTAGGTGTGTGCCAGAGCCCATTGTAACTGCTCATGGCAGTAAGCGAGCAGGTCGGATTTGAAAATATCACTTCAGACTCACATTTGAATAAAGGGATCGTTGTGCTTTTAAAAACTGAAAACCTTGTGAATCAGTTGACTATGAGCAGAATATATGTCAATGGAGTTTTCATTCCCGTTACCACGCTGTCCGCTCCAGCAACTAAAATTACAGTTTCAAATGTACTGCCATTCATCTCAAATGAAGTCATTACAAAGGAAGTAGATTTGGAAAAATCGCAAGTCTTATGAGGATGATTCTTTAGGCTGTAAAAACACAGTTTCAAAGCATATACTTTCTTTCAGGCGTCAGATGAACTTGTTTTTGAATTCCCCTGAGCGAACTTTTGAAGTTTTGTTTCGTGTAAAACATGGAGAGAATTCCTATGTAGTATACTCGAGCACAATGAATCTGAAATGTTTTGAATGCAGGGATGTAGGGCATAAATGCTTTTCATGTCCACACAAAGAAGCAAATGGAATCAAAGAGCAACGGTCATCTACATCTAATGCTGAGATACACATTGCTGAGGATACAGAAGAGAACGAAGGATCTAACAGAACTGAAGAGCAGATTAAAGGGAACACAGAGGAAGCAAAAGGGCTCCATGTGGTGAGTGATGAACAACCTGGCTGCAGTAGTGCCACAAGTATGAGAGATGATGAGGATGATGAACATCAACTTTTCTCTGAGAAAGACCTTTATACTGTTGAACAAATCAATGTGTTCTTGGATGAAACAAAATAAAAATCTGGTGTTGAAGTCAGTGGTTATTTTCCTGACATGGAAAAAAGTTTTTCCTCAGTTGCATGGGCAGGGAAAGTGAGCATTTATAAGGATCTAACTCAACAGAAAAGTTACTGGCTTAAAACAAAACAAAAAACAACCGAAGGGACAGGAAGACGAGTGATTTACCATCACATATTGTAAATGTTAAACAGCTGAGTGTTATATTTCTACTAGAGTCTCATAGTGATCAAATTAATGAAGTGGACTGGGGCTTGTGGTGAACAGGAGATACATTTCACAGCCATGGGACTAACTTAAGTGCTGGAGTTGCAGTGCTTTTTTCAACAGCTGTAAATCAAAAATATTATCAAAAGAAGAGAATGAACCAGGTAGATTGTTGATGGTGAGGGCTGAAATTAATACTTTTATCTTTTTCTGAATATCTATACTCCAAACACTGGACAAGAAAGGATACATTTATTCAATAATTTAGAGCACGTATTAAGACAACAGCAAGGTAGAGATTTTATTGTGTTGGATGGTGATTGGAATTGTACATTAGATTTCACAGCAGATTGAAATGGACAAGAACCACATGCTCAGTCAGCTAAGTGCTTAGCTAATATTATTGAAATATTCAACCTCTCAGATGTGTGGAGAGAAAAGAATCTGTCAACACAATAATACACTTGGGTGAAGGTTAATAAAGGTAGGATTTCTGCAGCATGCCTGGACACGTTTTATTCATCATATAACATGAAATAGCCTTTTACATTCAGAGATTATTCCCATGTCTTTGTCCGACCATAAATTAATAACATTTGATTATATTTTTATAGTAAGAAATCACAAAAGTTTTTATTGTCATTTTAATACAAAGCTTTTATATTAATTTTTTTTTCATATAAAAAGAAAATAAATTATTTTTATTGAAAGAAATATGATGGTTTATAATTCTGTTAATTTATAAGAATTATAGACTGCCAAGAAACAAAAGCTGAATTCAGTTTTCAATTAAAAGGTTAAAGGAGCTCTTATTAGTAGTAGGTTTCCAGATGCAGCGTCAGCCGAATTTGCCGGGGCTTCAGCCCCGAATGTTTTGAGTGTAGCCCCGAATGTATTTTGAAAAGTTGACTGACAAATATGAAATTGGACAATAGCCTATGTAAACCCCCGAAATCATAAGTTGCCTTATTTCATTGTGCTTTGGCTTTGCACATACTGCATACAGCCTGTAAAAATAGACATCTTAAAAATAATCTAGCCTATAGAATAAGTTTCTTTGCTGTTGGTAGCCTATGGGCTACTCCGTTTCTTCCTCTCTGTTGAATATGCAGCAGGTAGGGGAGGAGCTAGCACAGTCGTTGACATCAACTAACGTTACTTAGTGGCGAGTTAGCAGGAAAGACAGCAAAAATAAAGCAAATTAGGCTTTAGGGATTTTTCCGAAATAAGTCAGTGGATAAGAATTCAAATTTTTTTTTGGTCCTTAAAGTCTGAAGATCATCATCTGGCTGGCTTTCACCCACAGTAGGCTAGTTATTACCATAGGCTACGTTAGCACTTGGACCAGCATGCTTATCATCGCATTTGAATATAAACAACGGCTACACATTTCGAGATAAGTATGCCCATTTCTAGAAATGTGTAGGCTACATAACCTTGCTGTAGGTAGCCAGAAACACTAATTTTATCGCACTGCACTTAATACTTTCCTTGTGTTGTTTTCTCTAATGATAACCAATAAGCATTAACATAAAATGTATGTGTGACTTGTTTTGTGATATTAGTTTTTCAGTAAATATACACTTTGATTTGATTAAATGGTTTTGTAGAGTGTAGCAAAGATGAGCAACAGACTGAGGAGCAGCAGCAGCAGCTGTGCCAGAATCAGGCATGGAAACTGGGAACAATTAATCAGTCACTTTACTTTAGAGAAAGTTAAAAGTGAAACATTGTTTATCTCAATGATCCTAATGAAAGGATTTTGACAGATGAACATTGAGAATGATATACAGTTCGATGCCATGGTGTGTCAATGAACTTAGACTAAAGTCTTTCATGTATTGATTTAACTTCGGATCTTATACATCATTTTGACTATTTATGTCAAAAAATATAAATTATTTATATTTAATATTTTTTTACTTCACTTTACTCACTATATCATAACTATTTTGTGATGTGGTAATGTACATGAAAATTCAAGAATCATGATAGATCTTAGGGCAATCCCACTGATCTGCTCTTCCCAATACATTTACTTCAATGGTATTAGTATACAATTTGAAATATGTAACACTTGATGAATTAGTTGTTTGAAGCTGATTTGCAATAAGTCATGTGCTGTATATGTTCTTTTGCATCACAGATGATTCAGGGAGGAGAGAGCATGAGTTAGTCGAGGATAGTAATAGAGAGAGAGAGAGAGACAACATTAATTGATGAGAGAGACAACAGCAAGTGATGAGAGAGTGAAATATAACAAGTAATGTTATACTTGGACACCAGATAGACAGCAAGAGGTGAATAGTGTATGTTGTATGTTGAATGTGTGTGTGTGTGTGTTGAGAGAGAGAGTATATGTATGTATGTGTGTGACTGTGTGTACATAATGTTAAACTAATGTTAACATTAAACACCTTTTGTCTCTCTGGTAGCTTTCTGGTGGAACGAGAGTGAAAAAGACAGCAACACTTGATGAGATGGGAGAGCGACAGGAGCAGGTGAAAATAGATTGACTGAACTCTCTAGGACAGTTGTTTTGTTGACTTAAAATGTAATATACCAATACACAACAGTTCATATTATGTTCTACTAAAGTCTCACACAATTAAGATGTACTTTGTCTGAAAGTAAAGTGTTTCTATCACTAAAAGATTTGGATGGGCCAACTGCCTATTTTTTTTTAATTTGGAGCAAAAAACTGCACTGGAAAAACAAATGTATGGTCTGAAAGATAATGGACAATCGACATGACACCACTGACCCTAGAGAAATGCTTAGAATTGCAGTGGACTTTTACTCAAATGTATATGCTGTTGAAGAAACAGAGATGAGCTATTGCAGAATCTCCCCTGCTTAACCTCTGAAAAGATGCAAGCTCTAGAGACTGAAATTACATTTCAGGAAGTGACTGCTGCTGTTATGGGCCATTCTTCAGGCTGCTCACCAGACTGGATGGACTCCCTGCTGAGTTTTTATAAGAACGTTTGGACTACTATTGGACATTGTTTTTTTAGGTATTGCAAGAATGTTTTCATGTAGGAGTTCTTCCAAGGAGTAGTTTTAACACGGCTACCTAAGAAGGGTGACCTTCCCATACTGACGAACTGGAGACCAATTGCAGTTTTGTGCTCAGAATATAAGATTTTATGTATATGCATTGTTAATAGGTTAAACGATGAATTACACAAAATTATAAATACTGATCAGTCATTCTTTGTGAAAGATAGATCTATTAAAGACCATCTCTATTTGGTTTGTGATATGATCGATTATGCCTTCAATAATAACATTAATATGGGTAATTTGTCATTTGACCAAGACAAAGCATTTGATAGAATTAACCATATTTTTCTTTTTCAGTGTTGAAGGTTTTTGATTTTGGTGATAAATTAATTTAAATGATAAAATTACTGTATAATGAGGTTACATGTATGGTAAAGATGCCAGGTGGTCTTAGTACCCCTATTAAAGTGCATAGGGGAATAAGGCAGGGTTGTCCCTGATCTGGCCAGCTTCACAGTATTGTCATCCAACCTCTTTTGTGCCATTTAAGAAAAAAGTGAATGGGTTTACAGGTAAATGAGTCAGCTTTACATCAGAAGATAAAGTTTTAGCATATGCTGATGATGTAACAGTGTTCATAAGGAATAATAGATATGTTCATTTATTAAGTAGGGCTATAGAGTGTTATGGAAAGGCCTCAACAGCCAAAGTGAATTGGGGTAAAAGTGATGCCTTATGGTGTTGCTTAGATGTTACAGGTCCTCTGTTTCCTGATGGTTTCAAGTGGGGAGGAACTGGGTTTTAAATATTTAGTGTTTTTAGGAAGAGAGGAATATAAAAGACAGAACTGGGAGGGATTAGAGGAGAAGGTGTGTGCTCGGCTGTCTAATTGCCATTGGTTGGTACCCCAGTTATCCTACAGGGGAAGAGTCTTGATATGTAACCTGGTTTCATCATCTTTATGACACAAAATGGCTATTCTTGAGCCTGCAGAAGAACTGTTGAAAAATATCAAAAAGTGTTTAGTCACTTTTTTCTGGTCCAGACAACACTTGGTAAAGGCTTTTGTATTGTATCTGCCTAAACAGGGAGGGCAAGGATTAGTAGACATTAAGAGTAAAGTGATGGCTTTCAGATTTCAGACAGCTCAAAAATTTGTCTGGACTGAAATCTTTTTATAGGACGATGCTGAAAGAATGGAGAATCTTTAATCTTTCACGAGAACCCAAGGGTGTCAGAGATTTTTGGCTGAGTGAAGAGCCACTAATGTACAATCCTGAGTCGGTTTTGAATATCTTGCAGTCAGCACATCTGAAAAAGCTCTGCTAAATGTGGGAAGAAGAAAAATTGGAGATTTAATTACAATTGATGGATGTCTGCTGAGAATCTAGCTCTTAAGCTTGGAATGAAGTCGGTTCATACTGCGCAAAAATTGTTGACTGAGATTTTTGAGTTTCTCTCATCAGATCATACTTTTTCCAAAGACAAATGATGCACACAATTTTCCAGAGTTAAGAATTTCAGCAACTGTTGGAACATAGCAAGAAACAGAAGTGAACTTGCTATCTTTTGAAACACAGCAACTAGGACTCTTAAGTGAGACCCTGAAAAAAGCACTTAACATAATATGTGTCAAGGTGTCACATCTTCATTCAGTGGAAAGCCTTAAAGAATCTAAATGGCAACATATGTTTGGATCAGATTTTTCCCCTGAAGGTAGCTGGAGTACTTTGTACAAAAACCCCATTGAAAAAAGGACTGGTGACTTCCAGTGGTGGGTTGTAATAGCTACAAACAGACACAGAGCACACCTTGATCCAAATATAGAGCAGGGTTGTCCTTTTTGTGATTATCAAGAAACATTGTATAATTTATTTCTAAATTGTGAAAAGTTAGGACCCCCAATTCAAAAATTAGAGTGGTGTGAACGATTGAAAGAAGTTTTTTCTCAAAAGCTTTTCATTTATGATCCGAAATACAAGCTTAATAAAAGAGAAGTATATATTTTACTTAATTATTTATTTGGTGAAGCAAAATTGGCTATATGGTTATCTTGTAAAGGAAGAATCACGGGTAATGGGTTGACTTATGTAATATCAATTATTAAGGGTTTGATAAAATCTAGTTTGAAAATAGAGCATGCATATTATGATCTAACTGGTGGTATAAAAACCTTTAAATGTATATGGGGGATAAACAATTGTATTTGTGAGATATTAGATGATGGTCTTATACACATCTATGTTTAATGGAATTAAAAAAAAAAAAAAAAATGTATGTACATTTTAAACATGATGGTGAATTTATCCATACATTTGGCTGTGCGTTTACATATTTAAAATGTATTATATATTTTTTTTAAAGTAATACGTTAATGGAACTATGTTTATTAAAGAGTTTTTAAAGTCAAGTCTCTCTCTCTCGCTTTCTCTCTTTCTCTGTCTGTCTCTTCCTGTCTAATGTTCAGAGCTGTGATTCTTTACCAACACAGCCCTGGCATTGTTCTGCTTTTCTCCTCTCACACTCGTCTTTCACTGCGTTGCCTCACTCCGTTCTTCTCTTCATCCCTGATCGTCTTCAGATGACCTGCCATGAGATGACAGACTGACAGATGTGTGACAGGAGCAGTATGGCAATGATAGTGGTGTTCATCACTACAAGAATGCTGTAATACAGTGGGAGAAAAACGGACACAAAGTTAAAGGGATAGTTCACACAAAAATGGAAATCCTCTCACCATTTACTCACCCTCATGAAATCCCATGTGTGTATGGCTGTCTTTCTTCGGCAGAACACATTTGGTGAAAAACAGAAAATATCTCAGCTCAGTAGGTCCATAAAATGCAATCCCTCTAAAGTCCAATGTGACTGCAACTTTAGTCATGACTCTCATCCTCTTTTCTAATTGGTGAGTCATTTGACTTTTTGACATTTTTTAAAAGCATTATTGCCTAATTGATAACATAATGATAATAATAATAAGCAGTTTACATAAGGAAGTGCCAATGACAATAATGTCATAGCTGCTGCAGATATCGTAACATGGTGTAATTTGTCTCTGATTAATGATGTTTGTCTGATAAGTTACTTTATATTTGGAGAAAGATATTTAGCTTTATTGTATGTGATTGCTGAATCATACATTTTAGAGTCACATGCCATAAACTTATGTTCACACCAGCTGATGTCACATGAGTAAGCAAAATCATAAGCACATGATATGGTATGAAACTTTGATTGACAGCTCTATATGGAGCATGTAGCTAATCGAGAAAATTCAATTCATGTTTATCTATGTAATATTAGACATGTCACTATATCTACAATTCACTTTACTGAAACTGTTTGAGGATGAAATCATATACAAAATAGTTTCGTTAACAAATTAGGTACTGTTTAGAAACAAGATAAGGGGCAGAAAAAGCATTACATATGAAATTAACTTAAACCTTTGTACAGGTGAAACTCGAAAAATTAGAATATCGTGCAAAAGTTCATTAATTTCAGTAATTCAACTTAAAAGGTGAAACTAATATATTATATAGACTCATTACAAGCAAAATAAGATATTTCAAGCCTTTATTTGATATAATTTTGATGATTATGGCTTACAGCTTATGAAAACCCCAAATTCAGAATCTCAGAAAATTAGAATATTGTGAAAAGGTTCAGTATTGTAGGCTCAAAGTGTCACAATCTAATCAGCTAAACACCTGCAAAGGGTTCCTGAGCCTTTAAATGGTCTCTCAGTCTGGTTCAGTTGAATTCACAATCATGGGGAAGACTGCTGACCTGACAGTTGTGCAGAAAACCATCATTGACACCCTCCACAAGGAGGGAAAGCCTCAAAAGGTAATTGCAAAAGAAGTTGGATGTTCTCAAAGTGCTGTATCAAATCACATTAATAGAAAGTTAAGTGGAAGGGAAAAGTGTGGAAGAAAAAGGTGCACTAGCAGCAGGGATGACCGTAGCCTGGAGAGGATTGTCAGGAAAAGGCCATTCAAATGTGTGGGGGAGCTTCACAAGGAGTGGACTGAGGCTGGAGTTACTGCATCAAGAGCCACCACACACAGACGGGTCCTGGACATGGGCTTCAAATGTCAAACGTCTTACCTGGGCTAAAGAAAAAAAGAACTGGTCTGTTGCTCAGTGGTCCAAAGTCCTCTTTTCTGATGAGAGCAAATTTTGCATCTCATTTGGAAACCAAGGTCCCAGAGTCTGGAGGAAGAATGGAGAGGCACACAATCCAAGATGCTTGAAGTCCAGTGTGAAGTTTCCACAGTCTGTGTTGGTTTGGGGAGCCATGTCATCGGCTGGTGTTGGTCCACTGTGCTTTATTAAGTCCAGAGTCAACGCAGCCGTCTACCGGGACATTTTAGAGCACTTCATGCTTCCTTCAGCAGACAAGCTTTATGGAGATGCTGACTTCATTTTCCAGCAGGACTTGGCACCTGCCCACACTGCCAAAAGTACCAAAACCTGGTTCAATGACCATGGTATTACTGTGCTTGATTGGCCAGCAAACTCGCCTGACCTGAACCCCATAGAGAATCTATGGGGCATTGCTAAGAGAAAGATGAGAGACATGAGACCAAACAATGCAGAAGAGCTGAAAGCCGCTATTGAAGCATCTTGGTCTTCCATAACACCTCAGCAGTGCCACAGGCTGATAGCATCCATGCCACACCGCATTGAGGCAGTAATTAATGCAAAAGGGGCCCAAACCAAGTACTGAGTACATATGCATGATTATACTTTTCAGAGGGCCGACATTTCTGTATTTAAAAACCTTTTTTTTATTGATTTCATGTAATATTCTAATTTTCTGAGATTCTGAATTTGGGGTTTTCATAAGCTGTAAGCCATAATCATCAATATTATATCAAATAAAGGCTTGATATATCTTACTTTGCTTGTAATGAGTCTATATAATATATTAGTTTCACCTTTTAAGTTGAATTACTGAAATTAATGAACTTTTGCACGATATTCTAACTTTTCGAGTTTCACCTGTATTTCGCAAATGGTGCACCTTCTATTGATTCTTTTATTGTTTTTGTATTACCCTTACCCTTTTCCTCGTGGGCACAGTTGGCTGGTCCCCACAATGTCTGTGATTTCAGGTTTTACTATCCTTGTGGGGTCAACCTGACCCAAACACACACACACACACACACACACACACACACACACAGACACACACAAAACGTTTTTATCATTGTTTTATCATTGTGGGGACTCTCCATAGACTTCCATGCATTTTATGGATTTTATACAGATCTAACGATAATTTCTATGCCCTGACCCTAACCTACCCCTAAACATAACTCTCAAAGAAACCTTTTTTTGCATTTTTACAGTACATTGTTTTGTATGTTTAATAAGCCATTTCTTTCATATGGCTGGGCCATACAAGGTAGGTGATCTCAGGATTTACTATCCTTGTGGGGACATTTGGTCCCCACAATGTAGTATAAACATGTATACACACACACACACACACACACACACACTCACACACACATGATCAAAGTCTTTATTAATACTATCTAGTCACAGCTAATTCATCAATTTATATGTATGTATGCAAAGACCCACCATCATTTTCCAACAATGCTAGCGTAAGAAGAATCAGTGGGTTAATTCAGATCTTTTACACTCAAACTCCAGCATGGCCTTGATTCACGACTTCAGCTTTTGTCACACATGAGGGAATTTGAGAAATAAAAAGATGTTAATAAATGCATAATTCAATGTGAAAATGTGCTCACGGGGACAGCCAGACAGTGCGTATCCTACGTGGTATTCAAAAAGTAGGTTGGTTTCACAGGGGTTTCAAAATAGGTTTTATGATCATTGTTGTTTGTATGCAAATTCCATGACATTGAACTGAAACAGTGTGATTGCAAAGGCAACGCTTTGATGGATATCTCAAAGCTTTCTCAATGAAAGGCGAGAGGGGGCGGGGCATCTATTAGGACACGGACAATGGAGGAGAAGCCACTCAGTGAATGAATGCTGTTTTGTTAACTTAAATGTTTGTATAAAAGACTCCAAAGTGAAGCATTTACATGACATTGACACTGAAGTAAACACGTTATTCTCTGATTTGATGTCAAACCATGAAGAGGCATGCTCACAACACTTCTGCACATTGGATAATGCAGTAAGAAGACTGGCAATCGGTTAATTCTTACACCGTTTATCATCTTAGGACCTTACACCCATAAAGGGATGCTGTTTACATGAACACACATTATCGCCTTATTAAGGAAAATTGGTTTAAGAATGTGCATGTAAACGGGCTTACTGTCTCAACCAACGGTATGAGTTTGGGGCAGGACTACCTGTTTAAAATGGAAAAATGGAAGCAAGAGGTAGGGTTTGAAACTTGTTTGAAAATACTATTTTGGTGTCACTAGTGATGCAGAAACTACACACTTAAACTTTAACACCATGTTTCCATGCACAGTTGTAATCAAGCAACAGTGTTCATCTGTCTGTCACATGGCACAATGTTTAATTGAATATTTCAATGAAGTATGTCAAATATGCTAGGTTAAACACACGTTGCATGTTACCTCTGTCTTTTAACGCATACACATAACACTGAGGTCAGATTGTGTTCAGATTAATATTGTTAGCACAGATTGTGTGCATTAAAACATACTGATGAATTTGTTGGGCAAAATTACAAAATTGACAGATTCTGAGTGGCCTTCCCTCAGATCAATAAGGGATAGATTTCAGTTTTTAAATTATTTCGTCATATTTGCAGACATTCCTGTATCAGCATATTTCAAAGACGGATAATAATTTTCACATTGGCCAACCTGAAACTGCAATAAACACACACCCAAACACACCCAGCACACCTCTTGGTGACAAGCTATGAGCTGAAACACACTCAACATTTGTCTACTCTGTATGTACAATAGCAAACAAACAGGCTGGGGATTCAGACAAAGGTGAAATGCAACCAATAGCTACAAAAAGACAGAGGCACACTCTCTGTAAAGTCAAGGGGTGGAGGTGAGCAACCCAATGCTGTTGTTACGCCAACATTGCAGACCTGAATCTTGATTCGTCACAGAGTGATGCATCAGTTCTTATAGTTCATCCTCTCTCTCTGCTTCTGTTAAGTTTCTGTTGTCAGACACAACATATTATTGATGCACTGATGATTGCCTTGGTATTCGAAAATTGTAACATACTCTACTCTTCTTGTGTTTAGTGACAACATTGGGAAATTGCTTGGTCATGAACCGTATAAAAATGCTTTCAATTATACTGAAAAACATGTTAACTTACTTGTGCTTCATGTGGTAACATCTTAAGTAAATGCATTTATTCAAGTCAAAAATATTACTTAACATGATTGAATCAACTGGAATACATTACAATACAACAACAAAACAAATTTTAAGGGTTAAATCAGGTACAAACAGCTTCTTAAGGTAAAAATAGCAGGTTACCACTTTTTGCAGTGTACAGAAGAATCATTCAAATTGATCCAATTATATTACACCAGAGTTTTGGTGTCAGTATTGCAGTAACCGTGCTGTACCTCTTGGCTTCTCTGACACAATATGAGCATTATTTCCCAGCCCACATCCATCCTGGGTTTTCAGTTAAGCCCTAAACTATCAGCACATAGCGATAAGAGAGCTAGACACTCCCTGAACACCAAATCCCAGAGAGCAGAGCGTATAGTGTTAATCCTGCGAAGAAAGAATTAATGTACGGAGGTTTGAAACAATAACATTATTATCTTTCCTTTAGTTTGATGCTTGCTCTATTTATTCTCATCCACCAGAGACTTCCACAAACAAAGAGTTCAACTGTGCCATGTGGCTTTTCTAAAAGCAAGCCAATTGTAGAAATCGGCACAGATTACTTTAGAGGAGAACTCTAGAGACTTAATGCTCTCTCCCAGCCAACAGATTCATAATACTTGGGTCATTTTATTTCTTTCATCTAGGCCATTCCACGAAAATATTACATATTCAAAGGTATGCTTGAAGTATGTGAAATGAATACTGGTGGTTGAGTAGGTTGAGACAAACAATTGGAAATGTTAATCCACGTTTCACCCAAGGTCAAGATCTGGTGAAATCATGTTTTGTTTGTGTGACACATCAGAAGTACACAATTCATATTTCCAGAAGCTTTTCCTAGTCATTGATTTTAAGGACTTAATTTAACTCATAACCTCCCTGAAACTCATAAGCTCTCTGATTATTCATCACAAAATCTTTGAAACCTTTATAGATACCTCTTTCATTCTTTTTCTATCATTTATTACTTCAAAAAGGAGGGAAATATACAGAAGAATGTGGAGACGAAAAGAAGAACAGTGAAGATTCCCTCCTTAGTGCTGGAAGGAAGCACTGTTGAGAGACCACCATATAGATCCTCCACTCCTTCACAACATGGAAAAACAAGAAAGTGCACAAAACATCAAATCTCAGCATGCTGTCAAAGAAGTGAATGTTTGTACAGCCTGCACGATGATCTTCAGATAAACTTGAGGAAAGTGAGGAACCCTCTTTGCATAATTATTCACTTCCTCTTTTGTTTCTCCTCAAATGCCAAAGTTTGCAGATGGTACATAATTTAGTTGAACTTTGCCTTACTGAAATAGACAACAAATGATTTGGAAAAATAGACCTCTAGGCATTCATACAGCTACATTTAACAGCTGCCACTAGAAACTACAGAATAATATACCAAATATTATTTATTTAGAACATTGAATTTATGAGGCCCTATGAACATACACAAAAATATTATTTGCGTTTGCCTAATTATTATTTTGTATTATTTATTAACTGATTACCAAACCATAATGTGTGCTTCATTTATTCAGGTTGTTGAGAGTCAAATAGAGTTTGTTAATTTAACAAGAAATTATGAGAAATAAAGTCCAGTTGTAAATGGACAAACTCTACCTGACACAATGTGTCAAAACCCTTTAAATAAACATAAATGAGAACTGAAAGTTCCATAGGAAAAACATTTTATTGAAAAACATTTTCAGTTTGTAACAGACTGGTGGAATGTGTGCCATTTAATTTCTATGACTTTTATAATGTTGCAAGTCCTGATCAGATATCACTGTGAGAGAAGGGTGGGCATGTCAGCCAATGGGAAACGACAGCAACAGAAAAAAATTATAACAGGAAACGGAGAAGTTTGGAAAAAACTCAAATGATAATACTGAAATTGCATACAAACTAAGTAGAAAATCCAACAGAAAAAAAAAAAGAACTAATTAAATAAATATCTATGTTACACACTTATGGCACAAATATGCAGCAAGCAGTCAGTTTGGCAATTCTGTATCTCATTTTCATTTTTAAACCAGATCACCATGGGAACAGTGCAAAAGGATTGAGTGGGAGGGTTCTGACGAGTGCTAGCTAAAATACATAGCAAAAAATTCAAATTCTATACAAAACATCTTACTTTTAAGAGTTTATAAAAAACAATGTATTGGGTTATCGTCATTATATACACAGGTAATTTACCAAAAAAATTAGTATGCTCTCTTTAAACTGAAGTGATTCATGTTTTTTTTTTTCTTATCTTTTTTTTTAATTATTATTTTCTAGAAATGTGAGAATAAGGCTATCATAACAAATGGGGATCCATATACAATACAAACAATAACGTATTTACAGCCTCTTACCTACAGATGCACGGTGCAAAAAATAGAGTCTCGGTAACTCAGGGTGACCATACAAGCAAGGCATTTTACAGTGGCCCGAAAAAACTTCCCTCAGAGTTTTGCAACCATTCCATTAACATTGTTGCAACATTTTCAGCTACTCGTTGAGTCCAATCAAACAATGTTACTGGAATTCTGCAACCTGCTTGCTGGAAAGGTGTCTCCAGATTTAAAGAAACTAAGGAGATTGTCATATTTAGCCCATATGGGACAGCAACCAAACAGCAACATGTGTTTAATTTTAGTAGAATGAGTGTCTTCTATAGTTTAAAACAACTGCTCAGACTCCTAAATGTGTTAGTGTGCATGTTTTCACAGTTAACCTCGAACCTATAGCACAATGTAAAAAAAACAAAAAAACAATAGGAATAAAAACACACTGGGGTTTTTGTATTTTCTTAAGCTGTATTGTTTCATTTAATTTCTCACTCATTACAGTGGTTAAGAACACTTTTCCATAGGTGAACCTATATCATCAATTATTTCCCTCAATTGTTATAAAAATAAATAAAAATTGCATATTTGCAGATTTTGTGGCCTCTTACAGAGGCACAAAGCTCTGATCACACAAGGCTTGGCTTCTCTGTGAGATTGAAGAACCTCCATGAACAAGTGAAAACAAAATTAATGAACAGTTAACAGTGCGAACATGGCAATGAGCAGTCAAATGTCCCCATACAATTTTTGGACATTTTAAATGAGATTTAGATTTAAAGTCAATGTAGGAAATAAATGAATATGGGCTTAAAGGCTGGAATTGTTTAGAAAGGGGTTTGCACAAATATCAGCACACATAACCACTAAGAGAGGACTGACTAGTGGGAACATGGGAGATTTGAGATCCTTTTGAAATTAAGGATTGTGGGATACTAAATCCACATTGTGACCTCCATCAGTCACAAATGACAATGTGTTTTTTCCCCTTCAGAAACATCCCACAATTTGAGCCTAAAAGATACTGTTTCATGCACTACATTTAGCCTGCACTCATTCTCATCTGGTATGCCTGCTAACCCACGTCTATAGCTTTCCATCCAGATTAGGAGGCCTAATTTCAACCTAGAGCACATCTGAGCTTCATCAAGAGAGACAGGCAGGCCGGAGAAGTTGGTTTAGTCAGGACTCTGTTAGACGTGCCCTTCCTTTGGTCCATTTATGGCCCTTCCCTCTCATTCCTTTTGGCTATTTTAAAATCCAACATGCTGTTTTCCCTGAGGGCACCTTCCAAAGCCGCCCCTTCCCTGGCCATGAGCACATGCGAGTGTGTTTGCGGTTGAAAGGCAGCTATGTGTGTAGGGATCAATGGAAAAAAGCAAATAGCAAAATGGAGAAAACTACATGTTAACAAAAAGGACAACCCTATCAAGCTTGCATACTGTGCAGATTTACAATACATTTTTCATATTCTTGTCTGTTTTTGCAGCAACAAGCATCTCTAGCAAACATGCCTGGGGAAGGTGGCCATTTTCTTTCTAAAATGACAGATCTCTTCACAGCTCAATAAGCCTTGTTTGGGAATTCGCTCCCTGTTGTCTCTGACTGTTTTGATGCTGTAAATGTGTTTTACTTGAGTGTGTACTCCACATGGGCAAGGTGAGGCTTTCTGAGAGCAGTTAAAGTGTTCAAGTGGGTCCTCCACCTTCCCAGCAGGTAACAGGACAGCAACAACTGTACCAAAATTTTAATCATTTCACCTGACATTCCCTATCTTTTTCTCCTTTACTGTCTCTCTCGTTCTTCCAGCCCTTGGCAGCTAAGATACAAAATGAAATGTGTTTGTGTCTCCCATACTACTTAGAAATGTCCCGTAATGCCAACACAAAAGGATCTCTATTACCTATTCTTCTACAATACAAATCTGCAAGTGGACTGAACAGGGAATGACAAAAAGAAATGCAAGACATATGACCATACAAGAAGACAAAAAGAGAAAGAGGTGGGAAATAAGGAGTGTTTTAAAATAAAACAAATGTAAGCTCTGAACATCCATTGAACCGTGGATGTCAGCTTTCTGTTTCCTCGATTAATCCACTTCTTGTAACAGTGACCAATGGGCTGCATTCATTTCCTCAATAAGCCATGCCCAACATACAACACAAGGTCTTACTTCTTGATGTTCATCATACTGTCACCTCACTTCTCATTTCCATTTCCTTTTCTGGATGTAGTGAAATAAAAAATTAAAAAATCTCTTTTCATGCCCACCCCCTCAACCCCCCTCTCCCATGCTCATCTAATTCACACTCCCTCACACACACACTATAGTATCCTTAGTGTCCATTATAGTGCACGTCAATGCCCCAAAGGGTTTCCTGTTGTCTTTAATTTAGTTTGTATAGTTTTTGCAGGTGCATGAGCAGCAAATCAGGAGCTTCACTCCACCATCAGCAACATCTATACTGAGCGTTTTCATCAGGAATATTGTAAAATAAACAAGAGCAAAAAAAAAAATAGACAGCCACGAGGGGGCAGGTTGAGCTCAGGCGTCAATCCTGCACTACAGTGGGGTAATCGAGGGGCTTTCAGGGGTTAGAGTTAAAATGTCACAAATAAAGCGTGGCCGTTTTCACACTTTATAATAGATATTCGCTGGGCTCTGTGGCGGCATTTCCTGTACGATGTAAACGGGGTGTCCATAGTCGCCGCTCACTTTCTCGTAATGTGGGCAGAAGACACTGTCAGCAGTCCGCAGCGGGATGATGATGTCGCTGGGCTCCGAACCATTGTTGTTGCCACTGCCACCGCCTCGTTTGGGTGTGGCTAGCGTGCTAAGTGACAGTGAGGTGGCGTGCTGAGGTGAGTGTTTGCGATGTCGTCTTCGATACTTCAGCAGGAGGAAAACCAGCATGATGATAATGACAATGACGATGACGCTGGCTGATGCGATTCCAGCAAACAGAGCGACCTCTGAACCGATGACTGAGGATTTATTTCCTTCTCCTTTTTCTTCTCCATGATGAGATGCATCTAAGAAGAAAAAAGCACAAGTGTGAGCTTACCAAAAAAAAAAAAAAGAAATACACAAGAATGTTACTAGAAATTCCGAAGTGATACTCTCAAAAGAAATGATAGACTGATATATCATCCAGGCCGATTAGTTGGTTGGTATTTGGATATGTTCAGATTATCTGCGACTGTGGCCGATAACTGCACTTGATTGGCCAGTTTAGATGTGCTCATTCCATCTAGTTTCAATTTCAAAACCTACAGAGAGACTTGATAATGAATAATGCACAATTTATTTGTAAATTTTATATAAATAACAATGCATAAATGTAATTAATTTAAAGCTGAAGAATGTAATTCCTGCGACATTAGCGCCAACAAACGGAATTGCTAAAATTACATTCATTTTCAAATAATCGATCTGAATAAGCCCCCACACTACAATTAGGCAAACAAAGAAATAGCCCACCTCCATCTCACACCATTGGTTGAGTAACATTGTTGGGGTAGATAACAGTGTCACAGAAGGACAAAGCTTACAGCTTGTATGTTTATCTTATTGACTATTATTAAACAGTATTACACTGGCATTATATTCTGTAGGTCATCTGCCACCCTGCTCTCTAGACATTAAAAAAATCCATATTGGTAGACCACTAATCAAAATTAATTAAACACTCTTCGGACACTTTTATCCATAGCAACTTTCAAATGAGAAATCAAAACAATTGATCACAAATAGTGGTCGATCAATATGGGTTGTTTAATGGCCGATGCTGATATCCAGAGAGGGTGTCCGATAGGGCAATACAATGATGATATTTCACACAATTTAATATATTAAATAACAAACATTAAAAATGCTAAAAAAAATAAAAAATAATAAACACTTATTTAGCACTATATTTGCTCAATTTCACACAAAAATAACAAATAATACTGTATTTTAATGGTAGATAGCAGTTTCTTCTGATTTCTGTTTAGTCATCAAATTTTAGGAATTTATTTGGAGATGAAGGAATTGTTAATATATTAGGAAGAAGGAAATAACAGTAAGCACAGTAGTCCAGCAAGATGGCATGTCCAAGTTAGCAATTGCATTTACTCAAAAAATTTCTAATCAAACCAATTGTACATTCGGTGCATAGTGAATAAGACATTTACTTATAGCACACGTGAAGCGCTTTTACCTTGTTCTGCATCTGAAAATGTAGCCAGCTGACTTGCTACCTTGCTGCCTAATCAGTTAATGACAGTTAACTGACAGCTGTTTTGAATTAATGGAACTCTTAAGGAAACTGATCTCCGAAAAGTTTGAAAAGGAGCTTCTTTTCATCGTACCACCGTATACAGCCTCCGGAGGCAGTATTTTTCTGGTTTCTGACGCAGCCTTGAAGTTGCACTCACGAGCTCCTGTGGATCAACCGTGAGCCTCAATCTCCTTACAGTTTAAACGGCCTGGATCGTCTGCTTGGATTGTTACAGACGGGTCGTCATGATTTGTGAATGTGAGGAACTTTTGATCCTGATCCTGAAATTTTTTATTCTGGCTGATAGAATACACGGTTCAGAGGAAAATATTAGGTGAACGCTCAACATGAAGAAAATGCTGGATTTTCGTGAGGTTTGTAAATGACATCTTTTTAAACTAGATATCTGCATATTTGCAGATGGTATATATTAGTTTTATTGATATTTGCCTTTTTCTTATTAGACAACACAGTTAAAGTTACAGGGAACTGTTGAGGAGAGAAAAGGAGAATTAAACATGAAAGCACTTTAACATTATGAGCTCAAACGCATCTGCCGTGACACTGATATTTAGACCGTTTAAATTTACATTTACATTTATGCATTTGGCAGACGCTTTTATCCAAAGCGACTTACAGTGCACTTATTACAGGGACAATCCCCCGGAGCAACATGGAGTTAAGTGCCTTGCTCAAGGACACGATGGTGGTGGTTGTGGAGATCGAACCGACAACCTTCTGCTTAACAGTTTAGTGCTTTAGCCACCGCCACTCCTTAAATGAGACAGATGTTGCACACTGGTCTGTTATTGAAGTAACGCGATGGCACGTAACAATAAAACAAACTGTGACTGGTTATTTACATGTCTCCGACACTTCACATGCAAGCAGTTGATTTTTGGCGCCCTCAAGAAAAAAAATCTTCCCAACGGGAAAATCGAACATCTAAATGTCTGTGAATTAGTTAAGTCGTGTGTCTTCAGATGTTTTCTGAAATACATCCTGAGCTTTCAAAAAAGCATATAAAGTTTTTACAAGTGGATTATTCTACCTAAGACACTCCACTCAGATGACTTTGATGGCCATATGCTTTTAGTTGGAAGGGTGAACAAGAGAGATAGAGATAGCAATGAATGACTTCCAGCATGTCCGTCTAGCTCTGGCACATTAATGATTGCTTTTCAAAAGGATTTTATGAGAATGCATCAGAGATATGTGTGTGTATTTGTTTATGTCTGCAAGTCATTGTGACAGGATGAGTGTCATTTGTTAAGCAAAAATAAGGGATAAAAATGCTCAGAGAAAGAGAGAGAGAAGTATAGAGAATGATGAATCAGTGATGCTCCCCTAAAACGCCTCTCACACCACACATGTAGTTCTTTATGAATCACAGGTGTGTATAGTGATAAAGTATGTGACATACCATGCTTGTCAAGTACTTCATTCGATTTGGTGTCCTTTCCCCCTATTTCGTGATGTTTGGGGGGGTATCTGGTGGGGTAGTCTTTGGGGAAAATGGGATCAGAGGGGTCTGCAAAACACAGATAAGAAACACATCCATCACTTTGAGTGTGTGTGTGTGTATTTCCATGTGGAGAGCTATTACTTTAATGCTGCTCTAGGAAATAAAAGTGTGTATGTGCATTTGGGACTGATAGCATCCGTATGTGTGCATTCTTAATTAAAACACAGGCAGCCATGATTAATCCACTGACCTTCAACATGTGTGTGTTTGTGAGAGAGCGAGAAATTTCCCACTCATGTTGGAATGCATGATAATTACTATTGATGTCACTGGTGAAGTGTGTGACGAGGAGGAGGGCGTGGCTGGGCCATGAGGGTGCAAGGCCAGTGTTGAGTCTCGTAATCAGCAGGAGAGAGAGATAAAGGGGAGCTGGAGATGCCAGATCGAGAGAGAGAGTGTGTGTGCATGCATCTGTGTGTTTTATGTAGTTTTAAGTTAACTTATGTAATTTAAGTTATCTTGACTGTTCTGCCGGTTACCTCCTCCTCCTTGTCCATCCTGAACCCGTTACAAATTGATTTATGAATAATCTTCATTAATTACAGTGCAAAGCCTACTGCAGGTTCGAAGGGCTCTTGAACAATTATCCTATTGTTCTACACCCAAATACATGTACACTGTTAAACAACTATTACATACAGTACATACAAACACTAGCAAAATGTTTACTCACTTTGTCCAACCTTCATGACGATTTTCATCGACTTGGTTTTACACACCCCTCCTTCCTGATTCTCCAGCCCCTCCATCGTTCCATTAGATGTAGCTGGAAGACAATGACAACAAACACAATTTTAGCATCATATTATCTACAAATGCAAGTGCTGCTTTTATGTATGCAACTACATAATTGAAATTGTACATATCATGTACCATCTTTGATCAATCTAGATGATATCACTGCATTATTAACAAATCGAATTAATCTTCAGGTATCTTTATAAAAAGCTAAGCATCTTAACAAGTCTCCATGCAGCACCTTCATAAAACATGCTACCAAACTTGTAGTAGCTATTAAACTCAAGTGCTACATGGAGCTGTTTTTTGTGTGTGTGTGTGTGTGTGTGTGCGTGTTTTAGAAATTTGCATTTGTTTTGGCATTGAAAGATGGTCAGAAGCCCTGCTGTACATGTGGCGAAGCACTTAAACATTTCACTATGAAATAAGAAGGATTAAAGGAATAATAAAAAGATTATTTTGTTCGCAGTCGAAGGGAAGGCCTCCAGCACCAGTAGGAGGGTTTTAATTATTTAGCAAAGAGAGAGTGCTATTAAGAGCACATAACGCATAACTTATTAGTTTAAGAGCGCATAGCCACAGCAGATGTTTATCAAGAACTAGTGAGCAAGAAAATTTAACAATTAAAAAAACTGTCTTTCTTGTTTGTTTATTTAGCAGAGGTTGGACTGGCCTCAAAAAGAAACAGTTTCTAACAAGAAGATGATATATTTTCTACATGCATTACATAAGATAATGCATTTGTCTTACAATCAAATTTACTTGTATACTAAAAATACAGAAATGGAATGGAATTCAATAGAGCACAATAGTCACAGGTTACAGAGGTAAAAATCCCATTCATTTACTCATGGACAAATTGATTTTTAATGATAACTTATACACCGTTAAAGACAGACTGTAAGCTCAATTTTGTTAATCCATGTTTTTTCCTTCTGTTGTTGCCATCATTCAGCATTATTTCAACTTAATTTTGGGGAAAATTTGAAGAACAACCCGTGAATCCTGATGAGAAAGATCCACTCATATATACTCATATTAATATATAAATTATATACTTATAATCAACAACTTCAATTGTTTTATATATTTTTTATATATTTATAAATTGTTTTTAACCCTAAAAAAGGGCAAGCATATACATGTACAAAAGACAATTTATTAATTGCTATTTTTCAACACAATAGGGGGCACATAATAGCCTACATTTCCATGTTTTTTTTCTTCCCCCAAGGAAATATAGTTTTTATTTTATATTTTGTAGAAAACGTTTCAATAAGTTCAATTTAAATTTCAATCGAGGTCAGCTGCCTTCTCAAAAAATGCAGCCTTTTTACTTTTAGATAAAGATTGTGAGTTGATACCAGACTTTATTTACAAAGTTGCATGTCCTCAGTATTTGCAGGGACCCCTATCAATACATTTACATTTACATTTATGCATTTGGCAGATGCTTTTATCCAAAGCGACTTACAGTGTACTTATTACAGGGACAATCCCCCTGGAACAACATGGAGTTAAGTGCCTTGCTCAAGGACACAATGGTGAAAAAAAAATATTTCACCAAAAATTGACAGACTCATTGCTCCTCTCCCCAGCGTCTTAAATGTTTGTATCGCCCAGGATACAAAAGCCTTTTCAGGGCTAATTAAATTGTGTAATCTGCAATGCTTAATAGAATTGTACTTCATTCCATCAAGAAAGACATAAAGTACACAGTCTTTTCAAATACCTTTTTTGCTTAAAATTCAATTTTGTAACGTGATATGCCTCGGACCTGGTTGGTTTGGTTCATGGCTTAGAACATATTTATAAAGGATTTTATGAAATCCCTATGGAAAAAATCCTTATCCATGAATAGATAAAAGCACTTCCTGAACAAAGACGGCTGAACAAATGGGTGGGCACTGTTTTTGAGGCTCTGTTGAAAATAATATTAGTAGGCTCCCTGATGTACATAACAAACAAAATACAATCATCAGCACAAACTGTATACAGACTGTATACAGACCATGAACTGAACTAAGACATATTTGATGCCATCATCTGTGTAGCTGAACAATCTATCAGCAGTTTTCTGGCCACTGGTCCCACGTGTCCCACGTGGCCTTTTAAACCAAACAATGCAGTAATGCCATGTGAGTGTGCGAGTGTGTATGTGTCCACGCCTGGCAGGCTTGCGATCTATTGGGTCAGTAACACAGAGCTAACGAGCTGCCAAGGGCTTAATGTCTGGTCAGCATCCAAAACAATGTGGCCTGCATTCAGAGCGAGAGAAAGAGAGACACAGAGAGAAGGGGGGGGGGTGTTGTCTAGCAGGCGCCTATCCCCCCCTCACTTTTTTCCAATTCTGACACATTCATGAAGCGGAAAGTGTGTGAGTTTGGATGACAGCGGTATGTGAGTTCATGAATGTGGCAGCATCTTTCCTTTACTCGACCTGTCATCTATCTGCTCCTCTTTTACTATTCGTCTTTTTCTGATTAAAGGACAGCATCACACGTCTTGATCTTTCTCTAACCTGTGGCTTTTTAGTGTTGAGAAGAAGACAAGCTCATTACATCGAAAGCTCCTTAAAAGCTTGCGTACCATTTAGTGTGTTCATTTAAAAAATCTGGTAAATGAGCCTACACATACATCTACATACAAAAATTACAACCAAATACATCACATGCAAAAAACAATCACATGATGAGCTGAACATTCCAGGTCAACAGCATAGTCATGGTCACATGACACATGTGTTTTATGAATGCTTTTTGAGTAAAAGATTAAGATAAAGAGAGACTACTTTTTAACCACTTCTTCAAAGCTTTCTTGTGACCAAAATAAACCACAAACACACACATACACACACACACACTCGTTCACACGCAAACAATCATATGTATGAAGCCCTCATGAAAACTTGTCTATTCGACCAGATGTTTAGATGTAATTTGACTTGGAATTGACAGAAGGGCTGATAAAGTGTATAAAGTGTGTACTTGTGTTACAGACAATACTGACAGATAAACCACAAATAGATTTAATTTCACAACCATCACAAAGATTTCCATCTTAAAAACAAAAGTAAAAAAAAAAACACAAACACGCTGAAATTCTCATACCTGCTTGATAAAACTTCAAACCTGGTTGAGAGGTTTGTGAAGTCCTGCCACAAGAAAAGCACAGCTACACTGTAAAAATTGGTAACCTGTGTTACATTAATGAGCTATTTCTACCTAAACTAACCTTTAAAATTAGTTTGGTTAGTCTAGCCTAATGTATTCAGGCTGATTAAGTGATGTTAAATAATATTTTTGACTTGAATAAAACCAGTTAATTTAGATGTTACTACATGAAGCACATTTTTAGGTTAACATTTACAGTACAGGACAGGACTGCCAATCGGAAAATAGCATCATGCAACAGGCATGAGAAACATTTGAGTAGAATGATAGTGAAGCATCATAAGTTTTTATGTTTACCTTTATTTTGATATTAATATTATTTGTATTATTAGTATTATTTTCTAGATGTATTAGATTATGGGTATGTAAAATCTTGTATATTTCATGTATATATTGTTACTATTGCTTTGGAATTGTAAAGCTTTATTTTTTACCAGTAGTTTGAATCTGAATGAGTGTGATGAGCTGTTGTTTGACCTAATCAACATGGCATCAGGGTCACTGAGTGGTGAGCAGTGCTCAGGCCAATAATGAGAGCTGACACACAACAATACACACACAAACATTGCATATCTTCTCTAATAAGATATGGCACAGCACCTCGAAAAGCCCTCACTGCCTTTGACCAAAGCCAAACAACTTCTGTCTCTCTCAGAGTAGTACAGAAAACGGACAGAATAGATACACATACCAAAAATAAATATAGTGAAGTAAATAAAGAAATTAATAAAATGAAGGGGAAAAGTAGAAGGAAAACGTCAATAAATAGAAAACGAAAACAATGGGAAAGCATTTTAATACGATATAAGGTTTACTGTAATAAATCACCAACTGAGTAAAGTGCATTAAATGCTCATCACTGGTGGACAGTGCCTATTGACATGCTGTTATTGTGCTTTGCAATGTCACGCTGATAAATTAATTCAGGAACTTGTTCTTTCTCTCTTTCTGCTTCAGGGCCTGGCCTGAACCTGTAACTCAAACACCTGCCTAGAGTTTCTGCCAATAACAGCAAACACACACCCTTCTTAATGTCCTACTGTATATGATCAGGACAGTAGATTGTCTTAAAGAACAAGGTCTGGTTGCAAAACAAACCTTCACTTAAGAAAAGCCATGTTGATAATACACTTACAATATAAATACAGCTACAGTCTGCATCAAGTTTGTGTTTATTAAGTCAAAGCACGGCTGACCATGTGATTTCAACATGGTGGCTATCATGAGGGGGGAGCACACATAAGTAGAAAAAAGAAACAGCTTTTTCTAGGCGATATGAGTTCAACTCATGTGAGTGAATGCCATGAATACACCTTTAAGATTTACAAAGATGTAGTTTAATCTTCTTATCGTCCATTCTTTTATCACATCTTTTCTTTGGCTTATGTTTACGAAACATTTCTGCTCTCTCTCCTCAATCTTTCTCTCTTGCCATATTTAGATCATGTATCTCTCTCTCCTGGCTTCTGGCTCTAGGGCAATCTGTCAGGCAAGATCACATCAAGCTCATCTTCACACACACAAACACTGCAGATGAACAATAGGAGAGCCATTTGAAAGTTTGACCAACACACACACACACACACACACACACACACACACACACACACACACACACACACATGTTGTGTGGCTATCCTTATGAGGACTCTCCACAGAGATAATTATTTTTATACTGTACAAACTATAGATTCTGTCCCCTAACCCTATCCCTAAACATAACCCTCACAAAAAAAAATTCAGAGTTTTCTTTAAGCGATTTGAATTATGGAGACACTACAAATGTCCTCATAAACCACATTTATTGCATAATACCCTTGTAATTACCAGTTTGTAACCTAAAGCAATTTCCTTATAAACCACCCAAACCCACCCATACACACACACACACACACACACACACACACACACACACATTTGTTTGGCTTGCTGAACATGTTTGTAAGGGACTGAAAGCATCTGATTGCTTTCTAAGCAGATCTCATTGATAAAGACAGAGAGATTAAACAGAGCTATTAGGTTTAAACTTTTTAATTAATGACTTATCAAATAAACCACCCTAACACACACACGTGCATACACACAACAGTCGTACGTCTCTGCACTTCACTTCACTTCACACACACACACATACACACACACACACACACACACTCACACATGATTCCTGCAGTACAACAGGGAAATTAACATCTACAATGCAGTAAAATGAACTAATTTCTCTTTCTCCTCCTTATTTCTCATCTGTTTCACTTTGCTCTCCACAAATTAGTCACTTAAGAGAAACTGAGAGAGAACAAAATAAAAGAATGAATTTCCCAGAACTGCAAAATTGGATTTTCTCCTTAAGCTTGAAGAGAACTTTCACTGCAAGAGAGAGAGACCTGAAAACTGCTCATAACTTAGTGAAGGGGAATGAGACTGATGCGGTGTGTCAGCCTCTGTTTATGAGTCTTTATGTCTCAGTTATTCCATTTGCTATATCCCTTTCTCCTCTCCAACCAAACCTACATTGTTTCTACAGCTTGCTTTGAGCCTGAAACGTGTGTGAGTCTATTATGAGCATCGTCACACCTAGTTCGTTTGGGCACACCAAGCGCTCTCAGAGTGGTATAACGTGTATGTGAACAACCCAAGTGGTCTCAGACCACCCTAAAAGGACCCAAAAGCGAACTGTACACAGACCAACTCAGGAGGTGGTCTGAGTATGGTTCGTTTGTGGGTCCTTTTGTGGTTCGATTGATTTGTGCGATGTGAAAGCGAAGAGGTACCAGTCCGCTTTGCATTTTATGACATAAGTACCTTGTGGCTTGCCATACATAGCTGCATTACATACGTCATAGTCCAGTCACAATTTACTGTCCACATTTGGCAATTTTAAGCAAATATAGATATACTATGATTACCATGACGTGTTTTTGTGTCCGTTCTTGTTGTATTATTTGAGCACCTAAAATGAACGAAGTGGCCGCATTCAGAACAGAGCTGTGCGTTAAGATGAACCGCTTTAAAGTGCTCTGATGGGCGTACCCTCTACGGAGGTACCGCCAAACTCCCACAAAATGCACAATGGCAAATGTTCTTGGCTCATACACACAATGTAAATGACGTGCAGGAGGAGATGCTTGCTTGCTCCATTACTCTCGAGGTGATAGATCAAAAATGCACATAGAATTTCAAATGTTTTCCTTCATGCGAAATATGGGCTTGCAGGTTTTGTCTGAGAGCCTTAAAATAACGTGAGAGAGTGAAGAATTTAGGACCGAAATATCCATTGTTACCACTGCATTATGTAATATAATTGGTGGTGTTGTACAAAATATTACTTTTTATGTAATTCTATCCCTGTGGAATACTTTTTTATGAAAAATGCAATATCTTTTAAAGCCTTAAAGGTAATAATATACATAACATAGTAAATAATATTCTATATTATTTCAAGTTAAATATCAATAAATTACTACTTAAGGTGGCATAATAATCAAATTTATTATAAAAAATTATTGTCTGCCAATTTTCATAATCGTGACAGCCCTTGCTGCAATGGGATATGAGTTCTTAAGGAGCTGTGGTATGAATAACAAAGGGTCTGAACCACAATAATGTGAAGAGGACCAAAAAAGAAACTGGGTCCTCTTTTAAGTCTGCTTATATTATGAACACCAAAAGCACTGAGGTCATTTGCAAGTGGTTCCCTTTCTGGCTCACATTAACCGAACTAGGTTTGGTTACCTTAAAAAGTACTATATGCGGAACCACCCTATGTGTGAGTATTTAGAGGCCACGTGTGCAGTTATTGTACTGGCAAATGCATAAACTCGATACACTGCAAACGTAAACAACAAGTTTTTGTGTGTGTGTGTATGTGTGTTTGTTGTATCTGTCAGTGTGTGTGTGTGAATGTATGCGTTCATGGTAAAATGCACCTCACACTTTACAAACCAAAACTTTCTGTCTCCGTAAATCTTTAACCAACAACCATTCCAGCTGACATAAACAAACACAAACAATCATGATATAAATATACTGTATCATTAGTTACATCTATGAACACAGCAACTAGCTCACAGAAACATAACTAATGTTTTTCCCCTGTACTACACATTTTTTATTTTTTTAAATTTGTGAAAATAAAAGGTAGTACCAAGAGAGTACTACTATGATGCATAAATACATCACAATTCAATTTAATAATTCACAATTTTTTTACATTTTGGAAATTACAAATTTCATAACGACCATCTTTTTTGCATTGTGGTAATAAGTATTGGGCTAAATGGCCCTAAAAATAGGTTTCATTTTCTATATATACTACATATAATTAGTTATTTGTTTCTTTTGATTTTGGAGAAATATAGGACCAGGACACTTTCCTGACAGTTTTCGTGAGAATCTGCCATCCCCTGTCATACTCACAGATAATGTAGTAGTCTTTTCCCCTGAAGAATTCCAAGCCCCAGAGGTTTGGGCTGAACTCCTGGAATTTGAGGGTGAATTTGACGTCCTGGTCTGGTTTGACGCAATTGAGTAGAGGCGTGTCCGCCTTTGTGACTGTACAGGACTCCAGCTGTTCCCGAGGAACCATATAGAGTTTATAATACTCCACTCCTTCCATTGAGCCACCATCCACACGTGGGCATACTATATCCATCTTATCCCCGATCTGTGGGTACAGCACCAGACCCTGTCCTGGCACAAACCTTCGGGAGAAAGACAGAGAGAGAGAGAGTGAGACAGGCCACAGCTAATAAATCATATCTGCACCACTCTATGGATCACAAATATGCTAGAAGGTGCTGAAAGGAGTGATCAATAATTTAAAAAGGCTAATCAAATATGTACTAGTGATTAGGAAGAATAAAGCAGGTGCTGAACAAGTTGTGCTGGTTAATGAAAATATGGGAGTAACTGACATTATCTTAAACTGCAGGCTTTTGGCATAGAAGGGTATTCAGCACATTTTCAAGTTCCTTTATGAGAAAACGAATACAAAGTGAAGCGACTTGAACGAGGCAAAGGTGTTGATTCATGGCTGATACGGCTGACTTAAGAATGAAGGCAAATGTCAGTGTCTCTGACGCCAACCGCTCAAAAAACAGCGCTGCAAATAGAAACTGATGTCATGGGAAATACGGAGGAAAAGCGCTGCAACCGAACACACTTTCAATGTGCCTCTGTGGACGGCATCAGGCGATGCTCCCAGTCCTTCGCCTCAAGGGACTTAAGCAGGAGTAGCTGGGAAATCTGTTCTGGTGTGTGTGTGTGTGTGTGTGTGTGTGTGTGTGTGTGTGTGTGTGTGTGTGTGTGTGTGTGTGTGTGTATTTGATGTGCAGCAAGGTAGCTGTCAGGACTATCTGTTCGACAGATCTAGCCACGCAAATCCTCTCATGCCGTTCTCAGCATCAAAACTCAGTTCAAAACACTGGATTGTTATCTGATTCATGTCTTATCTTTACGCTGGCTTATTTGAAAACCCAAGAACAGACAAACATTCCCTGTGTGTTCATCTGTGTGTGCATATGGTGTGTTTGAATATTTGCCTTGGGTTCGTATAAAAGAAGAGGGCGAGACTTGTACATTTACTGAGTCAAACATGTTCACACCTTAAAGGTTTTAAACATTGCTACAAACCCACAAATAGGCACACTACTGGCTGACTCAGCAATGAAGTTTTCCCAAAAGGAGGTCAAAGGAGACGCTAAATGCTTAACATTTACAACAGAATCAGCTCTTGCACATAATGCATGTCGGCAGAAATAAAATTAAAAATTAAAAACAGACATGCTAATTGTATTTAGTGACATTCTGATATATCAAATATTTCTAACCATGCCTGCTTATATTGCCATTACATCTGCCCTCTGCTACCTTGATCTCTTTATATTGGCTATTTTGAATATTTTAATTTCATTTCATGGGAGGCAAACATGACTGGTCTAACACAGGGCAGACAAACGGAGAAGGAAAATGCAGCCTTCTAGTTACGATACACATATTTAGCTCACCAACATCCCCACAGATATTCATTATCCTAAACCACAGGGTATGCAAGGTCACCCCACAGCCAATACATACACACACGCAAACACTCATTCCGCAATTCAAGCCGTGTTTTATGTATCAGTATTTTACAGGAATCACAGTGAAACAGTCATTGGTATGTTTCTGAGGGGTGTGGGTTTAAAAGTGGGGGGTGGTTGAAGAAATAAAGCCAGAGGTCACACTCATGTTTGTAAATGGCTTTAATCATCATGTAAAAGACACACTTCTCCCAGTGGTCATAAATATGTGAATGTGAAAAAGAAAAGAATGACAGAATGAGGGTTTGCACACGTTTAACACAGACCGCTCATTCTGTTAACAAGACTGCAGCTGCACACAGAGAAGCCATTAAGTATGAGAGTGTGTGTATGTGTGTGTGTGTGCGCGCGCGTGCCTGCGTGAGAGAGAATGGTCAGAACATGTGCACCACATCTACGAAGACATGACCATTCCATTTGCATTTCCATTTTCGTGTGGCTTTTGAGCATCTGTTACACACACACACACACACACACACACACACACAGCGATTTAGTTTTATGGAAGTTGGTCGTAACATGTACATAATGCCCAAGTCCGTAGGGAGTACAGAACTGATTTTAAATGCACTTCTACCAATGTACAGCTCTGAACTGTTAAAAAAGAAGGCATATCCCTAAATGCTCACAAATATTGTATATATTAAAGAAAGAAAGAAAGAAAGAAAGAAAAAAATGGATTAAACATATTTCAATGTAACGAATGGCAATTTAGCCAATAAGTCTGTGTGTGTGTGCGTGTGTGTGTGTGTGTGTGTGAGAACATGTGCACCACATCTGACATTTGCCAGAATTTCTCCATAATTATATTTGCGGTCAACATTTTCTCTCTTCATCATCTCCTGCACACAGGGCAGCTGTTTTGTCTTTTGTCATTGTCTTCGCAATGACTCATTCACTCACTCTCAGTTTGAAATATCTGTTTTTGGCAGCACTACTGAAAACGCAGAAGCACTTCAAAATGAAGTTCATTCACTAAACTTGTTGGCCACAGACATAAAAGACCTAAAAAAATGAAACTCGCACTGGCTTATGAGTGTAAGATTTTCAGGACTCATTCTGTCCACTTACACATGATACACATGCTAAAACTAAAGCTGAGAAACAGGTGGGCTGGATGGATGACTGAAAGGCATTGAAGAGTAAAGGATAAGACATCTGTTTTTTTTTTCTACTGCCCCTCCCATTTTTCTTTTATGTCTGTCTCTTTTTTTGTGGGACTTCTTGGGGGTCAAAGTAGAGGGTCACAAACTAGTTTATGACAAAACACATGTTCCTTATAAAAGTTTGATATATTTTACCCAGATCCCTTTCTCTGTCATGCTCCCTCTCCCAGGAAATGGTGTCTTTCATTTACAATTCTTTGTCCATCAGCTTTCCTCTGGCTGCTTCCTTTCCTCTCTCGCTCTTTTTTTTTTAATCTCAGCTTCTAGTTGTGTGGGCTGCGTTGTGACACTGTGACAGCAGTACCCTAATCCTACCCCAAAAGAACCACAGCGCTCTAACCCAATGTTCTGAAACAACACAGGAGATGGACACATTGGGGAGGAGGGAACATAAGCCATTTGACTTTCAATCATTTGACCAATATGGAGGTCCATTGGGCACAAAAAGACATGGATATAATGCAAGAGACAAAAGAAGGCAACAGACATCTCATGGTTTAATCACTCCATCAGGCTCTGCAACAGGGACCTGTGTCGGGTGAGAGGGCAAAACGACCAGACAGGCGTCTTATCCCTTTGTATGTTCCATTGTTGTCACCCTATCCTTTCTTTCTTTCCTCTTTCCATCATTCATTCATTCCGTAATACTGAACTATGTAGCACAGATCCCTCCTCTTTTGCTCTCCCCTCACCTTTCAGAGCAACACAAATGCTATTTTAATAATCAACTTCTGTTAGGCACACTCCATCTGTACAGCTAGATGTCATAGCAGTCCCTTTCCTCTCACACATCTGAGAAACAATCCATCCACTAACATGATGAATAAAAGAGAGATGTGCAAAATTTCATCATGATAGCCTTTCACTGGCAGTCTATTATAAGCACATATACAAGTTCCTACATCTCTAAACGCAGAGGGGGGAGGGGTAGTTATTATTCACGGCCAACTCGCCTCTCATTCATTCATGCTGTATCTGCATGTGTATGAAGCCATGGATGTGCCCCCATCAGAGCCCTGCTAAGAGACGTAATCTCCTAATGAAGAGAGTGGGGGCCTCCTTTCACTTAAAATGTGTAGAGCAGACTGCTTTTGTTTCTCTACCTTCGACAAAATGGATTACCAGAAGGAACAAGAAAGCGAGGGAAAAGGAGAGAGAGGAAAGGAGTTTGTACGTGCCTGATACATCAGTGAAGTAGTTGAGGGGTAAACAAAAGTGTGCAACAAATTGATGTACATTTTTTATAAACGGGAGGAAAAGATAAAACAGCCATGTGGTTTTCACACACACACACACACACACACACACACACACAACCTGATTCTCTCATTGCGAAAATGGATTAAAACATATTTCAATGTAACAAGATTCCTGCTACCTCTTATCTCAAAGTTTTGCCTGTTTAGCTTGTTGAGATAATTGTGGTAAACTTCTATAAATGAGGCAAAAATACAGCTGTCAGCCCAAACAATGCTATCAGTGGCATCACTCTATGGTCCTGTGATAGAAAGAGCCATAAATTTGAACCCATCACCTTAACTGAACATCAGGAATGTGCACAGTGGCTAATTCCATGGAACGCCAGCTTGCCCAGGGAGAATGAGGCCTGCAGCAGAAATGAGTCACATATTTACAGTGACACAATAGAGAGACAAGCAGTTTGAGGTCACTTCATGGTCGCTCTGGGTCTCTATCAATAAAGATGTCACAACAGATATGGATAAAGAGGCAACATTTGACATTCCAGTGTGCCAGATACATATATATATATATATATATATATATATATATATATATATATATATATTAATTTAATTATTAAAGGAAACAATTTACAATGAACAAACTGCTCTATGAACAATTACTTTTAAGTACATGAAGTTATTCAGTACTACTCAGTACTTGCATATGTAATTACATAAACTAATGTAAAGTGTGACCGACATGGCTTACTTATAAACTATTGGACAACTAAACTGCTCAATGATGTGTCTTGGATTATTAAGAAACAAAGAAAATTGTAACAGTATTTGGTGATATATTAAGAATCACCAATCCAATCTGTTAAATGTCCATATTCAAATATGATTAAATGTATAAATAACTGCGATTGTAAGTATTAAAAAAAATAGCCTATATAAAAAGGCCTGATATAGGAATAATTTAAAAGTATGTTAAGTGGTGTAGGCCAAGGGTCATGAGCACATTTAGCAAAAATAATTTGAGTTTCTCAATGAAACACGACGTCCTCTTCATTTGTGTCCTTTCAATTCAAAGTTCAAGTATCCTAGTATTTTATTTCATCCACCTGCTACCTAAAAATAATTTAGGCCAGCAATCCAGAGCAATATGGGCTATTACTATATTTTTCCAAGTTATTTCGCTTTGCGCATTTTCACATCTGAGAAAATGAATATATCGTATCCAGAAGGATTTCTAAAGTGTAAAGCGCTGTAATGTAGGCCGAGGATCCTCTCAACAGTGATTCAATCCCAGCGCATCCTGTGGAGAGCAGAGCGCCTTCATGATAATTTACACACTTATTAATTAACGTACTTAAGGACGCCTGCGACACCGCGAGAGGGCCAAAGACAGCGGCTCTATTACCTGAGTAATCAAGACTATGATTATCAACACGGGACAATTGGGCCTTTAATGCGGTATATTCTGCCCACACTTTCCAAATATATGATGCAGGGGTAACAGAGAGGGGGTCTTTCTCTCTCAATAAATAAAATAATCAAATATGTAAATAAATAAATAAATAAAACTGGATTCTATGTTGAATCGAGAGCAAAGGTTGAATTATTTAACAAGCTGGAGTTTCTCAAGAAGAAATCTCATCGAAGCGCTCGAGAGTGTTCTCGGCACGAGACCCTTTCGTATTTCAGCAATAGTGGATGTTTCAATGTTTTAATGCATTATTCAGTGCCCATGGGCTAGATGTGTGTGCTCATCTTCAAATTTTCACGACTGACTTCGCTTCGGGGAAAAATTATAAATAATTAAATAAAACATAACCCTACGCGTCTCCAATTGAATGCGACTACTATTGGACCTTTTGTTCAGATTTTTTTTTTCAATGTTCAAGAGGTGCATCAGAAAGGTTTTCTTTCCCTTTTTTTCTTTTCTTTTCTTTTTTTTTTTTTTTTAAGAAAAAGGCCTGTTACTTACTGTTTTTTACAACTGGCTTCTTCATACATACATATATATAAATTAAATATAAAAACTAACAAAAACAATAACAAAGAAAGCCAATTAAAAATGAGTAAATCACGACTCATCTACCAGGGAAAAACGGTTTTGAGGTTCAGTTTCAATCAGAGGATCATAACGGTGAAAATTACCCAAACATTTCCTGAGCTACTGGACTTGGGGCCTAAGCCGTGCATTAGTCCTATGTCTAAACTAGAGATTGAATGTAGCTTAACCACATTTGTGCCACGAACATGTATATAAACATGAATTGCCATTTCTCTAATTGTGTTTAATTGAATGTGTCAAATATTTATGTCGAAAAAATTAATTGTGTAAACACTAACCACTGTGCGCGGAGTTATGAGGTCCTGTGGGGCCATTCAAAACAATTAACTTCTAAGAATGCCCCCCTAATTTACAAGATAGCACAAGGCATAATGAATTACTGGGAAATGCAAATAACGTTTTATTAATGTCCAAAACCCTTATGAATGGAAATAAAGCGTCATTTACGAATAGTGCTGGTCGCGCCACATCACCTGCTGTTCATTTTTCTGTTATTCAGGACGGACGGGTTAACGCGGCACAAACCCATTTATCCTGCTTTACTGAAAATGACTTTGGTCTGCAACAGCTACTTTCAGGCGTTGAATATTGCTCTGAGGGAGAGGAGGAGACACTGAAGTACGGTTAAATGTGACTGACGGAGCTTTGCGGGCTTGCGCACTTACTTGGTATTCGTCGTGTTCCAGTATATGGAGTCGAGGATGAGCGCGCGTGACAGGTTCACCTTGCACGCGATGACTAAAACTCCAAAGTAATACCTCCACATAGAGTCGCCCATGGTCCGTTATGACCTTTACGGTCAAATTCCGTTTGGAGGGAATTTCTAATATAAAAAAGGAAAAAGACAACCACAAAAAATAGAAAAAAGAGGAGAGCAGACTGTGACAAGCCAAACTAATTTATCCCCGTTCCAGGAGAAAGGAAAACAATGTTGAATATGAACCCGGTTAAAAGTGAACCATCCAGATGAGAAGAGCTACTCCTCTAATAGTCCAGAGAGAGAGAGCAGCACCGTGGATAGCAGGCAGTTTCTCATTCGGTAATATATATGACAGAATGGAGCACTCTCCGATCAACCGGCCGTGAGGAGCACGTATACATTCCCCTCAGATGAAGGCGACTCTCGTCGCCGCCGTTGTGTTGGATGTCCGTTGAGACATGGAAGTTAATCCCCCCTGTGTGGATAATAAGCCAAGCAGGTACCAATTCCAAATTCGTGAAACAAATGCTCGTCTCGAGGTATTCCGTTCAGGCAGTGGGGGGAAATTACCAGAGTTCCCAACAGGAATGAGGCAGTTGGAAAAGATGAGCAAGAATTTAATAATTGGATGAAGGAAAAAATAAGAATGAAGAATGATTGAAAATAAAAATAAAATGAAATAAAAAGATGAAGTCAAATGAAATTTCTAATGGGTCGCCGTGGAACCCGCGCAGTAGCAGAGAACAGCAGCGGCTCGAACCCCTGCAGGTCCGGATTGAAATGCTGTGTGCGTGAATCGCGGGACTGCTCGGTTCTCTGCTCGGGTCTATAATGCAAGTAGCAGTGAACGGCTGCAACACGGCATATTTGTCAGAGCGAGTCTTTTGCTGACTCCTCCCACCTAGCGTCTCATTGGACAGGTAGCGACGGAGAGAAACCTGTCAATCAAGCGGTCGCCCAGCGACTGGTCGAGCAATGAGAGACTATATAGGACTTCAGGTCGCCAACCCAGATTAAAATGCTAAAGGATTTATGAAATGTCTGTATTTCAACAAGAATCGTGGCCAGCATTTGGAAAATCTCAACTATTGCATTAACTAAAGCAGCAAGTCATACTGATAAGGTATAGGTAATAAAAATGAGATGCTTACAAAAAGATGCTACATGCATCCAAATAATTACCATTATGTGTGAAAACTATTCTTTCTTTCTTTTTTTTTTTTACATTGATATGTTGTATAAATTCCAATGCATTGACAAAGGTCTCGCGTGGCCAATCGTCTTAAAACAAAGGCATTTATTTCGGTTGAGGTCGATGCCGCTTCCTGAAAGCGTGAAGCATTCATTTAACAGACAACAGTGCCCACTAGCGGCCAACCAGAATCCTCTGTATGCATTAAAGTAAGTGCTTTCTGAGTATTCTTTGATTTGTTTATGAACTAATAACATGTTAATTACAAGAATTTAGCATTGTAAGGCCTTATTCAAATACACAATAAGCAGTAGACCACAAGACAATGTGTTGAAAAACACACCAGTTTAAACTCAGATGAAAATAAGTTAAAAGGGAAATGAGTATTGTAAGCGTGCTAACACAGCATTTATATAAAAAAAAAAATCAAAAACTTTATGGTATATTCATATAAACTATAATATAATGAACATTTAAGTAAATTCTACTACAATTACGGATGTTGTACATAATAATAGCCTACCATAATATGTAATAATGTAAAAATACAAATTTTCAACTTTTCAGGTTTTCAAGAGAACTGCATCACTTCATTAAATGTAGGCTATTGCCCCATTGAGCTATACTTATGTGCAATACACAGCTTAGTCTGTTGATATTTTTCAACATACCCTACCTCTTCTACCATTACATTCCCTTGCACTATAACAGATTTGTATTTCTATATTGTACATACTTATATATATATGTGGTCTTATTGTGTATTTCTACTTTATTTTCTATCCGCTCTTTATTTTAATTATATTTATTATTAATAATAATAATAATAATAATTTTTTTTATTATTATTATCTATGTATTGTTTTTGCACTGGAAAGTCCTGTCACCAAGACAAATTTCTTGTAGTATGTGTAAGCATACTTACTCGGATTGTCGGCACGTCAGCAACTCAAACTAAATTAGAAAGTATGTGTGAAGAAGAGATCGTGTGAAAAGCATTAACACTTTCTTAAATTGAATTAGCGCATATTTACTGCTATCAGTGTGTATTACTCTGCTGGTTTAAGGGATCATCAAACGAGCAGATTCCACATCCAAGCCACAATTAAGACGTTGTCACGTAACCATATTGCTCTTGGTCCATGCATTAATGAGGGTGTTTATTAACTTAATCAAAGATAGGCCAGTTATCAAATTATGACGTCTATTTGTCTGAGTATACACGTATTACATTATGTTATTGGTTTACATTTGTGCACAAAGTGTAAGTGCAAAATTGAATGGGCGTCCTTGTTTCTCAAGTCCCTATGCGGATAGACCATCGTATAGGTTAAACACAACTCAGGTATTACATCATTTGATTTGTGAAAGGGTTGTCTAATTCTGAAAATGCTCCCACACTACCAGACAAAAGAAAACAATAGGACGAACCTGAAAAAGTCTTCCCAACGGGAAAGTAAGGAAACGACGAGTTCCTGCAGCGGTTTTAAAAATAACCAATGCAAATGAGTTGTTATTTACAACTTGAGACACCAAAGTATTTTTGGCCACTTAACAAACGTTTTAGTTAATACTATTTCTTCAAGTAGGTTTTTATAATTTATATTCGAACAACAGTAGGCCTAACTAAATTAAAACCATTTGAGATTAATAATTCATTTAAAACATAATAGCCTAACTTACAAATGACAAGCAGCCATACTATTAGCAGCAAATTACTATTTATTTCAATCCATATAGGCTACATTTTAATTAAAATATCACCCAGTTTCCTAAAAATCATGTTTTTTTTTTCGTTTTCATTTCCTTTTTTGATTTAAGTGTAATTTCTGTCAGGAGACCTTTAAATGAAAAAGTATTTTCAATGTCAATTTATTTACCCCATCCCAAATGTTCCCAAAGCCCCAGTCACAAATTAAAAAATAAATAACCCTTCACACCTTTAAGATAACTCAGTGCAACTCCCAAATCTTGAAATCAAAGGTCAGTTCGATGTTTATTCATTTGCGCACGAATAAGCTCATGGTCTGTGGCTCCCTCGGAGCATACCGTGATCAAATACATTAAACTAAAGAGAAAACACACCTGCTGGACTCTGTTCACACAAAGGCATCAGTAAAGTAAGTATTCTTGGTTAAATGTTATATATCATTTCTGAACAGAAACGCTGCGTCATCATAATTATTTCACAAATTATGTCGCGCGCTTGACACTGTATTTTTGTCAATAAAATAATTCTGGACAGCGCGCGCGGGGAACGTAGTGGCGGGAAAAAACGTTCCTCGTCATGGCATGTCCTCATACGAAGAGAGTTAGATCAGTCGTATTTCAGCGCAGCATTGTTAAAGCTGACAGTGACTAATAAACGCTAGACTGCATCATGCGGGCTTGTCAAAAAATCACACGTCTGTGACAGAAGAGTTTGCCAACATTTCCATTAGTGTCTTGCAAGTCACATGGGAACCCGAGACAGCTCAAAAGGTAACCAATCTCGGTCTAGTAGTGATAAACAAACGCAAACTTAAGAACTGGAGAGGCAGTCCATTACTGGTTGTGACGTCTTCAACCCATAAGAACACGTGAGGAAGTTCACAATAGGGGAATTCACTCACCGAGATCTCATCTTAGGCCATTATGTACTTTTTTTTTCCTTTTTTTTTCTTAGTTTTAACATTTCGTTAATTAGTCAGCTGACGAAATATTGGAAAACGGCATCTTTCCGAGAACTCCAAAAAAATATGTGTTATGAAAATGAGTTTATTCAATACTTTCAAGCTTTACTGAATCTATTTGTGTTGTGACTGAAACTGGGAAGGTTTCTAATTCCCAGCATGCTTGGCATGGCACTCGATATTGAAAGTTAAAATTATGTTATATAATGTATTTGCAAGTCTCCCCCTTTAAATTCATCTTGCAGTGTTTAACATTTTGTTGTGTTGAGCTCTAGAAGAGTTTATGTTGTGTTGGAGTTTTGGTGGTTACGTCGTAGTTAAGAGTGGAGCTCAATCTTAGTTTGAGAACAAGTAAATGTTGACAATGTTACTTGATATTTCTTTACTCATTGAGCAATAGCTATTGTAATCATAGCGCTTTACCATTAGCATAACTTCAGCATGGTAGTATTCACTGTACTAGCTTAATCACTGAAAGCGATACATATGAGTTCATTTAACATGTCTAATTTAGTTGGGTTTACTCAACTATTTAAATTGAGATTACATGGTAGATTTAGTTTAAGAAAACTCTTTTTAAACACATGGAACCACTGTCCATGATTGTATTAAGTTTAGCCAAATATTTTATTTTGTGTATTTTACATAACACCATAAATCAGATATGAACTTGATGGCCAGATATCACTATGCAATTTCCTTGTATGGAAACTATATTTTAATAACTCCTTTTGTGTTCCACTAAATTCAAAATTCAGTTCAAAACAAATAATCTGCAAAAGGTGACACAATTGGACTGTTTTACATACAAATGCAGTTTCTTCTTAGTGTCCAAAAATAATCACATATAAAGTAGTTGAAGATTTTTTTATTATTTTAAAACTACATATCCTACAATACTTCTGCCATGATTTATAGCCAAAATAAGTAAGTGTTTACTTAAATAATTACAAATGCGTTTAATTAATTAACAGAGAGAAGCTTGGGACTGTAAATGTCTTTTGCAGAGAGCTCAAGAAACATCAAGAGACTCGGGTAATGTTGCATTCATTGGATTTATTGGTAAACACACTAAATGTCCCAGATCACAATAAAATGAGTAATATACCACAAGACAATAACACCCTCTAGCATACTCTCATACATCCACACAAGCTCGCTTCCATACACACCCTAACTAGTCTTACCTGTGATTCCCGATTTCCTTAAGGTACCAACAGAGCACTAGACATTACAAGACTTGCACATTTTTACCTCCAGATTTTTTTTCCACTCCACTGAAAATGTTTGTATACAAAATGCTATACAAGTGCTGGTCACATATTCCTTTCTACGTTTTGAGCATTATGAGTGATCTGTATCAAAAAGGACAAATGTAATCAACATTACAATGCAATAAATGCAGCTCATATCATTGGTGATTATAGGAACAATGTGTAAAGCAGCAGTTTAGGAGCTCTTCAATGTTGAGAGGTGTTGGATCATACCGCAATTAAAAAAAATAAAATAAAAATACCTTCACTAGGAGCATATATATTCACAAACAAAAATGTGCAAGCACAACATTTTAAACAGTCTGGTCTGGTCTAGTCTGGTTATTTACATTGTTTTAAACATCATCTCTGTAGTTCCCACAATAATACAACAGCTTGATATTATGAACAGGAAAAAAAGTGTTTAAAGTTTATTACAAGTTTATTTTAAATTTGGTTTCAATAGAGCTCCCAAATCTTGGACATAAAATGACCAATTGACCACACACTCATATTCAGAATTATTTACACTTTTCCTTATTTGCTCATTGAAAAGAAAAAAAAAGAAGAAAAAAAAAAAGAACAAAATGCCCTGTGTTTCTGATGGAGGTGCACCCAGCATAACATTGTCAAATATCTATATAATTCATTGGTAGAAAGTAAGAGATGGCAGCTGATCTGTAAATCTGTGGTGGTGCCAGTAAGTCCAGTTTTGAAGTGTGAGGGTTCAAGGGGTCTTTCTATCTGGATCTACTGACAGCAGTTTTTATGGACAAAAGCACACCGGGCAGACCTCTTCTTGAGACTCTAACCGATTCACTTCAACATGAAGCACGCGTCCAACAAGAGGAGAGGAAGAGAAATCACTCTGCAGCTTTGAGAGTGAAGGAGAGGCGAGGTCGGGACTTGCCCTTCCCCAATATGATCTTCTGCTCCTCTTTCTGTTGTTTCTGCCTCTCCTGCTCCAATTTCAGTCGTTCTTCGTGGATCTTCCTTTGTTCTTCCACTATACGTAGCTGATCCTCAGCCTGAAACAAACAAAGACATGCCGTAAAAACACAATGTAATAACACCACATTTTGTAACAACTATCTTAAATGCAAAACGTAATAAATATCCCTGTATTTTGTAATATAGTAACTTATGACATTATTTATGGTTTGTGTTATATTTGTGGGTATATGATAAGTAAATGCATTATGTAAAATTTATAAAAATTATACTATTTAATTAAAACTTGCTCTAGAGCAGGGGTGCTGAACTTTTCTCACCCCAGGGGCAAAATCAGACACTGCGTTTACCTGGGACCCATGCTAACAAAACTGCAATATGCTGTAAAAAAGAATTTTCACTGATTTCAACTGAAATTAATCATTAGAACATGCATAAAACATGCTCACTATCAAAGTAAAGATGTAAAGAATAAAGTCTACGTTGAAATTGACGATCAATTACATCAGGTTTGAAGTGAAGTAAAATATCTCATAATGTTAGAGCTTCCTCTAACCACGAAAGTAAAGTCTGAAGTATCCAATAAAGTATCCTCAAAGAAGTAATGTCAAGAACGAGGAAGTCAAATTTCATGTCAGATTTCTATGGCGTTTCTAGTCGATTGTGATTATTGTTGAATGATTTAAAGTGACAGGCCTGGAAACTATCATTTTAAAATTCCCAGATGTTTTCAGGTATTCTAATGAAACACTGTCAAATATAACCAAAATATTAATGTGGATAATACCAAACATACCACCATCACCTCCACTAAGGGAGCATGTTTTAAAAGCATTAAAAGCATTTTTACTTTTAATTAAGTTGATTATTTGTTATAATATATATATATATATATTTATTAGGGCTGTCGATTTAACGTGTTAATAACATGCGATTCATTTTCCAAAAAATAATGCGTTTATTATTATTATTTCGGCATCATTTAATTTCAAAATCACTTTAAAAAAGTTAATAAGAAAACACTGAACATGCGCAGCGCAGCCTTTTTTTCTTGCCAGAGCGGGAAAACACTGGGAAAAAAACTGCCACAGAAAAATGGGTCTATCCGGAGCTCCCAAGAAGTCGTCTTTGTTCATATAATAAAGAATTGGAGAAAATATACACATGGTTAAAACCAGTTACAGGTGACCCTAAAAAAGGAGAGTGCAGGGTATGCCACTGAAGTTTCATGGACAGCTCTGCTGAAGCATTTCAGTGCCCCAAACATGACAGCTCTGATATCTTTGGCTTTGAGCAGTCCCGTCACCAACGCGTTCGTGGAGAGGGCGTTTTCACTGATGACCGCTGCGTGGACAGAGACAAGGAACTCAAGGAAAGTGAACACCTACACCTGCCAGGAGTTCTACAGTCATAATGAATGAGAAATGAGCCCTACTCGAAGCAGCCAGATCAGTCAAAATGTTTTAATTCAAGATGCACGAAAACCGGTAAGAACGCATTTAATCTTTCTAGTCTTTAATAATGGAATTGATGTGCTTCACTTCATTATATTTACATTGAGTAGGTCTGAGCTGTTAAAATTAGTTTGTATCGTAGACCTTATGCCAAACTGAGTGAGGTTCACAGCGCCGTCATTAACATTACTGCAAAAATACATCTAATATAAAATCAATATTTATTCACCTAGTACAATAATAGTAAGTCATCTCTCCCTCGTGTCCCTGCCCCTCACCTATTTTGGGAATGTGCCCACGCAGTAGTATTTTAGAGAATTGTTTTTTAATATATTATTTAAATACTCTTTGTACCTCCAACAACTCCAAAGCATTGAAAACCATTGCACTATGTAATGAATATAATGTCTTTGCATTATTGTAAAATACATCTGTAGTATTGTGTACCATGTATACCCCTGGCTTGTTTCTAAAAAAAATTAAAATAATATCTGACGCAGGTGTACATTGACAGATTCTTAAACAAGCGCTCATAAATCTCCAAATGATTGACAAATTCACTTGTGAAATGGATTGCTGTGAACTGTGTGCCAATGATTGTCTTATGATCAATAATATGGTCGTAAACAATACATTGTATTCTAAAGTCGTTTTTTGTATTTTCTTATCAATGATGAACTATTCTGCTACAAGAATGTAATGCATTTTAATTATCTGATTATTTTTAATATACATTTTCTTTTTTTATATATTTAAAGATAACTATGTATAATTATTTCATCATTATATATTTAATTATTGTTATATGAGGGGCTTTCGCAGCAAATATTTGTATATTGCGATTACAAATATTTGTATAATGCGATTAATTAATCGGGACACCATGTAATTAATTCGATTACAAATTTGTATCGATTGACAGCCCTAATATATATATATATTCTATGTATAAATAAATATAACACACATACCAGCTTAGCCTGCGCATCAGCAATTTTTCGGTTGTTTTCTTCCAAAATTCGCTCCAGTTCCTCTCGTTTGGATTTTTCTTCCTCCTAAAGGGACACGGTTATATGTTAGGGTGGGCAATCAAACAATCCAAAACAAGTCCCCAAACATCCAGTTTAACACACTACACTCGCACAAACAGGTACCAGCTAGCAACATTCACACAATCTTTCTCACTCGCTTTCACACGCTCTCTACATTTTCGATCTGCAGCATCAAATGTAAGTCTGACGCTAACTTATACGTACACAATAATTACCAAAATAACCCACCCACGGATGTATTCAGTCACGCCTTTAAACCCTGCCACGTTATATCCAGACATTCAATTGTTGCATTCACATACATACATACAGAACAGAAGACAACACATCAACCACTAACGAAGAATCTCATTCGTTTGCAGATGAAAAAAGTAAAACTAATCAATCAGCTCGTTCTCTCTCTTTTTTATATATTTATCAGCATCCATAGGCAAGAAGTTTCAAAAGAAAATGAGAGAGAAAAAATAAAAAGATTAACTTAAAGGAGAGATTGAATAGTAGAAGCTCACCAATGCTTGTATACCTACGCCTTTCTCCTTTGACTGTGTACAGTACCTACACAACTGCTGATTAAAGGGGTGAGTATTTACTGCCTGGTCCCGTGTGTCCCATCCTGGACAGCGCAGCACCTCCTCTTTAAAATCACTTGAGCATCTAGCACGAGCTAGTGCTCTTACACAGCAACACCACATGCAGTATAGCACAGTCCAGGAAAATGAATTATGTTAAATCATAAAACATTACCGTGTGGTGACGTCAGGCTATTAATGTTAAACGTTGCAAAAGACTGCAAAAACACAAAGGCTCATTCATTAGATGATTGTGTTTGTTGGAAAAAAAAACAGTGATGTGTTGGGGTTTGAGCTCAATGGCAATGTATGGGTAGTGTGTATCTGTGTGTGTACCCATACGCCAGCACTCCTAAGGAAAAGCAAACTGTGAGGACAAAGCACATTTACAACACTGCACTTTTAATGATGTCAAAAAGTTAATAGTCAAAGGAAAGTGTTAGAAATCTGTATTAAAATAAGCAATTAATAAATATAAAACAAAAGACAGAAATAGATGAGCAATAAAGGAAATGGGGTGGAGCATTGAATTTTTTATGATGCAAATAAAGACAAATTCATCCTATGAGCAAATGCTAAACGTACAAACAATACAGATTAATTTAACGCTTCAGTAATGGGGCATATCGGAAAAGGCATATTGAACATAATAGGCATATTTGGCACAAATCTCAAGTGTGACGAAGGAGGGCACATTTCTAACCCTATTAGTGCTGAGCCGCTGGATTTTGTGTGTGCTTGTGGAATGGAATTAGTCTCTTGTTCATAACTCATGGAGTCTATACAATTAGTGCATGCTAACCCTCCTTTAATATGGCGAAAGATAAGGGTGGAATTACAAACTGTAGCTTCCACAATTTAACTAGTTAAAGTGCGGTCTGGTAGCTACAAATGACATACACAAATATGTTTGTACAATCCAAGACATTAAGCATATCAGACAATTATGGTGGTCGTTCACAATGAAAGCTTTGGAACAAAAACAGGCCTAGTCTGAACGCAGAGTAACCTTTTTAAGAAAAGCTGTTTATTGAAAACAAACAGTTTCATACACCGGTTGAAGTAAAACAATAAAAAAACATGAAAGCAGGGTAGGGGTGAAAAAGGGGGGGGGGGTACAATTTTGGTCCCTCACAGCCATGGCAAAACGCTCAATTAAAACCCGAGAGAGAGCACTAAAGGTGCGCTTCTGCTGGGAAATTTCCCATTGACCCTGATTCCAGGAAGTAACATTAATAAAACATTGCAGAGCTTGACCTGTCTACAGAATAAAGCTCTTCCAGACACCACTGGCCGATGACCCACTGAACTGAATATCCTTACTTATTCCCAACAGCTCAATTGTAACGCTCTAAGCATCACGTAATAAAACAATCACAATTTGCTATCAAAGTTTGAACTTATTTGTATCCCACCTACTAATTACTTTCTCCACCCAACCAATCAATCAAGCACATTTATTTCGGTCTTCCTCCCCAACAGCTACCCTGCATCTCCTGCTCTCTCTTGGGGTGGAACAAGTGTCAGGTTGTGCCAAGGCCGCAGGTGTGCGGTTTGCGGCTGAGCTCCGCTGTGTTCCGAACGACCGAGCGTTACCTCTCTGGCTCTCTTCGTGTTCAGTTCAGCCTGCCTCTGCCTCTCTAGCTCCTGCAAAAGCTGTGCCTCCATGATGCGCTTGGCCTCCTCCACCCGGCGCAGGACCTCTCGCTCGATTTCATCGCGCCGTTTCTCAAGCTCCTCCTCCACGCGCCGAGCCACCATCTCCTCCACACGCCGTGCCGTCTCCTCCGCAATCAGACGCTCCTCGATCTCCTGCTGACGGCTGTGGGGAAGGACAAAACAAGAAAGGATCAAACATGGCAGTTTTATCCTCAGACCCTTAACTTTTAATAATAAATATAGATTTAAGAAGGCTGAGGAAAGGCTAGTAACCTTAAGAGTAACACTCTAGTACATTAACATGTGCATTATAATGGAGCTTACAGCTGATTTTGTCATAGTCAAGCTATGTAATCGAATATTTGAAGGCAAGATGTCAAATATGCCCGGTAATAGGAATAGTCTGTGTTCAATAAAAGTTAAAAGTTCAGCATTTGTGGCATAAATGTTGATTACCACGAAAAATAATTTTGACTTGTCCCTCCTTTCTTCTTAAATTAACAGTTAGCCCAAAACGAATTCTCTCCTCATTAAGTCACACTCATACCATCCCAGATGTGCATGACTTTGATTCTTCTGCTGAACACGAACAAAGATCTTTAGAAGAATATCTCAGATCTGTTCATCCATTCAATGCAAGTGAATAGTGGCCAGAAATTTGAACTTTTAAAAAGCACAAAGGCAGCAATAAAGTAATCTGTACAACTCCAGTGGTTAAATCCATGTCTTCAAAAATGTTATGATAGGTGTAGTTGAGAAACTGTTCAATATTTAAGTAATTTATTTTACTAAAACTCTGCACTTTCAAACAGCCCTGCCAGGCACGTTCTCGATGAGGTTCTCACCTGAAAGCACATGGGAGGCCTATTTGAAAGAGCAGATTAATATTAAGAAAGGTTAGATATTGAAAATAAGACAAATATTGATCCGTTTCTTACCCACATCTATCATATTGCATCTGAAGACATATGGATTATTTTTATCCTGCCTTAATGTGCTTTTTGTAGCTTCAAATTTCTGGCCACAATTCACTTGCATTGAATGGTCCAACAGAGCTGAAATACAGTGGTGTGAAAAAGTGTTTGCCACCATCCTGATATCTTCTGTTTTTGTGCTTCTGTTGTAGATCTCTAAATGGTTTAAACAAATCTAACAAAAGGCAATCTGAGTAAACACAAAATACAGTTTTTAAATAATAATGTTATTTATTGAAGTAAAAAACCCTGTATTAACACATGTTGTAAAAAAAATAATGATTAAAACAGGGGTGTCAAACTCAATTTCAGCCTGGGCCATATCAGGGTTTATTTGTGCCCTCAAAGGGCCCTTTGAAAATGTGGCACCAGCACCTGCTTTGGTAGCACCCGTGCCAATAATATTACTTTATGTGCAATGAAATCCTCATTTAACACTACAGCATTAATTTTGAGGTCGGGATGCAAATTACAATTATGATATTAACAACAGTAACATCTGTGGAATAAATAAACACAGAAGTTTACATACACCTTAGCCAAATACATTTAAACTCAGTTTTTCCACAATTCCTGACATTTAATCATAGAAAACATTGCCTTAAGTTAGTTAGGATCACTAATTTATTTTAAGAATGTGAAATGTCAGAATAATAGTAGAGATAATTATTTATTTCAGCTTTAATTTCTTTCATCACATTTCCAGTGGGTCAGAAGTTTACATACACTTTGTTAGTATCTGGTAGCAATGCTTTTAAATTGTTTAACTTGGGTCCAATGTTTTGGGTAGCCTTCCACAAGCTTCTCACAGTAAATTGCTGGAATTGTGGCCCATGTGGCCCATTCGTCCAGACAGAACTGGTGTAGCAGAGTCAGGTTTGTAGCCCTCATTGCTCGGAAATGCTTTTACAGTTCTGCCCAAATTTTTTTAACGCATATTCACTTTGTCGATAACAAAACAGTGCAAAAAGTGTATGAAAACTAGGTTACTGTAAAATGTTATATAACTTTATACAGAAAAGGTTAGGAAGCAATTAGAAGATGTAAAAATCATGTTAACATGCAAATGTTTTTGTCTTTTGGCTATACTTTTGACAAAGTGTGGATTTTAACGTTTATGGATTTGACCCCATTCACTTCCATTGTGTCTCACTATGGCCCAGATTTTTACTTGTTTTTTATTTTAAGAAAAGGAAATTCATTTCAAGAAGAAAAACATTTTTGTCACAATTACAAAAGCAATTGTTACGGTTATTTACAATTTTACCCTGACTAAACCATTAGAGTAGAGTAGGCCGTCACACCTGGCCTTAGATGGAACACAAACACACAATTCTGAGTCAAGTGACCATAACACTGCCCTGAATCCAAAACACAAATCCACCAACAGCAACCATCTCTTGATTTGATTTCAGTGTCATGAAAATGGATCCTTTTCGTATTTGCCATGTCTCCTCTGAGTTTAAAACGACCTAAATGCTGTTATTATGTACTCAAGGTGAAGATGACAATCTAATCAGGCCTGAGGCTGCAGCACTTCTCTTCCTGTTCTTTCACTGCAATCATCCCTTCTCTTTCACAAACCTCTTCTTATCATTATACCAGTGGCCTCCAAACATAAAAGAGCGATGTTAACAATATGTGACAGATACAAAGACATATCAGTTAACATGGGCAGGAGATCTTAGTGATGAAATGGCCTGATCGGTGACATCTGTCCATGATCCGTCTACGTGAATTCATACAAGAGTGCAGAAAGTTAATAGAATACAGACGTGTAACATGAAACATGTCTGTTTTTGACCAGTAGCTAAATCCTTTTAATTTATGTTCAACATTAAACAACATAAGGGTTATTCTATGCGTAGAATAACCCTCATCAATGATATCAATTCGTAAGTGATAACGGACAGATAGGTAGATAGATAGATAGATAGGTAGGTAGGTAGATAGATAGATAGATAGATAGATAGATAGATAGATAGATACTCACATCTTGCACTGTCTCTCTATCTCTGCTCTCTTTTCCTCCTCTTCTCTCTTCTGTTTCTCATCGAGCTTTCTCTTGCTCAGTGTCCGGCCGAACATGTCAGTCCGGTTGGGTGGTGAGCCGCACCTGTCCCTCCTGCTACCGGATCTGGAGCGGGACCGTCTGCTCCTCTTCAGCTCCTTCGATCTGCTTCTTTTCTTGCTAGATTTGGATCTTGAGCGGCTCCGTTTGCGACTGTGTTTGGAGTGTTTGGACCGAGACGTGCTGCGACTCCGCGAGCGGCCCATTTTCAGTACAGATTTAAACCGACTGACACAAGGCGATAGGGGCTTACCAGTGTAGCACTGTCATTAACTATCTCATGCAAATTTTATCTGACGGTTAGCTGTGTTATCGTTTCATATAAACTCGTTTAATCACAGTCTTGGCTTTCTGCTCCAATGAATCTGCGAAATCAAACAATATGGCGACTGCCTCCAGTCTTCCTTATCCCATAATCCAACGCGTTCGGCTTTTTTCGGCAATTTCCGGGCTGACAAGTTACGCACGCCAGTGCAAAGGTGATGAGACTGTGTCCGAAAAAAAATACTGCACACTGTATGCTACATTAGATCATGGGTTTATAAATTCTATAAACTGTAGATGTATGTAGGCTACGTATGCCGTCCCTAAAACCATAGCCACCGTCTTCTGAAATTATTTCAAGATGTTGAATATTAAGTTATCATATTTTCTCAAATAACATAAAAGTTTTACCTGAAGTGACTTATCCAGATTTGTTTTTGATACTGAATGTTTACGCAAGAGAGGTGATGAAAGTGTATCATAGTTTAGATGCTCACAATTATTTCCTCAGTGGAAAGACTGGCAATATTATAGTTTTATGATCAATGAAGCCGTTCAATGAAAGTGTCTGCAAGAACTGCAGGATAACATTTTTTGTTCCTTATTTTGTAGGTCATTTTGGATAAAAGTGTCTGATAAATGACTAAATGTAATAGTAAATTACAGAACTTGCACAGCTTCATTCATTATAATGGGAGCGATCTGTCAAACATACAATAAATTGGCATACATTTTCTTCACCTACTAGAGATAAGATATGTGCTACAGTTGATAGTACTACACTTATCCAGCCATCTTGCTTCACGCATCCATTTGTTGTTGCTATTTTTGTAATCTAAACACTTTAATTGCCGTTAGTTCCAAGCATCCAGGGAGAATCCAGCCACTGAACAACATAGCCTATATTTAAATAATGACATATTATGACAATCGTGTTAATGTTAGTAACATTAATCATGTTAAAGTTACTATGAACGAAGCTCTTCCCACTGTTGTTTTAAATGAGTTTGATAACTAGTAGGAAATGTTCAAGAAAAAAACACATCACTTTCTTAAACCGACAAATAGGCCTTGAAATGGTCTATAGTCTGCTTCTCTATGCATATGCAACTTCACTTGAGGTAACCAAACGGCTTAAATGAAACCACCTTGTTAGGTGTACCACATAGGCCTATACCTAAATAAAAAATGAATAAAATAAAAGCAGTCTGCAATGCTTTTCTGAAGGAATAATGAATTTCCTGTCCAAATGTTTTGTCAACATTTTTCTGGTTCCATTCTGCCGGTCCTTTTTTTTTTTTTTTTTGTACAGTTGTTGGTTTCCTTGATAGATAAGCTAATCCTAGCTCTATCTGAAGACAAATTTATATCTTTGTCTATTTTTATCAGGTCCATTTGCTGACAGAGCATTCAGTGTAAGATTAGGTTACAATCCCATTGATATGCCAAGGGAACATTGTGACAGGCAGTTGCTTATTCTGAAAATCTAGTGTCTAAGAATATTCAGCCAGGGCTATTTTAAAACTCACACAAGTCAAGTCATAGTGGACATTCATTTTTGTGGTGGGAAAAGATTAGGAGACAGAGGACATGTTTCTCTCTTATTTTATTTTTGAGAATAAAAAAAATGGGGGTTAGAATATTGGATCATTATATTTTATGCACATTTATTATACAGCAAACTGTTGTAGCTAGAATGTTGCTGTAATAAACTCACTAGATAAATAAGTTGCTTAGATTAATAATCCAGGAATAGTGGGAGAATATTGTCATCTAGGGCTGAATTTGAGATTAAATTGAAGATGTCGGGAGAAAAATATTTGAGAAATAATTTTCAGAGAAACAACAGTGGCTAAGGTCTTACAGATGTTAGGTTGTTTTTTATATACTGTAGCCTGAATAAGGTGTGAATATAGATACATTAGCATGTTCTCAGATTTAATTCCTTAACGTAAACAAATGCACTTTGATTTCTGTTGTTTGCCAGTGGAAGTCCAAATATCAATAGCATTATACAGTATACAGTATGTTTGAGGTGATTTATGGGCAGTTAACTAAATGAGTTATTCCCAGTTGCTAAATTAAACTTAATTTCCTTCCAGTGGAGTTTCGTCTAACAAAAGACAAACGCCACCTCAACCTGCTCTCAATCTACCCATTTTACAGTTCTCAAACATATTAACCTCATCTTTAAATGATTAGTTGAACATTATAATACCTCTGCTTTTTGCCGCTCTACCAGCATGAATGGCGTTCATGCTACTCTAGTTAATGAGAAGTCGCTGGACTCTTTCTTCCCACTTTTTACTTGTTTGATCAAAGATGCCCTCTCCTCTTCGGCTAACCTCTCCTCTCAGTTGGCTGTAGCCTCTGTCTCTTGAGGGTGAGGGCACTTAACAAACACAGGATCCCACTGCTGGGGCACATTGTCATGTTGATGTCCCATGGGCCCCCACACAAAGGGCCATTGAGGGGAGGAAAGGAAAGAAAGACCTAAGAGAGAGAGAGAGAGAGAGAGAGAGAGAGAACAAGGCTCTCAGGAAAAGTTTATTTAACCCCTTATGCAGCAGGAGTGTGTGTGTGTGTGTGTGTGTGTGTGTGTGTGTGTGTGTGTGTGTGTGTGTGTGTGTGTGTGTGTGTGTGTGTGAGTGGGGGAGGGTCACAGGCCAGCTATAGCTCTAGTGTTGTTGGTCAGTGGACTGATCCTGGTCACTGACTTCATAAAATCTCCTGGGGTTGGTTCTGCAAGTGTCACCTTACTGTGTGTGTGGCATCATGGAAATTCAAGAAGCGTTTTAGTTCAAAATGCTTTAGTTGTGTGTAAACTCTTCCTATCTTTTCTTAGGTGATATTTATATGATAAAGGCCTACCACTTTGCTCATAATTAATGTTAGGGATTTGAACAATCTATAACTCTTATGTATTAAGTTTTATGTCTTACTCGTCCTGCATTATTTGTGGTTTGAACATGAAAGATATATCCATAGGTGGAGTGTGTGTTAGGATGAGGAAGGATTGGCCACAACCATTATGTGTGTATTAAGAAATATAGGTGCCAATAGGGATTTCGGATTTCCATTTTGGGAAAGCTTGTAACTGCTGGTCTAGGATCAGTTTCCCCACCTCAAATTCAAACCTTTATTACTAGTGAGTAGGGAGAGCTGACTCTAGATCAATGACTGCGGCCATTTTTTATTAACATCGCCTGAGTGGCTGCGGCTTATCGCTGCATGTAAGAGCAAGGATTGTCTTCATTTCAGAAATAATTATACATTTTGAAAACTAATATTAAATAAAGTATTGTAATTCTTGAATTCAAGCATGTTTATTAGATTGTGGTTGCATTGCAAACAAGTTAAAGTTTGTAAGGTTCCTTTTTCATTTTGCATCCATTCACATTTAAATTAATAAGGGTCCCAATCTAACTCAAAACAAGACATTGCCTTACCCTGCAGTTTGTTCACATTCTGCCTATGGATACTTCACATTATGTGGGTTGTTGGGGAAATATGTGCCATTACGTTTCTGTGTGTTGGGATTTACAATTTTTTCCAGGTTGACAATAAAATGGGCAAACAAATCCCATAGACTTACATTGAAAGAAGGACATGAGCCATGCAATATCTAGGGATCAGAATATCTGAGACCAAAAAGGGCACTGGGCTCTTTTTACTATGGCCACATAGCAAGGACATAGCAACTACCCACAACACCCAGCATTTACCCATCAACCCCATTTTGCAGAGTTACTTAAAAGCGCCATCTGCTATTAGATATTTCTGTATCAATTGATAAGTGTTTATCTTTTCCTGTGGAGTGTGTTTCGTCAGCAGCCACAGACTCATGTGTTCATGTTGAAACCAGGAAGAAATTGCATTGACATAATAATGATCTGTGTGATTCTGAGGTTAAGATCATATTTTTACTCCACTGAAGGTTAGATTTAGGCTTGAGGTTTGGGGGAAAGTTAATTAAATATGCATTCAGTCACTGTATTACTTATTAATTTAAACTAAAAGTTTTGCATGGGCAAGAACCACTCACATTTCCAAAATAAAATCTACATATCTGTGTTGAGTGTTTAGATGTGTATCCAATCCATTAGATCCAAAGTATCTGTCATTGAAGAAAGAAGATATTCAGAGATCTCTCTGTCAAAGAGCATTGAGCTCTAACAGACCCTTTTTTATTATTGACAAGTGTATGGATAGCAGACCATGACAGGCCAAGCAAAGAGGTGAAAGGTCATTTCTGAAGTATTGGATTGACCTGAAAGTTGATCAGACAAAGGCAAAATGGACTGTTCCACAGCCGCATTCACTTTTCTCTTCTCTTCTTTTCTCTGCTCTTCTCCTCGCTTCTCTTCTCTTTGTTGCAAAAACAAATTTGTATGCCAGAAAAAAAAATCTATCAATCAATCAACTGCCCATATTGTAATAGTAACAATTAGGTGTTACAAATAAGTAATGATATTAGTAATATTTTACTTTTATGGTAAAAATAGTGTGACTTCATCAGAGAAGAATATATAGTGCATGAGCTCTGATACGTAGCGTGGTTGTGCTTATCTTAAATTTCATTTAAATGCTACAATTTCATTGCATCTAGTAAGCATATTTATGATTATTCAAAACTCATGTTTATTTTTGGAGTGCTTCTTCTTAACCATTTCTTCTCCCCAAGAAGATCCTTTAGAAAAACGGGAGAGAGTGTGACAGTGATCAGTAACACAGGAAAAAGAGCCTGAGAAATTCCCAGCAGGAAAAGAGGCATATCCATCATGGCTCCAGACTCACTCTCTGTCCCATTCTCTCTCAATACCTGATCCTGAAACAATGGCCATTTCCTGCTACTGAGACTTAAGCCTGAAAGCTGGAATGACAAAGTGAATAATCATGAAAGAAACACACACACACAGAGAGAAGGAGATATAGAAAGAAACCGTGAGAGAGTGTCCTGCAAGGAAAGAACCAACGTGCCCTAAAGCGTACGTCACCTCAGTGTATCTGTGCGTGTACACATTTGTGCATACATGCATTGCTTCCTTCTGTTAAGATAGTCAGAACACAATATATTAATGGCAATGTAACATTAGGTACTGATTACAAAATACATGACAAAAAAATGCAATCAGTAACATGATCTTGTTGATTACATTTTGGGTTAATCTAATATGATTACTTTTGGATTACTTTCAACCGAATTCTGCATGGCTCAATCATTTGAGTGGTGCTTATGTCCACAAATTCAGATAAATGATTGCAAATATAAAAATATGAAGGACGTTTTTATATTTTCAAGTTTCCCCCGTTATACTGATAGAGGTCTAGGCCCTCCATCTATAACAGAATCAAACAGGGATTTCTTATTGGAGTTTCTAAAATGATGGACAGGTTCCCGGGGTACATTAAGACAAATGTGGTCATGCAATTTCAAAATTTTACAAATGCCATCCACATGTAGTTAGAGATCAGACCAGGTATATTTGTCAGTCTGCATCACAAAAACTTCTCAAAGTTGCCAGTACACCAAAAGTGCATTCATATACATTTTTGAAGCCGACTACATTAGCAATAATAAAAAAAAACTAGTTTACAACACTAATCCAATTGAATATGAAATTACGTGTTTTTGTGCATTTTGATGTGTTTGATGGACAAAACCCTTTCAAAGACATTGCGACATGGTTATATTACACACAGAGTGATAATTAAAATAAAAATTAAGTTGGTTAGATTTGTGATGTAAAGTTTCCAATTGCTTCTTTGGATCTGATTAGGGTTGCAGCGGTATGACATTTTCACAGTACGATAACTGTCTCAGAAAATATCACGGTATATGGTATTAAACAATTATTATTATCAGTTACAATCAGTTTATTTTTTTGGTTGAACAAATGCTTTATTATAGTTTAAACTTCATTTTTGTTTTTTAATGGAAGTATGTGTAAAAAAAGTCTCTCTTTTGAAAATAAATAAAACAAATAGAATAAATAAGAAAGCTAACAGAATTATAACAATAAATCACATTTTAAACATGATAAAAAAAACAGCATGTAACCATAACATGTTATATAACTAAAAACATGTTAGTTTACATGTTAGCATAGCATGTTAAATGAACTACTAAATGAAAAATAACATCAGCTGTGAGCGCTTTTGAAGTAACGTCCGATGATTATTAACAGTTAACATATACTGTAGGTGCATGACAGCACAGCCAGACTGCTCCTGTCTGTACCTTTAACTCAGTGCTTCTCAACTGGTTTTGCTTCAGGACAGATTTTACATTGGAAATCAAGTGTTGACCTGTCATAGTAAAAACATAACCTGTATTTAATGTATCCTGGGTTGCATTTCCCTTTATGTTTTGTTCATGGTTTTCAAGTACAAGGACACGTTTCAAGTGACATTATTTTTGTTGTTGACGTCAACAACAAAAGTGACAGGAAGTTTTCTCTCCCCCCTTTTAAAATTGAAGAGCATATTTACTTATATGAGCCAATTATTATCCAGTTTGTTTCCTAATTTCAAACAGACCATGCATATTACACAAGAGGAAATGCTCCTCATTTCCATAGTTAGGTCAGTGTAGCTAGTCTTAAATAATATTAATAATAAAAACAAATGATTTATTTATGAACAAATAAATACTAGTTGAAACACATCTTGAAACTTTAACTACAACTGCCACTGTTGATATAAAATGAGGTCTAATAGATTCTACCTTAAGATTATTTTATATGAAACTATAACAATTTGTCAAAATATAACAGTTACTTTTACTCATGTAAAATCATGATACAATTTTGTAAAGGTGATGATGCATAAGGAAAAAAAAATTGCAAGTAGCACAGTGTTGCTCTTTTCCTCCTCAGTGCAGTTTGGCATGTCGTGGCTGCCTACTGTTTGAGAGGTTCAACTTGACTTCCTCAGTAACACGTTAAACTAGAAAAGTCACACTAGAATTTAAATTGGTCACATAATTTTGTTATTATTGTTGTTATTTGTTATATACAGTTGTTGCATGCGCGCACCAGAGAGCAGAGCAGAGCAGTTCATGATCACAAACTGGTTCTGTTACACATGTGTGAAAGTGCAGATTAAAAGCCTTTAGCTGATTGCAAGATTATCATAAAATCTGCCTCGGCAGTCCTAAAAAGGCTATCACTTGTGCAGCCACCGAAATATCTTCAATGGGAGAACCATTGCATCGTTCTTTCCCTGCTGTCCGCGACACAGTTCGAATAGACCTGCGACCCATCAGTTGAGAAACACTGCTTTAACTTACACTCACTTATGTCAGACCCCCTCACCTCACTTCTCTCTGACATTTTCTCCACTGCATGTGTGTGTGTGTGGTTTAAATTGACAAGTCTGAAAGGCTGTCAAGGAGGAAAGGAGATGTGCACGTGCAGGTGAGATTCTCCTTCCGGTTGCATTATCTTTCCTCAAAACTGTAGATAAGCAAATGTACATGGTATGAAAACCATCAATTTTCATACTGTGGTAAAACGTGAAACTGGTATACCGCTGCAACCCTTGATCTGATGTAGAATCCTTTAGCAGTTGACAGGATATTAACTTATGGAAAGCAGAGTTTACTTTGCACAGTGATGTTTTGCCCCGTGTGTCCTTAAAAGTGAAATGATCTCCATTGATCCAGTGGTTAAATGCTGAGGTAGACTGCTCCATCTTCTCCTGGCAGGCTAGCGAGTATCAGTACTGAGTGCAATACGCACATCCCTCCCCCTCTCTTCCGAAAACATTGGAAGACTTACCAAAAGTAATTCAGCGGTGTGCTGATTTAGAATGAAAAATTTTAAAGATAAAAAAATAGAATTATTAGGATGATCAATAAATTATTAATAATTTACTGCTGTTGCCTTGTTAATATGTAACCATGTATTCTATAAAACTATAATCCGATTATGAGTATTTAAATTTTATCCAATTACAAGTACTTGATTTTTTAAATCTGATTATGTAATCCAGATTACATGTAACCCATCACAACCCAGCTCTGTGGACATGAAATATTTATTTGAAATATAAAAATATTTACTGAGTTTAATTTGAGTTATAATTTGAGAAGAAAGAGACTGGAAATGCAATGAGAGACATGAAGCTAGCACAATGCCAGGGACAAAAATATTTGACCTCAGAATGCCAAGATTGTCCAATCAGAATCAAGTCTTACAGAGAGTTATGTAAAAAGATACAATGACCCTCAGACTGTACGTACTTGTATGCATATAAGATAATAGATACATGAAAAAAAGTAGGTCTCAGATAAAACACTAGAAAACAGGGTGATGACATTACTGTTACACAATATTACATTTTTAAATGCCTGTTTGCCGCATTCCCTGCTCTCTCTGGGACTGCATTTTTTGAAAGACCCCCTTAGGCCTCACCACACTCTTTTTACAATCAACACACACACATACAGAGTCAAAGCCCCTACAGGTTTGACTGATGTCCAGCAGCACAGTTAGATGTGATTGATCTGTTAAATCCATCACCTTGGCTGTCCAGCGCTCAGTTTGCTGTTACCCTCTCGGTCTCCACTCCTTTTTCATGCAGTCGTGCATGTGTCACTGTCACTAACTGCCCTTTTGTTTCACACCTCGTCCGTCTCACTGACGCTCAATAAATCATGGTTTAAAAGTGGGATGGGGTCTGCATTTGCATATACATGTCTACTCATGTACTAAACACACATATGAATATCGTTATGACCAGTTTTAGGGAGAGTTCATCCAAAATTTTTAATTCATGTCAACATTTACTGTCATTCAGATGTTAAGACAGAATTTTAGGGACAAACAGCATAAGTTACCATTAACTTTAGTTGCAACAAGCATTTGTAATGTTTTATTACATTGTATTACGGGGCAGTGGTGGCTCAGTGGGGGTTCAAGCCCCAGCACCACCAAGATGCCACTGTTGGGCCCTTGAGCAAGGCACTTAAATCCAGGTTGCTCCGGGGGGATTGTCCCTGTAATAACTGCACTGTAAGTCGCTTTGGATAAACGCGTCTAACAAATGCATAAATGTAAATGTAATGTGAACTGCAGTCCAAATTCAAAATGTTGGAGAGTTGTCTGCCCCGCCCCAGACTGGCAGCTCATATGGGTTGCCAGAATGTTGACACACAAATAGTCATCTCAGCATCCATTTTAAAAGATTTCTGAGCTTTAATGTGTCTCCATTTACATGCACTCCAATATTTATCCTTGTTTTACTATGCTTTTCAGGGTCTGTATACACATACCAAAGTATGATACTTCAATCCCATGAGATTTGAGGGAAGCTTTAGTAGATGTGCCTATATTTCCAAGAACTACCAAAAATAATCTTAAAAGCACCATTTAAATGGTCTGTTACCAATCATGACTTCTTGTTTAGAAAGAGGTTTATATTATAATATACAGTAATTCTCCACTACCTTTGGTACACTGAATAAAATGTGCAAACAATAAATTTCAGTTTTATGAAAAAATACATTGTTGTACTGGTTTATACAATAAAAAATAAATAAAAAATATTATATATATATATATAGATATATACATACATACACACACATTTTAACGTGTATTTAACATATTTGTTTTTGAATTATTATTTATTATTTTTTAGATACTTTTAATGTAAAATGTAGGCTAATTAAAAATAAATGTATGCAAAAGATTTAAAACTGTAAAAAAGTAGAGAAGCATTAGATTATCGCTTTTATAAGTGAGGACAATGATCATTTAAACTTTAACATACTGATTTCTTGAAATGAGCTGGGAAGCTGACTCAGCTCAGCCATCTTCTTGTTGCAGACTTGTGTTGTAACATCTGGGAAGTTATTACTGTAGGCTATGCCAATTTACTGTCAAAAATTTGGCATGTTACTTGATTATTAGTTTAACCCAAAGTAAAATATCGGCAGACTATTCAGGTCTTGAAATCAGATGTGTTGAAGGGCTTGTGGGATTACTTCATACAGATGAACAAACGGAGCAGATTTGACTTTGTGTCAGATTGATGATCGTTAAGATGCAGTCATTGTATTATCATTTTATAAATTCCATTAGTGCTGTTAGGCTTCTAAAATGTGTAATAGTTCAGTGGTCGAGGAAATAAACACAGTCCGAAAATATCTGCCGGTTTCCCCAGAAGGAATGGATTCCAGCTTTGGAGTCCATTCCAATGTGTTGAATCGATTCTCGATATCCAACGCCTCAGAATCGAGAAATCACTCCTTTTTGGAATCAATTCCCAGTCTTAGAATATACTGGCTGTGGCATTGTTATCAGAGAAGCCAGTATTTCAATTTAGCATGTTTCCTAATCCTCTAATAACATAATATGGTCATTTTAGGATTTAGTACAGTCAACTTATTGCATATAGAACTTTTAAATGACGACTGAGGCTGTCACTCTAATCTCCTTTTATTTTCCATGGAAGAAATAAAGTACAGGTAATATGGGTTTAAAACAACATGAGCTATCCCTTGAATGGAAATGTTCATAAATGAAATGGAGATTAAATTAAATGATCATTGATAATGTTTCCTTGAACCGGATCCAGACAGGAAAACAGGGCAGTGAATGTTGCATACTCTGCTTCTGATAAGATTTGATGAAAGATTTGGGCCTAATTGCTAAATGCTTCAAAGATTTAAACACAATTGTGTTGCCTTTTAGAAATTATCACATCATATTTCAGATATAATCTCACCCTCCTTTTTAGTATTCAAGGTTAATCGCCAATAATGGTATAAAAAGATGTTGTCTATTCATATAACTATGAAAATTGTATAGGTTATTGGTCTGTGTTTCTCAATCTTCTCTAGGATTGAAAATATAATGTCTTCTAGACTAGAGACTGGTGGTGAAAATTGATGTCTTAGTTCAGCACCTAGATTTGATGCTAAATTTCCTGTTTAAATATCACAGAGAGGCTGCATATAGGTTTTTAAACAATAATTTGGAGGCTTCATGGTTTCTGTAGAAACTCAAATAAAAATAATATACAAACACATGCATTGTATTATACATGCAGTCTATGATGAATTGGAAACACTTCACAAAAGTGTTGTATTTGTTAGCATTAGTTAATGTTTTTAACCCTGGGTTAAGAAGCACTGCCCAGGAGCAGGTTAACACTAAATTGCAGTGCCAAAGGTATATAGAGTGAAACAACAAGAGGTACATTTTAATATGATGATGCTCAAGACATCATGTAAAAAATCAACTAATGTGACATTAAAATGTGTTATCAATGACTTCATCCCTCAATCTATGAATAGAATTCACATTAGATCAGTAAAAGAAGCTGTTTACATACTCGATGCTGATTTAAATAAAAATATGCAGTAGATAAGGTGGAATTTGTAATGTTTACCTTTTGCATTCATGGAGCAAATGCTTACATGCTATAGACATTCATAATATGCACCGATTACACTGTTATTATAATTTATGATGACACTGATTCTACTGCAAATATAGGTGTACAAAAGAGTGTTAATGGGTAGAATTCAGTAAAAAAAGAATGACGATGGTCATATCTTACTTTGGTCAGATGTGGGCACTTAAGAGTATTTGAGTAGATTTGATTCCTTTTGTAGACTAATTAAAAAATAAATAAAATTGAATGACATGTTCTTGGAAAATATCTTTACACAGTACCGCCAGTCCATATATGCATATTACGCAGTATGCGTAGGGCACCGACTCCCTAGGGGGGCAAACTGATGTTTTATTGCCCACTAACTCTCTGAAATAGAAGCCTAAAGAAGAGCACTGTGGCTGCAGTTGACCAAATGCTGGATACATGCTTTAATGTATTTGGGAAACATACAAGCGGATTAAAGACTATTGATTATCATATCGTCACAAAAGCGGTTCCTCAGACATAATGATGTTTAACACCAGAAAACAAGACCAGATACATGAGAAAACTTGACATGATCAGAGTGGAGAGCTGCTTATTGATTTTCATACTTTAATCAATCAAACATTTCTAAGGGGATGTATTTCTTGGTAAGTTTGGTTTGGAGGAGAGTTTTGTAAATGGTATTTATGATAAAGTTGCTGTGAAATGTGAAATTTTAGTTATATTATGTGTACAGTCATTTCATTAACCATCAATTATATTAAAAGGTATAAATAAAAAATGTTAAGATACCAATCGAATAACAAAATATTAACGTGACAATCAAAACTGGTCAAAAGTGCGCTAAGATCCAGTAAAATCAAAACTGCATTATCACCAGAATCAACTGCGAGTAATAAATCGTTCATCTCTTTTAACAAAGCTGTTTCAGTACAGTGATGAGTTGTAAAACCTAATTGAAATGGTTCAAGTACCTGAGTCGAGTTCAGAAAAGGAAGTAACAGTGATATAACCTTTTCCATAACTTTTCATACAAATGGCAATTTTGAAATGGGACACTTTGCTTCAAGATTGGGCTTTTTGGCCAACGGATGGACAACTGCATGCTTTAAGCATGCAGGGACAATGCCGGAAACTAAGCAAGAATGAATAATTACTTGGATACTATGCCCAACTGTATCAAAAGCATCTTTAATGATGACAGAGGGAACAACATCACAAGGTGAAGTTGTAGATTTAATCTCGAAAATCTCTCAAAAATGGTTCTACTTCATAAGAGATGCGAAGATTAATTATTTAATTTATAGTGTTAAACAGGATTTTAGGGGCATGACAATATTTACTGATAATATCAGAGAAGTATTTAGCTCTAGCTTTTTTGGCTGCTTTCTGAAAATTCACCAGGCATTTTCTAAAGAATTAAATAATAAGATTATATTTTTTCCATCTCTGCTCTGCTTTCCAACAAGTCTGTCTAAGCGAACGAGTAGATTCATCCAAACATGGTTGTGACTTAAATTTAGAGCATTTGTATTTAAAAGGTGCTATAAAGTCCAAGAGATATGTGCAAGAAGAATTAAAGAGAGAAATTAGATCATCTGGGCTTGAAAAATGTTCAGCAGAAAATTAAATTGATAATGAGACATTTTTGAGACTAATTTGATACATGACAGAATTGATACAATGAGAATAGAAATCTGTAGTTTTAACAGTACACATAGAGCTGGATAGTATGACATTGAATACAATAGGCTTATGATCTGAAAAACATGCATCTTCAATGTTTATATTATCAATGGAAAACCCATAAGACATGATAAGGTCAAGAGTGTGCCCAAGAACATGTTTAGCCTTTTCTATATGCTGAATAAAACTAAAGGAGTCCAGTTAAATTAACTCAGTGACTATAGGCTTTCCAGGACAGCAAACGTGAATATTAAAATCACCCAGAATAAGCAGATGATCATATAATGAGATAAAATAAGATGCAAGGTCATAAAACTCCTTTATAAAGTCTTTATCTGGCTTAGGAGGTCTGTCGACCAAGACACATACTATTGGAATGGTTGCGGATACTATCAGTAAACATTGAGATTCAAATGTAGAAAAGTTCCCAACAGAGATTGCCCGTATTTTGAACCAGTTCCTAAAAACCATTGCCACTCCACCTCCTCTTCCAACACATCTTGGGGTGTTAATAAAGCAACAATTTGATGGACAAAGTTCACCAAAGTTGGATGACTCACCAGCTCCAATCCATGTCTCAGTAAAAATAAAAAAGCCAAACCGCGGCAGGTGAAAAAGCAATTCTAAATAAAAGTCTTGTTAGACACAGACATGGCGTTAACTAGGTAAAGACCATTTTGTCCAGTGGGAAGTGTGATAGAGCAGGAGGAGGACATGAACTTCTCTCCTAATCCTTACCCGGATTCCTCCACAGTTTCCTCTATTTCTGCAACGTTTTCGCTGGTAAATGACACAGCAAGGCAGCCGGCGAACACACGCCGTGGAGGGGCGTAGAAGAAACAGCGATCATACACGATGGGACAGTCTCTAGGTTGAGTCTCCAACGAACTTCTGATGTGCAATAATATTTCACGATCATAAGTTATGATGGCATCGACACAGCATGCATGCCACAGCCTGAAGAAACAGCAGCAGAAAAAAACACAAATAAACAGAACACTGCTTGGATATTTAGAATATATAGCAGACAGGACAGACATCAGGCTGACAAACACACTGGCGCCATCTTGGATTATACGTAGATATGGATAACTGTGCTCTTCCTGTCGTCTGCTGAACCTACACCAGTCACAGATGCTTGAATTTTACACAAAATAATCAGAAATATTATTCACTTGAAAAGTTGATGAGCTGCCTAATACAGTGCCTGTTGGGTATGCAAGAAGAAAGTACAATAAAACCCTGTATTATTTTAATACCAATAAAAGACTCAGTATTTGTAATAATTTTAAATGTTTTTAATGAAGAAACATAATTTTACTATGACATACATAATATAACATGATATAAACAAAAGTTGGGCACAGAGCTGCTTAGCACTGACACTGACTCCAATGCTCTTTTGATCGCATAAAGACACATACCTCTTTAAAGGACGTCCTTTAACCCACAGCTCTGATGAGAACTTCATATTTTACACACTCACAAACAGCAAAGTGAATATTAGTACTAAACATAAGAAATTATGATATTTAACAGAATAATCAGTTAGTATTCGCATACAGGTGTTGTACTTCCTTTAAAGTGAGGTTATAGCTACTGTTTGTAATTTATGTTCCACTAACGGCACTAAACGGAATTGCAAACATAACAATTGTCTCAAAACTGTCCTTATTTCTTTCTGCCCTAAGAACACTTTTGATCTCAGGCTGGAAGTTTTGGAGTACTGTACTGTATGTAAAATGCATGTGTGCTGTAAATGTAAACGCTACAGATCTTTTGGTGTTTGCTTAGTTTTTATTCAGCATGAACAACAAAATCACATGTTTACATCAAGGTCATCTCTGTTCAAAGTGCAAACATAATAATAAGCAATACACAATACACAAACTCAAACATGATGTAACATAAATTATTCTTGATATTATTAGTCAAACGAATAACAGGTCAAAATGGAAAGTGATAGTGACATTTAGTGAAGACAGCTGGTGTTTAGAGTTTCATGTCTGGTGTATAAGGAGACCGTGAGATGCTTTGGCTGATATTTTTGGATAGTTTCAGTGTGTGAGCACCTCTGACCTTCCTGACCTCCAGTAATGGTGGTAAATCATGGGGCGAGACAGCTGCTGTGTGTGTGTGTGTGTGTGTGTTTATTTCTTCATACAGACCAATGCATAAAACCCTAATATTTCAGCCCTACCACAGATGCACACAGATACCAAGATAAACACATCCATCTAAACGTGATGTAAGTGGGAGGTAACGGTGACTTTATGTTGACCCTATTGTGAACCTTAGTCACTCTCTCCTCCCTAATCTGGTCTTATTTGTGTGGAAGGCTCACACGCAGCATTCGCACATATCTGCAAAAGATAACAGATTGGATATCATTAATGGATGACACACCTGTGTTGTTTGTATCACAGTCAGTTACTCATGTTCCTCATCTAGCCAACACACACACACAAAGTTCCTCACGTCGGTCCACATTCTCGGCCAGAAAGCTACTCTTTATGTCACTTGTAGATCTTGTAGAGTCCTACATGCCCACTAATGGGGTTGTTATGGGGATGTTTTAGGACCCTGGGAATGAGGTCGCTGGGGATGTGGATGCAATGATAACCCTTGGTACTACCTGGTTGGATGATACACATCTGTGACGAGGAGGAGGGCGGGCCATGACTATGCATGCCCAGCCCCCAATCGGGCTAATCAGCAGAGGAGAGGGATAAGTACAGCCGTATGTAGCAGTTTGAGAGACCGAGGACCAGGTGATGGCATGTTTTTCCTCTCTCTCCTCTCTCTCTCTCTCTCATTCTCACACTGTCTCTCACTCTCTCACTGTCGCTCCACCTTGCTCTTTCTCGCTCCACTTTTTTTGGCTGTTTTGTTTTTCCCTCCCCTTGTCCCCCTCCCCAGCTCTAGAAAGGGGTTGTGTTTTGTGTATTTTTGTTTCATTAAATATTATTTTGACTGTTCAGCCAGTTGCCGCCTCCTCCTTTCTCTTTTTAACCTTGTTACAACGTCTGAGCATTGATCTCCTAGCGCTTCACCGTCCGGAGTTAAGTGAGAATTTCTTACAGAATTGTTAAGGAAGTTTGTATCATCTGCACAGTTTAAAATTACTGTGGGCTGAGGTGGAGCAATATCAAAATCAAGTCTTTGATGTGAACTCTTTATGTTGGTGTTTAATGCTTCTTCTGCAACAAAGGATTGTTGGGCTAATGATTGTGTGGAGGAGAAAGCTGAAGTGAAGAGAGGGCAGTTAACAGGTAGATGATGTCCACCTGCACCTCCAGTACAGTCCAGGCAGTTTAAGATTAAAAATGTCATTCTCTCCTGTAGTTGTGCTGGGACATGGTGAACATTCTATGGGGTGCTGAACATGACGCTTTTGAAAATTCCACAGGATATATTTGATGGACTGTTGAAGCTTAAGCTGCAGCCGTTTAATCAGGGAAAGCACTACCCATGCAGGGACAGTGTTTGTGGACGGGTCATGTTCTCACTGCGAGCGTGTGAGCAATTTGGGAATTTCAATGGGAGCCGTTCTGTCAGGAAACCCCCCACACACCTCCCATTACCCAGCATGCTCATTTGCCACAGTGAGTTCTGCGATGGGACTTCCGGCTCGTCTCAGGGTGATTTTGCGATCTCATTCATGGCTCACGAAGCGGATGTTCCTTCGATTACAGCATTGGAGAGTGAGCTGGTTCAGTCTGATGCCATGCACAGCTGACAGCCATGCTTGCCCGGGCTGGACTGGATCCCTCCGTCCACCCTGAACCCTCGCAGCTTGAAGATTGGTTCCTGGGCCCAGAGCGCCGCTCACGGCCACACCCCGCCCCATTACCTTTCTTCCCGGAGGTGCTAACGCGTTCGCGGCAGGCACCTTTTACTGCCCGGATCCGGTATCTGAGCTTCTCCACTCTCACTACCCTCGACGGTGGGGCTGGCAGGGGGTACTCGGCAATTCCCCAGGTGGATAAGCGTTGTTACGGTGCACCTGTGCTCACAGAGCACCGCCACCTGGAAGAACCGTCCGAGGCCCCTGTCCAAGGCCTGAAAGTTTACATCCTCACTGGCGACTAAGACCTTCAGTGCCGCTGGACATGCTGCCTCTGCCCTGCACACCACAGCTCTCCTGCAAGTGCACCAAGCCAAGGTGCTTAGAGAACTTCACAAGGGTATTTATGACCCAAGATTGATGCAGGAGCTGCGCTCTGTGGCCGATCTTGGGCGATGAAGGTCACGCCGCGGTCTCTGGGGCAGGCAATGTCCACCCTGGTTGTCCAGGAGCACCACATTTGGCTCAAACTGACAGAGTCATGGGTGGCAGACAAGGTGCGATTCCTTGACACCCCTGGCCTAGAGGATTTCACCCAGCAATTCTCAATGGTCAAAAAGCAGACGTAGGCCATCGAACACATCCTGACCTGGTGCGGCTCATGATCCTGCACCCTGTCTGCTCATTGCCAAGGCGTCCCCCTGTGGCAACAACACCGGCTGCACCACATCAAGTCCCAGCAGGCCGGCCCTGGCATGGAGCTACTCGCATGAAGCAGATGCCACCTGTCTCAAGGCCTGTTGCCAAGAACCCAAGGAAGGCTTCAAAGCGCCCCTGAGGTGGGCAGCACAGGAAGTCGGAGACCAATGGCACAAGAGCTGGTAAGAGCACCACTCCTTCCCCTGGTGTAGGGCCGGGCAGAGGATCCTTGTTTTCCTTTTCTTATAATTTTGCTGCACACCCCAAGGGCTGCTGTACACACATTTAAGAAAAGAGTGGTTTCCTCACTTCCTGGGTCACACAGTTGATGTCCACGGCTGTCGTTATCATGACCACCGGTCACCGTTCCTTTATGGCAGGTACGGACCTCCCGCCCCCGCGTGCCCAGCTGTGGCACAATCCAACCCTTGACAGGATGGTCATGATAGGTCGTGAGGACGATTATCCTCCTCCCCCATCCCAGATCAGTCCTACGGTGGGTATAAGGAGCCAGGTAAGTGCTTTGATGTCCCTGGACTCAGCACGGCCAAGAGAGGCACCCTTGGTCTCCCTCGTTCAGAGCTTGGGGGCAAGGCTCGTGCTCCCCAATCCATCACAGAGGCTGATCAGGACTTTCCGACTCAGCCACGTGATTCAGTTCGCCAGGCGCCCGCCCAGGTTCAACGGCATCCACTTCACTTCGGTGAAAGGCGAGAATGCCGCTGCCTTGTGCACGGAGATAAATTCCCTTCTACGGAAGGACGGGATTGAGATGAAGTAGAGATTTTACAGCCCCTACTTCATCGTACCCAAAAAAGGCAGTGGGTTACGGCCAATCTTGGACCTGTGAGTTCTGAACTGGTCCTTGCACAGACTCCCATTCAAGATGCTGACGCAAAAACGCATTTTGGCAAGCATCCGACATCAAGATTGGTTCGTGGCAGTAGACCTGAAGGTTGCATACTTCCATGTCTCGGTTCTACCTCGACACAGACCCTTCCTGCGGTTTGTTTTCGAGGGCCGGGTGTACCAGTATAAAGTCCTCCCCTTTGGGCTGTCCCTGTCCCGACGCACCTTCACGATGGTTGCAGAGGCAGCCCTTGCCCCATTAAAGGAAATGGGCATCTGCATCCTCAACTAGCTCGATGACTGGCTGATTCTATCTCACTCTTGGGACTTGTTGTATGTGCACAGGGACCTGGTCCGAAAGGGATTTTCACGTATTCATATGCTCTTCCCTGATAAGCAAATCTGAGATATTTCCTTAGAATAGGAAAAATGTATATGTGAAAATATGTGTCTTTAAGATCTTTTGATGTAAACCAGTCTCTGTGAAGAACAGAATGAGACAGTTCTGAGCGTTAGCATTTTGAACCAATGGGGAAGGGGCTCTTTGTCCCTGTGTGCTCGGAGGCTGGGAGGGGAATAGCATCCTCATAGTCTTCCTCGTCTTCCTAGAGGATATCTGACAACACTTTATCATCGCCATAGTCTTTCTCTCCCACTAACCCTTCAAACAGAGTGGGAAGAGCTGAGGATGCCTCGTCCAGCAACTCCCTCCATGTGCACGGGCTTCGAGAACTTTCCATAACCTCTTCTCCCATGAGAGAGGAGACACAGGTCCTTTGCAGAAATCCACACACTGCACGCACATGGGTGTGGAGGAAGGCCTTTCCCCCTGGGGCTCTCAAGCACTTTGGCTGTGGCCATGATAGAGCTAGCACTATGGTAAGTCCACCACGACATGAAAACTCAGTAGTTCGGAGCAGTGGATTATTAGAAAACTCTTTTTCTCTTTTCTTAAAAGTGATGTGAATGCTGGAAAAGTCTGGAAAAAGCACTGAAAAGTGCTAAGAGTTTTCTTACAGATGAAAAAGAGAAAACTTGCCTTAACGCATTAGTTCACACAAAAACGCAGAGGAAAAATTATGCAGAGGACAGCTTCCGAAAGTCTTCCTCGGGGAAGAGAGCAAGAATGAGGCAGCAACAGGTAGCTGTGTTTTATATTAGGGAGGTGGTTCTCCCTTAAGGGCTGCAGTGATTGGTCTGTCAGTCTCACAGACGTTGTGTCATTGGAGCTTCCGCAATCAGTCATGCTTCGAACGAGTGTTAGAAAGAGAATTTATAATGATGTCATCACTGTGGATTAGATTAAGAATGATGAACATTCACAATTTAATGTGACAATGTAAGTAAATGGGAGATTTTCAAGCTTTTTATATGAAATTCCTTAACAATCATAGTTTACAAACACCAAAAGAATTCCTTAACACAAAGTTATTTCCAAAACAAAGTTTGAATGAAGTCTGCATGTTAAGTTTTTCAAGATGAATTTATTGCACAAAAATTGTGGAGGTAAAGAATACAATTAGAATTTTTTAACTGTAATCATGAATGAAAACACTAGGTGCTATATTTACAGTCAACCTATTGTTTTCTTTCAAACTTTGTGTTAACAGTGCAGTTTGAGAGTGGGAACCTGTAGCCTTTCTGAACTTTACTGAGGAAACTATCCAGTCCATGGGGCATGTCAGTACTGTCTATTGATTTGACTAATTATCTAACTAGTTGTGTGTTTACAGCGTGACATAAATTCCAGGATTTCTACTCATATATATCACAAGGAAGGTCACCACACAAAAGTGGTTGAAATGTATGAATAAACACAGTCAATATTGAGCCTGGTAGTTATATTTTGCGCAGGTATAAACCTTTACCATAGAGCTGCTCATGGGTGAAAAATTGCTCATCCACCAGTCATTATCAAAGAATATTTTGTTTAAAAAAACTAAATAATAATTATATATTATATATTTAAATATTTAAATATTAATACTTAAATATTTAAAATATTTAAGATGTTGAATTTGTATTACTTTCCCATTGTTAAATCTTTCTCAGTAAGATCATACTGTAAATTTCACCAAGACAGCTGTTCAAGAGTGCATCATCTGAAAAGCATTGATTCTGATTAGTGTTTACAAACACTTGATACACATTTTAAACATTTTAAATAATAAGCATAACAAAAAATTATGACTTTAAAGACTTTTTGTAAATTAGCAAAAACTCCTAAAATTACTTCTGAGCAGCAAAATGCAATTTGTCCACAACGAATGGGAAAATGCTGTGTGATGCCACACAATGGGTGCAAATCAGAATTTGATGTTTAAAGTGTACAGGTATGTGGTGTGGAATTTTGGACCAATGAGATTTCATGGTGGGCGGAGCTACCCAGCATGATGACGCAAAAGTAGCAACCAAAAAAATTTACAAAATGTTCTGCTGCTAGTCAAAAGGTTGTTAGGACAAAAAAATATTTTTACGTGAGTTTTTATTGCTTGTGTTTTTATCGCATTGCAACTGGCGCTAGACACAATCCTTCACTGTGTGGCCATACACATGCTCTCATCTATTGTTTTCTTGTTGCTTTTGTTTACAGCTGCTTTGTGTCTCATGGTGGGAATCTCTTGAAAAATAAATTACAGGATGGAGAGAGACTTTTGTCATTCAGTGTGTTACTGAATAAAGAAGAGGGGGATCAAGGAGAGTGATGGGACACATATACAGCATTAGAAAGACAGAAATGCATGCATGCAAAATATCTCATCAACAAATGTACATCACCTGAGACAACAGCACACTTTCACACACATGCAGAACAATAGTTACAGATTTAGAAGGCTGTGGGAAAAAGAATACAAATGCACTGTCCATCCAGCAACCAACACAGACACACACCATGTACACATTCTCCCCACCCATCTCATAGCACTCTGACTATCACTACAGAGCCACTGTCCTGACCTCCACAGCCAAAGTTTATGCCAAACCTGTGAGTTACAAGCAAATGTATAAAACTGATTTGCATAATCACTAGACGCTGCCAATCAGACCACACTGTCAGCCCTAAAGGGGTTGACAGTTTATTTTTAGGGGCATTTGCTTGCTGCATGGGCTAAATTGCACTTTAGATAATTAATGCAGATTAAATAATAAAACTATGTAAAAGTCTGAATCATCATCATCAACATTTGGAGTTGTTCTAATCTATTGTGTGTGCATGTGAGCATGATTGTGTTTGAAAGTGTTATGACAGTGAAAACTAGATAGGCTGTGGCAAATGCTTTTGGGGATTCTATGTTGGGAATTGGGAGGGTCAAGAAGTGTGTTAGAGATTCAGGAAGGCCAGTGTGTGCTAAAATAGCCCGGCCTTTGTGGTTTAAAGGAAGTCATACAAACAGGAGGGACATGAGAACTGAGAGTGAAGTCAGAACACAGACAATGACATAATGCACGCAATAATGATCAGAACACGCAAATCTGTATGCAAATATGGCAAACATTTGATATCATCCAACCTTGTTGAACACGTCTATGTTTATCTAGGTTTAAGCCCAAAGTATACTTTAACTGTATGTGTATGCTAGGCATATTATTATATTTTATAGATTATAGCTTGGTTCCTTCTAGCATGTATACACATCAATCAGACCACAATAGGCCTCAGCATTTTAAGCATGCTCTGAAAAAGTGCAGCGGGATCTGTATTACCCAGATTTAATTTGTACCATCTCTGGACAGCAACTCTAGATTTTTTGTGAGGGTGAAAGTGAAGTAAAGCAAAGCAGAGCTCATAGAGTTTGAACAATCCAGGAGCAAATTGCATTATCTTCTGCCTTCTGACATCACCATACAGTAAGCATAACGTATAAAATACATGTGATCTACACCAAAATCAATGCTTAAAGAATGTAAGAAATGTATGTGGATGTAAAGTTGTCCATGTTGTTGTTGTGCCTGTTCTGTGGGTCTCGCTGTAGCTGACTTCTTCGATGAGCTACTATGACGCTAAAGGTCAACAGGAAACGTCTACATCACTTCCTCAGCTGACATCCTTTCTTCAACCATTTGAGAGTGCGTGGTGTCATGTATACTTGGACAGAGAGATGAAGACTGCAGCTTGACAACACAAAACCTGCAGTAGTTTGATTATGACTGCCCATAAACATACTCCGTCATCGAAATTCTCTGTGAATCCGCATTCCACAGAGCTAAGGAGGAAAGACGTCCAGAGCCCACGGCTCGTGAACACTGCTGGGGGGTAAAAAGCACAAATCTCCCCCTCCTGGAGGGGAAAGGCGTTATACGCAAATTTACCTGTTCGTACCTGACAACACACGGGATGAACCGGCCCAACCAAAGATTGTGGAACCTTGCGGTGTTCTTACCCTGCACTTGAGGTGAAATGGATGCCGCTGAACCCGGCGGGTGCCTGGTGAACTGAATCACATAGCCGAGTTGGACGGTCCAAGTCAGCCATTGTGACAGTTTGGGGAGCGCAAGCCACAGCCCCAAAGGGTACCAAGGAGATAATCGTGTCGGACATCCCGGCAGGGCGGAGCTGGAGGCGCTATGTTGAGGGGGCTCGGACCCCGAACTCATGGCTGTGCTGAGTCTGGGGACATCAAAGGACTTACCTGTCACTAGGTACCCACCATAGGACCGGTCAGCGACGGAGGAGGAGGGAACCGTCCTCGTAATCCGTCACAACTGCCCGGGCATGGGTGTTGGAGTCCATCCATCCATCCATCCATCCATCTTCAACCGCTTATCCGAAGTCGGGTCGCAGGGGCAGCTGCTCCAGCAGGGGGCCCCAAACTTCCCTATCCCGAGCCACATTAACCAACTCTGACTGGGGGACCCCGAGGCATTCCCAGGCCAGTGTGGAGATGTAATCTCTCCACCTAGTCCTGGGTCTTCCCTGAGGCCTCCTCCCAGCTGGACGTGCCTGAAACACCTCCCTAGGGAGGCGGCCAGGGAGCATCCTTACCAGATGCCCAAACCACCTCAACTGACTCCTTTCAATGCAAAGGAGCAGCGGCTCTACTCCGAGCTCCTCACGGATGACTGAGCTCCTCACCCTATCTCTAAGGTAGAAGCCCGCCACCCTTCTGAGGAAGCCCATTTCGGCTGCTTGTACTCGCGACCTAGTTCTTTCGGTCATGACCCAACCTTCATGACCATAGGTGAGGGTAGGAACAAAAATTGGCCGGTAGATCGAGAGCTTTGCCTTTCGGCTCAGCTCTCTTTTCGTGACAACGGTGCGATAGAGCGAGTGCAATACCGCCCCCGCTGCCCCGATTCTCCGGCCAACCTCCCGCTTCATTGTCTCCTCACTCGTGAACAAGACCCCGAGGTACTTGAACTCCTTCACTTGGGGCAAAACCTCATTCCCTACCTGGAGTACGCACTCCATCAGTTTCCTGCGGGTGTTGGAGTCCTTTTCTGAAAAATGCCTTCCAGGAATGAGGTGAATAAAAGAAAATGCAACAAAGGATTCTCCTCTAGCCCTCCACCGGGGAATGGAATGGTCTGCTTACCTTCTCTAGGCCTGCAGAGGGACTCCACGTACCTGGGTCATCCGTCTCAGGGCACCCCTAGAAGCCTTCCTTGGGTCGTCTGCTTCCTACGGGTGGCTCTGCGCCGGGGCCGGGCTGCCAGGGAATGCGAGCAGATGGTGTGCGAGATCTTGATCCATGCTAGGGCAGGATATGCTGAATGGCCTCCATCTGCTTCCTGACAGCCCAGAACTACTGTGCGAATTCCTCAATGGTGTCGCTGCCCGACAGTCCATGCAATGACCTTCATCGCCCGGAGGGCGAGATCAGTGGCCGAGCACAGCCCCTGCATCAATCCCGGGTCAGAACAACCCTTGTGCAGTTCTCTCAGTGCCTTGACTTGGTGCACTTGCAGGAGAGCCATGGCGTGCAGGGCAGAGGTGGCCTATCCAGTGGCACCATAGTTCTCAGTCGCCAGTGACGACGTAAACATACATGCCCTGGACAGGAGTCTCAGGCGGTTCCGGCAGGTGGTGTTGCTTTGCGGGCACAGGTGCACCGCAACCGTCTTATCCACCGGGGGAATTACTGAGAACCCCCTGGCAGCCCCACCATTGAGGGTAGTGAGAGCGGAGGACAGGGGCGAGGTGTGGCTGTGAGTGGCGCTCCGAGCCCAGGAACCAATCATCAAGCCGCGGGGGTTCAGGGCGGAGCTTACTCTCAGCCTCAGACTGGGCGATCACACCTGAAGGCGGAAGCACAGCCGAGTCCTCCGAATTGGACTGAAGCAGCCTGCTCTCCAATACTGCTATCGAATGAGTGGTCCAACCCTCTCTGTGGTGGGCCACCTGACTCATCATCAATGGTGTTACTGTCATTGAAGTCCCAAAATGACCCCCAGCGCTAACCGTCGCGGTCTTATGCCCGCGGGCAGAAAAACTGGGGCGGGGAGCAGCTGGAGTGGCTTTCCTTCTGAGGAAAGAAAGCCACGGGCATGAACCATCCACAAATGCTGTCTCAGCGTGTCTGGAGCCCAAACATGTAAGGTAGTAATCGTGACTGTCAGAAGCAGAGAGATAATGACCACAACCAGGACCTGCACATAACGGGAAATCATCTTTAAAAAGACGCTTTCCATCAGTGCCCACTCTTTTAGGGAATACATACTCTTTTAGGGAGAAATATACTCTTTTATCGCTCAACGTGCACTGTCGAAGCATCTAGGGGTGTTCTCTAGGTGGGGGGAGAGGAGGAGAAACTACTGTGATGCGCTGTGAAATCCAACAGCCACGGAGATCGCTTGCTTTCTACAGAGGCAAATGGATTGGCAGTGGAATACATCAACACCGCTCGGCTCTGAAAAACAAATCTGAATGAGTGGTTGCGAGTCAGCTCCTTTTATACTCGTATGTCCGGGGGGAGTAGCATGCAAATTCCACCAATAACTAATAACCACTGAAAGATCAGAGGTGTTTGGGGCTCCCAAGTGCAACCCCTTAACAGATAGGGACTTCACTAACACTGGTTATAGACAACATGCATATATACCAATGTCCACAAAAAAAAAAAAAAAAAAATACAGGAGGGAATTCACTAAGAATTGATTTATTAGCATGTTGGTCTGAAGTGAACACAGTTTGCATGCAGGTACTCCCCAGCATGCAGGCCATTTTACTGGGATTAATCTGCATTGCTCCACCACAGAAACAGCACTTTTAAATGTAACCGGATATAAAAGCTGCAGGTCTAGATAATTCTCTTCTTCGTCATTTGATAAATTACTGCTGCCACGATCAATAAAAATTTAGACGAACATCCTTTAATAAAGTTCAATTTTGTGCAACGTGAATTGTGCCTGTGTTTTGTTAATAAAGCCTAATTTAGAAAATAGGTTTTTAAATACAGTGAAGCATATTTTTTTTAGCACATTTAAGCACAGGTTTTTGCGTTAAATTGCTGTGCACAAAACTGACTCAACAGTTTAGTGAATTTACCCCTCAAATGTTAACATGATCCAAAAGTACTCTCCTCTTCCTCTTTCCTTCTTTCCGTGGCTTTAGTCATACCCCTGCTGTGATGTCACCATCTGTAGCCCTAGACCTGTCTGTCACTGGAGTGTATGTGTGAGTGAATACACCATCTGTCCTTGCTATGGTCCTTACCTTGATTCTGTTATACTGTACACACTGCTTTTGAGTATATATCAGTAACGCATCTCACTCTCTCTTTCTTACACACACACATGCATCTCACACCATTAACACTCTCCATTACATTCATTTACTCAAGGCATAAAACCCTAGGGGCAATATTACATTTCACAAATCATATGACCATTAGTTGAGTGCTCATGTTCCAATTGATTCCTTTGAACATATGTCCATGCAGTGTTTCATTCAGTCTTTACAAAATGTCAATCTGAGTTATGCATAACCAAACCATGATTTATTGTATGTCTTGCTACATTGTAGCCCTGTCCCTCTGTTCCTTGTGAGCTGCGTATCTAGACAGTATTTTAGGCATCATAGGTGCGCTCAAGACACAAAGGCTGTTCCAAAACATTATGCTGCTATCTGAAAAATCTAAGGCAGCGTCACACTTCCTTCATGGATAAGACAATCCCAGAATGCACTGCAAAAAGCAACATGTTATCATTAAACTGTTTGTATCAATTGTGAATAAAATCTCCAGTGTGCTTTAAAATCTGGAACTGAAGATTATTACAAATCAGTAACTTGTGAGGTTCACTTCAGTTATATTGATGCCTTAGAGGGCAGCTGCCTATGTAGGCAGCAGACAGAAAGATAGCTTACTATGGTGCGGAACAGAGCTTTTCTCCCCTAGTTTGAACTTATACTATAATAAAGATAGGGACATTTCTAAACTACTGAACTTAATGACAGAGTTCCCTAACATAGATACATGATGTAACGCATTACAAAGAAATGTGCTACTGTAATCTAATTACATTCTGCGGTGATGCAGTAATGTAACACGTTACCTTTATAATTAAGTAATCTGATTACAGTTACAGACATTAATAAAATTAATTTATTGGATTACACATTTATTGTTAAGACAATAATATTAATTGAGTAGAATGCATTTTAAAATGTATTATGTTCCTACTATTATGTGTGTTGTTGTGTAAGCTATTGAGCATGCGCTCCAACAAACCACCATGGTATAGAGGACTCGTATCGAGTAGGGATGGGCGTTACCACTTATTTTCTTTTCGATCCGATACCAATAATTTAATGTCCAATATCGTCAATACCGATACAATACCGATACTTCTATTATTATTTTATTTTTTATTTCTTGGGAAAACATGGGCAACTTATAATATAATTTTTTTGTCATAATTAAATTATTATACATTTTTTTTTTTACATTTGTGAGTGCCACATGACGGGGCATCTGGCGGTCCGAATAAGTTTTACTCTGAACCATCATATCCTGCCAGATACCAGAGAGATTCTGTCCCACTCCCGCAAAAATATATGTCATATTTTGTCCTGCTCCGCCAGCAACTTTCACATTTTGTCCCGCTCACGACCGCAGTGCAAAAGCACGCAGGTGGTGGTCTGCGTGAATTGTTCAGCCTCACTCCCATAAGATTCTGTTCCTTGTCCCTACACCAAAGAGAGACATTACTTTTCTTTTTTATATTCATCAAATAAATGTAATCTTAAATTTCACTCAAGTCAGCGAGTCTTCCTGATAGAACAACATTTTTGATACAACATCAGTATCGGAAGTGCTTTATACTTTAGGATCGATCCGCATATCCCTTGTATCGAGGCGACAGAAGATGAGGGAGCAGCATTACTATGGACAATAATTGTTTATTCAAATAAAAAAAATGAAAGTGTTTCAAGTTTTCATGCGCTCACAATCAATCTCAGCGAGCGCTGCATCAGCGTGATCCCAGCCCTGGATGGAGGAGAGTGGCATATGATACAAGGACAAATCCACAAATCTTTGTGCTCTACCCCTTCCTCATATGCCTCCTTCATGTGTCCCTCTGCAGCTGCTGCGGGAGGAGAGGGGATCGACTTTGGGCTTATATAGAAAACAGCGCTCGTTGCCATCTGACAGAAGGATATGTCACTAATAAGTTGGAAACATTTGCGGAACAGCGTCTTGAAAAAGATGTATTTTTCAACACTCAACACTGTTGCCTTTTCCTGTGTTATAGCCAAGAATAAAGTCCCTGGCATATTCATACAAAGCGCTTTTTCATTCTTCGCTCAGAGCCAAAAAGATCTTTGAAACCACCAAGGAATGTACACTGTTTACGAATATTCAGGCACTGGCCACACTGTTGCAGGAGGCCTTTAGAGAATACAGCTCAAATATCATCTAAATAGCACAATGCATGCAGAAGATATAAGACACTTCTCGTTTCCCTTTTTTGCAATTAATTTATTGCCATGCCATGGCAACACTGTTCAAGATATCAAAAATCTGTTCACAATTTAGCATCTTCAATGTCTTGTCATAATGTTGACCACATTTGGGCCCATTCACAGAAATCCCCTAGGAGTAGTAATTAGAAGTTCAAAGCCAGCAAAGCCTTAAAAATACAAAATGACCGACTTCCTGTTGGGCAGATCTAGTGACAGTAATGATAAAATTTGTCCGGCTTGATGAGAACTATACTTGTACCACTTTTGGTTAATAGAAGTGAAAACGTGTGTGCCATACTAATACCCTTAAATCACCCTTTTACAGGGGGTGCTATAGCGCACCCTCTACATGCCCCCTCCCACCACATCTTTGCCCAGCCCTAATTGCCCACGACACTGATGTGTGTACAAAATTTTAAGAGTTTTCACATGTTAAGTACCCCAAAAGTACTGAAAATCTTGAAAAAATAGAGATTATAGATTAGAAAGAATATTAACAAATACAGTTGCAAGCAGCGATAACAGGCCCAAGCACAACTGGTCCATTTCCACCCAGTGGCTTTTGGAAAACAATGCAAGGTGGACACATGCATTTGGCATTTGACATTATTCTAAACAATTTTGAAGCAATTTGGGTAAATATAAGATGACTATTTTAAAGTCTGTTGGAAGAGCCACACTTCCTGCTGGTGTCGCTATGATCATAACCTAAAATAGTCAAATCCATGTGATTAGCCCCCAAGACTAAACATTAATCTAAATTTGTATCTAAATAACACATTGCACACAGAAGATATGAGAAAAACCTCCTGTTTTTCCCATTTTTGGTCATTAATTTAATGCCTAGCCATGGCAACACCATTTGAAATATACAAAATCTGTTCACAATTTAGTATCTTCAATATATTGGCATAATGTTTTCTTAATGTGGTGACAGTCTCATGAATCACCTAGGAGAATATTTAAAAGTTCAGAGACTGCAATATAAAAAAAAATCCAAAAAAGATGCTTGATTTAACTGGGCGCAGCTAACAGGCTATTACACACCCGTGCTCATCTAATGTTCATGCATAAGCACACACAAGTGTTATATAACTTTATTGCATCATCTAGTGGAATAAATCAACTCTTATATAATTTATGGCAGAAAATAGCTGCTGGCTCCAACTGCTAACAGTACTTACATTATGACCAGTTATTTTAGAAGCAATTATAATATTTCTAATCTTGTAAACATCTTATATAATTTTGTGCAATATAATATTTTCACTTCACATGTGGTTTGAGAGGTGTTCCTAATATTAGTTTTATTTCGATCCCAAACATATATCTTACTGTCCCACGTTTATAGCTTTTTATGAAAAAAGCCTTGTCCTGTCCTTAGAAAAAGCTTTCATATAACTGATCTTTTTATATTATTGTTCTCAAATTCATGTTGTGTTTTTATACCAATTCCTGCCAAGTTTACTCAGGTAATTGTGCAGATGTGGTCTTTTGGGAATCATTCACCAAAGGAGCTTGGCTGTCCTCTATTGGACATTTCTGGTACTGTGTCTCAGCAAATTGCCACTCAACCTAATATTTGGAACAGAACTGGGTTAGACATTTGACTTTTAGTTTCTAGTATTTTTGCATATTAGTATTCACATATTTTTATAAAAATAAATGGTTTCTGAAATACATTTTAATTGTAATAAACCTAAACTTCTATAGCTTTTTTAATTCACTTTAAAAACTGCTTTCACTTGCACAAAAAACTGTCATATCAGCATAACAATTCATGTAAACACAAAAGGGCTATTTAAAAGTCAATTAAAATTGCTTTATTTCCTGCTGCCAGTTGGTGGCGCAATGACCATTACCTCTAATAGCCACATAAATGTGATCAACCCCATTACCAAACATACAGCTGAATTTTCATAAAAATCATAAAATGCACACAGACAATATAAGACACATCCTGTTTCACATTTTAAACCATAAATTTATTGCTTCACCATGACCATAACAAAAATCAGTTCGCAATTTAGCATCTACAATGTCTTGGCATTATGTTGTACAAATTTGGTGCCAGTCACATGAATCCCCTTGGAGGAGTATTTAAAAGTTCAGAGCCTGTGATTGCAGAAAATCCAAAATGATAGAATTCCTGTTGGGCAGAGCTAATGAACATAATTATGAAAGTTTTCCGGCTTGATGAGAACTATATATGTACCAAGTTTGGTGACACTAGGTGAAAAAGGGGTGCTACAGAGGCCGTCTTACATGCCTATTTTAAAGGTGGTGCCCCCACATGCCCATGTGTGAACTTTTGCCCAGTCCTAATAGCCGATCGACTCTGATGTGTGTGCAAAATGTCATGAAATATTAAGCATGCCAAGAGCCTCAAAACATCCAAATATAGGAAAGGAATACTAACAATTAATGTGTTGCCATGGCAACAGCATTTAAGATATAAAATATAACTTTGCAATTTTATATCAGCAGTGTCTTGACATTATTCTAAAACCTTTTGGAGCAATTCGTGTAAATGTAAGAAGGCTATCTCAAAGTCTGTTAAAATAACATACTTCCTACTCTGTGCCAGACACATGAGTTCCATAGGAGGAGAATTTAAATGTTCAGAGCCTGTGAATTTCAGAAAATCCAAAACGGCAAGAAAAAAAATCTGCCAATGTGGTAAGCAAAATAAACTTAATTTAAAAGGAAAACAAGTTTATTTTGCTTATCCCATTGGCAGATTTTTTTTCTTGTTTTGAGTCTAAAGTTCACTAAATTTAGTTAGATTTATCTTAAAACAAGACTTAATATCTTATCCCATTTTGCTTGACAAGTAAATAAATCGTGTTTTAAGAAAGTGTAGATAATTTGACAGGAATACAAGACAAAAATACTTGTCTAGAAAATCATTTTTGCAGTGTAAGAGCCC